>NC_136065.1:1571927203-1573244125 GCF_964261635.1 Lissotriton helveticus | reverse complement strand
CTAAGTGTGGCTACAACTGCCCTCCAGAAGTCTGGTAAACCAGGGCAGCGCCATGTTACATGTGCAAACCCCAGCATCCAAATCCTCACATCTAGGCCATGCCCGCAACTCCCTACCGTACATGACCTGTAGTCTACGGGGGTCAGGTAGATCTCATGTAAGTAGTTAAATTGAACACATTTGAGATTTGAATTCCTAGAAATTTCACTGCCCAACACGGTCTCCCATCTCTTCCGAATCCCAGTCAGTGGCTTCATAGTCATTTCAAGTTTTGCTCTGTAGAACCATTTCATGAGGTGTTGCGTAGGGGGCTAGTGTCACCAGTGGCTGGATGACAACATGGGTGTCTGGCTCCTGTCTGCACCCCAGCCTTAAGTCTCTGAACATCCTCACCAGGGCATAATAATTGAAGAATTGCCGGGAGACAAGCCACATTGGTCCATCTGGATGAAAAGGCATTTGACCGGGTGCACTGGCCATACCTATTCGCGACTCTCAAACACTTTGGTTTTGGCACACGCTTCAAGAGTTGGATCAAGAGCATATATAGCGCTCCCTGCGCGAGGGTGCAGGTGAATGGTGTGAGGTCCAGTGAATTCCCTATTGAGCGGGGCACGAGACAATGTAGTCCCCTCTCCCTGCTCCTTTTTGCTCTTTACATGGAGTCTCTTTCTCAGAGACTGAGAGATCATCCTAAGGTGGTGGGTATCCCATTCGGAGCTGACCATCACCTAATCAGTCTTTATGCTGACGATGTCATCTTCTCAATCACACAACCTTTGACCTCTCTCTCTACGATTGTCTCAGAGCTACATGAGTTTGGGGCAATCACGGGCTTTCGAGCAAACATGCAGAAGTCATACATTTCAAATCTTACTGCATCCCATTCCACTGAGCCATCTCTAGAGGCCAGTTTGCATTTCAGTGGATCACCGGTGACCTACCCTATTTAGGGCTTGTCTTAACCAATAGCCTCCACTAAACTGCAGCTGCCAACTACTCAGCGCGTGCTGCACACATTTGCACGGTCTTAGAACAATGTCAGGGGCTCTCGCTGTCTTGGCTTGGCAGGGTGGCAGCCATAAAAATGAACATCCTCCCACATTCCCTCTACACCATCCAGACGCTTCCCCTGACCCCGCCACCTGGCATAGTTATTGATCTCTAAAAGGAGATTAAACACTTTCTATGGGGTAAGAAAAAGCCTAGGTTGCAGAAGCATCTCCTGCAGCGGCTGAAACAAAACAGGGGCCTAGCAGTGCCCAACTTGTTACGCTTCTACCAGGCAGCACAGCTGCGATATTTCTTGGAGTGGAACCGCTCACTGACTGAGAAACATTGGGTCTTTATGTACCAAACGGTCGCAGGTGCCCACATATGGAGGGCGGTGTGGCTGCCTCAACCCCACAGGGCTTGGGGGCTCTATTCCTCTCCAGTAACAAGCCAGACGCTCAAAGTCTGGGATAAAATGGAGCTCGCAGCGGATGTCACTACATCCCCTTCGCCCATGTTATGTTAATCTTATAAGGCGCACAGCTAACCAAAGGTTTCCCGGTGCCTCCTGACAGGAACAGAAACAGGATAAGAGATCTGTCGATTATATAACCACGTTTTTAAACCCTTTCAAAAATGCTCATAACCTGTTTCATTTTGAAGTGACAGGGGGAGGGAATTCCACATAGTGGGGCCCATGCAAGAGAAGGACCGACCACCCATTCGCCACAGTCTGGTCCTAGGGACCGAAAAATTAGCTTGAGTGGAGGAGTGAAGAAGGCGCCGTAGTAAGTAAGAGTGGACTAAAGCATTCAGGTACTTAGGTGCCTTGCCAGATTTAATCTAAAACATGTAGCTCAGGGCTTGCCAGATTTAATCTAAAACATGTAGCTCAGGGCTTAATACGACTCTCCCCCCGTGAGCAAATGAAGGTCCCGAAGATAACCTAAAATGGAGGCCATCTTAGGGACCTGGCAAAGCAGCCTGGGGGCTGCGTTCTGCACCACCTGTAATTTGCGTGTCACATCCTTATTGGCCCCTAGATACAGGATGTTGCCATAATCCAGCCTGGAGGTGACAAGAGCCTGGACCACAGTTCTTTGGGTGGGACCGGGCAACATCCAGAGAATTTTCTTGAGCCATTTTAGGATGGAAAAACAGGTTGAGGCCACTTTCACTGCTTGTTGCTTCATTGATAGCTCAGACGTGAGTCCCAGGCTCTCCACATTACTGGTGTCAAGCTATCCAGGCTGAAGAAGGCTGATAGCCAGAAACCGGTCCTTGGATGCTTGATTCCGGTCTAGGAAAGACATGGCTTGGTAGTTCGGGCTGGACTGTTCCCATGAGGCACAGGGTCAAGGCTGATTTGCATATAGTGTCTGACCTAGGGTGGTGTAGAGTGCAAAGAAACGATGGATTTTTAGGCCCAGATCTTTGTACTGGGGTGAATGTAAGACATTGTTCTACATTCTGTCTATCAACTGTGGTTTTTGCAATTTTCACCCCGAGTGGGCTGGGTATGCTCAGACGTGAGACCCAGGCTCTCCACATCTCTGGTGTCAAGCTATCCAGGCTGAAGAAAGCTGATAGCCAGAAACCGGTCCTTGGATGCTTGATTCCGGTCTAGGAAAGACATGGCTTGGTAGTTCGGGCTGGACTGTTCCCATGAGGCACAGGGTCAAGGCTGATTTGCATATAGCCATTGTCTGACCTAGGGTGGGGTGGAGTGCAAAGAAACAATGGATTTAGGCCCAGATCTTTGTACTGGGGTGAATGTAAGACATTGTTCTACATTCTGTCCATCAACTGTGGTTTTTGCAATTTTCACCCAGAGTGGGCTGGGTATGCTCAGACGTGAGTCCCAGGCTCTCCACATCACTGGTGTCAAGCTATCCAGGCTGAAGAAGGCTGATAGCCAGAAACCGGTCCTTGGATGCTTGATTCCGGTCTAGGAAAGACATGGCTTGGTAGTTCGGGCTGGACTGTTCCCATGAGGCACAGGGTCAAGGCTGATTTGCATATAGCCATTGTCTGACCTAGGGTGGTGTGGAGTGCAAAGAAACGATGGATTTAGGCCCAGATCTTTGTACTGGGGTGAATGTAAGACATTGTTCTACATTCTGTCCATCAACTGTGGTTTTTGCAATTTTCACCCCAAGTAGGCTGGGTATGCTCAGACGTGAGTCCCAGGCTCTCCACATCACTGGTGTCAAGCTATCCAGGCTGAAGAAGGCTGATAGCCAGAAACTGGTCCTTGGATGCTTGATTCCGGTCTCGGAAAGACATGGCTTGGTAGTTCGGGCTGGACTGTTCCCATGAGGCACAGGGTCAAGGCTGATTTGCATATAGCCATTGTCTGACCTAGGGTGGTGTGGAGTGCAAAGAAACGATGGATTTAGGCCCAGATCTTTGTACTGGGGTGAATGTAAGACATTGTTCTACATTCTGTCCATCAACTGTGGTTTTAGCAATTTTCACCCCGAGTGGGCTGGGTATGCTCAGACGTGAGTCCCAGGCTCTCCACATCACTGGTGACAAGCTATCCAGGCTGAAGAAGGCTGATAGCCAGAAACCGGTACTTGGATGCTTGATTCCCATCTAGGAAAGACATGGCTTGGTAGTTCGGGCTGGACTGTTCCCATGAGGCACAGGGTCAAGGCTGATTTGCATATAGCCATTGTCTGACCTAGGGTGATGTGGAGTGCAAAGAACCGATGGATTTAGGCCCAGATCTTTGTACTGGGGTGAATGTAAGACATTGTTCTACATTCTGTCCATCAACTGTGGTTTTTGCAATTTTCACCCCGAGTGGGCTGGGTATGCTCAGACGTGAGTCCCAGGCTCTCCACATCACTGGTGTCAAGCTATCCAGGCTGAAGAAGGCTAATAGCCAGAAACCGGTCCTTGGATGCTTGATTCCGGTCTAGGAAAGACATGGCTTGGTAGTTCGGGCTGGACTGTTCCCATGAAGCACAGGGTCAAGGCTGATTTGCATATAGCCATTGTCTGACCTAGGGTGGTGTGGAGTGCAAAGAAACGATGGATTTAGGCCCAGATCTTTGTACTGGGGTGAATGTAAGACATTGTTCTACATTCTGTCTATCAACTGTGGTTTTTTGCAATTTTCACCCCGAGTGGGCTGGGTATGTCCAGACATGAGTCCCAGGCTCTCCACATCACGGGTGTCAAGCTATCCAGGCTGAAGAAGGCTGATAGCCAGAAACCGGTCCTTGGATGCTTGATTCCGGTCTAGGAAAGACATGGCTTGGTAGTTCGGGCTGGACTGTTCCCATGAGGCACAGGGTCAAGGCTGATTTGCATATAGCCATTGTCTGACCTAGGGTGGTGTGGAGTGCAAAGAAACGATGGATTTAGGCCCAGATCTTTGTACTGGGGTGAATGTAAGACATTGTTATACATTCTGTCCATCAACTGTGGTTTTTGCAATTTCCACCCCGAGTGGGCTCGGTATGCTCAGACATGAGTCCCAGGCTCTCCACATCACTGGTGTCAAGCTATCCAGGCTGAAGAAGGCTGATAGCCAGAAACCGGTCCTTGGATGCTTGATTCCGGTCTAGGAAAGACATGGCTTGGTTGTTCGGGCTGGACTGTTCCCATGAGGCACAGGGTCAAGGCTGATTTGCATATAGCCATTGTCTGACCTAGGGTGGTGTGGAGTGCAAAGAAACAATGGATTTAGGCCCATATCTTTTTACTGGGGTGAATGTAAGACATTGTTCTACATTCTGTCCATCAACTGTGGTTTTTGCAATTTTCACCCCGAGTGGGCTGGGTATGCTCAGACGTGAGTCCCAGGCTCTCCACATCACTGGTGTCAAGCTATTCAGGCTGAAGAAGGCTGATAGCCAGAACCGGTCCTTGGATGCTTGATTCCGGTCTAGGAAAGACATGGCTTGGTAGTTCGGGCTGGACTGTTCCCATGAGGCACACAGTCAAGGCTGATTTGCATATAGCCATTGCCTGACCTAGGATGGTGTGGAGTGCAAAGAAACGATGGATTTAGGCCCAGATCTTTGTACTGGGGTGAATGTAAGACATTGTTCTACATTCTGTCCATCAACTGTGGTTTTTGCAATTTTCACCCCGAGTGGGCTGGGTATGCTCAGACGTGAGTCCCAGGCTCTCCACATCACTGGTGTCAAGCTATCCAGGCTGAAGAAGGCTGAAAGCCAGAAACCAGTCCTTGTATGCTTGATTCCGGTCTAGGAAAGACATGGCTTGGTAGTTCTGGCTGGACTGTTCCCATGAGGCACAGGGTCAAGGCTGATTTGCATATAGCCATTGTCTGACCTAGGGTGGTGTGGAGTGCAAAGAAACGATGGATTTAGGCCCAGATATTTGTACTGGGGTGAATGTAAGACATTGTTCTACATTCTGTCCATCAACTGTGGTTTTTGCAATTTTCATTGATAGCTGGTCATCAATGATAAAACCTAAATTGCGGACCCGATGCGTCAGCTAGGGTAAGGCACCCATTTCAGAAGGCCAATGTTGAGGACCCCAAAGATCTTTATTGCTTCCCAGAATTAGCAATTCTGTTTTTTCGCCACTGAGTTTGAGAAAGTTGGCTTGCATCCAACTTGCAATATTCCATAGTCCAGTCCGAAGGGAAGATGACTTAGACACCCATTCAGTAGAAAGAGATGAGGTTTTTCTGGGTGTCATCGGCGTAGGGAAAAATAGACAACACAGCATTTTCAGCAATGTCAGCTAAGGGTTTGACATAGACATTATCCATTAGAGGGCTGAGAATGGAGCCCTGAGGAACTCCTTAACCACTTCCATGCTAATGACAAGGCCAGCTCGTCATGCAGTTTACTGGAGCTGTGCTTATGACGAGCTGGCCTTGTCATGAAGAATTGGAATCCATGATCTTCAGCACCCAGCGGGAATTTACTTAGCAGGCAAGGTGTTAAGGTGATACATGGGTTTTGGAACTAGCCGTGGGAGAAAAGACCTGGAACTTGCGGTTTGCCAAAAAATCAGCAAGCCAAATAAGTGCGGCGCCACTGACACCCATTGATTGTAGGGCTTTCAGTAACACAGCATGTGATACCGTGTCAAATGCAGCACTCAAATCAAGCAATATAAGTGCCACAGTTTCTCCAACATCCAAACGGCTTTGCAGCATTTCTGTTACTCCAAGAAGAGTTGTTTTTGTCGAGTAGCCTGCTCTAAAACTGGACTGTGGGGAATCCAGAAGCTTTTGAAGATCGATGAAATGGGTTAGTTGTAAATTGACATGTTTTTCAAAAAATTTGGAAAAAGTCGAGAGTAAAGAAATAGGGCAAAAGTTGGACAGTGCAGCGGGTCAGCATTGGCTTTTTTCTAGAGAGGAAGGACCGTGGCGTGGTTCCATTCAAGTGGAACAATTGCTTCCTGTAAGGAAGCATTAAGTATTTCCATAATTAACTTTAAAGACGACAGCTCCACCTTCTGCAGCACAGCTACGGGGGGGGGGGGGGGAGGTCTCTAGGAGAGCCAGGTTTAGGACTGTCAAGAAGCTGTTTGAAGCATCTTATATCGAGGAGTGACCAGTTTTCCAATTTATTACTGGGTTTGGCAGTCTGACAATCCAGTTGTTCCATATTTTTCGGAATTACCGGAAGGTTTGTAGATAGCTGCGTTATATTAAATGCCTTAACGTTCAAAGACAAGTGTATTTTTTCCACTTTGCTAAGAAAAAACGTAGCAAGGTCCTTGCATTGTTAATCAGTAAGCACGGGGGCAGGATTGACTAGAAGCACCAGAAAGGTGTTTAACTAACTTAAATAGAGTTTTAGAACTATTCTGTGCATTGGAGATTGTAAATCTCACATATTCAGCTCAAGAGGCATTACACGGTGACTGGTACTTTCTTTTTACTATTTTATATTCAAGCTTGAGTACCGGTGTATAATCTTTCCTCCAGCGTTTTTCCAGCGCTTTGCGTTTACTTTTCTATGTCTTTAACCTCTCGGTGAACCAAGGGCCGGGGGGACGGAGATTGTTCACTTTTTTAATAGAAGGCGGTATACACCCATCAAAGGTTTTAAGATCCAGTTTTGGATAGTATCCAAATCTGCCATGGATACTTGATTGATGGTAGGGGCATTCTTAAAAAGGAGTTTATTAAAAGTTTCAATATTCAGTTCCCCCAATCTCTTGGTTTGGATTTGATACCCAAATCGGTCTTGGGGAGGCCCAGTATTTCATTTTTGACCCGGAAACACACCTCTTTACAAATCCGGACTTCCCACCAGGCCTGTCCCCAGCCACTGCCAGGCGCTGGATCGCAGGGGGATGTAAGCGCATGGGATGCCTCTTTGACCAGAACAGACTCATCCCGTTTGACCAACTCAAAATAGACTACTCCCTGTTCACCCACACACAATTGAAACATTCAATGCATCAACCAAATGTTTGCCATAAGGCGGGATGTTCATTGAGAAATGGCTGTTCCATAAGTCAGACGACAAGAAGCTCACCTTGGAGATGTATCGCCATCTGACAAAGACGGCACAGAGCCACAGAACTCCAGGTCAGATCCGCTGGGAAACAGAGCTAGGTCAAACTTTGTCAGGTAAAGAGTGGGAAGATATCTTTCACAGAGCACACCCCACAAAGCACACTGCAGGGCACACAGAAACAGCCTACAAAAAAAATTCTAATTGGTATTACACCCCCTCGCTCATCCAGAAATGGAACGCACAATGCAATGGCCAATGCTGGCGAGGATGTGGTAGCCCTGGAACACTACTCCACCTCCTCTGGCATTGCCCGAAGCTAACCAGATACTGGGAACAAATTCTGGATGACATCGGCTCTGCCTTCAATACTACGATCCCCCGATTCCCTGCATACACAATACTAAGACTCCCTAATGCACTCACATTCCCACTCCGCGTGTGGGAAACAGATAGCTCTTGTCTTGAATGTTTCAATTCGGGTTGCCAACTGGGGTACAGACCAAACTCTGGACCATAGGCAATGGCTTCCCCAACTTTGGCGCTTGCTGGGTATGGAGCGACTGTCGATGGTGAAGAATACATATACGATGGCGTATACTAAAATATGGGCCCCAATCATTACCATCCTCTCCACGGAATTCAGAGAGTTGACCCTATCCAACATATCTGTGCATCCTAAGATTAATACCAGATGCCCATGGAGAAGACAGGGATGTATGAATGTTGTCGATCTCTCAGATAGGCCTAGAGGGTAGAATGCAAGAGCACATTAGTTGCGCGCTCAAAAGGGGTCTGGTGGTGGTAAGGCAGTTTCCTACATTTCATGGTTATTCCGCATATTTCTTTGTTCTTATTCATATAAATTGGCTACAGTGCAGCTTTCCTCCACCGCCAGCAAGACATTGGAAGACGTACTGAAACCGGCCCATGGGATATATGTGACTGCGTTTCTATGTTTGCACTGTTCATGTACAGTTTCACTTAACCGCATGCGCGCTAGCGGTTTCCCGCTGTGCGCTGCGTTTTTTTAAAAGCCGCATTACATGAAGAGCTCAGCTCGTCATGAGCGTACGAGCGTCGTAACTCATGACGAGCTGAGCTCGTCATGAGCGTGGAAGGGGTTAATACGCTTCCGGCCCGGTTTGGGTTGTAGACAACATGCTGTGTACACGTCATCTTAATATCTTAAATAGTCTGTACCTGCTGCTGACTGGTTCCCTGTACCAGGGCCTGGTCATTTCCAAGAACTGTATTACGGCCCTGCCCAGCTGCGGTGGTATTTGATGATTTCTAGAGCTTTATTTACTTTTGACATATCCCGAATAACCACGCAGCCGGCACCATTTGGGTTGTAGGGGGCATGCTGTGTAATTGTTCTTTTGATATGAATGCCAATAAAAAAGAGATTTGATCCTAAAAATGAAATTACCCTAATAAAATTGAAATAGAACCCTACAATATTAAACACGCCGCATAAGCGTGTTGTGCAAAGCTGCTGTGTATCCTTGGGTCATGTTAAAATTTTGCTAGTGCTACTTTAAGGCATTAATATCTTGTGTTCTCTGTCTCACCATAAAAAATAGATGCAAAGTATGTTGCAACTTTTGTGGCTTGCTTTAAAACATGTTGAATGTGTTACATCTGCTGCACAGTTAACAGCTGTGCTTATGAAATTTCCTGAAGGAGTTTTGGAGGGCAGAAGGTCAGCACATATGCTTTCCATACTTCAATATTTAAGCTGCAAAGTGTTTTGTCAGTTTTAAGACTTAAAAAAAGACAACTTCAGACTACATCGTGACTATATTGTTGCACATGTAAAATAAATAGTAAAACTGCGTCTCCATGCATACCTGTTCCAAAACAAATAAAGGTTATAAAAGCTAAATATATACCTAAAGTAAACAATATGCAGCGTTAGCTCTGTTGTGCACAGCTGCTTTGTGTCCTTATGGTATGGTTTCAACAAATATTAATTGTTTTGTTATAAAAAATATTTCGGGAAATGTGAAGCCAAGGTATTTTGATTATGCTTTTAAGTCAGAAAAACAGATCATTTTTTTAAAAAGTATTTTTATTGGCATTTTGTAGTATGTAACATACGAAATATGTATAATACAACATCACAGATAGGAAGAATTTGCTTAATGGCAATAATAACACAGCTCAAGGGTATTTAGCTCAATGTCCAGGAGCAGAATCTGGGGTTTGCTCTGATTTTGTACCTCGTACTCCGTACACATATCCAATTGCACTCAAAGTAGTGTCCATCATATTGCTGTCAGCTACTAGTGATGCCTATCTATTCTAATACATGTTTCACTAAAGTTAGTCCGCTAAAAGTTGTATCTGGATGCTTCCACCAACGATCCGAAGTTAAAATGTAACATTCGTAATTATCAAAGTAATACTTCCTTTATCAAGAACGAACAATAGAAAAGCAAGGAAAGAAAAAAAATATGAATTAACGCAACTCAACCTATAAAGGAATAAACAAACCTAATGCTGAGTGGTGAGATAGATCCTAGATGATGTAGCAGACACGGGGAAAAGGCACAGCTTAGACGGGCCTACCAGTGAGGCTTGGAAAAGGGGGTAGGAGCGCCAGATTAATGCTGAGGCCACCATACCTGTGCTGCAGGACTCTGTCGTTTATACCCTGTATTCTCCTACCAGTCTGCTCAATGCCCAGGACTGTCTAAAGGTCCAGTGGGGCTCTCGCGCTGCGCTCTCCCCGAACAGGTCCCCTCGCCAGTATCCGAAACCATCACATTAGTGGCCAAGTCCTCGGGGTTCCCCATGTTGCCATCACCTCCCTCCATTGCTCGGCTATTGGTTTTTTTCTCATACCCTTTGACTCTTCCCAGCTGAGTGCTCTGCCTTCTGCCCCAGCCCACATAATAACATCTCTGTTCCAGGTCTCGAACCGGGGCCCTCCCTGGGATTTCCATTCAATCGCAATTCTGCGCTTAGCCAGGCCCAATGCGAGGTCTATCAATCTATTCCCGACTTTACCCTTTGGGGGCCTGGAAAAAAGACCCAGTAAGCAAGTCTGCACTGTGAGAGACAGCACTCTGCCTAGCACTTCAGTAAGTTTTCCAAGCACAGCCTCCCAGAGAGGCTGCAGGCTCAGGCAATCCCAAATCTTATGAGAAAAGTTTGCATCCAGGTGCATGCATCTGGGGCATAGACGGATTTCCCCCCCCCATAGGTCACATTAAGGCGGTGAGGCGTCATATAGGCCATGTGTGTGTAATTGAATTGTATATACTTTAAGCACATATTGCAAGAGATCTTCGGATAGTGCAGGACCCAGCGCCATTCCGCATCTGTTAATGCTCTGGCTCCAATTCTATCCCATTTTGCCCTTAATCCAATTATTGGTCCCTCTGATGCTGATTGCAGCGGAACATAGAACCATTTCTTTAGGTGCCCCTCCATCCTGAGTGTACACAAGGCATGCAACACTGGGTGTGTCTCCGGCTCGTCTCTCCCCTTATGCTGTGATGTATTCTTATAGGTTCTGTATCGATCCCCCTATTCCTGACCCTGTTCTGGTTAACAAGTTAACTAGCAGCCATCCCATGATGCAGAAACCGTTATCTGATTAAGCCACACTACGGCACAGGAACGTGTTATCTGATTAGGTCATAACGCTTGCCATCTAATTAGACAAGCGATATTCCTCCAGCCCCTGATAAGGCATACGGAGTTCTCAAAACAAATCAAACCTATGACAACCTGGGAAAAACCCTGCGGCCATTGTTTTGATTTCATCGAGAACTTCAGCAAAAGAATGTGCTAACGACCAAGTCGTATGACATCTTTATTGACGTATCTATGTCCATCCTTACGTCAATCTCGGCACCTTACAGGTATAAATATTACCGGTATTGCCTTAAGCAAACACACGCGGTGGTGACGAGATCGGAGCAGCCAGACTTGCCGAAGCCCAGAGCAGAGCAGACCCCGCTGGCGCAGCCCCGCCTTCCTGATGCGCTGAGAACGAGACGCTGCTTTCTCCTGCCGAGAAATCCAGCTCCGGCGCTTCCGGGTAGCCCTCGCAGGCAGCCTGGAATATCGAGACCAGAGACGAGAGATACCATCCCTCATTCATCCTAGATTCCAGGTACAGAACTGAATAACCCCTTGCATAGAATTCTTGAGTCAGTCGCTTGGCAAAACAAACTTAACTTAAACTGCTACTTTCTATTCCCGCCCACGTATTAGGCTTAGGTCAGGTACACCGGGGTAGGCGTAGTTAGAAACACCAGTTGAGTACGATTAGTCAAATGTATATGTGTATGTATCTATTTTATCCATTTTAAACCACCTTATGGCTTAGAAACCATATAAATGTTTTTACAGTATTATTTTATACTTCTGCTTTTATTGTATGCACTTTACTTAACCATAAGTATTGCGATAATATCGATCCATTTCTCTTGTATGAGAAAAGAGACTGATCAATAAATAACATCTTTTATTGAACACGCCCGTCTCTTCCTTTTCTCTACAATCTGGTGAGACTAAGAATGCACGTACTGACTGAGTAAAATAAGTTGTCTTTTGTTTTCACACGACTCTAGAGATACACTCTTGATTAGGGGAGAGCAAAGTTGTCATGTTCTATGGTTGTCAGAAACTAAATCCCTTCTTGTCTATCCCGGGAGGTTCAACTCCTCCTTGCCTATTCGAGAAAGTTTCTAGTGAACTCTGAGCTAGCTGGCAAACCCAAAACTTTAAGTCTAATATCGACAATAGAAGACCTAGTTAACGTCTGGTCTAGGCCTATACTATTGAAGGTATTATTCCAATGCGCAGAGCCTATTGGGATAATAGGAACTACACTACATGGCGCCCAACGTTTGGAAAGGCGATAAAACTAACGCAAGACATTAGATTAACTCAGTCGTGCTTTTTCACTCAGACCCCTTTTTCCCATAATACTCCAAAGACGTCTGGAGTGGGTGAAAGGTCATATCCGCCAAACCTCGCAGGAGGAAACTCCTATGTATGGTTCTTGGTTTAGTCAACGTTGAAGGATACACTGTTCCAAAATATTGTGCATCTAATCTTTGTTTCCATAAGAAACCTGATCTGCAAACAAACAAAATAACCTTCCTGACAGTAGAATGTCAGACACTGAAGAAGAAAGAGAGATAGCTAGAGTAGCAGCTGAACTCGTAGCAGCTGATAATACTATGCAAGAAGCAGACCCGGATTTAATACTCATCCCAGTCAACATAAGAAAATCTATAACTTTAAAACTTATAGAAAATGGACTGACACCTAGAGGTGGCACAGTCATATTCGTAATAGAGGCACACGAATATCAGCAGACAGAGGTATTCTATTCATGGATAAACTTTCCAGCAGCAAACGCTGTAACAAAGGTCTTCCACCATTACAAAACAGAGGAACCTCCTGAAGAATACACTCCTTTCGAGGAGGTGGAAGTACCACTTAAATTTCAAGAGCACCTGCTCTTGTTTAATGGTGCCCTAAAACACAATAATCACATCACCAGGCTCGGTCCATTAGGTAGACCAGGAGCAACGTGGCCGGTCCTAGCCGGATACACACCACATCCAGACATCGAAAGAATGTCTGCAGCAGATCTTCTAATACAACTAAAACAATTAATAAAAGTACATAGACAATTAGTCCAATATGTAATGTGGACTTCAACAATCCAACCAGCAATTAAAATTCCACAGCTGACCCCTCATCAGGGGAACACAAATAAAATTACACCACAGAACATACAGTCCTGCCTAGGTAAAGTACCAGCTAAAAGGGAACAAATACCATTCTGGTTAGCACAAAAAATCACCCAAATAGAGGCGGTGTTTCCAGACACCACCCCTGTGGATAAACACAGGATTCTGACTATCTGTCTTCCAATGGGAATCGCACCACACGTGGAGGACTGTGACACTTGGGGTACAGTCTTTGCTTCCATTTACACAAAAACGCATGGTGTTCCATCCATTTCGGTAATACCAGATGTGCTAAAACAAATTCAAGACGAATACGGTCCAGAACCCGCTTTAACTCTTGGTATGAAATTACTGAAAGACTTCAAGCAGGTCTCGGCTATATTACTAGCCAATATAAAGGGAGAAGCAGCAAACGTGGCGATCCGCCAAAGGTTAAAAGAAACAGATATAGCAGACCAACCAGCTGAAATTGCCAGAATTATAGAAAAATCCTATGAGGAACTAGGTAGAGATAGTTTAGGTGGAATACCAGTAAAACCCCAACTGATTGAAAGTCCTGAAAAAATATTTATTAAAAATCATCTAAACAGTCAAAAGAAGAACTGGGATGGAAACAAACAATCCAATCCAAAAGAAAAGAGATTCCAGTCCAGAGGAAGGTCTCCTCGGCGGAGAGAAAGATCTCCGGACCAAGGACCCAAGTCTCCCCAAAGTGAGCCCTCTGTGAAAAAATACAACCTTAGAAATAGGGATAATATAAAGAAACCGGATAGATATCAAGATTTTGATACACGTCCCTCTCAATCTTTTCAGACTTCCTCGCAGAAATCGGAAAGAAGAGGACGATCGGAACCCAGGGAAGGGCACGTCAAGTCCAAAGACAAGGAACCTGCTCATCCAAATAAGAAATTACAATTTCCAAAAAAGAAGGTAGCCAGTATTAAAGTAGTTAACAATGCCGAGAATACTGAGGACACAACTGAAAAACGGAGAATGGGCTCAGACAATGCTAGACAGCGCAGCAGAAGTGAGCATAGCTCGCAAAGTCCTTATGAATCATCTGGAGACAGTGGACACGAATGAATACCTTCAAGTGGAAACTGCAGACACCAGAGTTAGCAAACCTCACAAAATATATGAAATAACTTTACGTATAGAAGGGGATAAGACTAGAAAAATAAGGGGACTATTTTGGGATAATCTCTCCAAGGGCTATGACATCCTTCTAGCTGAAAAAGACTGGCCACCAGAGTTTGTCAGGGACTGCCCTCATGGCGAAGAAATAATTATGCCTGCCTTCTCAAATCATATCCCAATTCATAAAAAATACACACTTGCTAGAAAGTGGGCAGTAGCTCAAGCTCCTGCTTTATATAAAAATCACGTAGGATGGGATGAGGACTCTCCTCCTCACAAAATCCAGTTAAAATCACAACCTACTGCACAAAGACAGTACCCAATTAAGCAAGAAGCTAAAAAACAGGTAAAAGAAATCCTAGATCAACTAGAATACCAGGGGGTGATTGAAACTTGCACCTCACAAATGAACAACCCTTTGTTTCCTGTCTCCAAACCAGACAATTCATATCGTCTAGTTTTGGATTAGACACCTTAACTCATGTTGCAAAACTTTTGCAGTGCAAAACTCACATAGTGCAGCGCTAATGAATAACATAGTGCGCAAAAAATACAAAACAACATTAGACATCTCTAATGGATTCTTTTGTCAAAATATAGCACCAGAGAGCAGATATTTGTCTGCGTTCTCACTAAATGGCGCTCAAAAACAATTCTGTCGGTTACCCCAAGGGTTCAAGAACATCCCAGGAGTATTCTCAGCGAGAGTAACAGAATTACTACAAACATATGATGACGAAGCATTATCTAATGTCGATGACATATACCTAACAGATGATGACTTGGATACTCACTTGAAGAGAGTGAACACCATAATACTTGGGTTCGCAGCAGAGGGTTACAAATTCAACTTTAAAAAATCTAGAATTGCCCATCTAACAGTCCTGTTCTTAGGATATGAATTATCAAGTGAAGGCAAAAGCCTGGCTGACAATTTCCTAGAGAAATGTGCCGTACTCCAAGCACCTAGAACACTAAAAAACCTACAGTCAATTCTAGGCTTCCTAAATTTCGGAAGAACATACATTGCAAATTACGCAGAAAGGGTCAAACCCCTTTATGATCTAATAAAACCAGATTTTAAAAGAACCAATTGGACTCAAACACACACAGAAATTTTGAGATCCTTACAAACAGACATGTTAATTAAAACAAAATTAGAAACACGTGATAACACACGCAATCTTGTGATTCGAGTCATCCCAGGAAGATGCGGATTCACATACCTGACCTCTAACGAGGGAGAAAAGGTACCAATTGCATTCAAATCACACTTGTACACAGAAGCTGAAAAGAAATTCAGCATTAAAGAAAACATTGTTCATGCAGTTCAAACCGCAATAGCTAGAGAAAAAGATAAAGCTGACGGTAGACACATCACAGTCAGAACAGCAGAATCAGCCTTTGAGGCATTAACAACACCGTGTAATTTACCAACAACAGCATTGAATCCGGAATGGATACAATGGGTGAATTCAATTACAACGGACAAAGTAAAATACTACTTTGATCCAGAATTAAAAGAATTGAAGAATCTAGAATATGAAAGAACATTCCCTCTGCCAATCGACATTCTGCCCTTACGACAGTACGCTTGTGTAATCTATACAGACGGACATGCTCAATCCTCCGTTTGGGGAGAACAAGCATACAACCCCACATGTGAGATTACAAAAGAAGTGTGGCGCGGAGATAAACTAAGACCTCTATTAACAAAAACACACTCAGTAGAAACCAATTCAGAACAACAGACTGAAATAATAGCATTGAAAATGGCGCTAGATAATGCAGATCGCGAATTCCCGACACTTATAGTGTCCGATTCGTATTACTGCGTCAAATCATATAACAGCGATTTGCAGAAATGGATTCAAAACGGTTACAAAGATGACACAGGTGCAACAATAAAACAAAAACTGCTTTGGGAACAAATAGTTCTTTTACAGAAAGAACTACCAAAGACTCACGTGACACACTCACTGAGTCATCAGCGTGATGGCGTTCACGTTGCAGGGAATTCATTGGCTAAGACAGCCACAGCGGTAGCAACTAAATCGGCTTCTGTAGCTAGAAAAAAGCATACAATGAAATACATTGACGGTGAAACAGTGCTGGCGGTAAAAACGTCATCAAAAGGTGACTGCTCAGCGCTACCGATCAGTTACCCACTCAAATATACATACATAATCGATGCAAACTCCGTCCCTTTTGCTCGAATCCCTGGAGTGGGGGATAGAGTAATTCCAAACATGGACAGGAGAACTTTGTTAATTGCAGACGCACATATGGGCGAGGGTCTCAGACACCTCAAACTAAAAGATTCTCTGGAAGAACTACAATCAGTGTACTGGTGGCCAGGCATGAGCCTGCAGCATCACATTTTTGTAAAAAAATGCCCGGACTGCAACAGAGATCGCAGTGGCGAGAGAAACGGTATACTACCTTGGCGTTTCACTCCAGAAAGGATCAACAGTAAAAAGCAAAGCGTCCGATTAACATATACAGGCTAGTTTCCACTTATAATGTAGATCCCCAGCACTCGGCTGACGTCTGGACTGTTATACAAAGATTTGCGAGTCTAAATGGCATATACGCTAGGAGCATGCTACGTTTGACCAATGTTTTCACTTTAGCCCTCAAGCTTGTGGGGAAGCACGGCCAAATGAGCATAGCGATGCGGGATTCTTCTCACTTCCTTCCTGAGGGATACGGGATGGTGTAAAGAAAAAACCAAGGCATAAAGCTATCTATAACAGAAAGGATATTAGGTTCGGGAGCTGGGTGGGTCAAACATCTAATAAGTGTCCAACGTAGTCTAAATAACCTGCCAAGAAATTCTCTGAAGGGATTCAGTCCGTACGAATTATTGTTTGGAACTAGGATGTTAGTCTTAGATCTTGACAGTCAGACTTCAGTGGTAAAGGAAAAAAGCTTTGATATCAAAGATCGTTTTTCTATTTTGCAGGACTTAAACAAAACAAGAAAAGACCTGAGCAACATAAAGTTGAAACAGCAGCCAACAACCACTGAAGAACCACCACCTGTCCCAGCAAGACCTGTCTGGATTCCAAAAGTCGGGGAACTAGTCAGAGAAAAGATCGCGGTAAAGAAGGAATTTGGGCCTTCTTACAGAAAAGCAGTTCCTGTCTTGTCTATCAACGGGACAAGATCAGTTGTACTACCGCCGCTTGCTGGTAAAAAGGAGAAACGAGTTGTATCCATCGACCTGGTAAAACCACAATCATGTGGCCGATAACAAACAGTAGGCCAAGTGGACTCCCGATAAGTAGTAGAACACCAAGATTTGCTACCAATACAGAGGTCCAAACTAAGAGGCTAATCACATTCGAAACGCCTACAGAAGAACAACAAGGACTATGCAACAATGCATTGGAACTTAAACCTCTGAAAACCCAAATAAAAACATTTAGTAGAGACACACCAACCTACAATGAAGTAACAAACGAATATGCAAGAAACAGTAATCCTGAAGCAATTGGAACAATTGACAGAACTGCATCCGGCTACTTCATAAACTTCGATGATTCCTCTGAAGACCTAAGTGAATCAAAAACACAGCCATCAACAAAAACCTTTAAAGATAAAGCTAAAGAACTTTTGAAACAGCTGAAAGAAACATATCTGATTTCTCCATGGATTGAATTTTGGGTGGGCTTTGGTGCATTTATCCTCATACTTTGGCTCATCATGGTACTAACTTTGGGACGCTTCATTGAGGGAAAGTATGCTAAAATGGACACAGCAAGTCAGAAAATCAACTTGATCCTCAAGCCACACACATCTTCACACGTCGAGAAAAGAGAACTTTCTTCAGTCAACTTCACAGCCAATCCTATACCGGGTGGGGTAGCATGGGACATTACTGACTACGAAATTTATGGTCCGGTTGAGATCCTGAAATATCCACACCAAATTAAGATCTCGTCGAGTGACTTTGTAAAAACAAGCTCATTTGCTGATGATTGGGACTTTGAAAGTATAAATAATATGATGTCTGACTTAGTGATGTCTGCTAAATTTACCAAACATGATTATTTGCAGGGTTCGACTAATTATGATAGTATGTACTGTTACAACCACTATGGTAACCATTTTCTACATAAATCTGCACAACCTAGAAATGTTTTAAATTATAATCAATGGGAACATTGTGCAACCCCTCCAAAAGGAAGCTCAAGAACCTTTTACGACAAATATTCATACTTTTCAGGGTTCAACACAAGTAATGCTGAAACATTTTATTTCAAATTGTCAAATAAGACAGGGACAAAGACCATGCTAACAAACACGAAATTGATATATTCAGACTCATTTTTTGAACAAATGAATACTTTTGGTTTTGATTATTGGGACAAAAATGTTGAAGTTAAAAGTGTTTGGGGTACAAAAGAATGGCAAGTACAAGGTATAGAATCATTGTTTAGAGCCTGCATGATCCCAGAACAAATTATATTTTTAAATGACACTGTTCAACAAACCACCTGTCTTGGCTTAGCCAAAATCAAAGACTTAAATAAACCGTCTATTCCAAAGCCAACAATGGACAGCAATAGCTCTACAGATGAAGAGATAGACGTAAACTATATATTAAACCAAAACAGAACACATCCTGATTGGAAACAGTGGTTGATCTGGCCCACAGATACTAATAACTGTCAAGACAGATTCCTAAAAAAAAAACAGGGGTTCAAATTGAACAGGCCAGACCCTAGATATTCCCAAAGACAACACCCAGGGATAATAACCACCTACAGTGTGGGCAAATTATGCCTTCAATGGCTACAAACTTCCACACTGACAGAAATTAAGCAACACCTAACTTTACTTACTGATGGTGCTGACTTGCGTGATTTCATTATGGGACCGCGCAAACAGCGTCAAAAACGCTTCATAGCAGCCTCTGTATATGCAGCTTACAATGAGGCCTGGAAGGTAACTCAAATTGAGACAGCAGAAAGTATACGGGAAATTGACCGTATTAATTTGGAAAAATCACTTTCTGTAGTGGACAATGGGTTAATGACTCTGTCCTCCATAATTTTTTCTTTGGACAGCATTGTGTCTTCAGCAATCGACATAATATCGCAAGACTTACTGCTGTTACAACACGGTCAGTCTCAATTGCGTTCTATTGTACAGCTTGGCTGGATGTTACAAAATCTGCGTTCAGGCTATGTGCCTTGGCGTTTAATCAACACAATGTCACTATTCAATATCTTTAACCTTACTGATAAACAAATCAGTATGGCACAGAAGGGTGCTGATTATACAATCCTGAGCATTGAGAAACTCGAGAGATTACCAGTGACAATGTCAGAACGACCTGTCAGTGAATGGATAATACATGGGATAATTAATATTCCAATATCAACCTTCAGGTTTCAATACTGCCAAAAATATATACAGGCTGGCATGTACGAAAAATTGGGAAAAGGGTACATTAAGACAACATGGAACTTGCCCTATTCACATGCATGTGTCAGTAATAAAGGACAGAAAGTGTTTCTTAGTGGCAATAATTGTGCGATGTCACTAAGCGGTACACTTCTGTGTAATGGAATTAGTTTGCATGGAGCCTGTGAAGGGAACTCAAATAACCTTTCATGTCACCAGCTAGGCACACCTGCAACAGAGATAGAACCATTCCTTAAAAGACTCTATAACGGGAGTTACATTCTAATTGTGGATCGCAGATGTTGTAGTCTTATGCCCGGGACTCCTTATCTCATAACTACGACTGCGAAGGTCATGTGCTGTGGACACTCATTGTTCCCCAGCTCCTTTCCAGACAGGGAGGCAAGGGCATGGCCTAACTTGAAAATTACTTCTATTCGAATAGATACTTTAAGCAGAATGAAAACAGTGCTTCTTCAGACGCCGACCAGACTCACGTCATCAAAAGAAACGTATGATCTCCTAGTCGCAAGGACGACTGCAGAGATTCACTCATTGTTATCAACTAATTCCCCCATACATTTCGCAGAAATCCTGAATGAAATCTTAAATATTTCTGATACCAGTGGAGTCTCAAAAGTATTTAAGACAGTATTTTCGATGGCATTAACACCATTCAAAGCCATACTGGGTATTTTTCCAGATTTCGTCCATTCGATTTTTGGCGGACTTCCCCTCATTTTAGGACTAATTGCAGGAATCCTATTCTTGGTCCTGATATTTCGTTATGGCAAACCATGTCACAGACAAAACACCTGCGACAAGGGAAGAAACAATCCGAGCCATTGGATACCGGGACCGGATATCAAAAATCCTGGGTCTATCCCGGCTTAGAGACCTGAACATGACTTGGTTTCTTTCATTTCGACCAATGTGGCATCGATGTGTTTTACCTGTATTAAGGTGCCTGCTGTGCGGAGAAGAATGCGTGTTGGACACCTGTCTGACGCTACAATCAGATGCGCCAATGGATGCAGAAACATTGTTGAGTCCAATAAAGGCTCATGCTTTGTGCTGCCCTCAACGGCTGCCAATCCTGATGACGGCATTCGTGGAAACTTCACCACTACGATTAAGGGGTAGTGGAGTTCAAGATGAAAGCAGCATCGATCAGGTACGACCTTCTGTCAGCAATACTAATCAAAACGTCAATGGAGACATTCATGCGCACGAATGCATGGTTACACCTTTTTCCGAGTTAGTGGAACTCTCCCAGGAAGCTGTTGACAGCTTTTTCGACAGTCTAAATGATATGATGTTCTCACCAGAGCAGAAATAGAGACTTTTAAGCAAGCTAGCACACGGCGTTCCCAACACCCTGAATTTGGCCTTCAACTTAATAGCAAAATAACATGGACAATTTTCCCTCCAGTTCACGGACAGCGATTTTTTCAGCAGCCCCAAAATATTTTTACGATTTTTCGGGACACTTATCTTCTGCTTAAAGTAAGAACTATTCTTAGAGAACTAAAATTTCTATTTTTAGAAACTTTATAGACATTAGCTGCCCGCTGGTATGTTCATAATTATTTTTATTCTGTGATGAAATGGTCTCGAACCTTTTTTCTTCTGTAATAAGAGCCATTTCATGTGTAAATTCTCATATACCAATTAGCAATAATGTATACATATGCGTGATTACTTTAGCATTATTCTACAGCTTGAGTGCATATAGTACATGTGAATATTTTTTTTTCCGTATATTACATTATTCGAAATGCATTACATGTATTTTGGGGTGGTAAGGTATACACGATACTCTACAGTATGTTTTACTATGCCTAGATTCGTAAACATGGCCATAGTTAGCGTGGAGTGGGTGTGATGTATTCTTATAGGTTCTGTATCGATCCCCCTATTCCTGACCCTGTTCTGGTTAACAAGTTAACTAGCAGCCATCCCATGATGCAGAAACCGTTATCTGATTAAGCCACACTACGGCACAGGAACGTGTTATCTGATTAGGTCATAACGCTTGCCATCTAATTAGACAAGCGATATTCCTCCAGCCCCTGATAAGGCATACGGAGTTCTCAAAACAAATCAAACCTATGACAACCTGGGAAAAACCCTGCGGCCATTGTTTTGATTTCATCGAGAACTTCAGCAAAAGAATGTGCTAACGACCAAGTCGTATGACATCCTTATTGATCCCTCATTCATCCTAGATTCCAGGTACAGAACTGAATAACCCCTTGCAGAGAATTCTTGAGTCAGTCGCTTGGCAAAACAAACTTAACTTAAACTGCTACTTTCTATTCCCGCCCACGTATTAGGCTTAGGTCAGGTACACCGGGGTAGGCGTAGTTAGAAACACCAGTTGAGTACGATTAGTCAAATGTATATGTGTATGTATCTATTTTATCCATTTTAAACCACCTTATGGCTTAGAAACCATATAAATGTTTTTACAGTATTATTTTATACTTCTGCTTTTATTGTATGCACTTTACTTAACCATAAGTATTGCGATAATATCGATCCATTTCTCTTGTATGAGAAAAGAGACTGATCAATAAATAACATCTTTTATTGAACACTCCCGTCTCTTCCTTTTCTCTACAATCTGGTGAGACTAAGAATGCACGTACTGACTGAGTAAAATAAGTTGTCTAAGTTGTCTTTTGTTTTCACACGACTCTAGAGATACACTCTTGATTAGGGGAGAGCAAAGTTGTCATGTTCTATAGTTGTCAGAAACGAAATCCCTTCTTGTCTATCCAGGGAGGTTCAACTCCTCCTTGCCTACTCAAGAAAGTTTCTAGTGAACTCTGAGCTAGCTGGCAAACCCAAAACTTTAAGTCTAATATCGACAATAGAAGACCTAGTTAACGTCTGGTCTAGGCCTATACTATTGAAGGTATTATTCCAATGCGCAGAGCCTATTGGGATAATAGGAACTACACTACAATGCCATAACTGCGCAAATGATCGTTCCAAAGCCTCATATCTCAGGAACTGACCCAAAAGTAGCCCACAATCCTCTACAAGCCCTTCAAACGGGATCAGAGATTTGGCTCTAATCCTTACACTGTCCAGCGGGCCAATTGTTAGCTCGTGAATAGAGTCTGTGGATCACCACGAGTGGTAGCATAGGGGTGTACTTGGTGGTTTGCCGCTCTGAGCCCTGGCATCGTCTCCAAGTTTGGAAGGCCGTGCGCTGCAACAAGGAGCAGTACTGGGTGGGAGTTGTCTGTATTAGTAATTTTGCCATCACTAGATCAGGAAGGGATTCTGGATGTGAGAGGTATGTACCGTCCTTGTTCACCCCCTCCACCCATTGAGCCAACCACTGCAGATGTGCAGCGAACATGTAGGATTCGGAACCCCAAGCCCACCTTCGGACATAGGCTGTTGCAGCATTTTGAGAGACACCCTGGGACGCCTGTTACCACACGCCAGGTCTCGTAACAAGGCATTGAAGGGGCGAATCCAGCTGCTGGGCATGAGGACCGGGAGATTGACAAAAAAGTATGGAAGCATGACCATTTTGGATAAGGAGATCCGAGCCATGACAGGTAGTTGCAGTGTGCGCCAAAAGTGTACGCAGGAATGTAGCAAGCGCAGTGCTCTCCCCAAGTTGCCTTCCTTTAAATCATCCAGTGAGTGAAATATATGTATGCCCAAATATTTAAATGTATTCAGAGCCCATAAAATGTCAGACCGCAGTGTATCGGGCCTAGGCATTGGGCCTTCTATCGAAAAAGATAAGTCTTCGATTTATTGACTCAGAGGCCCGAGAGGCATGCAAAGCCATCAAGATTTTGCATGGGTGCTGAAGTACCTGCCACTGCATCTGACCAGTATAGTAGCAGATCGTCCACGTAGAGGGAGACATGGTGCAACTGCCCTCCAACAGGTAGCCCAATTCCTTCCCCTCCCTGACGGAATCTCTCAACAGGAGGCTCAATGGCCAGGGCAAACTGGAGGGGGCAGAGCTGACACCCCTGCCTAGTCCAGCAAGATACCTTATACTGCCTGGAGATTGTTCTGCCCGTTCTAACCCTCGCCGTAGGGGCAGCATAAAGAAGCTGCACCCACTGCACCCATTCCTGTCCTAGGCCCATGCACAGCTTCACCTCATACAGGTAGTCCCACCTCACTGTGTCGAAAGTCTTTTCTATCGTCTGATGTTTGGTCGGGCCTCAGCATGGTAAAGAAGGGAGTAGAGCCTCCGGAGATTGTAGGAGGTGTTGCGAGAAGGGATGAAACTGTTCTAGTCATTATGCACCAGAGTCTTCATATGTGGAATTAACCTACCAGCCAGCACTTTAAATCTTAAAATCCATGTTGAGTATGGAGAGGGGTCTGTAATCCTTGACACCTGCCTCCTTCTTTTTAGTTTTCGGGAGGGGGATCACCAAGGTTGTCTGGTTGGAGCTGGACAATTCCCTAGATGTATATGCGTCGTTATACAACCGGATTAGTTGCGGTGGTATCAGGTCTGCAAAGTGTTGATAAATTTCCGCCGGGAGGCCATCTGGCCCCGGCGTTTTGTTAGTCGCTAATGCATTAATTGCGGCTTTAATTTCCTGCCAATGTATTGGCTCTCCCAGCTCTTCTTGGTCCTCCTCCTCCAACAAGCGAAGGGGCAGGGGTTCCTGGTATTCTCGTATATGTGGCCCGGGGGGCGGTCCAACACCGCAGAGGGTGTCCCTGCGCAGGGATCTCGCCAGGTAGGCCGTCAGGCTCTCCTCTCTTCCGGCCAACAGGGTTGACATGCAGGGCCATCCAGCGTCACACCCACATTGTCCGAAGTATGCCTTAGGGCCACAGCCCCTGCCTCAGGCTCGCAGACCTCCACTGCACCACTGGAAAGCATACTTAACTATTGTTACGAATTGTTGGAAAAAAGATAAATTAGATTGACTCTCAAAAGTTTTGAAGTATCAAAGAATGAGAGACCACCCCCGCGGCTAGGGGAGGGGGGCCTTTAGTGGGATTCCATGCCTGGCAGGAGAGTTTCGATTCTCCAGGCTACTACTGGAGAGTTTCGATTCTCCAGGCTAATGTCATGGGGAGGGTCTCTCAGTAATGTGAGATGCCAGGTGGGCGTCTGAGAGCCCTCCCCCCCAAGGTATTAACATTACAGTGCCCCAGGGAGTAGCCCTCTTTGTCTCTCGCCTTCAGCACAGGGAGGCTAGCCGGAGCAACAGTTGCCAAGCAGTGAAGGGACAGGCCCGGCGGCGCTGGTGCAATCAGAAGGTGAGAGGCCATAGCGTGGCGAACAAAGCGGCTGCTTTTGGGCCGGGAGACTCGGGTTCGAGCCTCGGTGTAGGCTTCATTCCAAGTGTATGCTGGTATTATCAAAAATTGTTGTTTCGGTGTAGGTTTCATTTAAAGTGTATGATGGTATTATCAAAATTGTTTTTCGTAAATATGGAGCTAAATGGGCATGGCAGGGGGGGCAGAGACAGTGCGGACACGGGGGGCGCAGCTCGTTGCTTAGATGTGGGGAGAGGAGCGGTTGATGGCGGACCGCATGGCATGCAGAGAGAGGCTTCGGTCTTCGGGCAGAAGGGAGCAGGGTTCGAGGCCGGTCAATAATGTCCCAAAAAATGTGTGTATTTGTGGTGAGGGTTATTTTAGGATAATACAGGGAAGCGCGGCCCGGTTGCATATAGGTGGCGCTGTCTCCAAGTTTATAGCGCTGAATTTACCCGAAGGAGTCAGAGCGCTACCCAAAGGTGTTAGAGCGCGTGTGCCCGTATCTGTGGGCGTGGAGGGGGGGGGGGGTAGTTTGTCTCCGATTCCCGAGAATCGTGGCCCGGTTGCAAAGCGGTGGCGCTGTCTTAAAGCTATATAGCCAGAATTTACCCGAATGGTGTCAGAGCCCTTCATAATAGGCACAGCTGGGGAACTGCGGCCCGGGCACAGAGGGGGCGCCGTCTTCCATGTCCGAGCGCTTCACAATAGGCACAGCTGAGGATGCGCGGCCGGTAGCACAGAGTGGCTCTGCCTTCGATTTCATATGGCGCCGACTTTACCCAAAGGTGTCAGAGCGCTTCATAATAGGCGCAGCTGGGGGAGCGCGGTCCGGGCACAGAGGGGGCGCTGTCTTCCTTTTTTATATAGCGCAGACTTTACCCAAAGGTGTCAGAGCGCTTCACAATAGGCACAATAATGATTCATGAGGGGGAAATCGCAAGAGGTCAAAATATTGGAAAAGAAAACATTGAGTTCCATGAGCCAACAGTGACAATAGTAACAATTACAGCATAATGCCGCTAGTGAGTCAACATGGAATTTAATTAATAAAAAGGCGCATTTTGGCAACAAATTAGATTAATAACAGTTGGGGGCCTAATGGGGGCATAAGCTAAGGAAGGAGCGCGACAATGGTGGATATGCTGGCATGCAAAAAGGGGATTGATGGGCATGGCAGGTGACGTCATCGGCTGGGGGGGGAGCGCGATACCCCTGGGGTACTTAACCTGTAGACCGGGGGGGGCATTCGGGCGGTAAGTAGCTCTGGTGCCCGGGTAAAAGGGGCGTGGCCGGCACGGGAAAAAGAGGCACACCGGTGCAAGGCCTGTTGAAGGGGCATGGAAGTATTGACCAGTTAATAATTTTGCCTTCTTTTTCTTAGTAGACGGGATGCCGCCCAAAAGGACACGGGGGAGCAAGGAGGCCCCAGCAACAACAGAGGAATTCCGCTCGTTGGCGGCATTGTGGGAGGTCGCAAAGAAAGGAGGTATTGATTGGGCCCTGAAGACTCTATCCCAGGATGCAGAAACAAGCGGGCAGCAGGAGCCTCCCTTGCCAAAACGCGTACGGCGGACGCCTATTCGCTTTAAAGACACGCATCAGGAGAAGACCAAGCGGGTCTCGGAACCGCGAGCGACCCTTCCAGGTGAGGCAATGGCAGTGGGCCAGCCCCTGGTGGTCACAGACAATATGCGGGTGACTGATGTGGGCGCGCAAACAGGCTCAGAAGAAGGCGGGTTGTCCCTTATGGGGGGGCATACACAGAGTGCGGTGATGACAACAGGGCCAGCCGGGGAGGCTAGTAGCCAGGCAAATACGGAGGTACAGGGGGAGGGGGGAGCCGCGTCTGGTACCGCATCGCGGACTCCGGTGGAAACAATACAGGCCCCTGTGGTGGCGACACAAGGTGGTGGGGTGGCTCAGGTGTGGGTCCAGTCAGGGGGAGTATTGCAATCGCCAATGGTGGTGGCTACCACGGCTCAGGGCCCAGTGAGTAACTCAGGGGCCGCGGGGGTGGGGCTAGTTACGATGACACCACCGCCCCCCCCCCGGCGACGGTGGCATCGGTGCACGCTCCTCTACTACATAGCCCGGTGTTATACTGTTCAACTTCATTGGCAGTGTCACCGTCAGCAAGTATAACTTGGCATGTGCCTGCAGATACAAGGGAGAAGATCTTTAAAGGGGAATATGTGGATGTCTTTGATTTTATTAATGCGGGTGTGGTCCCGGGGAAGTCCAGGTCGGGTAAAGATGGGGAACTGAAACAAAAAAAAGGTTTGGGTGGAATGGTCGTTGAAGAACTGGGTGACTGGGTTTGCTATTTACGCAGCAATTATGGTTGAGCGGTTCCCTGCATTGGCGGCTCAGTTGATAAGCTACATGTCATTGATTCATGGGGCAGCTTCAGAATTTCAGGGGACGGCCTGGTTCCAATATGACACAAAGTTCAGGCAGATGAAAGCAGTGAGGCCTGAAGTAGCATGGGACCAGCGGGAGATTAATATATGGCATGGGGAGTTTTATTCGGCGGTGCCAGTTAGCAAACCGACACATTCCTTTCGGGGAGACAGGGGAGCCGGGGACAAGAAGCAAGCATGTTGGCAATTCAACAAGAATGAATGTAATAGAGGAACAGCATGTAAGTTCAAGCACATTTGCTCCTTCTGTGGGATGCTCGGGCACCCAGAGATGAAGTGTTTCAAGAAAGGGGGAAAGCCTCATACACAACTTGTCGAGTCCATCGGGCAAGTCAGTCAATGAGGGGCTAGATCCAGGTTTGTGTACGGTTCGCTACACCACTTTTGACACTGCGATTAAGAAACTGCAGAGATTGGGAGGGGGGGCACTGATGGCTAAAGCTGATATTGAGTCAGCCTTTCGCCTCTTGCCGGTGCATCCAGATGACACTAGATTGCTAGGCTTCACATTTGATGGCAATTTCTTTGTGGATTTATGTATGCCTATGGGTTGTTCCATTGCATGTGCAATATTCGAAACATTCAGTCGTTTTTTGGAATGGACAGTGAGGGAAGCAGTGGGCACGCAAGAGATCGTGCATTACTTGGATGATTTCCTTTTTATGGGACCGGCAGGCTCGTCAGATTGTCAAGAGGCATTGGTGGGTTTTCAGCGGATGGCGGAGGCATTGGGGGTGCCGTTGGCGGCAGGGAAGACAGAGGGACCAGCGACACAATTGACTTTCTTACGTATCGAGATAGACACGGTGGAAGGCGTGTGCAGATTACCGCAGGACACAATTAAGGCTTTTCAAGGGTCTCTGGACCAATGCTTAAGGGCACGCAAGGTTACACTGCATCAATTGCAGGTGTTGGTGGGTCAACTTAATTTCGCACTGCGGGTGATACCGATGGGCAGGGTCTTTTCAAAGAATATAGCCAGGGCAATGTCAGGATTGAAGGAAAAACACCACCACACTAGGCTGACAGCTGAAGTGAAAGATGATTTGGTCACATGGAGGGATTTCTTGGAGCACTTCAATGGTTCAGTGATATGGCAACAACCGGCACAGGACAATAGAGAATTAGAGCTCTATACGGATGCAGCGGGCAGTGTCGGGTTCGGGGCAGTGCTAGGAACAAGGTGGTGTATGCAGCATTGGCCGGAGGATTGGTTCAGGAGAGGGTTGGTCCGCAATATCACATTCCTTGAGTTATTTCCCATAATAGTGGCGCTTCAGATATGGGGTACATTGCTGGAAAATAAACGAATTGTGTTTTGGTCAGACAGTATGTCAGTGGTCCTGGCGGTGAACAACCAAAGGGCAAAATGCCCGTGGGTACTCCGTTTGTTAAAAGTGTTGGTGAGGGAGTGCCTCAGGCGTAATGTGCATTTTACTGCCAAGCATGTGCCAGGTGTGGTAAACACAGTAGCTGACTCCCTGTCTCGTTTTAAGTTGACAGAATTCAGAGCACGATGGCCACAAGCAGACGGTCAGACGACGGCATTCCCGGAAAGTCTGTGGAAGCTTGGTGCCCCATTGCTTCCGATCTCATAGCGGCTTCGGTTGCACCCAAGACTAAGAGTAGGTATGAAAAGGCTTGGCAGGTTTACGAGGCAGTCTTGCAGAGCAACGGGGGTGCAGGGGAGTTTACACCGCAGGGGGTTCTCAGGTTCATAGTCAGCCAGAAAGAGGAGGGAAGGTCCTTGACTCTGGTGCGCAGACAATTGTCGGCAATAGCCTTCTTTGCAGGGATAAAAGGAGTAACGGATCACACTAAGGACCTTAGAGTTAGAAGGGCTATGAGAGGTTGGGAGCGGCTGGCTCCACAGGTGAAGGATACCAGGAGACCAATAGATTCCAAAAGGTTGGTGAATATTTTGGGGGTGTTACCACAGGTTTGTTGGTCGCATTATGAGGAGCAATTGTTGCGCTTAGCCTATTCTTTAGCATTCTTTGGCGCATTCCGGATATCAGAGCTAGTGCCAAGCTCCAAGATGGACAAACAAGGGGGAATGGCTGTGGGGGATGTGGTGGTGGCCGCAGAATTACTGCAGGTGAGAGTGCGGAGGTCGAAAACAGACCCGCTTGGGAAAGGGGTATGGGTGCAATTAAGAGCAGTTCAGGGGGCGGGTTACTGCCCGGTGATGTTGATGGGGAGGTTCCTGCAGATTAGGCCAGGATGTGATGATGATAGGCTGTTGGTGCACGCAGATGGTACACCTTTGAAGAGATTCCAGTTCACACGAATATGTAAGCGGGCTCTGGAATTATTGGGTGAGGACATAGCTCATTTCACATCACATTCGTTCCGTATTGGGGCGGCCACTACAGCAGCGGAATTGGGACTCTCATCAAGTGCAATTAAGAAGATGGGCAGGTGGAGTTCATCGTGTTTTGAGCGCTATGTGCGACCACAGCTGGTGTAGGTAGTGTCGGTATTTGCAGCACATTGGTATTTATGCACCTCTTTCTTTTTCTATTCTTTTTTGGGCTCGCACGCAGTGGTGGCAAGTCAGAGGACGCAAGTATGCTGGTGTGGAGATTCGGTCATAATCGGAGCAGGGCAATGGTTCAGAGAGTCCGGGGTGGACAAGATGCAAAGGGCCATGGGAATTGTCCATAATTGGTTAGGGATTGAGGGGCAGCGGACCGAGGATGTTTCATCTCATTTGCGGAGTACGCTCAACAAAGGTTTGCCTATTCCAGATGTGCTGGTTATTCACTCAGGGGCGGAAGGCATGGTCCCTGGGGGCAGGAGGGGAGCCAAGGAGGCCTTATTCTCTCTACTTGCATGGATCAGGAAGGTATTGCCGGGCACTACAATTATTTGGTCGGAGGTGCTCACTCGGAGAGTATGGGGGGGTGATGTTCCATCACCCGCAGTGAACACGTCGGTGAGGAAAATGAATACGAAAGTTAAAAAACTGTTGAGGGGGTCACCGATACATGTTGTCAGACATAGCCTGCTGCAGACATTGACCTCAGATGAGTACCGGTCAGGGGGGACGCACCTGTCCAAGGCAGGGTTGGGAGTGTTTGTGCAAACCATTCTGGGGGCCATTGCCTTACACCTTGGAAGAGTAGCAGAGTATTAGTGTGGGGGGAGGGCAAGAGCGCCAGAGGGGCTTCTTGCCCTGTGGCGGGGTCCCGGATAAGAGAAAAGTCCGGGGGACACTTTTTGGCCGGAAAATGGATGACCCTGAAGCAGGGAAGGCAGTTATGGCGGCTCTGGGCTGGCGGGAGAGGGGGCCGTCCTGCTGGTGGTCCTGGACTCTCTGGCCCTACCCTAGTAGCTGGTGCTTAGAAAGGGGGTGGTGTTGTGTCCTGCTGGTACAACACGCCTCTAGAGATGCTGAATTGTAAATACATGTTAACCTGTGGCGCATATGTATGGAGCGCATCATTTATGTGTGAATTTAATAAAAGGTCAAATTCATAAAAATGGTCAATGTGGGAGGTTTTACCCACAAATGAAATGGTGTTTTGGTATAATAATAAAGCTACGCAGTGGACACCAGTCACTTGTAAGTGTTTTAATGTGGTCGGGTGAGCAAAGGGTGATGAGCAAATGGCACGAGATATCCCCACTATGTTCTGTGCCCGAGGTTCAGTTTAGTATACAGTGGAAGGAAGAAGTGTTGTTTCTTTGTGTGGTCTGGTTAGTATTTCAATAAGGTCTTGGGTAACAAAAGTTAAATAATGGCAATGGGCGGGTAGTGAGTAAGAAGTGAGTACTTTAAAAAGCTGCATTGCAATTGGCTAAAAGGTTAATGTTGCTTTTAGGCAACGTTTACACTCCATGTTCTCTGTGATGCACAGTTAATAGCTGTGTTTGATGTGAGAGTTCTGTGTCACATACGCTTTCCATACTGCCATCTGTAAGTCCATGTTGCAAGGCAAAGTACAATTGCAAACTGCTATATTGTTGAACACAGAAAATAAATAATACAAACTGCATAAAATATGGATATGAAAGCCACACAAGTTTGTATATAGCAGTAAAGTGTTTTGCGATCAGGTAATGGACACATACTTTTAGTTTTTATATTCTGTGCACAGCAATTAGGTAAGCCATGAAACAGACATATTGGAAATTTGATCCTCAATGAGAGCACGTATAAAGAGGGTCACACACCATCTCATTCAGCCCGAGCCAGCACGTTTAGTATAAAGAGGGGCACGAACCATCTTTTAGATCCCGAGCCAGTGCGTAGTTTATACTTTTCTCTGTAATGCATAAAGCAATAAGAGGTTATGTGCCAGTGAAAGATACTCCAGTAAGGATTTGTGTGTGGATTTGGAGGCCACTAGGTTAGTTTGGTTGTTGTACAGAAACGTGTATAACCTGCAGGATACAACTGGCCAGTAAAATAACTTACAGGGGTAATGTGCCTGCTGCATGGTATGTGAGTAAGAGAGAGGGGGATTATATGCCTTATATAATGTTTATTTGGAGCCAATGTTTAAAGTAAACTACAAAGCCCAGAATACACTGCGCTATGAGCATGAGTGCCAAATTCGCTAAAGGTGCCCCATCTTGATAGCTGGGAACAATTAACATGTGAGTTTGTAGCATATGATGGCCAGCCTTTTGTTGTGCATTATAAGGCATATTTTAAAAAGTAAAGCAAAATTTAAATCAAAGGTATAAAATACAACCTGAAATAAACATTAATGATAAATTTGCAGAAGGTGCCCCACCTGACTGCTGGGAACTACGAAAATACGAATTAGGAGAATAAGCTGCAAAGTCTTGTGTTGTTGTTAGTTATGCATATTAAACAAAAAAACAAAAACAGGCAACAACACCATAAATCTCGATTACACTGGTGCAAAAAAAGAAAAAGATTTATACTTAAAGTAAACAACATGAATCGTTGGCCCGCTTGTGCACAGTTGCTTTGTCTCTTTAGATCATGTGCGGCTTTAAGCAACTGCTATGTTAAGGAATTAAATATTGGGTGTTCACTTTCCCACACAAAATATAAATGTGAAATCTGTTCCACATTGTTCAGCTTGCTTTAAAGCACAACTGATGTGTAACACTTAAACATTTAATCGCTGTGCTTATTGTGGACGTTTTATGAAGGAGTTGTAGAGAAACAAGTACAACCTGCAGGTCACAACGGGCCAGCAACATAACTCACAGGGGTAATGTGCCTGCTGCACGGTTTGTGAGTAAGAGAGAGGGGGTGATATACCGGTGGCAGGTCACAGTTTCTAATGCCAGTAATGTAGGAGGAAGGTGCCTCCTGCACTTGGGGTGGTTCTGTGCGAGTGAGCGTTGTGATATGTATACTGGGGCAGGTCACAAATATGAATCTAAGTAATATAGGGTTGATGTGCCTGCTTTACAGATCTGTGTAGTAACTTTAAAGCCACTGGTTTGCAGCTTGCTTGAAAAACATGACAAATGTGTACATTTGGACAGGTAATAGGTGTGCTTATTGTCAACGTTTTATAAAGGAGGTTTGGAGCGCATAAGGTCCTGACATGCTTTCCATTGTGCAATATTTAAGCTACAAAGTATTGTTTTCCTGTTTTACGACATATTAAAAAAAAAAACTTGCAATTTATCATTGCCCACCGACAATAAATTGGAAAACTGTGTAACCCCAGACGCTGGTTCAAAAATAAAGATTCTAAAGGCCATAAATATACCTAAATTAAATAACATGCAGTGTTAGCTCTGTTGTGCACACCTGCTATTTCATGTGAAGCTTTCAGCAAATGCTACGTTAATGCATTAAATATCCTGTGCTCACTTTCTTCACCACAAAAATTAAGCACAAAGTCTGTTCCAACTTTTGCAACTGACTTTAAATAAAGCACAACTAATCTGTAATATTTGAACAGTTGATAGCTGTGGTTGATGTGAGAGTTATGTGAAAAGGAAGGTAGAGGGGGTAAAAGGCCATCACATACGCTCTCCACACTGGCATTTGTACAATGTAGCTGCACTTTCGTTTCAGGTTGCCTTCACTATTAAAATAAATATATTAAGCTGCCAATATATCCTTCAAAAACCGAATCAAGTTTATATTGATTGATGGAAGCTGCCAACCCCTTACATTGACGGCATTAAGCAAAGGCAACAACACAATAAAGTACTACTACATTGTTGAGCACAGAAAAGTAATATTACAAGTATGTGTCATATGCTCTTTTCCAATACATATTAAACCAACAGACCAAAAACATACCTTAAATAAAGATCACTCAGCCTTTACACTGACAGTAAAGCATGTCAGCAAACCTTGATAACTACATAAAATGTGGAAAAAGCCACACAACTCTCTATGTAGCAGTTAAGTGTTTTGCAATCTGAAAATATATACATTGAAAATACTTCTGTGTCTGAGTTGCACAAAAGTAATGTGGACACATTACTGAAAAGTAAATGAATGGTATGCACAAATACGAGTCCCCCTCCCCAAAAATAAAGCAACACCAGTTTGTCAAAAGAGGCTTTTAATTATAAATAAGATTAATGTTGCCTTAAGGCTGTTTGTACACTGTAAGCTAATTTAAGGTATTCACACTTCTTTCAAAAAGAGAAAACAGTGGTCCAAAAAGTCTGGAGTAGTTTGAAACCTTAGAATTGTTGTGGACCTGTTGTGAAAGGAAACACGAAGGAAAATCAACCGCAAATAGGCTTGTAGTAAAGAACGTTATCTTTGTGTCTGTGGCATATGTCAACAACTTGGATAACAATGGGTCAAACAAAAAAAGGCCATCTAATAACTAACTGTGTGACTAAGGGATACAACCGCTAAATCTACTCTGAGTACAACGTGGTGAAATATTTGTTCCCATCAGATCACCGACCTGTACCGCCCAACATCATTTGGGATCCTTCACCCTGAAGGATAGTGGTTTTACCCACAGTAGATTAGGCAGGTGGTAGCCTAATCTATTCACAGTATCTCAAATGTGAAAGTGGTATGTTCTGGCATCAAGAGGTGAACTGACTAGCAGTGCAAAAATTGTGAAACTAAACGATAAGTGCTAGGTGTAGAAAGTACTTAAAATTGGGTAGTGGAAATGGAAAACTGATTTTATTATATCCTGTCCACCCCCAGATATTAGAAAACAGTGCTAAGTAGTGCAAACAAATAACTACTTCAATTGGTGTACGGTCGAAATGTTTCTGCAGTGGATACGGAGCCTATTGGTCTCCTACTGCTTCCTCAGGACCTTAATTGTTGCTACTGCTATATATAAATAGTGATGTGAAAATTATAAACAATATCACCTTGTCCCCAAGACAGCCTAGACGGATGTCCGGAGTACCGACGGACTAAGCGGTGCTCCGTTTTACCTGAGCTGCAGCCAGGTGAGGTGGTGCTTGCATTCCCTAACTACTAGGCGAATCCAAGGTGATATTGTTTATAATTTTCACATCACTATTTATATATAGCAGTAGCAACAATTAAGGTCCTGAGGAAGCAGTAGGAGACCAATAGGCTCCGTATCCACTGCAGAAACATGTCGACCGTACACCAATTGAAGTAGTTATTTGTTTGCACTACTTAGCACTGTTTTTTAATATCTGGGGGTGGACAGGATATAATAAAATCAGTTTTCCATTTCCACTACCCAATTTTAAATACTTTCTACACCTAGCACTTATCGTTTAGTTTCACAATTTTTGCACTGCTAGTCAGTTCACCTCTTGATGCCAGAACATACCACTTTCACATTTGAGATACTGTGAATAGATTAGGCTACCACCTGCCTAATCTACTGTGGGTAAAACCACTATCCTTCAGGGTGAAGGATCCCAAATGATGTTGGGCGGTACAGGTCGGTGATCTGATGGGAACAATTATTTCACCACGTTGTACTCAGAGTAGATGTAGCGGTTGTATCCCTTAGTCACACAGTTAGTTATTAGATGGCTTTTTTTTGTTTGACCCATTGTAATCCAAGTTGTTGGTATTCATATTGTCAAGGGATGATAGCAATGCTAGGTCGTTAAATATTCCCTCAGATCCCTTTTTGTATTCGTTTTATGTGGCATATGTCAGACAAATTGCCACTGAATTGCCACAAACAGCAGGATGCCAAACTTCTCACATAGACTGTAAGTCACTGCTGAAGCTACCAAGACATCTAGAGAGAACAGTGCACTTAAACTAGTCAATGAAGAAATAATGACGTAAACTAAACCAAAGGTGGGAAGTTTTTGTTATAAAAATGGGTATTACTGTGTTTATTTACTCCTATTAGGTGAACCTTTCAGAAAGTGCTGTTTTAAGTCATTAGATCTTCTCTGTTTGTATCAAAACAGACTGCAGTTGAACAACAAGCAACTGACATTTCGAACACTTGGTCCTGTATGAGAGCACGTAGAACAAGCATTTACAATGCAAGAGTTCTCACAATGACATTACTTTGAGCTATTGGCATTGTAATATTTTTTTTTCCTTTTGTGAAACATTGATCAAATGTTATAATGCGAAATGGTAATAGCTCCCTTTGTTGTAATTGCAAAATGTATTGTATAGCATTTGTACTAGTGGGAGTTTTGTATTGTAAATGGTAGTGGCTTTTATCAATGTTTTTTATTTTTTATTAAAACTGTTAATACCGACTTATTTTTTAATAAGTACTCTGGGTGGAGATTGAAATTACTGCAGATATAGGTGTGATTTATTATCATTGCATATGCAGGTGGAAGATCAGTATTTCTGAATATATAGATGTGAGATCCCTATTATTGCTGATTTATGGGTGAGATTATTGTTACTGCATCTAGAAGTGTGATGTTACTGTTACTTTTGATATAGGTGTGAGGTTATTATCACTGCAGATATAGGTGTGAGGTTACCATTACTTTAGATAGGTGTGAGATCACTATGTCTGCAGATATAGGTGTGAGGTTACCTTAACTGCAGATTTTGGTGTGAGATCACCATAACTGCAGATTTAGGTGTTAGATTAATATTACTGCCCAATTAGACGAGGAGACGAATACTTTAGGACTTTGTTTACTCTGGTGATGGGTTTGGCGAGTGCATTTGTTTAAAACTCATCATTTCTGGAACGTATGGTTTGCCTTGAGTTAGCAGTAGATGTGAGCAGAAAGCTTCCAGACATCCCTCCCCCTTCCCTATATTTACCTCCTATTCCTCACAGCTATTTTGTGAATTATAGAAAATGAGTGTTTGCCAAGAAAATAAGGAGAAAAAAATAACAGCACCAGCCAGCTGCTATATGGCCTGAAAATGATGTCTTACTAGCAAAGTTAGGCAGCCCCCTTCCTTCCACCATTCACCTCACTCCTTCATGATGCACCGGGTATGAAGCATCACCCCACTACACACTGCCTACGTTTTGCCCTGCATGGGGGGATGCATCAGGCTGGCGAGACTACAAAAATTAGCCACCACTTTCCATCCAGAGTTTACTACTGCACATGGTCCCATTTGTGCTGGGGAATGCAAGGATGGAGGGCTCCTTTTTCAACCATATAATCTTGATTTATGACAACACTGTAAACCAGTGTGATACATGTTTTCCTGTCACTACCCTACACTGGGGTAGGGTGGAACATTTCCCTTCAGCTCAGCGATCTCTGTCCTCCATATAAAAATACAGCTCCTCCCTAGATCCCTGCAGACTTTGTTGTTTTGATACCTAGTATCAAAATGGTGGGGATCGAAAAGTACTCATACATACCTATGAGCTGGTGTTGTGAAGACCTCCCCTCCCCCAAAATGTGTTGGGATTGTTCTGCATATGTTGGAGTTGAAAAAGGCACCCACCCTAAAGTATTTGTGATGATAAAACAGCCCTCCAATGTTTGTGGCAGAGTGGAAAATGCCCCATGTCCTTGGGGCGAGACACCCCTCTCCATCTGCTGGCGTGTTTTCCTCTCCAGAGTACCATGAATGTAGGCGGACGTACTTGGTGCAGGCACTTACTGGTGTGCAGTGCAGCACATCTAAATCCACACAGATAGTGTAGTCAGAATTATGGAAAGTAATATTACCTTACACCTACATCTGCATTCATTATTCTTATACCTATATACACAAGGACAGTGATGTCATACCTATAACTGCTGTGTTTGTAATATTATTTCAATATGTATAGTAATACCAATCTCACACCAATATCTACAGTAACACAAATCACACTCCTATATCAACAGCAATACTAATTTTACACGTATATGTACAGTGATAGTAATGTCACACCTATATTTAAGGGTATAGTAATTCACATCTATATTTGCACTTACATAACCTTAGAGCTATATCTGCAGCAATGGTCATGTTACACCTGTATCTATAGTGATAGTATCTTTACAGTTATCTTAACTTATCAGGATCACACACCTATATCTGCAGAAATACTGATTTCACACTTATATCTGCAGTAAGCGTGATCTCACTTCTATATGAGCAGTGACAATGATCTCACATCTATGTAATAGTAATCGTAACATCACATCTATGGCTGCAGTGACAGTAATCTTACACCTATAATTCTAATAATAGTAATTACTATTTTTGCAGATATAGGTGTAAGATTACTGTTACTGCAGATATAGGTATGAGATCCCTAGTACTGTAGATGTAAGATCACTTTCTTCAGATAAAGGTGTTGATCAGTATTTATGCTCATATCTGTGTTATGACAATACTGCATATATTGGTGTTATACTACTGTCCTTTATATATTGGTGTGAGTTGTAGTATGGCAGCTATAGGTGTGAGATTCATATTACTGTAAATGTAGGTGTGAGATTAATATCACTGTAGATATAGATGTGACTTTATTATTACTCCAGATCTACTTTTGAGGTGACAATAACTGCATTATAGGTGTGTGAATATTATGACTTTAGATATAGGTGCAAGATTATTATTACTGCAGATGTACTTGAGCTTATATTGTAGGTGTATGATTAATATTAGTGCCGATATATAGAGAATACTTGCTTGTTTGGTGTATGAGAGTTGCAGGCATTAGTATGTGAAATGATTATGACTTTTATTTATGTTTTAAAACCTAAACCAAAATAAAAGGCATTGTCATGTCCAATGTGTGGCTGAAAGTGGTGTAAATGCGGGATCCTGCAAATGTTGGCATTGAAAAAGACACCCATCCTGCAGTTCTTGTGATGATGAAACATGCCCTTACTTTTTGTTTCAGAGTGGAAAACGCTCCTATGTCCTTGGGGTGAGACACCCCTCTCCATCTGCTGGTGTGTCCTCCTGTCCAGAGTTTCATGAATGTAGGCGGACGTACTTAGCATAGGCACTTATCGGTTTGCAGTGCAGCACATGTAAATCCACACACATAGTGTAGTAAGAACTATGTAAAGTAATAGTTCCTTACACCTACATCTGCAGTCAATCTCATACCTATATACACGTGGCCAGTGATGTCATATCTATAACTACTGTGTTTGTAATACCGGTCTGCAGTGCAGCACATCTAAATCCACACACATAGTGTAGTTACAACTATGTAAAGTAATAGTTCCTCACAACTACATCTGCAGTCATTAATCTTATACCTATATACACTTGGACAGTGATGTCATACCTATAACTGCTGTGTTTGTAATATCACACCAATATATATATTGTAATAACTATCTCACAGCAACATTTCCAGTAATACATATCACACCTATATCAACAGCAATACTAATCTCACACTTATATCTACAGTGATAATAATGTCACAGATATATCAGAAGTCATAGTAATTCACACCTATACCCGCACTTACATAACCTCAGAGCTATATTTGCAGAAATGGTCATGTTACACCTGTATCTACAGTGATAGCAACCTTACAGCCATCTAAACTCATCAGGATCACAACCTAATCTGCAGAAATACTGATCTCACACATTGATCTGCAGTAAGAGTGATCTCACACCAATATGTGCAGTGATAATGATCTCACATATACCTAACAGTAATAGTACCATCACACCCACGGCTGCAATGACAGTAATCTCACACCTATAATTTTAATAATAATAATGACTAATATTGCAGATATCAGTGTGAGATTACTGTTACTGCAGTTATAGGTATGATGCTAGTACTGTAGATTTCAGATCTCTCTTACTGCAGATATAGGTGTGGATCAGTATTTATACAGATTTATGTGTTATGCCAATACTGCATATATTGGTGTTATACTACTGTCCTGCATATTTTGGTGTGAGTAGTATTATGGCAGCTATTGGTGTGATATTTTTATTACTGTAGATGCAGGTGTGAGATTAATTTTCCCATAGATGTAGGTGTGACATTACTATTACTCCAGATCTACTTTGAGGTGACTATAACTGCGTTAAAGGAGTGTGATTATAATGACTTCAAATATAGGTGCAAGATTATTATTACTGCAGATATACTTGAGCTTATTAATATTGCAGATGTAGGTGTAAAATTAATAATATTGCAGATACATAGAGAATACTTACGTGTTTGGTGTATGTGAGTTGCAGGTATTAGCATTATAAATGATGATGCCTTTTATTTATGTTAAAAAACTGTAAACAAAAAGAAAAGGTATTGTCATGTAGAATGTATGGCTGAAAGTGGTGTAAATGTGGGATTTATGCTATTGTAATAATATACCTACCTAGTTTGTATTGATTTTATGTTGATGCAATGTCTTCCCTGTGGGGGAGGGTGCTGGCATTGTTAGGACATTTACCTTTTATGCTATATAAAAATATTTTAACAAGCATATACGTGCAAACATTTATTTATCTTTATTGCATTTGAGAGAGGTCGAAGTTGCTCAAGAATGTAATTTATGCATTCATTTGAAAATAGTACATTCAATGTAATTGGCAAGTTTGGCATTGATGCATCTCCAAAGTCATCCACTTCAGTACTTATATGTAAGAAGTCCATCAGAATAGTATTATGTACATCTCTTGATTGAAAATGTTCTGTGTTTTCAACTTGCTCTGTTGCAGTACTTATTTCTTGGTTTATTTTTTCCAGTCCATGTATAGTCATTTTTATTTGTTCTTCTGGTGGCTCAATGTCCTGCGTAGAAAAGATATGTGAAAAGAAATAAATGTAGCATTTTTTGTTAATTGTAATTGTCCTCTAAACTATTATTAGTTGTACTTACTTGTATTTGAGTATGGCGCGTCGTATTCAATATTTTTTCTCCATTAAACTCATGTACTGTCAAAAGAGTTAATTTTATGTAGTTTCCAATTTGTATTGGAAAGTCTGTTGCTTCTATCCATAATGTTATTTTCACTGAGTCTGTTGTGTCATTCAATGTTATCGATTTTAATTGTGTTTCTTGTCCTCCAATAAACAGTGTTTTAGGTGTTTCTTCCTGCAATATGTTCAAGAATTGTAATTGTTTTCTTTTTAAAAATTAATAAACACATGAAGACAATCAAACGTGATGACAAGTTGACATATTTCTCAATTAAAAGCTTTGTATAGCTTTTCAAGTACTGGCAAGTTAATTATAAAATATAGGCATATTTCGACTATAGCGGCACAGTAAATTGTGCAACAAATCTTTAAAATATCATAAAATATAAATTTTTTTGCTGTAATGTTAAAAAATGTACTTACCTGTTAGTGATTTTTTTATTTCTTGTCCCTTAATGTTGACTGTTGGTGGTGGTAATAGCCTTCCTTTTTATATGTTTATTCCTGCAATAAATTCAAGAATTGTGTTTTTTTTTCCTTTTTAAAAATTAATAAACATATGAAGACAATAAAACATGTGATGGCAAGTTGAAATATTTCCCAGTTAAAAGCTTTGCAAATCTTTTAAAGTACTGTCAAGTTAATGATACAGCATAGGCATATTTACTGACCTGTAATTTTTGTTTTGTTTGTATTTTGTTTTGTTTGTATTTTGTTCAATACTGTGTTTATATCGATATATATATACCGGTAAGAGATCTTTAGCTGTCTTGGGCGGTCCCAGTAAGGTCACCGGCAGACCCGTATCTTCGTTCCAACAAACCTCCCGTTATAGGAAGAGACTCGGACACCCAAAACTCCTTGCAGGAAAATTTTATTATGCAGGTGGAAAAACCTGCATAATAAAATTTTCCTGCAAGGAGTTTTGGGTGTCCGAGTCTCTTCCTATAACGGGAGGTTTGTTGGAACGAATATATATATATATATATATATATATATATATATATATATATATTCATATTCAAACCAAAGAGCACCCAACGCTTGAAGGCCCACACTTGGCGTGACTTTTATTCTTTATTTCTGTGAAGCAGCAATTGAACAGACTCCGTGGGCACAGTAAAAGTTCAGCAGCCACTATATCCAAACGTTTCAAGCGTATCTTCGCCCTTGCTCACCGGAATGGCTGCACTGAGGAAAAGCGGCACCAAGTGTTTCGCATTTATCAGGTAAGTAATGTCCCGCCCAGTGGGCGTGTTGGCTTAGTGCATTCTGGTCTTGGTTGTTTCAATAAACAAATGGTATCTTCGCGTGCCGCTTTTTGCATCCTCTTCCATATAATTTCATATGCCACAGTGGGTCACCGGGCTCCTCGTGAGGCTGTTGTCATGCTGTTTCGTTGCTTCAGGAAGGTGAAAATACGTCCCTGTTGGTAGTCCGTTTTATCACGTTGAAATTTGTAAGCTTTCCGTTTTTTTATTATTTCCTCCTCCTTGGGCAGTCTGGCCAACATGTCTTCTCTAAGTTTGGCGCACTCCGCCATTGCCCCTGATTCCAGAGTGTTAATTTCAATTGGTGCGTTATTCAATATATATATATATATATATATATATATATATATATATATATATATATATATATATATGTATATATATATATATATATATATATATATATATATATATATATATATATATATATACACGACGACCTTTCCCGGCTGTTCCCAGTCTCAGATTACGGCGAGTCTGTGTGGGTGCCGGACACCCTCTTTATGAAAACGACTGTTTCTTCCCACTTGCGAAGAAAATTTCACAGACTACTCACGATGCTTCAAAAGTTTTATTTAGCACGAAATCAGCAGCTCACTACCGACGCGTTTCGCCACTTAAGGACCGTGACCAAGCCTTAAGTGGCGAAACGCGTCGGTAGTGAGCTGCTGATTTCGTGCTAAATAAAACTTTTGAAGCATCGTGAGTAGTCTGTGAAATTTTCTTCGCAAGTGGGAAGAAACAGTCGTTTTCATATATATATATATATATATATATATATGTATATATATATATGTATATGTATATATAAATATGTATATATATATGTATATGTATATATGTATATGTATATATGTATATGTATATATGTATATGTATATATGTATATATGTATATGTATATATGTATATATGTATATATGTATATATGTATATGTATATGTATATATATATATATGTATATGTATATGTATATATGTATATATATATGTATGTATGTATGTATGTATGTATGTATGTGTATATATATATATATATATATGCAAAAAAGAAGGAGAGAACTCTGGGTAGGTCTCAGTGTAGGTGGAAAGCAGCTCCAGTTAGAACACTCAACACCAGCGACACTCTAGATCTGCTCACCTCAAATGACTGTTTTTCTATCAAAGTTTTTAAGCATAGGATTAGCACAGTGCTTTCCACGCCGAGATAGAAAATGACTGCACTGTACTAGTACTATGCTTAAAGACTTTGCTGTTTAAATGGCAAAAGACTTTGTTATTTTCTATCTCGGCGTGGATAGCACTGTGCTAATCCTATGCTTCTCTCCTTCTTTTTTGTATAATTTATGCGTCACTCTATGCCTTAAAGGGTTTTGTTTTGACTTAATACTGGGTGCTCCCTTGTGTCTGGACAAAGCTATACCTCTCTGAAGAGCTCTAATTAGAGCGAAACACTGTGTCAGGGGTTGTTTTTACTCATTTCAGGTTGGCTTGAGTTGGTATTTTACCAATTCAAAGCTGTAATATTGTGCCTGGAGTGATAAATGGCTTTTGTTATTTTACAGTTCGGCAAGGACTGCACTGTACTAGTCCTATGCTTAAAGACTTTGCTGTTTAAATGGCAAAAAACTTTGTCATTTTCTATCTCGGCGTGGATAGCACTGTGCTAATCCTATGCTTAAAAACTTTGATAGAAAAACAGACATTTGAGGTGAGCAGATCTAGAGTGTCGCTGGTGTTGAGAGTGCTCTAACTGGACCTGCTTTCCACCTAAACTGAGACCTACCCAGAGTTCTCTCCTTCTTTTTTGCATAATTTATGCGTCACTCTATGCCTTAAAGGGTTTTGTTTTGACTTAATACTGGGTGCTCCCTTGTGTCTGGACAAAGCTATACCTCTCTGAAGAGCTCTAATTAGAGTGAAACACTGTGTCAGGGGTTGCTTTTACTCATTTCAGGTTGGCTTGAGTTGGTATTTTACCAATTCAAAGCTGTAATATTGTGCCTGGAGTGATAAATGGCTTTTGTTATTTTACAGCTCGGCAAGGACTGCACTGTACTAGTCCTATGCTTAAAGACTTTGCTGTTTAAATGGCAAAAGACTTTGTCATTTTCTATCTCGGCGTGGATAGCACTGTGCTAATCCTATGCTTAAAAACTTTGATGGAAAAACAGACATTTGAGGTGAGCAGATCTAGAGTGTCGCTGGTGTTGAGGGTGCTCTAACTGGAGCTGCTTTCCACCTAAACTGAGACCTACCCAGAGTTCTCTCCTTCTTTTTTGCATAATTTATGCGTCACTCTATGCCTTAAAGGGTTTTGTTTTGACTTAATACTGGGTGCTCCCTTGTGTCTGGACAAAGCTATACCTCTCTGAAGAGCTCTAATTAGAGTGAAACACTGTGTCAGGGGTTGCTTTTACTCATTTCAGGTTGGCTTGAGTTGGTATTTTACCAATTCAAAGCTGTAATATTGTGCCTGGAGTGATAAATGGCTTTTGTTATTTTACAGCTCGGCAAGGACTGCACTGTACTAGTCCTATGCTTAAAGACTTTGCTGTTTAAATGGCAAAAGACTTTGTCATTTTCTATCTCGGCATGGATAGCACTGTGCTAATCCTATGCTTAAAAACTTTGATAGAAAAACAGACATTTGAGTTGAGCAGATCTAGCGTGTCGCTGGTGTTGAGAGTGCTCTAACTGGAGCTGCTTTCCACCTAAACTGAGACCTACCCAGAGTTCTCTCCTTCTTTTTTGCATAGTTTATGCGTCACTCTATGCCTTAAAGGGTTTTGTTTTTATATATATATATATATATATATATATATATATATATATATATATATATATATATATATATATATATATATATATATATATATATATATATATATATATATATATATATATATATATATATATATATATATACATATATATATATATATATATATACATAAACGGCTGCTTGTTCCCTACTCCCGGTGTGGCCTCTCATCTTTTCTTTTGGAAAGTGTGCAAGTGATATATATATATATCTATATATATATATCACTTGCACACTTTCCAAAAGAAAAGATGAGAGGCCACACGGGGAGTAGGGAACAAGCAGCCGTTTATGTATATATGTATATATATATATATATATATATATGTATATTACCTACTGGCGGTCGCCAGTAGGTATATATAGTTAGGATTTTTTTCCTATGGGATTTTTGAAAATTCTATGTTGAATAACTTTGGCGTTTGAGGACGGAATTGGCTGAAATTTTCTGGAAAATGGAACATTTTGTTTCTGAGCAGCCCCTGAAAATTTGGGGGGGTTTCGTCAAGCGGGGGCCGAGAAAAAAGGGGGGTCCCAAAACGTGTTTTTAACATTGAGTTTTCCATAGGGCGGTTGGACTCACTTTTAGCTCGATCGGCTGAATGGATTTCCACGAAACTTGGCAAAATTGTAGGGACTGGTAGCCCGATGTGCCTTTGCTATGTCTCAAGATATATGCTCCAGTGGTTTTTACGAAAATTAACTTTGAAAAATATATATTGGGCTACATTGGGCTATATATATGTTGGAGCCCAAATGTAGCCCAATGTAGCCCAATGAAGCCCAATGAAGCCCAATGTAGCCCAAAGATGGCCGCCAGAGACAAAAAAAAACAAATGTAGCCCAAATATCAGCCAGATGTAGCCCAACTATAGCCCAGTGACAGAATGTCCCAGAGTGTTTTAAAGAACAACTAGAACGCTAACAGTCTTACTTATGACAAAAGTATGGCACACCTGAAGTCATCTTGATTGGAATAAAGTGGTAACACTTAATACATTTAATTTGAAAAGGAACAAAGTAAGGGGTTTCATTTTGCCATAGAAATGTTATATATATATATATATATATATATATATATATATATAATATATATATATATATATTACCTACTGGCGGTCGCCAGTAGGTATATATAGTTAGGATTTTTTTCCTATGGTATTTTTGAAAATTCTATGTTGAATAACTTTGGCGTTTGAGGACGGAATTGGCTGAAATTTTCTGGAAAGTGGAACATTTTGTTTCTGAGCAGCCCCTGAAAATTTGGGGGGGTTTCGTCAAGCGGGGGCCGAGAAAAAAGGGGGGTCCCAAAACGTGTTTTTAACATTGAGTTTTCCATAGGGCGGTTGGACTCACTTTTAGCTCGAACGGCTGAATGGATTTCCACGAAACTTGGCAAAATTGTAGGGACTGGTAGCCCGATGTGCCTTTGCTATGTCTCAAGATATATGCTCCAGTGGTTTTTACGAAAATTAACTTTGAAAAATATATATTGGGCTACATTGGGCTATATATATGTTGGAGCCCAAATGTAGCCCAATGTAGCCCAATGAAGCCCAATGTAGCCCAAAGATGGCCGCCAGAGACAAAAAAAAACAAATGTAGCCCAAATATCAGCCAGATGTAGCCCAACTATAGCCCAGTGACAGAATGTCCCAGAGTGTTTTAAACAACAACTAGAACGCTAACAGTCTTACTTATGACAAAAGTATGGCACACCTGAAGTCATCTTGATTGGAATAAAGTGGTAACACTTAATACATTTAATTTGAAAAGGAACAAAATAAGGGGTTTCATTTTGCCATAGAAATGTTATATATATATATATATATATATATATATATATATATATATATATATATATATATATATATATATATATATTCACAGAAAAAACCATAGGTTATAGACCATATATAGTTAGGAATTAGCATTTACAAAACCTTGAAAATTCACTGAAAAAACCATAGGTTATAGACCATATATAGTTAGGAATTAGCATTTACAAAACCTTGAAAATTCACTGAAAAAACCATAGGTTATAGACCATATATAGTTAGGAATTAGCATTTAAAAAACCTTATTTTACTCACACAAAACCATTGAAATTCCATATATAGTTAGTTGCACTGACTATATATCGCGCACCCGCAATCCACTGCTGATCATGTCACATATTACATCATTCATGACATGGTCAGTGACATCACTGATGACATCACTGATGACATCTCAAATGACATCACTGATGACAACATCCAGTGACTGTATTTTTCTGTAAAGTTAAAATATGTCTTGAGTGGATGTATAAGTGTCTGGATGAAGGATTTAGTAGGTGCATGACTGACTGTATGAGTGAGTGATTAAATGTGTCTCACTGAATGCATGGGTTAGTGACTAAACTGTCTTAATTTGTGCATCATTATGTCTGTTGTTCTGTAAACTGCTGCATGTGTTGATCATTAGCTATACGAGAGGCTATATGTGTTATTAATTGGTTGCCCAAGTATTTCTATGGGAGATTGAGTTTGTGTGGGGGTGGCTGGAAGGTGTGTGACTCTATGCATAGATGTGTGAGCAGTTTATTCACTAGGTGTATGAGTTCAAGAGTGCATGTGGAAACAGCTACATGGGCAGTTGACTGTGTGCATGAGTGTATTGATGAGTGAATGGATATCTCAATGCTACATGTCATAGTAAGTACATATGTAAAACACAGTACATGTGAGAGTTGGCATATATAAATAACTGTGCATGAGAGCCACTGAATGAGTGAGTGGTTGTATCGATCATTGTGAACTTGTATCAGGGATTGTATAAGAGAGTAAATATGTGTTAGTATATGTTTCAATAAGTAAGGTGTGTTTAACTGTATAGTTGAAGAAATGGAGGTGAGATTGTTTCTTTGCATGACTGACTGGGTGTGTGAGTAACTCCATGGATGAGTGGCAGTGTGTGAGTGTCTGTATACACTGAGTGTATCTAAGGTTATATTAGAGTCTGAAGAGGTTTATCGTATTAGCACAAGAATGATGTCAAATGAGATGTCATCAGTGATGTCATCAGTGATGTCATTTGAGATGTCATCAGTGATGTCATCAGTGATGTCACTGACCATGTCATGAATGATGTAATATGTGACATGATCAGCAGTGGATTGCGGGTGCGCGATATATAGTTAGTGCAACTAACTATATATGGAATTTCAATGGTTTTGTGTGAGTAAAATAAGGTTTTTTAAATGCTAATTCCTAACTATATATGGTCTATAACCTATGGTTTTTTCAGTGAATTTTCAAGGTTTTGTAAATGCTAATTCCTAACTATATATGGTCTATAACCCATGGTTTTTTCAGTGAATTTTCAAGGTTTTGTAAATGCTAATTCCTAACTATATATGGTCCATAACCTATGGTTTTTTCTGTGAATTTCATTGGTTTTTTAACAGCTAATATCTGTAGCTGTAAAATGTATTCTTCTTTAAATCCCAAAATATATTTTATATGTTTATGAATAATTTTTTTTTTAAATATTTTTTTTTCTTCGTTCCCGCTTCGCAAATCGGGAAGCTTCCCGTTAGCTGACCTTGATGCCGCGAAATAGACCGCGAGCCGGTAAACGTTTCTTTACCGCAAGTGCCGCGTTACAAAACAACATCGTGACGCCTCCCGTCCGCATGACGTTTCACGTTGTCGCGTGATACGTCATATGACGTACTACGTTAGCGAACTGGTACGCGAAGCGAGTCGCAAAGCGCAGGTTTCTGGAAGCAAACCGGGAGGCCCTGCAAAGCGCTTAACGTAAACACAGCAAGTCATGTGACTTGGTAATAACACTTTTCATTGGTTCATTTCACTTTTGGTTTCCTAATGATGTAAGACTAGGTCATATAATCTAAAATGAACACTTTTGATTGGTTGAGAACTCTTGTTTTTCCCAAATGATGAAAATCCCTCCTTCTTTCCTCACTCTGACTTTCATCATTGTGAGAGAAAGACCCTTTGTGATCACTGAGCAATGGCTTCTTTAGTAGCTTCAGCTGGTGCTTCCCCACCACCTCCACCACATCCAAGGAAGAGTGGACCACCTGCTCAAGTTATAATTCAACAAGAAGAAGAAGAAGAGGAACAGGAGGACGAGCACGAAGAGAGGCAGTTTTTGCCTGAGCAGCCCAGGACGTCTCACCGGAAAGAAAACTTCATTTGGCAATTTTTTAAAATTCCCAAAGGTCAGAAAAAAGTAAATGCAAGATACGTAACTTGCCTTATATGTCAAGATAGACTGTCCAGAGGGACCGACAAAAAATACAGTTTCGGAAACTACACAATGCATCGCCATATGACTAGGTGGCATCCTAACAACTACAGTGCTGCACAGTTTCGGAACGACCTAGATAATCTCCCTATTATGGCCAGAAGATCTGTTGTACCGGAAGTAACGGGACCAGAGGGCAGGGAGATGGTGCCAAATATACAAATGAGATTTGGTGATGTAAAACACATCTGCGCATTTTGCGATGGATTCATTTCCTACGGAGAAAAAAGCATCACTCTGATCAACAGAGCTATTGACTATCATATGCAAGTTTGTCCGAAACGCCCAAAATAATAAATACTTCTTTTTTTTGTTTTGTTGCTCCTGTTGAGCCCTTTACAATGAATCGTTTTCATTGCCCCCTCCAAGAAAAACCCCCAAAAATATAAAACTGTTCCGAAAAATTCAAAAACAGTAAAAAAAATGTTCAGAAAAATAAAAAAAAAAGTTCTTTTCAGAACTACCTCCCCGTTATTAAAAAATTGGTACAATATTTGGAACTGTGCCAACCTCTATTTCTCTTAGTTCGCTTCCCAGTTCGCTCGCCGGTACGCGAACCGGAAGCGAACCAAAAACAGTAAGTATAAGGGAAGGAAACAGACACTTATGTTAAAAGAAAGACAGCTATAAGGGAGTAAACTAGAGATACCATTACCCGTAATCCACTGCTGATGATGTCACATATTACATCATTCATGACATGCTCAGTGACATCATCAGCAGAGGATTGCGGGTTTTTTGGCAACATGCCTTATCCACGGTTTAATAACGCTGCCTTTTGCTTTATATAAGTTTTCAAATTGTATGAAATATATACCAATAGGTCGTTATGAACCTTTAGGTAGTGCTTTTCTTCATGAGGTCTGGTCGCTTCCATACACATACAGATGTTTCAAAGATGATCAAGAAGTTTATCTGAATGGAGAGGAATGCACTGAGACGCCAGATCATTCACTAATGTGTAGGCACATACAGTTACACGGTTCATGCAACAAACACCGACCAAATATGGCTTGCGTGTTGCAAGGCACGCCAGTTCCTGCTATCATCCCCACGTTCAAGTTGTTGGAAAATGGTAGTTATTTGATGCTCAATAATGAAGATTGTTCTGAGTTAATTAAAAGTATTCCTTTTATCGTAACAGTAAGTGAACGGGTTATTTGCTGCAGAAATGTTCTATTTCCTCCCACACATGAACATAGGGAGTTTTCAATCTGGCCACAAATACCAACCTTGGGACACGTTTCAACGGCATGGCAAGAATAAGAGCTCTTTTGTCTCAGAGAGAGGTGGCCTTGAGTTCGGCCCGTGAAACTTTCGTACTTCACATAGCGAACACCCGTACAGAGGTGCACACCCTTTTCAATTAAGATTTGCCTTTCAATTTCAGCAACATGTTTCCGACTATCTTTAACGCATCCTCCACAAAGTCCCTGGCGCACTTTTTTAAAGTTGGTACCAGTGGTCTCGTGACTTCATTTGAGAAAATCTTTGGAGTCATCCCTGCTTCCTTTCATTCTATTTTCTGCACTCTGGTTCGTGGATTGGCATTTTTACTTGCATTACCAGCGGACGCTCTTGTGCTTTTTTACATTTTTAAATATGGATGTCCCTCCTATGCAACCTCCCACCCTGCAGCTGCTGACACTGTTCCGCAATCGCATGCTAGAATATTATGGCACAATGCCGTTGGCGATATTAAGCACGGCATATGGATTATCTTTTCGATTCTCCTACTTCACCTGTGTCCAGCCTGTATTTCACTGCCTGACCTGTGATTTCGATTGGGCCATTGATTTGTGTCTCTGCGGACCGGTTTCTCCTGACGTCGACTTTAATCAGCTGATGACTCCTATCATTACTCACGAGTTGGTTTGTCCTGGCGAAAGGATTATGGCTGTGGCATTGATGCATGGACTACTTGGTCCCTGGAATTTACTGGCGGCAGCACAGTCTTTCTTGGAACAGAGCTTTCTTGAAAACCCACCGAGCTGTCCTCTGATGGTGATAGAGGATCCGGTGCTGGGAGAGCACGTATGTTCTTTTCCGCTTTTAAATTGGATGGCTGAACTGTTTTCGGATGAAGACGGTGACTTCCTATTGGAGGCTGTTGCAGCTTATTTTGCATACACAGTTATGTCATAGACCTTTTTCATGTTTGATATGCTGAGTACTAGCATTTCATTGACAATTCATTGACTTATTTGTCAAGTTTTTATTATTTACCTTGCCTATTGGCTTAAGACTCGATAAAGTACTTGGCTGTTTTATTTTTCTTTAGCATTACATTTTCCTAGTTTTTAATGCTTTACCTTGCGGACCGTCCACATATAAACTTGCAATCTGCTCTCATGAGATGGCACTTCTATTATCTTATTCAGTTCGTTTCCGGATCATGAGGAGGTGTCATCTAGGTCCTGGATATCTTTACACCGTGTTAAGTTAGCATGGGCTCATTACCGGTTTAAACGCCATTTTTCCTTTTTTGCAACTTCTGCACACGACACTTAGTTGTTGCTTTAGCTTTCCACCTAGTAGTTCATCGTGGTTTACATGAGAATAATATGTTATTGGTCTACTATCTGCTTTACTTGTTAAACTATATCTGTACAGTGAGTGCTAAAGTTTCAAGAACAACACGATACAGAATTGTTATGAGGTCTGATCTCCACGACTTCATACTCATAACATAAGTGCAACTTCTGCCAATTCTGGGCATGAGGCGGGTTTTATATTGCTTTGCCGAACACACATACACAACAGTTGATGCGGTTCACATGAAGAGAGAGCTGGTGTATGCTGATGTGATTCCTTCAAATCTAAGACACTAAAGTATGGGCACGCCCTAAACCAACACAAAGAGACCTTCTTAGCAAATAATATAATATGTGTATTAGGGAGGGTGAGATATAAGCAGCCGCGGGCCGTGGAGGGAGTTACGATGGGGCAGGGAGGCGGGGAGGGGGAGAAGCAGGGTGGAGCCCTCTCTACCTTGCCCCTCCCCCTCCCCGCCTCCCTGCCCCACCGTAACTCCCTCCACGGCCCGCGGCTGCTTATAAGTGTTGCTAACTCTTATTCATTTACAGCATGTTAACATACTGTCACCATTCGCTTTGTATGTACTAGTAACTATGCTGGTAATTTTGCTACTGATAATATGTGTACTTGTATTCTCCACCCTGCTTCTCCCCCTCCCCGCCTCCCTGCCTCACCGTAACTCCCTCCACGGCCCGCGGCTGCTTATAAGTGTTGCTAACTCTTATTCATTTACAGCATGTTAACATACTATCACCATTCACTTTTTATGTACTAGTAACTATGCTGGTAATTTTGCTACTGATAATATGTGTACTTTTATTATCTAAGGTACTACGCCTGAGAAGACGGCATTAGTAAATAAACATTTCAAATACACATCTGTTCTTCTTAACTCCATGTTCTGGTTTCTAAGAAATCTATAACGACCGACTGTTCATGAGTTCCACGTATCCTGAGGTACTATAAGTTCATATTCTGGATTGTCTAAACATTGAGAGTTTGTTATATCCAATGTGACACTGTACCTAGCTTGCTAAGGAGTTTTTGATTACTAACGTGAGTTTTGGGACACCCTAATTCGCCGAGGTTCCAATCCTCTGTCCACAGTTCTGTGTGAGAACAGAAACCCTGCGACAGGGGCACCCCCGACCCTTGCTGGAGCTTCATCACACTTGCGATACAACTCCAACAATGCATTCGCCGAGGTTCCAATCCTCTGTCCACAGTTCTGTGTGAGAACAGAAACCCTGCGACAGGGGCACCCCCGACCCTTGCTGGAGCTTCATCACACTTGCGATACAACTCCAGCAATGCGCCACCTTTACGGCACAGATACATCACGCATCTGTGCTGTTTTTGCCCCATGATGCGCCGCATTGTAAATGCAGCACACCATAGGTGACGGAACAGCGGCACAGAATGACTAACACATCCCTGGTGATGCGCCAGTCATCATAAATGTATCCCTATGCTTCTTATCTTGTTAGAGATGAACCGCCATATGTATCATCAAAGTTTTTTGCATTTCCTAAATAGCGAACTTTAAGGAATAAATAGCGATTCTTTACCATTCCTAGTTTGCGATGAGCTATTTGCTAATTAGCCGAATGTAGCCCAATGAAGCCCAATGTAGCCCAATGTAGCCCAAAGATGGCCGCCAGACACACAAAAAAACAAATGTAGCCCAAATATCAGCCAGATGTAGCCAAACTATAGCCCAGTGACAGAATGACCAATCAGCTTCGCAAACCTCCGTTACGCGAAGCGGAGCGCTGTTACAGATATATATCTTTTTTTGAACGTTAATTTCTCAAAATCCACTGGAGCACATATATTGAGACCTAGCAAAGGCACATCGGGCTACCAGTCCCTAATATTTTGCCAAGTTTCGTGCAAATCCATTCAGCCGTTCGATTATTATTATTATTATTTTTTTTTGCCCCGCGGGGCCCTTTTAAAACCTCCACATCAAACCTAGGGGGTCAGCGAGGATCTACTATGCCCCCTTATAGTTATTTCCCCCTTTGTTTTGACCTCCTCTTGTCTCTCGATCCTACCGAGAGACAAGATGGCGGCCGCTACGGACTGTTTGGAATGTTGACAGACGCCGGAGAACCAATCAGCTTCGCTTCACAAAGCTCCGTTGCGCGAAAAGTCCGCGAACCAGAGCGCTGCCCGGTCCGCTGTTACAGATATATATCTTTTTTTAAACGTTAATTTCTCAAAATCCACTGGAGCACATATATTGAGACCTACAAAAGGCACATCGGGCTACCAGTCCCTACAATTTTGCCAAGTTTCGTGCAAATCCATTCAGCCGTTCGGGCTAAAAGTGAGGCCAACCGCCCTATGGAAATTAACATGGGAAAAACGCGTTTTGGGACCCCCCTTTTTTCTCGGCCCCCCCTTGACGAACCCCCCCGAAATTTTCAGGGGCTGCTCAGAAACAAAATGTGCCATTTTCCTGAAAATTTCAGCCAATTCCGTCCACAAACGCCAAAGTTATTAGACATAGAATTTTCAAAAAACCCATAGAGAAAAAATCCTAACTATATATACCTACTGGCGACCGCCAGTAGGTAATGTATATATATATATATATATATATATATATATATATACAAAAAAGAAGGAGAGAACTCTGGGTAGGTCTCAGTTTAGGTGGAAAGCAGCTCCTGTTAGAGCACTCTCAACACCAGCGACACTCTAGATCTGCTCACCTCAAATGTCTGTTTTTCTATCAAAGTTTTTAAGCATAGGATTAGACAGTGCTATCCATGCCGAGATAGAAAATGACAAAGTCTTTCGCCATTTAAACAGCAAAGTCTTTAAGCATAGGACTAGTACAGTGCAGTCCTTGCCGAGCTGTCAAATAACAAAAGCCATTTATCACTCCAGGCACAATATTACAGCTTTGAATTGGTAAAATACCAACTCAAGCCAACCTGAAATGCATAAAAGCAACCCCTGACACAGTGTTTCGCTCTAATTAGAGCTCTTCAGAGAGGTATAGCTTTGTCCAGACACAAGGGAGCACCCAGTATTAAGTCAAAACAAAACCCTTTCAGGCATAGAGTGACGCATAAATTATGCAAAAAAGAAGGAGAGAACTCTGGGTAGGTCTCAGTTTAGGTGGAAAGCAGCTCCTGTTAGAGCACTCTCAACACCAGCGACACTCTAGATCTGCTCACCTCAAATGTCTGTTTTTCTATCAAAGTTTTTAAGCATAGGATTAGACAGTGCTATCCATGCCGAGATAGAAAATGACAAATGACAAAGTCTTTCGCCATTTAAACAGCAAAGTCTTTAAGCATAGGACTAGTACAGTGCAGTCCTTGCCGAGCTGTCAAATAACAAAAGCCATTTATCACTCCAGGCACAATATTACAGCTTTGAATTGGTAAAATACCAACTCAAGCCAACCTGAAATGCATAAAAGCAACCCCTGACACAGTGTTTCGCTCTAATTAGAGCTCTTCAGAGAGGTATAGCTTTGTCCAGACACAAGGGAGCACCCAGTATTAAGTCAAAACAAAACCCTTTCAGGCATAGAGTGACGCATAAATTATGCAAAAAAGAAGGAGAGAACTCTGGGTAGGTCTCAGTTTAGGTGGAAAGCAGCTCCTGTTAGAGCACTCTCAACACCAGCGACACTCTAGATCTGCTCACCTCAAATGTCTGTTTTTCTATCAAAGTTTTTAAGCATAGGATTAGACAGTGCTATCCATGCCGAGATAGAAAATGACAAAGTCTTTCGCCATTTAAACAGCAAAGTCTTTAAGCATAGGACTAGTACAGTGCAGTCCTTGCCGAGCTGTCAAATAACAAAAGCCATTTATCACTCCAGGCACAATATTACAGCTTTGAATTGGTAAAATACCAACTCAAGCCAACCTGAAATGCATAAAAGCAACCCCTGACACAGTGTTTCGCTCTAATTAGAGCTCTTCAGAGAGGTATAGCTTTGTCCAGACACAAGGGAGCACCCAGTATTAAGTCAAAACAAAACCCTTTCAGGCATAGAGTGACGCATAAATTTTGCAAAAAAAGAAGGAAAGAACTCTGGGTAGGTCTCAGTTTAGGTGGAAAGCAGCTCCTGTTAGAGCACTCTCAACACCAGCGACACTCTAGATCTGCTCACCTCAAATGTCTGTTTTTCTATCAAAGTTTTTAAGCATAGGATTAGACAGTGCTATCCATGCCGAGATAGAAAATGACAAAGTCTTTCGCCATTTAAACAGCAAAGTCTTTAAGCATAGGACTAGTACAGTGCAGTCCTTGCCGAGCTGTCAAATAACAAAAGCCATTTATCACTCCAGGCACAATATTACAGCTTTGAATTGGTAAAATACCAACTCAAGCCAACCTGAAATGCATAAAAGCAACCCCTGACACAGTGTTTCGCTCTAATTAGAGCTCTTCAGAGAGGTATAGCTTTGTCCAGACACAAGGGAGCACCCAGTATTAAGTCAAAACAAAACCCTTTCAGGCATAGAGTGACGCATAAATTATGCAAAAAAGAAGGAGAGAACTCTGGGTAGGTCTCAGTTTAGGTGGAAAGCAGCTCCTGTTAGAGCACTCTCAACACCAGCGACACTCTAGATCTGCTCACCTCAAATGTCTGTTTTTCTATCAAAGTTTTTAAGCATAGGATTAGACAGTGCTATCCATGCCGAGATAGAAAATGACAAAGTCTTTCGCCATTTAAACAGCAAAGTCTTTAAGCATAGGACTAGTACAGTGCAGTCCTTGCCGAGCTGTCAAATAACAAAAGCCATTTATCACTCCAGGCACAATATTACAGCTTTGAATTGGTAAAATACCAACTCAAGCCAACCTGAAATGCATAAAAGCAACCCCTGACACAGTGTTTCGCTCTAATTAGAGCTCTTCAGAGAGGTATAGCTTTGTCCAGACACAAGGGAGCACCCAGTATTAAGTCAAAACAAAACCCTTTCAGGCATAGAGTGACGCATAAATTATGCAAAAAAGAAGGAGAGAACTCTGGGTAGGTCTCAGTTTAGGTGGAAAGCAGCTCCTGTTAGAGCACTCTCAACACCAGCGACACTCTAGATCTGCTCACCTCAAATGTCTGTTTTTCTATCAAAGTTTTTAAGCATAGGATTAGACAGTGCTATCCATGCCGAGATAGAAAATGACAAAGTCTTTCGCCATTTAAACAGCAAAGTCTTTAAGCATAGGACTAGTACAGTGCAGTCCTTGCCGAGCTGTCAAATAACAAAAGCCATTTATCACTCCAGGCACAATATTACAGCTTTGAATTGGTAAAATACCAACTCAAGCCAACCTGAAATGCATAAAAGCAACCCCTGACACAGTGTTTCGCTCTAATTAGAGCTCTTCAGAGAGGTATAGCTTTGTCCAGACACAAGGGAGCACCCAGTATTAAGTCAAAACAAAACCCTTTCAGGCATAGAGTGACGCATAAATTATACAAAAAAGAAGGAGAGAACTCTGGGTAGGTCTCAGTTTAGGTGGAAAGCAGCTCCTGTTAGAGCACTCTCAACACCAGCGACACTCTAGATCTGCTCACCTCAAATGTCTGTTTTTCTATCAAAGTTTTTAAGCATAGGATTAGACAGTGCTATCCATGCCGAGATAGAAAATGACAAAGTCTTTCGCCATTTAAACAGCAAAGTCTTTAAGCATAGGACTAGTACAGTGCAGTCCTTGCCGAGCTGTCAAATAACAAAAGCCATTTATCACTCCAGGCACAATATTACAGCTTTGAATTGGTAAAATACCAACTCAAGCCAACCTGAAATGCATAAAAGCAACCCCTGACACAGTGTTTCGCTCTAATTAGAGCTCTTCAGAGAGGTATAGCTTTGTCCAGACACAAGGGAGCACCCAGTATTAAGTCAAAACAAAACCCTTTCAGGCATAGAGTGACGCATAAATTATGCAAAAAAGAAGGAGAGAACTCTGGGTAGGTCTCAGTTTAGGTGGAAAGCAGCTCCTGTTAGAGCACTCTCAACACCAGCGACACTCTAGATCTGCTCACCTCAAATGTCTGTTTTTCTATCAAAGTTTTTAAGCATAGGATTAGACAGTGCTATCCATGCCGAGATAGAAAATGACAAAGTCTTTCGCCATTTAAACAGCAAAGTCTTTAAGCATAGGACTAGTACAGTGCAGTCCTTGCCGAGCTGTCAAATAACAAAAGCCATTTATCACTCCAGGCACAATATTACAGCTTTGAATTGGTAAAATACCAACTCAAGCCAACCTGAAATGCATAAAAGCAACCCCTGACACAGTGTTTCGCTCTAATTAGAGCTCTTCAGAGAGGTATAGCTTTGTCCAGACACAAGGGAGCACCCAGTATTAAGTCAAAACAAAACCCTTTCAGGCATAGAGTGACGCATAAATTATGCAAAAAAGAAGGAGAGAACTCTGGGTAGGTCTCAGTTTAGGTGGAAAGCAGCTCCTGTTAGAGCACTCTCAACACCAGCGACACTCTAGATCTGCTCACCTCAAATGTCTGTTTTTCTATCAAAGTTTTTAAGCATAGGATTAGACAGTGCTATCCATGCCGAGATAGAAAATGACAAAGTCTTTCGCCATTTAAACAGCAAAGTCTTTAAGCATAGGACTAGTACAGTGCAGTCCTTGCCGAGCTGTCAAATAACAAAAGCCATTTATCACTCCAGGCACAATATTACAGCTTTGAATTGGTAAAATACCAACTCAAGCCAACCTGAAATGCATAAAAGCAACCCCTGACACAGTGTTTCGCTCTAATTAGAGCTCTTCAGAGAGGTATAGCTTTGTCCAGACACAAGGGAGCACCCAGTATTAAGTCAAAACAAAACCCTTTCAGGCATAGAGTGACGCATAAATTATGCAAAAAAGAAGGAGAGAACTCTGGGTAGGTCTCAGTTTAGGTGGAAAGCAGCTCCTGTTAGAGCACTCTCAACACCAGCGACACTCTAGATCTGCTCATATATATATATATATTCACTGAAAAAACCATAGGTTATAGACCATATATAGTTAGGAATTAGCATTTACAAAACCTTGAAAATTCACTGGAAAAACCATAGGTTATAAATAGGCTGTCCTGTTTTCAGTTTCTATTTTTGGTAAATTCTGGTGGGGTTTTTTCAGTGTTTTCAATATCTTAAAAAACAGTTGTTATCAGTGGTTACACATTTTCACGCCACTAAAAACAACAGAAAAAGTGTTTTTCCGGTGTTAATGGAACGTTTTGCTTTTATCATTGCTTGCTTTCTGCACTGAAAGAACATGGTATATAGACAGTGTACGTATAGTGTATATGAGGTCCAAAGAGATTTTGGCAAATTAATCTTATTGTAGTACACCATACAATACTTCTTCAGTGAGTCTTTGGTCATGTGCGCTCGCGCTTTCCTTCCCATGTAAACTTCTGTGAAAAGGCCCTCTCAGCATTCATAGCCCCTTGGGCTGAGAACCATCAGCTAAGGACACAGTTGGGATGACTCTTTCTTTGATGCCACATAAAGCACGAAATTATAAATATTTGCGTATTAGTTCCTGGGCATAAGAAAACAGTGCACCAGAATGGACTAAAAAGTCAATAGCATCCCTCATTAACTCTGAAGATTGTAAAGATGCTTTCAGCATACCATCTAACAAGTGGCAAGGATCTCCTACAGGGAATCACTTCAGCTCGGGTATCAATTTTGACAGGTCATCACACACATTTTTTATAAAATAATTAAACTAGACCTAAAACATGAAACTAAACCCTGCATATTCAGACCAAAGGCTATAAACTGAAAAAAGTAAAAGGAAGAAACAATATTTTAGTGGCATCCCTAAAGAACAAAACTCAAGCAGAATAATGTTAGCCAGTCTTTCTTACTGCTAGCTTGTATAACAAAGTTACATTTTATTGACCCCTTCAGTAAGAACAAAATGACTCTTTCACTTTCTTTTTCCTTTCTTTGAATGGCATTTAGTTTGTGGTTGGGCAGGTGTTTTTTCAGTGTTTATATGTTTTCACCGGTGAGGACAATTTTTCTTTCAGTGGGGTTTTATCAGTTATTATAGGTTTAAACCTAAAACCCCACAGCCTAGTTATAAACCATATATAGTTAGGAATTAGCATTTAAAAAACCTTACTTTACTCACACAAAACCATTGAAATTCCATATATAGTTAGTTGTACTAACTATATATCGCGCACCCGCAATCCACTGCTGATCATGTCACATATTACATCATTCATTACATGGTCAGTGACATCACTGATGACATCACTGATGACATCTCAAATGACATCACTGATGACATCTCAAATGACATCACTGATGACACACAAAACGGATTCCGTGCTGGGCACAGTACGGAAACCGCGTTACTTGTGATGGTGGAACATCTCCGGGCAAGGTTGGATGCTGGTCAAACGGCGGCGCTTATTTTGTTAGACCTTAGCGCCGCCTTTGACACGGTGGACCACAGCATCCTCCTGCACCGGCTCGAGGAGACTGGTATTGGCGGTCAGGTGTTGCAATGGTTCCGCTCCTTTTTAGACGACCGCTCCTTCTGTGTTGCCATTCCTCCCTTCAAGTCCAACTACCAACCGCTGGCCATGGGGGTTCCGCAAGGGTCCTCGCTGAGTCCCACGTTGTTCAATCTCTACGTGAGACCGCTGGCTGATGTCGCTAGGCAGTGGGGCCTAACCTTGGTCTCATATGCCGACGACACACAGCTGGCGGTTACTCTCAGCGGGGACGCGGAAATTGCGGCCCCCAGGTTTCAGTCTGGACTGAAGGCGGTGGCTAGTTGGCTGACAGGCAATTGCCTTCAGCTTAATGCCACAAAGACGGAGGTGATGGTCGTCGGTAAGGGAGTGGAGCTGTGGGGCGACCAATGGTGGCCTTCAGAGCTGGGACCTACTCCGACCCCGGTGTCGGAGGTGAAAAATCTCGGGGTATGGTTGGATGCCGGCCTCTCCTTTGTAGGGCACACACAAAAGACTGCGGCCTGTTGTTTTGGACTTCTAAGGGGCTTGAGACCAGTACTCAAGTTCTTTGATGCCCCAACCAGGCAACTGGTGATCCAGGCTACTGTCATCTCTCGCCTGGATTATGCCAGTTCTCTCCTGGCTGGGGCTAACCAGGCCGAACTAACCCGTTTGCAACGGGTTCAGAATGCCGCGGCGAGAGCGATTGTTGGCCTGCCCAGATTTAGTTCTGTGGCAGGTGTCCTTCGCTCTTTACATTGGCTTCCGGTTAGGAAGCGCATTCTCTTTAAGATCTTGTGTCTTGCTTTTAAGATTCTGAGAGGTATCGGCCCGGAAATTTTGTCGAGCTGCCTTTCCTTTTATGTCCCCACCCGCAGTCTCCGTTCCCAGGGTTTGGCCCTTGCAGTGGTCCCCAGATTCAGGCTCAGCCGTATGGGAGGCCGTTCTTTCAGGGTCGTGGCTGCATCAGCATGGAACTCCCTCCCTGTTGAAATTCGTTTGATGGAGGACCTTTTGACTTTTCGGAGGGCGATAAAAACTTTCCTGTTTTAGTGGCTCTGTCTTTATTCTCTGTTGTGTTGTGTTTTGCCTTGTCCTTGCGCCGGGACGCTCCTTGGCTGGAGTATCTGTGCGCACAATAAATCACCTTAACATAACATAACTGATGACAACATCCAGTGACTGTATGTTTCTGTAAAATTAAAATATGTCTTACATATTGAAGAATGAGTGGATGTAGAAGTGTCTGAACAAAGGATTTAGTAGGTGCATGACTGACTGTATGAGTGAGTGATTAAATGTGTCTCACTGAGTGCATGGGTTAGTGACTAAACTGTCTTAATTTGTGCATCATTATGTCTGTTGTTCTGTAAACTGCTGCATGTGTTGATCAGTAGCTATATGATTAACTATATGGGTTATTGATTGGTTGCCCAAGTATTTGTATGGGAGACTGAGAGTGTGTATGGGTGGCTGGGAGGTGTATGACTCTCTGCATAGATGTATGGGTTCAAAAGTGCATGTGGAAACAGCTGTATGGGCGGTTGACTGTGTGCATGACTGTATTGGTGAGTGAATAGATATCTCAGTGCTACATGTCAAAGTAAGTACATATGTAAAATACAGTACATGTGAGAGTTGACATATATAAATAACTGTGCATAAGAGCCAGTGAATGTGTGAGTGGCTGTATGGATCATTGTGAACTTGTATCCAGGATTGTATAAGTGAGTAAATATGTTTTAGTATATGTTTGAATAAGTAAGGTGTGTTTAACTGTATAGTTAAGGAAATGGAGGTGTGATTGATTGTTTGCATGACTGACTAGGTGTGTGTGTAACTTCATGGATGAGTGAAAATCTGTGAGTCTGTGTTTACACTGAGTGTATCTAAGGTTATATTAGAGTCTGAAGAGGTTCATCGTATTATCACATGAATGATGTCATCAGTGATGTGATCAGTAATGTCTAATGAGATGTCATCAGTGATGTCATTTGAGATGTCATCAGTGATGTCATCAGTGATGTCATTTGAGATGTCATCAGTGATGTCACTGACCATGTCATGAATGATGTAATATGTGACATGATCAGCAGTGGATTGCGGGTGCGCGATATATAGTTAGTACAACTAACTATATATGGAATTTCAATGGTTTTGTGTGAGTAAAGTAAGGTTTTTTAAATGCTAATTCCTAACTATATATGGTTTATAACCTATGGTTTTTTCAGTGAATATATATATATATATGTATGTGTGTGTATTACCTACTGGTGGTCGCCAGTAGGTAGTTATAGTTAGGACCTAGCTACCATAGGAAATCCGCAACATTCTATTGGGAATAACTTTGGCGCCGGTTGAGGAATATGCGTGTAATTTTCCAAAATTTAGGCCAGCTCCGCTCCGCTTCTTCCCTGGAAGTTTCGGGGGGATTCGTCATGCGGGGGCCGAGAAAATAGGGGTGTCCCAAAACGTGTTTTCCCCATGTTAATTTCCATAGGACGAATAGACAAGCCTACAGCCCGAATCGCTGAATGGAATTACACCAAACTTTGCAAAATTGTAGGGACTGGTACGCAGAAGTGCCTTTTCTATATTTGGTGAAAATTGCTCCAGTGGTTTTTACGAAAATTAACTTCAAAAACACATATATATCTATATGCGTGCTTCCAGCGCTTACCGGTACGCGTACCCGGGAGCGCACCCGGCGCGCCATGGAGTGCGCGAGCGGATAGCTTATTGGCTCTCGGATGTCTGTCAACATTCTAAACAGTCCGGAGAGTCCGCCATCTTGTGTCTCGGTAGAATCGGGACACAAGAGGTGAAAATAAAAAGGGGGAAATGATTAAAAGGGGGCGGGGTAGACACCCCCTAACCCCCTAGGTTTTCTGAGGGGGGCCTAGAAGGACCCTGAAGGGCAAAGAAACTATTTTTTTTTTTTAATTTCACGGGTTAAGCGCTGGGTGCGTTCCCATGTGCCCTTCCCGGTACGCATACCCTGAGCGTAGCACAGGGAAAATCTGTAAAAAAAATAGTGTAAAATAAGAATTTGGAGTGCTTAGAGGTAGGGTAGCTCTAAAAAGAGCTGTTGTGTTATGTGGGTGATGTAAGTACCTACAAGTAGATACCGATGCAGAGTCTACAATTCAAGAGAAAGACTCTGTTCCCCTCATCTGAGAAATGTACACCGTCTCCTCTGTAGATATCTTGCATGTTGTAATGCAAGTTATTGTGGTATATGGAACCCATACCATAGTCTCTCAGGAAAGCAGAAACAGATCCTTTTGGGTCCCCCTGGGAAGGCCTAGGGGGTGAGGGGCACTCTTCCCTGCCCCCTTTTCACGTTCTGAACTATTATATTTTACTTTCTTCTGTAACTACACAAAATGGCGGCGATAGGGTGCATCAGAGACAGACAGTGAGAGAAAAGAGGCAGGAGATGAAGAAGAGATGTCAAATACACATTGGAGATAATATAGTGGGAGAAGGGAAGTAAATATGAGTAAACTTACTATGTAACATAAAAATGTTGCACTCTATATTATAAGTCTCACTTTATACTACAATCACTTCGCTACAACCTCATAAATTACAAATAAAAATGAATAATGTCTCAAACAATTTTTAATTTCTTAATATACATTTATTCTTCTGAATTTTCATAATTTAAAAGATCTAGTAACATGTCCTCATAAGGAATTTCCTCTTCATTCATATCATCAGGAATCTCCTCATGAAAAGACTGCAATGATGATTCTTGTAACTCTATGGTCTCCAAACATTCAATAAATTCGCCGTCAAGAGACTGATCAAAAAAATCATTCATGTCATCTCCTCCTTGTGAAAATATTTCATTATTGGTGCTGTCAATATCCGGGACATTTAGAATTTCAATCAATGTAGTGGAAAATTCAAAAGAAATCACTTTCATTTATCGTTTTTAGTAATACATAATATAAAACTAGCTTTATCAAGTATTTAGTTCTTTAAAATTAATTGGGCAGTGTATAGTATCAGGCAGGAACTAGAAATATAAAGCACTGCATGTGATGAAGCCTATCTTAATCCATAATTATAACAGAAGGACTGTAAATAACTAACAGAAAACATTTTTCAAATTATCTTAAAGTGTACAACATAGTTCCCCTTACAAATTAACAACTCACCTTTTTGAAAGTAGGAGAAGAGTTAGTACTGTGTAAATCAAACACCAGAAATTGAGCACCAGTAGGGCCTTTTCCATATTTGTTTAAAATTGCTGCAGTGGTTTTTATGAAAAGCAACTTCAAAAACACATATATATCACTTTGCGCGCTTCGAGCGCTTACCGGTACGCGTACCGGTAAGCGCACTCGGCGCGCCACGGAAGTGCGCGAGCGGAAAGCTTATTGGCTCTTGGATGTCTGTCAACATTCCAAACAGTCCGGAGAGTCCACCATCTTGTGTCTCGGTAGAATCGAGACACAAGAGGTGTAAAAAAAAAGGGGGAAATGATTAAAAGGGGGTAGACATTCCCTGACCCCCTAGGTTTTCTGAGGGGGGCCTAGAAGGACCCTGAAGGGCAAAATAACTATTTTTCATTTTTTATTTTCGCGGGGTAAGCGCTGGATGCGTTCCCATGTACGCTTCCTGGTACGCGTACCCTGAGCGCACCACGGGGAAAAACAGTGTAAAAAATTAGCGTAAAAAAATAATTTAGAGTGCTAAGAGGTAGGGTAGCTCTGAAAAGAGCTGTTGTGTTATGTGGGTGTTTTTTGTACCTACATGTAGGTACCGATGCAGAGTCTAAAATTCAAGAGGAAGACTCTATTCCCCTCATCTGTAAAATGTACACCATCTCTCCTATAGATGCCTTGCATGTTGTAACACAAGTTGTTGTGGTATATGGAACCCATACCATAGTCTCTGAGGAAAGCAGAAACAGATGTATTCACATGTTTCCTTGCTTTCTCAATTTGTGGACAAAATTGAACAAAGCTATGACCCACAATCCAGACTTTTGGCATCTTCAAGATAGATGTGGTTGTATTCGAATGAGTTGTGGAAATGAAATGGCAGTTTGAAAGTAGGAGTTATGAAAAAAAAGTGGTTGAGATTCAGTGCCCTTGAAAGAGAAGAAATGATTGGTGATTTTTAAAATTATCCAGTGAAAATTAGGGTGCATGCTTTTGTTTTTTGAAAGAAGTAATTCTAATGGTTGAGAAAAAGTCTTTGAAAGAAACATTGCACATGATTAGCTAGTACATTGAGAGCTCAAACACCCTTGCGGGATTCATTTGCAACATAGTATGGTGAACTTTTCAACTGTGTGCTGAGTTAGGTGGGAGTTACCATGGTAACAGGCTGAATGAGCACTGGGGGGATCGGTGAATATTGTGAGTTTGAAAGTGTTGGAATGTAGAATCAATTAAAATGTCAGTTTGGTTTTGAAATAGTGTGGGAAGAATTTTTATTGGTTAAGTCCAGGGATATGTGTGAAGAATTACCGGGAATCAGGGCCATTTGTGATTGCAGTGTTTGAGGTGCATTTCAGAGATTCTGCTTAAGAAAATCTGGTGTGTGTGACTGACACTGTTCTAAATCTTCTAAAGCATTTTTAAAGGTGAGTAATGATTCATTTAATATAGATAGACTGTTGTATGCACTATGGGGAAGATTAAGAAGCATATTGTGCTTCTTTATTCTTGCATTGTGTGTCATGTTTTTTTGTAATGCTGGTAAAAAATGTAATGGTGCATATTGGAAATGTATTTTGGAAATGATTTAGGTTTCTGCCTTGAAATGTAGTGGTCATTTAAATGGGCTGTGCTCTGTGTCAAAAACAATTTACTATGGAAAATGTTTTTTGGTAAAATGTCTGGCTTTAAAATTTTGGACAAGGATCACACTGAGTGTCTGTGTGAAATGAGGAATTATATTTTCACATTTTTCAATGTCACCTGTGTCTGCTGACAGTTTGCCTCTCTTAGCTTAAAGGGTACTCTGTGCCTGTGTCTCATGTCACTCTGGTAAATGTTTTCTGGTAAAATGTCTGGCTTTAAAATGTTGGTTAAGGATCACACTGAGGGGCCGATTCCGATCCGGTAAAAAAATCCGGCGTACGATTCGTATTCGTAGCCGATTCCGTACGAATGGGAAACTACCGTCCGACCAGCGAATTCCGATCCGTTACCGCTGATTTCCGTACGATTTGCTACGATCCGTACGATTGACATTCGTATACCCGTACGAATAAGCCTCGGGCAGACCACCGTACGATTCGTAATCAGTCCGTACAAACTCACTATTCCGATTCGGAACGAAATGCCTGAGCGAGATACGTACGGGCCAAAGTATTCACGCTTCAACATTGATTCGTATGGGACATTCGCCTCACTGCAAGCTCCACCAATACATACTACACGCACACCCCTCGGCCAAGCCTACGCGAACACCCCCACCCGCCAACGGTCCGTACTACTCACTCGCACGCACAAGTACGACACGCACACCCCTCGGCCAAGCCTACGCGAACACCCCCACCTGCCAACGGTCCATACTACTCACTCGCACGCACAAGTACGACACGCACACCCCCCCAACAAGCCTACGCGAACACCCCCACCCGCCAACGGTCCGTACTACTCACTCGCACGCACAAGTACGACACGCACACCCCTCGGCCAAGCCTACGCGAACACCCCCACCCGCCAACGGTCCGTACTACTCACTCGCACGCACAAGTACGACACGCACACCCCCCCAACAAGCCTACGCGAACACCCCCACCCGCCAACGGTCCGTACTATTCACTCGCACGCACAAGTACGACACGCACACCCCTCGGCCAAGCCTACGCGAACACCCCCACCCGCCAACGGTCCGTACTACTCCCTCGCACGCACAAGTACGACACGCACACCCCTCGGCCAAGCCTACGCGAACACCCCCACCCGCCAACGGTCCGTACTACTCACTCGCACGCACAAGTACGACACGCACACCCCCCCAACAAGCCTACGCGAACACCCCCACCCGCCAACGGTCCGTACTACTCACTTGCACGCACAAGTACGACACGCACACCCCTCGGCCAAGCCTACGCGAACACCCCCAACCGCCAACGGTCCGTACTACTCACTCGCACGCACAAGTACGACACGCACACCCCCCCAACAAGCCTACGCGAACACCCCCACCCGCCAACGGTCCGTACTACTCACTCGCACGCACAAGTACGACACGCACACCCCTCGGCCAAGCCTACGCGAACACCCCCACCCGCCAACGGTCCGTACTACTCACTCGCACGCACAAGTACGACACGCACACCCCCCCAACAAGCCTACGCGAACACCCCCACCCGCCAACGGTCCGTACTACTCACTCGCACGCACAAGTACGACACGCACACCCCTCGGCCAAGCCTACGCGAACACCCCCACCCGCCAACGGTCCGTACTACTCACTCGCACGCACAAGTACGACACGCACACCCCCCCAACAAGCCTACGCGAACACCCCCACCCGCCAACGGTCCGTACTACTCACTCACTCGCACGCACAAGTACGACACGCACACCCCCCCAACAAGCCTACGCGAACACCCCCACCCGCCAACGGTCCGTACTACTCACTCGCACGCACAAGTACGACACGCACACCCCTCGGCCAAGCCTACACGAGCACCCCCACCCGCCAACGGTCCGTACTACTCACTCGCACGCACAAGTATGACACGCACACCCCTCGGCCAAGCCTACGCGAACACCCCCACCCGCCAACGGTCCGTACTACTCACTCGCACGCACAAGTACGACACGCACACCCTCCCAACAAGCCTACGCGAACACCCCCACCCGCCAACGGTCCGTACTACTCACTCGCACGCACAAGTACGACACGCACACCCCCCCAACAAGCCTACGCGAACACCCCCACCCGCCAACGGTCCGTACTACTCACTCGCACGCACAAGTACCGCAAGCACACATAACGCCAACACCAAAACGACCACAAGGACCTTGCTAACGAGTCGCACTACCACACTGAACATGTCTCCTGTGTACACACCTTTGACAATCAATGTCCTGGTCACAGCCAAGCAGCCAAACAGAGGACAACACCAACACCCACCCCATATAACACCCACACCTACAAATCAAATTAAGCCACAGCCACCATTTGACCAATAAAAGGGACCACACATACAACCCATCATCCTTTGCAACATACCCATGCTTGCGAGGAAACAGAGAGCACACCAACAATTGCAGCCACATACCTTCACACATACACCCTATCACATCTACACCAACACCACCTCCTTCACTATCACAAACACACACCCTCATTCATACACACCATCACACCCTCAATCACATACACCTCACACCATGACCACACCCAAGAATCCAAAATTCACCAACCCGGAGATGGAGATACTTACTGATGAAGTCATCAGAGTCGAGCCGCAGCTGTTTGGCGCATTGGTCAGACAGACCAGCCTGGCAGAAAGAACACGCCTGTGGGAGAGGATTGTAGACCGGGTCAATGCTGTTGCACCCATCAGACGCACCAGGGATGATTGCCAGTCCAGGTGGTACGATCTGCGGAGGATGGTGAAGAAAAAGATGGCACAGGATTACGCCAATGCACACCACACTGGAGGCGGTGGTCCCCGCAGACCTCCTGTATACCAGCCCTGGGAGGAGAAGGTCATGGTCCTACTGCCAGCGGTGGGAGTACATGGAATAGAAGGAGCCATTGAGTCTGGTGAGTGTACAAAAAACACAACTTACATGGGTAGACTAACAACAGTGCCCAGCAGCATGGGGTGGGTGGCCATGACTCCAAGCAGTACACAACCAAATGGTGGTAGTTGCAAGGGGGAGGCACATAGGGTGCAATGTGTAGGGTAAGAGGCTGCTCTCATGCCATATGTCCCAGGGACACACACAAGCATAATGCCCAATGCACAGGTATAGGTAAAGATCACACAAGATACTAGACCACAGCTGCTAAATATTAACATTTTGCTGACACACCTTTCAGAGATGCATCATTTTGTGACAAAGTAAGGCAGTGTAGCAAGAGAGCAAGCACAATCTACCTGTCTCCATCCCTGTCTCGCCCTCTGTCTCTGTCGCCCTCTGTCGCCCTCTCCCTCTCCCTCTCCCTCTGTCTCCCTCTCCCTCTGTCTCCCTCTCCCTTTGTCTCCCTCTGTCTCCCTCTGTCGCCCTCTCCCTCTGTCGCCCTCTCCCTCTGTCTCCCTCTCCCTCTGTCGCCCTCTCCCTCTGTCGCCCTCTCCCTCTGTCGCCCTCTCCCTCTGTCGCCCTCTCCCTCTGTCGCCCTCTCCCTCTGTCTCCCTCTCCCTCTGTCTCCCTCTCCCTCTGTCGCCCTCTCCCTCTGTCGCCCTCTCCCTCTGTCTCCCTCTGTCTCTGTCTCCCTCTGTCTCCCTCTGTCTCCCTCTCCCTCTGTCTCCCTCTCCATCTGTCGCCCTCTCCCTCTGTCGCCCTCTCCCTCTGTCTCCCTCTCCCTCTGTCTCCCTCTCCCTCTGTCTCCCTCTGTCTCCCTCTCCCTCTGTCTCCATCAGTCAGTGTTTGTCCCTCGGTCACCTCAACGCACATCCCTGGGGCACACACACAGTTGCACACAAGCACTGCACAGGCCTCACAAACTCCATAGAGCTGAATGTTAAGGGATGTCTCACAAGTACCAGCAAGCATCTGCTATGTGCCTGTAAGTAAAGTAAAGTAAAGTCCACATTTGTAAAGCGCACAATCACCCGTAAGGGTCTCTAGGCGCTGGGGGGCCGTCGGGAAGATTAAGCGAGCTATTGCCCAGAGTCACATGGTGCTGGGCTAACCTGCCGCCGGAGTCGGGGATCGAACTGTGGTCCCCAGATTCCAGCGTCAGTCGCCCTGGCCGCGGCGCCACACCTCTCCCACTAAGTCACCCACCATTTGCTGTCAACACTGTACTGTGTCAGGACACACATCTCAGAAAGCTCTATAGTACACAATGGGCACAGGTGTAGGCAGCACAAGTCCCTCCTGTGCTCATTGCCAACACAAACATCAGGACAAGGTCACACATCCTGTGCACCAACACAAATCCAACATAATGGCAGCATACCACATGAGGGGACAGCCAAAACATGAACAATGGACGCTTGCAATTCGCAAACAAAGTAATAGCATGGCCTGTTGTACACACCCCTTACAGAAACTCATCCCCGGGGGACAGGCGTTGTATTGCAACACTGTCCCAATTGCCATGTACCACAACAAAACACGTACTCATATGAATATGCATACAACTCTTACATGCACATAACAGAAGCTCCAGTCCATTGTGCCCCTCTAAAAAAGCTAGTGCCCCATCTCATTACCTTTGTGGATGTACATAAGTACCAACATGGACATGGGTATTGACAAGGTGATGCGTCTCAGAGAAGTGCCAAGTTCTAAAGCCATGATCTCCAAGTGGGTGTACAGGTCCAGCGGTGTTGGCATTGTTTGGCCAGCATGGAACAGCAAAAGACATCCAAAGTAGTCGCTGACATGCTAAATAATGATGCTCTGTCTCTTACATCAACATGCTGCATCTAAACTCTGTGCATGCTTGACGCACACATAAGAATTTTCACCACATCCAGGATGTTGCGTGAAACTTACAAATGCTTTACACGTGTGGTGCCTGCAACACAAGACACAGCAATGGCTGTGTCAGTCATTGTCAAGAGATTGGAAGAATGTATATACCCCATCGTACTATTGTTTTTTCTACCACTAAATACACAACTGTACAATGTCAACTATGTATAGCTTGTGGAACAGTGATGCTGATAATGGATAACCAAACCACATGTCACTTGATATAGCCCTAACAGTGTCTCTCTCTCTCCCACACACAGGGCAACGTGCGGATCTCCCCCCCAGCCAGGGGGGCCAAGGATCCCAGTCCCAGGCTCAGCAGGACCCAGACCCCACCGCCAGCGCCGTCCCTCAACGCACTGTGGATGACCCCAGCCAACCTGGCTCCTCTGGATCCCAAACCCCTGCAGCAACTATACCAGCTACATCTCTGCCAACCACCGGACCTATTCCCACCACATCCCAGCAGACAGGTCAGAGCCCTGCCCATGATTCACAATCGAGCCAGTCTGAAAATGAGGGACACCCTTTGTCGGGCGCCCCTGAGGTTGGTGACAACCTCCACCCTCCCAGCACTCGGGGGCCCGTCGATCGGATGTGCCCACAAGCGCAGGCCGTGCTCATGTGGGTCAGGGTGGTGGGAGTGGCGCAAGGCGGAGGCGAGAATCTGGGCAGTCAGCTGCAGGGACCGGTATGGCTGAACTCGGTAACATCCTTGAGGCATACCGGCGGGACACCAGTGAGGTAAGCCAGCTTGCGGAGACCCTCAACCAGCTCAAAGAACAGCAGGCAGAGCAAATAGCCAGGCAAGACCTGCATTATGGACGGGTGGAGGCACACCAGGCTCAGCTCTTGATGGTGCATAGGGACATTGTCCATGTGCTACGTCAGATGGCTGCCAACATGCAGCCCCCTCCCTGTGTCACAAGGCCAGCAACATCACGGCAAAGTGCAACACCAGCCACAGGGAGGGAGGAGAGGGAGGAGGATGAACCCTCTGACGTAGCGTCCCATGCATCGTCCATGCCTGCACATGAGGGTCCCCCAAGGAAGGTGGGTCGTCCACGCCGAAGACGTTGAGGGCCTGTGGCCCATGGACTTCTCCCAGGACACTGGACCTGGCATATAGCCCCTGGGTGCAACAGCATCCCCTATGAGACTCTCCCACATGGACTTGCTGGTCCCAGTCTGCCCAATGATGTCAGGCACTGTGGGCTGGACTCTGTTGACTGAAACAGTAAGGCATCTCATCTCCAGCAGTGAATTTTGGATTCCCCCCCTTTCTGTACAGCACCTATTCACGTTTCATGCACTAGAGCACCCAATAAATAATTTATACATCATACGCATTTGGTGAGTAATCTTTGAAACAGCATACATGTATATGTGTCAGCAAATGTCATAAATGCAAGGTATACAACAAACAGCAGTCATCCACACACTTGGATCAGAATCTGAGTACACACATTGGTCAGAAATTTCCACAAACTACATACATGGATGGTAAGACACACCTGTGTGGGACAGTCAATGCTGGAGGGGGGATTGAATCCCAATACTGCTAGCACAGGCAGGCCCAGGAGAGTCACTTTGAGGAGTACATGTCAGTGTCACAAAAGTAGTAGTCCATGTAGGGAGTACCTACAACTGTGTCCTCAGGTATGTGAGCTACCATCAGCATGATGCATTACTGTGTATGTGATTAATGCCGCACAGGATTACGGTGGCAGGACAGACTGTGGGCAATGAGCTGGAGCACTCTACACAAGCACACCTGATTAGGTGACCTACCCCTATGGAGCTACAAGTACTATACTACTGTAATGGGAGCAACGCATACAGAAAAACGACACACATCAGACAAATACCAACCCCGGAACGGCCAAATCACACCACACCCAAGAGACAGGGTCATGGTGTGTGTCCCATGTGCCAACTTGACTGACGGTGACAGCAATGTTGAAGTGGTGTGAGCATGTTGTGTTCTGGCACGTGACTGTAAGCTAACAGTTTTCGGATCTAGTGGTGTTGACAAGCTAACACTGTACAATATTGTGCCTATGTAAGGTGTGTGTGTGTTGGACACGCCACATGACCTGGTGGTACGTAGACCCAATGTAATGTGAATCTGCATAGTTGTGCCAGTATGTGTTGCACACACACGCATAGCAGCAGCTATGGCTGAGTACACAGCATTTTCATAGCACGAGGGTGAATGTCTGGTGTTGTCTGTGTGTAGGGTGGCCGGAGCATGCTCTATTAATGGATGGAAGGAGGGTCATCCTGTAGGTGTCTGTGTTCCTGGATAGTGTGCGCTGCATGTTGGCTGTGTATGCAGCTGCAGCAATGAGTGAATACATGACGGCAGGAGGGGTGTGACTAATTGCTAAACAAACACATAACACAAGGGCAGCCGCAATGCACAAAGTGACATGTGGATGTGAAGGCAGGAGTGTCTGCCTCACTCAGGATCACTGACAACTAAATGGCACAGTAATCACCACACATCACAGTCAGTGGATCAGGGCCCTTACGGTCAAGTGGGGCACAAGACACACAGCGTCTGCAGGTGTATACAAGAGCTAGTATGTTCAAAGGAAAACTGCACCAACAAAGACATGTACCTCACACACAACATAGTATTCTAGCCTTCACCCACCCCATGCGTGTGGTCAATATACAGTTACACACCTAACAAGCATGAGGTAACTACGTTCAAAATAGTATATGTGCACGTTAGACGGACATGTGTGTAGAGCCACAAGCAGGCACTATATTCTGTAGGAGTCAGACGTCATGCACAACATGATAATCTACATTGTGAGCCCATGGAGCTTTCACAATCATACATGTGCATTGTCAATAAGTCCAATTTACACTAATCATGATGTCACCTGTAATGCCGCTTTACGAATACCTACAAGGCTGTCAACGACTGGCCGTACCTTTCTTCATCAGACTGGTGTGATGCTCTAAGGGTTCCACCTCCAAATAGCCCATTGGTCTGAGTACAAACAACAGACACAAAAGGGTGATCAGGCGAGGGAAGGAGAGGATGGGAACTGCTGGGAGGGAGACCTGAAACAGAGGCAATTAAGCATTAGGACAACATTCTCATGTCACAGACACTTCAAAAACCTCATTAGCTACACTGTACCAGTCACACCTGTGAAGTGTACTGTCTGGTGACAAATAATGATGATTAATCATGCCATCACATCAGATTCGATGCTGTGACACAGACACATAAAACTGGGACAGTCTGTCATCCATTAGAGTCATGTGTAACGCTCACAAGTGAGCACCCATGCAAAAAGATCTATGTAGTATAAACACATTCCCAGGCACAGATGAGGTAGACCTCAGTAACAAATGGAAACATATGGAAATCCAACTACCGCTAACTCTAAAGTCTGTATGTGATATTGGTTAGCCATAAGGGCCCTGTAGGCTAACTTGAGCAAATCCACTACAGCTGTTAGTATCACATATGATGAGGAAGCTAATGATCGACATGCAATGAAGGCACTCTGTAGCCAGTCTTCTGGCGTGTCAAGTATGCATCACAATGCTAAACATGATATGCATGTACAAAAAATATTACGTGCAAGTGATGTCCATCCAAGCTACATAATCAGACCCTACCATAGCACAGTCATGGTGCCGGCGACCAGAGATTCATGTGAATGACCGCACTCCACTGGTGCTACACAGAAATTCACATATGCATCTTTCACACTTTTTACTTTGTCATGCTAAACATACATGGCATCATGTGCATCTAAACATCACGGCTACTCACTGTGAAGGCTGGCGTAGCAGTATTCTCAACCTGCACTGAGGTAACGACATGACAGTGACATGATATACTGCTGCAAGGGGCAATGCATCCATGTTAACTGATTCACAGGACAGTTGTCTTAAGATGTGGAACATACACTGGGCAACACCAACACCACATGGTTTCATGGTAATCACACTGGACTGGCCCACAAGCTGGAGGTGAGGATCCAGTCACATTCTAATGCACACAGTGAGGCTGCAATCCCCCACAGAGTCCGTGGTTGTGACCTCTGACACAATGTCATGCCATGGTATGTGCAATGTTGCTGTGGCAATGTCTACACACATTGATGCATTCACCAGAGTATCAAAGTACAACAGATGACAGAAGGGGTGACTATCCTGTCATGGGAGTGGCCATACATGTCATGAGGTACATAATGGAGTAGCATGTATGCAAGATGACACCACATGCACATGAACATGTACCACACATTTCTACACATACCAACGCTAAACAGCCTCATATGAGTCCTTACCCAAATTGACTTCTCCACATGTTCAAGCATGCTCCGTTGATGTGGCTGACGTTGCAATCATAATGAGCAGTAGCAGGATGACCACGATGTACCCCAACGGACAACAGGCAGGGCGAGCTGTGGATGAGAGTGGCACACAAGGGGTCACGTTCGGTATAATGTCATTTTGTCAATGTCTGTTGAATAGCCAGATGTAGTATGACACCTGTACATTCCGAGTGCACTCATAGCACGTATGTGTGTAGCATTACAACTGAACATGTGACACAGCACAACACACATCCAAGTGATCTTGCTTACAGTCTGTTGCATACACAGCATGCTACCCATGCTACTCTATAGTCCATCTTTTACTTAAAAGATGAAAGGACTCACCATCATGAAAAGAAGTTGCGGATGAGGTGACCGCGGATATCATCTTCACCCTCCTCACCACTGGCATCCTGGCCAAGGCCTTCATCCTCAACGGGCGGATGTTCCAGCTCATCAGGATCCAGGTAGAGTGGCACAGCCTTCTCCACTGCCATGTTGTGTAGCATGCAGCACATGGTGAAGATGTCACACACCTTGCGTGGGCTGTATTGGAGGGCTCCGCCTGTCTTGTCCAGGCACCTGAAGCGACTCTTCAGGAGTCCAAAGGTCCGTTCGATCATCTGCCTGGTCTTCACATGTGCATTGTTGTAACGCTGGTCTGCAGCTGTCCTGGGGTTGCGTAGCGGAGTCATTAGCCACGGCATGTTTGGATATCCAGCGTCTCCTGCAATTTGACATCATGTACAAGAGTGAATCATATGATGCAGATCATGAAGTTGTGACATACTGACATACAGAGCTCACAGTGTATACTCACCAACTAGACATGCCCGGTGGTTGTGCAGCTGCAGCATCATCTGTGGTACCCTGCTACGCCTTATGATGAAAGCATCGTGGCACGATCCTGGATAACGTGCACAAACATGTGAGATAATCATGTTGGCAAGACACACCACCAGGGCATTTATCGAGTGGTAGTGTTTCCTGTTGCGATACGCTTGCTCCTGAGCCTGTGGTGGGACAAGAGTAACATGTGTACCATCAATTGCACCAATTACATGTGGCATACGGCCCAGGGCATAGAATTCCCCCTTGACATCTGTCAACTCTTCTGGAGTAGGGAATGTAATGAATTCATCAAGGTGGAGCAACATTGCTCCCAAAACATCACCCAATACCTGGCTAAACATGGTCTGAGACATCCCTCCCACATCAGCTATGGTAAATTGGAAGGTACCTGTGGCAAAGAAATGGAGGGCTGCCATCACCTTTACCTTGGGTGTCAGTGCACTTGGATACCTGTGGCGTGGTTGTAGGTGAGCCTCAAGCCTGCCCGTCAGGTCCTTGATCAACTGTCGGCCGAAGCGATATCGACGGATGCAGTTGCGCTCCCTCATGGCTTCCAAGTCAGGCAACGGCCTTTCCAGAGGGGGTGCCCTGCAAGACACAATTTTAAGGATATGTCTACAACTGTCTGACTAAGACTATAACAATGTACATGGCACAAGCAACACTTCTTCAAATAATGTAGACAATTTGGAGTGTGGTGTGGGATACACACAGATGCCAGCTCCCACACACTCCTCCGTGGCGAAGGAAAATACCTGTAGTGTGTGGAATGGATGTGACATGCATACAGGCCTTCAGATGTAAAGGTCTTAGTTACCATGACAATGTATCATGTCAGTGAGACACGTCATGTCAATGTCAGTAGGAGGTTGTCTGCACACCCAGAGGGCAGACTGCAATACACACACACACCACATGTGCAATCATTTGCACTGTTCAGCCTTAGTCATGTCGCGGTGTGTACTGTCAGTGACAATTACATGACCATCATCATACAGCATGATAATTACATTTGTCACTGACGGTCTGTGATGCCATCACACATGTGAACGGGTCATTAACACACGTGGCATGGTGTGTGTACATTAGTCACCCTGCCATCACAGCAAGGACACAACATAGATGCTCCTACAGCAGATGCACAGTACTTTCAAGGACTAGTTACTTACCTTTTGTAAACCAATATCTGTAAGGAACAGTAGGCAGTAGCAAAGTGTCACGTTTCAATACATACATAGCTTTGGACTAATTAGCCTCCCTGGGTGTCATCGATCTGACCAGTGAGTGGTGGCTATCCAGGCCACACTGGAACAAAACTAGTGTTGTTGATTGGCATCCGACAAGGGCGTGGCCACGTTTTGGCCGTACCTACAACGCATACACTGGCAGCTGTTACACAAACATATCCCACAGAGAGTGTGGGTAGCAGGCAAAGATGCATGTCAAGTAGCTAAACATCACTCCCAGAGTCAGGGAGGATGATGACATCTTTGCGTAGTGCCTGTACCTCTTGGATACCCTCTACAGCGTAGGTAACGGGAATGTGTTCTGTGGTTTTGAGGGCTGCATGCAGATGCTTCCTGGGATGGGGTGGTAGGACAGGGAACATGGTCAGTCCGGGTAGGGCAGTGGGGGTCTGACAACGTGCCTATGTACAGACAAACATGCTGCGTGGCTGTACATGCTTGCAAATATACATACAGTACTCTCATCAAGATAGGCCTGCAGAGGCTCAGCGTAGCGTTAGTGTAGTTGAAGGACCTGAGTGACAAGTTGGTCCTCACCGCAGCAACAGGGAGATGAAGGGCCATGGTTCCAACCGCCCACATAAACACTACACTGAACGTTGCCCAATCATCCAAATACATCTTTTGAGTTGAGACATCACCTGTGTCTGGCTAGGTGTCCACAACACTCGCATCCCCCAGTCCACCTGTCCTGTGGTGTTGGGATTGACACTCACGTGCCAGTGGGTCTTCTTGACCCTCCCAATACTCATTAGCGCCTATTGTAATGAGGTGTGGCCAGCTCATTGATGTTTACATTCCCATGCAGCATTAAGAGCGGTGTTCTGCCACACAGTTACCACGGCGGAGCCGTACAGTGTGTGGTATTGGGGCCAGCACCACCCCAGAATGGCGCCACGGCTGACACCTGGGGGAGATCTGGCAGTGAGGTTGTGAGTTGAACCAGCGGGGACCAGGATGAACATTCCGATCATGTCTGTCACAGCGGTTCTGGGACGTATGCACCGCCTGCGTCCGTCACTCAGCGAATGATGGCGTCAGGGGCATATCAACAGAGGCGCAACTGCCCCCTGACGGGTACGGTGGGCCAGAAGCTGATGCGGAGTCAGTGGGCGGGGTGAGGGACATCATGGACATGAGGAAGTGCACTTACTCCTCCTGTGTCACATGCAGGGCTGGGACCGTAGGTCGTGGTGCTGGCTACGATGGCTGCTATTCTGATGGAGCCGTGTGGTCGCCGTCACCCTAATCCCATGCAGCATTGCACTTGCATCGTGGTTATTTGTCAATGCAATTACACATCTCTGACTTTTGTTGTTTACCTGACGAGTTTGCCCTGGGGAATGATGTACTAATGAGGGGCTCACATGTCTCCACACCCACACACATGCACTGGTCCTACATCCCAACCATGAGCTATTGTGGTGCTGTGCCAACTGCTGGAGTCTAAGTGGCTTGTGGGACATATCACACCTGGATTCATATGTCAGGTCCCGGCAATTGGAGCAGCTCTTGTTGTTGTGCCTGACGTGAAAACCGTGGAGACACAGACGGTGATGGTCACTCACCAACATGAGGCCTTTTCATTCCTCACAGGCTTTGTAAGTGACATCCCTATTGGCACGGTCTTGGGTATGACAATAAAAGATAAATGTTCTGAAGTGTTAGTACAATGATTTAGGGTACAAAATGTGTAAGCTTTAACTTAGACCGGACCTGCATTGGTGTTGAGAAACAAACAGAGGACCTGACGTGTGGACGCAGAGGTGACATATGACTACTCAGATAATGTCATCAGGGCAGACACAACGCCAAGGATACTTGCAGAGCCAGAGGATTTACACACCAACACACAAGTGTACGGTATTACGGAAATTGCCATGTCCAGGATGACATGTGGGGATATTCTGAGGTCAGTAATACTTTACTGACCTGTTCATGGCATATGCTAACAGCATGCACAATGTAGCACATGGCACACACATGACGTGGTCACACAGGGTCATGCTGTGCGGCTATGACACCTCTGTGACAGTGGGCATGTTCCTGTCATCATGTGCCAGTTCCCTGTACTGAATTGTGGCCCATTCGAGTGTTCATGTGCCTCGCTACATGTTGCAGACGTTAATCGTGTTGAAATTGTTGAATGCATGTGATGCACATGTGCATCATGAATGATGACATGTTGTGCAAGCTATTCACACATCAACTGAGGCACAGGGTCACAATCCCTGTGCTTCTTCAATGTCTGCCAAACCTGGCACATACTGATGTATGTGTGCCATGCTGATGTATGCATCCACATGGTCGACATGAGTGTAGACTACATCCCTGCTGTGTGATTTCCTAGTGTGACTCTGCCAATGGTGACATGAAGGTGGACAGGGACGCAGCCTACACAATCGTTCACTTGACCATGTCTGGCACAATGTACCCCAATGGTACGTGCCTGTGTATGCATCGTTTCCCTATCGCCTTTAGGCTCTACGCGAGCTGAGCGTACCCCAATGGTACGTGCCTGTGTACGCATAGTTTCCCTATCGCCTTTAGGCTCTGCGCGAGCTGAGCGTACCCCAATGGTACGGGCGTGTGTACGCATCGTTTCCCTATCGCCTTTAGGCTCTGCGCGAGCTGAGCGTACCCCAATGGTACGGGCGTGTGTACGCATCGTTTCCCTATCGCCTTTAGGCTCTGCGCGAGCTGAGCGTACCCCAATGGTACGGGCGTGTGTACGCATCGTTTCCCTATCGCCTTTAGGCTCTACGCGAGCTGAGCGTACCCCAATGGTACATGCCTGTGTACGCATCGTTTCCCTATCGCCTTTAGGCTCTGCGCGAGCTGAGCGTACCCCAATGGTACGTGCCTGTGTACGCATCGTTTCCCTATCGCCTTTAGGCTCTGCGCGAGCTGAGCGTACCCCAATGGTACGTGCCTGTGTACGCATCGTTACACCATTCAATGTGTAGCATTGGCAATGGCAATGTCACCGTACTTGTGTGTGGATTTTAAAATATGCATAGGGAACAACTAGGGGAACAGTGTACTGTTCAAAATGCAACCAGGTTGTCATGGATACGGAGTTTTTTTACACTCCTACAGGTGTCCTGGAAGAATCAGTTAGGAAAAAGTATACAATGTTGCGAAAGTTGTTGTTCAGCTCTGGCTCTATTTTCAAAGCATGCATATGTGTGTCATGGGCTTAGGTGTGATGTGATTGGATGGAACATAGGATGCAAATTATGGTGGCCTATCACACACTACTCCTTGGACTCACAGACCCTCTGCAGCACAGATATAAGGCAGCATGTGGCTGTGGGAGGGCACTTGCCTGCACAACATTGGTGTGCTAACCACAGCTGCTGTCTCTGAATCCTCTGGCCCTGATTAGCTGAACATGGAGAGGGCACCTGCATTCACTGATGGTGAGAACAAGGCCCTTCTGGATGCCCTCCTGCCAAACTTCAGCAAGCTGTATGGGAGACCAGAGGATCAGGTGAGTGATGTGTGCAATACCTTGGAGTGTGCACCTGTTGTGTGTGTGACATCATAGCCACTGTGTAGTAATAGTGGATAGATGCTGTTGTTGTGAGTGAGTGCCAGGGTGCACAGTGTTGTTAGAAGAGAGTTATTTGTTGTAGTGTGGTGTGTGACAGCATGTCACGTGCTGCATTGCACCCAGACATAGCATATCTTGTTCAGTGAGTGTCATGCTCAAAGAGTGTTTTACAGCCCTCATGTAATCTGTAGATTTTCAATGTCATGCTAAGCAGTTGTGTTAGCACACAGGCCACATACTCCTGGACAATGATGCTAATGTGTGTGCCATACGTTGCCCTATTGTCATCATGTATTTTGTGGACATATGGGTGTCTTGGGAACATGCACCAGGTATACTGATGTTCTGTAACTTTACATTTGTGACAGGTATCTGCCTATGAGAAGGGTGAAATCTGGGTGGACATCGCCAGGGCTGTCCGGAGAGAGGGGGGGCCTCGCAGGAGGCTTCGAAACATAAAGAAGAGGTGGCAGGACATCCGGTGCTGGAGCCGCCGCATCGCCCGAGTCCAGCTGAAGCTGGAAGCTCCACGTCGGCATGGCGGCAGCCGCCAACTCACCCCCAACATGCTCCGGGTCCTGGAAGTGGTGTTCCCAGACCTCCATAGGCAGTTGCAGGAGGGACAGCAGCACGAAGGGGGTAGGTACATGTCTGTTTGTAGTCATGTGTGTGAGAAATGGTACCTGAAGAGCTCTAAGGCATGGTCACACTCCCATAGTTTGAGTGGTGTGGTCAGACAGGCAGTTCATGCATTGGAATTCGATTGTCCCTCTGTCAGCAGCTGCTTCTTTACATGCCTTGCCCTACTCCACAGTAGAGGTTTGCTTTGGCTAATGCTTGTTTTTGACATGTACTCCTATGGTGCAGTGTCTCAAGTTGCATCTTCCTTTGCACATCTTCATGTTGTAGGGGGGTATGTGACACCTGTTCGTACCTTAGATGTAGCACCACATGTGCACTATGTCTGCCCTTCTTCATATTGTGGCACTGTTCTTGAGTCTCAACAAGTGTTTTGTGCACAAGTCAGCCTCAGTGGCCTTTGTCCATGGTACACTTTCTAATTATCTTGTGTTAGCTGCAGGTGCACAATGTACATGTGCTATTTTTTGGACTTCTGCATACTCACACTGGGCAGTGCGTGTGTGCATATTCTCAACATCTGTGGCATGTTCTTTGTACATAGTATTGATGGTTTGCCACACAATGTGACTTTGGATGTACAAAGCGGTGATGGCAGTGTGAGGTGATGGAAGACTTGTTTCAGGTCCCAGGATGGCATCACATGGCAGTTTGCCCAGGACTTTTCTAATGTGGCACAGAGTCAAAGCGAATCAAACATGGACAGGTCTTCATTTGGGTGGCAGGGTTGGCTAATGAACTGTTATGCATCATCAGCTATCCTGTTGTCAGGCAGTGGATCATGATTGTGTCTCTCATACAAGTATTTTCCTTGCCTATACCTTGTCTCCTACCTTACATTGAGCTTTGTGTCTCTGACATTTCTCCACAAGTAGAATTGTCATTATGAAGAGTTATGTGTCATGTGACTCATGATGCATGCCATGTTGACGAAAGAGGCCATATGATTTGCAGCTGATATGTCTGATGTGTACAGGTGACTGATATGTTTTCATTCTTCTCCTTGCTCACAGCATCATCATCTGAATCTGGAGGAGACAGAGGCGCGGACCAGGCGGAGGGACACACCGACAGTGCCACCTGCTGGGAGGTGTCAGAGGGAGGCAGTGGCACAGAGTGGGAGGAGAGTCTACAGGCCGCACGACATGTGACTGACACATCGTACCATGCCGACGAATCCGAGACAGACTCTCAGGAGGGGGGGGGGGAATATGCAGCAATGGTCACTCATACATCTTTTGCTGCCCTCCCCTCCTTCAGTCCCATCTCCAACCTCCCACTCCTTGGTGTGCCTAGGGTCCGTGCTAGCCCCCGTGTCTCCTTTGTTCCCGGCACCGCAGCCCCTGCCCCTGTGTCCCCTGCTGCCCTCAGTGCAGAGACAGTGGACCTACTCCGGCAGATTGCAGTAGGTCAGGCATCCATGCTGTCTGTCCTCCATGGACATACACAACTGATTACACAGGTGGTGTCGTTCATGGAGGGCATGTCATCAGCCATGTCTGATCTGCGTCGGAGTGTGGCTGCCATTGAATCAACACTGACGGCAGCTATGTACACCCAGCAGCATCTGTCCCCCCCATCCTTCAGAGCCATCCACCTCTGCCTCTCACATACCTACACAGCATACACGCACACGCCACAGGTCAGACACACCCAGCGCACACACACAGCATAAGAAGCTCAAAGCTCCATGCACACAGTCTCAAGGGCAAGTAGGCACACCCACAGGGAGAGGGGAGACACCTCACACACGCATCCACACACCCAGTAGGACTGACTCACAGCCCTGTACCTCCACCCCCAATGTGTCCCCGGGTTCAGGTGGTAGTTTTTCCGCCCTGGCTGAGGTGTGCAGCCAGGTTTTTGAATCTACTTTCTGCGATGCCCCAACCAGTGTGGATGAATCCACTACACCTGCACCCACTCCACCTGTCCTTCCCTCTCCTGTCCATGCGGTGCCGGAGGATTCCACAGATGGTGCCCCCGTAGTCAGCACAGCTGATTAAACGCCATGTGCAGGCAGGTTTGGGTGAGATGACACCCATGGAGGCACAAACTATTGCTGAGACTCTATTGGACTGGCCATTGGCCTTTAATGAGCGAGGACTCTCATTTGCTTTTATTTTGTGATTCCGCTGAATAAAGCTAATTTTTGCTTTTCAGATTTGTAGTTTGTGTGATGATGTCTGTGACTGCTGGGTGCCTGGGAGCTGGTGTGATGTTCACATTTAGGTATACTAAAATGTGTCTATCTCCTGAGGGTAATGAGGTTGACAATGGTATGTTTATGATGTACGAGCTGGGCAGTGGTGGGCACTCTGATGCTGGGCACTCTGATGCTGGGCAGTGGTGGGCACTCTGATGCTGGGCACTCTGATGCTGGGCAGTGGTGGGCACTCTGATGCTGGGCAGTGGTGGGCAGTGGTGGGGACTCTGATGCTGGGCAGTGGTGGGCACTCTGATGCGGGGCACTCTGATGCTGGGCAGTGGTGGGCAGTGGTGGGCACTCTGATGCTGGGCAGTGGTGGGCACTCTGATGCTGGGCAGTGGTGGGCACTCTGATGCGGGGCACTCTGATGCTGGGCAGTGGTGGGCACTCTGATGCTGGGCACTCTGATGCAGGGCAGTGGTGGGCACTCTGATGCTGGGGACTCTGATGCTGGGCAGTGGTGGGCACTCTGATGCTGGGCAGTGGTGGGCAGTGGGGGGCACTCTGATGCTGGGCACTCTGATGCTGGGCAGTGGTGGGCACTCTGATGCTGGGCACTCTGATGCAGGGCAGTGGTGGGGACTCTGATGCTGGGCAGTGGTGGGCACTCTGATGCGGGGCACTCTGATGCTGGGCAGTGGTGGGCACTCTGATGCTGGGCACTCTGATGCTGGGCACTCTGATGCAGGGCAGTGGTGGGGACTCTGATGCTGGGCAGTGGTGGGCAGTGGTGGGCACTCTGATGCTGGGCAGTGGTGGGCAGTGGTGGGGACTCTGATGCTGGGCACTCTGATGCTGGGCAGTGGTGGGCACTCTGATGCGGGGCACTCTGATGCTGGGCAGTTGTGGGCAGTGGTGGGCACTCTGATGCTGGGCAGTGGTGGCCAGTGGGGGGCACTCTGATGCTGGGCACTCTGATGCTGGGCACTCTGATGCTGGGCACTCTGATGCTGGGCAGTGGTGGGCAGTGGTGGGCACTCTGATGCTGGGCACTCTGATGCAGGGCAGTGGTGGGGACTCTGATGCTGGGCAGTGGTGGGCAGTGGGGGGGGTTTAGCCATACACACACTCTGATGCTGGGCACAGGTGGCCAGGGGGGGGGTCTCAGACACACACTCTCATACTTACACATACAATTACTTAGCAGACGTATGTCCCACACGTCTATTGCACTGGTGTTGTGCGGTGAGCTGGATGACATACATCGAGCTGGATGACGTACATGCGGCACGTATGACACTGGTGGAGTGCGGTGGCGTACCGTACCCCGAAGTCGATGACGTAGGTGCGGTACGTCTCCGTATTACACTGGTGTTGTGCGGTGACGTACCGTACCCCGAGCTGGATGACGTACATGCGGCACGTATAACACTGGTGGAGTGCGGTGACGTACCGTACCCCGAAGTCGATGACGTAGGTGCGGTACGTCTCCGTATTACACTGGTGTTGTGCGGTGACGTACCGTACCCCGAGCTGGATGACGTACATGCGGCACGTATAACACTGGTGGAGTGCGGTGACGTACCGTACCCCGAAGTCGATGACGTAGGTGCGGTACGTCTCCGTATTACACTGGTGTTGTGCGGTGACGTACCGTACCCCGAGCTGGATGACGTACATGCGGCACGTATAACACTGGTGGAGTGCGGTGACATACCGTACCCCGAAGTCGATGACGTAGGTGCGGTACGTCTCCGTATTACACTGGTGTTGTGCGGTGACGTACCGTACCCCGGGCTGGATGACGTACATGCGGCACGTATAACACTGGTGGAGTGCGGTGACGTACCGTACCCCGAAGTCGATGACGTAGGTGCGGTACGTCTCCGTATTACACTGGTGTTGTGCGGTGACGTACCGTACCCCGGGCTGGATGACGTACATGCGGCACATATAACACTGGTGGAGTGCGGTGACGTACCGTACCCCGAAGTCGATGACGTAGGTGCGGTACGTCTCCGTATTACACTGCTGTTGTGCGGTGACGTACCGTACCCCGGGCTGGATGACGTACATGCGGCACGTATAACACTGGTGGAGTGCGGTGACGTACCGTACCCCGAAGTCGATGACGTAGGTGCGGTACGTCTCCGTATTACACTAGTGATGTGCGGTGACGTTCCGTACCCCGTGGTCGATGACGTAGGTGCGGTACGTCTCCGTATTACACTAGTGATGTGCGGTGACGTAACGTACCCCGTGGTCAATGACGTTGGTGCGGCCTCTATCCGTATTACACTAGTGATGTGCGGGAGTGTGTGGTGCAACGTACCCAGACATGACAGTCGTGCAATGGAGATGTGCCCGAGTGGCAACACGTACAGGTATGTTGGAGTTCGTTGTACTCACCTTCTGCGCCGTCGTCGGTTTCTATATACGAGGTGGTGGGCGTACAGGATAGGGATGACACGGACGATGGCGTTCATGTCTTGCTTGTCGTGTACCGGGTGCCGGGTTTGCCGGAGTGTGGGTTTACGGTAGTTTAGAGCTCTCGTAGCAAAAGAGCCATACGGTGTGTGTTCGACACGGATCGTACTTCCTGGGTCGGAAGGCGCGGTCTATTTACGTACGGACGCTGCGTGGTGCGTCAGCCGACTGCAATTCGTATGGATTTTCGATTTGTACGGTGTTTTTTAGGAGTCGTACGGAGTCACGCATTAATTTGTGATCGTACTTGCTGAATCGTACGGGGACGCCTACGGGTGCGATTCGTACGGGGAAAAACGCTCCGAACTGCAATTCGGAGCGCTTTTTACCGGATCGGAATCGACACCTGAGTGTCTGTGTGAAATGAGGAATTATATTTTCACATTTTTCAATAATGTCACCTGTGTCTGCTGACAGTTTACCTTTCTTAGCTTAAAGGGTACTCTGTGCCTGTGTCTCATGTCACTTTGTACCTGCCCCATCTCTCTATTTGTGTGTGTCATTTCTCTCTTTGAGTGTGTCTCATGTCACTCTTGTAAATGTTTTCTGTTAAAATGTCTGGCTTTAAAATTTTGGTCAAGGATCACACTGAGTGTCTGTGTGAAATAAGGAATTATATTTTCACATTTTTCAATAATGTCACCTGTGTCTGCTGACAGTTTACCTTTCTTAGCTTAAAGGGTACTCTGTTCCTGTGTCTCATGTCACTTTGTACCTGCCCAATCTCTCTCTTTCTGTGTGTCATTTCTCTGCGCGTGTATCATGTCACTCTGGTAAATGTTTTCTGGTAAGATGTCTGGCTTTAAAATTTTGGTCAAGGATCACACTGAGTGTCTGTGTGAAATAAGGAACTATATTTTCACATTTTTCAATAATGTCACCTGTGTCTGCTGACAGTTTGCCTCTCCTAGCTTAAAGGGTACTCTGTGCCTGTGTCTCATGTCACTTTGTACCTGCCCCATCTCTCTATTTGTGTGTGTCATTTCTCTCTTTGAGTGTGTCTCATGTCACTCTTGTAAATGTTTTCTGTTAAAATGTCTGGCTTTAAAATTTTGGTCAAGGATCACACTGAGTGTCTGTGTGAAATAAGGAATTATATTTTCACATTTTTCAATAATGTCACCTGTGTCTGCTGACAGTTTACCTTTCTTAGCTTAAAGGGTACTCTGTTCCTGTGTCTCATGTCACTTTGTACCTGCCCCATCTGTCTCTTTGTGTGTGTCATTTCTCTCTTTGTGTGTGTCTCATGTCACTCTGGTAAATGTTTACTGGTAACATGTCTGGCTTTAAAATTTTGGTCAAGGATCACACTGAGTGTCTGTGTGAAATAAGGAATTATATTTTCACATTTTTCAATAATGTCACCTGTGTCTGCTGACAGTTTACCTCTCTTAGCTTAAAGGGTACTCTGTGCCTCATGTCACTCTGGTAAATGTTTTCTGGTAAAATGTCTGGCTTTAAAATTTTGGTCAAGGATCACACTGAGTGTGTGTGTGTGAAATAAGGAATTATATTTTCACATTTCTCAATAATGTCACCTGTGTCTGCTGACAGTTTGCCTCTCTTAGCTTAAAGGGTACTCTGTGCCTGTGTCTCATGTCACTTTGTACCTGCCCCATCTCTCTCTTTGTGTGTGTCATTTCTCTCTTTGCGTGTGTCTCATGTCACTCTGGTAAATGTTTTCTGGTAAAATGTCTGGCTTTAAAATTTTGGTCAAGGATCACACTGAGTGTCTGTGTGAAATAAGGAATTATGTTTTCACATTTTTCAATAATGTCACCAGTGTCTGCTGACAGTTTGCCTTTCTTAGTTTAAAGGGTACTCTGTGCCTGTGTCTCATGTCACTTTGTACCTGCCCTATCTCTCTCTTTGTGTGTGTCATTTCTCTCTTTGCGTGTGTCTCATGTCACTCTGGTAAATGTGTTCTGGTAAAATGTCTGGCTTTAAAATTTTGGTCAAGGATCACACTGAGTGTCTGTGTGAAATAAGGAATTATATTTTCAAATTTTTCAATAATGTCACCTGTGTCTGCTGACAGTTTGCCTCTCTTAGCTTAAAGGGTACTCTGTGCCTTTGTCTCATGTCACTTTGTACCTGCCCCATCTCTCTTTTTGTGTGTGTCATTTGTCTGTTTGCGTGTGTCTCATCTCACTCTGGTAAATGTTTTATGGTAAAAAGTATGGCTTTAACATTTTTGACAAGGATCACACTGAGTGTCTGTGTGAAATAAGGAATTATATTTTCACATTTTTCAATAATGTCACCTGTGTCTGCTCACAGTTTGCATCTCTAAGCTTAAAGGGTACTCTGTGCCTGTGTCTCACCTCACTCTGTGCCTGTGTGTCATTTCACTCTGTGCCTGCCCCATCCCTCTCTTTGTGTGTGTCATTTGTCTGTTTCCGTGTGTCTCATCTCACTCTGGTAAATGTTTTTTGGTAAAGTGTATGGCTTTAACATAATGTGGAAGAGAATGTACAGATTTCAAGTACAGAAAAATTTGAACATGAAATTACAAAGTTTAAGGTCAATTCAAGTGAAAGGCCTAATTTTTCTTGTGTGTGTTGTCGACAAACTGATTATAAGAATCAGACTAGATTAGTTGATTTATATGTAAAAAGTGAAATGGAAAATAATGATGAGTGGAAGGATTTTGCAACTTATTTGTTGGTAGAAAATTGTTTTGATTTGGGTTCTGATCAACGTATTTGTAAATATTGTTATAATAAATTAAATGAAAACAGAATGCCTGCTAAAGCTGTTCATAATAATCTGGAGTTGGTAGACATTCCTTCTGAATTGATGGATTTAAATACATATGAGTCTATTCTGATTCAATGAGTGCATCCTTTTCAGGCTATTGTTCGCATGGAGCCTAAGACAGGGAAATTGCCTCCTTCAGATTTACAGAGAGGATTAAAGGGAAGAGTTGTTTATTTGCCTCTAGATTTTAAGAAAAATATTGATACAATTGGTGTAGAAAAAGTAGAAGAGGAACCTCTGGTTATTCTAGTTAATGGTGTTCCAACAAAGAGTAAAATAATCTGGCAAGAATTAGTGGATGTTAGGAAAGTCAAAAAGGCGACGTTGTAATTGGTAAAAAATAATCACTACTACAAAAATGTATATGTTGGAGAAGAGGAAACAACTGTAGAAGAGGACAGTGATTACTCAGCTGGGCAAATTGTAAAAGTTGATGTCTCTAGAAGTGAAGAAATTTATGAACATTATAGTGTTCATCTATTTCATTCCAAAGAAGTAATGGGGAATGCTATTGACTTGTTTCAAATGAAAGAAGCAAAAGGAAGTCCCATTAGTGTATGGGAAGAAAGTTTGGAAGCTTGTTGTTTTCCACAGGTATTTCCAACAGGTCAAGGTGGACGATATGACGACCGACCTGTTCAAATTCCTGCATCTGAATATCTGACTTTAAGATTATATGCCGAAGATCCAAGGTTTTGTCAATGCATTCCATATTTGTTTAATCTACTGTTTGAGGGTGACTTGTCTGGACTTTCTTATGCAGTGAACCATATACTGAAAAGTGGAGTACATCTGCAAAATGTTTCGGCAAGGGACTTTATGGATAAAGTCAAACTGCAAGACAGTGTTTTGGAATCTCAGCTAATTAATCTCATGGCATGTCATCGTGGTACTAACGAGTATTGGTGCCGTCATCATGGGGAATTGAAATGTATGCTAAGAAACTTAGGAATTCCTACATGGTTCCTCACTCTTAGCTGTGCGGAGTATGCTTGGGAAGACTTACTTCAATTTCTACGAGAGGCAAATAAAAACATTGAAAATATTGAATACAAGACACCTGGAGAACTGTGCTCTTTGGATCCAGTTAATGTATGCAGGTATTTCAGTCATAGGTTTGAAGCTATGATGTCTTTTATCACAAAAAAAAAATCCTCCGCTTGGAGAGGTTTTGGATTTCTTTTGGAGAAAGGAGTATCAAGCAAGAGGTGCTCCTCACATACATATGCTGCTATGGATCAAAGATGCACCCAAATTTGGAACAGATTCGGATGAGAAAGTGATGAGTTTCATTGAACAGTATTCTACATGTGCTGTTCCGAAAAGTACAGAAGAAAACAATTTAAGACATCAAGTTTTACGCTTTCAAACCCATCGTTGTGGAAAATACTGTCGTCGAAAATACAAATCCAAGGAAAAGTCACAAGTTCTACACAAAATGTCGTTTTGCATTTCCACGTCCAGTAACATCGAAAGGAAGAGTGAACAAGTTTATGTCTTCTCTGCGACATACTGTGACAAGAAAATCACCGAAAAATACATACAACCTAAGAAGAAATGAAGAGTCCAAATACATAAATGACTACAACCCAGTCATTTTGTCCATGTGAAATGCTAACATGGATATTCAATATGTTGCTGACAACTCTATTGCTGTGGCTCGATATGTGACATCTTAAATCACAAAATCAGAAAAGACGGAACGGAAGGAAATGTGGAAGGAAATTTCACATGAAAAGAGTCTAAGTAAGAAATTATACAGTTACAGTCTGAAGATGTTGTTGCATCAAGAAATTGGAGCATATGAATGTTCTGATCGGTTATCATCAGCAAGTATATATGCCAAATCTAGAACAATCATTTGGGTGAGTCTAGGTCTTGCTGCAACACGAAACCGAGTTTTGAAATCTATACAAGAAATAGAGTATTTGGCGGAGAAAGAACCAAACAGTACAGATATTTTGAAGACAAACATGTTGGATACATACTATCCAAATAGAAGTAGTCATCTTGAGAACGTTTGTCTCTATGAAGTTCTGCAAACCTATACTTTTAAGAGGAACATCGCAGAAGATATCGATAAAGGTGTATATGCTGTAATTGGATGTGAAGGCTGTCTGGTGAAACAAAGAAAAGGCCATTTTATTAATCATCGAAAATTGAGTTGTGAATCTCCTGACAAAAGGGAATTTTACTATTTAGCTCTTTTGCAACTCTTTAAGCCATGGCGCACAGAAGAGGAACTACTTGGAGATTTTCTCAGTTATGAAGATTCGTTCAATGCAACCAAGGATACCATAGAATGTCCTGTTGTCCTGTCCTATCCTGAGGAAATACAGCAAGAGATTGCTAGAGACAGTTCTCAAGACAGTCAGAGTTCTGCTTCATTGAGTCAAGATCCACTAGGAGGACCAATTATTCAAAATGAAGCTGCCACTGCCATGGATGAAGTGGAAAGAGCCATAGAACAAGCTCAGGAGGATGTAGTTAACTTAGAAGATTTGTAAAAAGAACTAAACGTTGAGCAGAGACAAATATATGATGAAGTCACAGAACAGATTGAGCATGGTTTATATCATGAGAAAAAAGAGTGTTCATGTACATCATTTATACCAGTCCGACTGTACGTGAGTGTAGAAGCAGGAACTGGAAAACGTTTTCTGATTAAAGCAATTGCAACTTATCTGCAGAAAAGAACGGAGTCATCGCTGTCTTGTGTTGTTACCGCTCCAACTGGGTTGGCAGCACATAACATTAAAGGGATTACTTTACATCGTTTAATGATGCTGCCAGTAGAGCATGATAATAAATTACAATACAACAAGCTATCTGGAGAAGCTTGTTGTGGAGTTTCAAGAGTCCTAAAGAGAATGAAGCGTCTTATCATTGATGAGGTAAGCATGGTATCAAATGTAATGCTTGCTTTTGTGCATTTAAGAATGCAAGAAATTCTTAAAACAGAGTATGATGTGTTATTTGGAGGCAAACACATCATTGTTTTTGGAGATCAACTGCAGCTAACTCCAGTGAAAGGACAACCAGTGTTTAAAATGCTTACGCATGAAGATACCAGGAAGTGCCTAGGAAGCATTGGAAATGTTAACATATGGTTACATTTCAAATATGCAGAACTGCTTCAAAATATGCGACAGGCAAAGGATGAAGATTATAAAAATATTCTACAAGATCTAAGAAATGGAAAAGTACGTGAGCATGGCAAAGAAGCTTTACATGCATGATTAATTTCAAATTTGTTTCCAAATGAAAATATTCTCCCAGAGGATATTTTTAAGAAAATTCCTGAAAACAAATCTGTCATATGCTTGATGCCAACTCTGCAAGAATGTTCAATCTTCAACAACAAAATGTTAAAGTTAAAAAATCAAGAGATTGTTAAACTGGAAGCTATTGATAAAATAGAGCATGAAGGAGCAACTATTATTTTGTCAGAAAAGTTGAAATCAAAATTGGATTCTTTAGAGAAGACAATATCTAAAACTGCTGGTTTGGAAAAGACTCTGTATGCATCTTTAAATTGTTGTATAATTTTACAACGGAATTTACATGTGGAAAGAGGTTTAGTAAATGGAGCAATGGGTCATGTTGTTGTTTTTGTGAATTACCGAAATAGAGATGGAATTGAATTTATAAAAAATAAATTTGATGGTATTGATGAAGTACAACAAATCAGTCGTTGTTCGGCTCGATTTTTGCTTGTGAAAGATTTATATGTCTGCCGAAAACAGTTTCCTGTTTCTTTGGCATATGCGGTGACTATTCATAAATCTCAAGGTTTAAGTGTAGATAGTGTTTTGGTGAATATTGGAAGTTCTGTGTTCAAGGAGGGTATGGCATATGTTGCTTTATCTCGAGTCAGAACTTTATCTGGATTGTACTTGATTGATTTTGATGAGACAAAGATTAGTGCAGATCTAAATTGTGTAAAAGAATATAATAGGTTAAGAAGAGAGTATGCTCCAAAATTACCTCAATATCCTCTATTTGAAAAGCGTGTAGTAGGCAGAAAAAGAAGAAATGAGAAAAATTGTAGTGAAGTTGTAGCAAAAAGAAAAAAGTAGATGAACCAGTAATTGTAAGCAGAAAGGAAAATGATTCAGTTAAAGATGTTGTTTGAAAACAGTTCTGGTGTCAACTGCTATGCTAATGTAGTGGTTAATGTTGTGTTTTTTCTCCAAACTGTACAAGAACAGATTGTTGAAAATCGTGATCAAAGATTTCGTTGTTTGTTGAATTCTGTGTTTGAGAAATGTAGCAGTTATAGAACAAAAATACAAAGCGTTTCTGAAATTTGAAATGTTTTAGACATATGTTCTGGTCTAAATCAATTTTCACAGAATATTCAGCAAGATTGTCAGGAATTTCTAATGTATATGCTTGTTGTATTGCAAGATGAAGGTCTAAATGTAGAAAATCTTTTTGGCCTTTCTTATAAATGGCAGCATAACTGCGACAATTGTTCCTTTTCAAGTACTACTACAATAGACACTGAAAGATTTATATATTTGACTTTACCAGACTGCAAATCAGTGTCTTTTAATTATCTAGTTAGAGAAGCAAATCAAAACATGGTCTGCACTCAATGTAAATCTGCAATGCTATCAACATTATTTATACAAAGATATGGACAGTATGTAATTTTAATGTTCCAATGATGTAGACCTGATGGAACTAAATTGACAACTTTAATTAAAAATTTTGTGGCTTCTCAATTATCAATTTCAGGAAGAACCTTTGCAACTGCAGCAATTATTTACCATGATGGTCCTTCGACAACATCAGGACATTACACAGCTTATTTAAAATGTCAAAAAGGCTGGACTAATTGTAATGATACTCAATTTACTTTCAAACAACGTTTGCCATCTGACTTACAAAATTCTTACCTAGTGTTCTTACAACCGAAATTTTAGGAAAGGTAATTGGCCTATGAAGATTGGAGCAGTTAATAAAACTTAGTTTGCTGTTCAAAATTACTTTGTGAGTGAGAGTGATCAAGATAATAAAAAACTTATAGTTGTCATAGAGGTAGTGTAAGTGTATCACATAGTGAGTGATATGAGTATTATAGGAAATGTTAATCATGAGTAAGCCAGAGGTGGAAATATCACTATTGTTTCATGATGTAAAAGATGTTGGAGCTTTTCTTTCAGAAACTCAGGTAAATGGAAGTTTAAGAATACTGTTGAGTAATTTCCAAAGAAAAGGACTTTCCATATACTATTTGGCCTCGTGGAAAAGTACGTGGATCAAAAGTGAGTTAAGATATGTTTTTTTCTAAATTTTACATTATTTATTGAAACGTTGCATGGGTTTTTTAAACACAATCTTTTTGATTGTGTTTTTTTTTGCCGGCTGTAATGTAATGAGTAGTATTGAACTCACTGTTTTAAGTGAAATTCAGTATATTCTGAGAACAGCAAAAATAAACCATATAACATGTTGTACAAGTTATTTTCTTTTTTGTATTATGAAATATATATTATACTCCCCTTGTCTCACGCTCACTCACCCCTTTCCACCCTCTATCACCCCTCTTAACTCACCCTCACTGCCCTTCTCTCACCCTCCCTCACCCCCGTTCCCTTACTCCACTTCCCTCACTACCCATCATTCCTTCACTGCCCTTTCCCTCTCTCCCATCCACAACTTTCCAGCTCTCACTCACTCTACTTCACTCCCCTTCCCCTTCTTTCCTTTCTTTGCTCCCTCAGTAATTCCCCTTCCCTTACTCACCTTACTCCTCTTCACTCACTCCTTCTCTCACTCCTTCTGTCCTCTCACATCCTCACTCCCCTTCCCTCACTCTCTCACTCTTAGCCTCAGTCTCTCCGTCCTCTCACTCTCTCACTCCTCTTCCGTCACGCTCACTCTCTATAACTCACCCACACTCCCTCACTTACCTTTTTTTGCTCCCTTACTCAGTCCTTTTCTCTCACTCTTTCCTTCACTACCTCTATGTCCTCACTCCCTCAGTCCCCTTGTCTAACACTCACTCGCCTTTAACCACCCTCTATCACTCCTCTTTCCTCAGGATGTATGATGGTACAACGCGTACCGTTTCAACGCGTGCCTTTACCGTCTTTAACAATGCAAGTCGTTACAACGACTTGCGTTGTTGGGCGCGGATAGTGAATAGTATAATTTACTATTCTAACACCAGTCCCCGTGGATAGTAGGGAAGATGTTGGAATAGTAAATATACTATTCTTTATCCTTTAGCGCCCTCCAGCGCAAGTTGTGGTTACGACTTGCGTTGTAAAGGACGCGTCGTAAAAGCACTGCGGGTTAACATCCGCGTTGAAAAGGATGTTCCCCCTCTCCTCAACCTCACTGCCCTTCTCTCACCCTCCCTCACCCCCGTTCCCTTACTCCACTTCCCTCACTTATCCTCATTCCCCATCCTAAACTTCCCTTCCCTCACTCTGCTCCCGCAGTCACCTTTCCACAGTCCCTCTGCTTCACTCCCCTTCCCCTTCTTTCCTTCCTTTGTTCCCTCAGTCATTCCCCTTCCCTCCCTCACCTTACTCCCCTTTACTTACTCCTTCTCTCACTCCCTCTGTCCTCTCATATCCTCACTCCCCTTCCCTCACTCCCTCTCTGTTACCCTCACTCCCATTCTGTTACTCTCACTCCCATTGTCCCCTCACTGTATTACGCCCCTACACTCACCCTCACTCACCTTGCATCCCTCATTGTCATGAATCCACCCTCACTCACTCCTCCTTCCCTGTCACTCACTCCCCTTTCCTTACTCCCCTTTCTTCCTTTAGTTTTCCTAACTCACATTCCTTTAGTATCTTACTCACCTTCACTTCATTTCTCTCTCTTTCTCTTCCTCTCTGTCACTGAATGTATCCACCTCATTATCCTCTTAGTAATTTGCTCTCCCTCTATTTCTTTTTCCCTCTCTCTGTCCTTCACTATTCCTTTGTTTCCCTTTCTGTGTCCTTCACTCCTACTTTATCTCTTACTACCCTTTTATGACTTTTAATCTCCTGCCTTGTCTCTTGTATTTTGAAATATATAATATAAATATTATAACTTACTTTTTTTTTCTGTTCCCCAGATATTAAATGTAGTACAAATATGTAATTAAGTTTACATTACTTATAAGGTAAGTTTGACAAACAAAATGTACTTTCTCATCACTCTTTTCCTTAACCTCACAACTGTTCTCTTACCCACCCACACCTCCGTTCCCTTACTCCGCTTCCCGCACTGATTCTCAATCCTCATATTTACTTCTCTTTCCCTCACTCCCCTCCCACACTCAACTTCTTTCAGACCCCCTGCTTTATTTCCCTTCCACTCTCTACCTTCCTTCACTGCTTCACTCTTTTCCCTTCCCTTACTCATCTTACTCTATTTCACTTACTCCTTTTCTCACTCCCTCTGTCCTCTCACTTCGTCATTGCCCTTCCCTCACTCCCTTTCTCTTAGCCTTACTCTCTCCGTCCCTTCACTCTCTCACTCCTCTTCTGTCACGCTCACTCCCTATAACTCACCCACACTCTTTCACTTACCTTTCTTTGCTCCCTTATTCAGTCCTTTTCTCTCACTCTTTCCTTCACTACCTCTGTCTTCACTCACTCAGTCCTCTTGTCTTACACTCACTCGCCTTTATCCACCCTCTATCATCCCTCTTTCCTCAACCTCACTGCCCTTCTATCACCCTCCTTCACTCCTGTTCCCTTACTGAGGTTCCCTCACTTATCCTCATTCCCCATCCTTAACTCCCCTTCCCCTTTCTCTCCTCACACACTCACCTTTTCCAAGTCCCTTTGCTTCACCCCCCTTCCCCTTCTTTCCTTCCTTTGCTCCCTAGGTCATTCCCCTTCCCTCACTCAGTCCCTTTCTGTCACTCTTTCCTTCACTCCCTCTATCCCCTCACTCCCTCACTCCCCTTGTCTGACCCTCACTCACTTTTATCCACCCTCTTTCACCCTTCTTTACTCATGCTCTCTGCCGTTCTCTCACCCTCCTTCACCCCCGTTCCCTTACTCCGGTTCCCTCTCTACCCCTCATTCCCTATCTTTCTCTCCCCTTCCCTTTACTTTCATCCCCCACTCACCTTCTCTCAGTACCTATGCTTCAGTCCTCTTCCCCTCTATTCCCTTCCTTCGCTCACTCACTCATTCCCCTTCCCTCACTCACCTTACTCCACTTCACTCACTCTTTCTCTCACTCCCTCTGTCCTGTCACATCCTCATTCTCCTTCCTTCGCTCCCTCTCTCTTAGCTTCACTACCTCCGTCCCCTCACTCTCTCACTCCTCTTCCGTCACGCTCACTCCCTATAACTCACCTACACTCCCTCACTTAGTTTTTTATGCTCGCTCACTCAGTCCCCTTCTCTCACTCTTTCCTTCAGTCCCTCTGTCTCCTCACTCCCTCACTCCCCTTGTCCCACGCTCACTTGCCTTTATCCACCCTCTATCACCCCTCTTTACTCACCCTCACTGCCCTTCTCTCACTCTCCTTCACCCCCGTTTCCTTACTCCACTTCGCTCACTACCTCTCATTCCCCATTCCTTCACTCTCCTTCCCCTCTCTCCCCTCCACCACTTACCAGCTCTCAGTCACTCTACTTCAGTCCCCTTCCCCTTCTTTCTATCTTTTGCTCCCTCAGTAATTCCCCTTCCCTCAGTCACCTTACTCAACTTCATTCACTACTTCTCACACTCCCTCTGTCCTCTCACATCCTCACTCCCCTTCTCTCACTCTCTCACTCTTACTCTCACTCCCTCCATCCCCTCACTTTGTCACTCCCCCTTCCCTCACACTCACTCCCTTTAACTCACGAACACTCCCTTATTTATCTTTCTCTGCTCCCTTACTTAGTCTCCTTCTCTCACTCCTTCCTTTACTACCTCTATGTCCTCACTCCCTCACTCCCCTTGTCTTACGCTCACTCACCTTTATCCACCCTCTATCACTCCTCTTTCTTCAACCTCACTGCTCTTCTCTCACCCTCCCTCACCCCGCTCCCTTACTCCACTTCCCTCACTTATCCTCATTCCCCATCCTTAACTCCCCTTACCCTCACTGTCCTCCTAAAGTCACATTTTCCCAGATCCTCTGCTTCATTCCCCTTCTTTCCTTCCTTTGCTCCCTTAGTAATTCCCCTTCTCTCAGTCACCTTACTCCACTTTACTCACTCCTTCTCTCACTCCCTTTGTCCTCTCACTTCTTCACTCATCTTCCCTCACTCCCTCTGTTACCCTCACTCCCATTGTCCCCTCACTCTCTCACGCCCCTTCACTCACTCTCACTCACCTTCCATCCCTCAATGTCGTGAATGCACCCTCACTCACTCCCCCTTCCCTCTCACTCACTCCCCTTTCCTTACTCCGCTTTCCTCATTTAGTTTTGCTAACTCACATTTCTTTTACTATCTTACTCACCTTCAGTTCATTTCTCTCTCCCTCTCTTCCTCTCTGTCCCTGAATCTATCCACCTCATTATCCTCTTAGTGATTTGCTCACCCTCTATTTCTTTTTCCCCTCTCTCTGTCCTGCACCATTCCTTTGCTTCCCTTTCTGTGTCCTTCACTCCTACTTGAATTTGAATTTAAAGTTTTATTAAGCGCACGTACACCAGGCGGTTTCATGGCGCTATTGAGGAGAAAGAATGGTTCCTGAGCGAAAGGGAAGGGTTTAGATTTTAAAAGCCTGCGAGAACAAATGGGTTTTTAGGGTGCCGCGGAACTCCAGGTAAGTTGGTGTTGATCTCATTTGGAGAGGTAGAGAGTTCCAAAATTGCGGAGCCAGAGTGGAGAACTTAGAACTTCCCATTCTGCTCTTCTTAAACCTGGGCACCACCAAAAGAGACAGAGAAGAAGAACGCAATTGTCTACTGGGGATGTAAGGTATGATTTTAGACCTAATAAAGGAGGGAGCTGTTCCCGCAAGGGCCTGGAACGTCATGCATCCCATCTTAAAGAAGGCCCTTTCTCTAATAGGGAGCCAGTGAAGGGATCTTAAAAGGGGAGTGGTGTGGTGTGATTTGGGTAAGCCATGTACCAGGCGGGCGGCTTGGTTCTGCACCAGTTGGAGCTGTCGGATGGAATATGCAGGGCCGCCATTTTACAGGACATTCCCATAATCTAGACGGGAGAGGATCATAGCCATCACGATCAATTTAAGGGCTGAGAAAGAAAAGGATCGTGAAATCTTCCGAATAGTGCGCAAGATAAAAAAACAAGAAGAAACCACCGTGCTGATCTGGGAGTGTAAAGTGAGTTGATGGTTAAGAGTGATCCCCAGGGTCTTAACAGAGAGAGAAGGAGAAGGGGAGGGAACAAGAGAAGGGGGCCAGAAAGTGGGAGACCAAGGGTTGAGTTTGCCACCAGTGAGAAGAAGCTCGGTCTTGTCAGGGTTGAGCTTAAGATGGTTGAAGCTCATCCAATCCCTGACAAAGACCATCACTGATTGAAAATTATGGATAGAGTCAAGGGAATCAGAGAGGTTAAAAATGAGCTGGAGGTCATCGGCGTAATTGAACACCGTGACCTCCATCCTCTGCAGTGCAAAGATGAGCGGAAAGATATATAAATTAAAAAGAAGGGGGGAGAGAGAAGATCCCTGGGGGACGCCACATTGAACTTTGCGGGCCTGGGAGGAAAAATTCGCCAGATTGACCGCCTGTGAGCGATCGCTCAAAAATTATCTTAACCAGGCTAAGGCGGAACCTCCAATGCCTGCCGCCTCGACACGGGAGAGAAGGATGGTATGGTCCACCGTGTCGAAGGCGGCCGACAAATCGAGCAAAACCAGCGCCTGGGGGAGAATCGTATCTTGCCCCTCCCTGAGTGTGTCTAAGACAGATGCCACCACTTTTTCAGTGGAGTAGAGAGTGTGAAACCTGGCTTGGCAAGGTGCAAGATAGCCGCTGTCCTCAATGAAGGAACTGAGGACTTTAGTAACATGGCGTTCGAGGACTTTGGCTAGGTAAGGAAGAAGAGAAATCGGGCGAAAGTTTGCAGGTGCTGTAGGATCTGCGCCTGTTTTTTTTACTATAGGGATGATGGTGGCTGCTTTGTGGCACGCAGGGACAGTACCTGAATTAAAGGTCTCGTTAAGAAAAGTGAGGGGAGGGGAAGGACAAGTTAAAAAGATGTCTCGCAGGATGTGGGCCGGGCAAGGGTCGGAGGGAGATCCCGACTTGACGCAAGAAAGCAGAAGGAGAAAAATTTCCTTAGACAGCGGGGCTATGTGGTCGAGGTGACAAGTGTTGGGTGGGGGATCAGGGGTTAGGAATGCTGGGGAGGGAAAGGGAATGTTGGCCTTAATGTCTGTGATTTTATTAATAAAGAAATTATTCAACGAGTCGCACAAAATTTCTCTGGGTTGGTTCTCTGCCCGGAGAATCTTGTTCGAAAAATAAGAGGTTTTGGCATCTAAGATGGCTTTTTTATACTCTGCCTGGGTGGAGGAGTACAAAAGTTTAGAGGCAGAGCAATAGGTGCGTCTCCAAGCACGTTCGGCACGGTGGACAGCCAGTTTTTGTTTCTTAAGTTCTGGGCTGAACCATTTGTTAACATCGTGAGCCCGTCTTACTCTGATGCGTCTTAAGGGGGCCAGTTGATCACAGGCATTAGTCAGCCATTTATTAAGAGTTTCTGCCCGAGGCGGAGTGGTATGTTCCTCCAAGGCTGAACTAGAAGCTAGTAAGGAGGAGCAGAGTGCTGGAATATCAACTTTGCCCCAGTTACGAGCCCAGATGTTTTTGGGCAAGGGAGGTTTTGTGGTCAGACTTAGATCCAGAGAGAAGGAAATCAGATGGTGATCAGACCACAGGCAAGGGGTAACAATAGGGGCATGAATAGGGATGTTAAGGGACCAAACTTGGTCCAGAGTATGACCCTGGACGTGGGTTGGGGTGTGAATGTGAGAAATGAAATTTAGGCTGAGAAGTGATTCCCTAAAATCTCTGGAGGGGGCATCTTCAGCCAGATCTGATGGCCAAAAGTTGAAGTCTCCAAGTACCAGGACCGCTGAGTTGTTTACGGCTAGTGTAGCAAGCAGGTCCTGGAAGGCTGGGAGAAAGTGTGACATATTGTTAGGAGGGCGATACATCAGAACACATGTAATTGGTGTCTGAAAGGAATTAGAACGTGCGACTAATTAGTCCACCCCTGAGATGGGAGGATGGGATAATAATTGGAAATGTAAATCAGAACGAATGATCAAAGCCACTCCCCCTCCTGCTTTGCCGGGAGGGCGATCTGCCCGGAGTGCATAATAAGAAGAGGGCAAAGCCGCAAGCAAGTTGGGCAAGGAGTCCTGGCAAAACCAGGTTTCCGTAAGGAACAGTAATTTAGGTTTCTGAGTGTCCAAGAGGATAAACAGATCAAGGTGGTGTTTTACTGCTGACCGGGTGTTCAACAAAAAAGCAGAAATGATCAGTGTGTCGCTTATTTGGGGGGTTGGAACGTCAATACGAGCGGGAGGTTGAACTAACGAGGCTAGGTTAAGTGGTAGAGAGGGGAGAGGGAGAGGGCATGAGATTCCGGCCTCAACGATAAGGTCCAGTGTTGCTTGCTTCAGGTCCCAAGGGCCTTGGTAGGTGCACAGTGTTTCAGGGGAATAAGAGACAAAATGAGCATAGTGCTGTGCCTCTGGCCCCGTTCGGCCGCGGACGGGCGCAGACGGGCTTGCCTTAGGCGCGCCTTGCGCTCGTCCGCTGCGCGTCCGAGGGTTGCACATTGTTATGGGGCGAGAGTAGGGGCGTGGCCTCATGTGAGTGGGCGTGGCCTGTGGGCTAGGGAGTGATGGCGGCAATCAATTTCACCTACCCGTGTCAGCGCTTGCATCCGCTGCGAGGGAAAATCCAAAAGGGCTTTAGGGAGAAGTGCCCAGCAAAGATTAAAAGGTCAGGTAAGAGCAATAGTTCAACAATAAAGTACAGTTTTAAAACACAAACATCTCTCCCGGCTTCCGCCTCAGGAGTTTCGATATCCTCTAGCGCGAGCTAGTATTCAGCGCGGCTTTTATGAGGTTTTTCTTAAAAAGGGGGCGTGGCCTCACATGAGTGGGCGTGGCCTGAGGCCTGGGAGTGATGGCGGCAATCAATTTCACCTACCCGCGTCAGCGCTTGCATCCGCTGCGAGGGAAAATCCAAAAGGGCTTTAGGGAGAAGTGCCCAGCAAAGATTAAAAGGTCAGGTAAGAGCAATACTTCAACAACAAAGTACAGTTTTAAAACACAAACATCTCTCCCGGCTTCCGCCTCAGGAGTTTCGATATCCTCTAGCGCGAGCTAGTATTCAGCGTGGCTTTTATGAGGTTTTTTTTTTAAAAGGGGCGTGGTCTCACGTGATTGGGCGTGGCCTGAGGGCTGGGGAGTGATGGCGGCAATCAATTTCACCTACCCACGTCAGCGCTTGCATCCGCTGCGATTAGTACCCTTTTTTTACTTTTAATCTACTGCCTTGTCTGTTGTATTTTGAAATATATATTATAAAAATTATAACTTATTTTTTTTCCTCTTCCACAGATATTAAATTTAGTAAAAATATGTAATTAAGTGTACATTACTTATAAGGTAAGTTTGACAAACAAAACTTAGTTTCTCATCACTCTTTTCCTTAACCTCACTACTATTCTCTCACCCTCCCTCACCCCTGTTCCCTTACTCCACTTCCCTCATTTATTCTCATCCCCATGTTTACTCCCCTTTCCCTCACTCCCCTCCCACACAACTTTTTTCAGTCCCCCTGCTTTTCTTCCCTTCCACTCTTTTCCCTTCCTTCGCTCCCTCACTCCTTCCCCTTCCCTCACTCACCTTACTCCACTTCACTCACTCGTTCTCTCACTCCCTCTGTCCTCTCACTTCTTCACTCCCCTTTCCTCACTTCCTCTCTCTTAGCCTCACTCTCTCCGTCCCCTCACTCTCTTACTCCTCTCCCATCACGTTCACTCCCTTTAATTCACCCACACTCTCTCATTTACCTTTCTTTGCTCCCTCACTCAGTCCCCTTCTCTCACTCTTTTATTCACTCCCTCTGTCTCCTCACTCCCTCATTCCCCTTGTCTCACGCTCACTTGCCTTCATCCACCACTCTTTCCTCAACCTCATTGCTCTTCTCTCACCCTCCCTCAGCCCCGTTCTCTTACTCCGCTTCCCTCACTTATCCTCATTCCCAATGTTTACTCCCCTTCCCCTCACTCCCCTCCCACACTCACTTTCTTTCAGTCCCCCTTCTTCACTTCCCTTCCCCTCTCTTCCCTTCCTTCGCTCATTCACTCATTTCCCTTTCCTTTCTCACCTTACTCCACTTCACTCACTCCTTCTCACACTCCCTCTGTCCTCTTACTACTTCACTGCTCTCCTCTCACTCCGTCTGTCTTACCCTCACGCCCTCTGTCCCCTCACTCTCACTTCCCTTCAATCACCCTCACTCTTCTTCAAACCCTCACTGTCATCAACTTACTCTCACTCACTCCACCTTCCTTCTCCCTCACTCCCCTTCTCTTACTCTCACTCCCATTACTTTATCCTCCCTCACCCTCTTTCCCTCAATATGAATCCCCTTTTTTCACCTTGACTCATTTCTTTCCGTCACTCCCTGTCACTCTCCTTCGTTCACTCCACTTCGACTCACTCTTGTTTACAACTCACCTTCTCTCACTCCTCTTCTGTCACTTGTTACCTCTGTCACTTTCTCCCATTCATTCACTCATTTCATTCATTCATTTGTTCAGTACACATTCTCTGAAAAAAAAGAATTGCAAAATATGTAAAGAATATAGCTCTTTTTGGAGAATTGGAGTTAGTTCTGAAAATAACTTTTTTCTTTTCTTCTTTTTTTTATATTTTTTTATACTTTTTTATACTTTTTTCAGGGGAAAAACAAAACCAGGGATTGCAAAACTGCTCAACAGGAGCAAAAAAAAGGCGACAAATTAGGGCTGGGGAGAGCAGCGGTGTTCCTCTCTCTTCCGAGCAATCAGTTTAATGCTCTGCTCCCCATAACAGAGCAGTTCATCACAGTCCATGCAGACAATTTTGATGCGTGCAAACACCGGCTGCACGTTCGGGATCATTCTTCCACCTTGTATTCCCGAAGCAGTTGCACCACCAGTCGAGGTGCTGGCCCCATCTCTCGGTGCATTGCGTGCCAGGTCCCTGACACTCTCCCTGGAAAAGTTGTTGGGGTGTCTTCTCTGCACATGTCTATTTAAAGTGGCATTTCCAAAACTATATTTTTTATTTGGATTCCCACGTGATAAGGTGGTGCCACAGATTTTGCAGCACACCTTTGCTGCATTTACTTTTTTTTTTACCTTCGGGGAAGGTAAAAAACTTCCAAATGAAGTGTTCTTTCCCTTTCCTGGTAGGAGGATCCTCAGGCAGGAATTCCTCTTCAGAATCAGAGGAAGTGTTGTGAGAAGCAGCCATCTCTCCAAAATTAAATGCAGAAGCAGGGAAGAAGTGTTCTCTTAGCAATTGCAAAGTGGTAGTGAGGGATATGGGTGGAGACTTTCAATATTTGTTGAAAAAAACTGTTATGAACCAATGAAAAGTGTTATTTTAAGGTCAAATGACTTGAGGCGCTTACGCTATGCGCTCCGGAGCGCTTCCGGGGGTGCTTACGTGGCACGTACGTAGGCGCTTACATAGGCGCTTCCGGGGGCGCTTATGCGCTGCGTCTGAATGATGTTTTGCTAGATTTTTGGAAATGCGTTTAAAGTTAAAATACGGTTATTTAAAATCAAAAATACTACTTTTAGGAGTATGCCACTGAATGTCTTGCATTATTATTTACTTTAAATACATACTTATGTTTTTTTCCGCTTGCGGAAATAGCGCTCACGCTACGTGTACGGGTGCGTTTACGGGTGCGGGTACCCTGAGCGCTCCGGGGTTAAAAAATAAAAATAATTAATAGCTTTAAAAATTAGCTATTAAAAAAACTTTAAAATTCACTTTAACAAACGTAGGTTTCAAACTCGTTATACTTAGAAATTAGCATTGAAAAAACCTTTGAAATTCACTGAAAAAACCATAGGTTTAACACTCGTTATAGTTAAGAATTAGCATTTAAAAAACCTTTGAAATTCACTGAAAAAACCATAGGTTTAACACTCTTTGTAGTTAGGAATTAGCATTTGAAAAACCTTTGAAATTCACTGAAAAAAACATGGGTTTAACACTCGTTATAGTTAGGAATTAGCATTTAAAAAACCTTTGAAATTCACTGAAAAAAACATAGGTTTAACACCAGTTATAGTTAGCTGAACATTTTACTCATACAAAACCATTGAAATGCCCACGTTATAGTTAGTTGGATTCACTATAACTCGCGCGCCCGCAATCCACTGCTGATGATGTCACATATTACATCATTCATGACATGGTCAGTGACATCACTGATGACATCTCAAATGACATCACTGATGACATCTCAATTGACATCGGTGAACACATCACTGATGACATCATTCATGTGATAATACGATGCACCTCCTCACACTCTAATCTAACCTTTGATACACCCAGTCTTAAATACAGACTATCATTCTTGAAACCATTGACACACCAATACCAGTTACTACATACGCACTCACTGATGCCTAGGTCTACACACACATCCACTCATGTAAATGTAAATGTACAGGAATTTATATAGCGCATTCACCGAGCGCTTTCTAAGCGCTTGCTTAGGGAACCCGTCCTGGTATTCCCCTGTGACATAACCCCGGCAGGGTATCCGCAAGGTGAAAGCCAGGCATCCCGACGCGAGTGGCCGTTGTGGAGATTAAGCAAGCTATTGCCCAGAGTCGCAGAGTGTGAACCCATGAATCGAGTAGGCACCGGAGCGAGAATTGTCGAGTCCATGGACATATTAGGACTCAAGACCCTGCCGAGCCGGGAATTGAACCCTGGTCCCGGGCTGACCTCTGCTTCCTCTAACCAGTGAGCCACACTTCTCCACATACAATCACCACTCATTCACCATACAATCACTCATACATCCAGTCACTCATCAATACAACACTATGATATGCACTCATACACCTATACAAACACTCACACACTGCCACTCATCCATGGAGTTACTCACACACCTAGTCAGTCATGCAAAGAATCAATCACACACCCATTTCCTCATCTATACAGTTATACACACAAAACCTTACTTATTCAAACATATTCTAACACATACTTACTCTCTCATACAATCACTGATACAAGTACACATTGATCCATACAGCCACTTCCACAATCACTGGCACTCATGTATAGTCATTTATATATGGTAACTCTCACATGCACTGTGTTTTACATATGTACTTACTTGGACATGTAGCACTGAGATATTCATTCACTCACCAACACACACATACACACAGTCAACCGCCCGTACAGCTGTTTCCACATGCACTCTTGAACCCATACACCTAGTGAATCAACTGGTCACACATCTATGCACAGAGTCACACACCTCACAGCCACCCACACACACACACTCAGACTCACATACAAATACTTACGCAACCAATCAATAACCCATATAGCCACTCATATAGCTATTGTTCAACACATGCAGCAGCTTACAAAATAACAGACATACTGATGCACACATTCAGACAGTTTAGTCACTAACCCATGCATTCAGTAAGACACATTTAATCACTCAGTCATACAGTCAGTCACGCACCAACTAAATCCTTCATCCAGACACTTATACACCCACTCATTCTTGAATATGTAAAACATATTTAAACTTTACAGAAACACACAGTCACCACTGGATGATGTCATCAGTGATGTTATTTGAGATGTCATCAGTGATGTCACTGACCATGTCATGAATGATATATGTGACATCATCAGCAGTGGATTGCGGGTGCGCGAGTTATAGTGAGTCCAACTAACTATAATGTGGGAATTTCAATGGTTTTGTATGAGTAAAATGTTCAGCTAACTATAACTGGTGTTAAACCTATGGTTTTTTCAGTGAATATATATGTATATATGTGTATGTATATGTATATATATATATATATATATATATATATATATATATCCAACTACAATTTTGCCTGCTGTAGAAGATGCCACTTCTCGAGCGAAAGTGTCCAACAATTTCTTTATTTCAGCAAGCAGCACTGAAACGAGGTCTCAGCCAGCAGAAATCATTCCTTAAGCCCAACGCGTTTTGTAGTAAACACTTCCTCAGGGGCTGGAAGTCAATGCAGAGGCAATTTTGGTCGGCACTATTGATATTCCAATTACCCCGCCTCAGTGGGCGTGGCCGACACTGCGGCCCCCTGCTAACTGTAGTGCTCGTCGTTTATCTTTTTTTACTCTTTTTTTGCCATATATGTTGTGCTTCCCATGTTGTTTAAATTTCACGGGCATTCTATGACATACACCACAAAAATACTGCTACAGGTGAGGAATTGTTTTATACTGACCATTTTTTGGTAATTGTGTTCCAGAATTCCTTACGCATTCTGCTGTGCCCGCAGGCCTTGCAAAGGCCACAGGGGAAGAAACCTTGAAGGTCTAATCCCCTTTCTCCCGTGTTGTTGGGTAGATCACTATGGACTATCAGATCTTTGAGATTGCGTCCGTTTCTTTTGTTACAAGTCTGTTTTATTTTGAAACAACACCCCCAGAAGGGGCACCAGAACACAGCGTTAAGCCTACAACCTCTATCCGAGGCCGGCCACGAGAAATGTGCAACAGAATTTGCTCAATTGAGGTGGTTAACACAGCGCCTTGCCAACACCCCTAAAGGGCCGGCCGCGTGGCTGTAGGAGAAGCTTTTAAAGTCGCTCAGCGGTGAAAGGACACCAATGGCGAATCCAAGGGGGGAGATGAGGGAGCAACAAGCTCATTACTTATGAACGACCCAACAGGGGCTCTTGAGAACAGAAAGGAGCTACAGAGGAAAAAGAAAAAAGGAAGAGGGAAGAGGAAGCAAGCCAGAAACAAAAGATAGAGAAGGGATCCTGCTAGCAGGTGTGGTGGGCTGTACCGTGAATGGAAGGCGGCACCAGGCAGTGAGGGTCAGCCTCAGGGGCACAGGTGTTACATGAGTCACCTATGAAAGCAACCTAGTAGGATCTGTAGGGACAATAGCATCTTCAAAGAGATGTAGGGTCCTGAGTCTGGTGGGCATGTGTCGTGCATGCTCCATAGAGCACAAGTAGCTCACCAGAGGCTTCCAAACTGCCTCAAAGCGGGTGTGGCGCATCTGAAGTCGCGCTGTAAGGAGCTCCATTGCCAAGACGTGCCACAGCCGCACAAACCAGGAAGTTATGGGAGGTGCTTCAGTCTTCTTCCAATACAATGCTATGAGTTGCTTGGCCAGACCTAGCATCTGCAACGTTACAATCCAGTTGTTACGGGTGAGGGCCTTAAGGTTAGGTGGTTTGATACCTAGCAAGGTCGTGCTTATGGCTTCAGGCAGAGGGAACCCCAGTACCCCCCTGATGTGGCTAAGGACCTCCTTCCAGAAGATGGTGAGAAGCGGGCACGCCCACCATATGTGCACAAAGTCCCCAGTCGCTGCCCGACACCTCCAGCACAGTGGCGAGACATTGGGGAACATCTTGTGAAGTCGCAGGGGAGTGTAATACCATTGGGCCAAAAGTTTATATGCGTTCTCCCTCTGTGGGATGCTCCGGTACACCTTGGGGATATCTCTCCACACCGCTTCCCATTGTGAAGGCGTGATATCCGTGGCGACCGCCATCTGCCAGCGACGCTGATACGGGTGAGTGGGTATGAGTGGCGGGTGTTGTAGGATGTGATAGATCTGGGAGATCAATCGCTTCAGACCCCCAAGGGTGTGGGCCAGTCGCTCAAAGGGGGTGAAGGCGCGTGTAGCCGCCCGATATACACTATCTTCAGAAGCCCAGTGCCGTAGTTGGGCGTAATGCAACCGCTCAGCAGGCTGCAAGCAAAACTCCTCACAGCATTGGCTGAACGATTTAAAAGAGCCCCCGTCGAACAGGTCGCAAAGCACCCGACAGTCCCCCTGTACCCAGTTCTCAAATGCCCGGGTTTGATGGGCCGGCGGGAAGTGAGGGTTGGCCGCTTTGGGGGGGTGTGGGGATGGGAATGTAGTAAGGCCCCTGGAGACAGCAGTGGCGTCCCAGATGTCCAGTACCGTTTTCGTGGGCACTGCCAGGTACGCACTTCTAGAGCGGGCCGCTCGGTGGAGCCAGGACAGGTCCCAAACGGTGCGACTCGTCACCGCCCTGTCCATGTGTAGCCACCCTTTTTCACTTTCCCTGATCCCCCACTCTATCACAAATCGGAGATGCGCGGCCCAATAGTAGTGTACCAAGTTGGGACAAGCTAGTCCCCCCCTGTCGCGCTGAGCCATGAGAATTTTCTGGGAAAAACGGGGGCGTTTACCACCCCAGATGAAGGAAATGAGCTCACGTTGCAAACTTCGTATGCAGTGCAACGGTATTGGAGTGGGGAGGCATTGAAACACGTACAGGATTTTGGGAAGGATCGACATTTTGACCGCATGGAGGCGGCCCAACCAGGACAGCATCAAGGGTTTTCACCGCCGCAGATCATCTAAGACCTCCTTCCGGCAGGTCCGCCAGTTAACAGAACTCCAGTCATCGAGGGAGGGTGTCAGGGTGAGACCCAGGTATTTGATATGGTGCTCAGCCCACTGGTAGGGCACGATCTCCCTCAGGGCGGAAAGGTCTTCCGACGGGATGGTAAGGTTCAGGGCCCAGGATTTATCGTGGTTGATCTTTAGGCCGGAGGCCCGTTCGAAGAGACAAAGCGCCCTATGGACAGCCGGCAGAGATTCTCGCGGGCGCGTGAGAGTAAGGATCAGGTCATCCACAAACATCGCTACCTTGTTGTCCCGTCCCCCGTGTGCTATCCCGTGAATGTTCGAGTCGCGCCGTATAAGCTCCGCAAGCGGTTCCACTGCTAGAGCGAAGAGGAGGGGTGAGAGGGGGCACCCCTGTCTAGTGCCCTGTGAATTGCTAAGGGCTGCCTCAAGGCACCATTGACTCGGATGCGAGCGTGGGGTCCTATGTATGGAGCCATAACCCTAGCAATCATCATGGGATCCAGCCCGAGCTTATGAAGTACCGCCCTGAGGAAAGCCCAGTCCACCCGGTCAAACACCTTCTCTGCGTCCAGCGAGAGAAGGCAGGCCGGGAGTTTCCAATGCCGTGCTTTCCCCACAAGGTGCGCAAGTTTTCGCACGTTGTCGGCCCCCTGGCGATCGTGGATAAAGCCCACCTGATCGGGGTCCACGAGCCACTGCATATACGGATCTAAGCGTTGGGCGAGGATCTTAGTGTATATTTTGGGATCCGTATTAAGCAAGGCAATAGGGCGGTAAGACGCGCACAGTGCGGGGTCCTTCCCGGGTTTCGGGATTAACGCTATCTCCGCCATGCCCATGTCAGAGGATGGTCCCACCTCATCTGAGAAGGAGTTGAACAACCTGAGGAGGTGAGGCCGTAGCTGGGCCTGAAACGTGCGATAGAAGGATAACGGCAAGCCATCTGGGCCCGGTGTCTTCCCCAGGGATAAGTTCTTAATCGCCGTCGTGACCTCATCCTCCGTAATGAGGTTTTCCAGCACAGTCGCGTCCCCAGGTGGTATCTGTGGCCCCTCATAATCGTCGAGTACAGCTGCTATCTCGTCTGCCGATACTGGCTCACTCCTATACAGGGAGGTATAGTAGTCCCTAAACGCGGCCTGTTTGGATGTCTCCGCAACCACTTTCGATCCATCCTGTAGCTGGACACTAGTTATGTGGGCATTGGCAGTACGTGTTCTCAGCCTTCCTGCCAGTAATCGGCCTACCTTGTCGCCACCTTCAAAATACCTTTGCTTCAAGGCCAACAGGGCACTTTCTGCCTTGTTTGTACGCAGCAGTCTGAGTTGCCCCATAAGGGTAGCCAATCGCCTCCTAGTGTCTCGAGACGACCGTTCCCGGTCCTGCATCTTGGCCTTCTTGATATCCGCTGCCAACTCAGCCTCTAATTTGCTGGCCGCACGCCTGCGTGCAATCGCCAGTGAGGTGATGTGGCCCCGAATCGTGGCCTTGAAGGCATCCCAAACCACCGGGAAAGGCATGTCCGGGGTGTCGTTGGAAGCAAAGTAGGCGTCTATGGCCTCCCGGATGCTATCAACATCGTCAGCATCCCGAGAACACCCGGCGGGAAAGACCAACGGGCGACACGCGCGGGACGTACCGCCGGATCCTGAAGGCGTATTTCAACATGAGCGTGATCCGACAGTGAAATGTCCAAAATGGAAGCTCCCAACGAGTCTCAGAGCAACTCCAGCGACGCAAAGAGATAATCGATACGGGAGTAAGACCTATGGGTGTGCGAATAAAAGGAGTAATCTCGAAGGTCCGGGTTGTGATAGCGCCATACATCAAGCAAGCCTAAGTCTGCAATCTGCATGCGCAGGGCAGCGGACATCACCCCTGAAGTGTTGGAGGCAGTACCACATCGATCCAAGTCCGACTCCCACACCAGGTTGAAGTCTCCACCCAGTATCAAGTGTGGGTCTCCACAGGTTATCTGTTCTCACAATAATGTCTGGAGGTAGCGGTCTTGTGACTGGTTAGGAGCATACACATTGCATAAGGTGAGCCTGCACCGTCCCGCACATACCGTAACCCTGAGGAAACGCCCATCCCCACTCTTATAGGGCCGAGAGTCCCCCCGCTAGAAGCCAGTCCTGCACAATATGGCCACCCCTGCAGTTTTAGCGTCTGCCGCCGCCCAGAACTGAAGAGGGTATTTGGGGTGGGCCATGCGGTGTGTGTCCCCCTGTAATAAATGAGTTTCTTGAAGATAGATAATGTCGGGTTGCTGTTGGAGGAGGTAACACCACACCTGTTTGCGCTTATTAGGGGAATTCAGGCCTTTAACATTGAGTGAGAGGACCTTCAAGGTGTTAGGGACAGTCGCAGCCATAACAAACGGCATGCAGGATCCGCCCACGCGCCCCGCTCCCACCAATGTAAGAAAAGGAGACCGTAGGAAGTCGCCAGAGGGTCCACTCCCCCCACCCAGACAGCAGTTGCCGCCCCATCCCCATCCCACCACCCGCCAGTCCAAAGGAAAAGGAAGAAGAGAAAGACCGAGGAAGGGAAGGCAAAGAAGGGAAGAGAAGGAGGAAGAGAAAAAGAGAGGGAACAGCAGGAGGCCAAGCACGCCTCAAATGTATCAAGAACAACAAAGGCCAACAGGGCCGCAGTGGGCTACCCCAGTCACCGGGCATCCTCTACCCAAGGGTTTGGACGCACTCAGGAATGTCACTCCCTATGGGGCAGCAGGGGGGGCACTCACAGGCAGAAGATGAGTTCTCGGCCCCAGCACCCCCGCTGCTCGAACCAGGACCAGGGGCATCTCGTGTTTAAGTGGAGCAGTTGTGCATATCAATGGGTATCGTCCAGTCCCTGATGATGTACCAGGTATTGCAACGCGAGGAGGGCTCCACGGAAGCCACGCCCGTCCCGCAAGCAGCTCCGAGGGATTCGAAGGTTGTTGCGGCGGCTCCTATCCTCGAGATCCTCCTGCTTAATCTGTAGTTCAACGTTCTGCTCCTCTAGGGCCGCCACCCTCTGCCACAACTGTTCCTGGTCCTCCGTACGCACGTCAACCAGCTTCTCCAAACCGTCCACTCTGTCGCCCAGCTCAGTGACCTCCTTGAGCATCTCTTTAACGCATGTTTGGACTTCCGTGCGCAAGGAGCCTATCTCCGTCTTGAGATCAGACATAAAGGAGGCCATGGAGGCTTGGGTCACCGGTGGTGAGTCCGCAGCCATCGACGGGGGGTCTTCAGTGGGCGCCGCCGCTCCAGCCTTGCCCCACATGGCCATCACCGACGTGCCTTTGGCCGCCGCCGCCGGTTCCTGCTTGCCCCCTTTGGATCTCGTCATCGTCAGGCCAGCAGTTAGGAGCTATGCGCTCGTGTCTCCAGGCGGTAGCCGTCCAGTAAGTGGGGCCTCCGTCCACCACAGGCCCAGACGGGAAGCCCGCCAGAAACACCCCCGGGCAGTGCGAGCAGAAGATGGGGCCCAGCAGGATGGCAAGGCGTCACACCCAGGGCAGAGAAGCAAGGAATCAGGGGACCAGATGTTAGGGCACACACAGTTCTCGCAGTTCTCAAAGGCAAGGCTCCAAGCGACACAGCGTCCCCCGTGCCAAAACAGGAGGAAGTAGCACGTCCTGGTAATAAGGGCTCAAGATCAATGGCGCCAAAAGTCCCTCCGGTCGTCCCTCGCCCACCACTGACCGGGAAAGGCAGGCCGCAGGTTGGGGAGGAGCAACAGAATGGCCCGGCGCGCTGCCTCTGCAGTTAGATTAGGGCCCACCGGCTGGGGGGCCAGCACAAGAACCAGGGCCACACGAGGGTGCTCACTGCGTCGCACTATCACCCGTCCCCCAGGCCCCCGCTGCAGGTCCCCAGCCGAGACAGTTCACTGTAGTCCCCCATCTCGTGGGCTCAGAGGTGTAGACAGTACGGGCTTATGGGGGCTCCAAGCTGGTCGCCGCCGGGCTGCAGGGTTTCAGCACTCCCCCGCCGGGTGCAGCCGCCGAGTTAGGCCCAAGTGCGCAGGGGGGCGCCGTATTACAGATCGAGGCCCACCAAGGGCGCCGGCCTCGCGTGCAGCCGCACCCCCCGCAGCCCCCAGCAGATGCGCCTCACCTCCGTTCCCCGCTCATGCGAGGCAGGCCTTCGCAGCCATGCGGCAACACCACCACCGGCCGCTTCTCCACTGGCGACCTGGAATTCAAAATGGCGACCGCAATGTCGCTCTGGGCCTCTTCGTCACCAAAGCTCCGCAGCCCCCAAGCAGTCGGGCTCTCAGGGCCACCACAGGCACGAGCCGCTCCGCCTGTCACCAGGAGCGGCCGTTCCGGTCTCAGCACGGGGCGCCAGCGCGGCCCCCAAGCAGGTCAGCACCAGGTGTCTCCGTCTCGCCAGGCCCCACCGCCGCATCCAAGGGGAGCCCGCCTTCGACTCCGGCAGCCGCTCCGGTCTCAGGATCGCGAGGCTCTCGGTGTCCGGGAGGGCCGGCTGCCACACCAGGCACCGGGTCTGCAGTGCGAGAGCGGGATCCACGTCGCCGCGCCGAGCCACTCTGCGTCACCCTGAAGCGGGGAGAGAGGTTCCGCCGCCGGCTCTTCAGGTAAGATGGCGGGATCGACCGCCTCCCAGGACTCCGACGTTTTGCCACCGCCGCGTCAACAGCTCCTGGGGGTCCGGGCACCAGTTGTTCAGTGCCCCACTCGACCGGGAGTCCCCTTCAGGCCCGGGAAGGGCAAGGAGCCCAAAAGGTCCGCTCAAGATCGCTAATGTAAGCAGCGGGGCACCGGAGCTCTGCAGATCTGCAGCCTACTCCATTGCCGCCAAAGCCACGCCCCCTTGCGTCCGTTTCTATAGGTAATCATGGGACATGGTGGTAACGTATTCCCTATGACTGGATCGCATCTGAGTAAACTCCAGTTACGTGTAATACTCTTGCGAATTTGTTCTGAGTTTCCATTGTAAGTCAGTATCATGCGTGTCTCTGTGTCTGTCCCCTCGCCCTCTGCTTTGGTGGGTCCCCCAAAATATCATCTCTGTTGACCATTTTGGTTCTCTCTATTGCTTTCTTGAGCACCCATGTAGGGTATCCCCTGTCCTTACATCTCTTTATCATGTTTGTTTGATCTTTAAGGAAGCCTGCTTCTGTACTGCAGTTTCTTTTCACACAAAGTAACTCCCCATAGGGGATGCTCCACTTCAAAATTTCAGGGTGGCTGCTCAGTGCATGCAACAGTGTGTTCCCTGCTGTGCTCTTGCGAAAAATGGTGGTTACCACTGTTTCGTTGACTATCTCTACCTTAGTGTCCAAATATTCTACCTGGTGTTCACTGAATGTAAGGTCCATGGAGGTATGGTCGAATTTGTCGAGAAAGATCTGAGCTTCCTGTTTGTTGCCTTGCCAGACAACAAACAGGTCATCAATGTATCTTAGCCAGATCCTGACCTTGGTGAAGTCATTGGTTATGTTGGTGTCCACCCTGATGTCCTCCTCCCATGCTCCCATGAAAAGATTTGCAAAACTAGGCACAAAGCTTGTACCCATCGCAGTACCAAGGGATTGTTTAAAGAATGTCACCATTGAACATGAAGAAATTGCTGGCCAGATAGGATCTGATGATGTCCAGAATCATCTGTGAGTGACCCTAATTTTTTATGTGTTTGTGTTTTAAGAACCTGGCACATGCTTCTACTCTTTGGTCATGGTTAATCACTGTTTATAGTGAATTAACAGCCATTGTTATGAGGAGAAGATCAGATTCCCATTTCAATTTGTTGATTTTGCCTAGAGAATCCTTGGTATCCTGTGGTTCTGAAAATCTGGATTCATATAATAGTTCTGGACTCGATGAATTAAAACTTCGTCGAAACATGACGAATTTGGTATCAAAAGACCGAGAATGACGAGTACATCATGTACATGTATTTTCAGCCTATTCGAGTGACGATTTCACCTCGAAATCGTTACTTACATTCTGACCCCTTCATTCCCATTTATGTGTTGCCCTTTACATAGGCCTTAATCCAGTTGAATTTGATTCCACAAGGACACGTACTCCTTAATCGACTTTTCCCTGACCTCAGTACAAGTTGGAACCATTGCCCCAGGCCGAACTCGCTAGGTCAGTTCCCTCCCAGTGGCCGAGCAAGATAGCATCTAGGCTCAACAAACCATAAAACCATTTCAGCGCGCACACCTGCCATATCTCGCTCACATCTTTCTCCACTCCTTTGCTTCACTTACTTTATGGTGGGGAGGTGCCCGTTTTTATTAGGGGTCCAGTGATATCTGATGAAATGTTGGGCCTTGCCAAATGATTTGTTGTAGGCAGCACGAAGTGAAATATGGACATGTCATCATGACTCTGCTTTTTCTTTTGAACCAAAATATGTTAACAATTTACTTTACAACCAAGAATGTTTTGCCCGAGGCCCAAAATTGTGTATAAGAAGAGAAGCCTGACTTTGCAAAAGTGTGCAGTCTCCTGAGAATATACCCATATTGTACTTCTAGGACACCTGTTACCTTGGTTGCAGCCAATAAACTAATCTTTGACTTCACCTAGAAGACTCCGAGTTTCTGTAGGTCTGGATCAGGAAGAACCCGAGGTCTCTGGGTGTTGATTCCCTGGCACCGCTGGGTTACCGGTTCTGTGCCGGTTCTTAAAAACCCAGTATCTCAGTTGGCGCCCAACGTTTGGGGCGATTCCAGTGGTACCAGTCAGCCTGAAGATCGTGAGGAGCTTTGTGTGGAAATTCCGGAGGACGGCCAACCACCTCATCGACCCCTGCATGTCGACGTGGTCCGAAGGTCTTTGCTGCGAGCTTCCCCGCTTCCCGACGGCTACAAGGACTGCTGCCCTGGCTATCGCCCTGATTTGGACCCTTGAAGTTTTTGGTAGAGCGAAACACTGAGACGAGTCTTCTGGTGACGTCATCGATATTTCAGTTAAGTATAAGTGGAGCGTCTCCCAGTCCTTAGTTGGACTTACTTTTGGGTATCTTTGGATACAAAGTTTTGTATTGGTACTTGCAAGCACCAAAACCGAAGGACTCGTGTATTCACGAGAAATATCGTAATCGATAATCCTTTGAAGTTTGGAACTAGACTAGAGAGCGAAGATGCCTAGTCTTAGACTTGGGAATTTGTTTTGTCTTGGTGGTAATAATAGGGACTACCGATTGGAGGACTCATGTCCGGTTCCTCCAGTTGGAACTCCGACTTACGAACTGTATGTAAAACATGGGGTAGGCGCCATCACCTACAACAAAGTATGGATTAAATACACTAGGAAAGATGGTGTTCTAAAATGGCCCCAATATGGTAGTTTTGATTCTGAAATCTTAGACAACCTTGAAGTTAAACTCTTTAAAAAGAAAGCCCGGCCGGCGATGTTTGACTCTTTCCGCTTATGGCGTAAAGAAGCCAAACAAAAAGAAATTAAATTAGCTAAGAAAAATAAGAGAGAAGGGGGACTTTCAGTAATGCAAGCTGCTGTGCAGTTTAAAGATAATGAAGAAGAGCAGATGAATGAGCAGTTGCACAGGCAACGTAAAATGGCAATAGATAAGTGTTATCCAGTTTTGCCGTCTCTTCAGCAAGAGGCAGCAAAAGAGCGTGAAAAAGACCCATTAATGTCGCATTTACTAAATTCACCACCCCCCTATGCGCAGAATGCCACAGCACCCCCGCAACCTTTAGTTGCGCAAACTACGCCTCCTGCTCCTCAACAGCACCCACCAGCTGTTCTTCAGCTGGCTCCTACTTCTTCGGTGCAGCCTCCTCCAGGCCCATCGACCACTTCTGTTTCACCTGTGTTTTCTACAATTTTGCCTACTGTACTTTTTACGCCTCCTAATGCTCCCTCTATGATTTTGCCTAGTGCCTCCTCTATTTCCCCTGATACCTCTTCTGCTATCTCTACCCCTGCCTTATCTCACCCCGTTTTTCCATCTGTTTGTCCTTCAGTTTCACCTTCCATTCGGCAGAAAATGGCCAGCACTGTTACTAACCTTCTTTTACCTCTTTTCGGGTCGCCTACTACGACCCCTAACATGGGAAGAAGACAGTTGCGAAGTCAACTACCTGATTACCAAGAGAGAGATTCACTGAATGGTTTAGCTCGGAAATGGGTCATGGACACTGTAAAATATGATGTACAGTCTGTCATGGAAGTCTTCCATCAATGGGAAGCAGCGACACAGAGATATGTTTTCGAACAGATGTGTGTTTTTCTTGGCGAGGATTTAGAAGACAATGATCAGGAATGCATCCCACAAGAGATGTGTCATGTACGGTTTAAGTTTGGAGAGGGTATGATTGTAGGTCCAGATGTGGAAACAGCAGTTGAAATGTTGTTATCATATCGAAGTAAGGGAAGCAGTTCTGGGTCACCATCTGAATCTAATACATCCAGTAGGAAAAAGGCGCGACAATACCCTATGAGAGAAGTTCCCCCACAATGGAGAGAGGGTGACACGACTGCTGTCCCACCTATTCTGCCACACTTTCAGCGTGTATGGGTACATGTCCCATGGAAGCGAGCTGAAGTTTTAGCACTCAAACAAACATTACCAGATCCGCGTAAAAATCCTGCAGGGTACTATAAAGAGTTGTCACAAACTGCTGGGTCATGTATAATGAATTTAGCCGATATCGATATGTTATTTGGGAATGTTGTTCTACAGCCTTTATGGGGTAAAATTCGTCATATAGATCATGACCAGGAATTAGGTGACACATGGGCTAATATTACTGCTGCAGATGCCCGCCAAGTTGGTGGTGCCAAGCCTGAGTCTTTGATAGCAGAACTCCCTGGTAAAATAGTAGATTACATGAAAACGATAATGCCTGCAATACGCGTACATTGGGATAAGTTGTCTGCATGCAAGCAAAAAGAAAGAAGAAACTGTTTCAGATTTCTTCACCAGATTTGAAGAAACATTCGTTGACCACAGCGGTCAAGATATGACCACAGAAGGTGGTCAGAGATTGTTTGTCGATAAATTCGTGCACAATCTGCTTCCAGAATTGTGTAAAAAATTGAATGATTCAGAAAGTTCTTGGGCAGTCTCATCTTCGGCCCAGATATTGGCCACTGCGCAATATTACGAAAATAGAGACAAGGATGAGAAAGATAAAGTAGAAAAGAAAACTAGAGAACTAAAAATGAAGGTTTTGCTACAGCAAGCCTATCCGCCACGTGGTGGTGGTAATCAACATAATAATGGCCAGAATCACTACCAAAATACTTTTCAGCAGCCTCCACAGTATCAGAGAAACTCGCAAAGATTCGAGTATAATCAACCCTGTGTATTTGTAGGCCCCAACCAGTGTTTATATTGCAAACAAGAGGGTCATTACAAGTATAATTGTCCTGCCCTATCACAACGTGCAAATGGAGTTTCTGGTGTTAGAGGTCGTGGCAGTCAGCAAGCACCTAGAGGTAGAGGGCGTGGAAACGCCCCACAGGACACACGTCCCCTTCCACCACAAAACTCTATGAACAGGTTTGACCAGCAAAATAACGTATCTGACAGGACGGCTCAATACTATGTTGATGATTATTACACAGAAAATGAGCAGTGGGAGAAAAATGATTGCTAGGACAGCCATAGACAAAGAGAGGGAGTTGTTTCAGTTCCAGTAGATCAGAGTGGACCTTACGTTGAGGTGATTACATCAGGTGTGTCAGAACCTTTTCTGTTGGATACTGGTGCTACAAAGAGTTCTATTATGCACTCCAAACTCCCTGGCGCACCTTTGTCTGGTGAAATGAACGTTTCTGTAGGTTTTTCTGGCGCCCCAGTTAGAAATCCGATTTCTGACCCTTTATCTCTTTCTGTTGGTCCTTGTGAATTCGAAGCACCCCTTATTCTGACAACAGGTTGTGGTGAAAATTTGCTAGGATTGGATTTGTTAAAAAGATTGTATGCGACTTTGTACGGTTCTCCTTCAGGAGTGCAACTTACTTTAGGTAAGAAAGTGGTTTCTCCCATGTATTTGTCGAGAGATGCACTTCCAGCAGAATTGTCATTTCTCCTGGATATTCTTTGGGCTACTGGTCCTAATGATGTTGGTCTTTTAGAAATTCCACCATATGTTGTAACATTGAAGTCGAATGTCAAAATGCCATGAATTCCCCAATACAGAATATCTAACGCGGGTGAAAAAGCTTTGCTAGCGATTGTTTACGAATTGATTGAAAAGGATGTAATTGAAGAAACACGAGGCAACGTTTGCAATAGTCCTGTTCTGCCTGTTTTAAAAAGAACTGACCCTTCTCAGCCACCTGTGTACAGATTCGTGATTGATCTTCGAGAAGTAAATAAGATAGTTGTGCCACAATTCCCAGTTGTCCCCGACATTACCACATTATTGACTATGATTCCAGCTTCTGCTTCATGGTTTTCAGTGATTGACTTAAAGAATGCTTTCTTCAGCATCCCAATTGCTGAGGAGAGCAGGGACATTTTTTCCTTCAGTTTAGGAGGTCGAAGCTTCCGCTTTAAACGCGCTCCTCAAGGCTACTGTGAAAGCCCCTCAATATACAGTCAAGCTTTGAAAGCACAGCTTGACACGATTGTTTTGCCTAAAGGTGCCACTCTTGTACAGTATGTGGACGATTTGCTCATTGCTGCAGATACTGAGAACATTTGTAAAGAGGCCACATTGACATTATTGCGTCATCTGTGTGATCTGCATCACAAGGTGTCACTTTCCAAGCTTCAATATTGCCGACAAGAAGTGACCTACTTAGGTCACTTCTTATCGAAGGAGGGAAGGAAACTGACCCCAGAAAGAATTCAGGCAATAGCGAAATTGAATGTGCCAAGAACACAGAGAGAAGTGCGTGCTTTCTTGGGCATTACATCGTACTGTAGACAGTGGATTCCAAATTTTTCGTTATTGGCCAAACCCTTGGTGGCATTAACGTGTAAAAATACACCCAATGCCATTCCTTGGTCTGAAGAGTGTCAGAAGAGTTTTCTCGAATTACGCACAGCATTATGTTCGGCTCCTGTGTTAGGTACCTCCAACTACAGTAAGCCTTTCACATTGTATGTCCACGAGAAGGAAGGCTGTGCATTGTCTGTGCTGACTCAGTTATTCGGAGATAGACAGCGGCCATGCGCCTACTTTTCTTCAACTTTGGATCCGGTAGCACAAGCATTGCCAAGTTGCTTAAGGGCCACAGCAGCAGCAGCTGTTTCTATTCGACAGTCTGCTGGTCTAGTAATGAATAATACACTAATCGTGATGGTCCCGCATGCAGTAGACACATTGTTAAATAGGACCAAGACACAGCACTTAACTAGTGCTCGACTGTCCAGTTACGAATTGACGCTGTTAGCGAGCCATGTGCACATAAAAAGGTGCAGTACTTTGAATCTAGCCACGCTGTTACCAATTGCAGAGGAATCAGATGCTTTAGAACAGCACGATTGTTTCCTCACAACAGAGGAAGAAACAAAAGGGAGAGTGGATTTATTTGACACTCCTCTCGCTGAATGTGATGGTACATTATGGGTAGATGGTTCATGCTTTAAGCTCCCAAATGGTAACGTGACTGCAGCATATGCTGTCACGACTTTGCACACAGTTGTTGAAACTGCACGAATACCACATGGTTCAGCTCAAGCCGCAGAATTAGTCGCCCTTACGAGAGCATGTGCATTGTCCAAAGGAATGAAATTGACCGTCTACACTGATAGTCAGTATGCTTTTGGCGTGGCTCACAGTTTTGGACGATTGTGGAGAGAACGTGGATTCCTGACTTCGCATGGAGCTAAGATTCAGCATGGTCAGTTGGTGAATGAGCTTCTTGAATCACTGACCTTGCCCCTGCAAATGGCGATTGTGAAATGTAGTGCTCACAAGAAGGTGACTGATGATGTTGGTCGTGGAAACGCATTTGCGGATGAGATCGCTAAAGAAACGGCAAAGAATGTGATGAGCCGAATGTATGTTGCAGGCCCTGAAAGATGGACTGGTGATGTCGGAATATGTGAGGACACGATAGAAAGTGTGAAGTCCATCCAAGCTGAGGCCACAGAGAAAGAGTTGAGCACGTGGAGAGAGAGTACAGGAAGAATGGATGCAAATGGTTGTTGGGTTGAATTGACAGAGCATCAGAGATGGTTGTTACCCGATGCATATGTGCTTGCAGTGGTTACAATGGCTCATGGAATGGCTCATATCAGTGTGAAAGGGATTTGCGAGTTGTTGGCCCCAGTGTGGAAGAATTCAGGGATTCCCAAGTGTGCAGAGAATGTTGTCAAGAATTGCATGGTATGTCTGAAGCACAATCCTGGTAGGGGAACCCCAACTCCAGCTGGTCATTTTGCACCTCCCACGTATCCGTTCGAGGTTTTGCAGCTAGATTTCATACATATGGAGAGGTGCAACAACTTAAAATACGTGCTCGTTGTTGTTTGTGCCTTCTCAAGATGGGTAGAAGCCTATCCCCTAAAAGACAATACTGCCTTGTCCACAGCCAAAGCCCTTGTAAAAGAGTACTTCCCCAGGTTTGGAATGCCTAGAATGGTCTGGTCTGACAACGGAAGTGAATTTGTGGGTCGTGTGATGAAAAGAGTGTGTGAAGGGCTAGGCATTAGGCAGAAGTTCCACGCTGCAAATCACCCCCAATCAGCTGGATTAGTGGAATGTTACAATGGCACGCTTAAACTTAAATTGGCCAAAATCCAAGCGAGCACAGGTCTTAAATGGCCTGTCGCTCTACCCTTAGCACTCCTATCCACCAGAATGACTGTGCACTCACGAGTGAAACTCAGCCCTTACGAAATTGTCTTTGGCCGGCCAGCCAACATATGGGGAGTGCCTAGGCCCACGAAGTTCAGCGAACTGCAACACCCTATTTTGCTTGATTACTTGTATGAATTGACGGCTAAATTGCGTGTTTTGCATCAACAGGTCCACAACACTCTGCCTCCGGTCTCTGAGACTCCAGGTTACTCCATTGTCCCTGGATCCTGGATACTCGTGCGAAACTTTCAAAGGACAAAGAACGACCAGCCCAGGTGCACCTCGTCCTTCTTTCCACGAGGTCAGCAGTTCGAGTGGAGGGGAAGGCCACCTGGATCCACGGGGTCCATTGCAAGAGAATCCCTTCACCTCCGCCACATGACCAGTGGGTCCAGAAAGGTGCCACTGACTCAGAACTTACAACTGTGCCACGTGTCATACCTGTCAGCGATGACCGCGTAAAAGAAACTAACCCTGAATGTGAAAGCGAGAACATTTTTCAAGAGACTGTGCCACCACCAGAACAATTGAACTCTTTGGAACCTGAACTCCTGTTTCAGGACCAGACGGTACCAGGGAAAAGACGCTATAATTTGCGACCGAGAAAAACAGACTAATAAAAGTGATTCCTTTTTATAAATTGAGACCCAGACCTATGGACAACTGAAATTATCCTTTTTTCCCCCCAAGTACTATTTTTGAAAGTGCAGATCTCCCATCTAGGTAACTTGCTTATTTTTGTTTTTCGAACCGCCATCCGGGTTCCGCTGCTAGGGCCGCGGTTGATTAAAGTCTTTTGGGTGCAGCTGGCGACGTTAGGTCGGTAGTTCTGGTCAGTCCAAGGGAGTTGCCCTAGATTGGCGGAAGCATCCTTTAGCAGAGGCAACCTACCACCGCGGGCAGCACCTTAGAGAGGATGGAGTTTCCTGATGTGGAGAGACCTGCCAAACAAATGAACTTTAAGCAGAGACTGTGTGACACAATGACAAAGAAAAGTGTTATAATATTGTGTATTTTTATGCTATCCAGCGTAATGATCTTTTTGATAAGTTATGTTTTATTCTCTTTCCATGTAACATTTGCACCCACTGCATCACCCATACCTCCTCCTACTGTTTCCTCTCATTCTTTCCACCCTCTGCCTGACCACGAATCCAATAGGAGATTAGAGTTCATTATTAACTCCTTTGTTCAGTTATTACACCAACACCAACTAGTAATGAACACAACTAACTGTTGGGTGTGCGGTCTCATGCCTCACACAACGGATAAAGGTATCCCCTATTTGGTCCTGCCATTTAGTCACAATGGTTCAGTATGGGCATATAGGACAATGTTCATATATGCACGAGAAATCCAACCCCTACGTTCTGTAAAAGACAACCTCAAGACTAGCGCCCTAGTCAAAGATATAGTTGACCTGATCAAGGAAGTAACTTCTTATGAAGATACTCCGGATGATGAGATACTTGCATATGTAGGTTGGAACGTGACCGGATATGGCACTACATTAAGTGAGAAACAGCAAGCCAAAAGATCGTCCCCTATCTGGATCGTACCCCATCAAGGTCACCTGTGTCTGCAAGGTATTGGCAAGAATCCCAGAGCTCAGCTAGGGAAGAGTATCTGTACAGAAACGTATGTTTTTGGATCCCAGACTTCCCCTGCGTTTTTAGCCGCTAAGGGTACTTATTTCATCTGCCATGATAGAGCCTATACATGGTTGCCCCCTGACTTCTCGGGCTCATGTTTTGTTTCATTCCTGTTGCCTCCCACCTACACAGCAGCGGCAGATTACCACCGGACAAGGGTAGTTAGAGGTGTTTTGAGTAAAGAAGACACTGCAGGTCAAGAATTTGGAGACTTTGCAAAGGGTTTTCTGCCGTTCTGGGGATCCATGGCTAACAGTAGAAACATAAGGCAATTAACAAGGGTAGTTGAGTCCACCGTGACCGAAACTGCTGGTTCCCTTAGTAACTTGACTGCTGAGCTCCAGTCGGATCGACTTATGACCCTTCAGAACCGGGTCGCTTTGGATGTTATACTTGCAGACCGAGGTGGAGTATGCAAATTGATCCAATCTAGTTGTTGCATTTTCATCCCAGATAATGCTCCAACAGTGTACAGGGCCATCTCCAAACTGCATAAGATTTCCGAATCTATTCATGTGGATAAAGGAGATTGGTCGTTAATAGGATGGTTCTGGGAACTGATATCTGCCTGGGGATCATTGGGATGGTCTTAGCCATTCTTTTCCTGTTCTGTCTGTGCATACAGTGTGCTCCTGCAATATGTGGCCTCTGCGTTACATCATGTGTAAGGAAGCCTGTGTCAAGAGATGAACTAAGTACTAGAATGATGTTACAGCAACATCTCAATGACTTTAGGAATATAGATCTGGACTCAGACTAACATGAGGATAGATTAATTGCCTATGTAAGGGCAAAAGGAGGGTTTGTGGTTCTGAAAATCTGCATTCATATAATAGTTCTGGACTCGAGAATTAAAACTTCGTCGAAACATGATGAATTTGGTATCAAAAGACCGAGAATGACGAGTACATCATGTATATGTATTTTCAGCCTATTTGAGTGCCGATTTCAACTCGAAATCATCACTTACATTCTGACCCCTTCATTCCCATTTATGTGTTGCCCTTTACATAGGCCTTAATCCAGTTGAATTTGATTCCACAAGGACACGTACTCCTTAATCGACTTTTCCCTGACCTCAGTACAAGTTGGAACCATTGCCCCAGGCCGAACTCGTTAGGTCAGTTCCCTCCCAGTGGCCGAGCAAGATAGCATCTAGGCTCAACAAACCATAAAACCATTTCAGCGCGCACACCTGCCATATCTCGCTCACATCTTTCTCCACTCCTTTGCTTCACTTACTTTATGGTGGGGAGGTGCCCGTTTTTATTAGGGGTCCAGTGATATCTGATGAAATGTTGGGCCTTGCCAAATGATTTGTTGTAGGCAGCACGAAGTGAAATATGGACATGTCATCATGACTCTGCTTTTTCTTTTGAACCAAAATATGTTAACAATATCTTTACAACCAAGAATGTTTTGCCCGAGGCCCAAAATTGTGTATAAGAAGAGAAGCCTGACTTTGCAAAAGTGTGCAGTCTCCTGAGAATATACCCGTATTGTACTTCTAGGACACCTGTTACCTTGGTTGCAGCCAATAAACTAATCTTTCACTTCACCTAGAAGACTCCGAGTTTCTGTAGGTCTGGATCAGGAAGAACCCGAGGTCTCTGGGTGTTGATTCCCTGGCACCGCTGGGTTACCGGTTCTGTGCCGGTTCTTAAAAACCCAGTACCTCAATCCTTCACGTAGAATGGCAAGGCGTTCACAAATTCCCTGAGAAAATGGTCAGCGTACCATGAAAGGTTTTCTAAGGCACTGCCCCTAGAGTAAATAATCAGTCTGGCTTGAGGATTGGTTCTACTCTTTTGTATCTTTGGTAGTAGGTACATTACAGGTAGGATGGGAAAATCCCTTTTCAAATAACAGTATTCTTTCCATTTGATTAATCCCTTATCTTTCCATTCGCTCACCCTCTCCTAAATGTTAGTGTTACTGTTGTTATATTCTACTCTGTTGATTCTAGTGTAGGTATTAATGTCAATCAGTTGAAGTGTGGCTTCCACAACATACAATTCCCTGGATAAAATGACAATATTCCCCCTTTTGTCAGCGGGCTTAATAACAATACTATTATCATTTGCCAGTTCTTGTATTGATGATTTTTTGGGGTCAAAGTTAAATTAAACTTGCATTTCCTCATTTTCTTTGGCCAGTTCGTTTGTCTGAATTCCAAAAGCTCTTTTCCCACCTGTTTCTGAAAAGTGTCAATGTTATCATGATTAATGGTGGGCAGGAATGTGGACTTAGATGCCTGATTTCCAATTCATCTAGGATGCGGTGTGCATCTGTAGTTATGTTCATTCCATCAGGGTCATTTTGGATGACGGATCATGATAACATTGACACTTTTAAGGAACAGATGGGGAAGGAGCTTTTGGAATTCAGACAAAAGATCTGGCCATAAAAAAGAGAAAATTCACGTTTAATTTAACTCTGACATTTATTAAAGTCTGTGGTTGGTGTATATATATTATGTGATTGCTGTTACTATTTTTATGTTGTGATTTTCTGTTATTGTAGTAGGTATACGTGTATTGCTAATTATGTGTGTATCTGTTAGATTAGAATGCAAATTAATTATTGATGTAGAAGGTTGTTGTATATTTGCAGTGCTATTGCTGTTAGGATTTTGTATAATCTTGTTTTCTGCTTGTAAGGTAGGTGTTATAATATTAATGTATTTCCATGTATTTTTGTATTATTGATGTATATTTTTTTATCGATTTAAATTAGTTTGTTTTGGGTTTTTTGAAGCGATTTGTTTATGAATTTATCTTTATTGTAGTGAATTGAAATGCAACTGTATCTGAATTTTGTAGCTTTAAGCTATTAGCTAGCTTTATAATGTATGCAATACATGTATTAAAGGTATATATTTTCATAGCAATGCATGTTCCATTTTGATGAGGCATTGCCTTTTTATTTTGGCTATGTTAATCAAATATAAAGTATGTATGGATAGTTTTAAATACTGAAATTACATATGTATTTATGCATATTATTATCCCAGATTGTAAATTTAGTGCAAAAGTTAATGTTGTTATAATGTCCGGATTTAAAGGATGTGCAGGTTTTGCTATATTTTTGTAAAAGGGTTTACAGAGCTTAATAGAATATATGATGGTTTTGTGCTCTATGTGATTAGGTAAATGTTCTGGATGCACAATTATTTTCTCATAAATGGAGTGCATTTCTATATATAAAGCATCTCCTAGGTCCATAATATAATGTCAATCTTGTGCACTCCAAGTATATGCAGGTTTATATTAGTTATGTATAATTGCAAATATACTATTTGGTAGACATTGTTTGCCTTTTGATTTGTCTAGAAAATTTGTATGCCCTTGATCATTACTTGCTTCATTTAAAATACGTGTTTCTTGTTCAGAATGAACTACATTTTGTCGGTGTAAATTGGTATCTTGATATATTTGCTGATGTGTTGTAAAGGAATTCTCTGTTATAGGTTGCCTTCTTGTTAATATGCTATTAGTGTCATTATTTTTGGCTATTATTGTATCAGTTTCAGTAATAGGTATGTATGTATTGTGTAAGATATCTGTATATATGTTTGTAGTATGTGAATTACATGTTGATGTAATTAGTTCTTGTAAAACGCTTATGTTGGTGCTGTTACTATTTTGTGGTGTTGTGTTATGTGTTTCTGTTGTGCTTTCAAGTGTATTGTTAACTACATCATTACTGGCTAAGGCCTTACACTGGCTCACTAATAATATGGTGATAACTCCCTGGGGCAAGCAACAGTTGGCAGAGGAACTAGTTATGGCCAGGAGGGTGGAATGGATTGGAAGCAGTCCAAACAAATTTAGTGGTGATTGTGTTGTTTTGAATCTTTCAGATCCTGAGGTATTAACGAATATATTGCCCAATCTTCTACCGCCACAGCGAAGATCCACCGACATCATCCCACTTACCCTAGACTTTTTTTACTATCGAAGTGGGAGGGGTCCTAATCGGTGTACATTAAGGACAAAATGGAATGTGGTATCAACAAATGGGAGGAATGTTGCCAAATCCACTGAATGGGGAGTAAATCTTGAGAATAGGTTCTCGGCCCTCTCTAATTTAAATGACTGTGATTGACTCCTTGGGGGTAAAAGTTTATTACCAACACCTACAAAAGATCAGAGTATATGCACACTGCCTGCCCATAATGGTAATGAGGATGGCCAATTGGACGCTTCAAGTATTGTAGCTCAGATAAGCTCAGCAGCATCAGAAGCTGGAGTGCTTTGTTCCTTGATTTTAACTCCAGAAGCGCAATCTGATCGTTTGAATGGGGTGGGAAACCTAATCTCTTGGAATTTGGCTGGGTTGTGTTCTAAATTAGACTGTGGGGACTGGCTCAGCTTTGTTAGTTTATATGATGTTTGTATATTCCAAGAGACCTGGGCATGTGAACCTGTTTTTGTGCTAGGTTATTTAAATTTCTCTGTGCCAGCAATAAAGGGTCCAAAAGGGAGACCAATGGCGGGTCTTACAATCTGGGTTCGTCAGACCCTTAAACTTACCATCAAAAAAATAGAGACTAGCCATAATGACATTCAGTTGATCAGGGTAACCAGTGATATATTGGGGTCGCTTGATATATACAACAGATACGCTAGGAGTACAAAGGGTGGCCGATCCGACGTTCTAACTGCCTTGGGTAATTTCCTAGATACATATTCCCCTGGTAATAATGTTGTGATAGCAGGCGACCTTAATCGGACCTTTGAGCCTCTGGTCATGTGTGAGGTCTCCCTTGGTTCAGAAGAGGACTCCCAATGGGGTATTCCTGCGCTAGATCTGAAGCCTGTCACACGTTGGACCGAGGACATCATAGATCTGAATGCCATGTGCCTTGAAAAAGGTCTAAGAGCTTTGAACGGACGAACTGCACTGGACAAAAACGGCTCTATGAACTTCGATAATGGAAGACACAAAAGTAGGATAGACTATGTTATTTGCAGTTTATTGCTGTGGCCATCTGTCTGTGATATGGAGGTTGTTATGAGACCTGAGAGAGACCACAACCCCCTATGTGTAGAGCACAAATGGTGGTCCGCGGATATAAATTCAACTTGCCTGAATGCTCTTGTTCCACCTTTGGTCATTCCAGAAAATAACATGCGTAGGCTTAAATGGGCTAGCGTAATGACTAATCAACAGGCTAACGATAACATCAACTATGAAACTGACAAAGCTATAGTAGCTTTGGAAACAATTAGTGTTTCTTCCTCTGGCCTGGGGGAGGTGGTTGATATCCATGACACCCTTTTTGCTAAGATTAAAAAACACTTTTTGAAACCTGCAAGGCGTAATGGAGCTAGAGTCAGCAAAGATGCAAAATGGTACAATGCTGAATGTAGGGCCGCACGACTGGCACTGAGCCAGGCCATCAAAAAGTGGGTGGCCGAAACTACCCGCCTAGCCAGAAAGAGTTACAAAGCCTGCAGAGTGAAAGCTAAAAGAGCCTGGGACGAGGTTCACTGGTGTAAACTGAAGGAAGCCAGTTACAGAAAGGATTCCAGAGCGTTCTGGAATATTGTGAAATGGGGTAGTGAGAGAGTAGAGGAATCCCCTAACAACAACGTACCTCAGGAGGCCTGGGTAGAATTTTTTAGTTCACAGTATGCTCTTAATACTCAGATTACAGGCGAGGACAGTATCATCATGTCCTTCTCTCAAGGTAATCTTTTTACTGACAAAGAGATTATGATTGCTATAACTGCTGGGAATAGAGGACGTGCTCCTGGTTCGGATGGCGTCCCTGCAGACATTTTTTTAAATGACAAAGAGCGGTGGTGTAAATACATATATTTACTTATCAATTTCATTGCTAAGGGTGCTGAGGTCCCGGCTTCTTGGAGAGGAGCAGTGATTATTCCAGTGTTCAAAAAGGGAGACCGTGCACAGCCGAGTAATTATAGGCCAATAAGCCTGATCGACACTGTACAAAAAATAGTTGGCCGTGTGGTTGTAAACAAGCTCCTTGATTGGGCAGAAGAAAATAATATCTTATCACCCTATCAAGCGGGATTTAGAAGGGCAACAAGCACGGTGGACCAAGTATTCTGCTTCCAATTGCTTCAATGGAAGACTGTGGTGCTGGGAGGAGGCAGCCTTTACGCGGCATTTGTCGATTTGAGGGCTGCCTTCGACCTGGTGCCACGGGCAAAATTGTGGAAAGTTCTACAGAGTTTGGTGGTCCCTGAGGAACTATTGACCTTGGTAATGCGATTACATGAGCTTACTTTTGCTAAAATACAGTGGGGAGGCCACGATAAGGTCACAGATGACTTTCCCGTAGAAAGAGGGGTTCGACAGGGGTGTTCAATGGCTCCAACCTTGTTCACTTTGTACATAAATGGTGTTGTCCCCCGCATGGTAGCAGCTTCAGTAGATGCACCATCTCTCTCAGGGTTAAAAATTCCTATACTAATGTTTGCGGACGATACGCTAATTTTGTCCAAAACCCCTGGTGGTTTACAGCGTGCCTTGTCCATTTTTGAGTACTTCTGTGAGGAACATGGTTTGGAGATGAACGCCACTAAAACTAAACTCATGACCTTTAAGCCACATCGCAGCTATAAGTCGAAAATCGTCATGAGTGGGCGGCCTCTTGAGGTGGTAAACTCATTTACATATTTGGGAATTCTTATTGCTGATAATAACAGGTGGAGTCAGCATATAAATATTGCTACCCTGCGACATAAGCAATTATCGGGTGCCATTAATTTGGAACATAGGAAGTCTTTGACTAAACCCGTCAAGCCAGCTCTGCTGGTTTACGAAGCAAAGGCTATAGGGTCCGCACTTTATGGTGCAGAGATATGGGGCTTCGAAAATTTGAACTCTCTGCAAGGGTCAGAGAACAAATTCCTAAGGCTACTCACTGGCACCCCGAAAAGTACTCCACTTCTGCCTCTAAGATATGAGCTTGGTAGGAAACAAATTAAGGACCTAGCCAGATTACGACCAATTTTATATTGGCGAAGACTCTGGACCACTCCCGAGCTTGCGCATTATGCCGAAGGTTTTATTGATGTCATAAAGGCGGACTGCTTTCATAAAATTAGTTGGCTGAACACACTGAAGGCTACATTGTTTGAGCTTGGGTTAAGCCCTATATGGCTTGATCCAGCAGGTGCATTATTTCCTTCCAAGTCTGTTCTAAAAAATATATTTTGGGAGTATGTTGCCAGCAGGAGTTTGAGTAATTCTAGTAATGGGTCCATGTCTGCGGGTTTCCTTGAGGTAAAACTGTATCCGGCTTTGGAGTCGTATTGGGATATTATCTCTAAGCCAGGTGACAGGAAGCTCCTATTTCAATTAAGAGCTAGAGCCCTCCCCATAAGATCATTGACAGCCAAATGGGGCTCAGAGGGGTGTGACACTTGCCCCTCATGTGGAACTGGGAAGGAAACTCTTGGTCATTTTTTGTTCTCCTGCAAAGCATATTGTGTCCCAAGGCGTGCCTGGCTAGCACCTATGTGTAAGAACCTTGGGACCACTTGTAGTTCTGTTGCTCTGCGCATCATATGTTCAAGCCCACTTACATGGATAACAATAGCCACAGCAAAATATATTGGTTGGGCATGGGCGATCAGGCAGAGATTGCTAGTTAATTAACTATTCTCTGTCTGTAAAACCTGCTTCTACGAACTTGTTCTTATTGCTTTTTAGACTAATAATGAACTTGATAATTATACAGAGACTGCTAGCTAATTGACTATTCTCTGTATGTAATACCTGTTTCTATGAAATTGATACTATCACAGAGATTGCTAGTTAATTAACTATTCTCTGTTTGTATACTCTGCTTTTATGAATCTGTTCCTGTTATTCTTCAGTCTAATAATGAATTTGGTAATTATACAGAGACTGCTAGTTAATTGACTATTCTCTGTATGTAATTTTTGCTTCCAGGAAATTTACACTACCGCTTTTTAAACTAAAAATGTTTTTATAATAATGTATTAATCGAATCTCTTTTTAATCATTTTATAATACTGTGAAAATTTTTGTACATTGAATGTATTTTTATGGATCCACTAGTGCTTTGTAAGTGTTTCCGACAGTAAATTTAATTCTATTTTAATATTGGTAATAATTGTGTATGTCATGCTTTTATGAGTAATCACTCGAATAAAGCACTATTTGACTTGACTTGAACTATATTTGCATATGTGTTAGAAGTATTTGCATAATATATTGATATAAATGTTTCTTGTATATTAATTATGCTATCGCTGTTACTTTTAGAGAGTATTTTTTGTTTTGTTATTGTGGTGGGCAAAAGTGTATTGCTTACAATATTTCGACATGTTTTAGCTTTATGTGTAATATATAATGATGTAGATGGTTGATCTATATTAAATATGCTATTAGTATTAGCATTTTCTATTTTTTTTGCTTTTTCTATATTAGTTTGAATTGCATGTTTAGATACATTTGTACATGCTTCAGTAGAATTCACATAAATGTTTTTGATTGGTGCAGTAGTTGCATTTTTATTGTTTCTTTGCAATGCTTTCTGCAGTGAGTCTTTTCTAATTGTATTTATATCTATGGGAGCTAATTCAAATACAACATAATTTGCATTAGGGAGCTTTATACAATTGCCCAGATTTCTAATGTATTCTATAAGTTTATCAAAAGTAATTATTTACATGTTCCATTTGGGTGAGGCATTCCTTTGTCAATACCGTTATGTGACTCAAATACAAAGTATGCATTTTTTTTGTTTATAATGGGAATTACATAGATATGCTTGCAAAGTAAGATCCCAGAATGTAAATTTAGTGAACATTTTAATGCTGTTTTTATATCTGGATATAATGGATCAATAGGTTTTAATATATTCCCATAATAAGGTTTATTAAGCTTATTAGAGTAGATGTTATTATTGTGGTGTATGTAATTTGGTAAATCATCAGAATGCATAAGTATTTCTTTATTAATGGAATACATTTCTGCAAATAAAGCATCGCCTAACTTCCTAATATAATGTAAATCCCCTGTAGTCCATGTATTTGCAAGTCTGTAGTAGTTATGTATAATTGCAACTATGCTATTTGGTAAGCATTGTTTACCTCTTGGATTAGTTGCAAATTTCTCATGTCCTTGATGATAATCATTTTGTATTATTTTATTCATATTTATATAAATGATGTGCTTTTTTGGATGTTTGTATTTATATACTTATATTTTTATGTATGTATCTATTTTTTGTATGTATGTAAATATATTTATATGTATCTATATACGTTTTTATACTTTATAGATCTATATATATATATATATATATATATATAGATGTGTTTTAGCTTGTTTTCTATTTTGTAGTGGTGTGGTAATGAGAAAAGATGTTCAATAAAGTGTTTAGCAAAAAAATAGTAAAATATTTTTACCTTGATGATGTTTTGATTACTTTTTGTAGGTATATATATATATATATATATATATATATATATATATATATATATATATATATATATATATATATATATATATATATATATCCAAGAAACCCTCCAGAAAGAAGGCAGAGGCCACGGTAGGGGAACAACTTGAAGGTTTATTTGTTACAAAATTAGGCACAATGGGCGTATGCATTTCGGCTGTGTAGCCTCTTCAGCGCCCAGCATAGTTCAGGAGGAAAGTCATGTGCCACAAGATTGTTGAAAGTGCAACAGCTGAAGTAGATGTAGACCGCTCCGCCCATCACGATGAAAAAATTCCACCATTCACAGCACCTTAGTGGTAAGGTGAACTGCATATCCCAGCATGCAGTAATCTGCCGAGATAGGGCGGCCAAGTGGTTGTGCGAACTGCAGAGTGACACAGGACCATATCTCTCATGTTGGCCGTGCCCACAGGAACAAACAGCCTCCTCGAGTCCCCAACTGCACAACCTTCGCTCACAGGAATCTTCTTTGCGGGGGTAAGTCCGGCAGTGCGTCTTTCCCAGCGCAGAGTTAATAACTCCTTCGCCGCTGTGTTTCATCCTGATTGCAATGGTGGGCCAGATCCGTTCAATAACTTGAAGCAGGAGTAGTTTTCGCCGGGGCAAAAACGCGAGCCAGTGTTGATCAGGTCAACTTGCGTGCAGGGGCCTCTGTAACATGCCGCTGGCTGGCATGTGCAAAATGTCCAAGAAACCCTCCAGAAAGAAGGCAGAGGCCACGGTAGGGGAACAACTTGTGCCACATATATCAAAATCTAAACAGGAAGCCCCATTGAAGCAAAGCCACACGAAGTTCAGATCAGCACGTTTATTTGCATCCATTTCACTGCTCGCTCCTTGACAGCTTTCGAGGCAATCTTTGAACATGTAAAGCCTGACGCGTTTCAGGAAATAGTCCTTTCTTCAGAGGCATTGTTCACGAAGGGCTGGAAGAGCAGTTTCTGGCCGCGTCTGCTCATATAATCACTGGCACCTGCCACAGTGGGCGTGGCTACATCGCAAAGCCTTCTGTGCCTTGTAGTACGCTAGCCATCTTCCCACAGTGGGGCCACTCAACAGTCCTTAAAGTATTCACCAAGTGGAGTAAAGTAAAGCGCTGTAAATGTAAATGTAAATGTAAATGTACAGGAATTTATATAGCGCAAATCACCAAGCGGTTTCTAAGCGCTTGCTTAGGGAACCCGTCCTGGTATTCCCCTGTGAGATAACCCCGGCAGGGTATCCGCAAGGTGAAAGCCAGGCATCCCGCCGCGAGGGGTCGTTGTGGAGATTAAGCAAGCTATTGCCCAGAGTCGCAGAGTGTGAACCCATGAATCGAGTAGGCACCGGAGCTAGAATTGTCGAGTCCATGGACATTTTAGGACTCAAGACCCCGCTAAGCCGGGAATTGAACCCTGGTCCCGGGCTGACCTCTGCTTCCAGGTCTGCCTCCTCTAACCAGTGAGCCACACTTCTCCAGGTTGCGCTTTGCAGCAGTGAATTCGTGCTCAAGGCAGCACCACCTGTATTGGAGCTGCTCTTGTCTTCGTTCCGTCTTTGCATATATATACACAAATATGTTTTAGATATGCATTATTTTTAACTTCCAGTTTCAGAAAATATTAAACTATAATGGCAAAATGTAATATATTTTTTCTAAAGAAAACAATCTTGTAAAATATGCGGAACGCTATTTTCTTTATACAATTACTGTAAAATTAACAGGTAAAGAAGTGTTTTAAGTAAGGTAGAGCGATTACGTTTTTTACAATCGGGTAATTGTATGTATGGATTTAATATTTTAAAAGGAATTTAAAAGTTACACAATTATTATCAGGTTATAAAAGTAAAATGTATTTAAAAAGCAGCAGTGAGGGTGTGGCCAAGATGGCGATCTGATAGGTCGCAGGTTCTCGGAGGCTCCTCGATCCTGGCCCCCTAATCCAGCCAAATTATTGATCTAGCTTCCCTGTTGTGCAGCACGGACGGTAGTACGACAAGAGGGAGTGAAGCGGCACCCCCGTAAGCAATCAGAGACAAACTACGCTCACGGCCCGGCAGATCGCAAAAGGAAATGGCACCCAGGCTGTGAGCCGCGGGTGAGAGAGACTAGGCCCCCCCGGAAGCAGAAGCGGCAGCGAACCTGGGTGGTGCCTCGGCCAGCATCAAATGAGTACCTGCGGCGGCGGCAATAGAGCAGAGGTGGGCAGGAGCAGTACTGGGGGGCCGGCGATTCCCCTCTGGGCTGCTGAGAAAATTTTAGGGCAAAGGGGCTGGTGCCCTCGCAAAGCTGTGGCGCACAGCAATGTACTCTGGGGAGGCACAAGGAGAGCCGGGGCTGGGCGCCCGCCGCCGTCACTTCTGTAGAGCCAACTCATGAGCCCTTGAAGACTGAGCAACGGCCGTGGGTGGTTGGCACCAAAGCGGGAACAGAAGGGGGCACCCAGTGATAACGGGGGAAGGGCTTGCGAACCTGCCTGCTGAACACAGCCATAACCAAAGGGCGAGCAAGGCTGGAGGAGGTGCAGGGTGCACCGGAGAGTAGACACAGCTGACAGATGCTCCAGGATGACATATTACAAGGCCGTTGGTGACAAAATGGCACCCATGTCGGGCGCTGAGTAGTGCAGCGGATGCGGCCAAAAGCAACAGAACCCTATGCCTGCAGGGGCAGCAGCGGACCTTGGGTGTCGCCTCGTCCACCGTCGGGTGAGTGCACACAATGGCTACAGTATAGCAGCGGGGGCTGGTAGTGAGGCCACAAGAGAAATCAAGGGTGTGGATCGCGGGCCCATCCAGGCGTGCATCCAGCCTATACCTGTCAGAAATCCAAGGAGTCCAAACCAGATCAAGTGGTGCCCACCATCACAGCTTAGGGACACCTAACGAGCCCTTGAGAACCATACGACCGTCACTTAGGTTAGCGCCACAGCAGGAATAAGAGAGAGGCACCCAGTGACAAAGGTGAGACAGGCTTGCCGGCCCCTGTGGAACACTTCCATAACCCTGAAGGGAGCAAGGCTAGCACTACCCAGTCACATGCACGTGTTGGGGGACTACATTGTCAGTGGTCTGCGTACCTCACTGAGCCCTGAGGAACCGAGGGACACAGAAAACAACAACTGGATGCTCATGAGGGGCGTCAGAGCGCAACTGAGCGGGCAACAAGGATCGGAAGGGAGGTAGGGCCAGGAATTAACCATCCACTGCTAGTTCAGTCAATAACTCAGTCTGACTCAAATTATACACAGCAGTGTTACCACTGTGATGTGCATGCCGAACATGAGCAGACACCGACCCCTCTTTTGGTCGGGGGCCCCAAGATGTCCACAGTGAGAAAAAAAGGGGAAAGATCAGTCAAAGAGATGCTTGCCAAAGGCTCCACATCAGGAGAGAAAGCGGGTTGAACGTCTCCGGCACCTGAACCACAGGCAAAACAAGGAGATGGTGAGGTGCCAATCACCCACGCATTTCTTGTAAAACTCTTCAACACTCTCCGGGAAGATTTCCAAAAGCTCAAACATGAAGTGGCATGAGAGTTGAGAGAAATTTGCCGCAATGTGGATGAGATTGGGGAGCGAGTAGCTGCTATAGAAGACCGTGAACAGACAAAAAGTGAGGAGATAGAGCAACTATAACAGGAACTTATATGCCTAAAAGACCAACAGTTGACCTGCAAGCTCACGTGCAGGACCTTGAAAATCAGTCAAGATGAAACAACATCCGCGTCAGGGGGGTCCCACCGAAAGAAGAGGGAACAGACGTCACCCGATACCTCCAGGGTATTTTTGTGTTATTCTGGGAGAGGCCTCTGACTTTGACATCCGCATTGACCGAGCACACCGGGTGCAAGCACCTCCGCTGGACGTACTGGCCTTCCTACCAGACTTCCCTCTCAAGGAACGCATACTACGATAAGTTAGGCTGCAGCAACCCATCAAGTATCAAGGTCACTCCGTAGCACTCTATCAAGAACTGGCCTCCATCACTCTACAGAAGAAGAAAGCATTCAGGGAGGTGACAACATTCTTGAAGGTGATGGGAGTGACCTACTCCTGGGGTCACCCCTTCTGTTTGATCTTTAAGTGGAATGGCAAAGTACACCAACTGCGATCTCTCCAAGAAACATGTGCAATACTGGGACTAGAGTACTTGGGCCCGGATGAGTCACACAGCCGCACACGACGATCTTCAGGGGGGGGATGGCCGAAAGTAGGCCGCAGACGCTCACCTAACTGCACCCTCCTATATCTGGCTGGGGGAGGGAGCCCGGGTCACTTGGGCCACATACACACCTCAACTTCTTGACTTCCACATGCCCGTGTTTTTGGATGATGGGCATTGGACTTTTGTAAAACTTTGGGATTATTCCCTTGGGGTTAGGGAGGGAAAGGGGGATCCAGGAGGTTGGGGTAGAGGGGGGACTCACAGATGGGAGAGAGGAGGGAGGGAGAGAAAGAAGCCAGAACACAGAAGCAGGGGAGGCTACGCTCTGAAATGGGTGAGGGGGGTTGTTGGGGTTAGGGAGGAGGGGGAGGAGAACCGGTGTGCTGCTGTGGGTGGGGCCTAGACGAGGGCCAGAGTCACTAATGGAAAGAACCCAGGTCCAGGGATACGGCTATACAGCTGGAGGGGGCAGGCTCCTCACGATACCGCAGATACTACACATGATCACACCATGTGGTGACCCACTCTTCAGGTGATCACCCTTAAAGTGAAGGGGTTAAATAACCCAGTTAAAAGGCAAACTATTCTGTCCTACCTGGAGAACTCAGGGCCGGCAGTGTGCCTTCTACAGGAAACCCATCTCCTTCCCAAAGATTTGCACGTAATGAGGTCCCGCGTCTTTCCCCAACAATTTTACTCCTCTACAACGCACAAGAAGGCATGGGTAGCTATATTGTTCGCCAGAATGTTTCAGGGCAAAGTGGGAGATAAAGTGGCAGAAGTAAAAGGTCGCCTTCTGGCATACAAAATATGGGTGGGTTGGGCTCCCATAGTGGTGGGGTCCTTCTATGCCCCAACTCAGGACAAGAACATTTCCCCAAGAGTGCCCTTTTGGAGGTTCTTAGTTCTCAAGATAGGAGGATATTAGTGGGAGGCGACCTCAATCGTGTCATGGATTCGGAGAAAGACAGATCAGGTCAAATGCACAGTCCAAACGAGAACTCTATTGAAAAATGGGAGGGACTGGTTGAATCACAGGGGTCTGGTAGACATATGGTGGAAGGCTCATCATCAGATTACACAATTTTCATTTTACTCTAATGCACACCACACATATGCCAGACTTGACCATTTTATAGATTCTACTGCACTAAACGCCTTAGTGGACACAGTAGACATTACCCCAGTCGCGCTCTCCGACCATGACGCAGTGGCAGTGACACTTGAAATGCCTCCGACTCCTAGACCAAAGGAAAGATGGCGATTGAGGGAGAACTTGCTTCAACGCAAAGGGATATCACAAATGCATCACTATCTTGTGGCGAATGACATTCCGGACACACCAATGGACGCATGTGGGGGGCACTCAAGGCGGTTGTGCGGGGTGAACTGATAGCTACTTCCGCCGCGGATGCCGGAGAATGGAAAGAAAAGAGAGAACAGCTCACGGCAAATTTGGTGGAACTAAAAAAGAGTGCACAGTCGAACAGGTGCTCCTAGTGTATGGCGCCAATTGAAAGCAGCCAAAGCACAACTAGTAAGTCTGGACCTCGACAGAGCTGAATACGCAGCTCTGCTGCTCAAACACTCATATTATACAGGGGGAGACAAAACAGGACACCTCCTAGCGAGTAAACTTAGAGCCCGCACCCAGCATTCCAACATTTTTGCCCTTCAAAATAGCAAGGAAGAAAAGGTGGAACAAGACGATCAGATAGCCAAAACCTTCCGGGACTTCTACGCTTCCCTCTATGGTTGTGGGGTGCCCCAAGGATCTGCCCTCAGCCCCCTTTTTTTAATGTTTATGTTGCAACCCTAGCAGAGGTGATTGAGTCTTCTGGAGTGAGAGTGATATCCTACGCTGACGATACAGCAGCTTATTTTTTCCTTTAGAGATCACTCGCCCTCTGGTCTTGAAAATTTTAGAACGTGTCTTTCCAATATTGTAGCCTGGATGACCTTAAACACGTTAAATCTCAATACGGACAAGACGGAGGTGTTGTTTTTTAATCAAACGATTCCCTTGTCGCCCGCCACCTGGTGGCCTGCGGAACTCAACCCACCACCATCTCCTGTAAAGGTGGCACGCAATCTTGGAGTCCAATTCGATAACGAATTGTCTTTTAAGGCCCAGATCCAGAAAGTCACCTCGGCATGTTTTGGGAAACTCCACATGTTAAACAAAATCTCCCCCTTTCTCACCACGGAATCATTGAAGACAGTGACGCACGCTTTAATCACCTCGCATTTGGACTATGCGAACAGCCTTTACGTGGGACTCCCCGCCTATCTCCTTCATAGGCTGCAGATCATGCAGAACGCCGCAGCCAGGCTGATCTGTAAAGTCCCCTATCGACACTCCATTTCACCCCACTTGAGGAAATTGCATTGGCTCCCTATCACTGCTCGTGTCAAATTCAAGGCCCTGGTTCTAGCTTTCAGGGCTCTTAATGGAAAAGGCCCCAAATACCTTAGACACAGACTAAAACAAGTCCAATCCTCTCTTAACCTCAGGTCTAACCACCTTCGCCTTTTACTTACCCCCAGATTCCGCCTTGCGAGAAAGGGCGGTAGAGCTTTTGCAGTGGCAGCAGCAAAACTATGGAATTCCCTTCCCATTGGCCTCCGTCTCATTGACATCGAATCTCAATTCAGGGGCAAACTAAAAACGTTCTTATTTTCGGACTGCTAAATCTTTTTCTCCCCCTTGATCCGCATTCCTCAACGCCGGAACACCCCCGTTGGGGGTAGCTGTGCGCTCAATAAATGTCAATAATAATAATAATAATAATAATATGGTAAAGATACCCACCTGAGTGCGGATGGAGGGGCATATCTTCAACAAGCCGCTACAACAGACCTGAATTCAGCAGGGGCAGAGGCCTTAGATGCACCCATTAGGATTGAAGAGGTGATAGGGGGCATTTCCCTTCTCAAACCTCTGAAATCACCAGGGCCAGATGGCTTTTCGGCGGGATTTTATAAAACGTTTTGTCCACTCATAGCCCCGATTTTAACTCGCCTTTTTAACTCCTTCCATGGCCCTGGATCTATTTCCCCAGATATGCTAGCTGCTGATATTGTCGTCCTTTCCAAGCCTGAGAAGGATGCAACTCAATGCGGTGTTTACCGGCCGATTTCCCTTCTCAATATGGACCTGAAGTTGTTTACAGGGGTTCTACCGGCAAACTAGACCCAAGTATGCCCGTTATCATCGAACCTGACCAGATACAACATGCATCTAATTGACAAAGCCCAGCGCACCAAGATGAATGCCCTACTGCTGTTGATCGATGCTGAAAAGGCATTCAACAGAGTCGACTGGGGCTTCTTGGACAAAACACTGATGCATTTCGGCATCGGAGAGCTGCTCAGGGCCTGGGTGGCGAGTTGCTACGACAAGCCCAGAGCTAAGATATGGGTCAATGGGACAATCTCGCAGCCCTTCGACATCCAACGGGGCACAAGGTAGGGATGCCCGTTGTCGCCTCTCATTTTTGTGCTTTACGTATAACCCTTAGCACAAAGGATAAGGGACAACCCCGATATCCTTGGTATTCCCTTCGGAGAAGAACAGGCACACAATCAGCCTGTATGCAGATGATATATTGGCGACCTTTTAAGCACCCGAGTGTTCGGTGCCAGCTTTCCTTCGGAAATTAACCTCCTTTGGTGGGGTCTCCTGTTTTAAAATTAACATGCGGAAATCGATGATCCTTCCGCTAGGCCTAAAGGAGACCCCACATAGGGGAGAACAAAGGGAATATGAAGAACTCCAGTCCCAAGCCTCGATCCCATACCTGGGGATAGTCCTGGCCCCCTCTATTGAGCAAACGGTCGCCAACAATTACTCCAAACTCCTCTCACAGATACCGAGAGATCTTCATCAGTGGCAGAAGCACCCTTTGTCGCTCCTTCGCCGCATTGCTGCCGTCAAAATGTCCATGCTGCTTAAAGTGTTATACATCTTCCAGACCATCCCGACATGGCCTCCGGCGGGGACCATTCACAAACTGCATGGGGCGGTGCAACACTTCATCTGGGCTGGGGCGCAGCCTCGGATGCGTAGAGATTTATCTCATCAACCCCCTGATGAGGGGGAGGCTGGATGTCCCAAATTTCCTGGAATACTTTCAGGCGACACAACTTAGACACTTGGTAGAATGGAGCAGACTTGAGTTCGAAAAAAAGATGGCTGTTTCAAGATCGGGCACTGGCGAAGTTATCCCTATGGAAGGTACCCTTTTTAAAGTGTTCAGATAGGCCCCCGAACCTTGAGCGCTTACCCCTTACATGCACAGTGCTGCGAGTCTGGGACACGGTAGCATTTACACGTGGATTCACATCCTTCCCCTCACCATTAACACCCCTGTTTGACAATCCAGAATTTCCACCAGGGGTAGAAGAGCGAGCGTTCTTGCAGTGGTGGGCTTAAGACTGCAAGTCAGCAGGACATCTATTTGATTTAGAGGGGTTCCTCAAGTTCTCAGATGTGCCACAAGCCTATGATATCAAAGAACCAAAGCAATTCCAATACTTCCAAATCCGTCATTTGCTCCTACACCCCGACGTGCGCCCGATGGTCGGCAGAAAACTGACGACATATAAGAAATGGCTTATAACCAAATACTCGGATAAAAATATGATCTCTGAACTTTATAATATGCTTCGTCCACCAGCTCCCTCTGTGCCTTCAGCCGGGCAGAAGCGATGGATGCGAGAACTAGGGAAAGATCTATCAGAGAAGGAATGGCGCGATATCTATTCAGGGCGAACCATACGGCCCGAAACACAGCAAGTAGAGAAGCGGCGTTTAAAGTGGCAACCTACTGGTATTTGACAGCTGTCAGACTAAATAGAGGAAATCCGGACTGAAGCCTGACTTGCTGGCGGGGTTGTGACGAGGAGGGTATGCTGACTCACCTACTTTGGGACTGTCAGGAACTGATGGGATACTGGACTGCTGTCCTAGGCGATATCGACAAACAATTTGAGATGGAAATACCTTGCTTCCCTGCCTACACTTTGCTAGTGCTTCCCAACCCTCTCAAATATCTACTGAAGTCAGTCAAGGGGACACAGATGGGCTTGGCGATGGGTGCAGTTGTCCAACACATTCTCTCTTTATGGGACACGCAGACTCGACCAACACACACGGGATGGCTACACAAATTATGGTACATCATTGGTATGGAGAGAATCCAAGCCAACCTCACACACTCAGTAGACTCATTTAATACTATTTGGCGTCCTCTATTGTCCCGGTTAGCGTTGGAATTCAACAAAGTGACATGTCCAAAATACTTCCGCCTCCTTCGACTCACCGACGGTCAGCCAACAGTGGTGGCCTCCTAATGAATGCCATGAAACGGACCTTTCAAAAAGTAACCTAACAAGGAACAGATACAGCACGCCCATTCGGGGTGGGGGGTTGGGAAACGGGAGGGGGATTGTTGGAAGTTTTTATTTTACTAGACCTAACACCTTGGATCAAGGAGCTGGCAGTATTTTTTACGAATAAAATACGTACCATCCAGGTAGCCTTGCAAGGAACCCATAACATCTCGACTGAGGGCTCCATGGGCGATGGCTCTTCTTTCCCTTGGGTACATCCATTGGCCTCGCATATGGACTCTTTGGGTCCTACCCTGCACTGTTTCCCCCCCATAGAGCTTCAGGCCTCGCTCGACCTTTTGTCTAGCCTGAAATCTGGCTCTCCACTGGACCCTTGTCCCACCAAGTGCCTTGCGACCCTGGCACCAGCCCTTAACCCGATTATCAATCCTATCATCAATGCTTCTCTGAATTCGGGCAAAGTCCCCTTGTCGTGGAAACAGGCTTTAGTTCTACCCCTCATAAAAAAACGAATGCAGATGCTAAACTGCATTCCAATTACAGGCCAATTTCGTTGCTTCCGGCCCTGGCCAAGATCACGGAAAAGCACGTTCATACGACCCTGACCAACTTTTTAGAGGGAAACTCCTTATTACATCAGTCACAGTCCGGGTTTAGATCTAACCTGAGCACTGAAACCGCTCTACTTGAGGTAACCGAGGCTGTGAAGGAGACTCTCGAGAGGGGTGGAAAGACCCTGCTTATCATGCTGGATCTGTCAGCGGCCTTTGACACCGTTCCCCATGACCTTCTCCTAACAAGACTCTGGGAGATTGGCCTGCGGGGAACGGTGTTCGCATGGTTTCAATCTTTCTTGGCCGACCGGAGACAAACGATCTGGGCCCCCCTTTCTCCGCCCTGTTGCCGCAGCTTGATGTTGGGGTCCCGCAGGGCTCCATTCTCAGTCCCTCCCTTTTTAATATCTTCCTCACTCCTTTGGCGGCACGGGTGGAGGAGCTAGGGGCCCAGATCATATCCTATGCGGATGATACACAGCTCCTGTTCACCTATGACAGGGGCTGTGACTTTGACGGAGCAGTTATCCGGAAGTGTCTGGAGTTTGTGTTTGATTGGTTCGGGAAAAGTGGCCTCAAATGCAACTCCGACAAATCCGAGATATTGTTCTTTGGTTGTCCTGCAGACCTGAGATGGAAGCAATGGTGGCCTTCGGCCATGTTTCCCCCAGCCAGCGATTCAGTTACAGCAAAGAATCTGGGTATAATGGTTGATAACACCCTTTCCTTTAAAACCCAGGTGGCTGGCCTGACTGGGAAGTGCTTTGCCATCTTAAGGATGTTGCGTAAGTTTTTGCCATATCTATCTTTGGAGCACAAGAAGATCACGGTGCAAGCACTAATAGGCTCTCGCCTAGACTACGCTAACATCCTTTATTTAGGTCTTCCTGAATATCTGTTGACCCGTCTGCAGATAGTTCAAAATTCAGCAGCCAGGGCAATCTTTGGTCTAACTAGAAAAGCCAGGGCTAGCAACCTCCTTGTCTCCCTGCATTGGCTGCCTATTCGTAAGCGCATTTTTTTCAAGACTCTAACTACAGCTTTTAAGGCGCTTCACAATGTTGGCGCTGGATATCTGCAGAGAAGGGTCAACTTTTATTTTCCATCAAGACCTTTGAGGTCTGCTGCCCAGGCAAATGCCATCGTCCCAACAGTGAAACGTGCTCGCTGTGGAGGTCGCTCCTTCAGTTACCTCGCACCCCGTCTCTGGAACGCGCTGCCCCTGGCGCTGCGGTCATGTTCCAATCTTTCGGCCTTTAGAAAGGGACTTAAGACCCACCTTTTTGGCCTGTAATGCCATTATGGTTATTGTTGGTGCCGTTACGGAGGTATGTTAGTTGCTGGTATTTGGTGTGATGATCTTTAGCGCCGGGACGCTCTTCGGAGCAGCTGAGCGCTCTATAAAACAAACAGTAACATAACATAACATAACAACATTGCATATCAGAGTCAGACCCCACCTTACTCTGCCAGCTCTAGTCGCTGAGTGCATTACAGAATCACAGCAGGCCCTCAAGGATGTGAGGGGGTGGGCTGGACTGGGGGAGGGAGGGAGGCCAAGTTGACGAAATGCAAGATGGTCTGTTATATGTAATGTGCCTTTTCATTTGCCTTAAAATCAATAAAATAAAGTTAAACATAAAAAGCAACAGTACCTGAAAAACAGTATGATAGTCTTAACAGTGCTAAAGTATGAAATGTGAATGTTTGACTGTCACGATTATTTACTTTGTTAATGGTTATTAGTTGCATAATGAAATAAGCAGCAACTTTGTCTTGTGTACAATATTGAAAAAGCTTAAACTTTAAGCTTTGGTGACATCAGGACAATGTTGCTGTTTATGAGGTATACAAAGAAAATGAAAATCCAGACAGAAAAAGACTGTTTTCAAAGTTTTTCCGTTTCACTGCAATGCTCCCAGGCATGATGTAATGTCAAGTTGTAACTAGAGTAAAGTTTCCGGTGGGGGTGGGTAATTGTTTTTTTTAGCATTTGTTACAATAAATATTGCACAGGCTTTGTAAAAAGCAAAGGCAAAATTATATAGAAAATGAATGATTTCCATTGCCCTACAATGCTTCCTTGGCAATATAATGTAGAGTTGTAATTATATTAAAGTTTCTTGTGTGGGTGGGGGGGGTTGGATGACTTTTGTTTAGCAATTTGTACAATAAATATTGCACATGCTTTAAGAAGTGATGGAAGATCAACAAAGTCTGTTTACTTAGTAAATGTTTTTTGAAAAATCCGCTAAGTACTGGAGTGTAGCTGTGTATGTGCCTGGGAAGCTGCTTGAGTCTAAGCTGACATATGCGGGAGGAAGAGGGGGTGATGCAATGCAATAACTTTTTTATTAGTGAGAATTGAGCATTGGGAGCACATGGACATTTTGTGCTTATGCCACTGCAGTTTGGAAGAAAAAAACTGACTGCTGGCCACAGCCTAAAACAGAAGCGCATAGAGAGTTGTTTGGAGACTTCTGTGTAGAAAATTGCTAATGCTCACCACAGAGTAATGGCAAGCCATACTTAATAAATGTTCTTTAGACCTCATATTATTGATAGTGGAAGAACTGGCAAAAAGTTTCGAGGATCTTAACAAAGAAATTATACAACTTAAATCTGAACTGAGTGAAATGATGACTAAGGACGAAATGGATAAAATGTTGGAAGATTTGAATCAGAAATTAGACATATACACCAAGGAAATTAATGATTGTAAAATCAGAAAATTTTGACGTGATACCACTGACTATAAATTAGGAGAGGTGTACAATTGGGCAGATATTTACGCCCAGAGACGCCAACAACAAAGGTTCCAACATGGAAGAACATCGGATACTGACGCCTCTTCATCTGATGACACACACTCCAGTGGTCAAAAATCAGGTACACATGTTCAACCAAATGTACAGGTACCTACCATTAGGAATTCAGAAACTCTGACTACAGATGAACCACCTACCACAAGCACATCCACAGAAATTCGTCCTTTTTTAGAGGAAGGCTTAAGACCACCAGACGAGGCAAGGGCAGAACCCGCGAAACCCATTCAACCAGTAGCCAAAGGAACTCTGAGTCAACAAGCCTTGTGATTAACATTTCCAAACATCCATTGACCAAATTTCAGATAGCTAAATTACAGAAGGCAAGCTCTTTGGTACCCTCGTACCACTCGAATCACCTTGATACAGAGATCAGTATCTTTAGGTTTATGAGAACCATACGTTTTCAAAAATGTCTTTACTAACATTGCTCAAGAACCTCAAATACCAAAGACCAATACCCTATTGGGTCTCAGAACCACGAGTACCTACTTAGGGCCTATCAGCCATAAAGTCATTGATGCTTTTGAGACAATCATTAAAAAGGAAGTACAAGCCATCTACAAATCAACACGACCCAAACTAAGAACTTCGAATTTGACAACCAAGGAAAGAGAAGCATTAAGACAAATAGCATCCAACCATCAAATTACCATTTGTCAAGCAGACAAGAGAGGAGCCATGGTTATTTTAGATACAGAGTACTATCTTAAAAACGTCAACGAACATGTAAGTGACACAAACACATATACACTAATGGATGGGTACCGAACAAGAGAATTTCAAAGAACATTATCTACCATTCCCGATCAATATATAGAAAATGGTACAATTACGACACAAGACGGGGATTACCTCTACAAAAAGAATCCTGCATATTTGTATATGATCCCTTAGATCCATGAACATGCGTCACTACCACCCTTCAGACCGATAGTATCCACTGTGAACTCTATCCATGAACCAATTGGCAAATATCTCGACAGACATTTACAACCACTGGTCCAAAACATGACGACATACATCAAGGACACAACCAACTTTCTCAACATTTTGGAAGAACCCAAAGAGCTAATCACAGATCACACAGTTCTTTGTACCATCGATGTCAAATCGCTATATATGTCTATTCCGCACAACCTTGGTATTATGGCCGGGGAATCATTCTTAATTACCAACGATAAGGACAAGGCAGTGAAAATATTTCTAATGGAACTCCTGCAGTATACTTTGTATCACTCGTATTTCAAATGGTAAGACAAATTCTACATTCTACATTCAATCAGCTGGTAATTCAATGGGCGATTGTGCCGCCCCCACATACGCTAATTTATTCATGCATCGTTTTGATATTGACAATATCCTCAACCAAGAATCCTGGCAAAAACATTTGGTGATCTATAAAAGATACATTGATGACATTTTCGTGCTATGGAATGGCCCAGTATCTACTTTGTTGGAAGTCATCGAAAACTTGAACAAAGTTGACCAACGAATTGAATTCACGGCATCCACCAGCAAGAGTGAAATATCTTTTTTGGACACACGCATTAAACTTTCAAACAGTCAATTAACAACTGAGGTGTACACTAAACCAACTGACCGCAATAATTTTTTACATTTCTATTCATTTCATCAGCCATCGCTAAAAAAACACCTACCATATTCACAACTCCTTCGTTTAAAGAGAATTTCATCTTCAAATGAGTTATATGAGATGAGTGCTGACAAATGCATAGAAAAATTCAAGGAGAGAGGTTACCCGATGGTCATAACAGACAAAGCAAGAACAAAGGCCAACACAAAAACCAGAGAAGAATTGTTGAGATCTTCTACCAACAACAAGGAAACTAATAGAGTGGTATTTGTGTCCAAATATTGAACGGAAAGTTACAGAATAAAAAGTATAATCCTGAAATATTGGCCCATGCTGAGGTTTGAAGCAGATTTCAATGGTATTTTTGAAGCAGCTCTACGATTTGCGTACCAACGCACTCGTAATCTAAAACAAATGCTCAAGACTCCCAAAAGTGAACCAAAGAAATGCAAGGGCACGTTACCATGTTTAAATTGTGGGAACTGCAACGCAATTATCAAAGGCGACACTCTATGACATCCCCACACGAGGGTTTCAGTAAAATTGAAAGTAACTGCAACATGCAATAGTGAAAATGTTATATATTTACTGAAATGCCCATGTGGACTGCTTTACACTGGCAAAACTGAACGAAAAATCCACATTCGGATTAATGAGCACAAAAGCAACATCAGAACCAGAAACCAGAAATCTCCAGTAGCAGTCCATTTCAATCAATGTCATCACAGCATCAGCCAACTTCGATTTTGTATACTTGAACAAGTAACTGTTGAACAGGGACGTGATAATACTAAACACTTACTGCAACGGGAGACCCATTGGATTTATTTCCTAAACACGATCAATCCTCATGGATTGAATGAAAAAATTGAACTCAGTTGCTTTCTATGAATTATATATAGAAATATATATTTTTTAGACCAAGAAACACTTTCTTGCATTTGTATCTGATCATACATACATGCAAGCACCACTATGCACCACATACACAGTTTCACCAGGCATTCGCTACCTTGCTGAGTCGGCCTTGAAACTACAAACTCTTCAGTGTTCACTACCATGTGACACTGTCATCTGATGGTGAATGTTAAACACTGGTTTACTCGTCACATTTCTTATTCAGTTTTGTTGCGATAGTTACTCTGCACACATTAGATCTTTTTTAATTCACTCTACTCATTTTTTATCCTTTTTCCAGTATATTTTTAACAGCGAGACAAGATCACGTGATCTTGACATTAGTATATCGGGCCGGAACAGCGGAGCGTCCGCAAGTTTCGGCTTCACAAGCTTCAATGTATGGACTTAAGACATCCGAAAACGAACACCATTCGGTAAGCTACTTCATGTCACTGTCTTCACTTTTGCTACTAAGAACCGTTTCATTGGTATCGCTTTAATTTTGACCACATTATTTTTAGAATCGCCAATCTTAAGTACCATCACCAGGGGGAGCCTGATATCACCGTTAGTGAAGTAAGCGGAACCGCTATTCACGGTAACGATTCACCTCGTTAGTTTTCCCACACAATTTTGTACTCCATTTTTTATTCAAGTCCATTTATCACCATTTCGTGACACTCCATACACACTTCTTGGTGAAGCGGAATACACGAGTGTTTCACATAAGTGTACTACACATTTTCGTTGCACATGTATTTAGCCACCATTCACGTTAGACGTTCCCGTAGTTTGCATGTCAAAAAAAGCTTGATTGATCACAGGAATAACAATATGCTGTACCAGTATGATGTTAATGCATTGCAGTTGATTTCTGTTCCATTGTTGATTTTGGCATTTTTTGTGATCTTTCAGTAATACCCCTGATGAAGGGCAAACGCCCGAAATGCATTGGGTAATGAGAAAAAACCAAGGGTAATTACCATAACTGTTGGACTTGGCCCTTCTGGCAGGTTCACCCCTAAACATTTTGCTTTGATATGTGACTTGGTGCTGGTTGTTTGCGCTCTCTGAGTGCTTGTGTGAGATTGGCCTGCCCTCCCATAGGAATGCATAGGGAATGTATGTGTCTATGGTAGTTCCTGATGTGTGAGGAGTGCAGGCTCGAGTTTGATATGTGCAGACTCATGTGATTAAATGCTGCGCTGTGATGTGCGTGGATTTATTGTGTCTAGTGTGGAAGTTCCACTTCTAGAAGTTGGCATGTCTGTGTAATAAAGGTGAACTGAATGTCTGGCTTGTGATTGGCTGGAGCTGGCTGGTGTGCCTGGCTCCATGAGTCAGGATGGGTCTGCCCTGGTGGTGAATGGGGAGATCTGCATGTTGATGGCAGGGAGGAGCTGCACCTGGGACCTGAATAGGGCTGGGCGTTCCCTACACAATGCTTGCTCCGCCCCCTGTGGTGTGACTGATGACCCTAGCCTGTCCTATGAACAGGGAGAGGGGCTGAGCAAAACAAGTGCTCCAGGGCGGTGCTTTACTTTCACAATGCTGGCTCCACCTCCTGTAGAGTGTCTGATGTCTCTGCCCTGCACCTGTGTCACAAAGGATTTATGTGTATAAAAAGGGACTGTGACCCCATGTAAAATGTTCTCTTGTTCCTGACCAGAAAGGGGGGGGCTGCTGCTGCTGGGCGCCAGGAGGATACCGCCACTGGGGACTGCCACCCTGCCTGGAGGGCCCTGTGAGCTGGACCCTGGGCCCAGCCTTTGCCCCCCTGCCTTCCTAAAAACTTTCCTGGACTTTGCCTGGAATTTTGACTCTGTTTCCTAAAGCGCCTGGAAAGCGCTTGATTTCTCCTCCAGGGGAACGCTGTTGTTTTCCGCTGCAGCCCGGACCCTTTCCCGAGGGATTCCCCGGCGTGGGGATCCCCCTATGCTGATTTACAGCGCGGGTGCCTACCCCGCTTATCTGCCGTTTTGTCCCCCGAGCGGGAGCCTACCCCGCGTATGTATACTTTTTCTTAACCCCTGACGGGTGCCCACCCCGCCAGGGACGTGCTGCTAGTCTTGAATCCCTAGCGGGTGCCCACCCGCCATGGACTGTGCTTTAAAGAGGGTGCCTACCCCTCATTTTGCCCCGATAAACTCACCGCCGCTGGCCCAGGAATCCCCGGCCGGGCTGCTGCTGATGTCACGAGGACGCCGCGCTGGGATTGGTCCCAGCCGCGGGCGTTGCCTCGCAGCGAAGAGGAAGTGGCAGGCGAAAGCAAGGATGGGAGCCTACCCCGCCTCGGAGGACGTCCCAGCACCAGAGAAGTGAAACCGGAAGCTAGCGCCGTCTCGAGCAGCACTCCCCTGAGGAAAGGGAGAGCCCCGCATGGCGCCTGAAGACTGGTGCCAGAGTGAAGACTCAGACGGGAGCCTACCCCACGCTGGGCCACACCGGAAGGAAGACCCGCCCCTGCATGCTGCAGGTGACACCCCGGTGAGTAGTGCAGAGGAGGGGGGCATCTTGTCAGGAAGTCGGGAGTCCCCGCAGACGAGGGGGGAGCTCCCAGTGCGGTGCCTCGTGAGGCACCACGCCTGACTCTCCTGTTTCTGAGCGGGCCCACCGTTGCGGGCCGCTCCAACAAGAGGGGCAACAGTTTAGTTAGAGCCTGAGAGGCTCCACCAAAGGGGGCATTGTTCTCCCGAGCCCACGAGGCTCCCAGGCACATTGTTGTTTCAAGCCCAAGAGGCTCCAAGGGGCCATTGTTTTTCCGAGTCCCCAGAGCGGGACTCCCACTTGACCAGGGGCACATTTTGTTTCAGAGCCCACGAGGCTCCCATGTTTTTGGGTACTGTAGTTTATTTAAGAGCCCAGAGGAGAGCCAGGAGGCACGCTGGTGCCAGGCTCACTTCCCCAGCTGCCCAGCACTTAGTGGGCAGCTGCATCGTTTAGGCCCTTGCGCAATCTTCTTTGGCTGCCTGCGCAGCCAGCCCAGACATTCTGGACATTGGGCCTGTTAGCCCCTGAGAGGCCAAATAGGCCTGGGGTCAGTACTGTGATCTTTTGCTCTAATGTGATATTTGCCTAATGTGATCTATGCATAATATGCAAGGTCTTTATGCCTATACCTCTACATGTGTTTATATGCTTAGGAGGTTGTTTTGACTAGTATAGTTATGCTAGTGAGTACATGGTTCCCTGCGTGATATATGCCTATGATGTTTAGGATGGCGTAGGGTGTACTTACCTTTTACCAGTGGTTACTGGTTGTGTGCTACATTTGCTGTTTGGTGCTACAATTATTCTATGTTCGAAGTGCTATTCCAAAAAGTGCTATTTCTACTAAGTGCTAATTCTGACGGTGGCCCATGTGGCCCTGTCCCATGTATATGATCCCCTGTAAATTACGCCCATGCCAGTGGCACAGTGTAAATTGTGTGTTTATTATCTAATGTGTTTGGTATAATACAAAGGCTTTTTTATATATAACCTTGTGTTGAGTTCCTTTTGTAGGGAGCCTGGGAGGTTGTTGCTGGTGGGTGCGTGCGCAAATGCTTTACACATTGCCTCCGGGATTAGCCTTACTGCTCGTGTCACGTTACCTAGAGGGTGAGCAGGGGTTATCTTTGGCGTGTAACTCCCTTGCCCTGACTAGAGTGGTGGTTTTTGCCTGGCTTTGGCGCAAGCCTTATCCAACCAGAAATCCCATTTCTAACAATAACCATATGGAAACATCATAAAAAACAATTGGAAATCACAAAGAAGTATTAGGATTTAATTTCATGTAAATAAATTCAAGCTTGTTCTGAACACCATTGAGAAAGATTTTTTCAACTTTTTTTGTGCACACACCAAGAAAATGTATTGACTGAGTGCGAATTGGGGGATGCCCCTCTATCGCAGAGGATAGAGCTATTCTCTAGCACCACTGGTGAGACACAGCTCACCTAAAGATTTCAATATGCAATGCATAAAAAATGCTACAATTAGTATTAATACATTTCAAATAAAATCAAATTATGCTAAATTGTTTAAATACTTGAGTTACTTAAATTCCAAACATTTGTGACACCAGGGAACTATTGCTGTTTATAACTTGTTAAAAGGGAAGGAACATTTACAGAGAAGATGTCTGTTTTTTTTTTTTTTGTTTTTTTTTAAAACCTTTATTTGCAAGAGACAAATAGAAACAAAGATGTGCCTACAACCCTCTGGGCCGGCCGATGCAGCATCTCAAAACAACGGTAAGGTACACAGCTCATCAGCCGACAACCAGGGGTCCGGCAGCCATGGTGCATGACATCGATCAATCACAAAACGACAGGATATAAAAAGGTTTCATTTTTCAAAACAACTAAACAAACGAAGAAGAAAAAGACAAGGCTATGCCCGAATTGTTACGTCTGTGTCATGAGATGCGAGGCGAGTCAGACCTAAAACAGCAGGGAAAGACAGGAGAATCTACAGAGGATAAAAGAAAAAGGGAGGGGGGGAGAGGGGGGACCCAGCGCCAGCGGTATAACAAAAATACAGCACGAGAAAGAGCCGAAACACACAGCTAAGGGGAACAAGGAGTATCAGGGGGATCAGTGAAAGGGGGGTCGCAGACATCCCCACGGAACGAGTTCCATTGGCCCCATATCCTACCCCATTTTTTGGGACTGCGACGGGAGACATACACAATCTTTTCCTTGAACATGCACCAGTCCATACTATCTTCCCACCCGGAGACCGATGGAGCCCTCTGAGATCCCCACAATTGTGCAATGTCCCTCTTTGCAACCATGGTCCCCAGCGTCACCCATTGAGTCTGAGCAACATTACAATCAGTCGGCTCCCATACATTCAAAAGACAACGCCGGGCTTCAGGCAGCAACTGAACTTGCGTAACTTCACTCATCACCGCATACACTCCATTCCAAAAAGATACAACCTCCGGACACTCCCATATAATATGGAGGAAGGTAGCAAGCATACCACAGCCCCGCCGACACAATCCATCCTCTGAAAAACCCATATGCATCAGTCGGGGACCTGTGACATAAACCCGGTGTAGACTTTTCAGCTGAACGAGTCGCAGACGCGCCGGAATCGCAACCTCCTTAGGAGAGGATATCGCGGCCTGCCAATCCTCATCATCCAGCTCCAGTCCGTCATCAGTCCAGGAAGTACGCAGATGAAGCAGCAAATCCGACCTAGTATTAATAAGCTTCTTATATATAAGAGAGATAGTGCTGTCCGGCACATGTCCGTCCAGCACCCTGTCTTCCAGGGGGGAGCTCTCCGGGATGGCAGACCCAGCCGGAAAAACCGACCCAATGGCATGACGAACCTGAAGGTACCGGAAAAACTCTGAATCAGACAAACCATATTCCTGTTGCAATTCAGCAAAGGACTTAACCCTGTCCTTAACCCAGAGGTCATCCAACTTACTGATCCCGATGAGGTCCCATCTATCAAACCCTTTTGAGGTCCACAACTCACCCAGCCTCTCCGCGGCAAATAGAGGGGTCGCTCTGGTCAGCCTATCTGTCCATCCGGTAGCCGCGGTCGCGCTGCCCCATACCCGCACCGCCACTCCAGTGGGTCCCGTCAAGTTCTTCCTAGAACCCCGAGAATAGAACGCCCTGTAATAATTTCCCCCGGGCAAGAGCCACCGGTCCATTTCGTAAGCAGGGTTCGGAACTGGACCATACATAGCCTCGGTGCGGACCGGGATCTTGCACACTCGGGGCAAAGAGAGAGAGTCACAGGTAAGTGGGAAAATACAGGATTTGAACCAGTTGATAACCAACCCGGAGTTACGTCCGAAGGAACGCAGGACATCAAAGAGGACTCCCAATGACCTACGGGGGGACGTCAAATACAACAAAATGTCGTCGGCATATAATGAGACACGGTCTTCAAAATCAGGGGACCACCGAATACCCTTCAAGGAGGGCTCCCACCGGAGCCAGGCGGCCAGCGGCTCGAGCGCGAGGGCGAACAACAGCGGTGACAAAGGACAGCCCTGCCTCGTGCCTCGCCCAAGAGTGAAGGGCCTTGAAGCTCTACCATTCACCACCACATGCGCCAACAGTTGCTCATACAGGAGTTTAACCCATGCAATAAATTTCGGGCCAAAAACCGAACTTGGCGAGAGTAGCCCACAAATATGGCCACTCAACCGTATCAAAAGCCATCGAAGCATCAAGAGAAACCAAGATGGCCGGCTCACCAAGAGATCCCGCCCTCGCTATGACGCCATGCAGTCGACGAAGATTGAGTGCAGTATTACGCTGGGGGATAAAACCGGACTGATCAGGGTGAACCAGTCCACTAATCACCGTGGCTAGTCGGTTTGCCAGTAGTTTCGCCAATATCTTGGGTTCCGCGTTCAAAAGCGAAATCGGGCGATACGAGGAACAGCACTCACGGGGTTTGCCGTCTTTATGAATGACCACAATAGAAGCTAGCCTCTGGTCTCTAGGAAGACAGCCGAGGTCACGCAACGCCGCAAACATACGCAGCAGATACGGCGCCATTTTATCCGGGCATAGCTTATACCGCTCGACCGGTATGCCGTTAGGGCCCGAAGCTTTTCCTGAACGAAGAGAGCGAATAGCGAGCGCGACCTCGTCGATGGAGAAATCAGCCTCCATTAAAACCCCGTCCGATTCCGCGAGACTGGGCAGCTCAAGATCATGAAGTAGCAAGCGCGAGTCCTCCTCCGGCAAGCCTGAAACCGGTGCATACACAACCCGAAAGTGCTGGGCAAACACCTCAACTATCTCAACCGGGTCCACGACTCGCACTCCATCAATTCTCTCAACCACAGGCACCACACGATTCAGTCTGTCTCGCTTATCCAGCCATGCGATCAACTTCCCCGCTTTGTCACCCACGTCGTACAGACGCCCCTGTTGCATACGATGCAGTGCCTCAGCCGAGGTAGTAACCAAGGCTCTGTAATCAGATTGCTTAAGAGCCAAAACATGCAGCGTCTCAGGCGTAACCTCAGCTTCCAACCGCTCCTCCAACACAGTAATCTCAGACTCCAATCTCACCACCTCTTCTTGTGTGCGCCGCTTCTTGTCAGCAATTAGGGATAAAGTCTGACCACGGATAACAGTTTTATAGGCCTCCCATAAGGAGACCGGGGAAGACACCGATCCCTCATTTTCAGCAAAATAAAAATTCAAGCATTTGACCACCTCTGCTCTGATCTTAGGGTCCCGAAAATGCCATGGATTTATCGGGGCAATTCGGCCCCCATTCCCCAAACAGATATCCAAGTGGAGCCATATCGGGGAGTGGTCTGAGATCCCTCTAGCCAAGTGTTTAATTTCACGCACAGAGAGCAACTGCACCACCGGCACGAGGAAATAGTCAATTCTCGAGAGACTGCCATGAGCCCCCGAGTGGAAAGTGTACTGAAGCCGACCAGGGTGCAGCTGCCTCCAGCAGTCGGCCAAACCAAAGGCATCCAAGAATTTCCCCAACCACAACTGCGAGGCAGGGAGGAGCCTGGGGGGGCTACGATCACTCTCTCCATTCACCACAGAGTTAAAGTCCCCACCCAACACCAGTAAGCCATCGGGAAAACCAAGGACAACCTCACCCAAGTCGGTGAATGTGGTAGATTGCAGCCCAGGCGGAACATAAATAGACATTATGGAAATCAATTTCCCCTCCCATCTCCCCGTAATGCCAGCATAGCGGCCCCTGTCATCCAGCACCGTGCTATCTATCTCCAGGGGAAGGGAATTCCTGACCAGGATACCAACCCCTCTTGATCCCGAAGTAAAGCCGGAATGTGCCACCAATCGATAGCCTCTTCTATCCAATGCATGACAAGTATTGCCCACCAAATGGGTCTCCTGAAGCAAGACCACATCTGGGGTGTGTCTCTTCAAATATTGTAGCACAACCCCACGTTTTATCCTGTCCCCAAGACCGTTAACATTCGAGCTCAACACCCTGAGTCCCCTACCCCCCATCCCGGAAGTAGACCGACCGCCCCACCCATCCCGAAACAGACACATGAAAGCAATTGTAAAGCAAAGCACAGCCTCGAAACCAACAAAAAGAAAAGAACCCCACCACCACCCCCAAGGAACCCATCAAATTCAAACCCCCCTCCCTGCACCCCTGCGGTAGACCTAATAGCCACCCCAACTTGCAGTGTGCCTGTCGCCCCATTGAACTAATCTACAGAAAGAGAGAAAAAGTCCCCAGAGGAGGAAGATCCCGGAACCCCCCCACCCCCGGGCATTCACACAATGCTTGAAACAAAGTCTCTAAGCCGCTGCAGCGGATGATGGCTCGCCGATGTAGACTCACTGCTCCTGGCCCTCCACGCCTCCCTCAGCGCCTCTCGAGTCCTCCGGGCCCTCATGATGCGTCGACAAAGTGTCTAACCATTCACTAACCACCTCAGGGCGGTCAAAGAAGAATGCACGATCAGCATGTTCGATTCTCAGGCGGGCCGGGAAGAGCATAGCATATTTCAGTCCCAGGTCCCTGAGTCGTCTCTTCACACCCGTAAAGCCCATCCTCTGTTTCTGAACTGCCTGAGTAAAGTCAGGGTAAAAACTAATTGAAACGTTCTCAAATTTAGTGGGCCCATTGGTGCGCGAAGCTTGCAGGATAGCGTCCCTATCACGAAAGTTGAAAAGTCTAGCAATTATGGGCCGCGGAGCGGCTCCCGACTTTGGCTTGCCACCCGGAACACGGTGGGCGCGCTCCACAGCGAAGAATTTACTGAGGCCTTTCGGCACCAGATGCTTCAACACGAGGTCCTCCACCAGGATATCAACAGGCATGTCAGCAGAAGTCTCCGGGACACCCACAATGCGGACGTTATTGCGCCTGGCCCGGCCCTCGAAATCTTCCAACCGATTGGCAAACAGGTCACAAGTAGTCCTAAGATGGCGGACCGTGGTCTGAAGGTCCGAAACATCCGTGGTCAAACTAGCAGTCTTGAGATCGAGAGATTTGACACGCTCATTCGTTTTCCCAAGGTCCGCTCTGATGAGGGTGACATCAATCGCCACCGTATCAATCTTAGCCGCTAGAGTTTCATATTGCTGACCCATGGCGGATTGGACACTCGCAATAGCGCCCATAACATCCTTCAACGTTGGCTCCTCGTCATCAGGAGCACCATCCCCAGCTTCTTCCAGGGCACCACTCAATCCGCCCGGGGAGCCCCGTGGTCGAGTAAATCGATCAATGGTCTGAGATTGGGTGACCCCCCCTCGGGACGAGCCTCTATTGCCGCGCCTCTCAACGACTGTTCTGCCCGTCATGTTGTGGAAGGAGCTCCAACGGGAATTGTAGAATCAAGGCAAAGCGAACTCCGTCGTGGCAGGCTCTGAACTGCGAGTGTATAAGGGCACAGCATAAGCAGCAGGCTGGCAGCGATAGCAGAGTCGGAACTCGGATCTGGAAGTGAGCGTTCACAACAAAGAGAAGAAACGAAACCGAAAGTACACCAGGGGCAGCGGGCGTGGCTTATCAGCCGTTGTTGTTCGATTGCCACCTGGGTACCTCGGGGACTCAAGCCCCCGGCTGGCATACGATATAGGCCTCAAAGTTCAAAGCGCAGCAGGTCCAGTATCCGACGGCCAAATCGATTTCTGAAAAGAACGCTGGCATCAGCAGGGCTTCAATAAAGAGCACCCATCGTCAAAATCAGGATCTTGCACAGGATAGTCGCGGGAGGCGGAAGGGGTATCGGGAGCCCTTAGCTCACGCGTCCATCTTGGAATCGCGCGAAGCTCCTCCTCCAAGATGTCTGTTTTTAAAGTATTTCTGCTCACCTATAATGCTTCCCTGGCATGAGGTAATGCAGAGGTGTAACTAAAGTGAAGTTTCCTAGGGGGGAGGGTTGGTGGTGGTGGGGGGAGGGGATTTTTGGAGGAATTTGCCCAAAAAATATTGCAAGTGTTTTAAGAAGTGATTAGAGCACTGCAAAGCTTATTTACCAAGTATATTGTCTTTGAAAAACCTGCAAAGTATAGCTATGTATGTGCTCAGGAAGCTGCTTGAGCCTAAGTTGACCCACACGATAGGAGGGGCTGGGTTGGGGTGTGATGTGATGCAATAACTTGTCTATTCGTGAGAAATGAGCATTGGGAGTTTGTGGTCATTTTGTGCGTGCTGCCACTGCAGTTTGGGAGACAAAACAGACCGCCTATGCCAGAGCATAAAACAAAGGCCTATTGAGATGTGTTTGCATGCTTCCTTGTAAAGAAATGGCAATGCTCACCACTGGAGAGAATCAGCCCCCATTAAGCTATGACTATGCAATATGTAAGAATGGTAAGTTAGTTTGTACACAGTTTAAATAAACCCAGCAATGCAAACGTTTAAAAGTTGGTGAATATTTGTGGAAATGCATGTAGCAAACTTGACAAATAATTTCTATAACATCACAGTACATGAGTTATTTAAAAAGTATGCACTACATAGTAAAAGGATGCTGTGGCAATTTGAAACAACATATAAAATTATTAATAAACCAAGATAAAGTTTTGCGCAAAGTCTATGTAATAGATTGAAGGTGTATATGTTGGTTTAAAATAAACAAATTTTCTGCTTGCCGCTGAAGTATGTAAATGTTTCAACTATCACGGCTATTGACTTTGTTAATGATTATTAGTTGCATAATATAAATAAGCAGCATCCTTGGCTTGTGCATAATATTGCAAAAGCCTAAACTTTATGCCTTTGTGACACCAGGAAAATATTGCTGTTTATAAGTTGTAAAAAAGGAAGGAAAATTTACAAAGAAAATGTCTGTTTTTAAAGTACTTCTGCTCTCTAACAATACTTCCCTGGCATGATGTAATGTGGAGGTGTAACCAGAGTGAAGTTTTCTAGTTGGAGGGGGGGGGGGTGAAGATATTTGTTGTGCAATTTGCATACTAAATATTGCACATGCTTTAAGAAGGGATGGGAGAACAACAAAGCTTTTTATTAAGTAAATGATGTTTTTAAAGCCTGCTAAGTACTAAGGTGTGACTGTCTGTGTGACAATGAAGCTGCTTGAGCTTATGCTGACACACATTACAGGAGGGAAGTGGTGGGGCGTGATGTGATCTATAACTTTTATATTACTGAGAAGTGATCATTGGTAGAACATGGACATTTTGTGCTTGCTGCCACTGCAGTTTGGGAGACAAAACAGACCTAGAAAACACAAATGAAGGGTTGAGGGTACAGACTCGCCCCATCCTAAACACCCTGTGAATACTTAACTTACCATAAGGGGTAAGGAGTAAAAATACAGCATGTAGTGGTGTTGTGATGGCATGTGCTGTGTGTGCCAATACTGACCTCACTCACAAAAGGTGTATGACATGCTTCGTCAAAGGGCTGCTTACAAAATACCCTGACGTAGCCACACACAGGGTGGAGCAATAGGAGGGGGAGACAAAATAACACAGAGACACAATTGTTGCAGTGACTGTGAACGTCAGCAGTGATTCTGCAGTGGTGTGTGAGGTAAAACTAGCTCAGAAGTGACACTGTGCCTAAATATTTATTCTCTGACCCTCTGGCCAGGATTAAAAACATGAAGGATGGTGGTGATATGGAGATGCAATGTGCTCCTAACACCCCTCCTTTACTGCCGTGTGGTTGACATGTTTGGCCGTGAAGTATGCCAAACAGGTCTAAAGTCACACCAGCCTTCCTAAGGATTCTACCTGTACCAGTATTCGAGTGCTCTTGTCTCCAGTTGAGATGAGAGGATGCCTAGAAACCTGTAGTTCCATGTTGAGGAATTCCTCTACATTAGTAGTAGGGTAAAACATACTACCTGCACCAGAGCACAAAACAGAAGCCCATAGAGACGTGTTTGCAGACTGCCTTGTAACAAACTACAAATGCGTATTAGTAGTGAGACACAGCTCAACTAAAGCTCTGACTATGCACTACATAAAGAATGTTAACATTAGTATGTACATGTTGGAAATGAAACCAAACAATGCAAAACTTAAAAGAAGTGGAATTATTTTTAGAAGGCATGTAGCAAATGTGACAAACGATTTCTATACCATCACAGTAGAAGAGTTTGTAAAAAAATGTGCTATATAGTAAAAGTATGCTGACTGACGTTTCCTAGATGTTGGGGACGGGGAGGGAGCAGGAGATTTGTCGATCAATTTGCGCAAAAAAAAATGCACGCGCTCTAAGAAGAGATGGGAGTACAACAACATTCTTTTAATAAGTTAATGGTGTTTGAAAAACCTGCTAAGTACTGAGGCATGGCTGTTTGTGTGCCTGGGGAGCCACTTGAGCCTAAGCAGACACACTGAGAGGAGGGGGGTGGTGGGGTGTGACGTGATCTATAATTTTTATATTTGTGAGAAGGGAGCATTGGGAACACATGGACATTTTGTGCTTGCACACTGTAAATTGTGAGATAAGAGACTGCCTGCGCCAGAGCATGAAACAACAGCCTAGAGACGTGTTTAGAGGCTTGCTTGTCACAAACTGCTAATGCTTCTTACTGTTAATACTTAGCTCACTAAAGCTCTAACATGCAATACATTAAGCATGCTAACATTAGTTTGAAAACGTTGAAATGAAACCAAACAATGCAAAAGTTGAAAAGATGTGGAATATAATAGTATGTATATTTCAAAGTACTTGGGAGTGGCTTATAAATATTACGTATTGTGTAAGTATGTGGGAGCACGCATACTGTAAGTTGCAGAAAAAGGTATAAAAAATAGTAAGTTCTAGCAAAGTAAGGTAATGTATAATAGTGAACAATACGTTTTAAAAACAGAAGGCAAATCGAGATAGAAAATGACTCTTTAAAGGAATTCGTTCATGCTTCACTTGCATGATGTAATGGAGAGGTATAACTAGAGTGAAGTTTGCTAAGTTTAGGTGGGGGGTGCTGGGAATTTTTTGAGCAATGGGCAGAATAAAGATTGCACGTCTTCTAAGAAGGGATGGCAGCAGAACAAAGCCTCATTATCTAGTAAATCAGACCCCTATGATTTGGTGATTTTACATTTCCCAAAAAATAGAGTAATTGATAGTTTTGTAAAAATGCTGTGATTTTTACAAAAGTGCCCACATGTATTGTTTTTTTTAAAAAGCTACCGTTCATTCTCTCTTTACTGGCTCTGTGCTGCCACTTAGCCATTAAAGATAAGGTGAGCAACGGACTAGCAGGAAGCAAAGATCTTAAACAGCTCTTCTGCCTGCCTTCAAAATGCAACTAGAACACCTCCTGAGCAATTAGCCTGCCACATCACAAGTGTGTTTGCCCCCTGCAGGCTAACCCTTAACCTCCCACGTCTGCCATTGTTTTTAGGTCTCGCCTGTCGATGCGCATGCGCATCGAGCAAGGCGAGAGTATTGGCACTTATCCGCTCTTTATCCACACTGCAAGGAATCGTGGCGATTCCTTGCAGTGCACGAGAAATTTAAGCTCAATGCGCATGCGCATTGAGCTTAAATGCGCGTGCACATGCCCCCAGCCGCCTACTCTCTCTCACAGCCTCCCCCAGCTCCGCCCCTCACTACTTGATTGCACGGCCGCTAGGCCGTGCCTCCCCTACTCTCCTCCCCCCTCCTCCTTTCCTCCCCTGCCTGCCTGCCGCTAGGCCGTGCCTCCCCTACTCTCCTCCCCCCTCCTCCTCCTACTCTCCTCCCCTGCCTGCCTGCCGTGTCGCACCTCTCCCCTCTCCGCCCCCTCCCCTGCCCGCCCCCTCCCCTGCCCGCCGTGTTACGGTGAAAGGCTTGTTGCTTGTTTGCCTTCGTCTCGTTCCTCCCCCCCTTCTTTTAATTCTGTCCTTCGTTCCTTCCTTCTATCCATCTTTCACTAACTTCCATAACACTCTCCTCCTGCCCTGGATTTCCTTCCCTTCGTCCATAGCTGTTTGCTCCATTTCTCCATCGTTGACTCCCTCCTTCATTGCTATTCCAGACCTGTTCTCAGGCACGGGTTTCTTTCTTTCTGCCCTCCATCTCCTCTAATCACCCAGCTCTTCCCGTGACCTCTGCTCCTTTCAATCACGGAGAAAGCCCGCGTTACCATAACAACCTAATGCGATCACTGAGAAACAGCGGCCTCCTCTGCAGTCGCCGCCAGTTGCAGCGGCCGCCTGGGGCCTTGAGCCCTCGGAAGCGATGGCTGCCCACCCCCCTCCTCCCGCGTAGAGCCTACAACGGGAGGAAGAATAGTGAGGTAAAAAGTGCATCCGAAAATGTTTAAGACATTCTGATCCTCTCAAGGGAGGCTAGGGGGTTCTTTACCTATTGTTTATTTTTAAATTACGCCAAAACATTCTTTTTAAAGAAAGATTTTCGGTTTGGCATGCAGTTCTGAGACATGGCTGTGCCAGTGACATTTTACTTCGTGGCTGCTTTCACGATTGGCGGGCCCGAGGGCTGCCCTCCAGCCCTCAACACAGCCCCCTGACCTAAAGCCTCCTGGCGAGTGCCCCATGTCCCGTATGCTCACTCCAGCACCGACGACAGTGTCAGGAATAATAATAATAATAATAATTCCTGGCTGCTCACTTCCAGCCCTCTATAATCTTGGATCAGTAGAGCAAAGAAAATATTAACTCAAAAAATCGCCGATGGGTTTGGCACAACACCTGACTCTGAAAGATTGTTCTTCAAGCAAGGTTTTACTGCATGCACTGGCAGGGCAGCCATGTAGCGGAAGAAATCATTGACAAAGCCAATGGCTTTCATGGCTGTTGGGGCGTGAATGTTCCCTGTATGATAAACATGTTCCCCTGCCCGAGTGCCCGACTCAGTGAAAAGGCCCGGACCTTTATTTTGCCCCTGGAGTCACATTATTCTAGTCTGTGCACAGAGGCAGAGGCCTGTCCCTGACAGAGAAAGACCCAGGAACCTGTCCTGTGACCAGCAGGGTTATACCAAGCATAGCATGTTTCATGCTTTTTTCTCAGACAGGATTCCCTGGTTTTAAAAGCAATCCTGAGTTACAGGACAGTGATAATTTGAATGGGCAATCAACCTGACATTAACCTAATTGCACTCACCCTCAACCCCTCACCCTCACTCACCCTCACTCACCCTCACCCACCCTCACTCACCCTCAACCCATCACCCTCACTCACCCTCACTCACCCTCACCCTCACTCACCCTCAACCCCTCACCCTCACTCACCCTCAACCCCTCACCCTCACCCCCTCACTCACCCTCAACCCCTCACCCTCACTCACCCTCACCCTCACTCACCCTCAACCCCTCACTCACCCTCACTCACCCTCAACCCCTCACCCTCAACATCAACCCCTCACCCTCACTCACCCTCACCCTCACTCACCCTCACTCACCCTCACTCACCCTCACCCTTACTCACCCTCACTCACCCTCACCCTCACTCTCACTCACCCTCAACCCCTCACCCTCACTCACCCTCACCCACCCTCACTCACCCTCACTCACCCTCAACCCCTCACCCTCACACAGTGGAATAGGTCTCGGAGCATTTGAGTTAGAGCTTTTAGAAATGTTTATGGTTTTTTTTTTTTAATTCTTTAGCATTGGCTACAGGAAACAAAAATGCTAAAGATTTACAAAAAAACCCATAAACAATTCTAAAAGCACTAACTCTAATGCTGCGAGACCTATTGCATTTCCAATGCTTGTTTTTAGGTCTCGTGGAGAGACCTAATGTCGTCCATCCACAAAGCTGACTGTTTATGATCCGGATTCTCAATAGTTCACGAGAAGCGAGTCACGTGACAAGCTCCTCGTGCACGAGCTTGCCCGAGCCTTCCCCATGCCAGCAGCATTTCTCCTGCACTCGGCCCACCCCCCTCCCTCTCCATATGGTGCGCTCTGACTCAGGCCAGCATCTCTCCTCCCATATCGTCACCCTTCCTCCCAGTCCCCACAAGCAGACAGCAGCTTCAAAGGGATCTGCTTCCCCCCCCCCCCATCAATCACCCTCCCACGCCAGCAGCTCTTCCCGCTCCGCCCCCTGCTCTCCGCCCCCCTGCTGCATCAAAGGCTTTTTTAGGTGCACAACTGTGCGCTAGAGACTCGTGAATGGCAGCTTGCCATCTGTGGGGGAATTAATCCTATCCCTCCTCTCCTGGTCTTCCCTGGCAGCCCTCGCCCCTCCTCTCCCCTCCCCCAGCACCCACCGGCCCAGGCACCTTATTTCTCAGAGCCCCGATCAGCATGCTGCCGTCCGCTCATACACTTCCAGCAGCTCCGGGCTCTCACCCTCTCCTTCCCAATATCCTCCTTCCCAATCTCTCCCGGCCGCCTCCCTCTCTCCTCTCTTCCTCACCTCCTCCCCCTTATCTGACTAGCTTCCCCGTACTGACGTTTTCTCCTCAGTCACCTCTCACCCTAGTTCCCTCCCTCCGTCTCCTCTTCAGGCTTCCTCACACATACAGAAACCCCTTTCCCAGACCCATGATAAACCTCATGCAGCAGCGCCTCCTCCTTGTTAATATTATGTGCGAGGGCTGCTTTCAATCCGGGCCATGTTCATAAGGTTCGCTTATTTAAATTCTGTTCTGCTGACATGCATAATATAAAAGAAACTAAACGTCCTGAACATACAATCCAACCCCGCCCATCCCCCTTGTGCTGTTGTCCTCTACAGCAGCTTCAGAAGGCCGGCGCTTTTAGTGCTCGTCATTAAACTTACAAGGGCGCCGCGCTTCCGTTTTCAGCACAGCGCCTGCTTTTATCAAATGCGGGGGCCCCCATCTCCCCTATCGTTGTCCATGTGGCTTGTAGTAAGTAATAACATGTATTCGGTTTGCTGCAGTCACCAACCTATTAAAAGTAACATGTGGCCTTCTAAATAACCGTATCACATATGGGTGACTTCCAATTTGATGCATGTTAATTACTGTGATGGTATTTGGCGGCGCTGTGAACACAATAAAACATGTCCCTGCAGGCGCCGTCCCACCAGTCACCTGTACATTGGATTCTTGCAGACAACGAAGGTTCGGCTGTTTCTTTCCTCTCTGGTATAAACTTCACGAGACCATAGAAAGCACGGGCGGGACTTCTGCCAAGTTGCGACAGACGTCCAGTTCGCTCTATTATAGCGCACAGAGGGCCATTCGCTGCGGCTTGGCACATGTCCCGCTTCCAACACCTCAGTCACCCTCACACCCTCACCCTCACCCCCCTCTCCCTCACCCTCACCCCCTCACCCTCACACACCCTCACTTACCCTCACACACCCTCACTCACCCTCACACCCCCTCACTCACCCTCACATCCCCTCACTCCCCTCACCCACCCTCACTCACCCTCACCCACCCTCACACACCTTCACACCCCCTCACACACCCACTCACCCACACACCCTCACACACCCTCACCCTCACACCCCCTCACCCTCACACCCCTCACCCTCACACCCCTCACCCCCCTCACCCTCACACCCCCTCACACCCTCACCCACCCTCACTCACCCTCACACACCCTCACCCTCACACCCCCTCACCCTCACTCACCCTCACACCCCCCTCACACCCCCTCACTCACCCTCACACACCTTCACACCCCCTCACACACCCACTCACCCCCAAACACCCTCACCCTCACACCCCCTCACCCCCTCATCCCCCTCATCCCCCTCACCCCCCTCACCCTCACACCCCCTCACACCCTCACCCTCACACCCTCACTCACCCTCACGACCCTCTCACCCTCACACACCCTCACACCCCCTAACCATCACACACCCTCGCTCACCCTCACACACCCTCACCAGCATAGCATAACAAAACCTAGCATAGCATAGCAAAACAAAGCATAGCATAACAAAGCATAGCATAACAAAACATAGCATAAAAAACAAAGCATAGCATAATCAAACATAACAAAACATAGCATAACAAAACATAGCATACCATAACAAAGCATAGCAGATCAAAACCTAGCATAGCATAATAAAACATAGCATAGCATAACAAAGCATAGCAAAACATAGCATAGCATAACAAAGCATAGCATAACAAAGCATAGCCTAGCAAAACACAACAAAACATAGCATAGCATAACAAAACACAACAAAATGTAGCATAGCATAACAAAACAAAGCATAGCATAACAAAACAAAGCATAGGATAGCAAAACAAAACATAGCATAGCATAATAAAACATAGCATAGCATAACAAAGCATAAAAAGCATAGCAGAGCAAAACATAGCATAGCATAACAAAACATAGTATAGCAAAACAAAGCATAGCCTAGCAAAACACAACAAAACATAGCATAACAAAACACAACAAAACATAGCATAGCATAACAAAGCATAGGATAGCAAAACAAAGCATAGGATAGCAAAACATAGCATAACAAAACACAACAACACATAGCATAACAAAACACAACAAAACAGCATAGCTTAACAAAACACAACAAAACATAGCATGGCTTAAAAAAACATATAATAGCATAGCAAAACACGACATAGCATACCAACACAACAAAACATAGCATACCATTGCATAACAAAACATAGTATAGCAAAACAAAGCATAGCATAATAAAACACAACAAAACATAGCATAGCATAACAAAACATAGCATAACAAAGCATAGCATAACAAAGCATAGCAGAGCAAAACATAGCATAGCATAACAAAGCATAGCATAACAAAACATAGCATAGCATAACATAGCATAGCATAACATAGCATAGCATAACAAAACAGCATAGCATAACAAATCAAAACATAGGACAGCATAGCATAGCATAGCATAACAAAACATAGGATAGCAAAACAAAACCTAGTATAGCATACAGCATCACTCAGCACCACCACAGCATCACTCAGTGGCACCACAACATCACTGAGCTCCACCACAGCATCAATCTGTGCAACCATTCAACAACAACTGGTTCAAATATGTTATCTCAATGTTTCAAGCTTTATTACAAATGTAACAAAAAGATGTTAATATTTCACTTCTGTTCTTGGATTTTCGTCACAATAAAATACACTGAACATCATCTTCACAAATGTTATTTACAAAAGTTTAAGCTATTGCCATTATAAAGTACAATAACTTTTATTTAAGTATTAAATATTTAAAAAAATTAAAAACCATTGTTATTTGTAATATCAATACATGTAAGTCACGTAAATACAACACATATTGCATTACAAATGCTATAGGTGTCACATTTGCGAAAGTTATAACTATTGGCATTGTAAATGACAAAGCTATTGATTTCGCTATTTTCAAAAACAAAACATAAATAAAAAATGTGTCATTTACAATACCAATAGCTCAAACTTTCCTAATACGAGACCTATTGCATTGCAAATGCTTGTTTTACCTTCCCTTAACCTTCTCTGCCACAATCCCCACCCCTCCCAGCCCTTCATACATGCTCCCCTGCAAGCATGAGTTGTCTAATGCCAAAAAGAGCGGGTTTCATATGGTAATGTGCACTCTTTGGTATCAGACACCCTCCGGTGCCAGGCTCTGCGCTGTTGAATACTCAGCAAAGTTACAGACTGTGAAATAGTACAGTCTCCAGCAGTGACAGAGGACAAGCCTTCGGTATTATTGGTGGACACATTCTTTGCCCACTGCATGAGACGCAACCATGGACAATTCGAATGCTCTGAGTTTTCAAATTAACTAACGTACTGTAGCGTTATTTCTAGATAAATAGTGTAGAAAGTTGCTGGTATTTGAAGTAAGTTGGAAAATACAGTAAAATAGTTAAAAGTAAACAAATTTGAAGCTTTCGTAGCACGAGATGTAACTAATAGCAAATTGTGTGGCGATACTAAAAACATCTATTTACGGCGCGAATCGTTAATGGTTTACAAAAATAAAGGGAAGAGATGTAGGTTAATTGTTTACATAAATAGAGGGAAGAGATGTACTTATTTAAAGCACGGTGGAAAACACCAGAAAGGCCTTAAGAGGTTTATTATTTTTTCCACAAGGCAAAGTACTTGAAAACGGCAACAAAAAGACGGACTTTACATGAGCCTACTAGCATATAGCAGCCAAAAATTATGTGAGTGTGTCGCAAACTGTAAGTATTGTGTAACAATGTATAATTGTACAGCTTATGGAAAGCAGTATTAAGGAATAGTGTTTCCTTTGTAAATATGTGCGCGCATACAATATAAAAAAAAGCTGTCGAAAATGTTATTAAAAAGATTATTTTTAAGATAATTTAAAATTTTGCTAAAGGAAGCGCTAAGACGGGAAAAACTAAAGTCTATTTCCATTGCAATGTTATAGGTAACTCACCTTTTTTTGGTAAAAGAAGTAGTGCAGTTTTCAACTTTCTCAATGTATAGGGATGGCTCCATCTTAAGAAACGTTCTCAAATGCTTGTTTTTCCTGTTTAAGTACACACAAAGGTAATAAAAGGTAGTTAGTTTAGAGGAATAATAAAGGAGTACAACAAGTGTAGTTTAGGAAATGCATGTAGATGGGATGTTGTCTAGCTGTATGTAAATTTTCTGTGGAAGTTTTCTTGTGAGGATGAAAGGGATGTCTAGGCATGAGTTAATTGAGTTGTTAGAGGGTATGTGTGACTTGCGATTAGAACTGTATGCAAAAGTGTGTGTCTAATAGATGGCGACGCTGAGAATGTGACCTTGCTTCACGTTGTTGGTCTTAGCAAAAAATGGAACTTAAAAAGAAAGTAATTGTTTTGAGAGATACTGTTAGTGTAAGATACGGAGAGTACTACTGCTCTGCTTTGGAATTTGCCGAGTTAAATATTGTTTAACGACAAGGTTTGCATATGATGTACTGACAGATGTACAATAACAGCCCAAAAATAAAACATAATAATACTACCTTTTCCTTGTGCATAGCGCTGCTGCTGTTCTATCAAGTATGCTTAAATGACACATTATTAAAAGCATAATAAAATGACACGCGGAACATAAGTACCTACCCTTGGCTTCCTTTCTATGCACTCCTCCATGTTTTGTGCGTTTTTTAGTGTAGGAGCTCTTGGTTCGCATTAGTGAGGGGCATGACAATGTTCCCATAAATAAATATTTACAATATGGAGTACTATAGGATAAAAACCATATTTAAATAAAATAGTAATTGTCAATAATAAATCTACTCTTACCTTCCATGTTATGCATTCCTTCCTGTTCTCTGCTGGGGTCAGTGAAATGCATTGTGGCGAACCCATAAATAAATAGGCACATTGCAAAGCACCTGACAGTACAGTTGATATTTAAAAAAATATGCACCTTTTACACATATTAAAACCACATATGCAACATAAAAAACTTGCTGGGGTTAGTAAGGGAAAGGTTGCAAGCCTGAACCTAATTTGTTTACGGTCCGACGCGTGCTTCACCGAGACGCCTCTCCCTTCATCTATGCGAAAATCGAATGGATGTTCCCTCAACGAACTCCAAGAACTTGATACTGTGTTGAATAAACGAAATAACTTCAACTAAAAACACGAGCAATCCGGTTACAAGAAATTAATTTCTTTGTCTCGTGCCGTCAAAATCAACGAAAATTCTGTGGATTTGCTGATACCCTTATACGAATAGATAAAGGAGGTATCTCTTTGATTAAAAAAGGGTCATCTACTGTATGTAGAAATCTATTGTCCTGATGATGGTCTTATGAAAAATCCCTACAAGACCGAAACGTCGACTTACTAGTCCATTTCTGTGTGTAACCCATTGTACAATTTTTGATTTTCTTCTTTTCAGTTGAAATCATCATTTTACTTTGTGTCTAACAGTCTGGACTGCTTGTTTAGATATATCAAAGGAAGAAATAATTTACACCTTGTATATCTAATTAATACTTTTGTATGTACCCTATTTTATGAAAATGTTTTTTTACAAAAATCTATACATTTTGTCTTGAAAACAAATAATAATCTTCTGACAATACAAAATCCTGGTTTCTTGCATTTATTTACGGTGTTAGTGTGGTAACATTGTATATATAGATCTTATGTGACAATTTGTCTAAAATCATCACAGCTACTGTCCAAAGAGCAGTTTTTATGATTCCTGATTTCTCTAACAGGATCTATATACGCTGATAATTAACTATAGAATAAAATCCCTTGCTGGCCCATTCTCATATAACAGGGGTTAGTAAGGGGCATTGTGGTGCACCAATCAATAAATAGGCGCATTACAAAGCACCATACAGTAACATTCATATTCAGAGTGATACGCACATTTTATAGATGTTAAAACAACATGTGCAACATAAAAAACTACTCTTATCCCTAATTTTTATGCGTTTCTCCCTGCTCTATGCTTGTGTTGGCCAGGAGCATTGCGAAAATGCAGTAAATGGTAACATTATGGAGCACCATATAGTCAAAAGCATATTCAGACCAAACGCACATATTATACATAATGAAACTACATGTGCAACATAAAAACCTACTTTTACCTTCCTATCCATACGCTTCTCTGTTGGCATTGGTATGAGGGCATCACAAGTGTCCTAAAAAACAGTCACCTAGGAGCACAATAAAGTAAAACCCATTATTAATAAATTCAGTTTTTGTATAATAATACTTACTCTTACCTTTAACTGCATGCCCTCCTCCCTGGTCTCTGCTTGTGTATGTTCAGGGGCATTGCGCCGATCGTGTAAATAATTAGCCACATTAAGTTATTCTATAAGGATAACATTTAGATTGAATATGAGATTAGCACTACAAATAAAACCATATTCAAACAAAACAAACATAGTTCAATAATAACACAAAATGCGAAGCATAAGAATCCTACCTCCATGAGTGTGCAGCGCCCGTGCTGTGTTATTGGACAAGACAATTTAAACCTTATCACTTCAAGTTTTGTAGCTTTGATAATGAGTGTGCTTATTATAGAATAAAACAAAGTACATTAGCACCATAAAAGAGAAGAAAAATGTTAGGTATGAAAGTTGGTTAATCCTATAATTAATTACAATACAATAAATTCCTACATATAACATAAAACTGTACCTGTACCTCTGCATAGCTATGCTGCACTGCTTTAAAACAATTGGCATAATAGAAATAATCTTATATAACATTAAAGTTTGTAAATGATATAATTAAATACGCACACATTACAGTTGAGCCAAAGTAAACCTTATTGGTAATAATCAAAGAGCTGCAGATTATACAGTATTATATGGCCACAATCCTGCAGAGCAGAAAATACTAAATAATTTAATTATATGTATAAAAAGCTTTCTTTGCAAAGAGGAAAAGAATAAAATTATTGGCGTGAAAACTACTACTAATGTTCACTGAAAAAGGTAGACTGTAGGGCGTTTTTTACAATAAAAGACAGAGGGTTAAAAAGTCACAATGTGTGCGCTAAAGAACAGACCATTTTGCTTTTAGCTGCTAATTCCTAATTACCATAAAATGGTGATACAGATTACACAGACATACTTGCAGAACAGAGAGTTAACAAATGTCTGTAAAGATTGTATCTGCGCCATAGGAAGTATATGTTTAAGCAAATGTTGTACGGATGGTGACCTTGAATCTAATGACACTCCTGAAAATGTCTTAAGAGTGTATTGTTGATAAAAAAAGTAGTCTTGAAAAAAGTATCGAATTGGCAGGATCTAAATTTACTTTTTACAAGGCAAAATTTAAGTTGATATCAATTGCACGACTTAAAAACGTTACCTCGACGTGTGCGTCACAGTGCTGCTATCCTATAACGTAGTCCAAAATTACACATTTATAAAATCAGATGTGCAACAAAAGTACCAATTCTCACCTCACTCTCCAAGTGCTCCTTCTTGTTGTGTGCTTGCGTTCAGATCTCTGTACTGGGGTGAATGTATGACATTGTCCTGCATTCTGTCCATCAACTGTTGTTTTGCATTTGTCACCCCGAGTGGGATGGGTATGCTCAGACGTGAGTCCCATGCTCTCCACACTACTGGAGTCAAGCTATCCTGTAGTGTTTTATCTAGGAAACCTGAATCAATATTCCTATTTTATGCCCATGTCCGGCTATAATCAATAATATCCATACAACGGCATAATAATCATATCCATAATTCAGTCGTAGCACATGCTGTCAGATTAAGCAAGGCTACTTCTCCGGCCCCCTAGTAAAGCACACCGAGTTCTCTAAACAAAACCAAGCCTCCAGCAACCTGGGAAATCCCCCTTGCCTTTGTTTTGATTTCGTCCTAGAACTCCTGTAAAGCACTGTAAGAACGGCCAGTTCTTAGTGACATCTTTATTGACGTCTTATGTCCAACCTTACGTCAAACCCAGGCACCTTTCCGGTATAAATATACCAACGTTGCCTTAAGCAAACACACGGTGGTGATTCTGGAGCAGAGAAGCAATCTACTTGCCCGGGAGCCCAGCTGATGCGAGAGCCCACGGACGCTGCCCCTCCTCTTTGACGCGCTGAGAAAGACGCTGTCTTTTCTCCTGCCGAGAAATCCAGCTCCGGCGTTTCCAGCCTACCCTTGCGGGTTGCTGGGATATCGAGTCCTGAGAAAGAGATACAAGACCTCCTGCTTTCTATTTACCCAGGTACGGAACTGACTAAACCCTTACAGAGAATTCTTGAGTCCGATTCTTGGCAAAACAAACTTAACTCAAACTGCTACTTACTTACTCCTTCCCACGTATTAGGCTTAGGTCAGGTACACCGGGGTAGGCGTATTTAGAAGCACCAGTTGAGTACGATTAGTCAATGTATATATGTATGTATATATTTGATCTATTTTAAAGTATCATATGGCTAAGAAACCATATCAATGCTTTTTCAGTATTATTTTATAATCCTCCTTTTACTGTACGCACTTTACTTTACCATGAGCATTACAATCGTGGCAATTCATTTCTCTTGTATGAGGAAGAAGACTGCTCAATAAATAACACCTTTTATTGAAAACGCCCGTCTCTCTTTTCTCTGCATTCTGGTGAAACTAAGTACGCACATTTGACTGAGTGAAATAGCTGTCTATTGTTTTCACACGACTCTAGAGATACACTCTTATTCAGGGAGAGCAAAGTTATCATGTTTTATGGTTGTCAGAAGCTAATCCCTTCTTGTCTATCCAGGGAGGTTAAACTCCTCCTCGTTTATTCGAGAAAGTTTCTAGTGACCTCTGAGCTAGCTGGCAAACCTTAAGTCTAATATAGTCAGTAGAGACCTAGATAACCTCAGTCCTACGTCTACACTGCTGAATATATTATTCCAATGCGCAGAGCCTATTGGGAATATAGGAACTACACTACATGGCGCCCAACGTTTGGTAAGGCGATAAATCTAACGCAAGACGTTAGAGTAACTCAGTCGTGCTTTTTCACACAGACCCTTTTCCCCGTAAATACTCCAAAAGACGTCTGGAGTGGGTAAAAGGTTAAAAATCCACCGGAAATTAGTAGGATGAGAATCCTATGTATAGTTTTGGTTTAGTCAACGTTAAAGGATACAGTGTTCCAAAAATATTGTGCACCTAATCTTTGTTTTCCTTGAAACTTGATCTGCAACAAAAACCTTTCTGTCAGTAAAAATGACAGAAAGTGAAGACGAAAGGGAGACAGCTAGAATAGCAGCTCAACTCCTAGAGGATGACACTAGTCTCCTGCAGACTGACCCGAATGCTATACTCATTCCGGTCAACATAAGAAAAACTATAACTCTTAAACTTATAGAGAAAGGACTAACATCGAGAGGTGGTATAGTCGTATTCGTAATTGAGGCACATGATTCCAGTCCAGAGGAAGGTCTCCTCGGCGGAGGGAAAGATCTCTGGACCAAGAACACAAGTCTCCCCAGAGGGAGCCCTCTGAGAAAAGATACAACCTTAGAAATAGGGATAATCTAAAGAAACCTGATAGGTATCACGATATTGATACACGTCCCTCTCGATCTTTTCAGACTTCCTCGCAGAAATCGGAAAGAAGAGGACGGTCGGAACAAAGGGAAGAGCACGTCAAGTCCAAAGACAAGGAACCTGCTCATTAAAGTAAAAAATTACAATTTCCGAGAAAGAAGGTATCCAGCATTAAAATAATCAAACATGCCGAGGATACTGAGGACACAGCTGAAAAACGGAGAGTGGGCCCAGACAGTGCTAGACAGCGCAGCAGAAGTGACCATAGCTCGCAAGATCCTGATGAATCATCTGGAGACAGTGGACACGAATGAATACATTCAGTGGAAACTGCAGACAGCAGAGTTAGCAAACCTCATAAAATATACGAGATAACATTACGTATAGAGGGAGATAAGACTAGGAAAGTAAGGGGTCTATTTTGGGATAACCTTTCCAAAAGCTATGACATGCTTTTAGCTGAAAAGGACTGGCCACCAGAGTTTGTCAGGGAGTGCCCTCATGGCGAAGAAATGATTATGCCTGCCTTCTCAAATCACATTCCAATTCATAAAAAATATACACTTGCAAGAAAGTGGGCAGTAGCCCAAGCTCCTGCTTTATATAAAAATCATGTGGGATGGGATGAGGACTCTCCTCCTCACAAAATCCAATTAAAATGTCAACCAACTGCACAAAGGCAGTACCCAATTAAGCAAGAAGCTAAAAAAACAGGTCAGGGAGATCTTAGATCAACTTGAATACCAGGGGGTGATTGAAACATGCACCTCACAAATGAACAATCCTTTGTTTCCTGTCTCCAAGCCAGATGATTCATACCGTCTAGTTTTGGACTACAGACACCTTAACTCATGTTGCAAGACATTTGCAGTCCAAAACTCACACAGTGCAGCACTAATGAATAACATCGTGCGCAAAAAATACAAAACAACATTAGACATCTCTAATGGATTCTTTTGTCAAAACATTGCACCTGAAAGCAGGTATGTGACCGCTTTCTCAATAATGGGCTCGTAGAAAAATTTGTCGACTCCCACAGGGGTTCAAGAATAGCCCAGGATTATTCTCAGCAAGAGTAACAGAGTTACTACAAATGTATGATGATGAGGCATTATCTTATGTCGATGACATCTATCTAACAGATGATGACTTGGATACTCACTTGAAAAGAGTGAACACCATAATACTTGGGTTCGCAGCAGAGGGTTACAAATTCAACTTTAAAAAGTCACGAATTGCCCATCTGACTGTCCTGTTTTTAGGATATGAATTATCAAGTGAAGGCAAAAGCCTAGCAGACAATTTCTTAGAGAAGTGTGCTGTACTCCAAGCACCAAAAACGCTGAGGAACTTACAATCAATACTAGTTTTCCTGAATTTTGGAAGAACATACATCCTAAATTATGCAGAGAGGGTTAAACCTCTCTATGAATTAATAAAACCTGAATTTAAACCAATCAATTGGACTCAAAAACACACAGAAATTTTTAGATCATTGCAAACAGACATGTTAGCTAAAACAAAATTGCAAACTCACGATAACATACGCAACCTTGTAATCCGAGTCATCCCAGGAAGATGCAGATTCACGTACCTGACCTCTAATGAGGGAGAAAAGGTACCAATAGCATACAAATCACACTTGTACTCACAGGCTGAAAAAACATTCAGTCTTGCGAAAAATGTTGTAAATGCGGTTCAAACAGCTGTAGCAAATGAAAGAGCCCAGGCCAAAGGCAGACGGATTACTGTTTTAACAGCAGAATCAGCCTTCGAGGCATTAACAAGCCCACGCAATTTAACTACTGTGGCATTAGATCCAAAATGGATACAATGGGAAAATTCTCTTGCTACAGAAAAAGTGAAATACTATTTTGACCCGGAAATGAAAAAATTGAAATATCTAACATATGAAAAAGAATATCCTCTGCCTAACGACATTCTGCTCCTACAACAGTACGCCTGTGTAATATACACAAACAGTTATGCACAACCCTCAGTTTGGGCAAAACAAGCTTATAACGCTACGTGCGAGGTTGTCAAATGCCGGTGGCACGGAGGTACATTGAGACCACTGATAACAATGTCACAATCTGTAAAAAACAATTCAGGTCAACAAACTGAATTAATAGCTTTAAAAATGGCGCTCGACATTGCCGATCGCGAATTCCCTACTCTAATAGTGTGCGATTCGCATTCCTGCGTCAAATCATACAATAATGACTTGCAGAAATGGGTTCAAAATGGTTACAAAGATGACACAGGTGCCACAATTAAGCAAAAATCGCTTTGGGAACAGTTAGTTCTTGTAAAGAAAGAACTACAAAAGACTCACGTGATACATACACTGAGTCATCAGCGTGATGGCGTTCACGCTGCAGGGAATTCATTGGCTGAGACAGCCACAGCGGAAGCAACTAATCCGGCTTCCGTAGCCACAAAAAAGCGTTCAGAAAAATACATAGACGGGGAAACCATGCTGGCGGTAAAAACGTCTTAAAAAGGCGACTGTGCAGCATTACCCGTGAACTATCCACTCAATTATACATACATAATCGATGCAAACTCCGTTCCTTTTGCTCGAATCCCTGGAGTGGGGGATAGAGTAATTCCAAACACGAACAGGAGAATCTTCTTAATACAAGAAGCACACATGGGATTAGGTCTAAGGCATCAGATGATCAAAGAATCTCTGACAGAATTACAATCAGAATACTGGTGGCCGGGAATAAGCTTGGATAATCACAAATTTGCAAAAAATTGTGAAAACTGCAACAGAGATTGCAGTGGCGAACCGGCCGAAGTAGTGCCAGAACACCTAATAGAAAGCATAAGGCGATCTATTCGCATGATTAAACAGGAAACATGCGTCCCAATGTATATTTATTTAAGACTAGATTCACTTAAAGATGTGGCCCCAGCGCTCGGCTGACGCCAGAACTGTTATAAAAGATTTGCGAGTCTATATCGGCACATACGCAATTGGCATGCTACATTCTGACCAGGGTCCTGCTTTTAGCTCTCGAGCTTATAAGGAGGCCATGACCAGCATGGGCATTGCATTGCGGTACTCTTGTCTCTTCCATCCTGAGGGAAACGGGATTGTGGAAAGAAAAAACCGAGACATAAAGCAATCTATAACGGCGAGGGTATTAGGTACGGGTGATGGGTGGGTCCAACATTTAACAAGTGTCCAACGTAGTCTTAACAATCTGCCAAGAAATTCTCTAAAAGGTTTCAGTCCATATGAACTATTGTTCGGGACTAGAATGCATATTCAGGACCTTGATAGTCAGACTTTAGTGGTAGAAGAAAAATGCTTTGATATCAAAGATCCTTTGGCTATTTTACAGGACTTAAATGAAACAAGAAAAGACCTGAGCAACGTAAAGCTAAAACAGCAGCCAACAGCCACTGAAGAGAAACCACCTGTCCCAGCAAGGCCTGTCTGGATTCCAAAGATTGGGGTTCTGGTCAGAGAGATGATCGCGGTGAAGAAGGAATTTGGGCCTTCTTACAGAAAAGCAGTACCTGTCTTAGCTGTCAACGGAACAAGATCAGTTGTACTACCGCCCCTTGCTGGTAAAAAGGAGAACCGAGTTGTATCAATCGACCTGGTAAAACCACAATCATGTGGCCGATAATAAGTAGTAGGCCCAGTGGACTCCCAAGAAATAGCAAAAGACCAAATCTTGCTACAATCCAAGAGGTTCAAACTGAGAGACTAATCACATTTGATAAACCTGCAGTGATTAAAAAGGGACTATGCAATAATGCCATGGAACTTGTGCCTCTTGAAGCCCAAATTGAAACAGTTCATCAAGAAACACCTGTCTACAACGATGTAGCCACAGACTATGCTAATGAAACAAAGAAAATTCCAAAAGCAAATAAAAATCCGGAAGCGATTCCAACAATTGACAGAACTGCATCTGGCTACTTCATCAATTTCGTTGACTTTTATGAGGATCCAAGCGAGCCTGAAGAACAGCCAACAACTAAATCTTTTAAAAACAAAGTAACAGAACTCTTTCATCAACTCAAAGAAACGTATCTGATTTCTTCATGGATTGAATTTTGGATTGTGTTAGGTGTACTTTTCCTCCTGCTTTGGCTCATCATGGTTCTTTGTTTGTGAAAATTCATTGAGGGAAAATATAGTACAATGGACACAGCAAGTCAGAACATCAACTTGGTCCTAAAGCCACACAAGTCATCTCACATCGAGAAAAGAGAACTATCATCCGTGAATGTCACAGCCAATCCAATACCCGGTGGAGTAGCTTGGGACAAAACAGATTACGGTATTTATGGCCCGGTCGAGCTCTTGAAGTATCCACACCAGTTTAAGATTTCATTAAGTGACTTTGTAAAACCGAGCACATTCTCTGATGATTGGGACTTTGAAAGTAGTAATGATATGATGTCAGATTTAGTAATGTCAGCAACATTTACAGAACATGATTACTTGCAGGGTTCATCTAATTATGAAGACATGTACTGCTACAACCATTTTGCACATCACTATTTGCATAAATCTGCCCAACCTAGAAATGTTTTAAAGTATAATCAATGGGAACATTGTGCAACTCCACCAAAAGGCAGTTCAAAAACATTTTATGAGAAATTCACATACTTCTCAGGGTTTAACACAAGTGAAGCAGAAGCCTTTTATTTCAAAATGTTAAATAAGACAGGAATGAAAACAATGCTGACAAACACTAAATTAATCTATTCAGAAGCATTTTATGAACAAATGACTACATTTGGTTTTGATTTTTGGAAAAACAATATTGGAACAAAAACCATCTGGGGTACCAAAGATTGACAGGTCCAAGGTATAGAATCATTATTTAGAGCCTGCATGATCCCAGAACAAATTATATTCTTGAATGATACCATTCAACAGACAACCTGTCTTGGCCTAGCCAAAATTAAAGACTTAAACAAACCGTCTATTCCAAAGCCAACACCTGACAGTAATAGCACTACAGATGTTGAGATAGACGTATCCCATAATTCTAACCAAAACAGAACACATCCTGATTGGAAAAAATGGTTGATCTGGCCCACAGACACAAATAACTGTCAAGACAGATTCCTGAACAAAATACAGGGGTTCAAATTGACCAGGCCAGACCCTAGATACTCCCAGAGACAACATCCAGGGATAGTTACTACATACAGTGTAGGAAAACTCTGCCTCGAATGGCTACAGAAATTAAGCAACACTTGACTTTACTTAAAGACCGTGCTGACTTGCGTGATTTCATAATGGGACCACGCAAACAGCGTCAAAAACGTTTCATAGCGGCCGGTATATATGCAGCTTACAACGAAGCTTGGAAAGAAACGCAAATTGAAACAGCAGAAAAAATACGGGAAATTGACCGTATTAATTTGGAAAAATCACTTTCTGTTGTGGACAATGGGTTAATGACTCTGTCTTCCAGAATATATTCACTGGACAGCATTGTATCATCTGCTATAGATATAATAGAACAGGACTTGCTAATGTTACAACATGGTCAGTCACAATTACGTTCTATTGTACAGCTAGGCTGGACGTTACAAAATCTGCGTTCAGGCTACGTGCCTTGGCGTTTAATCAACACAACGTCATTATTCTCTATCTTTAACCTTACTGATACACAAATCAGCTTGGCACAGAAAGGAGCAGAATATACAATTCTGAGCATTGAAAAACTTGAGAGATTACCATTGACAATGCCAGAACGACCTGTCATTGAATGGATAATACACGGAATAATAACTATTCCGATAACAACCATCAAATTTAAATTCTGTCAAAAATATATACCAGCAGGCCAGTATGAAAGGTTGGGTAAAGGGTACATTAAGTCATCATGGAAATTACCTTACACACACATGTTATAGTGAAAAGGAACAGAATGTATTTCTTAGTGGTGATAATTGTAAAAGATCACTAAGTGGTATACTTCTGTGTCAGGGTATTAACCTGCATGGGGCCGGTGAGGGGACTTCAAATAACCTTTCATGTCACCAGCATGGCACACCTGCAACTCGAATAGAGCCATTCTTTAGATGGCTTTCTAACGGGAGCTATATTCTAATAGTGGACCACAGATGTTGTGGCATGGTGCCAGGAAAAGCTTATCTAGTTAGCTTTAGTTCCATGGTCACTTGCTGTATGCAAGTATTGTTTCCAAACAGCACTCCAGACAGGGATGAACACATTTGGCCATTTTTTAATATCTCTTTTATTCGAATTGATACTTTAAGCAGAATAAAGTCTGTTCTTTTACAGACAACTGTGCCCTTGACGTCATCAAAAAGAACGTATGATCTGCAGGTCACAAGGACAACGGCAGAGATACATAACCTTTTATCAGCAAATTGCCCCTTACATTTCGCAGAAATGTTAAGCCAAATCCTAAATATGTCTGATACTGGCGGTATCCCACATATATTTAAGACAATTTTTTCGGGACTGTTAACACCCTTCACAACAGTTCTGGGCATCTTTCCTAATTTTGTCCATTCTGTCTTTGGCGGCCTACCACTCCTGTTGGGACTCGTAGCAGGTATTTTATTTTTGATACTTCTGCTTCGTTATGGCAAGCCAAAACGCAGACAAGACTCCAGCAACAATGGAAGAAACAATCCTAGCTATACGCTATCGGGACCGCATAACTAAAGTCCTTGGATTAGCCCGGCTAAGAGATCTGAATATGACCTGGTTTCTTTCATTCAGACCCATCTGGCAGAATTGTATCTTACCTGTGCTTCGATGTATGCTATGCGGAGAAGAATGCGTGTTGGACGTCTGTCTTACACTACAATCAGCAGTACCATTGGATACAGATACGTTGCTAAGTCCTGTAACGGCTAATGCATCGTGTTGTCCCCAGCGGTTACCAATCCTGATGACTGCATTCGTTGAGACTTCACCACTGCGATTAAAGGGTAGTGAAGTACGAGATGAGAGCAACATCACCCAGGTCCGACCTTCTGTGAGCACTGCTGATCCTGTCTTCGATGATAGCAATCATGCTCACGACTGCACAGTTGCGGCATTTTCCAACTTGGTCGAACTTTCACCTGAAGCGGTAAACCATTTTTTTGAAACTCTGTCTCAAATGATGTTTTCCCCCGAACAAAAAGAATAACTTTAAAGCAAACTAGTACACAGCGTTCCCTGAACTCTGAATTCGGCCTTCGGCTTTGATAAACAAAAGCTACTGAACATATTTGGAACTATATATTTTTTTCTCTCTCCCCTGAAAGCGAAATTATTTTTTTTCCCGATTCCAAAATATTTACCTTTTTTCTGGCACATGTACTCTGCTTGAAGTAGAACTATTCTTAGAGAACAGAGCTTCTATTTTAGGAAATCTAAAGACAATATATCACGTCAGCCTCTAGCACATTTACAACAACTGTATTTATATGTGATGGAATGGTCTCGACCCTTTTTTCTGTATTAAGAGCCTTTTCATGTGTAAATTTTGCAAATCATTCATGCAGATATATATATGCATCTTTTTTAATGAATGATTACACTGCTTAGAAAGCGTACAGTACCTATATTCATTTTCATGTATTTCGCATACACCATTTCAAATGCAAAAATGTATTTTGGGGTGGGTTGATATACACATGCACCTTTTTTATTTACTATTGCTTAAGTTTTAGTAATGATGGACATTAATTCGTGGAGTGGGTGTAGTGTTTTATCTAGGAAACCTGAATCAATATTCCTATTTTATGCCCTTGTCCGGCTATAATCAATAATATCCATACAACGGCATTATAATCATATCAATAATTCAGTCGTAGCACATGCTGTCACATTAAGCAAGGCTACTTCTCCGGCCCCCTAGTAAAGCACACCGAGTTCTCTAAACAAAACCAATCCTCCAGCAACCTGGGAAATCCCCTTGCCTTTGTTTTGATTTTGTCCTAGAACTCCTGTAAAGCACTGTAAGAACGGCCAGTTCTTAGTGACATCTTTATTGACGTCTTATGTCCAACCTTAAGTCAAACCCAGGCACCTTTCAGGTATAAATATACCAACGTTGCCTTAAGCAAACACACGGTGGTGATTCTGGAGCAGAGCAGCAATCTACTTGCCCGGGAGCCCAGCTGATGCGAGAGCCCACGGACGCTGCCCCTCCTCTTTGACGCGCTCACAAAGAAGCTGTCTTTTCTCCTGCTGAGAAATCCAGCTCCGGCGTTTCCAGCCTACCCTTGCGGGTTGCTGGGATATCGAGTCCTGAGAAAGAGATACAAGACCTCCTGCTTTCTATTTACCCAGGTACGGAACTGACTAAACCCTTACAGAGAATTCTTGAGTCAGATTCTTGGCAAAACAAACTTAACTCAAACTGCTACTTACTTACTCCTTCCCACGTATTAGGCTTAGGTCAGGTACACCAGGGTAGGCGTATTTCGAAGCACCAGTTGAGTACGATTAGTCAATGTATATATGTATGTATATATTTTATCTATTTTAAAGTATTATATGGCTAAGAAACCATATCAATGCTTTTTCAGTATTATTTTATAATCCTCCTTTTACTGTACGCACTTTACTTTACCATGAGCATTACAATCGTGGCGATTCATTTCTCTTGTATGAGGAAGAAGACTGCTCAATAAATAACACCTTTTATTGAAAATGCCCGTCTCTCTTTTCTCTGCATTCTGGTGAAACTAAGTACGCACTTTTGACTGAGTGAAATAGCTGTCTATTGTTTTCACATGAACCTAGAGATACACTCTTATTCAGGGAGAGCAAAGTTGTCATGTTTTATGGTTGTCAGAAGCTAATCCCTTCTTGTCTATCCAGGGAGGTTAAACTCCTCCTCGTTTATTCGAGAAAGTTTCTAGTGACCTCTGAGCTAGCTGGCAAACCTTACGTCTAATATAGTCAGTAGAGACCTAGATAACCTCAGTCCTACGTCTACATTGCTGAATATATTATTCCAATGCGCAGAGCCTATTGGGAATATAGGAACTACACTACAATCCTGGCTGAAGACGGCTGATAGCCAGAAACCGGTCCTAGGATGCTTGATTCCACTCCAGGAAAGACATGGCTTGGCAGTTCGGGCTGGACTGTTCCCATGAGGCACAGGGTCAAGGCTGATTTGCATACGGCCATGTCTGAACTGGGGTGGTGTGAAGTGCAAAGAAACGATGGATTTAGGCCCAGATCTCTGTACTGGGGTGAATGTATGACATTGTTCTGCATTCTGTCCATCAACTGTTGTTTTGCATTTGTCACCCCGAGTGGGATGGGTATGCTCAGACGTGAGTCCCATGCTCTCCACACTACTGGAGTCAAGCTATCCTGGCTGAAGACGGCCGATAGCCAGAAATCGGTCCTAGGATGCTTGATTCCGGTCCAGGAAAGACATGGCTTGGCAGTTCGGGCTGGACTGTTCCCATGAGGCACAGGGTCAAGGCTGATTTGCATATGGCCATGTCTGAACTGTGGTGGTGTGGAGTGCAAAATAAAGATGGATTTAGGCCCAGATCTCTGTACTGGGGTGAATGTATGACATTGTTCTACATTCTGTCCATCAACTGTTGTTTTGCATTTGTCACCCCGAGTGGGATGGGTATGCTCAGACGTGAGTCCCATGCTCTCCACACTACTCGAGTCAAGCTATCCTGGCTGAAGACGGCTGATAGCCAGAAACCGGTCCTAGGATGCTTGATTCCAGCCCAGGAAAGACATGGCTTGGCAGTTCGGGCTGGACTGTTCCCACGAGGCACAGGGTCAGGGCTGATTTGCATATGGCCATGTCTGAACTGGGATGGTGTGGAGTGCAAAAACGATGGATTTAGGCCCAGATCTCTGTACTGGGGTGAATGTATGACATTGTTCTGCATTCTGTCCATCAACTGTTGTTTTGCATTTGTCACCCCGAGTGGGATGGGTATGCTCAGACGTGAGTCCCATGCTCTCCACACTAATGGAGTCAAGCTGTCCTGGCTGAAGACGGCCGATAGCAAGAAACCGGTCCTAGGATGCTTGATTCTGGTCCAGGAAAGACATGGCTTGGCAGTTCGGGCTGGACTGTTCTCATGAGGCACAGGGTCAAGGCTGATTTGCATATGGCCATGTCTGAACTGGGTGGTGTGGAGTGCAAAAAAATAATGGATTTAGGCCAAGATCTCTGTACTGGGGTGAATGTATGACATTGTTCTGCATTCTGTCCATCAACTGTTGTTTTGCATTTGTCACCCCGAGTGGGATGGGTATGCTCAGACGTGAGTCCCATGCTCTCCACACTAATGGAGTCACGCTATCCTGGCTGAAGACGGCCGATAGCCAGAAACCGGTCCTAGGATGCTTGATTCCGGTCGAGGAAAGACATGGCTTGGCAGTTCGGGCTGGACTGTTCTCATGAGGCACAGGGTAAAGGCTGATTTGCAGATGGCCATGTCTGAATTGGGGTGGTGTGGAGTGCAAAAAAATGATGGATTTATGCCCAGATCTCTGTACTGGGGTGAATGTATGACATTGTTCTGCATTCTGTCCATCAACTGTTGTTTTGCATTTGTCACCCCAAGTGGATGGGTATGATCAGACGTGAGTCCCATGCTCTCCACACTACTGGAGTCAAGCTATCCTGGCTGAAGACGGCTGATAGCCAGAAACCGGTCCTAGGATGCTTGATTCCAGTCCAGGAAAGACATGGCTTGGCAGTTCGGGCTGGACTGTTCCCATGAGGCACAGGGTCAAGGCTGATTTGCATATAGCCATGTCTGAACTGGGGTGGTGTGGAGTGCAAAAAATGATGGATTTAGGCCCAGATCTCTGTACTGGGATGAATATATGACATTGTTCTGCATTCTGTCCATCAACTGTTGTTTTGCATTTGTCACCCTGAGTGGGATGGGTATGCTCAGACGTGAGTCCCATGCTCTCCACACTAATGGAGTCAAGCTATCCTGGCTGAAGACGGCTGATAGCCAGAAACCAGTCCTAGGATGCTTGATTCCCGTCCAGGAAATACATGGCTTGGCAGTTCGGGCTGGACTGTTCCTATGAGGCATAGGTTCAAGGCTAATTTGCATATGGCCATGTCTGAACTGGGGTGGTGTGGAGTGCAATAAAACGATGGATTTAGGCCCAGATCTCTGTACTGGGGTGAATGTATGACATTGTTCTGCATTCTGTCCATCAACTGTTGTTTTGCATTTGTCACCCCGAGTGGGAAGGGTATGCTCAGACGTGTGTCCCATGCTCTCCACACTACTGGAGTCAAGCTATCCTGGCTGAAGACGGCTGATAGCCAGAAACCGGTTCTAGGATGCTTGATTACGGTCCAGAAAAGACATGGCTTGGCAGTTCGGGCTGGACCGTTCCCATGAGGCACAGGGTCAAGGCTGATTTGCATATGGCCATGTCTGAACTGGGGTGGTGTGGAGTGCAAAAAAATGATGGATTTAGCCCAGATCTCTGTACTGGGGTGAATGTATGACATTGTTCTGCATTCTGTCCATCAACTGTTGTTTTGCATTTGTCACCCCGAGTGGGATAGGTATGCTCAGACGTGAGTCCCATGCTCTCCACACTACTGGAGTCAAGCTATCCTGGCTGAAGACGGCTGATAGCCAGAAACCGGTCCTAGGATGCTTGATTCAGGTATAGGAAAGACATGGCTTGGCAGTTCGGGCTGGACTGTTCCCATGAGGCACAGGGTCAAGGCTGATTTGCATATAGCCATGTCTGAACTGGGGTGGTGTGGAGTGCAAAAAAACGATGGATTTAGGCCCCGATCTATGTACTGGGATTAATGTATGACATTGTTTTGCATTCTGTCCTTCAACTGTTGTTTTGCATTTGTCACCCCGAGTGGGATGGGTATGCTCAGACGTGAGTCCCATGCTCTCCATACTACTGGAGTCAAGCTATCCTGTCTAAAGATGGCTGATAGCCAGAAACCGGTCCTAGGATGCTTCATTCAGGTCCAGGAAAGACATGGCTTGGCAGTTCGGGCTGGACAGTTCCCATGAGGCACAGGGTCAAGGCTGATTTGCATATGGCCATGTCTGAACTGGGATGGTGTGGAGTGCAAAAAAATGATGGATTTAGGCCCAGATCTCTGTACTGGGGTGAATGTATGACATTGTTCTGCATTCTGTCCATCAACTGTTGTTTTGCATTTGTCACCCCGAGTGGGATAGGTATGCTCAGACGTGTCTCCCATGCTCTTCACACTACTGGAGTCAAGCTATCCTCGCTGAAGACGGCTGATAGCCAGAAACCGGTCCTAGGATGCTTGATTCCGGTACAGTAAAGACATGGCTTGGCAGTTCGGGCTGGACTGTTCCCATGAGGCACAGGGTCAAGGCTGATTTGCATATGGCCATGTCTGAACTGGGTGGTGTGGAGTGCAAAAAAATAATGGATTTAGGCCAAGATCTCTGTACTGGGGTGAATGTATGACATTGTTCTGCATTCTGTCCATCAACTGTTGTTTTGCATTTGTCACCCCGAGTGGGATGGGTATGCTCAGACGTGAGTCCCATGCTCTCCACACAACTGGAGTCAAGCTATCCTGGCTGAAGACGGCTGATAGCCAGAAACCGGTCCTAGGATGCTTGATTCCGGTCCAAAAAAGACATGGCTTGGCAGTTCGGGCTGGACCGTTCCCATGAGGCACAGGGTCAAGGCTGATTTGCATATATGGCCATGTCTGAACTGGGGTGGTGTGGAGTGCAAAAAAATGATGGATTTAGTCCCAGATCTCTGTACTGGGGTGAATGTATGACATTGTTCTGCATTCTGTCCATCAACTGTTGTTTTGCATTTGTCACCCCAAGTGGGATAGGTATGCTCAGACGTGAGTCCCATGCTCTCCACACTACTGGAGTCAAGCTATCCTGGCGGAATCCGGCTGATAGCCGGAAACCGGTCCTAGGGTGCTTGATTCCGGTACAGGAAAGACATGGCTTGGCAGTTCGGGCTGGACTGTTCCCATGAGGCACAGGGTCAAGGCTGATTTGCATATAGCCATGTCTGAACTGGGGTGGTGTGGAGTGCAAAAAAACGATGGATTTAGGCCCAGATCTATGTACTGGGATTAATGTATGACATTGTTCTGCATTCTGTCCATCAACTGTTGTTTTGCATTTGTCACCCCGAGTGGGATGGGTATGCTCAGACTTGAGTCCCATGCTCTCCATACTACTGGAGTCAAGCTATCCTGGCTGAAGATGGCTCATAGCCAGAAACCGGTCCTAGGATGCTTGAGTCCGATCCAGGAAAGACATGGCTTGGCAGTTCGGGCTGGACTGTTCTCATGAGGCACAGGGTCAAGGCTGATTTGCATATGGCCATGTCTGAACTGGGGTGGTGTGGAGTGCAAATAAATGATGGATTTAGGCCCAGATCTCTGTACTGGGGTGAATGTATGACATTGTTCTGCATTCTGTCCATCAACTGTTGTTTTGCATTTGTCACCCCAAGTGGGATGGGTATGCTCAGACGTGAGTACCATGCTCTCCACACTACTGGAGTCAAGCTATCCTGGCTGAAGACGGGTGATAGCCAGAAACCGGTCCTAGGATGCTTGATTCCGGTGCAGGAAAGACATGGCTTCGCAGTTCGGGCTGGACTGTTCCCATGAGGCACAGGGTCAAGGCTGATTTGCATATGGCCATGTCTGAAGTGGGGTGGTGTGGAATGCAAAAAAACGATGGATTTAGGCCCAGATCTCTGTACTGGGATGAATGTATGACATTCTTCTGCATTCTGTCCATCAACTGTTGTTTTGCATTTGTCACCCCGAGTGGGATGGGTATGCTCAGACGTGAGTCCCATGCTCTCCACACTACTGGAGTCAAGCTATCCTGGCTAAAGATGGCTGATAGCCAGAAACCGGTCCTAGGATGCTTGATTCAGGTCCAGGAAAGACATGGCTTGGCAGTTCGGGCTGGACTGTTCCCATGAGGCACAGGGTCAAGGCTGATTTGCATATGGCCATGTCTGAACTGGGGTGGTATGCAGTGCAAAATAACGATGGATTTAGGCCCAGATCTCTGTACTGGGGTGAATGTATGACATTGCTCTGCATTCTGTCCAGTAACTGTTGTTTTGCATTTGTCACCCAGAGTGGGATGGGTATGCTCAGACGTGAGTCCCATGCTCTCCACACTACTGGAGTCAAGCTATCCTGGCTGAAGACGGCTGATAGCCAGAAACCGGTCCTAGGATGCTTGATTCAGGTCCAGGAAAGACATGACTTGGCAGTTCGGGCTGGACTGTTCCCATGAGGCACAGGGTCAAGGCTGATTTGCATATGGCCATGTCTAAACTGGGGTGGTGTGGAGTGCGAAAAACGATTGATTTAGGCCCAGATCTCTGTACTGGGGTGAATGTATGACATTGTTCTGCATTCTGTCCATCAACTGTTGTTTTGCATTGGTCACCCCGAGTGGGATGGGTATGCTCAGACGTGAGTCCCAGGCTCTCCACACTAATGGAGTCAAGCTATCCTGGCTGAAGACGGCTGATAGCCAGAAACCGGTCCAAGGATGCTTGATTCCGGTCTAGGAAAGACATGGCTTGGCAGTTGGGGCTGGACTGTTCCTATGAGGCACAGGGTCAAGGCTGATTTGCATATGGCCATGTCTGAACTGGGGTGGTGTGGAGTGCAAAAAAACGATGGATTTAGGCCCAGATCTCTGTACTGGGGTGAATGTATGACATTGTTCTGCATTCTGTCCATCAACTGTTGTTTTGCATTTGTCACCCCGAGTGGGATGGGTATGCTCAGACGTGAGTCCCGTGCTCTCCACACTACTGGAGCTAAGCTATCCTGGCTGAAGACGGCTGATAGCCAGAAACCAGTCCTAGGATGCTTGATTCCGGTAAAGGAAAGGCATGGCTTGGCAGTTCGGGCTGGACTGTTCCCATGAGGCACAGGGTCAAGGCTGACTTGCATATGGCCATGTCTGAACTGGTATGGTGTGGAGTGCAAAAAAACGATGGATTTAGGCCCAGATCTCTGTACTGGGGTGAATGTATGACATTGTTCTGCATTCTGTCCATCAACTGTTGTTTTGCATTTGTCACCCCGAGTGGGAAGGGTATGCTCAGACGTGTGTCCCATGCTCTCCACACTACTGGAGTCAAGCTATCCTGGCTGAAGACGGCTGATAGCCAGAAACCGGTTCTAGGATGCTTGATTACGGTCCAGAAAAGACATGGCTTGGAAGTTCGGGCTGGACCGTTCCCATGAGGCACAGGGTCAAGGCTGATTTGCATATAGCCATGTCTGAACTGGGGTGGTGTGGAGTGCAAAAAAACGATGGATTTAGGCCCAGATCTATGTACTGGGATTAATGTATGACATTGTTCTGCATTCTGTCCATCAACTGTTGTTTTGCATTTGTCACCCCGAGTGGGATGGGTATGCTCAGACGTGAGTCCCATGCTCTCCATACTACTGGAGTCAAGCTATCCTGTCTAAAGATGGCTGATAGCCAGAAACCGGTCCTAGGATGCTTCATTCAGGTACAGGAAAGACATGGCTTGGCAGTTCGGGCTGGACTGTTCCCATGAGGCACAGGGTCAAGGCTGATTTGCATATGGCCATGTCTGAACTGGGGTGGTGTGGAGTGCAAAAAATACGATGGATTTAGGCCCAGATCTCTGTACTGGGGTGAATGTATGACATTGTTCTGCATTTTGTCCATCAACTGTTGTTTTGCATTTGTCACCCCGAGTGGGATGGGTATGCTCAGACGTGAGTCCCATGCTCTCCACACTAATGGAGTCAAGCTATCCTGGCTGAAGACGGCCGATAGCCAGAAACCGGTCCTAGGATGCTTGATTCCGGTCCAGGAAAGACATGGCTTGGCAGTTCGGGCTAGACTGTTCTCATGAGGCACAGGGTAAAGGCTGATTTGCAGATGGCCATGTCTGAACTGGGGTGGTGTGGAGTGCAAAAAAATGATGGATTTACGCCCAGATCTCTGTACTGGGGTGAATGTATGACATTGTTCTGCATTCTGTCCATCAACTGTTGTTTTGCATTTGTCACCCCGAGTGGGATAGGTATGCTCAGACGTGAGTCCCATGCTCTCCACACTACTGGAGTCAAGCTATCCTGGCTGAAGACGGCTGATAGCCAGAAACCGGTTCTAGGATGCTTGATTACGGTCCAAGAAAGACATGGCTTGGCAGTTCGGGCTGGACTGTTCCTATGAGGCACAGCGTCAAGGCTGATTTGCATATGGCCATGTCTGAACTGGGGTGGTGTGGAGTGCAAAAAAACGATGGATTTAGGCCCAGATCTCTGTACTGGGGTGAATGTATGACATTGTTCTGCATTCTGTCCATCAACTGTTGTTTTGCATTTGTCACCCCGAGTGGGCTGGGTATGCTCAGACGTGAGTCCCATGCTCTCCACACAACTGGAGTCAAGCTATCCTGGCTGAAGACGGATGATAGCTAGAAACCGGTCCTAGGATGCTTGATTCCGGTCCAGGAAAGACATGGCTTGGCAGTTCGGGCTGGACTGTTCCTATGAGACACAGGGTCAAGGCTTATTTGCATATGGCCATGTCTGAACTGGGGTGGTGTGGAGTGCAAAAAAACGATGGATTTAGGCCCAGATCTCTGTACTGGGGTGAAGGTATGACATTGTTCTGCATTCTGTGCATCAACTGTTGTTTTGCATTTGTCACCCCGAGTGGGAAGGGTATGCTCAGACGTGTGTCCCATGCTCTCCACACTACTGGAGTCAAGCTATCCTGGCTGAAGACGGCTGATAGCCAGAAACCGGTTCTAGGATGCTTGATTCCGGTCCAAAAAAGACATGGCTTGGCAGTTCGGGCTGGACCGTTCCCATGAGGCACAGGGTCAAGGCTGATTTGCATATATGGCCATGTCTGAACTGGGGTGGTGAGAAGTGCAAAAAAATGATCTATTTAGTCCCAGATCTCTGTACTGGGGTGAATGTATGACATTGTTCTGCATTCTGTCCATCAACTGTTGTTTTGCATTTGTCACCCCGAGTGGGATAGGTATGCTCAGACGTGAGTCCCATGCTCTCCACACTACTGGAGTCAAGCTATCCTGGCGGAATCCGGCTGACAGCCGGAAACCGGTCCTAGGGTGCTTGATTCCGGTACAGGAAAGACATGGCTTGGCAGTTCGGGCTGGACTGTTCCCATGAGGCACAGGGTCAAGGCTGATTTGCATATAGCCATGTCTGAACTGGGGTGGTGTGGAGTGCAAAAAAACGATGGATTTAGGCCCAGATCTATGTACTGGGATTAATGTATGACATTGTTCTGCATTCTGTCCATCAACTGTTGTTTTGCATTTGTCACCCCGAGTGGGATGGGTATGCTCAGACTTGAGTCCCATGCTCTCCATACTACTGGAGTCAAGCTATCCTGGCTGAAGATGGCTAATAGCCAGAAACCGGTCCTAGGATGCTTGAGTCCGATCCAGGAAAGACATGGCTTGGCAGTTCGGGCTGGACTGTTCTCATGAGGCACAGGGTCAAGGCTGATTTGCATATGGCCATGTCTGAACTGGGGTGGTGTGGAGTGCAAATAAATGATGGATTTAGGCCCAGATCTCTGTACTGGGGTGAATGTATGACATTGTTCTGCATTCTGTCCATCAACTGTTGTTTTGCATTTGTCACCCCAAGTGGGATGGGTATGCTCAGACGTGAGTACCATGCTCTCCACACTACTGGAGTCAAGCTATCCTGGCTGAAGACGGGTGATAGCCAGAAACCGGTCCTAGGATGCTTGATTCCGGTCCAGGAAAGACATGGCTTGGCAGTTCGGGCTGGACTGTTCCCATGAGGCACAGGGTCAAGGCTGATTTGCATATGGCCATGTCTGAAGTGGGGTGGTGTGGAATGCAAAAAAACGATGGATTTAGGCCCAGATCTCTGTACTGGGATGAATGTATGACATTCCTCTGCATTCTGTCCAGTAACTGTTGTTTTGCATTTGTCACCCAGAGTGGGATGGGTATGCTCAGACGTGAGTCCCATGCTCTCCACACTACTGGAGTCAAGCTATCCTGGCTGAAGACGGCTGATAGCCAGAAACCGGTCCTAGGATGCTTGATTCAGGTCCGGGAAAGACATGACTTGGCAGTTCGGGCTGGACTGTTCCCATGAGGCACAGGGTCAAGGCTGATTTGCATATGGCCATGTCTAAACTGGGGTGGTGTGGAGTGCGAAAAACGATGGATTTAGGCCCAGATCTCTGTACTGGGGTGAATGTATGACATTGTTCTGCATTCTGTCCATCAACTGTTGTTTTGCATTGGTCACCCCGAGTGGGATGGGTATGCTCAGACGTGAGTCCCAGGCTCTCCACACTAATGGAGTCAAGCTATCCTGGCTGAAGACGGCTGATAGCCAGAAACCGGTCCAAGGATGCTTGATTCCGGTCTAGGAAAGACATGGCTTGGCAGTTGGGGCTGGACTGTTCCTATGAGGCACAGGGTCAAGGCTGATTTGCATATGGCCATGTCTGAACTGGGGTGGTGTGGAGTGCAAAAAAACGATGGATTTAGGCCCAGATCTCTGTACTGGGGTGAATGTATGACATTGTTCTGCATTCTGTCCATCAACTGTTGTTTTGCATTTGTCACCCCGAGTGGGATGGGTATGCTCAGACGTGAGTCCCGTGCTCTCCACACTACTGGAGCTAAGCTATCCTGGCTGAAGACGGCTGATAGCCAGAAACCGGTCCTAGGATGCTTGATTCCGGTAAAGGAAAGGCATGGCTTGGCAGTTCGGGCTGGACTGTTCCCATGAGGCACAGGGTCAAGGCTGACTTGCATATGGCCATGTCTGAACTGGTATGGTGTGGAGTGCAAAAAAACGATGGATTTAGGCCCAGATCTCTGTACTGGGGTGAATGTATGACATTGTTCTGCATTCTGTCCATCAACTGTTGTTTTGCATTTGTCACCCCGAGTGGGAAGGGTATGCTCAGACGTGTGTCCCATGCTCTCCACACTACTGGAGTCAAGCTATCCTGGCTGAAGACGGCTGATAGCCAGAAACCGGTTCTAGGATGCTTGATTACGGTCCAGAAAAGACATGGCTTGGCAGTTCGGGCTGGACCGTTCCCATGAGGCACAGGGTCAAGGCTGATTTGCATATAGCCATGTCTGAACTGGGGTGGTGTGGAGTGCAAAAAACGATGGATTTAGGCCCAGATCTATGTACTGGGATTAATGTATGACATTGTTCTGCATTCTGTCCATCAACTGTTGTTTTGCATTTGTCACCCCGAGTGGGATGGGTATGCTCAGACGTGAGTCCCATGCTCTCCATACTACTGGAGTCAAGCTATCCTGTCTAAAGATGGCTGATAGCCAGAAACCGGTCCTAGGATGCTTCATTCAGGTACAGGAAAGACATGGCTTGGCAGTTCGGGCTGGACTGTTCCCATGAGGCACAGGGTCAAGGCTGATTTGCATATGGCCATGTCTGAACTGGGGTGGTGTGGAGTGCAAAAAATACGATGGATTTAGGCCCAGATCTCTGTACTGGGGTGAATGTATGACATTGTTCTGCATTTTGTCCATCAACTGTTGTTTTGCATTTGTCACCTCGAGTGGGATGGGTATGCTCAGACGTGAGTCCCATGCTCTCCACACTAATGGAGTCAAGCTATCCTGGCTGAAGACGGCCGATAGCCAGAAACCGGTCCTAGGATGCTTGATTCCGGTCCAGGAAAGACATGGCTTGGCAGTTCGGGCTGGACTGTTCTCATGAGGCACAGGGTAAAGGCTGATTTGCAGATGGCCATGTCTGAACTGGGGTGGTGTGGAGTGCAAAAAAATGATGGATTTACGCCCAGATCTCTGTACTGGGGTGAATGTATGACATTGTTCTGCATTCTGTCCATCAACTGTTGTTTTGCATTTGTCACCCCAAGTGGATGGGTATGATCAGACGTGAGTCCCATGCTCTCCACACTACTGGAGTCAAGCTATCCTGGCTGAAGACGGCTGATAGCCAGAAACCTGTCCTAGGATGCTTGATTCCGGTCCAGGAAAGACATGGCTTGGCAGTTCGGGCTGGACTGTTCCCATGAGGCACAGGGTCAAGGCTGATTTGCATATAGCCATGTCTGAACTGGGGTGGTGTGGAGTGCAAAAAAAGATGGATTTAGGCCCAGATCTCTGTACTGGGATGAATGTATGACATTGTTCTGCATTCTATCCATCAACTGTTGTTTTGCATTTGTCACCCTGAGTGGGATGGATATGCTCAGACGTGAGTCCCATGCTCTCCACACTAATGGAGTCAAGCTATCCTGGCTGAAGACGGCTGATAGCCAGAAACCGGTCCTAGGATGGTTGATTCCGGTCCAGGAAAGACATGGCTTGGCAGTTCGGGCTGGACTGTTCCTATGAGGCACAGGGTCAAGGCTGATTTGCATATGGCCATGTCTGAACTGGGGTGGTGTGGAGTGCAAAAAAACGATGAATTTAGGCCCAGATCTCTGTACTGGGGTGAATGTATGACATTGTTCTGCATTCTGTCCATCAACTGTTGTTTTGCATTTGTCACCCCGAGTGGGATGGGTATGCTCAGACGTGAGTCCCGTGCTCTACACACTACTGGAGCTAAGCTATCCTGGCTGAAGACGGCTGATAGCCAGAAACCGGTCCTAGGATGCTTGATTCCGGTAAAGGAAAGACATGGCTTGGCAGTTCGGGCTGGACTGTTCCCATGAGGCCCAGGGTCAAGGCTGACTTGCATATGGCCATGTCTGAACTGGTATGGTGTGGAGTGCAAAAAAACGATGGATTTAGGCCCAGATCTCTGTACTGGGGTGAATGTATGACATTGTTCTGCATTCTGTCCATCAACTGTTGTTTTGCATTTGTCACCCCGAGTGGGAAGGGTATGCTCAGACGTGTGTCCCATGCTCTCCATACTACTGGAGTCAAGCTATCCTGGCTGAAGACGGCTGATAGCCAGAAACCGGTTCTAGGATGCTTGATTACGGTCCAGAAAAGACATGGCTTGGCAGTTCGGGCTGGACCGTTCCCATGAGGCACAGGGTCAAAGCTGATTTGCATATGGCCATGTCTGAACTGGGGTGGTGTGGAGTGTAAAAAAATGATGGATTTAGGCCCAGATCTCTGTACTGGGGTGAATGTATGACATTGTTCTGCATTCTGTCCATCAACTGTTGTTTTGCATTTGTCACCCCGAGTGGGATAGGTATGCTCAGATGTGAGTCCCATGCTCTCCACACTACTGGAGTCAAGCTATCCTGGCTGAAGACGGCTGATAGCCAGAAACCGGTCCTAGGATGCTTGATTCCGGTATAGGAAGGACATGGCTTGGCAGTTCGGGCTGGACTGTTCCCATGAGGCACAGGGTCAAGGCTGATTTGCATATAGCCATGTCTGAACTGGGGTGGTGTGGAGTGCAAAAAAACGATGGATTTAGGCCCAGATCTATGTACTGGAATTAATGTATGACATTGTTCTGCATTCTGTCCATCAACTGTTGTTTTGCATTTGTCACCCCGAGTGGGATGGGTATGCTCAGACGTGAGTCCCATGCTCTCCATACTACTGGAGTCAAGCTATCCTGTCTAAAGATGGCTGATAGCCAGAAACCGGTCCTAGGATGCTTCATTCAGGTCCAGGAAAGACATGGCTTGGCATTTCGGGCTGGACTGTTCCCATGAGGCACAGGGTCAAGGCTGATTTGCATATAGCCATGTCTGAACTGGGGTGGTGTGGAGTGCAAAAAAACGATGGATTTAGGCCCAGATCTATGTACTGGGATTAATGTATGACATTGTTCTGCATTCTGTCCATCAACTGTTGTTTTGCATTTGTCACCCCGAGTGGGATGGGTATGCTCAGACGTGAGTCCCATGCTCTCCATACTACTGGAGTCAAGCTATCCTGTCTAAAGATGGCTGATAGCCAGAAACCGGTCCTAGGATGCTTCATTCAGGTCCAGGAAAGACATGGCTTGGCAGTTCGGGCTGGACTGTTCCCATGAGGCACAGGGTCAAGGCTGATTTGCATATGGCCATGTCTGAACTGGGGTGGCGTGGAGTGCAAAAAAATAATGGATTTAGGCCCAGATCTCTGTACTGGGATGAATGTATGACATTCTTCTGCAATCTGTCCATCAACTGTTGTTTTGCATTTGTTACCCCGAGTGGGATGGGTATGCTCAGACGTGAGTCCCATGCTCTCCACACTACTGGAGTCAAGCTATCCTGGCTAAAGATGGCTGATAGCCAGAAACCGGTCCTAGGATGCTTGATTCAGGTCCAGGAAAGACATGGCTTGGCAGTTCGGGCTGGACTGTTCCCATGAGGCACAGGGTCAAGGCTGATTTGCATATGGCCATGTCTGAACTGGGGTGGTGTGCAGTGCAAAAAAACGATGGATTTAGGCCCAGATCTCTGTACTGGGGTGAATGTATGACATTGCTCTGTATTCTGTCCATCAACTGTTGTTTTGCATTTGTCACCCAGAGTGGGATGGGTATGCTCAGACGTGAGTCCCATGCTCTCCACACTACTGGAGTCAAGCTATCCTGGCTGAAGACGGCTGATAGCCAGAAACCGGTCCTAGGATGCTTGATTCAGGTCCAGGAAAGACATGACTTGGCAGTTCGGGCTGGACTGTTCCCATGAGGCACAGGGTCAAGGCTGATTTGCATATGGCTATGTCTAAACTGGGGTGGTGTGGAGTGCAAAAAACGATGGATTTAGGCCCAGATCTCTGTACTGGGGTGAATGTATGACATTGTTCTGCATTCTGTCCATCAACTGTTGTTTTGCATTGGTCACCCCGAGTGGGATGGGTATGCTCAGACGTGAGTCCCATGCTCTCCACACTAATGGAGTCAAGCTATCCTGGCTGAAGACGGCGGATAGCCAGAAACCGGTCCTAGGATGCTTGATTCCGGTCCAGGAAAGGCATGGCTTGGCAGTTCGGGCTGGACTATTCCTATGAGGCACAGGGTCAAGGCTGATTTGCATATGGCCATGTCTGAACTGGGGTGGTGTGGAGTGCAAAAAAACGATAGATTTAGGCCCAGATCTCTGTACTGGGCTGAATGTATGACATTGTTCTGCATTCTGTCCATCAACTGTTGTTTTGCATTTGTCACCCCGAGTGGGATGGGTATGCTCAGACGTGAGTCCCGTGCTCTCCACACTACTGGAGCTAAGCTATCCTGGCTGAAGACGACTGATAGCCAGAAACCGGTCCTAGGATGCTTTATTCCGGTAAAGGAAAGACATGGCTTGGCAGTTCGGGCTGGACTGTTCCCATGAGGCACAGGGTCAAGGCTGACTTGCATATGGCCATCTCTGAACTGGTATGGTGTGGAGTGCAAAAAAACGATGGATTTAGGCCCAGATCTCTGTACTGGGGTGAATGTATGACATTGTTCTGCATTCTGTCCATCAACTGTTGTTTTGCATTGGTCACCCCGAGTGGGATGGGTATGCTCAGACGTGAGTCCCATGCTCTCCACACTAATGGAGTCAAGCTATCCTGGCTGAAGACGGCTGATAGCCAGAAACCGGTCCTAGGATGCTTGATTCAGGTCCAGGAAAGACATGACTTGGTAGTTCGGGCTGGACTGTTCCCATGAGGCACAGGGTCAAGGCTGATTTGCATATGGCCATGTCTAAACTGGGGTGGTGTGGAGTGCAAAAAACGATGGATTTAGGCCCAGATCTCTGTACTGGGGTGAATGTATGACATTGTTCTGCATTCTGTCCATCAACTGTTGTTTTGCATTGGTCACCCCGAGTGGGATGGGTATGCTCAGACGTGAGTCCCATGCTCTCCACACTAATGGAGTCAAGCTATCCTGGCTGAAGACGGCTGATAGCCAGAAACCGGTCCTAGGATGCTTGATTCCGGTCCAGGAAAGACATGGCTTGGCAGTTAGGGCTGGACTCTTCCTATGAGGCACAGGGTCAAGGCTGATTTGCATATGGCCATGTCTGAACTGGGGTGGTGTGGAGTGCAAAAAAACGATGGATTTAGGCCCAGATCTCTGTACTGGGGTGAATGTATGACATTGTTCTGCATTCTGTCCATCAACTGTTGTTTTGCATTTGTCACCCCGAGTGGGATGGGTATGCTCAGACGTGAGTCCCGTGCTCTCCACACTACTGGAGCTAAGCTATCCTGGCTGAAGACGGCTGATAGCCAGAAACCGGTCCTAGGATGCTTTATTCCGGTAAAGGAAAGACATGGCTTGGCAGTTCGTGCTGGACGGTTCCCATGAGGCACAGGGTCAAGGCTGACTTGCATATGGCCAGGTCTCAACTGGTATGGTGTGGAGTGCAAAAAACGATGGATTTAGGCCCAGATCTCTGTACTGGGGTGAATGTATGACATTGTTCTGCATTCTGTCCATCAACTGTTGTTTTGCATTTGTCACCCCGAGTGGGAAGGGTATGCTCAGACGTGTGTCCCATGCTCTCCACACTACTGGAGTCAAGCTATCCTGGCTGAAGACGGCTGATAGCCAGAAACCGGTTCTAGGATGCTTGATTACGGTCCAGAAAAGACATGGCTTGGCAGTTCGGGCTGGACCGTTCCCATGAGGCAGAGGGTCAAGGCTGATTTGCATATAGCCATGTCTGAACTGGGGTGGTGTGGAGTGCAAAAAAACGATGGATTTAGGCCCAGATCTATGTACTGGGATTAATGTATGACATTGTTCTGCATTCTGTCCATCAACTGTTGTTTTGCATTTGTCACCCCGAGTGGGATGAGCATGCTCAGACGTGAGTCCCATGCTCTCCATACTACTGGAGTCAAGCTATCCTGTCTAAAGATGGCTGATAGCCAGAAACCGGTCCTAGGATGCTTCATTCAGGTCCAGGAAAGACATGGCTTGGCAGTTCGGGCTGGACTGTTCCCATGAGGCACAGTGTCAAGGCTGATTTGCATATGGCCATGTCTGAACTGGGGTGGTGTGGAGTGCAAAAAAATGATGGATTTAGGCCCAGATCTCTGTACTGGGGTAAATGTATGACATTGTTCTGCAATCTGTCCATCAACTGTTGTTTTGCATTTGTCACCCCGAGTGGGCTGGGTATGCTCAGACGTGAGTCCCATGCTCTCCACACTTCTGGAGTCAAGCTATCCTGGCTGAAGACGGCTGATAGCCAGAAACCGGTCCTAGAATGCTTGATTCCGGTCCAGGAAAGACATGGCTAGGCAGTTCGGGCTGGACTGTTCCTATGAGGCACAGGGTCAAGGTTGATTTGCATATGGCCATGTCTGAACTGGGGTGGGGTGGAGTGCAAAAAAACGATGGATTTAGGGCCAGATCTCTGTACTGGGGTGAATGTATGACATTGTTCTGCATTCTGTCCATCAACTGTTGTTTTGCATTTGTCACCCGAGTGGGAAGGGTATGCTCAGACGTGTGTCCCATGCTCTCCACACTACTGGAGTCAAGCTATCCTGGCTGAAGACGGCTGATAGCCAGAAACCGGTTCTAGGATGCTTGATTAAGGTCCAGAAAAGACATGGCTTGGCAGTTCGGGCTGGACCGTTCCCATGAGGCACAGGGTTAGGGCTGATTTGCATATGGCCATGTCTGAACTGGGGTCGTGTGGAGTGCAAAAAAATGATGGATTTAGGCCCAGATCTCTGTACTGGGGTGAATGTATGACATTGTTCTGCATTCTGTCCATCAACTGTTGTTTTGCATTTGTCACCCCGAGTGGGATAGGTATGCTCAGACGTGAGTCCCATGCTCTCCACACTACTGGAGTCAAGCTATCCTGGCTGAATCCGGCTGATAGCCGGAAACCGGTCCTAGGATGCTTGATTCCGGTACAGGAAAGACATGGCTTGGCAGTTCGGGCTGGACTGTTCCCATGAGGCACAGGGTCAAGGCTGATTTGCATATAGCCATGTCTGAACTGGGGTGGTGTGGAGTGCAAAAAAACGATGGATTTAGGCCCAGATCTATGTACTGGGATTAATGTATGACATTGTTCTGCATTCTGTCCATCAACTGTTGTTTTGCATTTGTCACCCCGAGTGGGATGGGTATGCTCAGACGTGAGTCCCATGCTCTCCATACTACTGGAGTCAAGCTATCCTGGCTGAAGACGGCTGATAGCCAGAAACCGGTCCTAGGATGCTTGAGTCCGATCCAGGAAAGACATGGCTTGGCAGTTCGGGCTGGACTGTTCCCATGAGGCACAGGGTCAAGGCTGATTTCCATATGGCCATGTCTGAACTGGGGTGGTGTGCAGTGCAAAAAAACGATGGATTTAGGCCCAGATCTCTGTACTGGGGTGAATGTATGACATTGCTCTGCATTCTGTCCATCAACTTTTGTTTTGCATTTGTCACCCAGAGTGGGATGGGTATGCTCAGACGTGAGTCCCATGCTCTCCACACTACTGGAGTCAAGCTATCCTGGCTGAAGACGGCTGATAGCCAGAAACCGGTCCTAGGATGCTAGATTCCGGTCCAGGAAAGACATGGCTTGACAGTTCGGGCTGGACTGTTCCTATGAGGCACAGGGTCAAGGCTGATTTGCATATAGCCATGTCTGAACTGGGGTGGTGTGGAGTGCAAAAAACGATGGATTTAGCCCCAGATCTCTGTACTGGGGTGAATATATGACATTGTTCTGCATTCTGTCCATCAACTGTTGTTTTGCATTTGTCACCCCGAGTGGCATGGGTATGCTCAGACGTGAGTCCCATGCTCTCCACACTACTGGAGTCAAGCTATCCTGACTGAAGACGGCTGATAGCCGAAACCGGTCCTAGGATGCTTGATTCCGGTCCAGGAAAGACATGGCTTGGCAGTTCGGGCTGGACTGTTCCTATGAGGCACAGGGTCAAGGCTGATTTGCATATGGCCATGTCTGAACTGGGGTGGTGTGGAGTGAAAAAAAAACCAAGAAATTAGGCCCAGATCTCTGTACTGGGGTGAATGTATGACATTGTTCTGCATTCTGTCCATCAACTGTTGTTTTGCAGTTGTCACCCGGAGTGGGATGGGTATGCTCAGACGTGAGTCCCATGCTCTCCACACTACTGGAGCTAAGCTATCCTGGTTGAAGACGGCTGATAGCCAGAAACCGGTCCTAGGATGCTTGATTACGGTCCAGAAAACACATGGCTTGACAGTTCGGGCTGGACTGTTCCCATGAGGCAAAGGGTCAAGGCTGATTTGCATATGGCCATCTCTAAACTGGGGTGGTGTGGAGTGCAAAAACCGATGGATTTAGGCCCAGATCTCTGTACTGGGGTGAATGTATGACATTGTTCTGCATTCTGTCCATCAACTGTTGTTTTGCATTGGTCACCCCGAGAGGGATGGGTATGCTCAGACGTGAGTCCCATGCTCTCCACACTAATGGAGTCAAGCTATCCTGGCTAAAGACGGCTGATAGCCAGAAACCTGTCCTAGGATGCTTGATTCCGGTCCAGGAAAGACATGGCTTGGCAGTGTAGTGTAGTTCCTATTATCCCAATAGGCTCTGCGCATTGGAATAATACCTCCAATAGTATAGACCTAGACCAGACGTTAACTAGGTCTTCTACTGTCGATATTAGACTTAAAGTTTTGGGTTTGCCAGCTAGCTCAGAGTTCACTAGAAACTTTCTCGAATAGGCAAGGAGGAGTTGAACCTCCCTGGATAGACAAGAAGGGATTTAGTTTCTGACAACCATAGAACATGACAACTTTGCTCTCCCCTAATCAAGAGTATATCTCTAGAGTCGTGTGAAAACAAAAGACAACTTATTTTACTCAGTCAGTACGTGCATTCTTAGTTTCACCAGATTGTAGAGAAAAGGAAGAGACGGGCGTGTTCAATAAAAGATGTTATTTATTGATCAGTCTCTTTTCTCGTACAAGAGAAATGAATCGATATTATTGCAATACTTATGGTTAAGTAAAGTGCATACAATAAAAGCAGAATTATAAAATAATACTGTAAAAACATTGATATGGTTTCTAAGCCATACGTTATTTAAAATGGACAGAATAGATACATACATATAAACATTTGACTAATCGTACTCAACTGGTGCTTCTAACTACGCCTACCCCAGTGTACCTGACCTAAGCCTAATACGTGGGCGGGGATAGAAAGTAGCAGTTTAAGTTAAGTTTGTTTTGCCAAGTGACTGACTCAAGAATTCTCTGCAAGGGGTTTATTCAGCTCCGTACCTGAGATCTAGGATGGTTGAGGGATAGTATCTCTCGTCTGTGGTCTCGATATTCCAAGCTGCCTGCGAGGGCTGCTCGGAAGCGCCGGAGCTGGATTTCTCGGCAGGAGAAAGCAGCGTCTCGTTCTCAGCGCGTCAGGAAGGCGGGGCAGCTAGTGGGCTTCGCTCTCTGCTGGGCTTCGGCAAGTCTCGCTGCTCCAATCTCGTCACCACCGCGTGTGTTTGCTTAAGGCAATATCGGTAATATTTATACCTGTTAGGTGCCGAGATTGACGTAAGGATGGACATAGATACGTCAATAAGGATGTCATACGAGCTGGTCGTTAGCACATTCTTTTACTGAAGTTCTCGGGGAAATCAAAACAATGGCGCAGGGTTTTTCCCAGGTTGTCATAGGTTTGATTTGTTTTGAGGACTCCGTATGCCTTATCAGGGGCTGGAGGAATATTGCTTTGCCTAATTAGATGGCAAGCGTTATGACCTAATCAGATAACGCGCTCCTGTGCCGTGGTCTGGCGTAATCAGATAACGGTTTCTGCATCATGGGATGGCTGCTAGTTAACTTGTTAACCAGAATAGGGTCAGGAATAGGGGGATCGATACAGAACCTATAGGAATACATCACACCCACTCCACGCTAACTATGCATGGGCGTCCGCAGGGGAGGGCAAGAGGGGGCACTTGCCCCCCCCTGGAACACCGGTCCGTCACTATTGACAGCCCCCACAGACAGTGGTGTTTGTCTGCAGGGCCGTCAATTTTAAAAGCGTGAGAAAGCGCTTGCAATGACGGTCCTGCTTGATGAGCGGTAAAACTGCTGCTGAGGGGCAAGAGAGAAGGTCCGGGCCTGGCTGCTCCCACAGCTTGAAGCAGAGGCGCACCTAGAGTCAAATTTCGGGGGAGGGGGGGCACATTTTTCAAGCTAAGGAAGAGTGGAGCTGCAGGGGCCCTAGGAAGGGGTAAAAACCATCAGTAGCAACCACTGTGATGCTGCAAACTGTAAGCTTTATGACCACAACATCCTTTGGTATATAAGGGGTCTAGTTATTTAGATAAAGCAGGATGTGCAGTGAAAGGAATGACGTTACAAATGAGTAGAGCCTTTAATGCTCTGGAAATGCTAGGTTCTCCAATCTACCTCTCTACCTCTCTCTCTCTCTACCTCTTTCTCTACCTCTCTCTCTCTCTCTACATCTACCTCTCTCTCTACCTCTCTACCTCTCTCTCTCTCTACCTCTTTCCCTACCTCTCTCTCTCTCTACCTCTACCTCTCTCTCTACCTCTCTCTCTCTACCTCTCTATCTCTCTCTCTCTACCTCTCGCTCTACCTCTCTCTCTCCACCTCTCTCTCTCCACCTCTCTCTACCTCTCTCTCTCTACCTCTCTCTACCTCTCTACAGCTCTCTACCTCTACCTCTCTCTCTCTACCTCTCTCTCTCTATACCTCTCTCTCCCTACCTCTCTCTCTCTACCTCCCTCTCTCTCTACCACTCTCTCTCTCTCTCTATCTCTCTCTCTCTACCTCTCTCTCTCTACCTCTCTCTCCATACATCTCTCTCTACCTCCCTCTCTACCTCTCTCTCTACCTCTCTCTCTACCTCTCTCTCTACCTCTCTCTCTACCTCTCTCTCTACCTCTCTACACCTCTCTACACCTCTCTACCTCTACCTCTTTCTCTCTACCTCTCTCTCTCTACCTCTCTCTCTACCTCTCTCTCTCTTCCTCTCTCTCTCTCTACCGCTCTCTCTCTCTACCTCTCTCTCTACCTCTCTCTCTACCCCTCTCTACCTCTCTCTCTACCTCTCTCTCTCTACCTCTCTACCTCTACCTGTCTCTCTACCTCCCTCTCTCTCTCTACCTCTCCCTCTCTACCTCTCTCTCTCTATCTCTCTCGCTCTACCTCCTGCTCTCTACCTCTCTCTCCACCTCTCTCTCTCCAACTCTCTCTACCTCTCTCTCTCTACCTCTCTCTACCTCTCTCTACCTCTCTCTACCTCTCTCTACCTCTACCTCTACCTCTCTCTCTCTCTACCTCTCTCTCTCTCTACCTCTCTCTCTCCCTACCTCTCTCTCTCTACCTCCCTCTCTCTCTAGCGCTCTCTCTCTCTGCCTCTCTCTCTACCTCTCTCTCTCTACCTCTCTACATCTCTCTACCTCTCTCTACCTCTCTCTCTCTACCTCTCTCTCTACCTCTCTCTCTCCCTACCTCTCTCTCTCCCTCTCTCCCTACCCCCCTCTACCCCTCTCTACCTCTCTCTCTACCACTCTTTCTAGCTCTCTCTCTCTCTACCTCTCTCTACCTCTTTACCTCTCTCTCACTCTCTACCTCTCCCTCTACCACTCTCTCTCTACCTTTACATCTCTACCTCTACCTCCCTCTACCTCTCTCTCTACCTCTTTCTCTCTACCTCTCTCTCTCCCTGCTTCTACCTCTCTCTCTACCTCTCTCTCTACCTCTCTCTCTCTCTTCCTCTCTCTCTCTCTACCTCTCTACCTCTCTCTCTTCCTCTCTCTCTCTACCTATCTCTCTCTACCTCTCTCTCTTTATACCCCTCTCTCTCTCTCTACCTCTCTCTCTACCTCTCTCTCTCTCCCTACCTCTACCTCTACCTCTCTCTCTCTACGTCTCTCTTTACTTATTTCTCTACCTCTCTCTCTTCCTCCCTCTCTCTCTACCTCTCTCTCTACCTCTCTCTACCTCTTTACCTCTCTCCCTCTCTACCTCTCCTTCTACCACTCGCTCTCTACCTTTACATCTCTACCTCTACCTCCCTCTACCTCTCTCTCTACCTCTTTCTCTCTACCTCTCTCTCTCCCTGCCTCTACCTCTCTCTCTACCTCTCTCTCGCTACCTCTCTCTCTACCTCTCTACCCCTCTCTACCTCTCTCTCTACCTCTCTCTCTCTTCCTCTCTCTCTCTACCTCTCTACCTCTCTACCTCTCTACCTCTCTCTCTTCCTCTCTCTCTACCTCTCTCTCTACCTCTCTCTCTCTCTACCCCCTCTCTCTCTCTACCTCTCTCTCTACCTCTCTCTCTCTCCCTACCTCTACCTCTCTCTCTCTACCTCTCTCTTTACATCTTTCTCTACCTCTCTCTCTACCTCTCTCTACCCCTCTCTTCCTCTCTCTCTACCTCTCTTTCTACCTCTCTCTCTTCCTCTCTCTCTCTCTACCTCTCTCTCTCCCTCTCTACCTCTCCCCCTACCACTCTCTCTACCTCTCTCCCTCTCTCTCCCTACCTCTACCTCTCTGTCTACTTCTCTCTCTACCACTCTCTCTCTCTACCTCTCTCTCTACCTCTCTCTCTCTCCACCTCTCTCTCTCTCTCTACCTCTCTCTCGCTACCTCTCTCTCTCTACCTCTCTCTCTCTCTCTCTCTCTCTACCTCTACCTCTCTCTCTACCTCTCTCTCTCTACCTCTCTCTCTCTCTACTTCTACCTCTCTCTACCTCTCTCTCTACCCCTCTCTGCCTCTCTCTCTACCTTTCTCTCTTCCTCTCTCCCTTCCTCTCCCTCTCTACCTCTCTCTCTCTACCTCTTTACCTCTCTCTACCTCTCTCTACCTCTCCCTCTACCACTCTCTCTCTACCTCTACCTCTCAACCTCTTTCTCTACCTCTCCTCCTTTACCTCTCTCTCTCTCTTTCTCTCTCTCTACCCCTCCCTCTCTCTCTATACCTCTCTCTCTACCTTTACACCTCTACCTCTCTCTCTACCTCTCTCTCTACCTATCTCTCTCTCCCTACCTCTACCTCTACCTCTCTCTACCTACCTCTACCTCTCTACCTCTCTCTCTCTACCTCTCCCTCTACCCCTCTCTACCTCTGTCTCTCTACCTCTCTACACCTTTCTCTCTCTACCTCTCTACACCTGTCCACCTCTCAACCAGTTGAATTCCGGGAAGCCCAAACCATCAGTATTTCAAATCTGCGCATGAAACGTGGGTAGGATGAGCTGTGCAGCTCAGAATGGGATGTTCTTTTTACATAATTTGTATTTAATAGAATTGGGAAGCAGGAGAGCAGTCTCACAGTTGAGATAGGGATTAACATACACACGTGACAGCTTTTAAATTGGCTTTAAAACCATTCAAAGATGGCTGCAGCATCTACGTGGGATGTGGTGGACTAAGTGGCAGCCGGAGCCCTATAGCACTGCTTGTCATTAAAAAAAAAACCGCATTGACATAGCCAATAGGTCTCCCCTTTGGGACCTTATAAGTGTTTAGTTGTCCAGTACAATATCATTGGTGCAACAACATTAACTGTTGCATGGCTAAACACTTATAAGGTCCCAAAGGCGAGACCTATTGGCTATGCCATTGCTTGTTTATTTTTTCCTCTGTTTCATTGTGGTTGCCAGGTAATCTGCTGTGAAGCCTTACATGAGATTTCTCCCACCCCATGGGTTTCTTTTGTTATTTAAGCTCTTTTGTTTTATTAGATTTTTTATTTGTTTATTTAATACTTGTGCTCAATTATGTCGGAGGATGGTGATGAAGTAAAAATTTTGCCCCCCCCTGGAAAAATTTCTGCGGACGCCCATGTAACTATGGCCATATTTACGAATCTAGGCATAGTAAAACATACTGTAGAGTATCGTGTATACCTTACCACCCCAAAATACATATAATGCATTTCGAAATGATGTAATGTACGGGAAAAATAAAATAGCCATATGTACTATATGCACTTAAGCAGTAGACTAATGCTAAATTAATCACGCATGTATACAATATTAGTAATCGAATATGAGAATTACACATGAAATGGCTCTTAATACAGAAGAAAGGTTCGAGACCACTTCATCACAGTTCAAGAGAAAAAAATATTTATGAACATACCAGCGGGCAGCTAATGTCTATGAAGTTTCTAAAAACAGAAATTAGTTCTCTAAGAATAGTTCTTACTTTAAGCAGAAGAAAAGTGTCCCGTAAAATTTTATTAAAAAAATATTTTGGGGCTGCTATAAACAATTGCTGTCCAAGGACTGGATAAAAAGTTGATCTTGCTACTTTATTATTAAAGTTGAAGGCCAAATTCAAGGTGTCGGGAACGCCGTGTGCTAGCTTGTTCAAGAGTCATTATTTCTGCTCTGGTGAGAACATCATATCATTGAGACTGCTGAAAAAGCTGTCAACAGCTTCCTGTGAGAGTTCCACTAATTCGGAAAAGGATGTAACCATGCATTCATGTGCATGATTGTCTCCATTGACTTTTTGAGTAGTATTGCTGACAGAAGGTTGTACCTGATCGATGCTGCTTTCATCTTGATCTTCACTACCCCTTAATCGTAGTGGTGAAGTTTCCACGAATGCCGTCATCAGGATTGGCAGCCGTTGAGGGCAGCACAATGCATGAGCCTTTACCGGACCCAACAATGTTTCTGCATCCATTGGCGCATCCGATTGTAGCGTCAGACAGGTGTCCAACACGCATTCTTCTCCGCACAGCATGCACCTTAATACAGGTAAAACACATCTTTGCCATATCAGTCGAAATGAAAGAAACCAAGTCATGTTCAGGTCTCTAAGCCGGGTTAGTCCCAGGATTTTTGATATCCAGTCCCGGTATCCAATGGCTCGGATTGTTTCTTCCCTTGTCGCGGGTGTTTTGTCTGTGACATGGTTTGCCATAACAAAATATAAGGACTAAGAATAGGATTCCTGCAATTAGTCCCAAAATGAGGGGAACTCCTCCAAAAATCGAATGGACGAAGTCTGGAAAAATACCCAGTATGGCTTTGAATGGTGTTAATGCCATCGAAAATACTGTCTTAAATACATTTGAGACTCCACTGGTATCAGAAATATTTAGGATTTCATTCAGGATTTCTGCGAAATGTATGGGGGAATTAGTTGATAACAATGAGTGAATCTCTGCAGTCGTCCTTGCGACTAGGAGATCATACGTTTCTTTTGATGACGTGAGCCTGGTCGGCGTCTGAAGAAGCACTGTTTTCATTCTGCTTAAAGTATCAACTCGAATAGAAGTAATTTTCAAGTTAGGCCATGCCCTTGCCTCCCTGTCTGGAAAGGAGCTGGGGAACAATAAGCGTCCACAGCACATGACCTTCGCAGTCGTACTAACGAGATAAGGAACCCCGGGCAGTAGACTACAACATCTGCGATCCACAATTAGAATGTAACTCCCGTTATAGAGTCTTTTAAAGAATGGTTCTATCTCTGTTGCAGGTGCGCCTAGCTGGTGACATGAAAGGTTATTTGAGTTCCCTTCACAGGCTCCATGCAAACTAATTCCATTACACAGAAGTGTACCGCTTAGTGACATTGCACAATTATTGCCACTAAGAAACACTTTCTGTCCTTTATTACTGACACATGCATGTGAATAGGGCAAGTTCCATGTTGTCTTAATGTACCCTTTTCCCAATTTCTCGTACATGCCAGCCTGTATATATTTTTGGCAGTATTGAAACCTGAAAGTAGATATCGGAATATTAATTATCCCATGTATTATCCATTCAATGACAGGTCGTTCTGACATTGTCAATGGTAATCTCTCGAGTTTCTCAATGCTCAGGATTGTATAATCAGCACCCTTCTGTGCCATACTGATCTGTTTATCAGTAAGGTTAAAGATATTGAATAGTGACGTTGTGTTGATTAAACGCCAAGGCACATAGCCTGAAGGCAGATTTTGTAACGTCCAGCCAAGCTGTACAATAGAACGCAATTCAGACTTACCGTGTTGTAACAACAGTAAGTCTTGCGATATTATGTCGATTGCTGATGACACAATGCTGTCCAATGAAAAGATTCTGGAGGACAGAGTCATTAACCCATTGTCCACTACAGAAAGCGATTTTTCCAAATTAATACGGTCAATTTCCCGTATACTTTCTGCTGTCTCAATTTGAGTTATCTTCCAGGCCTCGTTGTAAGCTGCATATATAGAGGCTGCTATGAAGCGTTTTTGACGCTGTTTGCGCGGTCCCATAATGAAATCACGCAAGTCAGCACCATCAGTAAGTAAAGTTAGGTGTTGCTTAATTTCTGTCAGTGTGGAAGTTTTTAGCCATTGAAGGCAGAGTTTGCCCACACTGTAGGTGGTGATTATCCCTGGGTGTTGTCTTTGGGAATATCTAGGGTCTGGCCTGGTCAATGTGAACCCCTGTGTTTTGTTCAGGAATCTGTCTTGACAGTTATTAGTATCTGTGGGCCAGATTAACCATTGTTTCCAATCAGGATTTGTTCTGTTTTGGTTTAATACATAGTTTACGTCTATCTCTTCATCCGCAGAGTTATTGCTGTTCATTGTTGGTTTTGGAATAGACGGTTTATTTAAGTCTTTGATTTTGGCTAATCCAAGACGGGTAGTTTGTTGAATACTTTCATTCAAGAATATAATTAGTTCTGGGATCATACAGGCTCTAAACAATGATTCTATACCTTGTACTTGCCATTCTTTTGTACCCCAAACACTTTTTACTTCAACATTTTTGTCCCAATAATCAAAACCAAATGTATTCATTTGTTCAAAAAATGAGTTCGAATATATCAATTTCGTGTTTGTCAGCATTGTTTTTGTTCCTGACTTATTTGACAATTTGAAATAAAATGTTTCAGCATTACTTGTGTTGAACTCTGAAAAATATGAATATTTGTCATAAATGGTTCTTGAGCTTCCTTTTGGAGGGGATGCACAATGTTCCCATTGATTATAATTTAAAACATTTCTAGGTTGTGCTGATTTATGTAAAAAATGGTTACCATAGTGGTTGTAGCAGTACATACTATCATAATTAGATGAACCCTGCAAATAATCATGTTTGGTAAATTTAGCAGACATCACTAGATCAGACATCATGTCATTAATACTTTCAAAGTCCCAATCATCCGCAAATGAGTTTGGTTTTACAAAGTCACTCAACGAGATCTTGATTTGGTGTGGATATTTGAGGATTTCAACCGGACCATAAATTTCATAGTCAGTATTGTCCCATGCTACCCCACCCGGTATAGGATTGGCTGTGAAATTGACTGAAGAAAGTTCCCTTTTCTTGACGTGTGAAGACGTGTGTGGCTTGAGGATCAAGTTGATTTTCTGGCTTGCTGTGTCCATTTTAGCATATTTTCCCTCAATGAAGCGTCCCAAACATAGTATTATGATGAGCCAAAGTATCAGGATAAATACACCAAAGGACACCCAAAATTCAGTCCATGGAGAAATCAGATAGGTTTCTTTCAGCTGTTTCAAAAGATCCTTAGCTTTATCTTTAAAAGTTTTTGTTGATGGCTGTGTCTTTGATTCACTTAGATCTTCAGAAGAATCATCAAAGTTGATGAAGTAGCCGGATGCCGTTCTGTCTATTGTTCCAATTGCTTCAGGATTACTGTTTCTTGCAGCTTCAGCATATTCATTTGTTACTTCATTGTAGGTTGGTGTGTCTCTGCTAAATGTTTTTATTTGGGTTTTCAGAGGTGTAAGTTCCATTGCATTGTTGCATAGTCCTTGTTGTTGTTCTGTAGGCGTTTCAAATGTGATTAGCCTTTTAGTTAGCACCTCTGTATTTGTAGCAAACCTTGGTGTTTTACTACTTATCGGGAGTCCACTTGGCCTACTGTTTGTTATTGGCCACATGATTGTGGTTTCACCAGGTCGATGGATACAACTCGGTTCTCCTTTTTACCAGCAAGCGGCGGTAGTACAACTGATCTTGTCCCGTTGATGGACAAGACAGGAACTGCTTTTCTGTAAGAAGGCCCAAATTCCTTCTTTACCGCGATCTTTTCTCTGACTAGATCCCCGATTTTTGGAATCCAGACAGGTCTTGCTGGGACAGGTGGTGGTTCTTCAGTGGTTTTTGGCTGCTGTTTCAACTTTATGTTGCTCAGGTCTTTTCTTGTTTAGTTTAAGTCCTGTAAAATAGCCAAACGATCTTTGATATCAAAGCTTTTTTCTTTCACCACTGAAGTCTGACTGTCAAGATCTAAGACTAGCATCCTAGTCCCAAACAGTAATTCGTACGGACTGAATCCCCTCAGAGAATTTCTTGGCAAGTTGTTTAGACTACGTTGGACACTTATTAGATGTTTGACCCACCCAGCTCCCGAACCTAATACCTTTGCTGTTATAGATTGCTTTATGCCTTGGTTTTTTCTTTACACCATCCCGTATCCCTCAGGAAGAAAGTGAGAAGAATCCCGCATCGCTATGCTCATTTGGCCGTGCTTTCCCACAAGCTTGAGGGCTAAAGTGAAAACATTGGTCAAACGTAGCATGCTCCTAGCGTATATGCCATTTAGACTCGCAAATCTTTGTATAACAGTCCCGACGTCAGCCGAGTGCTGGGGTCTACATTTATAAGTGGAAACTAGTCTTTATTTGTTAATGGGACGCATTATTTACACTTGTTTCACTGATTATTGTTTAACCCTTATTGAGTGAAACGCCATGGTATTACCCCGTTCCTCTCGCCGCTGCGATCTCTGTTGCAGCCCGTGCATTTTTTTACAAAAATGTGATGATGCAGGCTCATGCCTGGCCATCAGTACACTGATTGTAGTTCTTCCAGAGAATCTTTTAGTTTGAGGTGTCTGAGACCCTCGCCCATATGTGCGTCTGCTATTAACAAAGTTCTCCTGTCCTTGTTTGGAATTACTCTATCCCCCACTCCAGGGATTCGAGCAAAAGGAACGGAGTTCGCATCGATTATGTATGTATATTTGAGTGGGTAACTGATCGGTAACGCTGAGCAGTCGCCTTTTGATGACGTTTTCACCGCCAGCATTGTTTCACCGTGAATGTATTTTACTGCACGCTTTTTTCTAGCTACGGAAGCCGATTTAGTTGCTACCGCTGTGGCTTTCTCAGCCAATGAATTTCCTGCAACGTGAACGCCATCACGCTGATGACTCAGTGAGTGTATCACGTGAGTCTTTGGTAGTTCTTTCTGTAACAGAACTATTTGTTCCCAGAGCATTTTCTGCTTTATTGTTGCACCTGTGTCATCTTTGTAACCGTTTTGAATCCATTTCTGTAAATCGCTGTTATATGATTTGAAGCAGTAATACGAATCGGACACTATGAGTGTCGGGAATTCGCGATCTGCATTATCTAGCGCCATTTTCAATGCTATTATTTCAGTCTGTTCTGAATTAGTTTCTACTGAGTGTGTTTTTGTTAATAGAGGTCTTAGTATACCTCCGCGCCACACTTCTTTTGTAATCTCACATGTGGGGTTGTATGCTTGTTCTCCCCAAACGGATGGTTGAGCATGTCCGTCTGTATAGATTACACAAGCGTACTGTCGTAATGGCAGAATGTCAATTGGCAGAGGGAATATTCTTTCATATTCTAGATATTTTAGTTCCTCTAGTTCTGGATCAAAGTAGTATTTTACTTTGTCCATTGTAATGGAATTCACCCATTGTATCCATTCCGGATTCAATGCTGTTGTTGGTAAATTACACGGGGTTGTTAATGCCTCAAAGGCTGATTCTGCTGTTCTGACTGTGATGTGTCTACCGTCAGCTTTATCTTTTTCTCTAGCTATTGCGGTTTGAACTGCATGAACAATGTTTTCTCTAATGCTGAATTTCTTTTCAGCTTCTGTGTACAAGTGCGATTTGAATGCAATTGGTACCTTTTCTCCCTCATTAGAGGTCAGGTATGTGAATCCGCATCTTCTTGGGATGACTCGAATCACAAGGTTGCGTGTGTTATCACGTGTTTCTAATTTTGTTTTAATTAACATATCTGTTTGTAAGGATCTCAGAATTTCTGTGTGTTTTTGAGTCCAATTTGTTTTTTTAAATTCTGGTTTTATTAGATCATAAAGGGGTTTGACCCTTTCTGCGTAATTTGCAATGTATGTTCTTCCGAAATTTAGGAAGCCTAGAATTGACTGTAGGTTTTTTAGTGTTCTAGGTGCTTGGAGTACGGCACATTTCTCTAGGAAATTGTCAGCCAGGCTTTTGCCTTCACTTGATAATTCATATCCTAAGAACAGGACTGTTAGATGGGCAATTCTAGATTTTTTAAAGTTGAATTTGTAACCCTCTGCTGCGAACCCAAGTATTATGGTGTTCACTCTCTTCAAGTGAGTATCCAAGTCATCGTCCGTTAGGTATATGTCGTCGACATACGATAATGCTTCGTCATCATAGGTTTGTAGTAACTCTGTTACCCTCGCTGAGAATACTCCTGGGCTGTTCTTGTACCCCTGGGGTAACCGACAGAATTATTTTTGAGCGCCATTTATTGAGAACGCTGATAAGTATCTGCTCTCTGGTGCTATATTTTGACAAAAGAATCCATTAGAGATGTCTAATGTTGTTTTATATTTTTTGCGCACTATGTTATTCATTAGTGCAGCACTATGCGAGTTTTGCACTGCAAAAGTTTTGCAACATGAGTTAAGGTGTCTGTAATCCAAAACTAGACGATACGAATTGTCTGGTTTGGAGACAGGAAACAAAGGGTTGTTCATTTGTGAGGTGCAAGTTTCAATCACCCCCTGGTATTCTAGTTGATCTAGAATTTCTTTTACCTGTTTTTTAGCTTCTTGCTTGATTGGATACTGCCTTTGTGCAGTAGGTTGTGATTTTAACTGGATTTTGTGAGGAGGAGAGTCCTCATCCCATCCTACATGATTTTTATATAAAGCAGGAGCTTGAGCTACTGCCCACTTTCTTGCAAGTGTATATTTTTTATGAATTGGAATATGATTTGAGAAGGCAGGCATAATTATTTCTTCGCCATGTGGGCACTCCCTGACGAACTCTGGTGGCCAATCTTTTTCAGTTAGAAGGATGTCATAGCCCTTGGAGAGATTATCCCAAAAAAGGCCCCTTATTTTCCTAGTCTTATCCCCTTCTATACGTAAAGTTATTTCATATATTTTGTGAGGTTTGCTAACTCTGGTGTCTGCAGTTTCCACCTGAATGTATTCATTCGTGTCCACTGTCTCCAGATGATTCATAAGGACTTTGCGTGCTATGCTCACTTCTGCTGCGCTGTCTAGCATTGTCTGAGCCCACTCTCCGTTTTTCAGCTGTGTCCTCAGTATTCTCGGCATTGTTGAATACTTTAATACTGGCTACCTTCTTCTTTGGAAACTGTAATTTTTTATTTGGATGAGCAGGTTCCTTGTCTTTGGACTTGACGTGCCCTTCCCTGGGTTCCGATCGTCCTCTTCTTTCCGATTTCTGCGAGGAAGTCTGAAAAGATTGAGAGGGACGTGTATCAAAATTTTGATATCTATCCGGTTTCTTTATGTTATCCCTATTTCTAAGGTTGTATTTTTTCACAGAGGGCTCCCTTTGGGGAGACTTGGGTCCTTGGTCCGGAGATCTTTCTCTCCGCTGAGGAGACCTTCCTCTGGACTGGAATCTTTTTTCTTTTGGATTGGATTGTTTGTTTCCATCCCAGTTCTTCTTTTGACTGTTTAGATTATTTTTAATAAATATTTTTTCAGGACTTTCAATTAGTTGGGGCTTCACTGGTATTCCACCCAAACTATCTCTACCTAGTTCTTCATAGGATTTTTCTATAATTCTGGCAATTTCAGCTGGTTGGTCTGCTATGTCTGTCTCTTTTAACCTCTGGCGGATCGCCACATTCGCCGCTTCCCCTTTTATGTTGGCTAGTAATATTGCCGAGACCTGCTTGAAGTCTTTTAGTAATTTCATACCGAGAGTTAAAGCGGGTTCTGGACCGTATTCGTCTTGAATTTGTTTTAGCACATCTGGTATTACCGACATAGATGGTACACCATGTGTTTTTGTGTAAATGGAAGCAAAGACTGTACCCCAAGTGTCACAGTCCTCCACGTGTGGTGCGATTCCCATTGGAAGACAGATAGTCAGAATCCTGTGTTTATCCACAGGGGTGGTGTCTGGAAACACCGCCTCTATTTGGGTGATTTTTTGTGCTAACCAGAATGGTATTTGTTCCCGTTTAGCTGGTACTTTACCTAGGCAGGACTGTATGTTCTGTGGTGTAATTTTATTTGTGTTCCCCTGATGTGGGGTCAGCTGTGGAATTTTAACTACAGGTTGGATGGTTGAAGTCCGCATTACATATTGGACTAGTTGCCTATATATTTTAATTAATTGTTTTAGTTGTACTAAAACATCTGCTGCAGACATCCTTTCGATGTCTGGATGTGGTGTGTATCCGGCTAGGACCGGCCACGTTGCTCCTGGTCTACCTAGTGGACCGAGCCTGGTGATGTGATTATTATGTTTTAGGGCGCCATTAAACAAGAGCAGGTGCTCTTGGAATTTGAGTGGTACTTCCACTTCCTCGAAAGGAGTGTAGGTATCCGGTGGTTCCTCTATTTTATAATAGAGGAACTCCTTTGTTACAGCATTTGCTGCTGGAAAGTGTATCCATGAATAGAATACCTCTGTCTGCCGATATTCGTGTGCCTCAATTACGAATATGACTGTACCACCTCTTGGTGTCAGTCCATTGTCTATAAGTTTTAACGTTATAGATCTTCTTATGTTGACCGGGATGAGTTTTATATCCGGGTCTGCTTCTTGCATAGTATTATCAGCTTCTATTAGTTCAGCTGCTAATCTAGCTCTCTCTCTTTCATCATCACTGTCTACCATTTTACCGACAGGAAGGTTTTTCTGTTTGTTTGCAGATCAGGTTTCTTACGGAAACAAAGATTAGATGCACAATATTTTGGAACAGTGTATCCTTCAACGTTGATTGAACCAAGAACCATACATAGGAGTTCCCTCCTGCGAGGTTTGGCGGATTTTACCTCTCACCCACTCCAGACGTCTTTGGAGTATTATGGGAAAAAGGGGTCTGAGTGAAAGAGCACGACTGAGTTACTCTAAAGTCTTGCGTTAGTTTTATCGCCTATCCAAACACGTTGGGCGCCATGTAGTGTAGTTCCTATTATCCCAATAGGCTCTGCGCATTGGAATAATACCTCCAATAGTATAGACCTAGACCAGACGTTAACTAGGTCTTCTACTGTCGATATTAGACTTAAAGTTTTGGTTTGCCAGCTAGCTCAGAGTTCACTAGAAACTTTCTCGAATAGGCAAGGAGGAGTTGAACCTCCCTGGATAGACAAGAAGGGATTTAGTTTCTGACAACCATAGAACATGACAACTTTGCTCTCCCCTAATCAAGAGTATATCTCTAGAGTCGTGTGAAAACAAAAGACAACTTATTTTACTCAGTCAGTACGTGCATTCTTAGTTTCACCATATTGTAGAGAAAAGGAAGAGACGGGCGTGTTCAATAAAAGATGTTATTTATTTATCAGTCTCTTTTCTCGTACAAGAGAAATGAATCGATATTATTGCAATACTTATGGTTAAGTAAAGTGCATACAATAAAAGCAGAATTATAAAATAATACTGTAAAAACATTGATATGGTTTCTAAGCCATACGTTATTTAAAATGGACAGAATAGATACATACATATAAACATTTGACTAATCGTACTCAACTGGTGCTTCTAACTACGCCTACCCCAGTGTACCTGACCTAAGCCTAATACGTGGGCGGGGATAGAAAGTAGCAGTTTAAGTTAAGTTTGTTTTGCCAAGTGACTGACTCAAGAATTCTCTGCAAGGGGTTTATTCAGCTCCGTACCTGAGATCTAGGATGGTTGAGGGATAGTATCTCTCGTCTGTGGTCTCGATATTCCAAGCTGCCTGCGAGGGCTGCTCGGAAGCGCCGGAGCTGGATTTCTCGGCAGGAGAAAGCAGCGTCTCGTTCTCAGCGCGTCAGGAAGGCGGGGCAGCTAGTGGGCTTCGCTCTCTGCTGGGCTTCGGCAAGTCTCGCTGCTCCGATCTCGTCACTACCGCGTGTGTTTGCTTAAGGCAATATCGGTAATATTTATACCTGTAAGGTGCCGAGATTGACGTAAGGATGGACATAGATACGTCAATAAGGATGTCATACGAGCTGGTCGTTAGCACATTCTTTTACTGAAGTTCTCGGGGAAATCAAAACAATGGCGCAGGGTTTTTCCCAGGTTGTCATAGGTTTGATTTGTTTTGAGGACTCCGTATGCCTTATCAGGGGCTGGAGGAATATTGCTTTGCCTAATTAGATGGCAAGCGTTATGACCTAATCAGATAACGCGCTCCTGTACCGTAGTCTGGCGTAATCAGATAACGGTTTCTGCATCATGGGATGGCTGCTAGTTAACTTGTTAACCAGAATAGGGTCAGGAATAGGGGGATCGATACAGAACCTATAGGAATACATCACAGCAGTTCGGGCTGGACTGTTCCTGTGAGGCACATGGTCAAGGTTGATTTGCATATGGCCATGTCTGAACTGGGGTGGTGTGGAGTGCAAAAAAACGATGGATTTAGGCCCAGATCTCTGTACTGGGGTGAATGTATGACATTGTTCTGCATTCTGTCCATCACCTGTTGTTTTGCATTTGTCACCCCGAGTGGGATGGGTATGCTCAGACGTGAGTCCCGTGCTCTCCACACTACTGGAGCTAAGCTATCCTGGCTGAAGACGGCTGATATCCAGAAACCGGTCGTAGGATGCTTGATTCCGGTAAAGGAAAGACATGGCTTGGCAGTTCGGGCAGGACTGTTCCCATGAGGCACAGGGTCAAGGCTGACTTGCATATGGCCATGTCTGAACTGGTATGGTGTGGAGTGCAAAAAACGATGGATTTAGGCCTAGATCTCTGTACTGGGGTGAATGTATGACATTGTTCTGCATTCTGTCCATCAACTGTTGTTTTGCATTTGTCACCCCGAGTGGGAAGGGTATGCTCAGACGTGTGTCCCATGCTCTCCACACTACTGGAGTCAAGCTATCCTGGCTGAAGACGGCTGATAGCCAGAAACCGGTTCTAGGATGCTTGATTACGGTCCAGAAAAGACATGGCTTGGCAGTTCGGGCTGGACCGTTCCCATGAGGCACAGGGTCAAGGCTGATTTGCATATGGCCATGTCTAAACTGGGGTGGTGTGGAGTGCAAAAAAACGATGGATTTAGGCCCAGATCTATGTACTGGGATTAATGTATGACATTGTTCTGCATTCTGTCCATCAACTGTTGTTTTGCATTTGTCACCCCGAGTGGGATGGGTATGCTCAGACGTGAGTCCCGTGCTCTCCACACTACTGGAGCTAAGCTATCCTGGCTGAAGACTGCTGATAGCCAGAAACTGGTCCTAGGATGCTTGATTCCGGTAAAGGAAAGACATGGCTTGGCAGTTCGGGCTGGACTGTTCCCATGAGGCACAGGGTCAAGGCTGACTTGCATATGGCCATCTCTGAACTGGTATGGTGTGGAGTGCAAAAAAACGATGGATTTAGGCCCAGATCTCTGTACTGGGGTGAATGTATGACATTGTTCTGCATTCTGTCCATCAACTGTTGTTTTGCATTGGTCACCCCGAGAGGGATGGGTATGCTCAGACGTGAGTCCCATGCTCTCCACACTAATGGAGTCAAGCTATCCTGGCTGAAGACGGCTGATAGCCAGAAACCTGTCCTAGGATGCTTGATTCCGGTCCAGGAAAGACATGGCTTGGCAGTGTAGTGTAGTTCCTATTATCCCAATAGGCTCTGCGCATTGGAATAATACCTCCAATAGTATAGACCTAGACCAGACGTTAACTAGGTCTTCTACTGTCGATATTAGACTTAAAGTTTTGGGTTTGCCAGCTAGCTCAGAACTGACTAGAAACTTTCTCGAATAGGCAAGGAGGAGTTGAACCTCCCTGGATAGACAAGAAGGGATTTGCAGCCTGATTCATGAAGCGAAATAGCGCCCGCAATTTCTGCGAAAACGCAATTGCGGGTGCAAAACACGGAATCGGCATTCAAGTACGAAATAGCGAAATCGCTAAAAAATAATAGCGACCGGAATAGCGATTACGCTGTAAAAGTCGCAGACTCCGGGAAGCCGAGCATTAGCGATAATGAAATAGCGACCAACCACGGAATCTGCAAATTGAATAGCGAAACGCAAAATTGTCTCAATCGGCATTCATGAAAGAAATACATTAGCGAAAAAGCGCTAAATCGCACATTTGCGCGGCGCAATTTAAGGACAACCCAAAGCAGGTGGTAACCATAAAAGCCATGATTAACCAAATTTTGAAAAACTGTTAGCCAATCACCAACAGGTCCAGGCCTGACCAATCACACATAAGGACATTCAGCAGCAGCAATAGGCGTTCCACAATGCCTGGGATGTACATGGTGGTGAGGCGGCGAAGGCTACAGAGAGCAGCACGGAGGAGACGCATGAGGCAGGCAAGGATTTACCGGCAGCGGGTCACCTTGCTGGGGCAAACCAGAGAACAGATTTATGCTAAATACAGGCTGAATGGGGAAATGATCACCTGGCTGATACAAGAACTCGACCCCATCATGCTTCACCCAACAAGGCGAAACCATTCTGTGCCCACACATGTGCAGGTATTGTGCAGCCTGCACCTCCTGGCATCCGGCAGTTTCCAGGGCATAGTAGCCGCTGCTGGGGGGATATCCCAGCCCACCATGTCACGCTGCCTCCACACTTTTGTTGACGCCATGCTCACCCAGCTCCACCGGCACATCACATTTCCCACGAGCCAACAGGATTTGGACCTCACAAAACTACAATTTTATAATGTTGCCCATTTTCCCCATGTCCTTGGCTGCATAGACTGTACCCACGTAGCCATCTGCCCACCAGCTGGCACGGAGTATATGTACCGCAACAGGAAGTCGTACCACTCCCTCAACATACAGATGGTCTGCAATGCCAAGACCATCATCACTGACATTGTGGCCCAGTACCCAGGGAGTACCCATGACTCCTTCATCTTCAGGCACAGTGGACTCCACACACGACTGATCAGGGGAGAGTTTGGGGAAGGACACCTACTCGGTAAGTACACTTTGTCGACAATGTCACATTGCTATGAAGTAACTGCGCTGCACAGGCAATCAACATCTGCTCCTCTCATACAGGTGACAGTGGCTACGCCCTACGGGAATACCTCCTGACCCCTTACCTCAACCCTGCCACACCTCAGCAACGCCGCTACAATGTTGCGCACATCCGGACAAGGAACTGTATTGAAAGGACATTTGGCCTGCTCAAGAGCAGGTTCCGTATACTGCACAAGACAGGTGGGGCCATGTATTACAGTCCTGCAGCGTGCTGCCGCATTGTGGCTGTCTGTGCAATGCTTCATAACATTGCAACCAAGCGCCGGATACCAGTTGACATCTCAGGCAGTGAATCTGAGGGGGACGACCGGCCACCAGCACATGCGCACCATGCACGCGGGGAGAACCCAGCTGAAGGCCACAGACGTCGCAACCACATCACAGCTAACAATTTCTAGCCCACCCCCTTCCCCCACCCCACATATCACAATTGCATGCAAACTGTAATGATTACACAAGGCGTATGTGTGCACCAAAATAAATGTATTTGTTATTATCACAAAAAATAATGGGTCTTGGAAACAACTATTTACAAAATGCAGTATTCATGCATACTGCATGACACGGTCCATGGCAGGCTTAAGTTCAGCCTGCGCCTGTGTCCCTGACACAATGTCATTGGCGCCTCCGGCGCACAATTTGCATGCGCCTGGGAGGCTCCTCCTCCTCCTGGGCAGCTGGAGCAGGCGTAGCCCTTGTGCTGCGCCTAGGTGGGGGGGCCTGCGTGGCAGAGTGGCTGCTGACACTGGAGGCACCCTCACTAGCATCATCACCCCCCACAATTGCCGGTAGCACAGGTGCGTGCAGTGCGGTGACGGCGGTGGTCAAATGCTCCAGCACCCGGGTAATATCTTCGCAGCACTGGACCAGTTGGTGCTGCTGGGTCAGGGAGCGCCGCGCAAGCAGGGTGGTGGCATTTGCCGAGACATAATTGGAGCGGCTGTAGGTGGACAGCCGGCTCAGCAACTGGTGGTGGCGCCTGCTTGCAACACTGCGGTGCTTCACCAGCGCTGCAGTGTTGTCTTCCATAGCCGCCGTCATGCGGTCCATGGCCGCCGTCATGCGGTCCATCCTCTCCCCGACTCCAGCCACATTGCGGCCTATCTTATGGAGCTGGAGCTGGATTGCTCCCTGCTGCTGGGACTGCCGCTGGTGTATGCGGAGCATGCGCCGCTCCACGCTCAGGCAGGCATGGAGATGCCCATTGCCCCGCCTGCCGTTGGGCCGCTGTGTAGCGGATGTGGCTGGGCCAGATCTTATTGGCCGTGCTGCAGGTGTTGTTGCAGCTGGTGTTGCAGGTGCCGCAGCCACTGGAGGCACATTGGTGGGGTGCCTGGCTCTGGCAGACGGTGGGCCTGCAGGTGTTGAAGCAGCAGAGGCGGGGGGCCTGGCCTTGGCAGCCGGTGGGCCTGTAGGTGTTGATGCAGCAGAGGCGGGGGGCCTGGCCTTGGCAGCCGGTGGGCCTGTAGGTGTTGATGCAGCAGAGGCGGGGGGCCTGGCCTTGGCAGCCGGTGGGCCTGTAGGTGTTGATGCAGCAGAGGCGGGGGCCTGGCCTTGGCAGCCGGTGGGCCTGTAGGTGTTGATGCAGCAGAGGCGGGGGGCCTGGCCTTGGCAGCCGGTGGGCCTGTAGGTGTTGATGCAGCAGAGGCGGGGGGCCTGGCTGCTGGTGTTGGCGCTGCTGCAGGGGCTGGTGGCTGTGTCTCAGGTAGGGATTCCTCCTCCTGGGCCTCCTCATCGATCAGCAGCCTCTCACTGTCACTGCTGTCTCCCGCACCTGTGAGGGTAAGTGGATACTCATTAGGTGCATGTGACTGTCAGACGTGCAGATGTTACATGCATGCTGGGTGTCATTCCCTGGGTGGCTGTGTATTTGCGCACTTTGGAACCTTTCTGGCCGCATTGTGGTACTACTACATTGTGGACATACTACGTCTCCCACAATGCTTCAGGGCATTTCCTGATGCACAACATAGGCATGACTAAGGGCCAATGAGTGAGCCTATTTGGTCAGGGGCGGTCATAGGGGACAGGGTCGCAGTCGCATGCCACTTACCTTGGGTGTCTTGGGTGGGGCGGGAGGAGTCCAGAGGGGTCACGCCAACACACGCCTCCCTCTCCAACGTGTCCTCTACCTGGTCCTCCAGGGGGGTGTTGGGTGGGACAGTCGGTCCACCACCTCCGGTGCCTGATGCCTCACCAAGGCGCTCCGCAACCCTCTCCTTGGCACGGCCTCGGAGGTCGTACCACCGCTTGTTGAGTTCCTCCAGAGACCTGTCCGCAACGCCCACAGAGTTCACACTGGAGGCAATCCCAACCCAGATCCTCCTCTTCTCCTGCTCTGGGACCCTCCGGGAGTTGGCACCAAACAGCTGGTCGTGGTTGGCCACCACCCCTTCGATGAGGTTCTCCAGCTCCTGTTCGGAGAATTTCAGTTTGCGCTTGCGGGCAGCGCTGTTGCTGGGGCCTGGCTGGGGTTCCTCCGACATGGCGGTCGCTATTTCGGCGGGGTTGTGAGTCGCTAACGGCAGTTTAGCGGCAGCTTTCGGTCTTCAACACTCGACTGATAGCGTCACTGTGTTGTTTGGGGGTGGGATTTGGCTGCTTCCTGGTTGTGATGTCATCACGGTGCTCGTAATGCGTCTTCCCGTTTTCCAGATCCCGCGAGATAGCGACTCGCATTCCCTATCCCACGGGATTGCGAGTCGCTATCCCGTACGATCGGGATTGCGAGTCGCTATCCCGATCGCAGGTAGCCGGAAATAGCGATTTTTCTGCGTTTTTTGTCGGTCGCTAACGGCTTTAGCGCCCGCGTGCGAGTCGCTATTTTTTCCCCGAAAAGTACATGAATGCCGTTTTGCGTTTCCTCAATAGCGAGTCGCTATTAATCGCTATTAGGGACACGCAAAACGGCCCGTACATGAATCAGGCTGTTAGTTTCTGACAACCATAGAACATGACAACTTTGCTCTCCCCTAATCAAGAGTATATCTCTAGAGTCGTGTGAAAACAAAAGACAACTTATTTTACTCAGTCAGTACGTGCATTCTTAGTTTCACCAGATTGTAGAGAAAAGGAAGAGACGGGCGTGTTCAATAAAAGATGTTATTTATTGATCAGTCTCTTTTCTCGTACAAGAGAAATGAATCGATATTATTGCAATACTTATGGTTAAGTAAAGTGCATACAATAAAAGCAGAATTATAAAATAATACTGTAAAAACATTGATATGGTTTCTAAGCCATACGTTATTTAAAATGGACAGAATAGATACATACATATAAACATTTGACTAATCGTACTCAACTGGTGCTTCTAACTACGCCTACCCCAGTGTACCTGACCTAAGCCTAATACGTGGGCGGGGATAGAAAGTAGCAGTTTAAGTTACGTTTGTTTTGCCAAGTGACTGACTCAAGAATTCTCTGCAAGGGGTTTATTCAGCTCCGTACCTGAGATCTAGGATGGTTGAGGGATAGTATCTCTCGTCTGTGGTCTCGATATTCCAAGCTGCCTGCGAGGGCTGCTCGGAAGCGCCGGAGCTGGATTTCTCGGCAGGAGAAAGCAGCGTCTCGTTCTCAGCGCGTCAGGAAGGCGGGGCAGCTAGTGGGCTTCGCTCTCTGCTGGGCTTCGGCAAGTCTCGCTGCTCCGATCTCGTCACCACCGCGTGTGTTTGCTTAAGGCAATATCGGTATAATTTATACCTGTAAGGTGCCGAGATTGACGTAAGGATGGACATAGATACGTCAATAAGGATGTCATACGAGCTGGTCGTTAGCACATTCTTTTACTGAAGTTCTCGGGGAAATCAAAACAATGGCGCAGGGTTTTTCCCAGGTTGTCATAGGTTTGATTTGTTTTGAGGACTCCGTATGCCTTATCAGGGGCTGGAGGAATATTGCTTTGCCTAATTAGATGGCAAGCGTTATGACCTAATCAGATAACGCGCTCCTGTGCCGTAGTCTGGCGTAATCAGATAACGGTTTCTGCATCATGGGATGGCTGCTAGTTAACTTGTTAACCAGAATAGGGTCAGGAATAGGGGGATCGATACAGAACCTATAGGAATACATCACAGCAGTTCGGGCTGGACTGTTCCTATGAGGCACAGGGTCAAGGTTGATTTGCATATGGCGATGTCTGAACTGGGGTGGTGTGGAGTGCAAAGAAACGATGGATTTAGGCCCAGATCTCTGTACTGGGGTGAATGTATGACATTGTTCTGCATTCTGTCCATCAACTGTTGTTTTGCATTTGTCACCCCGAGTGGGATGGGTATGCTCAGACGTGAGTCCCGTGCTCTCCACACTACTGGAGCTAAGCTATCCTGGCTGAAGACGGCTGATAGCCAGAAACCGGTCCTAGGATGCTTGATTCCGGTAAAGGAAAGACATGGCTTGGCAGTTCGGGCAGGACTGTTCCCATGAGGCACAGGGTCAAGGCTGACTTGCATATGGCCATGTCTGAACTGGTATGGTGTGGAGTGCAAAAAACGATGGATTTAGGCCTAGATCTCTGTACTGGGGTGAATGTTTGACATTGTTCTGCATTCTGTCCATCAACTGTTGTTTTGCATTTGTCACCCCGAGTGGGAAGGGTATGCTCAGACGTGTGTCCCATGCTCTCCACACTACTGGAGTCAAGCTATCCTGGCTAAAGACGCCTGAAAGCCAGAAACCGGTTCTAGGATGCTTGATTACGGTCCAGAAAAGACATGGCTTGGCAGTTCGGGCTGGACCGTTCCCATGAGGCACAGGGTCAAGGCTGATTTGCATATAGCCATGTCTGAACTGGGGTGGTGTGGAGTACAAAAAAACGATGGATTTAGGCCCAGATCTATGTACTGGGATTAATGTATGACATTGTTCTGGATTCTGTCCATCAACTGTTGTTTTGCATTTGTCACCCCGAGTGGGATGGGTATGCTCAGACGTGAGTGCCGTGCTCTCCACACTACTGGAGCTAATCTATCCTGGCTGAAGACGGCTGATAGCCAGAAACCGGTCCTAGGATGCTTGATTCCGGTAAAGGAAAGACATGGCTTGGCAGTTCGGGCTGGACTGTTCCCATGAGGCACAGGGTCAAGGCTGACTTGCATATGGCCATCTCTGAACTGGTATGGTGTGGAGTGCAAAAAAACGATGGATTTAGGCCCAGATCTCTGTACTGGGCTGAATGTATGACATTGTTCTGCATTTTGTCCATCAACTGTTGTTTTGCATTGGTCACCCCGAGTGGGATGGGTATGCTCAGACGTGAGTCCCATGCTCTCCACACTACTGGAGTCAAGCTATCCTGGCTAAAGATGGCTGATAGCCAGAAACCGGTCCTAGGATGCTTGATTCAGGTCCAGGAAAGACATGGCTTGGCAGTTCGGGCTGGACTGTTCCCATGAGGCACAGGGTCAAGGCTGATTTGCATATGGCCATGTCTGAACTGGGGTGGTGTGCAGTGCAAAAAAACGATGGATTTAGGCCCAGATCTCTGTACTGGGGTGAATGTATGACATTGCTCTGCATTCTGTCCAGTAACTGTTGTTTTGCATTTGTCACCCAGAGTGGGATGGGTATGCTCAGACGTGAGTCCCATGCTCTCCACACTACTGGAGTCAAGCTATCCTGGCTGAAGACGGCTGATAGCCAGAAACCGGTCCTAGGATGCTTGATTCAGGTCCAGGAAAGACATGACTTGGCAGTTCGGGCTGGACTGTTCCCATGAGGCACAGGGTCAAGGCTGATTTGCATATGGCCATGTCTAAACTGGGGTGGTGTGGAGTGCGAAAAACGATGGATTTAGGCCCAGATCTCTGTACTGGAGTGAATGTATGACATTGTTCTGCATTCTGTCCATCAACTGTTGTTTTACATTGGTCACCCCGAGCGGGATGGGTATGCTCAGACGTGAGTCCCAGGCTCTCCACACTAATGGAGTCAAGCTATCCTGGCTGAAGACGGCTGATAGCCAGAAACCGGTCCAAGGATGCTTGATTCCGGTCTAGGAAAGACATGGCTTGGCAGTTGGGGCTGGACTGTTCCTATGAGGCACAGGGTCAAGGCTGATTTGCATATGGCCATGTCTGAACTGGGGTGGTGTGGAGTGCAAAAAAACGATGGATTTAGGCCCAGATCTCTGTACTGGGGTGAATGTATGACATTGTTCTGCATTCTGTCCATCAACTGTTGTTTTGCATTTGTCACCCCGAGTGGGATGGGTATGCTCAGACGTGAGTCCCGTGCTCTCCACACTACTGGAGCTAAGCTATCCTGGCTGAAGACGGCTTATATCCAGAAACCGGTCCTAGGATGCTTGATTCCGGTAAAGGAAAGACATGGCTTGGCAGTTCGGGCTGGACTGTTCCCATGAGGCACTGGGTCAAGGCTGACTTGCATATGGCCATGTCTGAACTGGTATGGTGTGGAGTGCAAAAAAACGATGGATTTAGGCCCAGATCTCTGCACTGGGGTGAATGTATGACATTGTTCTGCATTCTGTCCATCAACTGTTGTTTTGCATTTGTCACCCCGAGTGGGAAGGGTATGCTCAGACGTGTGTCCCATGCTCTCCACACTACTGGAGTCAAGCTATCCTGTCTGAAGACGGCTGATACCCAGAAACCGGTTCTAGGATGCTTGATTACGGTCCAGAAAAGACATGGCTTGGCAGTTCGGGCTGGACCGTTCCCATGAGGCACAGGGTCAAGGCTGATTTGCATATAGCCATGTCTGAACTGGGGTGGTGTGGAGTGCAAAAAAACGATGGATTTAGGCCCAGATCTATGTACTGGGATTAATGTATGACATTTTTCTGCATTCTGTCCATCAACTGTTGTTTTGCATTTGTCACCCCGAGTGGGATGGGTATGCTCAGACGTGAGTCCCATGCTCTCCATACTACTGGAGTCAAGCTATCCTGTCTAAAGATGGCTGATAGCCAGAAACCGGTCCTAGGATGCTTCATTCAGGTCCAGGAAAGACATGGCTTGGCAGTTCGAGCTGGACTGTTCCCATGAGGCACAGGGTCAAGGCTGATTTGCATATGGCCATGTCTGAACTGGGGTGGTGTGGAGTGCAAAAAAACGACGGATTTAGGCCCAGATCTCCGTACTGGGGTGAATGTATGACATTGTTCTGCATTCTGTCCATCAACTGTTGTTTTGCATTTGTCACCCCGAGTGGGATGGGTATGCTCAGACGTGAGTCCCATGCTCTCCACACTAATGGAGTCAAGCTATCCTGGCTGAAGACGGCCGATAGCCAGAAACCGGTCCTAGGATGCTTGAATCCGGTCCAGGAAAGACATGGCTTGGCAGTTCGGGCTGGACTGTTCTCATGAGGCACAGGGTCAAGGCTGACTTGCATATGGCCATGTCTGAACTGGTATGGTGTGGAGTGCAAAAAACGATGGATTTAGGCCTAGATCTCTGTACTGGGGTGAATGTATGACATTGTTCTGCATTCTGTCCATCAACTGTTGTTTTGCATTTGTCACCCCGAGTGGGAAGGGTATGCTCAGACGTGTGTCCCATGCTCTCCACACTACTGGAGTCAAGCTATCCTGGCTAAAGACGGCTGATAGCCAGAAACCGGTTCTAGGATGCTTGATTACGGTCCAGAAAAGACATGGCTTGGCAGTTCGGGCTGGACCGTTCCCATGAGGCACAGGGTCAAGGCTGATTTGCATATAGCCATGTCTGAACTGGGGTGGTGTGGAGTACAAAAAAACAATGGATTTAGGCCCAGATCTATGTACTGGGATTAATGTATGACATTGTTCTGCATTCTGTCCATCAACTGTTGTTTTGCATTTGTCACCCCGAGTGGGATGGGTATGCTCAGACGTGAGTCCCGTGCTCTCCACACTACTGGAGCTAAGCTATCCTGGCTGAAGACGGCTGATAGCCAGAAACCGGTCCTAGGATGCTTGATTCCGGTAAAGGAAAGACATGGCTTGGCAGTTCGGGCTGGACTGTTCCCATGAGGCACAGGGTCAAGGCTGACTTGCATATGGCCATCTCTGAACTGGTATGGTGTGGAGTGCAAAAAAACGATGGATTTAGGCCCAGATCTCTGTACTGGGGTGAATGTATGACATTGTTCTGCATTCTGTCCATCAACTGTTGTTTTGCATTGGTCACCCCGAGTGGGATGGGTATGCTCAGACGTGAGTCCCATGCTCTCCACACTACTGGAGTCAAGCTATCCTGGCTAAAGATGGCTGATAGCCAGAAACCGGTCCTAGGATGCTTGATTCAGGTCCAGGAAAGACATGGCTTGGCAGTTCGGGCTGGACTGTTCCCATGAGGCACAGGGTCAAGGCTGATTTGCATATGGCCATGTCTGAACTGGGGTGGTGTGCAGTGCAAAAAAACGATGGATTTAGGCCCAGATCTCTGTACTGGGGTGAATGTATGACATTGCTCTGCATTCTGTCCAGTAACTGTTGTTTTGCATTTGTCACCCAGAGTGGGATGGGTATGCTCAGACGTGAGTCCCATGCTCTCCACACTACTGGAGTCAAGCTATCCTGGCTGAAGACGGCCGATAGCCAGAAACCGGTCCTAGGATGCTTGATTCCGGTCCAGGAAAGACATGGCTTGGCAGTTCGGGCTGGACTGTTCTCATGAGGCACAGGGTAAAGGCTGATTTGCAGATGGCCATGTCTGAACTGGGGTGGTGTGGAGTGCAAAAAAATGATGGATTTATGCCCAGATCCCTGTACTGGGGTGAATGTATGACATTGTTCTGCATTCTGTCCATCAACTGTTGTTTTGCATTTGTCACCCCAAGTGGATGGGTATGATCAGACGTGAGTCCCATGCTCTCCACACTACTGGAGTCAAGCTATCCTGGCTGAAGACGGCTGATAGCCAGAAACCTGTCCTAGGATGCTTGATTCCGGTCCAGGAAAGACATGGCTTGGCAATTCGGGCTGGACTGTTCCAATGAGGCACAGGGTCAAGGCTGATTTGCATATAGCCATGTCTGAACTGGGGTGGTGTGGAGTGCAAAAAAACGATGGATTTAGGCCCAGATCTCTGTACTGGGATGAATGTATGACATTGTTCTGCATTCTGTCCATCAACTGTTGTTTTGCATTTGTCACCCTGAGTGGGATGGGTATGCTCAGACGTGAGTCCCATGCTCTCCACACTAATGGAGTCAAGCTATCCTGGCTGAAGACGGCTGATAGCCAGAAACCGGTCCTAGGATGCTTGATTCCGGTCCAGGAGAGACATGGCTTGGCAGTTCGGGCTGGACTGTTCCTATGAGGCACAGGGTCAAGGCTGATTTGCATATGGCCATGTCTGAACTGGGGTGGTGTGGAGTGCAAAAAAACGATGGATTTAGGCCCAGATCTCTGTACTGGAGTGAATGTATGACATTGTTCTGCATTCTGTCCATCAACTGTTGTTTTGCATTGGTCACCCCGAGTGGGATGGGTATGCTCAGACGTGAGTCCCATGCTCTCCACACTACTGGAGTCAAGCTATCCTGGCTAAAGATGGCTGATAGCCAGAAACCGGTCCTAGGATGCTTGATTCAGGTCCAGGAAAGACATGGCTTGGCAGTTCGGGCTGGACTGTTCCCATGAGGCACAGGGTCAAGGCTGATTTGCATATGGCCATGTCTGAACTGGGGTGGTGTGCAGTGCAAAAAAACGATGGATTTAGGCCCAGATCTCTGTACTGGGGTGAATGTATGACATTGCTCTGCATTCTGTCCAGTAACTGTTGTTTTGCATTTGTCACCCAGAGTGGGATGGGTATGCTCAGACGTGAGTCCCATGCTCTCCACACTACTGGAGTCAAGCTATCCTGGCTGAAGACGGCCGATAGCCAGAAACCGGTCCTAGGATGCTTGATTCCGGTCCAGGAAAGACATGGCTTGGCAGTTCGGGCTGGACTGTTCTCATGAGGCACAGGATAAAGGCTGATTTGCAGATGGCCATGTCTGAACTGGGGTGGTGTGGAGTGCAAAAAAATGATGGATTTATGCCCAGATCTCTGTACTGGGGTGAATGTATGACATTGTTCTGCATTCTGTCCATCAACTGTTGTTTTGCATTTGTCACCCCAAGTGGATGGGTATGATCAGACGTGAGTCCCATGCTCTCCACACTACTGGAGTCAAGCTATCCTGGCTGAAGACGGCTGATAGCCAGAAACCTGTCCTAGGATGCTTGATTCCGGTCCAGGAAAGACATGGCTTGGCAATTCGGGCTGGACTGTTCCCATGAGGCACAGGGTCAAGGCTGATTTGCATATAGCCATGTCTGAACTGGGGTGGTGTGGAGTGCAAAAAAACGATGGATTTAGGCCCAGATCTCTGTACTGGGATGAATGTATGACATTGTTCTGCATTCTGTCCATCAACTGTTGTTTTGCATTTGTCACCCTGAGTGGGATGGGTATGCTCAGACGTGAGTCCCATGCTCTCCACACTAATGGAGTCAAGCTATCCTGGCTGAAGACGGCTGATAGCCAGAAACCGGTCCTAGGATGCTTGATTCCGGTCCAGGAGAGACATGGCTTGGCAGTTCGGGCTGGACTGTTCCTATGAGGCACAGTGTGGAAAAGTAAATTTTGCCATGTTCTGTGTCCCTACGTGTCATCCGTCATATGTTATGTGTGCATGATTAAATATGCATATGCATTCCCCATGTCTGATTAATGACGCAATTACAGTTGTGTCCACCTCTAGTATGCCAGTTTCCAGTCCTCGTGAATACTACGAATATCAGGCCTATGTAAAGCTACGTTGCCACGTTTCTCAGTGTGCACGTTATTCTATTATAAAGTCCCCGTTTCTAGGCCTCAAAAGGGCCCGGACACCAGATTCAGCTCCTGTCTCCTGAAGCCTCGCTGAGGAGGGATACAGCCCCCACCTGTATCCTCGACCCTTCACTTACTTCCTGCCTCGCAGTGCCCGGCCCAGCCTGGCTCAGTCTCTGAGTCTGCCAAGAGTATGTTATGATTCCAGTTATCAGTTCAGTCCTCCTTCTCTGCATTCCTAAGCTACTGAACTGCATCAATAGTTTCCGTCATTGTCTAGCCTTCACGTCTCCACGTTAGAGAAATACTGCATTTAATGGTCATTTAATATTCTTCATCACGCACTACATGTAGAATAATGCATGGTCCAGTCTTAGAATCAAGTTAGCCTTTTCCCTCCTGACTTCTAGTTCATATCAACATGTTCCCTAAACATCAGATACTAGATACTGTTTAGGTACATGTCGCTCCGACCCTCCAGACTTCAGCCTCTGCTCCTAGCACAGAGTTCATAGCCCCCAGCTTCTCCTAGTGATACGTCATTGCTAGTTTGCGCGCACCATCAGGTTAGAGGTCCCGGCTCCTTAGGTAGCCCCCTCCATGGTTTCCGCCCCATTCATGACATATTCTGTTACGTTTGCATCACATGTCTATGTATACGCCCTGTTACACCTCTTTTCCCCCTTATCTTTCGCGACTGCTACGCGTCACACCTTCTGCTCCACCCACTGCTACGCCTACTGCAATGTAATGCTATGTGTTTGCGTTATGTATATATGCTCATGTATTGTTATTAAAAGTCAGCGCGCTCATCCCAGATCCAGCCCCAGCAGCTGCTGGGCCCTGTCATCCTATTCCTATGCAGGTTGTCCTGTTCCTGTCCTTATGCTGTATTAAACCTGCAAAACTCCTACTACCTCGAATCTTGACTCTTATTTATTGAGCTATCTGTTATGATATATGTCTAGTCAAAAATAGGGTATTATTTATTTATTTACCACATAATGGCGCCCGAATAGGGACTTGCCCTTTCCCCACGCGTCGGTGAAGCCACGCCGACCCCCTGACCCTCTGCAGTCGTGACGGAACTCTTCTGCGCAGTGGCAGATATTTCTGCTCAAGTATCCCTCAGGCCCACGGAGGAGACGGAGGAGGCGGTCCAGCATCCAGACGAGACGGTGGAGGAACGCGGCGAGTCCCGACCAGAGCCCAAGCCAAGAGTCCAAGGTCCGAGGTATCCGGAGGTCCACCCGTAACTGAAGTCCGAAGTCCGAAGTTCGTCGTCCGTCGTCGTAGCAGTCCAGTCCAGTCTGAGGCCTTCCGTTCTTGCTGCCCGGTGAGTACCATTACTGGGGTAGTATCTAGACAGGGTCAATCTAAATTGACTCTGGTCTGTGGGTTGGTGGTACACAGTCCCACAAAACGAAGTGCCCACTTCGGTGGATGCGGGTCCTGACGTGTCTCTTTACGAGACCGGTAAGTTTCGTACTGTTTCAGCAGTGCATCTAGTTTCTGTTCTAGTCAGTTTCTGTTCTCGAGAAAATTTATGTGTTCTGTTCTCAGTATTTCCAGGTAGTATTCTGTTCGAACTGATTATTTTAAATGTTTTTCATGTATTTCAATGTTGTGGTATGAATGGGGAATAAGTATCGTGTTCATTGTGTATTGTATTGTGTCTAGATTACAGTTCAGTCATGCCCATATTTTCCAAGTTACGTCAGTTAAAAACTAGAAAGGGTCTGCTGGAAGCAGCAGTTCCCGTCCCGCCCAGGGACAGTCCAGGTCACTTTATGTATCAGAAACATGGCATAAGTGCCATATTGTATCTAGATTTATGGGTAGAGTATACCAAACAGTTAGAAGAAAAGTATAGATGGCCCGTATCGGGTACATGGGATGCCGAATGCATCATGCGAGTAGAAGAAGCATTATGGAAAAAGAAAGCCAGACAATCACAGAAAGATGCCATCGAGTTATGGCGTAAAGAAGCTCATAAAAGAACCGAAAAAGAAATCAGAAAGTCAGAATTAAGTAGAGAATCCTTAGAACGAGCCCAAGAAAAAGAATTAATCGAGATAGGTGAACAAGTCAAAACTGAACAGAGAGACAGACAGAGGAATGCCCTTATTAAGGGTATGTATCCTCTTCTTGCCGAGGGCTTGCCAAAAGCGACCCCAGAGGCATCCAGTAATTTCCCGCCACCACTAGTTCCGACCAAGCTACGTCACAAACCGACCGCAGCTGATATTTTTATTTCGTCCTATTTGGACGACACAGTCCCTGAATATGCAAATCCTGTTCGCGCTCCGCCAGTCCCTGTAAATCAGGCACATCCTGCTCCTCCAGACACCGGGGCACCCCATGCAGTACCTGCTACGGTACCCCCGGTCCAGCCAGCATTTCAATTTCCCGTTCCGCCACGAAGAATATCAGTCGACGATTCTAGTCTAGGGGCCGCAGGAGGAGGTCCTCCTCAAACCCCGCCGCCACGCAAGCGTTTATCAGCACTCGAATTACATGCTCAAGCATCACAGCGTACTCCCAAGAGTAATAAGTCTGTTGCAGAAATCAGGCAAGCCCTTGGCGAATGTGCCTATGACCCAGTCCCAGGCGAGAATAATATGGTTTTATATTCAGTACGCGTAAGGAGGGTGACCGAGTATCTAGTCACCCTACCCAATATGAAAGAAGATCTAGACAGAATATATCGTTTCATCCGTACAGGGGATGATCCAGAAAGTATTAGTGATGCCATGTCTCAAAGGAAAGCTGAGATCCAGCGTATGATATTAAAGTTTTTAATTAACTGTCTAATAAGAGAACAAGATTACCCGTCTAAAGATCCGGCCGAAATGAAAACCCTGACAAAGTGGAGTGATAATATAGCCGAGGGTAAGCACAATACCATTAGTGCCATGGAGAGTATGTACAAGAAAATCCGTAGAGAAATAATAAAGATACACGAACAACGTAAAGCAGCACAAGTAAGCGAGAAAGAAAGTAACTCTGATCCTGAAGAGGTAGAGGACGAGAATACCGCCAGAATAGCGTATGTAGGAAAATCTAGATTTCCAGATCGCCATTTACGCCTAGAACACAAGTCAATTTTCCATCATTCAGCACCAGAACAAGGTTCCCTAGAACAAGTATTCCAAGCTACCGATCACATTCTGAAATCACGAATCGGTTACAGTGAATTAAGTACCATGCATGAACAAGAACTAGCCCGATCAGCAGTCCGATGGATTACTGATTCTACCACTTTTCCAGACGAAATAGTGGCACAAATGTTTCTGAAATTGCCCCCAGCCGAGCAGCGACTGGTGGGTATGTATATGATCCAGTACCTCATTACTCTGTATGAGGGTCAGCACTCTGATCCAGGTCCGTTACATGATATCCTGAACGAGTTACTCCAGTATAGATGGAGAAGTCTAGGTACCGATTTAATTAGTGTCATTCTAGAACAGCGCCACAAATATAGAACGTTTCTGAACCCGCATTTTGTTCATGTCTCACCCCCAGAAAGTAAACCATTTTACATGGAAAGACAGAACCCGTTACGAGAAGTGCATCCAGTTAAGACAGAGGACGGTGAAATGCAACGAGTGTTTGTATACACCCCGATTACAAAGATGGAACTCCTCGAAATGAAGAAATTAATTCCCTGTCATGACAAAGATCCAGCAGGGTTCCATAGAGAATTAAAAGACATGCTCCGTATGGGAGAATACACTTACCCAGATATCATTAAAATGTTAAAGGTCCTGTTGCCCGCAGGGGTGTATGAAAAGCTAAAGGAAAAAGAATGGGAGGTGGGAGAGAAAAAGATCGATTGGGCAGTTCTAGAAGCTGAAGACAAGGCACGAGTACCAGGTACCGGTCTAGGAGAGAAATGTAAAGAATTACCAGAATTATTGATTCAAGTTCTACCTAGATTATTGACAACTAGAAAAGAAGACTGGGATGCAATCTCAGCCTGTAAACAGAAGCAAGAGGAAGATATTAGTGATTTTTATTCTAGATTTGAAAAATGTTTTAGTATCAATAGTGGCCTCAAGACAAGTAGTGAGTCATACCCTCACCTTTTTGTTACTAAATTAGTCGAGAATTCAAGTCCACCAGTTAAAAGTCGAGTTTTGAAAGTCGAAAGTACCTGGCAAGCTAATACTCCGTCCCAAATGTTGCAAATGCTTCAGTATCACCAGAATAGAATCAGAGAAGAGCAAGAACACGAGAGAAAACGTATGAAAGACACGAAAATGAAAGTGCTAGTTGCACAATCTGTTCCTCAAGACAGTCAGAAGAGGGGTCCGAATCAAGCCAGTCATCTTGCAGCACCTGTTAAAGGGAACTGCAATTATTGTAAACAGCCAGGTCATTTTATAAACGAGTGTGCAGTTCTGAAACACAACATAGCTACTGGTAAGACAAAAGAAAGACCACGTCCGCCTAGACAAGAACAAGTTTCACAGACTCCTCAGCCACAGAATGCACAACAGACAGTTACCGCACCGCAGCCTATTGCTGCAACACAGCATGTCACACAGCAGATGTACCAGTATGCACAGTCTGAGTATCCAGAGTACCAGCAGTATTCATGAAACAGCCTAGAGAGGGAGGTAGGCTTGCCTCTCATCGAGATACCTGTAGATCAAGATGGTCCCTATGTTCACAGTCAAGTATTAGGGAAAGACAGAAAGTTTTTGATTGATACAGGGGCAAGTAGGACCACAATTAGTCACGCCGAAGTTCCAGGGGCTCCGCTCTCAGGCTCAAGAAATGTTTCCCTTGGATTTTCAGGAAAACCTATCGTAAATGAGATTTCAAAGCCAGTTACTCTAGAAGTAGGTCCATTGTCCCGCACTACTGATCTGTTACTTACTAAGTCATGTCCAGAAAACCTATTAGGCATTAAAACACTGAAAGAGTTAGGTGCAGTTATATGTTGTTCCCCAGAGGGAATACGTCTGTTCCTACGTGACTTCAAGGGTCACTATGTATTACGAGATTTTGATTCAAGACTGTCTAATGTTCCGCAGCATCTATGGGCGCAAGGTCCAACTGATGTAGGTTATATGCAAATCACACCCTATCGTGTGACTCTCAAACCAGGTGTAGTGTTACCACGAATCAGACAGTACAGATTGCCACCCGAGGCTGTAGCAGCCTTATCCAGAATTATTGACGAGCTCATGGCTCAAGGAGTGGTTGTAGAAACTGACTCCAATGTATGCAATTCTCCGATCATTCCAGTCATGAAACGTACTGATCCAAATGCACCCCCAGTATATCGATTAGTGATCGACCTACGAGAGCTTAATAAATGTATTATTCCGCAGTACCCAGTTGTCCCAGACATCTCTTCCCTATTGACAGCCATTGATTCCGAAGCCACGTTCTTCACTGTCATAGATCTCAAGAATGCATTTTTTAGTGTTCCAATTCATCCAGACAGCCAGTTTCTTTTCGGATTCTGTTTAAATGGAAGGAGCTATATGTTCACACGCGCTCCTCAAGGTTTCACAGAAAGTCCTAGTATTTATAGTCAAGCACTTAAGAGACAATTAGACAACATTCACATGCCAACTGACACTGCCCTGCTCCAGTATGTCGATGATCTACTGATCACAGCCCGTTCTGAACGTGCTTGCGAGCGAGCATCCCTTACAGTTTTGTATTTCCTAGCCGAGATGGGGCACAAGGTGTCCCCTTCTAAGCTTCAATTCTGTGTCCAGCAAGTGGTCTACTTAGGACACTTACTGTCCAAGAGGGGTAGGCAGTTGACACCAGACCGTATCCAGTTAATAGCGAGTCTTCCTCAGCCCAAGACCCAGAAGGAGGTACGTGCCTTTATCGGCCTTACTTCTTATTGTAGACAATGGATTCCTCAGTATGCATTTCTAGCCAAACCACTGATACAGTTAACGACACAGGAGGCAGCCGCATCGACTGTCCTCCCTTGGACATCTGAACATACACTTAGTTTCAATGAGTTAAAGAAAGCCCTATGCCAAGCTCCAGTTCTAGCGACACCGAACTACAGTAAGCCTTTTACACTTTTCGTTACTGAACGTGAAGGTACAGCATTATCTGTTCTCACACAAGATCAAGCAGGACAAAACAAGCCCTGTGCTTATTTTTCGAGCACATTAGATCCAGTCGCCCAGGCTCTGCCTGCGTGCCTCAAGTCAGTTGCAGCCACAGCACTAGCTATCAGACAAAGTGATTCCATAGTCTTAGGACACTCTCTGACAGTACAAGTTCCACACTCCGTAGAAGTTCTTCTGAACCGAACACAAACTCAGCACTTGACAATTGCACGTTTAACTGGTTATGAATTGACACTGTTCCAGCCACACATAGAAATCAGACGCTGCAACATTTTAAATCCTGCTACACTGTTACCATCAGTTAATTCAAATCCTGACCCACATGACTGTGTGGAAGTAGTTAACATTACGACAAAGCCAAGACAAGATCTGACAGATATTCCGTTACCAGATCCCGACCTGACACTTTATGTGGATGGTTCATGCCTGAGAACAAGTACAGGAGAACTAGTCGCCGCGTATGCAGTGACTACTGACACTGAAGTTATTGAAACACACCGTATTGATACTCTGTCCGCTCAAGCAGCAGAGCTAGTTGCTCTGACACAAGCCTGCATACACGCCAAGAACTTGAAAGTTAATATTTACACAGATTCACGCTACGCATTTGGAGTCGTTCACGACTTCGGAGTGCTCTGGCAGGAGAGAGGTTTCATGACTTCTCATGGAACCAAGATTCAGCATGGTCTCCTTATTCAAGCTCTGTTAGATGCCATACATTTACCGACATCTATTGCTATCATGAAGTGCAAAGCACATACGAAAGTCACTGACATTATTTCCCAAGGTAATGATCTAGCAGATCGCACAGCCAAGCTTACAGCGCAGACTCCAGACATTCAAGTTAATCCGACACAGACACATACTCCAGATCCGACTACATGCATGACAGTTAAGGACCCTACACAAGATGTCATAGATATCCAGTTACATGCTACTCCCGATGAAATCAAGAAATGGTCCGAACAAGGAGGGGTCCAGACAGATCAAGGATGGTTAACGAAGGGTAGAGCCACATGGTTTCTCCCCGACTCTATGGTTCAAGTCATTATTAATACCGCACATAGTCCAGCACATTTAGGAGAAAAAGCTATGTTAGACAGTATCCAGAACATTTGGTTCAACAAGCATTTACGAGCTGCAGCTAAGCAGAAAGTCCGTACCTGTATGATATGTTGTCAGTTTAATCCAGGTAAAAGTGTCCCGGTGGAACAAGGTGGTTTCCAGCCCCCTGACCACCCTTTTGAAGTCCTCCAGATGGATTATATTCAGATGGAGCGATGTCGAGGTTTCAAGTATGTCCTTGTAGTTGTATGCGCTTTGTCCAGGTGGACAGAAGCATATCCAGTCCCAGATTACACAGCCGCGACCACTGCCAAGCAGTTGGTTCGTGAATTCTTCCCTCGTTATGGACTCCCTAGAGTCGTATATTCTGATAACGGCCAGCCATTCTCCTCAGAATTAATGAAGCACGTTTCCCTTTTGTTAGGGTACCAGTGGAAGTTCCATTGTGTACGCCATCCTGAAGCAGCCGGTCTCGTTGAGAGACATAATCAGACTCTGAAAATCCGTATCGCCAAAGTATGCAAAGAAAAAGGTGTGGACTGGCTAGTAGCTCTGCCAGTTGCTTTATTCTATATGCGCATGGTCGCACATTCCAGATCAGGTCTGTCCCCGTATGAGGTCGTTTTCGGCCGCCCCCCTAATATGTGGGGTACTCCTAGACCCCGAAGTATTACCGATGTTTCAAGTAATATGCTGACAGATTACCTAGCTTCCTTGATGTCTGCCCTCAACTCATGTCGTTCACAGGTTGCCGCCGCGTTTCCAGACAATACCGAGGTGGCACCGCATGAAATCGTTCCAGGATCCATGGTGATGGTCCGCAACTTTGACAGATCAAGTCCGCTGGAGCCTCGTTGGAAAGAGCCCCGACAGGTCCTCCTCACCACCCGTACAGCCGTGAAGTTGGAGGGACGCAAAGGATGGATACACCTTTCTCATGTTAAACTTTTTAATGAACTGAAACCCGTCTTTAAGAACATTTCCCAGGATTCAAAGGATTGCCAGAATATTGTTCTCAAGGACTGTCCCGCAAATGACATTGGCACAACCCCTCCCCTGTTAGAGAAAACTCCACAGCAGGAGTATAAACAGAAATTACGGTCTAGTAAATTAAGTCAGCCAGTTTGATTGTCTAAGTCCTCCCCTAGGTGAAACGGTTAGACTGTTTCTGACATGTATAAAATAGACCCCCATAGTGAGAGAGTTAGTCAAAACTCAATCCGATGTATCGTTTTTCTATGTTTCATATTATTTTCTAGCCTTATGATTTCCTGCACCAGTTATGCATTTTACCTATGTTTCCCAGTTTCACATGTAAATAAGTCTGCTAATGCTACAGCAGAGCACACGTTTAGTGATCTGCCCCCTCATGAACTGTCCTACCGCCTCGCTATGCGTAATAACTCATTTATCCGTATGTTACATTACTCACACCAGACCAGCAATGCCACTAATTGTTGGGTGTGTGGTCGACTCCCCCCTTTCCAGACACCGAAGGGAGTTCTGCCACTCTTTCCTTATCCTTTTTCACATAATGGTTCGTGTGGAGCATGGTCCACGTTAACGTCATCCTCAACAGATATGTCTTTTCTTAACAGTACATGTTTCCCAGACAAGCAAGGTCTTCCCCACAGAACAGGTTTAGATCTAGAAAATGAAGTGTATAATTTAGGTAACTATTCTTCGAATTTCATGGTCTTGAATGTTCAGTCTGATACTACTCCAGTCTTAACTGCTATTTCAGTACTACCAGTCAAAGGTGAATTATGTGTCCGAAATAATGGTTCCATACATGTAGGACATAGTGATTGTACTACTATTGTCAAGTATAGTGACAGTGGGAAATCTATTTTTAAAGCTTCACGTCATTCTTATTTTATTTGTGGTCAGACCGCATATGTTCGTCTGCCCCTCGATTGGGAAGGAACCTGTTACATTGCCTTCCTACTGCCACCTGTTTTCCTAGCCCCACCTGATTATCATAGAAATACACATCTAGTACACATTAGACATAAAAGGGAGTCCCCAATTGTCGATTATACTGAAACTGCTCTAGAACAGTATACAGATTTCAATAGAGGTTTCTTCTTCTTTATAGGACCTGTCCAGAATAGTAAGTTAATCCGTAGATTAACAAGAACCCTTGAAGCTGTAGTAAATGAGACTGCCTCTGCTCTAGGTAACTTAACTGAAGAGCAATCTGCTATGAGATTTGTCGTTTTGCAAAATCGTCTCGTCCTTGACGTCATACTGGCCGATAGGGGCGGGGCCTGTAGAGTCATCGGATCTAGTTGCTGCATTTTCATTCCAAATAACGCGCCGTCTGTTTATTCAGCTATAACCAGACTCCATAAAATTGCCCATCTGTTACACCAAGATCCAGGCACCTGGACATGGTCCGGTTGGTTCTGGAATATAATTTCCGCATGGGGATGGAAAATATTGTCCTTTCTAGGTATTGCAGTAGCGATCATATTCAGCTGCTGCCTCTGTATACAATGTGGCCCTGCGATTTGCGGCATTTGTGCTACCTCTTGTATTCCTAGTCTCAAGCCCCGTTCTAAATCCCGTTCCAGGATAATTCGAGACGAGCAAATGATACTGTATGAAATGATAGATGGTATCATGAAAATTGATGTTTCCTGATGGAAACGTAGTGACAAGGAGGGAATGTGGAAAAGTAAATTTTGCCATGTTCTGTGTCCCTACGTGTCATCCGTCATATGTTATGTGTGCATGATTAAATATGCATATGCATTCCCCATGTCTGATTAATGACGCAATTACAGTTGTGTCCACCTCTAGTATGCCAGTTTCCAGTCCTCGTGAATACTACGAATATCAGGCCTATGTAAAGCTACGTTGCCACGTTTCTCAGTGTGCACGTTATTCTATTATAAAGTCCCCGTTTCTAGGCCTCAAAAGGGCCCGGACACCAGATTCAGCTCCTGTCTCCTGAAGCCTCGCTGAGGAGGGATACAGCCCCCACCTGTATCCTCGACCCTTCACTTACTTCCTGCCTCGCAGTGCCCGGCCCAGCCTGGCTCAGTCTCTGAGTCTGCCAAGAGTATGTTATGATTCCAGTTATCAGTTCAGTCCTCCTTCTCTGCATTCCTAAGCTACTGAACTGCATCAATAGTTTCCGTCATTGTCTAGCCTTCACGTCTCCACGTTAGAGAAATACTGCATTTAATGGTCATTTAATATTCTTCATCACGCACTACATGTAGAATAATGCATGGTCCAGTCTTAGAATCAAGTTAGCCTTTTCCCTCCTGACTTCTAGTTCATATCAACATGTTCCCTAAACATCAGATACTAGATACTGTTTAGGTACATGTCGCTCCGACCCTCCAGACTTCAGTCTCTGCTCCTAGCACAGAGTTCATAGCCCCCAGCTTCTCCTAGTGATACGTCATTGCTAGTTTGCGCGCACCATCAGGTTAGAGGTCCCGGCTCCTTAGGTAGCCCCCTCCATGGTTTCCGCCCCATTCATGACATATTCTGTTACGTTTGCATCACATGTCTATGTATACGCCCTGTTACACCTCTTTTCCCCCTTATCTTTCGCGACTGCTACGCGTCACACCTTCTGCTCCACCCACTGCTACGCCTACTGCAATGTAATGCTATGTGTTTGCGTTATGTATATATGCTCATGTATTGTTATTAAAAGTCAGCGCGCTCATCCCAGATCCAGCCCCAGCAGCTGCTGGGCCCTGTCATCCTATTCCTATGCAGGTTGTCCTGTTCCTGTCCTTATGCTGTATTAAACCTGCAAAACTCCTACTACCTCGAATCTTGACTCTTATTTATTGAGCTATCTGTTATGATATATGTCTAGTCAAAAATAGGGTATTATTTATTTATTTACCACAACAGGGTCAAGGCTGATTTGCATATGGCCATGTCTGAACTGGGGTGGTGTGGAGTGCAAAAAAACGATGGATTTAGGCCCAGATCTCTGTACTGGAGTGAATGTATGACATTGTTCTGCATTCTGTCCATCAACTGTTGTTTTGCATTTGTCACCACGAGTGGGATGGGTATGCTCAGACGTGAGTCCCGTGCTCTCCACACTACTGGAGCAAAGCTATCCTGGCTGAAGACGGCTGATAGCCAGAAACCGGTCCTAGGATGCTTCATTCAGGTCCAGGAAAGACATGGCTTGGCAGTTCGGGTTGGACTGTTCCCATGAGGCCCAGGGTCAAGGCTGAGTTGCATATGGCCATGTCTGAACTGGTATGGTGTGGAGTGCAAAAAAACGACGATGGATTTAGGCCCAGATCTCTGTACTGGGGTGAATGTATGACATTGTTCTGCATTCTGTCCATCAACTGTTGTTTTGCATTTGTCACCCCGAGTGGGAAGGGTATGCTCAGACGTGTGTCCCATGCTCTCCACACTACTGGAGTCAAGCTATCCTGGCTGAAGACGGCTGATAGCCAGAAACCGGTTCTAGGATGCTTGATTACGGTCCAGAAAAGACATGGCTTGGCAGTTCGGGCTGGACCGTTCCCATGAGGCACAGGGTCAAAGCTGATTTGCATATGGCCATGTCTGAACTGGGGTGGTGTGGATTGCAAAAAAATGATGGATTTAGGCCCAGATCTCTGGATTGGGGTGAATGTATGACATTGTTCTGCATTCTGTCCATCAACAGGTGTTTGGCATTTGTCACCCCGAGTGGGATAGGTATGATCAGACGTGAGTCCCATGCTCTCCACACTACTGGAGTCAAGCTATCCTGGCTGAAGATGGCTGATAGCCAGAAACCGGTCCTAGGATGCTTCATTCAGGTCCAGGAAAGACATGGCTTGGCAGTTCGGGCTGGACTGTTCCCATGAGGCACAGGGTCAAGGCTGATTTGCATATGGCTATGTCTGAACTGGGGTGGCGTGGAGTACAAAAAAATGATGGATTTAGGCCCAGATCTCTGTACTTGGGTGAATGTATGACATTGTTCTGCAATCTGTCCATCAACTGTAGTTTTGCATTTGTTACCCCGAGTGGGATGGGTATGCTCAGACGTGAGTCCCATGCTCTCCACACTACTGGAGTCAAGCTATCCTGGCTGAAGACGGCTGATAGCCAGAAACCGGTCCTAGGATGCTAGATTCCGGTCCAGGAAAGACATGGCTTGACAGTTCAGGCTGGACTGTTCCCATGAGGCACAGGGTCAAGGCTGATTTGCATTTGGCCATGTCTGAACTGGGGTGGTGAGGAGTGCAAAAAAACGATGGATTTAGTCCCAGATCTCTGTACTCGGGTGAATGTATGACATTGTTCTGCATTCTGTCCATCAACTGTTGTTTTGCATTTGTCACCCCGAGTGGGCTGGGTATGCTCAGACGTGAGTCCCATGCTCTCCACACTACTGGAGTCAAGCTATCCTGGCTGAAGACGGCTGATAGCCAGAAACCGGTCCTAGGATGCTTGATTCCGGTTCAGGAAAGATATGGCTTGGCAGTTCGGGCTGGACTGTTCCTATGAGGCACAGGGTCAAGGCTGATTTGCATATGGTCATGTCTGAACTGGGGTGGTGTGGAGTGCAAAAAAACGATGGATTTAGGCCCAGATCTCTGTACTGGGGTGAATGTATGACATTGTTCTGCATTCTGTCCATCAACTGTTGTTTTGCATTTGTCACCCAGAGTGGGAAGGGTAGGCTCAGAAGTGTGTCCCATGCTCTCCACACTACTGGAGTCAAGCTATCCTGGCTGAAGACGGCTGATAGCCAGAAACCTGTCCTAGGATGCTTGATTCCGGTCCAGGAAAGACATGGCTTGGCAGTTCGGGCTGGACTGTTCCCATGAGGCACAGGGTCAAGGCTGATTTGCATATAGCCATGTCTGAACTGGGGTGGTTTGGAGTGCAAAAAAACGATGGATTTAGGCCCAGATCTCTGTACTGGGGTGAATGTATGACATTGTTCTGCATTCTGTCCATCAACTGTTGTTTTGCATTTGTCACCCCGAGTGGGATGGGTATGCTCAGACGTGAGTCCCGTGCTCTCAACACTACTGGAGCTAAGCTATCCTGGCTGAAGACGGCTGATAGCCAGAATCCGGTCCTAGGATGCTTGATTCCGGTAAAGGAAAGACATGGCTTGGCAGTTCGGGCTGGACTGTTCCCATGAGGCCCAGGGTCAAGGCTGAGTTGCATATAGCCATGTCTGAACTGGTATGGTGTGGAGTGCAAAAAAACAATGGATTTAGGCCCAGATCTCTGTACTGGGGTGAATGTATGACATTGTTCTGCATTCTGTCCATCAACTGTTGTTTTGCATTTGTCACCCCGAGTGGGAAGGGTATGCTCAAACGTGTGTCCCATGCTCTCCACACTACTGGAGTCAAGCTATCCTGGCTGAAGACGGCTGATAGCCAGAAACCGATTCTAGGATGCTTGATTACGGTCCAGAAAAGACATGGCTTGGCAGTTCGGGCTGGACCGTTCCCATGAGGCACAGGGTCAAAGCTGATTTGCATATGGCCATGTCTGAACTGGGGTGGTGTGGAGTGGAAAAAAAATATGGATTTAGGCCCAGATCTCTGTACTGGGGTGAATGTATGACATTGTTCTGCATTCTGTCCATCAACAGTTGTTTTGCATTTGTCACCCCGAGTGGGATAGGTATGCTCAGACGTGAGTCCCATGCTCTCCACACTACTGGAGTCAAGCTATCCTGGCTGAAGACGGCTGATAGCCAGAAACCGGTCCTAGGATGCTTGATTCCGGTATAGGAAAGACATGGCTCGACAGTTCGGGCTGGACTGTTCCCATGAGGCACAGGGTCAAGGCTGATTTGCATATAGCCATGTCTGAACTGGGGTGGTGTGGAGTGCAAAAAAACGATGGATTTAGGCCCAGATCTATGTACTGGGATTAATGTATGACATTGTTCTGCATTCTGTCCATCAACTGTTGTTTTGCATTTGTCACCCCGAGTGGGATGGGTATGCTCAGACGTGAGTCCCATGCTCTCCATACTACTGGAGTCAAGCTATCCTGTATAAAGATGGCTGATAGCCAGAAACCGGTCCTAGGATGCTTCATTCAGGTCCAGGAAAGACATGGCTTGGCAGTTCGGGCTGGACTGTTCCCATGAGGCACAGGGTCAAGGCTGATTTGCATTTGGCCATGTCTGAACTGGGGTAGTGAGGAGTGCAAAAAAACGATGGATTTAGTCCCAGATCTCTGTACTCGGGTGAATGTATGACATTGTTCTGCATTCTGTCCATCAACTGTTGTTTTGCATTTGTCACCCCGAGTGGGCTGGGTATGCTCAGACGTGAGTCCCATGCTCTCCACACTACTGGAGTCAAGCTATCCTGGCTGAAGACGGCTGATAGCCAGAAACCGGTCCTAGGATGCTTGATTCCGGTATAGGAAAGACATGGCTCGACAGTTCGGGCTGGACTGTTCCCATGAGGCACAGGGTCAAGGCTGATTTGCATATAGCCATGTCTGAACTGGGGTGGTGTGGAGTGCAAAAAAACGATGGATTTAGGCCCAGATCTATGTACTGGGATTAATGTATGACATTGTTCTGCATTCTGTCCATCAACTGTTGTTTTGCATTTGTCACCCCGAGTGGGATGGGTATGCTCAGACGTGAGTCCCATGCTCTCCATACTACTGGAGTCAAGCTATCCTGTATAAAGATGGCTGATAGCCAGAAACCGGTCCTAGGATGCTTCATTCAGGTCCAGGAAAGACATGGCTTGGCAGTTCGGGCTGGACTGTTCCCATGAGGCACAGGGTCAAGGCTGATTTGCATTTGGCCATGTCTGAACTGGGGTAGTGAGGAGTGCAAAAAAACGATGGATTTAGTCCCAGATCTCTGTACTCGGGTGAATGTATGACATTGTTCTGCATTCTGTCCATCAACTGTTGTTTTGCATTTGTCACCCCGAGTGGGCTGGGTATGCTCAGACGTGAGTCCCATGCTCTCCACACTACTGGAGTCAAGCTATCCTGGCTGAAGACGGCTGATAGCCAGAAACCGGTCCTAGGATGCTTGATTCCGGTTCAGGAAAGATATGGCTTGGCAATTCCGGCTGGACTGTTCCTATGAGGCACAGGGTCAAGGCTGATTTGCATATGGCCATGTCTGAACTGGGGTGGTGTGGAGTGCAAAAAAACGATGGATTTAGGCCCAGATCTCTGTACTGGGGTGAATGTATGACATTGTTCTGCATTCTGTCCAACTGTTGTTTTGCATTTGTCACCCCGAGTGGGAAGGGTATGCTCAGACGTGTGTCCCATGCTCTCCACACTACTGGAGTCAAGCTATCCTGGCTGAAGACGGCTGATAGCCAGAAACCGGTTCTAGGATGCTTGATTACGGTCCAGAAAAGACATGGCTTGGCAGTTCGGGCTGGACCGTTCCCATGAGGCACAGGGTCAAGGCTGATTTGCATATGGCCATGTCTGAACTGGGGTGGTGTGGAGTGCAAAAAAATTATGGATTTAGGCCCAGATCTCTGTACTGGGGTGAATGTATGACATTGTTCTGCATTCTGTCCATCAACTGTTGTTTTGCATTTGTCACCCCGAGTGGGATGGGTATGCTCAGACGTGAGTTCCATGCTCTCCATACTACTGGAGTCAAGCTATCCTGGCTGAAGACGGCTGATAGCCAGAAACCGGTCCTAGGATGCTTGAGTCCGATCCAGGAAAGACATGGCTTGGCAGTTCGGGCTGGACTGTTCTCATGAGGCACAGGGTCAAGGCTGATTTGCATATGGCCATGTCTGAACTGGGGTGGTGTGGAGTGCAAATAAATGATGGATTTAGGCCCAGATCTCTGTACTGGGGTGAATGTATGACATTGTTCTGCATTCTGTCCATCAACTGTTGTTTTGCATTTGTCACCCCAAGTGGGATGGGTATGCTCAGGCGTGAGTCCCATGCTCTCCACTCTCCTGGAGTCAAGCTATCCTGTCTAAAGATGGCTGATAGCCAGAAACCGGTCCTAGGATGCTTGATTCCGGAACAGGAAAGACATGGCTTGGCAGTTCGGGCTGGACCGTTCCCATGAGGCACAGGTTCAAGGCTGATTTGCATATAGCCATGTCTGAACTGGGGTGGTGTGGAGTGCAAAAAAACGATGGATTTAGGCCCAGATCTATGTACTGGGATTAATGTATGACATTGTTCTGCATTCTGTCCATCAACTGTTGTTTTGCATTTGTCACCCCGAGTGGGATGGGTATGCTCAGACGTGAGTTCCATGCTCTCCATACTACTGGAGTCAAGCTATCCTGGCTGAAGACGGCTGATAGCCTGAAACCGGTCCTAGGATGCTTGAGTCCGATCCAGGAAAGACATGGCTTGGCAGTTCGGGCTGGACTGTTCTCATGAGGCACAGGGTCAAGGCTGATTTGCATATGGCCATGTCTGAACTGGGGTGGTGTGGAGTGCAAATAAATGATGGATTTAGGCCCAGATCTCTGTACTGGGGTGAATGTATGACATTGTTCTGCATTCTGTCCATCAACTGTTGTTTTGCATTTGTCACCCCAAGTGGGATGGGTATGCTCAGGCGTGAGTCCCATGCTCTCCACACTACTGGAGTCAAGCTATCCTGGCTGAAGACGGCTGATAGCCAGAAACCGGTCCTAGGATGCTTGATTCCGGTCCAGGAAAGACATGGCTTGGCAGTTCGGGCTGGACCGTTCCCATGAGGCACAGGGTCAAGGCTGATTTGCATATAGCCATGTCTGAACTGGGGTGGTGTGGAGTGCAAAAAAACGATGGATTTAGGCCCAGATCTATGTACTGGGATTAATGTATGACATTGTTCTGCATTCTGTCCATCAACTGTTGTTTTGCATTTGTCACCCCGAGTGGGATGGGTATGCTCAGACGTGAGTCCCATGCTCTCCATACTACTGGAGTCAAGCTATCCTGTCTAAAGATGGCTGATAGCCAGAAACCGGTCCTAGGATGCTTCATTCAGGTCCAGGAAAGACATGGCTTGGCAGTTCGAGCTGGACTGTTCCCATGAGGCACAGGGTCAAGGCTGATTTGCATATGGCCATGTCTGAACTGGGGTGGTGTGGAGTGCAAAAAAACGACGGATTTAGGCCCAGATCTCTGTACTGGGGTGAATGTATGACATTGTTCTGAATTCTGTCCATCAACTGTTGTTTTGCATTTGTCACCCCGAGTGGGATGGGTATGCTCAGACGTGAGTCCCATGCTCTCCACACTAATGGAGTCAAGCTATCCTGGCTGAAGACGGCCGATAGCCAGAAACCGGTCCTAGGATGCTTGATTCCGGTCCAGGAAAGACATGGCTTGGCAGTTCGGGCTGGACTGTTCTCATGAGGCACAGGGTAAAGGCTGATTTGCAGATGGCCATGTCTGAACTGGGGTGGTGTGGAGTGCAAAAAAATGATGGATTTATGCCCAGATCTCTGTACTGGGGTGAATGTATGACATTCTTCTGCATTCTGTCCATCAACTATTGTTTTGCATTTGTCACCCCAAGTGGATGGGTATGATCAGACGTGAGTCCCATGCTCTCCACACTACTGGAGTCAAGCTATCCTGCCTGAAGACGGCTGATAGCCAGAAACCTGTCCTAGGATGCTTGATTCCGGTCCAGGAAAGACATGGCTTGGCAGTTCGGGCTGGACTGTTCCCATGAGGCACAGGGTCAAGGCTGATTTGCATATAGACATGTCTGAACTGGGGTGGTGTGGAGTGCAAAAAAACGATGGATTTGGGCCCAGATCTCTGTACTGGGATGAATGTATGACATTGTTCTGCATTCTTTCCATCAACTGTTGTTTTGCATTTGTCACCCTGAGTGGGATGGGTATGCTCAGACGTGAGTCCCATGCTCTCCACACTAATGGAGTCAAGCTATCCTGGCTGAAGACGGCTGATAGCCAGAAACCGGTCCTAGGATGCTTGATTCCGGTCCAGGAGAGACATGGCTTGGCAGTTCGGGCTGGACTGTTCCTATGAGGCACAGGGTCAAGGCTGATTTGCATATGGCCATGTCTGAACTGGGGTGGTGTGGAGTGCAAAAAAACGATGGATTTAGGCCCAGATCTCTGTACTGGAGTGAATGTATGACATTGTTCTGCATTCTGTCCATCAACTGTTGTTTTGCATTTGTCACCCCGAGTGGGATGGGTATGCTCAGACGTGAGTCCCGTGCTCTCCACACTACTGGAGCTAAGCTATCCTGGCTGAAGACTGCTGATAGCCAGAAACCGGTCCTAGGATGCTTCATTCAGGTCCAGGAAAGACATGGCTTGGCAGTTCGGGCTGGACTGTTCCCATGAGGCACAGTTTCAAGGCTGAGTTGCATATGGCCATGTCTGAACTGGTATGGTGTGGAGTGCAAAAAAACGATGATGGATTTAGGCCCAGATCTCTGTACTGGGGTGAATGTATGACATTGTTCTGTATTCTGTCCATCAACTGTTGTTTTGCATTTGTCACCCCGAGTGGGAAGGGTATGCTCAGACGTGTGTCCCATGCTCTCCACACTACTGGAGTCAAGCTATCCTGGCTGAAGACGGCTGATAGCCAGAAACCGGTTCTAGGATGCTTGATTACGGTCCAGAAAAGACATGGCTTGGCAGTTCGGGCTGGACCGTTCCCATGAGGCACAGGGTCAAAGCTGATTTGCATATGGCCATGTCTGAACTGGGGTGGTGTGGAGTGCAAAAAAATGATGGATTTAGGCCCAGATCTCTGGATTGGGGTGAATGTAAGACATTGTTCTGCATTCTGTCCATCAACAGTTGTTTTGCATTTGTCACCCCGAGTGGGATAGGTATGATCAGACGTGAGTCCCATGCTCTCCACACTACTGGAGTCAAGCTATCCTGGCTGAAGACGGCTGATAGCCAGAAACCGGTCCTAGGATGCTTGATTCCGGTATAGGAAAGACATGGCTTGGCAGTTCGGGCTGGACTGTTCCCATGAGGCACAGGGTCAGGGCTGATTTGCATATAGCCATGTCTGAACTGGGGTTGTGTGGAGTGCAAAAAAACGATGGATTTAGGCCCAGATCTATGTACTGGGATTAATGTATGACATTGTTCTGCATTCTGTCCATCAACTGTTGTTTTGCATTTGTCACCCCGAGTGGGATGGGTATGCTCAGACGTGAGTCCCATGCTCTCCACACTAATGGAGTCAAGCTATCCTGGCTGAAGACGGCCGATAGCCAGAAACCGGTCCTAGGATGCTTGATTCCGGTCCAGGAAAGACATGGCTTGGCAGTTCGGGCTGGACTGTTCTCATGAGGCACAGGGTAAAGGCTGATTTGCAGATGGCCATGTCTGAACCGGGGTGGTGTGGAGTGCAAAAAAATGATGGATTTATGCCCAGATCTCTGTACTGGGGTGAATGTATGACATTCTTCTGCATTCTGTCCATCAACTGTTGTTTTGCATTTGTCACCCCAAGTGGATGGGTATGATCAGACGTGAGTCCCATGCTCTCCACACTACTGGAGTCAAGCTATCCTGGCTGAAGACGGCTGATAGCCAGAAACCTGTCCTAGGATGCTTGATTCCGGTCCAGGAAAGACATGGCTTGGCAGTTCGGGCTGGACTGTTCCCATGAGGCACAGGGTCAAGGCTGATTTGGATATAGACATGTCTGAACTGGGGTGGTGTGGAGTGCAAAAAAACGATGGATTTGGGCCCAGATCTCTGTACTGGGATGAATGTATGACATTGTTCTGCATTCTGTCCATCAACTGTTGTTTTGCATTTGTCACCCTGAGTGGGATGGGTATGCTCAGACGTGAGTCCCATGCTCTCCACACTAATGGAGTCAAGCTATCCTGGCTGAAGACGGCTGATAGCCAGAAACCGGTCCTAGGATGCTTGATTCCGGTCCAGGAGAGACATGGCTTGGCAGTTCGGGCTGGACTGTTCCTATGAGGCACAGGGTCAAGGCTGATTTGCATATGGCCATGTCTGAACTGGGGTGGTGTGGAGTGCAAAAAAACGATGGATTTAGGCCCAGATCTCTGTACTGGAGTGAATGTATGACATTGTTCTGCATTCTGTCCATCAACTGTTGTTTTGCATTTGTCACCCCGAGTGGGATGGGTATGCTCAGACGTGAGTCCCGTGCTCTCCACACTACTGGAGCTAAGCTATCCTGGCTGAAGACTGCTGATAGCCAGAAACCGGTCCTAGGATGCTTCATTCAGGTCCAGGAAAGACATGGCTTGGCAGTTCGGGCTGGACTGTTCCCATGAGGCACAGTTTCAAGGCTGAGTTGCATATGGCCATGTCTGAACTGGTATGGTGTGGAGTGCAAAAAAACGATGATGGATTTAGGCCCAGATCTCTGTACTGGGGGGAATGTATGACATTGTTCTGTATTCTGTCCATCAACTGTTGTTTTGCATTTGTCACCCCGAGTGGGAAGGGTATGCTCAGACGTGTGTCCCATGCTCTCCACACTACTGGAGTCAAGCTATCCTGGCTGAAGACGGCTGATAGCCAGAAACCGGTTCTAGGATGCTTGATTACGGTCCAGAAAAGACATGGCTTGGCAGTTCGGGCTGGACCGTTCCCATGAGGCACAGGGTCAAAGCTGATTTGCATATGGCCATGTCTGAACTGGGGTGGTGTGGAGTGCAAAAAAATGATGGATTTAGGCCCAGATCTCTGGATTGGGGTGAATGCATGACATTGTTCTGCATTCTGTCCATCAACAGTTGTTTTGCATTTGTCACCCCGAGTGGGATAGGTATGATCAGACGTGAGTCCCATGCTCTCCACACTACTGGAGTCAAGCTATCCTGGCTGAAGACGGCTGATAGCCAGAAACCGGTCCTAGGATGCTTGATTCCGGTATAGGAAAGACATGGCTTGGCAGTTCGGGCTGGACTGTTCCCATGAGGCACAGGGTCAGGGCTGATTTGCATATAGCCATGTCTGAACTGGGGTGGTGTGGAGTGCAAAAAAATGATGGATTTAGGCCCAGATCTATGTACTGGGATTAATGTATGACATTTTCTGCATTCTGTCCATCAACTGTTGTTTTGCATTTGTCACCCCGAGTGGGATGGGTATGCTCAGACGTGAGTCCCATGCTCTCCATACTACTGGAGTCAAGCTATCCTGTCTAAAGATGGCTGATAGCCAGAAACCGGTCCTAGGATGCTTCATTCAGGTCCAGGAAAGACATGGCTTGGCAGTTCGGGCTGGACTGTTCCCATGAGGCACAGGGTCAAGGCTGATTTGCATATGGCCATGTCTGAACTGGGGTGGCGTGGAGTACAAAAAATGATGGATTTAGGCCCAGATCTCTGTACTGGGGTGAATGTATGACATTGTTCTGCAATCTGTCCATCAACTGTTGTTTTGCATTTGTTACCCCGAGTGGGATGGGTATGCTCAGACGTGAGTCCCATGCTCTCCACACTACTGGAGTCAAGCTATCCTGGCTGAAGGCGGCTGATAGCCAGAAACCGGTCCTAGGATGCTAGATTCCGGTCCAGGAAAGACATGGCTTGACAGTTCAGGCTGGACTGTTCCCATGAGGCACAGGGTCAAGGCTGATTTGCATTTGGCCATGTCTGAACTGGGTTGGTGAGGAGTGCAAAAAAACGATGGATTTAGTCCCAGATCTCTGTACTCGGGTGAATGTATGACATTGTTCTGCATTCTGTCCATCAACTGTTGTTTTGCATTTGTCACCCCGAGTGGGCTGGGTATGCTCAGACGTGAGTCCCATGCTCTCCACACTACTGGAGTCAAGCTATCCTGGCTGAAGACGGCTGATAGCCAGAACCGGTCCTAGGATGCTTGATTCTGGTTCAGGAAAGATATGGCTTGGCAGTTCGGGCTGGACTGTTCCTATGAGGCACAGGGTCAAGGCTGATTTGCATATGGCCATGTCTGAACTGGGGTGGTGTGGAGTGCAAAAAAACGATGGATTTAGGCCCAGATCTCTGTACTGGGGTGAATGTATGACATTGTTCTGCATTCTGTCCATCAACTGTTGTTTTGCATTTGTCACCCAGAGTGGGAAGGGTATGCTCAGACGTGTGTCCCATGCTCTCCACACTACTGGAGTCAAGCTATCCTGGCTGAAGACGGCTGATAGCCAGAAACCTGTCCTAGGATGCTTGATTCCGGTCCAGGAAAGACATGGCTTGGCAGTTCGGGCTGGACTGTTCCCATGAGGCACAGGGTCAAGGCTGATTTGCATATAGCGATGTCTGAACTGGGGTGGTGTGGAGTGCAAAAAAACGATGGATTTAGGCCCAGATCTCTGTACTGGGGTGAATGTATGACATTGTTCTGCATTCTGTCCATCAACTGTTGTTTTGCATTTGTCACCCCGAGTGGGATGGGTATGCTCAGACGTGAGTCCCGTGCTCTCCACACTACTGGAGCTAAGCTATCCTGGCTGAAGACGGCTGATAGCCAGAAACCGGTCCTAGGATGCTTGATTCCGGTAAAGGAAAGACATGGCTTGGCAGTTCGGGCTGGACTGTTCCCATGAGGCCCAGGGTCAAGGCTGAGTTGCATATAGCCATGTCTGAACTGGTATGGTGTGGAGTGCAAAAAAACAATGGATTTAGGCCCAGATCTCTGTACTGGGGTGAATGTATGACATTGTTCTGCATTCTGTCCATCAACTGTTGTTTTGCATTTGTCACCCCGAGTGGGAAGGGTATGCTCAGACGTGTGTCCCATGCTCTCCACACTACTGGAGTCAAGCTATCCTGGCTGAAGACGGCTGATAGCCAGAAACCGGTTCTAGGATGCTTGATTACGGTCCAGAAAAGACATGGCTTGGCAGTTCGGGCTGGACCGTTCCCATGAGGCACAGGGTCAAAGCTGATTTGCATATGGCCATGTCTGAACTGGGGTGGTGTGGAGTGCAAAAAAATTATGGATTTAGGCCCAGATCTCTGTACTGGGGTGAATGTATGACATTGTTCTGCATTCTGTCCATCAACAGTTGTTTTGCATTTGTCACCCCGAGTGGGATAGGTATGCTCAGACGTGAGTCCCATGCTCTCCACACTAATGGAGTCAAGCTATCCTGGCTGAAGACGGCTGATAGCCAGAAACCGGTCCTAGGATGCTTGATTCCGGTCCAGGAGAGACATGGCTTGGCAGTTCGGGCTGGACTGTTCCTATGAGGCACAGGGTCAAGGCTGATTTGCATATGGCCATGTCTGAACTGGGGTGGTGTGGAGTGGAAAAAAACGATGGATTTAGGCCCAGATCTCTGTACTGGAGTGAATGTATGACATTGTTCTGCATTTTGTCCATCAACTGTTGTTTTGCATTTGTCACCCCGAGTGGGATGGGTATGCTCAGACGTGAGTCCCGTGCTCTCCACACTACTGGAGCTAAGCTATCCTGGCTGAAGACTGCTGATAGCCAGAAACCGGTCCTAGGATGCTTCATTCAGGTCCAGGAAAGACATGGCTTGGCAGTTCGGGCTGGACTGTTCCCATGAGGCACAGTTTCAAGGCTGAGTTGCATATGGCCATGTCTGAACTGGTATGGTGTGGAGTGCAAAAAAACGATGATGGATTTAGGCCCAGATCTCTGTACTGGGGTGAATGTATGACATTGTTCTGTATTCTGTCCATCAACTGTTGTTTTGCATTTGTCACCCCGAGTGGGAAGGGTATTCTCAGACGTGTGTCCCATGCTCTCCACACTACTGGAGTCAAGCTATCCTGGCTGAAGACGGCTGATAGCCAGAAACCGGTTCTAGGATGCTTGATTACGGTCCAGAAAAGACATGGCTTGGCAGTTCGGGCTGGACCAATCCCATGAGGCACAGGGTCAAAGCTGATTTGCATATGGCCATGTCTGAACTGGGGTGGTGTGGAGTGCAAAAAAATGATGGATTTAGGCCCAGATCTCTGGATTGGGGTGAATGTATGACATTGTTCTGCATTCTGTCCATCAACAGTTGTTTTGAATTTGTCACCCCGAGTGGGATAGGTATGATCAGACGTGAGTCCCATGCTCTCCACACTACTGGAGTCAAGCTATCCTGGCTGAAGACGGCTGATAGCCAGAAACCGGTCCTAGGATGCTTGATTCGGGTATAGGAAAGACATGGCTTGGCAGTTCGGGCTGGACTGTTCCCATGAGGCACAGGGTCAGGGCTGATTTGCATATAGCCATGTCTGAACTGGGGTGGTGTGGAGTGCAAAAAAACGATGGATTTAGGCCCAGATCTATGTACTGGGATTAATGTATGACATTGTTCTGCATTCTGTCCATCAACTGTTGTTTTGCATTTGTCACCCCGAGTGGGATGGGTATGCTCAGACGTGAGTCCCATGCTCTCCATACTACTGGAGTCAAGCTATCCTGTCTAAAGATGGCTGATAGCCTGAAACCGGTCCTAGGATGCTTCATTCAGGTCCAGGAAAGACATGGCTTGGCAGTTCGGGCTGGACCGTTCCCATGAGGCACAGGGTCAAGGCTGATTTGCATATGGCCATGTCTGAACTGGGGTGGCGTGGAGTACAAAAAAATGATGGATTTAGGCCCAGATCTCTGTACTGGGGTGAATGTATGACATTGTTCTGCAATCTGTCCATCAACTGTTGTTTTGCATTTGTTACCCCGAGTGGGATGGGTATGCTCAGACGTGAGTCCCATGCTCTCCACACTACTGGAGTCAAGCTATCCTGGCTGAAGACGGCTGATAGCCAGAAACCGGTCCTAGGATGCTAGATTCCGGTCCAGGAAAGACATGGCTTGACAGTTCAGGCTGGACTGTTCCCATGAGGCACAGGGTCAAGGCTGATTTGCATTTGGCCATGTCTGAACTGGGTTGGTGAGGAGTGCAAAAAAACGATGGATTTAGTCCCAGATCTCTGTACTCGGGTGAATGTATGACATTGTTCTGCATTCTGTCCATCAACTGTTGTTTTGCATTTGTCACCCCGAGTGGGCTGGGTATGCTCAGACGTGAGTCCCATGCTCTCCACACTACTGGAGTCAAGCTATCCTGGCTGAAGACGGCTGATAGCCAGAAACCGGTCCTAGGATGCTTGATTCCGGTTCAGGAAAGATATGGCTTGGCAATTCCGGCTGGACTGTTCCTATGAGGCACAGGGTCAAGGCTGATTTGCATATGGCCATGTCTGAACTGGGGTGGTGTGGAGTGCAAAAAAATGATGGATTTAGGCCCAGATCTCTGTACTGGGGTGAATGTATGACATTGTTCTGCATTCTGTCCATCAACTGTTGTTTTGCATTTGTCACCCCGAGTGGGAAGGGTATGCTCAGACGTGTGTCCCATGCTCTCCACACTACTGGAGTCAAGCTATCCTGGCTGAAGACGGCTGATAGCCAGAAACCGGTTCTAGGATGCTTGATTACGGTCCAGAAAAGACATGGCTTGGCAGTTCGAGCTGGACTGTTCCCATGAGGCACAGGGTCAAGGCTGATTTGCATATGGCCATGTCTGAACTGGGGTGGTGTGGAGTGCAAAAAAACGACGGATTTAGGCCCAGATCTCTGTACTGGGGTGAATGTATGACATTGTTCTGCATTCTGTCCATCAACTGTTGTTTTGCATTTGTCACCCAGAGTGGGAAGGGTATGCTCAGACGTGTGTCCCATGCTCTCCACACTACTGGAGTCAAGCTATCCTGGCTGAAGACGGCTGATAGCCAGAAACCTGTCCTAGGATGCTTGATTCCGGTCCAGGAAAGACATGGCTTGGCAGTTCGGGCTGGACTGTTCCCATGAGGCACAGGGTCAAGGCTGATTTGCATATAGCCATGTCTGAACTGGGGTGGTGTGGAGTGCAAAAAACGATGGATTTAGGCCCAGATCTACGTACTGGGATTAATGTATGACATTGTTCTGCATTCTGTCCATCAACTGTTGTTTTGCATTTGTCACCCCGAGTGGGATGGGTATGCTCAGACGTGAGTCCCATGCTCTCCATACTACTGGAGTCAAGCTATCCTGTCTAAAGATGGCTGATAGCCAGAAACCGGTCCTAGGATGCTTCATTCAGGTCCAGGAAAGACATGGCTTGGCAGTTCGAGCTGGACTGTTCCCATGAGGCACAGGGTCAAGGCTGATTTGCATATGGCCATGTCTGAACTGGGGTGGTGTGGAGTGCAAAAAAACGACGGATTTAGGCCCAGATCTCTGTACTGGGGTGAATGTATGACATTGTTCTGCATTCTGTCCATCAACTGTTGTTTTGCATTTGTCACCCCGAGTGGGATGGGTATGCTCAGACGTGAGTCCCATGCTCTCCACACTAATGGAGTCAAGCTATCCTGGCTGAAGACGGCCGATAGCCAGAAACCGGTCCTAGGATGCTTGATTCCGGTCCAGGAAAGACATGGCTTGGCAGTTCGGGCTGGACTGTTCTCATGAGGCACAGGGTAAAGGCTGATTTGCAGATGGCCATGTCTGAACTGGGGTGGTGTGGAGTGCAAAAAAATGATGGATTTATGCCCAGATCTCTGTACTGGGGTGAATGTATGACATTGTTTTGCATTCTGTCCATCAACTGTTGTTTTGCATTTGTCACCCCAAGTGGATGGGTATGATCAGACGTGAGTCCCATGCTCTCCACACTACTGGAGTCAAGCTATCCTGGCTGAAGACGGCTGATAGCCAGAAACCTGTCCTAGGATGCTTGATTCCGGTCCAGGAAAGACATGGCTTGGCAGTTCGGGCTGGACTGTTCCCATGAGGCACAGGGTCAAGGCTGATTTGCATATAGCCATGTCTGAACTGGGGTGGTGTGGAGTGCAAAAAAACGATGGATTTAGGCCCAGATCTCTGTACTGGGATGAATGTATGACATTGTTCTGCATTCTGTCCATCAACTGTTGTTTTGCATTTGTCACCCTGAGTGGGATGGGTATGCTCAGAAGTGAGTCCCATGCTCTCCACACTAATGGAGTCAAGCTATCCTGGCTGAAGACGGCTGATAGCCAGAAACCGGTCCTAGGATGCTTGATTCCGGTCCAGGAAAGACATGGCTTGGCAGTTCGGGCTGGACTGTTCCTATGAGGCACAGGGTCAAGGCTGATTTGCATATGGCCATGTCTGAACTGGGGTGGTGTGGAGTGCAAACAAACGATGGATTTGGGCCCAGATCTCTGTACTGGGGTGAATGTATGACATTGTTCTGCATTCTGTCCATCAACTGTTGTTTTGCATTTGTCACCCCGAGTGGGAAGGGTATGCTCAGACGTGTGTCCCATGCTCTCCACACTACTGGAGTCAAGCTATCCTGGCTGAAGACGGCTGATAGCCAGAAACCGGTTCTAGGATGCTTGATTACGGTCCAGAAAAGACATGGCTTGGCAGTTCGGGCTGGACCGTTCCCATGAGGCACAGGGTCAAGGCTGATTTGCATATAGCCATGTCTGAACTGGGGTGGTGTGGAGTGCAAAAAAACGATGGATTTAGGCCCAGATCTCTGTACTGGGATGAATGTATGACATTGTTCTGCATTCTGTCCATCAACTGTTGTTTTGCATTTGTCACCCTGAGTGGGATGGGTATGCTCAGAAGTGAGTCCCATGCTCTCCACACTAATGGAGTCAAGCTATCCTGGCTGAAGACGGCTGATAGCCAGAAACCGGTCCTAGGATGCTTGATTCCGGTCCAGGAAAGACATGGCTTGGCAGTTCGGGCTGGACTGTTCCTATGAGGCACAGGGTCAAGGCTGATTTGCATATGGCCATGTCTGAACTGGGGTGGTGTGGAGTGCAAACAAACGATGGATTTAGGCCCAGATCTCTGTACTGGGGTGAATGTATGACATTGTTCTGCATTCCGTCCATCAACTGTTGTTTTGCATTTGTCACCCCGAGTGGGATGGGTATGCTCAGACGTGAGTCCCGTGCTCTCCACACTACTGGAGCTAAGCTATCCTGGCTGAAGATGGCTGATAGCTAGAAACCGGTCCTAGGATGCTTGATTCCGGTAAAGGAAAGACATGGCTTGGCAGTTCGGGCTGGACTGTTCCTATGAGGCCCAGGGTCAAGGCTGAGTTGCATATGGCCATGTCTGAACTGGTATGGTGTGGAGTGCAAAAAAACGATGGATTTAGGCCCAGATCTCTGTACTGGGGTGAATGTATGACATTGTTCTGCATTCTGTCCATCAACTGTTGTTTTGCATTTGTCACCCCGAGTGGGAAGGGTATGCTCAGACGTGTGTCCCATGCTCTCCACACTACTGGAGTCAAGCTATCCTGGCTGAAGACGGCTGATAGCCAGAAACCGGTTCTAGGATGCTTGATTACGGTCCAGAAAAGACATGGCTTGGCAGTTCGGGCTGGACCGTTCCCATGAGGCACAGGGTCAAAGCTGATTTGCATATGGCCATGTCTGAACTGGGGTGGTGTGGAGTGCAAAAAAATGATGGATTTAGGCCCAGATCTCTGTACTGGGGTGAATGTATGACATTGTTCTGCATTCTGTCCATCAACTGTTGTTTTGCATTTGTCACCCCGAGTGGGATAGGTATGCTCAGACGTGAGTCCCATGCTCTCCACACTACTGGAGTCAAGCTATCCTGGCTGAAGACGGCTGATAGCCAGAAACCGGTCCTAGGATGCTTGATTCCGGTATAGGAAAGACATGGCTTGGCAGTTCGGGCTGGACTGTTCCCATGAGGCACAGGGTCAAGGCTGATTTGCATATAGCCATGTCTGAACTGGGGTGGTGTGGCGTGCAAAAAAACGATGGATTTAGGCCCAGATCTATGTACTGGGATTAATGTATGACATTGTTCTGCATTCTGTCCGTCAACTGTTGTTTTGCATTTGTCACCCCGAGTGGGATGGGTATGCTCAGACGTGAGTCCCATGCTCTCCATACTACTGGAGTCAAGCTATCCTGTCTAAAGATGGCTGATAGCCAGAAACCAGTCCTAGGATGCTTCATTCAGGTCCAGGAGAGACATGGCTTGGCAGTTCGGGCTGGACTGTTCCTATGAGGCACAGGGTCAAGGCTGATTTGCATATGGCCATGTCTGAACTGGGGTGGTGTGGAGTGCAAAAAAACGATGGATTTAGGCCCAGATCTCTGTACTGGAGTGAATGTATGACATTGTTCTGCATTCTGTCCATCAACTGTTGTTTTGCATTTGTCACCCCGAGTGGGATGGGTATGCTCAGACGTGAGTCCGTGCTCTCCACACTACTGGAGCTAAGCTATCCTGGCTGAAGACTGCTGATAGCCAGAAACCGGTCCTAGGATGCTTCATTCAGGTCCAGGAAAGACATGGCTTGGCAGTTCGGGCTGGACTGTTCCCATGAGGCACAGTTTCAAGGCTGAGTTGCATATGGCCATGTCTGAACTGGTATGGTGTGGAGTGCAAAAAAACGATGATGGATTTAGGCCCAGATCTTTGTACTGGGGTGAATGTATGACATTGTTCTGTATTCTGTCCATCAACTGTTGTTTTGCATTTGTCACCCCGAGTGGGAAGGGTATGCTCAGACGTGTGTGCCATGCTCTCCACACTACTGGAGTCAAGCTATCCTGGCTGAAGACGGCTGATAGCCAGAAACCGGTTCTAGGATGCTTGATTACGGTCCAGAAAAGACATGGCTTGGCAGTTCGGGCTGGACCGTTCCCATGAGGCACTGGGTCAAAGCTGATTTGCATATGGCCATGTCTGAACTGGGGTGGTGTGGAGTGCAAAAAAATGATGGATTTAGGCCCAGATCTCTGGATTGGGGTGAATGTATGACATTGTTCTGCATTCTGTCCATCAACAGTTGTTTTGCATTTGTCACCCCGAGTGGGATAGGTATGATCAGACGTGAGTCCCATGCTCTCCACACTACTGGAGTCAAGCTATCCTGGCTGAAGACGGCTGATAGCCAGAAACCGGTCCTAGGATGCTTGATTCCGGTATAGGAAAGACATGGCTTGGCAGTTCGGGCTGGACTGTTCCCATGAGGCACAGGGTCAGGGCTGATTTGCATATAGCCATGTCTGAACTGGGGTGGTGTGGAGTGCAAAAAAATGATGGATTTAGGCCCAGATCTATGTACTGGGATTAATGTATGACATTTTCTGCATTCTGTCCATCAACTTTTGTTTTGCATTTGTCACCCCGAGTGGGATGGGTATGCTCAGACGTGAGTCCCATGCTCTCCATACTACTGGAGTCAAGCTATCCTGTCTAAAGATGGCTGATAGCCAGAAACCGGTCCTAGGATGCTTCATTCAGGTCCAGGAAAGACATGGCTTGGCAGTTCGGGCTGGACTGTTCCCATGAGGCACAGGGTCAAGGCTGATTTGCATATGGCCATGTCTGAACTGGGGTGGCGTGGAGTACAAAAAATGATGGATTTAGGCCCAGATCTCTGTACTGGGGTGAATGTATGACATTGTTCTGCAATCTGTCCATCAACTGTTGTTTTGCATTTGTTACCCCGAGTGGGATGGGTATGCTCAGACGTGAGTCCCATGCTCTCCACACTACTGGAGTCAAGCTATCCTGGCTGAAGGCGGCTGATAGCCAGAAACCGGTCCTAGGATGCTAGATTCCGGTCCAGGAAAGACATGGCTTGACAGTTCAGGCTGGACTGTTCCCATGAGGCACAGGGTCAAGGCTGATTTGCATTTGGCCATGTCTGAACTGGGTTGGTGAGGAGTGCAAAAAAACGATGGATTTAGTCCCAGATCTCTGTACTCGGGTGAATGTATGACATTGTTCTGCATTCTGTCCATCAACTGTTGTTTTGCATTTGTCACCCCGAGTGGGCTGGGTATGCTCAGACGTGAGTCCCATGCTCTCCACACTACTGGAGTCAAGCTATCCTGGCTGAAGACGGCTGATAGCCAGAACCGGTCCTAGGATGCTTGATTCTGGTTCAGGAAAGATATGGCTTGGCAGTTCGGGCTGGACTGTTCCTATGAGGCACAGGGTCAAGGCTGATTTGCATATGGCCATGTCTGAACTGGGGTGGTGTGGAGTGCAAAAAAACGATGGATTTAGGCCCAGATCTCTGTACTGGGGTGAATGTATGACATTGTTCTGCATTCTGTCCATCAACTGTTGTTTTGCATTTGTCACCCAGAGTGGGAAGGGTATGCTCAGACGTGTGTCCCATGCTCTCCACACTACTGGAGTCAAGCTATCCTGGCTGAAGACGGCTGATAGCCAGAAACCTGTCCTAGGATGCTTGATTCCGGTCCAGGAAAGACATGGCTTGGCAGTTTGGGCTGGACTGTTCCCATGAGGCACAGGGTCAAGGCTGATTTGCATATAGCCATGTCTGAACTGGGGTGGTGTGGAGTGCAAAAAAACGATGGATTTAGGCCCAGATCTCTGTACTGGGGTGAATGTATGACATTGTTCTGCATTCTGTCCATCAACTGTTGTTTTGCATTTGTCACCCCGAGTGGGATGGGTATGCTCAGACGTGAGTCCCGTGCTCTCCACACTACTGGAGCTAAGCTATCCTGGCTGAAGACGGCTGATAGCCAGAAACCGGTCCTAGGATGCTTGATTCCGGTAAAGGAAAGACATGGCTTGGCAGTTCGGGCTGGACTGTTCCCATGAGGCCCAGGGTCAAGGCTGAGTTGCATATAGCCATGTCTGAACTGGTATGGTGTGGAGTGCAAAAAAACAATGGATTTAGGCCCAGATCTCTGTACTGGGGTGAATGTATGACATTGTTCTGCATTCTGTCCATCAACTGTTGTTTTGCATTTGTCACCCCGAGTGGGAAGGGTATGCTCAGACGTGTGTCCCATGCTCTCCACACTACTGGAGTCAAGCTATCCTGGCTGAAGACGGCTGATAGCCAGAAACCGGTTCTAGGATGCTTGATTACGGTCCAGAAAAGACATGGCTTGGCAGTTCGGGCTGGACCGTTCCCATGAGGCACAGGGTCAAAGCTGATTTGCATATGGCCATGTCTGAACTGGGGTGGTGTGGAGTGCAAAAAAATTATGGATTTAGGCCCAGATCTCTGTACTGGGGTGAATGTATGACATTGTTCTGCATTCTGTCCATCAACAGTTGTTTTGCATTTGTCACCCCGAGTGGGATAGGTATGCTCAGACGTGAGTCCCATGCTCTCCACACTAATGGAGTCAAGCTATCCTGGCTGAAGACGGCTGATAGCCAGAAACCGGTCCTAGGATGCTTGATTCCGGTCCAGGAGAGACATGGCTTGGCAGTTCGGGCTGGACTGTTCCTATGAGGCACAGGGTCAAGGCTGATTTGCATATGGCCATGTCTGAACTGGGGTGGTGTGGAGTGGAAAAAAACGATGGATTTAGGCCCAGATCTCTGTACTGGAGTGAATGTATGACATTGTTCTGCATTTTGTCCATCAACTGTTGTTTTGCATTTGTCACCCCGAGTGGGATGGGTATGCTCAGACGTGAGTCCCGTGCTCTCCACACTACTGGAGCTAAGCTATCCTGGCTGAAGACTGCTGATAGCCAGAAACCGGTCCTAGGATGCTTCATTCAGGTCCAGGAAAGACATGGCTTGGCAGTTCGGGCTGGACTGTTCCCATGAGGCACAGTTTCAAGGCTGAGTTGCATATGGCCATGTCTGAACTGGTATGGTGTGGAGTGCAAAAAAACGATGATGGATTTAGGCCCAGATCTCTGTACTGGGGTGAATGTATGACATTGTTCTGTATTCTGTCCATCAACTGTTGTTTTGCATTTGTCACCCCGAGTGGGAAGGGTATGCTCAGACGTGTGTCCCATGCTCTCCACACTACTGGAGTCAAGCTATCCTGGCTGAAGACGGCTGATAGCCAGAAACCGGTTCTAGGATGCTTGATTACGGTCCAGAAAAGACATGGCTTGGCAGTTCGGGCTGGACCAATCCCATGAGGCACAGGGTCAAAGCTGATTTGCATATGGCCATGTCTGAACTGGGGTGGTGTGGAGTGCAAAAAAATGATGGATTTAGGCCCAGATCTCTGGATTGGGGTGAATGTATGACATTGTTCTGCATTCTGTCCATCAACAGTTGTTTTGAATTTGTCACCCCGAGTGGGATAGGTATGATCAGACGTGAGTCCCATGCTCTCCACACTACTGGAGTCAAGCTATCCTGGCTGAAGACGGCTGATAGCCAGAAACCGGTCCTAGGATGCTTGATTCCGGTATAGGAAAGACATGGCTTGGCAGTTCGGGCTGGACTGTTCCCATGAGGCACAGGGTCAGGGCTGATTTGCATATAGCCATGTCTGAACTGGGGTGGTGTGAAGTGCAAAAAAACGATGGATTTAGGCCCAGATCTATGTACTGGGATTAATGTATGACATTGTTCTGCATTCTGTCCATCAACTGTTGTTTTGCATTTGTCACCCCGAGTGGGATGGGTATGCTCAGACGTGAGTCCCATGCTCTCCATACTACTGGAGTCAAGCTATCCTGTCTAAAGATGGCTGATAGCCTGAAACCGGTCCTAGGATGCTTCATTCAGGTCCAGGAAAGACATGGCTTGGCAGTTCGGGCTGGACCGTTCCCATGAGGCACAGGGTCAAGGCTGATTTGCATATGGCCATGTCTGAACTGGGGTGGCGTGGAGTACAAAAAAATGATGGATTTAGGCCCAGATCTCTGTACTGGGGTGAATGTATGACATTGTTCTGCAATCTGTCCATCAACTGTTGTTTTGCATTTGTTACCCCGAGTGGGATGGGTATGCTCAGACGTGAGTCCCATGCTCTCCACACTACTGGAGTCAAGCTATCCTGGCTGAAGACGGCTGATAGCCAGAAACCGGTCCTAGGATGCTAGATTCCGTTCCAGGAAAGACATGGCTTGACAGTTCAGGCTGGACTGTTCCCATGAGGCACAGGGTCAAGGCTGATTTGCATTTGGCCATGTCTGAACTGGGTTGGTGAGGAGTGCAAAAAAACGATGGATTTAGTCCCAGATCTCTGTACTCGGGTGAATGTATGACATTGTTCTGCATTCTGTCCATCAACTGTTGTTTTGCATTTGTCACCCCGAGTGGGCTGGGTATGCTCAGACGTGAGTCCCATGCTCCCCACACTACTGGAGTCAAGCTATCCTGGCTGAAGACGGCTGATAGCCAGAAACCGGTCCTAGGATGCTTGATTCCGGTTCAGGAAAGATATGGCTTGGCAATTCCGGCTGGACTGTTCCTATGAGGCACAGGGTCAAGGCTGATTTGCATATGGCCATGTTTGAACTGGGGTGGTGTGGAGTGCAAAAAAACGATGGATTTAGGCCCAGATCTCTGTACTGGGGTGAATGTATGACATTGTTCTGCATTCTGTCCATCAACTGTTGTTTTGCATTTGTCACCCCGAGTGGGAAGGGTATGCTCAGACGTGTGTCCCATGCTCTCCACACTACTGGAGTCAAGCTATCCTGGCTGAAGACGGCTGATAGCCAGAAACCGGTTCTAGGATGCTTGATTACGGTCCAGAAAAGACATGGCTTGGCAGTTCGGGCTGGACCGTTCCCATGAGGCACAGGGTCAAGGCTGATTTGCATATGGCCATGTCTGAACTGGGGTGGTGTGGAGTGCAAAAAAATGATGGATTTAGGCCCAGATCTCTGTACTGGGGTGAATGTATGACATTGTTCTGCATTCTGTCCATCAACTGTTGTTTTGCATTTGTCACCCCGAGTGGGATGGGTATGCTCAGACGTGAGTCCCATGCTCTCCATACTACTGGAGTCAAGCTATCCTGTCTAAAGATGGCTGATAGCCAGAAACCGGTCCTAGGATGCTTCATTCAGGTCCAGGAAAGACATGGCTTGGCAGTTCGAGCTGGACTGTTCCCATGAGGCACAGGGTCAAGGCTGATTTGCATATGGCCATGTCTGAACTGGGGTGGTGTGGAGTGCAAAAAAACGACGGATTTAGGCCCAGATCTCTGTACTGGGGTGAATGTATGACATTGTTCTGCATTCTGTCCATCAACTGTTGTTTTGCATTTGTCACCCAGAGTGGGAAGGGTATGCTCAGACGTGTGTCCCATGCTCTCCACACTACTGGAGTCAAGCTATCCTGGCTGAAGACGGCTGATAGCCAGAAACCTGTCCTAGGATGCTTGATTCCGGTCCAGGAAAGACATGGCTTGGCAGTTCGGGCTGGACTGTTCCCATGAGGCACAGGGTCAAGGCTGATTTGCATATAGCCATGTCTGAACTGGGGTGGTGTGGAGTGCAAAAAACGATGGATTTAGGCCCAGATCTACGTACTGGGATTAATGTATGACATTGTTCTGCATTCTGTCCATCAACTGTTGTTTTGCATTTGTCACCCCGAGTGGGATGGGTATGCTCAGACGTGAGTCCCATGCTCTCCATACTACTGGAGTCAAGCTATCCTGTCTAAAGATGGCTGATAGCCAGAAACCGGTCCTAGGATGCTTCATTCAGGTCCAGGAAAGACATGGCTTGGCAGTTCGAGCTGGACTGTTCCCATGAGGCACAGGGTCAAGGCTGATTTGCATATGGCCATGTCTGAACTGGGGTGGTGTGGAGTGCAAAAAAACGACGGATTTAGGCCCAGATCTCTGTACTGGGGTGAATGTATGACATTGTTCTGCATTCTGTCCATCAACTGTTGTTTTGCATTTGTCACCCCGAGTGGGATGGGTATGCTCAGACGTGAGTCCCATGCTCTCCACACTAATGGAGTCAAGCTATCCTGGCTGAAGACGGCCGATAGCCAGAAACCGGTCCTAGGATGCTTGATTCCGGTCCAGGAAAGACATGGCTTGGCAGTTCGGGCTGGACTGTTCTCATGAGGCACAGGGTAAAGGCTGATTTGCAGATGGCCATGTCTGAACTGGGGTGGTGTGGAGTGCAAAAAAATGATGGATTTATGCCCAGATCTCTGTACTGGGGTGAATGTATGACATTGTTTTGCATTCTGTCCATCAACTGTTGTTTTGCATTTGTCACCCCAAGTGGATGGGTATGATCAGACGTGAGTCCCATGCTCTCCACACTACTGGAGTCAAGCTATCCTGGCTGAAGACGGCTGATAGCCAGAAACCTGTCCTAGGATGCTTGATTCCGGTCCAGGAAAGACATGGCTTGGCAGTTCGGGCTGGACTGTTCCCATGAGGCACAGGGTCAAGGCTGATTTGCATATAGCCATGTCTGAACTGGGGTGGTGTGGAGTGCAAAAAAACGATGGATTTAGGCCCAGATCTCTGTACTGGGATGAATGTATGACATTGTTCTGCATTCTGTCCATCAACTGTTGTTTTGCATTTGTCACCCTGAGTGGGATGGGTATGCTCAGAAGTGAGTCCCATGCTCTCCACACTAATGGAGTCAAGCTATCCTGGCTGAAGACGGCTGATAGCCGGAAACCGGTCCTAGGATGCTTGATTCCGGTCCAGGAAAGACATGGCTTGGCAGTTCGGGCTGGACTGTTCCTATGAGGCACAGGGTCAAGGCTGATTTGCATATGGCCATGTCTGAACTGGGGTGGTGTGGAGTGCAAACAAACGATGGATTTAGGCCCAGATCTCTGTACTGGGGTAAATGTATGACATTGTTCTGCATTCCGTCCATCAACTGTTGTTTTGCATTTGTCACCCCGAGTGGGATGGGTATGCTCAGACGTGAGTCCCGTGCTCTCCACACTACTGGAGCTAAGCTATCCTGGCTGAAGATGGCTGATAGCCAGAAACCGGTCCTAGGATGCTTGATTCCGGTAAAGGAAAGACATGGCTTGGCAGTTCGGGCTGGACTGTTCCTATGAGGCCCAGGGTCAAGGCTGAGTTGCATATGGCCATGTCTGAACTGGTATGGTGTGGAGTGCAAAAAAACGATGGATTTAGGCCCAGATCTCTGTACTGGGGTGAATGTATGACATTGTTCTGCATTCTGTCCATCAACTGTTGTTTTGCATTTGTCACCCCGAGTGGGAAGGGTATGCTCAGACGTGTGTCCCATGCTCTCCACACTACTGGAGTCAAGCTATCCTGGCTGAAGACGGCTGATAGCCAGAAACCGGTTCTAGGATGCTTGATTACGGTCCAGAAAAGACATGGCTTGGCAGTTCGGGCTGGACCGTTCCCATGAGGCACAGGGTCAAAGCTGATTTGCATATGGCCATGTCTGAACTGGGGTGGTGTGGAGTGCAAAAAAATGATGGATTTAGGCCCAGATCTCTGTACTGGGGTGAATCTATGACATTGTTCTGCATTCTGTCCATCAACTGTTGTTTTGCATTTGTCACCCCGAGTGGGAAGGGTATGCTCAGACGGGTGTCCCATGCTCTCCACACTACTGGAGTCAAGCTATCCTGGCTGAAGACGGCTGATAGCCAGAAACCGGTTCTAGGATGCTTGATTACGGTCCAAAAAAGACATGGCTTGGCAGTTCGGGCTGGACCGTTCCCATGAGGCACAGGGTCAAGGCTGATTTGCATATGGCCATGTCTGAACTGGGGTGGTGTGGAGTGCAAAAAAATGATGGATTTAGGCCCAGATCTCTGTACTGGGGTGAATGTATGACATTGTTCTGCATTCTGTCCATCAACTGTTGTTTTGCATTTGTCACCCCGAGTGGGATGGGTATGCTCAGACGTGAGTTCCATGCTCTCCATACTACTGGAGTCAAGCTATCCTGGCTGAAGACGGCTGATAGCCAGAAACCGGTCCTAGGATGCTTGAGTCTGATCCAGGAAAGACATGGCTTGGCAGTTCGGGCTGGACTGTTCTCATGAGGCACAGGGTCAAGGCTGATTTGCATATGGCCATGTCTGAACTGGGGTGGTGTGGAGTGCAAATAAATGATGGATTTAGGCCCAGATCTCTGTACTGGGGTGAATGTATGACATTGTTCTGCATTTTGTCCATCAACTGTTGTTTTGCATTTGTCACCCCAAGTGGGATGGGTATGCTCAGGCGTGAGTCCCATGCTCTCCACACTACTGGAGTCAAGCTATCCTGGCTGAAGACGGCTGATAGCCAGAAACCGGTCCTAGGATGCTTGATTCCGGTCCAGGAAAGACATGGCTTGGCAGTTCGGGCTGGACCGTTCCCATGAGGCACAGGGTCAAGGCTGATTTGCATATAGCCATGTCTGAACTGGGGTGGTGTGGAGTGCAAAAAAACGATGGATTTAGGCCCAGATCTATGTACTGGGATTAATGTATGACATTGTTCTGCATTCTGTCCATCAACTGTTGTATTGCATTTGTCACCCCGAGTGGGATGGGTATGCTCAGACGTGAGTCCCATGCTCTCCATACTACTGGAGTCAAGCTATCCTGTCTAAAGATGGCTGATAGCCAGAAACCGGTCCTAGGATGCTTCATTCAGGTCCAGGAAAGACATGGCTTGGCAGTTCGAGCTGGACTGTTCCCATGAGGCACAGGGTCAAGGCTGATTTGCATATGGCCATGTCTGAACTGGGGTGGTGTGGAGTGCAAAAAAACGACGGATTTAGGCCCAGATCTCTGTACTGGGGTGAATGTATGACATTGTTCTGCATTCTGTCCATCAACTGTTGTTTTGCATTTGTCACCCAGAGTGGGAAGGGTATGCTCAGACGTGTGTCCCATGCTCTCCACACTACTGGAGTCAAGCTATCCTGGCTGAAGACGGCTGATAGCCAGAAACCTGTCCTAGGATGCTTGATTCCGGTCCAGGAAAGACATGGCTTGGCAGTTCGGGCTGGACTGTTCCCATGAGGCACAGGGTCAAGGCTGATTTGCATATAGCCATGTCTGAATTGGGGTGGTGTGGAGTGCAAAAAAACGACGGATTTAGGCCCAGATCTCTGTACTGGGGTGAATGTATGACATTGTTCTGCATTCTGTCCATCAACTGTTGTTTTGCATTTGTCACCCCGAGTGGGCTGGGTATGCTCAGACGTGAGTCCCATGCTCCCCACACTACTGGAGTCAAGCTATCCTGGCTGAAGACGGCTGATAGCCAGAAACCGGTCCTAGGATGCTTGATTCCGGTTCAGGAAAGATATGGCTTGGCAATTCCGGCTGGACTGTTCCTATGAGGCACAGGGTCAAGGCTGATTTGCATATGGCCATGTCTGAACTGGGGTGGTGTGGAGTGCAAAAAAACGATGGATTTAGGCCCAGATCTCTGTACTGGGGTGAATGTATGACATTGTTCTGCATTCTGTCCATCAACTGTTGTTTTGCATTTGTCACCCCGAGTGGGAAGGGTATGCTCAGACGTGTGTCCCATGCTCTCCACACTACTGGAGTCAAGCTATCCTGGCTGAAGACGGCTGATAGCCAGAAACCGGTTCTAGGATGCTTGATTACGGTCCAGAAAAGACATGGCTTGGCAGTTCGGGCTGGACCGTTCCCATGAGGCACAGGGTCAAGGCTGATTTGCATATGGCCATGTCTGAACTGGGGTGGTGTGGAGTGCAAAAAAATGATGGATTTAGGCCCAGATCTCTGTACTGGGGTGAATGTATGACATTGTTCTGCATTCTGTCCATCAACTGTTGTTTTGCATTTGTCACCCCGAGTGGGATGGGTATGCTCAGACGTGAGTTCCATGCTCTCCATACTACTGGAGTCAAGCTATCCTGGCTGAAGACGGCTGATAGCCAGAAACCGGTCCTAGGATGCTTGAGTCCGATCCAGGAAAGACATGGCTTGGCAGTTCGGGCTGGACTGTTCTCATGAGGCACAGGGTCAAGGCTGATTTGCATATGCCCATGTCTGAACTGGGGTGGTGTGGAGTGCAAATAAATGATGGATTTAGGCCCAGATCTCTGTACTGGGGTGAATGTATGACATTGTTCTGCATTCTGTCCATCAACTGTTGTTTTGCATTTGTCACCCCAAGTGGGATGGGTATGCTCAGGCGTGAGTCCCATGCTCTCCACACTACTGGAGTCAAGCTATCCTGGCTGAAGACGGCTGATAGCCAGAAACCGGTCCTAGGATGCTTGATTCCGGTCCAGGAAAGACATGGCTTGGCAGTTCGGGCTGGACCGTTCCCATGAGGCACAGGGTCAAGGCTGATTTGCATATAGCCATGTCTGAACTGGGGTGGTGTGGAGTGCAAAAAAACGATGGATTTAGGCCCAGATCTATGTACTGGGATTAATGTATGACATTGTTCTGCATTCTGTCCATCAACTGTTGTTTTGCATTTGTCACCCCGAGTGGGATGGGTATGCTCAGACGTGAGTCCCATGCTCTCCATACTACTGGAGTCAAGCTATCCTGTCTAAAGATGGCTGATAGCCAGAAACCGGTCCTAGGATGCTTCATTCAGGTCCAGGAAAGACATGGCTTGGCAGTTCGAGCTGGACTGTTCCCATGAGGCACAGGGTCAAGGCTGATTTGCATATGGCCATGTCTGAACTGGGGTGGTGTGGAGTGCAAAAAAACGACGGATTTAGGCCCAGATCTCTGTACTGGGGTGAATGTATGACATTGTTCTGCATTCTGTCCATCAACTGTTGTTTTGCATTTGTCACGCAGAGTGGGAAGGGTATGCTCAGACGTGTGTCCCATGCTCTCCACACTACTGGAGTCAAGCTATCCTGGCTGAAGACGGCTGATAGCCAGAAACCTGTCCTAGGATGCTTGATTCCGGTCCAGGAAAGACATGGCTTGGCAGTTCGGGCTGGACTGTTCCCATGAGGCACAGGGTCAAGGCTGATTTGCATATAGCCATGTCTGAACTGGGGTGGTGTGGAGTGCAAAAAACGATGGATTTAGGCCAAGATCTACGTACTGGGATTAATGTATGACATTGTTCTGCATTCTGTCCATCAACTGTTGTTTTGCATTTGTCACCCCGAGTGGGATGGGTATGCTCAGACGTGAGTCCCATGCTCTCCACACTAATGGAGTCAAGCTATCCTGGCTGAAGACGGCCGATAGCCAGAAACCGGTCCTAGGATGCTTGATTCCGGTCCAGGAAAGACATGGCTTGGCAGTTCGGGCTGGACTGTTCTCATGAGGCACAGGGTAAAGGCTGATTTGCAGATGGCCATGTCTGAACTGGGGTGGTGTGGAGTGCAAAAAAATGATGGATTTATGCCCAGATCTCTGTACTGGGGTGAATGTATGACATTGTTTTGCATTCTGTCCATCAACTGTTGTTTTGCATTTGTCACCCCAAGTGGATGGGTATGATCAGACGTGAGTCCCATGCTCTCCACACTACTGGAGTCAAGCTATCCTGGCTGAAGACGGCTGATAGCCAGAAACCTGTCCTAGGATGCTTGATTCCGGTCCAGGAAAGACATGGCTTGGCAGTTCGGGCTGGACTGTTCCCATGAGGCACAGGGTCAAGGCTGATTTGCATATAGCCATGTCTGAACTGGGGTGGTGTGGAGTGCAAAAAAACGATGGATTTAGGCCCAGATCTCTGTACTGGGATGAATGTATGACATTGTTCTGCATTCTGTCCATCAACTGTTGTTTTGCATTTGTCACCCTGAGTGGGATGGGTATGCTCAGAAGTGAGTCCCATGCTCTCCACACTAATGGAGTCAAGCTATCCTGGCTGAAGACGGCTGATAGCCAGAAACCGGTCCTAGGATGCTTGATTCCGGTCCAGGAAAGACATGGCTTGGCAGTTCGGGCTGGACTGTTCCTATGAGGCACAGGGTCAAGGCTGATTTGCATATGGCCATGTCTGAACTGGGGTGGTGTGGAGTGCAAACAAACGATGGATTTAGGCCCAGATCTCTGTACTGGGGTGAATGTATGACATTGTTCTGCATTCCGTCCATCAACTGTTGTTTTGCATTTGTCACCCCGAGTGGGATGGGTATGCTCAGACGTGAGTCCCGTGCTCTCCACACTACTGGAGCTAAGCTATCCTGGCTGAAGATGGCTGATAGCCAGAAACCGGTCCTAGGATGCTTGATTCCGGTAAAGGAAAGACATGGCTTGGCAGTTCGGGCTGGACTGTTCCTATGAGGCCCAGGGTCAAGGCTGAGTTGCATATGGCCATGTCTGAACTGGTATGGTGTGGAGTGCAAAAAAACGATGGATTTAGGCCCAGATCTCTGTACTGGGGTGAATGTATGACATTGTTCTGCATTCTGTCCATCAACTGTTGTTTTGCATTTGTCACCCCGAGTGGGAAGGGTATGCTCAGACGTGTGTCCCATGCTCTCCACACTACTGGAGTCAAGCTATCCTGGCTGAAGACGGCTGATAGCCAGAAACCGGTTCTAGGATGCTTGATTACGGTCCAGAAAAGACATGGCTTGGCAGTTCGGGCTGGACCGTTCCCATGAGGCACAGGGTCAAAGCTGATTTGCATATGGCCATGTCTGAACTGGGGTGGTGTGGAGTGCAAAAAAATGATGGATTTAGGCCCAGATCTCTGTACTGGGGTGAATGTATGACATTGTTCTGCATTCTGTCCATCAACTGTTGTTTTGCATTTGTCACCCCGAGTGGGAAGGGTATGCTCAGACGGGTGTCCCATGCTCTCCACACTACTGGAGTCAAGCTATCCTGGCTGAAGACGGCTGATAGCCAGAAACCGGTTCTAGGATGCTTGATTACGGTCCAAAAAAGACATGGCTTGGCAGTTCGGGCTGGACCGTTCCCATGAGGCACAGGGTCAAGGCTGATTTGCATATGGCCATGTCTGAACTGGGGTGGTGTGGAGTGCAAAAAAATGATGGATTTAGGCCCAGATCTCTGTACTGGGGTGAATGTATGACATTGTTCTGCATTCTGTCCATCAACTGTTGTTTTGCATTTGTCACCCCGAGTGGGATGGGTATGCTCAGACGTGAGTTCCATGCTCTCCATACTACTGGAGTCAAGCTATCCTGGCTGAAGACGGCTGATAGCCAGAAACCGGTCCTAGGATGCTTGAGTCTGATCCAGGAAAGACATGGCTTGGCAGTTCGGGCTGGACTGTTCTCATGAGGCACAGGGTCAAGGCTGATTTGCATATGGCCATGTCTGAACTGGGGTGGTGTGGAGTGCAAATAAATGATGGATTTAGGCCCAGATCTCTGTACTGGGGTGAATGTATGACATTGTTCTGCATTCTGTCCATCAACTGTTGTTTTGCATTTGTCACCCCAAGTGGGATGGGTATGCTCAGGCGTGAGTCCCATGCTCTCCACACTACTGGAGTCAAGCTATCCTGGCTGAAGACGGCTGATAGCCAGAAACCGGTCCTAGGATGCTTGATTCCGGTCCAGGAAAGACATGGCTTGGCAGTTCGGGCTGGACCGTTCCCATGAGGCACAGGGTCAAGGCTGATTTGCATATAGCCATGTCTGAACTGGGGTGGTGTGGAGTGCAAAAAAACGATGGATTTAGGCCCAGATCTATGTACTGGGATTAATGTATGACATTGTTCTGCATTCTGTCCATCAACTGTTGTATTGCATTTGTCACCCCGAGTGGGATGGGTATGCTTAGACGTGAGTCCCATGCTCTCCATACTACTGGAGTCAAGCTATCCTGTCTAAAGATGGCTGATAGCCAGAAACCGGTCCTAGGATGCTTCATTCAGGTCCAGGAAAGACATGGCTTGGCAGTTCGAGCTGGACTGTTCCCATGAGGCACAGGGTCAAGGCTGATTTGCATATGGCCATGTCTGAACTGGGGTGGTGTGGAGTGCAAAAAAACAACGGATTTAGGCCCAGATCTCTGTACTGGGGTGAATGTATGACATTGTTCTGCATTCTGTCCATCAACTGTTGTTTTGCATTTGTCACCCAGAGTGGGAAGGGTATGCTCAGACGTGTGTCCCATGCTCTCCACACTACTGGAGTCAAGCTATCCTGGCTGAAGACGGCTGATAGCCAGAAACCTGTCCTAGGATGCTTGATTCCGGTCCAGGAAAGACATGGCTTGGCAGTTCGGGCTGGACTGTTCCCATGAGGCACAGGGTCAAGGCTGATTTGCATATAGCCATGTCTGAATTGGGGTGGTGTGGAGTGCAAAAAAACGATGGATTTAGGCCCAGATCTATGTACTGGGATTAATGTATGACATTGTTCTGCATTCTGTCCATCAACTGTTGTTTTGCATTTGTCACCCCGAGTGGGATGGGTATGCTCAGACGTGAGTCCCATGCTCTCCATACTACTGGAGTCAAGCTATCCTGTCTAAAGATGGCTGATAGCCAGAAACCGGTCCTAGGATGCTTCATTCAGGTCCAGGAAAGACATGGCTTGGCAGTTCGAGCTGGACTGTTCCCATGAGGCACAGGGTCAAGGCTGATTTGCATATGGCCATGTCTGAACTGGGGTGGTGTGGAGTGCAAAAAAACGACGGATTTAGGCCCAGATCTCTGTACTGGGGTGAATGTATGACATTGTTCTGCATTCTGTCCATCAACTGTTGTTTTGCATTTGTCACCCCGAGTGGGATGGGTATGCTCAGACGTGAGTCCCATGCTCTCCACACTAATGGAGTCAAGCTATCCTGGCTGAAGACGGCCGATAGCCAGAAACCGGTCCTAGGATGCTTAATTCCGGTCCAGGAAAGACATGGCTTGGCAGTTCGGGCTGGACTGTTCCCATGAGGCACAGGGTCAAGGCTGATTTGCATATAGCCATGTCTGAACTGGGGTGGTGTGGAGTGCAAAAAAACGATGGATTTAGGCCCAGATCTCTGTACTGGGATGAATGTATGACATTGTTCTGCATTCTGTCCATCAACTGTTGTTTTGCATTTGTCACCCTGAGTGGGATGGGTATGCTCAGAAGTGAGTCCCATGCTCTCCACACTAATGGAGTCAAGCTATCCTGGCTGAAGACGGCTGATAGCTAGAAACCGGTCCTAGGATGCTTGATTCCGGTCCAGGAAAGACATGGCTTGGCAGTTCGGGCTGGACTGTTCCTATGAGGCACAGGGTCAAGGCTGATTTGCATATGGCCATGTCTGAACTGGGGTGGTGTGGAGTGCAAACAAACGATGGATTTAGGCCCAGATCTCTGTACTGGGGTGAATGTATGACATTGTTCTGCATTCCGTCCATCAACTGTTGTTTTGCATTTGTCACCCCGAGTGGGATGGGTATGCTCAGACGTGAGTCCCGTGCTCTCCACACTACTGGAGCTAAGCTATCCTGGCTGAAGATGGCTGATAGCTAGAAACCGGTCCTAGGATGCTTGATTCCGGTAAAGGAAAGACATGGCTTGGCAGTTCGGGCTGGACTGTTCCTATGAGGCCCAGGGTCAAGGCTGAGTTGCATATGGCCATGTCTGAACTGGTATGGTGTGGAGTGCAAAAAAACGATGGATTTAGGCCCAGATCTCTGTACTGGGGTGAATGTATGACATTGTTCTGCATTCTGTCCATCAACTGTTGTTTTGCATTTGTCACCCCGAGTGGGAAGGGTATGCTCAGACGTGTGTCCCATGCTCTCCACACTACTGGAGTCAAGCTATCCTGGCTGAAGACGGCTGATAGCCAGAAACCGGTTCTAGGATGCTTGATTACGGTCCAGAAAAGACATGGCTTGGCAGTTCGGGCTGGACTGTTCCCATGAGGCACAGGGTCAAGGCTGATTTGCATATAGCCATGTCTGAACTGGGGTGGTGTGGCGTGCAAAAAAACGATGGATTTAGGCCCAGATCTATGTACTGGGATTAATGTATGACATTGTTCTGCATTCTGTCCGTCAACTGTTGTTTTGCATTTGTCACCCCGAGTGGGATGGGTATGCTCAGACGTGAGTCCCATGCTCTCCATACTACTGGAGTCAAGCTATCCTGTCTAAAGATGGCTGATAGCCAGAAACCAGTCCTAGGATGCTTCATTCAGGTCCAGGAAAGACATGGCTTGGCAGTTCGAGCTGGACTGTTCCTATGAGGCACAGGGTCAAGGCTGATTTGCATATCGCCATGTCTGAGCTGGGGTGGTGTGGAGTGCAAAAAAACGATGGATTTAGGCCCAGATCTCTGTACTGGGGTGAATGTATGACATTGTTCTGCATTCTGTCCATCAACTGTTGTTTTGCATTTGTCACCCCGAGTGGGATGGGTATGCTCAGACGTGTGTCCCATGCTCTCCACACTACTGGAGTCAAGCTATCCTGGCTGAAGACGGCTGATAGCCAGAAACCGGTTCTAGGATGCTTGATTACGGTCCAGAAAAGACATGGCTTGGCAGTTCGGGCTGGACCGTTCCCATGAGGCACAGGGTCAAGGCTGATTTGCATATGGCCATGTCTGAACTGGGGTGGTGTGGAGTGCAAAAAAATGATGGATTTAGGCCCAGATCTCTGTACTGGGGTGAATGTATGACATTGTTCTGCATTCTGTCCATCAACTGTTGTTTTGCATTTGTCACCCCGAGTGGGATGGGTATGCTCAAACGTGAGTTCAATGCTCTCCACACTACTGGAGTCAAGCTATCCTGGCTGAAGACGGCTGATAGCCAGAAACCGGTCCTATGATGCTTGATTCCGGTTCAGGAAAGATATGGCTTGGCAGTTCGGGCTGGACTGTTCCTATGAGGCACAGGGTCAAGGCTGATTTGCATATGGCCATGTCTGAACTGGGGTGGTGTGGAGTGCAAAAAAAGATGGATTTAGGCCCAGATCTCTGTACTGGGGTGAAAGTATGACATTGTTCTGCATTCTGTCCATCAACTGTTGTTTTGCATTTGTCACCCCGAGTGGGAAGGGTATGCTCAGACGTGTGTCCCATGCTCTCCACACTACTGGAGTCAAGCTATCCTGGCTGAAGACGGCTGATAGCCAGAAACCTGTCCTAGGATGCTTGATTCCGGTCCAGGAAAGACATGGCTTGGCAGTTCGGGCTGGACTGTTCCCATGAGGCACAGGGTCAAGGCTGATTTGCATATAGCCATGTCTGAACTGGGGTGGTGTGGAGTGCAAAAAAACGATGGATTTAGGCCCAGATCTCTGTACTGGGATGAATGTATGACATTGTTCTGCATTCTGTCCACCAACTGTTGTTTTGCATTGGTCACCCTGAGTGGGATGGGTATGCTCAGACGTGAGTCCCATGCTCTCCACACTAATGGAGTCAAGCTATCCTGTCTGAAGACGGCTGATAGCCAGAAACCGGTCCTAGGATGCTTGATTCCGGTCCAGGAAAGACATGGCTTGGCAGTTCGGGCTGGACTGTTCCTATGAGGCACAGGGTCAAGGCTGATTTGCATATGGCCATGTCTGAACTGGGGTGGTGTGGAGTGCAAAAAAACGATGGATTTAGGCCCAGATCTCTGTACTGGGGTGAATGTATGACATTGTTCTGCATTCTGTCCATCAACTGTTGTTTTGCATTTGTCACCCCAAGTGGGATGGGTATGCTCAGACGTGAGTCCCGTGCTCTCCACACTACTGGAGCTAAGCTATCCTGGCTGAAGACGGCTGATAGCCAGAAACCGGTCCTAGGATGCTTGATTCAGGTAAAGGAAAGACATGGCTTGGCAGTTCGGGCTGGACTGTTCCCATGAGGCCCAGGGTCAAGGCTGAGTTGCATTTGGCCATGTCTGAACTGGTATGGTGTGGAGTGCAAAAAAATGATGGATTTAGGCCCAGATCTCTGTACTGGGGTGAATGTATGACATTGTTCTGCATTCTGTCCATCAACTGTTGTTTTGCATTTGTCACCCCGAGTGGGAAGGGTATGCTCAGACGTGTGTCCCATGCTCTCCACACTACTGGAGTCAAGCTATCCTGGCTGAAGACGGCTGATAGCCAGAAACCGGTTCTAGGATGCTTGATTACGGTCCAGAAAAGACATGGCTTGGCAGTTCGGGCTGGACCGTTCCCATGAGGCACAGGGTCAAAGCTGATTTGCATATTGCCATGTCTGAACTGGGGTGGTGTGGAGTGCAAAAAAATGATGGATTTAGGCCCAGATCTCTGTACTGGGGTGAATGTATGACATTGTTCTGCATTCTGTCCATCAACAGTTGTTTTGCATTTGTCACCCCGAGTGGGATAGGTATGCTCAGACGTGAGTCCCATGCTCTCCACACTACTGGAGTCAAGCTATCCTGGCTGAAGACGGCTGATAGCCAGAAACCGGTCCTAGGATGCTTGATTCCGGTATAGGAAAGACATGGCTTGGCAGTTCGGGCTGGACTGTTCCCATGAGGCACAGGGTCCAGGCTGATTTGCATATAGCCATGTCTGAACTGGGGTGGTGTGGAGTGCAAAAAAACGATGGATTTAGGCCCATATCTATGTACTGGGATTAATGTATGACATTGTTCTGCATTCTGTCCATCAACTGTTGTTTTGCATTTGTCACCCCGAGTGGGATGGGTATGCTCAGACGTGAGTCCCATGCTCTCCATACTACTGGAGTCAAGCTATCCTGTCTAAAGATGGCTGATAGCCAGAAACCGGTCCTAGGATGCTTCATTCAGGTCCAGGAAAGACATGGCTTGGCAGTTCGGGCTGGACTGTTCCCATGAGGCACAGGGTCAAGGCTGATTTGCATATGGCCATGTCTGAACTGGGGTGGCGTGGAGTACAAAAAAATTATGGATTTAGGCCCAGATCTCTGTACTGGGGTGAATGTATGACATTGTTCTGCAATCTGTCCATCAATTGTTGTTTTGCATTTGTTACCCCGAGTGGGATGGGTATGCTCAGACGTGAGTCCCATGCTCTCCACACTACTGGAGTCAAGCTATCCTGGCTGAAGACGGCTGATAGCCAGAAACCGGTCCTATGATGCTAGATTCCGGTCCAGGAAAGACATGGCTTGACAGTTCAGGCTGGACTGTTCCCATGAGGCACAGGGTCAAGGCTGATTTGCATTTGGCCATGTCTGAACTGGGGTGGTGAGGAGTGCAAAAAAAGATGGATTTAGTCCCAGATCTCTGTACTCGGGTGAATGTATGACATTGTTCTGCATTCTGTCCATCAACAGTTGTTTTGCATTTGTCACCCCGAGTGGGCTGGGTATGCTCAGACGTGAGTCCCATGCTCTCCACACTACTGGAGTCAAGCTATCCTGGCTGAAGACGGCTGATAGCCAGAAACCGGTCCTAGAATGCTTGATTCCGGTTCAGGAAAGATATGGCTTGGCAGTTCGGGCTGGACTGTTCCTATGAGGCACAGGGTCAAGGCTGATTTGCATATCGCCATGTCTGAACTGGGGTGGTGTGGAGTGCAAAAAAACGATGGATTTAGGCCCAGATCTCTGTACTGGGGTGAATGTATGACATTGTTCTGCATTCTGTCCATCAACTGTTGTTTTGCATTTGTCACCCCGAGTGGGATGGGTATGCTCAGACGTGTGTCCCATGCTCTCCACACTACTGGAGTCAAGCTATCCTGGCAGAAGACGGCTGATAGCCAGAAACCGGTTCTAGGATGCTTGATTACGGTCCAGAAAAGACATGGCTTGGCAGTTCGGGCTGGACCGTTCCCATGAGGCACAGGGTCAAGGCTGATTTGCATATGGCCATGTCTGAACTGGGGTGGTGTGGAGTGCAAAAAAACGATGGATTTAGGCCCAGATCTATGTACTGGGATTAATGTATGACATTGTTCTGCATTCTGTCCATCAACTGTTGTTTTGCATTTGTCACCCCGAGTGGGATGGGTATGCTCAGACGTGAGTCCCATGCTCTCCATACTACTGGAGTCAAGCTATCCTGTCTAAAGATGGCTGATAGCCAGAAACCGGTCCTAGGATGCTTCATTCAGGTCCAGGAAAGACATGGCTTGGCAGTTCGAGCTGGACTGTTCCCATGAGGCACAGGGTCAAGGCTGATTTGCATATGGCCATGTCTGAACTGGGGTGGTGTGGAGTGCAAAAAAACGACGGATTTAGGCCCAGATCTCTGTACTGGGGTGAATGTATGACATTGTTCTGCATTCTGTCCATCAACTGTTGTTTTGCATTTGTCACCCCGAGTGGGATGGGTATGCTCAGACGTGAGTCCCATGCTCTCCACACTAATGGAGTCAAGCTATCCTGGCTGAAGACGGCCGATAGCCAGAAACCGGTCCTAGGATGCTTGATTCCGGTCCAGGAAAGACATGGCTTGGCAGTTCGGGCTGGACTGTTCCCATGAGGCACAGGGTCAAGGCTGATTTGCATATAGCCATGTCTGAACTGGGGTGGTGTGGAGTGCAAAAAAACGATGGATTTAGGCCCAGATCTCTGTACTGGGATGAATGTATGACATTGTTCTGCATTCTGTTCATCAACTGTTGTTTTGCATTTGTCACCCTGAGTGGGATGGGTATGCTCAGAAGTGAGTCCCATGCTCTCCACACTAATGGAGTCAAGCTATCCTGGCTGAAGACGGCTGATAGCCAGAAACCGGTCCTAGGATGCTTGATTCCGGTCCAGGAAAGACATGGCTTGGCAGTTCGGGCTGGACTGTTCCTATGAGGCACAGGGTCAAGGCTGATTTGCATATGGCCATGTCTGAACTGGGGTGGTGTGGAGTGCAAACAAACGATGGATTTAGGCCCAGATCTCTGTACTGGGGTGAATGTATGACATTGTTCTGCATTCCGTCCATCAACTGTTGTTTTGCATTTGTCACCCCGAGTGGGATGGGTATGCTCAGACGTGAGTCCCGTGCTCTCCACACTACTGGAGCTAAGCTATCCTGGCTGAAGATGGCTGATAGCTAGAAACCGGTCCTAGGATGCTTGATTCCGGTAAAGGAAAGACATGGCTTGGCAGTTCGGGCTGGACTGTTCCTATGAGGCCCAGGGTCAAGGCTGAGTTGCATATGGCCATGTCTGAACTGGTATGGTGTGGAGTGCAAAAAAACGATGGATTTAGGCCCAGATCTCTGTACTGGGGTGAATGTATGACATTGTTCTGCATTCTGTCCATCAACTGTTGTTTTGCATTTGTCACCCCGAGTGGGAAGGGTATGCTCAGACGTGTGTCCCATGCTCTCCACACTACTGGAGTCAAGCTATCCTGGCTGAAGACGGCTGATAGCCAGAAACCGGTTCTAGGATGCTTGATTACGGTCCAGAAAAGACATGGCTTGGCAGTTCGGGCTGGACTGTTCCCATGAGGCACAGGGTCAAGGCTGATTTGCATATAGCCATGTCTGAACTGGGGTGGTGTGGCGTGCAAAAAAACGATGGATTTAGGCCCAGATCTATGTACTGGGATTAATGTATGACATTGTTCTGCATTCTGTCCGTCAACTGTTGTTTTGCATTTGTCACCCCGAGTGGGATGGGTATGCTCAGACGTGAGTCCCATGCTCTCCATACTACTGGAGTCAAGCTATCCTGTCTAAAGATGGCTGATAGCCAGAAACCAGTCCTAGGATGCTTCATTCAGGTCCAGGAAAGACATGGCTTGGCAGTTCGAGCTGGACTGTTCCTATGAGGCACAGGGTCAAGGCTGATTTGCATATCGCCATGTCTGAGCTGGGGTGGTGTGGAGTGCAAAAAAACGATGGATTTAGGCCCAGATCTCTGTACTGGGGTGAATGTATGACATTGTTCTGCATTCTGCCCATCAACTGTTGTTTTGCATTTGTCACCCCGAGTGGGATGGGTATGCTCAGACGTGTGTCCCATGCTCTCCACACTACTGGAGTCAAGCTATCCTGGCTGAAGACGGCTGATAGCCAGAAACCGGTTCTAGGATGCTTGATTACGGTCCAGAAAAGACATGGCTTGGCAGTTCGGGCTGGACCAATCCCATGAGGCACAGGGTCAAGGCTGATTTGCATATGGCCATGTCTGAACTGGGGTGGTGTGGAGTGCAAAAAAATGATGGATTTAGGCCCAGATCTCTGTACTGGGGTGAATGTATGACATTGTTCTGCATTCTGTCCATCAACTGTTGTTTTGCATTTGTCACCCCGAGTGGGATGGGTATGCTCAAACGTGAGTTCAATGCTCTCCACACTACTGGAGTCAAGCTATCCTGGCTGAAGACGGCTGATAGCCAGAAACCGGTCCTATGATGCTTGATTCCGGTTCAGGAAAGATATGGCTTGGCAGTTCGGGCTGGACTGTTCCTATGAGGCACAGGGTCAAGGCTGATTTGCATATGGCCATGTCTGAACTGGGGTGGTGTGGAGTGCAAAAAAAGATGGATTTAGGCCCAGATCTCTGTACTGGGGTGAAAGTATGACATTGTTCTGCATTCTGTCCATCAACTGTTGTTTTGCATTTGTCACCCCGAGTGGGAAGGGTATGCTCAGACGTGTGTCCCATGCTCTCCACACTACTGGAGTCAAGCTATCCTGGCTGAAGACGGCTGATAGCCAGAAACCTGTCCTAGGATGCTTGATTCCGGTCCAGGAAAGACATGGCTTGGCAGTTCGGGCTGGACTGTTCCCATGAGGCACAGGGTCAAGGCTGATTTGCATATAGCCATGTCTGAACTGGGGTGGTGTGGAGTGCAAAAAAACGATGGATTTAGGCCCAGATCTCTGTACTGGGATGAATGTATGACATTGTTCTGCATTCTGTCCACCAACTGTTGTTTTGCATTGGTCACCCTGAGTGGGATGGGTATGCTCAGACGTGAGTCCCATGCTCTCCACACTAATGGAGTCAAGCTATCCTGTCTGAAGACGGCTGATAGCCAGAAACCGGTCCTAGGATGCTTGATTCCGGTCCAGGAAAGACATGGCTTGGCAGTTCGGGCTGGACTGTTCCTATGAGGCACAGGGTCAAGGCTGATTTGCATATGGCCATGTCTGAACTGGGGTGGTGTGGAGTGCAAAAAAACGATGGATTTAGGCCCAGATCTCTGTACTGGGGTGAATGTATGACATTGTTCTGCATTCTGTCCATCAACTGTTGTTTTGCATTTGTCACCCCAAGTGGGATGGGTATGCTCAGACGTGAGTCCCGTGCTCTCCACACTACTGGAGCTAAGCTATCCTGGCTGAAGACGGCTGATAGCCAGAAACCGGTCCTAGGATGCTTGATTCAGGTAAAGGAAAGACATGGCTTGGCAGTTCGGGCTGGACTGTTCCCATGAGGCCCAGGGTCAAGGCTGAGTTGCATTTGGCCATGTCTGAACTGGTATGGTGTGGAGTGCAAAAAAATGATGGATTTAGGCCCAGATCTCTGTACTGGGGTGAATGTATGACATTGTTCTGCATTCTGTCCATCAACTGTTGTTTTGCATTTGTCACCCCGAGTGGGAAGGGTATGCTCAGACGTGTGTCCCATGCTCTCCACACTACTGGAGTCAAGCTATCCTGGCTGAAGACGGCTGATAGCCAGAAACCGGTTCTAGGATGCTTGATTACGGTCCAGAAAAGACATGGCTTGGCAGTTCGGGCTGGACCGTTCCCATGAGGCACAGGGTCAAAGCTGATTTGCATATGGCCATGTCTGAACTGGGGTGGTGTGGAGTGCAAAAAAATGATGGATTTAGGCCCAGATCTCTGTACTGGGGTGAATGTATGACATTGTTCTGCATTCTGTCCATCAACAGTTGTTTTGCATTTGTCACCCCGAGTGGGATAGGTATGCTCAGACGTGAGTCCCATGCTCTCCACACTACTGGAGTCAAGCTATCCTGGCTGAAGACGGCTGATAGCCAGAAACCGGTCCTAGGATGCTTGATTCCGGTATAGGAAAGACATGGCTTGGCAGTTCGGGCTGGACTGTTCCCATGAGGCACAGGGTCCAGGCTGATTTGCATATAGCCATGTCTGAACTGGGGTGGTGTGGAGTGCAAAAAAACGATGGATTTAGGCCCATATCTATGTACTGGGATTAATGTATGACATTGTTCTGCATTCTGTCCATCAACTGTTGTTTTGCATTTGTCACCCCGAGTGGGATGGGTATGCTCAGACGTGAGTCCCATGCTCTCCATACTACTGGAGTCAAGCTATCCTGTCTAAAGATGGCTGATAGCCAGAAACCGGTCCTAGGATGCTTCATTCAGGTCCAGGAAAGACATGGCTTGGCAGTTCGGGCTGGACTGTTCCCATGAGGCACAGGGTCAAGGCTGATTTGCATATGGCCATGTCTGAACTGGGGTGGCGTGGAGTACAAAAAAATTATGGATTTAGGCCCAGATCTCTGTACTGGGGTGAATGTATGACATTGTTCTGCAATCTGTCCATCAATTGTTGTTTTGCATTTGTTACCCCGAGTGGGATGGGTATGCTCAGACGTGAGTCCCATGCTCTCCACACTACTGGAGTCAAGCTATCCTGGCTGAAGACGGCTGATAGCCAGAAACCGGTCCTATGATGCTAGATTCCGGTCCAGGAAAGACATGGCTTGACAGTTCAGGCTGGACTGTTCCCATGAGGCACAGGGTCAAGGCTGATTTGCATTTGGCCATGTCTGAACTGGGGTGGTGAGGAGTGCAAAAAAAGATGGATTTAGTCCCAGATCTCTGTACTCGGGTGAATGTATGACATTGTTCTGCATTCTGTCCATCAACAGTTGTTTTGCATTTGTCACCCCGAGTGGGCTGGGTATGCTCAGACGTGAGTCCCATGCTCTCCACACTACTGGAGTCAAGCTATCCTGGCTGAAGACGGCTGATAGCCAGAAACCGGTCCTAGGATGCTTGATTCCGGTTCAGGAAAGATATGGCTTGGCAGTTCGGGCTGGACTGTTCCTATGAGGCACAGGGTCAAGGCTGATTTGCATATCGCCATGTCTGAACTGGGGTGGTGTGGAGTGCAAAAAAACGATGGATTTAGGCCCAGATCTCTGTACTGGGGTGAATGTATGACATTGTTCTGCATTCTGTCCATCAACTGTTGTTTTGCATTTGTCACCCCGAGTGGGATGGGTATGCTCAGACGTGTGTCCCATGCTCTCCACACTACTGGAGTCAAGCTATCCTGGCAGAAGACGGCTGATAGCCAGAAACCGGTTCTAGGATGCTTGATTACGGTCCAGAAAAGACATGGCTTGGCAGTTCGGGCTGGACCGTTCCCATGAGGCACAGGGTCAAGGCTGATTTGCATATGGCCATGTCTGAACTGGGGTGGTGTGGAGTGCAAAAAAATGATGGATTTAGGCCCAGATCTCTGTACTGGGGTGAATGTATGACATTGTTCTGCATTCTGTCCATCAACTGTTGTTTTGCATTTGTCACCCCGAGTGGGATGGGTATGCTCAGACGTGAGTTCAATGCTCTCCATACTACTGGAGTCAAGCTATCCTGGCTGAAGACGGCTGATAGCCAGAAACCGGTCCTAGGATGCTTGAGTCCGATCCAGGAAAGACATGGCTTGGCAGTTCGGGCTGGACTGTTCTCATGAGGCACAGGGTCAAGGCTGATTTGCATATGGCCATGTCTGAACTGGGGTGGTGTGGAGTGCAAATAAATGATGGATTTAGGCCCAGATCTCTGTACTGGGGTGAATGTATGACATTGTTCTGCATTCTGTCCATCAACTGTTGTTTTGCATTTGTCACCCCAAGTGGGATGGGTATGCTCAGGCGTGAGTCCCATGCTCTCCACACTACTGGAGTCAAGCTATCCTGGCTGAAGACGGCTGATAGCCAGAAACCGGTCCTAGGATGCTTGATTCCGGTCCAGGAAAGACATGGCTTGGCAGTTCGGGCTGGACTGTTCCCATGAGGCACAGGGTCAAGGCTGATTTGCATATAGCCATGTCTGAAGTGGGGTGGTGTGGAGTGCAAAAAAACGATGGATTTAGGCCCAGATCTCTGTACTGGGATGAATGTATGACATTGTTCTGCATTCTGTCCATCAACTGTTGTTTTGCATTTGTCTACCCGAGTGGGATGGGTATGCTCAGACGTGAGTCCCATGCTCTCCACACTACTGGAGTCAAGCTATCCTGGCTAAAGATGGCTGATAGCCAGAAACCGGTCCTAGGATGCTTGATTCAGGTCCAGGAAAGACATGGCTTGGCAGTTCGGGCTGGACTGTTCCCATGAGGCACAGGGTCAAGGCTGATTTGCATATGGCCATGTCTGAACTGGAGTGGTGTGCAGTGGAAAGAAACGATGGATTTAGGGCCAGATCTCTGTACTGGGGTGAATGTATGACATTGCTCTGCATTCTGTCCATCAACTGTTGTTTTGCATTTGTCACCCAGAGTGGGATGGGTATGCTCAGACGTGAGTCCCATGCTCTCCACACTACTGGAGTCAAGCTATCCTGGCAGAAGACGGCTGATAGCCAGAAACCGGTCCTAGGATGCTTGATTCAGGTCCAGGAAAGACATGACTTGGTAGTTCGGGCTGGACTGTTCCCATGAGGCACAGGGTCAAGGCTGATTTGCATATGGCCATGTCTAAACTGGGGTGGTGTGGAGTGCAAAAAACGATGGATTTAGGCCCAGATCTCTGTACTGGGGTGAATGTATGACATTGTTCTGCATTCTGTCCATCAACTGTTGTTTTGCATTGGTCACCCCGAGTGGGATGGGTATGCTCAGACGTGAGTCCCATGCTCTCCACACTAATGGAGTCAAGCTATCCTGGCTGAAGACGGCTGATAGCCAGAAACCGGTCCTAGGATGCTTGATTCCGGTCCAGGAAAGACATGGGTTGGCAGTTCGGGCTGGACTATTCCTATGAGGCACAGGGTCAAGGCTGATTTGCATATGGCCATGTCTTAACTGGGGTGGTGTGGAGTGCAAAAAACGATGGATTTAGGCCCATATCTCTGTACTGGGGTGAATGTATGACATTGTTCTGCATTCTGTCCATCAACTGTTGTTTTGCATTGGTCACCCCGAGTGGGATGGGTATGCTCAGACGTGAGTCCCATGCTCTCCACACTAATGGAGTCAAGCTATCCTGGCTGAAGACGGCTGATAGCCAGAAACCGGTCCTAGGATGCTTGATTCCGGTCCAGGAAAGACATGGCTTGGCAGTTCGGGCTGGACTGTTCCTATGAGGCACAGGGTCAAGGCTGATTTGCATATGGCCATGTCTGAACTGGGGTGGCGTGGAGTACAAAAAAATTATGGATTTAGGCCCAGATCTCTGTACTGGGGTGAATGTATGACATTGTTCTGCAATCTGTCCATCAATTGTTGTTTTGCATTTGTTACCCCGAGTGGGATGGGTATGCTCAGACGTGAGTCCCATGCTCTCCACACTACTGGAGTCAAGCTATCCTGGCTGAAGACGGCTGATAGCCAGAAACCGGTCCTATGATGCTAGATTCCGGTCCAGGAAAGACATGGCTTGACAGTTCAGGCTGGACTGTTCCCATGAGGCACAGGGTCAAGGCTGATTTGCATTTGGCCATGTCTGAACTGGGGTGGTGAGGAGTGCAAAAAAAGATGGATTTAGTCCCAGATCTCTGTACTCGGGTGAATGTATGACATTGTTCTGCATTCTGTCCATCAACAGTTGTTTTGCATTTGTCACCCCGAGTGGGCTGGGTATGCTCAGACGTGAGTCCCATGCTCTCCACACTACTGGAGTCAAGCTATCCTGGCTGAAGACGGCTGATAGCCAGAAACCGGTCCTAGAATGCTTGATTCCGGTTCAGGAAAGATATGGCTTGGCAGTTCGGGCTGGACTGTTCCTATGAGGCACAGGGTCAAGGCTGATTTGCATATCGCCATGTCTGAACTGGGGTGGTGTGGAGTGCAAAAAAACGATGGATTTAGGCCCAGATCTCTGTACTGGGGTGAATGTATGACATTGTTCTGCATTCTGTCCATCAACTGTTGTTTTGCATTTGTCACCCCGAGTGGGATGGGTATGCTCAGACGTGTGTCCCATGCTCTCCACACTACTGGAGTCAAGCTATCCTGGCAGAAGACGGCTGATAGCCAGAAACCGGTTCTAGGATGCTTGATTACGGTCCAGAAAAGACATGGCTTGGCAGTTCGGGCTGGACCGTTCCCATGAGGCACAGGGTCAAGGCTGATTTGCATATGGCCATGTCTGAACTGGGGTGGTGTGGAGTGCAAAAAAACGATGGATTTAGGCCCAGATCTATGTACTGGGATTAATGTATGACATTGTTCTGCATTCTGTCCATCAACTGTTGTTTTGCATTTGTCACCCCGAGTGGGATGGGTATGCTCAGACGTGAGTCCCATGCTCTCCATACTACTGGAGTCAAGCTATCCTGTCTAAAGATGGCTGATAGCCAGAAACCGGTCCTAGGATGCTTCATTCAGGTCCAGGAAAGACATGGCTTGGCAGTTCGAGCTGGACTGTTCCCATGAGGCACAGGGTCAAGGCTGATTTGCATATGGCCATGTCTGAACTGGGGTGGTGTGGAGTGCAAAAAAACGACGGATTTAGGCCCAGATCTCTGTACTGGGGTGAATGTATGACATTGTTCTGCATTCTGTCCATCAACTGTTGTTTTGCATTTGTCACCCCGAGTGGGATGGGTATGCTCAGACGTGAGTCCCATGCTCTCCACACTAATGGAGTCAAGCTATCCTGGCTGAAGACGGCCGATAGCCAGAAACCGGTCCTAGGATGCTTGATTCCGGTCCAGGAAAGACATGGCTTGGCAGTTCGGGCTGGACTGTTCCCATGAGGCACAGGGTCAAGGCTGATTTGCATATAGCCATGTCTGAACTGGGGTGGTGTGGAGTGCAAAAAAACGATGGATTTAGGCCCAGATCTCTGTACTGGGATGAATGTATGACATTGTTCTGCATTCTGTCCATCAACTGTTGTTTTGCATTTGTCACCCTGAGTGGGATGGGTATGCTCAGAAGTGAGTCCCATGCTCTCCACACTAATGGAGTCAAGCTATCCTGGCTGAAGACGGCTGATAGCCAGAAACCGGTCCTAGGATGCTTGATTCCGGTCCAGGAAAGACATGGCTTGGCAGTTCGGGCTGGACTGTTCCTATGAGGCACAGGGTCAAGGCTGATTTGCATATGGCCATGTCTGAACTGGGGTGGTGTGGAGTGCAAACAAACGATGGATTTAGGCCCAGATCTCTGTACTGGGGTGAATGTATGACATTGTTCTGCATTCCGTCCATCAACTGTTGTTTTGCATTTGTCACCCCGAGTGGGATGGGTATGCTCAGACGTGAGTCCCGTGCTCTCCACACTACTGGAGCTAAGCTATCCTGGCTGAAGATGGCTGATAGCTAGAAACCGGTCCTAGGATGCTTGATTCCGGTAAAGGAAAGACATGGCTTGGCAGTTCGGGCTGGACTGTTCCTATGAGGCCCAGGGTCAAGGCTGAGTTGCATATGGCCATGTCTGAACTGGTATGGTGTGGAGTGCAAAAAAACGATGGATTTAGGCCCAGATCTCTGTACTGGGGTGAATGTATGACATTGTTCTGCATTCTGTCCATCAACTGTTGTTTTGCATTTGTCACCCCGAGTGGGAAGGGTATGCTCAGACGTGTGTCCCATGCTCTCCACACTACTGGAGTCAAGCTATCCTGGCTGAAGACGGCTGATAGCCAGAAACCGGTTCTAGGATGCTTGATTACGGTCCAGAAAAGACATGGCTTGGCAGTTCGGGCTGGACTGTTCCCATGAGGCACAGGGTCAAGGCTGATTTGCATATAGCCATGTCTGAACTGGGGTGGTGTGGCGTGCAAAAAAACGATGGATTTAGGCCCAGATCTATGTACTGGGATTAATGTATGACATTGTTCTGCATTCTGTCCGTCAACTGTTGTTTTGCATTTGTCACCCCGAGTGGGATGGGTATGCTCAGACGTGAGTCCCATGCTCTCCATACTACTGGAGTCAAGCTATCCTGTCTAAAGATGGCTGATAGCCAGAAACCAGTCCTAGGATGCTTCATTCAGGTCCAGGAAAGACATGGCTTGGCAGTTCGAGCTGGACTGTTCCTATGAGGCACAGGGTCAAGGCTGATTTGCATATCGCCATGTCTGAGCTGGGGTGGTGTGGAGTGCAAAAAAACGATGGATTTAGGCCCAGATCTCTGTACTGGGGTGAATGTATGACATTGTTCTGCATTCTGCCCATCAACTGTTGTTTTGCATTTGTCACCCCGAGTGGGATGGGTATGCTCAGACGTGTGTCCCATGCTCTCCACACTACTGGAGTCAAGCTATCCTGGCTGAAGACGGCTGATAGCCAGAAACCGGTTCTAGGATGCTTGATTACGGTCCAGAAAAGACATGGCTTGGCAGTTCGGGCTGGACCGTTCCCATGAGGCACAGGGTCAAGGCTGATTTGCATATGGCCATGTCTGAACTGGGGTGGTGTGGAGTGCAAAAAAATGATGGATTTAGGCCCAGATCTCTGTACTGGGGTGAATGTATGACATTGTTCTGCATTCTGTCCATCAACTGTTGTTTTGCATTTGTCACCCCGAGTGGGATGGGTATGCTCAAACGTGAGTTCAATGCTCTCCACACTACTGGAGTCAAGCTATCCTGGCTGAAGACGGCTGATAGCCAGAAACCGGTCCTATGATGCTTGATTCCGGTTCAGGAAAGATATGGCTTGGCAGTTCGGGCTGGACTGTTCCTATGAGGCACAGGGTCAAGGCTGATTTGCATATGGCCATGTCTGAACTGGGGTGGTGTGGAGTGCAAAAAAAGATGGATTTAGGCCCAGATCTCTGTACTGGGGTGAAAGTATGACATTGTTCTGCATTCTGTCCATCAACTGTTGTTTTGCATTTGTCACCCCGAGTGGGAAGGGTATGCTCAGACGTGTGTCCCATGCTCTCCACACTACTGGAGTCAAGCTATCCTGGCTGAAGACGGCTGATAGCCAGAAACCTGTCCTAGGATGCTTGATTCCGGTCCAGGAAAGACATGGCTTGGCAGTTCGGGCTGGACTGTTCCCATGAGGCACAGGGTCAAGGCTGATTTGCATATAGCCATGTCTGAACTGGGGTGGTGTGGAGTGCAAAAAAACGATGGATTTAGGCCCAGATCTCTGTACTGGGATGAATGTATGACATTGTTCTGCATTCTGTCCACCAACTGTTGTTTTGCATTGGTCACCCTGAGTGGGATGGGTATGCTCAGACGTGAGTCCCATGCTCTCCACACTAATGGAGTCAAGCTATCCTGTCTGAAGACGGCTGATAGCCAGAAACCGGTCCTAGGATGCTTGATTCCGGTCCAGGAAAGACATGGCTTGGCAGTTCGGGCTGGACTGTTCCTATGAGGCACAGGGTCAAGGCTGATTTGCATATGGCCATGTCTGAACTGGGGTGGTGTGGAGTGCAAAAAAACGATGGATTTAGGCCCAGATCTCTGTACTGGGGTGAATGTATGACATTGTTCTGCATTCTGTCCATCAACTGTTGTTTTGCATTTGTCACCCCAAGTGGGATGGGTATGCTCAGACGTGAGTCCCGTGCTCTCCACACTACTGGAGCTAAGCTATCCTGGCTGAAGACGGCTGATAGCCAGAAACCGGTCCTAGGATGCTTGATTCAGGTAAAGGAAAGACATGGCTTGGCAGTTCGGGCTGGACTGTTCCCATGAGGCCCAGGGTCAAGGCTGAGTTGCATTTGGCCATGTCTGAACTGGTATGGTGTGGAGTGCAAAAAAATGATGGATTTAGGCCCAGATCTCTGTACTGGGGTGAATGTATGACATTGTTCTGCATTCTGTCCATCAACTGTTGTTTTGCATTTGTCACCCCGAGTGGGAAGGGTATGCTCAGACGTGTGTCCCATGCTCTCCACACTACTGGAGTCAAGCTATCCTGGCTGAAGACGGCTGATAGCCAGAAACCGGTTCTAGGATGCTTGATTACGGTCCAGAAAAGACATGGCTTGGCAGTTCGGGCTGGACCGTTCCCATGAGGCACAGGGTCAAAGCTGATTTGCATATGGCCATGTCTGAACTGGGGTGGTGTGGAGTGCAAAAAAATGATGGATTTAGGCCCAGATCTCTGTACTGGGGTGAATGTATGACATTGTTCTGCATTCTGTCCATCAACAGTTGTTTTGCATTTGTCACCCCGAGTGGGATAGGTATGCTCAGACGTGAGTCCCATGCTCTCCACACTACTGGAGTCAAGCTATCCTGGCTGAAGACGGCTGATAGCCAGAAACCGGTCCTAGGATGCTTGATTCCGGTATAGGAAAGACATGGCTTGGCAGTTCGGGCTGGACTGTTCCCATGAGGCACAGGGTCCAGGCTGATTTGCATATAGCCATGTCTGAACTGGGGTGGTGTGGAGTGCAAAAAAACGATGGATTTAGGCCCATATCTATGTACTGGGATTAATGTATGACATTGTTCTGCATTCTGTCCATCAACTGTTGTTTTGCATTTGTCACCCCGAGTGGGATGGGTATGCTCAGACGTGAGTCCCATGCTCTCCATACTACTGGAGTCAAGCTATCCTGTCTAAAGATGGCTGATAGCCAGAAACCGGTCCTAGGATGCTTCATTCAGGTCCAGGAAAGACATGGCTTGGCAGTTCGGGCTGGACTGTTCCCATGAGGCACAGGGTCAAGGCTGATTTGCATATGGCCATGTCTGAACTGGGGTGGCGTGGAGTACAAAAAAATTATGGATTTAGGCCCAGATCTCTGTACTGGGGTGAATGTATGACATTGTTCTGCAATCTGTCCATCAATTGTTGTTTTGCATTTGTTACCCCGAGTGGGATGGGTATGCTCAGACGTGAGTCCCATGCTCTCCACACTACTGGAGTCAAGCTATCCTGGCTGAAGACGGCTGATAGCCAGAAACCGGTCCTATGATGCTAGATTCCGGTCCAGGAAAGACATGGCTTGACAGTTCAGGCTGGACTGTTCCCATGAGGCACAGGGTCAAGGCTGATTTGCATTTGGCCATGTCTGAACTGGGGTGGTGAGGAGTGCAAAAAAAGATGGATTTAGTCCCAGATCTCTGTACTCGGGTGAATGTATGACATTGTTCTGCATTCTGTCCATCAACAGTTGTTTTGCATTTGTCACCCCGAGTGGGCTGGGTATGCTCAGACGTGAGTCCCATGCTCTCCACACTACTGGAGTCAAGCTATCCTGGCTGAAGACGGCTGATAGCCAGAAACCGGTCCTAGGATGCTTGATTCCGGTTCAGGAAAGATATGGCTTGGCAGTTCGGGCTGGACTGTTCCTATGAGGCACAGGGTCAAGGCTGATTTGCATATCGCCATGTCTGAACTGGGGTGGTGTGGAGTGCAAAAAAACGATGGATTTAGGCCCAGATCTCTGTACTGGGGTGAATGTATGACATTGTTCTGCATTCTGTCCATCAACTGTTGTTTTGCATTTGTCACCCCGAGTGGGATGGGTATGCTCAGACGTGTGTCCCATGCTCTCCACACTACTGGAGTCAAGCTATCCTGGCAGAAGACGGCTGATAGCCAGAAACCGGTTCTAGGATGCTTGATTACGGTCCAGAAAAGACATGGCTTGGCAGTTCGGGCTGGACCGTTCCCATGAGGCACAGGGTCAAGGCTGATTTGCATATGGCCATGTCTGAACTGGGGTGGTGTGGAGTGCAAAAAAATGATGGATTTAGGCCCAGATCTCTGTACTGGGGTGAATGTATGACATTGTTCTGCATTCTGTCCATCAACTGTTGTTTTGCATTTGTCACCCCGAGTGGGATGGGTATGCTCAGACGTGAGTTCAATGCTCTCCATACTACTGGAGTCAAGCTATCCTGGCTGAAGACGGCTGATAGCCAGAAACCGGTCCTAGGATGCTTGAGTCCGATCCAGGAAAGACATGGCTTGGCAGTTCGGGCTGGACTGTTCTCATGAGGCACAGGGTCAAGGCTGATTTGCATATGGCCATGTCTGAACTGGGGTGGTGTGGAGTGCAAATAAATGATGGATTTAGGCCCAGATCTCTGTACTGGGGTGAATGTATGACATTGTTCTGCATTCTGTCCATCAACTGTTGTTTTGCATTTGTCACCCCAAGTGGGATGGGTATGCTCAGGCGTGAGTCCCATGCTCTCCACACTACTGGAGTCAAGCTATCCTGGCTGAAGACGGCTGATAGCCAGAAACCGGTCCTAGGATGCTTGATTCCGGTCCAGGAAAGACATGGCTTGGCAGTTCGGGCTGGACTGTTCCCATGAGGCACAGGGTCAAGGCTGATTTGCATATAGCCATGTCTGAAGTGGGGTGGTGTGGAGTGCAAAAAAACGATGGATTTAGGCCCAGATCTCTGTACTGGGATGAATGTATGACATTGTTCTGCATTCTGTCCATCAACTGTTGTTTTGCATTTGTCTACCCGAGTGGGATGGGTATGCTCAGACGTGAGTCCCATGCTCTCCACACTACTGGAGTCAAGCTATCCTGGCTAAAGATGGCTGATAGCCAGAAACCGGTCCTAGGATGCTTGATTCAGGTCCAGGAAAGACATGGCTTGGCAGTTCGGGCTGGACTGTTCCCATGAGGCACAGGGTCAAGGCTGATTTGCATATGGCCATGTCTGAACTGGAGTGGTGTGCAGTGGAAAGAAACGATGGATTTAGGGCCAGATCTCTGTACTGGGGTGAATGTATGACATTGCTCTGCATTCTGTCCATCAACTGTTGTTTTGCATTTGTCACCCAGAGTGGGATGGGTATGCTCAGACGTGAGTCCCATGCTCTCCACACTACTGGAGTCAAGCTATCCTGGCAGAAGACGGCTGATAGCCAGAAACCGGTCCTAGGATGCTTGATTCAGGTCCAGGAAAGACATGACTTGGTAGTTCGGGCTGGACTGTTCCCATGAGGCACAGGGTCAAGGCTGATTTGCATATGGCCATGTCTAAACTGGGGTGGTGTGGAGTGCAAAAAACGATGGATTTAGGCCCAGATCTCTGTACTGGGGTGAATGTATGACATTGTTCTGCATTCTGTCCATCAACTGTTGTTTTGCATTGGTCACCCCGAGTGGGATGGGTATGCTCAGACGTGAGTCCCATGCTCTCCACACTAATGGAGTCAAGCTATCCTGGCTGAAGACGGCTGATAGCCAGAAACCGGTCCTAGGATGCTTGATTCCGGTCCAGGAAAGACATGGGTTGGCAGTTCGGGCTGGACTATTCCTATGAGGCACAGGGTCAAGGCTGATTTGCATATGGCCATGTCTTAACTGGGGTGGTGTGGAGTGCAAAAAACGATGGATTTAGGCCCATATCTCTGTACTGGGGTGAATGTATGACATTGTTCTGCATTCTGTCCATCAACTGTTGTTTTGCATTGGTCACCCCGAGTGGGATGGGTATGCTCAGACGTGAGTCCCATGCTCTCCACACTAATGGAGTCAAGCTATCCTGGCTGAAGACGGCTGATAGCCAGAAACCGGTCCTAGGATGCTTGATTCCGGTCCAGGAAAGACATGGCTTGGCAGTTCGGGCTGGACTGTTCCTATGAGGCACAGGGTCAAGGCTGATTTGCATATGGCCATGTCTGAACTGGGGTGGTGTGGAGTGCAAAAAAACGATGGATTTAGGCCTAGATCTCTGTACTGGGGTGAATGTATGACATTGTTCTGCATTCTGTCCATCAACTGTTGTTTTGCATTTGTCACCCCGAGTGGGATGGGTATGCTCAAACGTGAGTCCCGTGCTCTCCACACTACTGGAGCTAAGCTATCCTGGCTGAAGACGGCTGATAGCCAGAAACCGGTCCTAGGATGCTTGATTCCGGTAAAGGAAAGACATGGCTTGGCAGTTCGGGCTGGACTGTTCCCATGAGGCACAGGGTCAAGGCTGACTTGCATATGGCCATGTCTGAACTGGTATGGTGTGGAGTGCAAAAAACGATGGATTTAGGCCCAGATCTCTGTACTGGGGTGAATGTATGACATTGTTCTGCATTCTGTCCATCAACTGTTGTTTTGCATTTGTCACCCCGAGTGGGAAGGGTATGCTCAGACGTGTGTCCCATGCTCTCCACACTACTGGAGTCAAGCTATCCTGGCTGAAGACGGCTGATAGCCAGAAACCGGTTCTAGGATGCTTGATTACGGTCCAGAAAAGACATGACTTGGCAGTTCGGGCTGGACCGTTCCCATGAGGCACAGGGTCAGGGCTGATTTGCATATAGCCATGTCTGAACTGGGGTGGTGTGGAGTGCAAAAAAACGATGGATTTAGGCCCAGATCTATGTACTGGGATTAATGTATGACATTGTTCTGCATTCTGTCCATCAACTGTTGTTTTGCATTTGTCACCCCGAGTGGGAAGGGTATGCTCAGACGTGTATCCCATGCTCTCCACACTACTGGAGTCAAGCTATCCTGGCTAAAGACGGCTGATAGCCAGAAACCTGTCCTAGGATGCTTGATTCCGGTCCAGGAAAGACATGGCTTGGCAGTTCGGGCTGGACTGTTCCCATGAGGCACAAGGTCAAGGCTGATTTGCATATAGCCATGTCTGAACTTGGGTGGTGTGGAGTGCAAAAAAATGATGGATTTAGGCCCAGATCTCTGTACTGGGATGAATGTATGACATTGTTCTGCATTCTGTCCATCAACTGTTGTTTTGCATTTGTCACCCTGAGTGGGATGGGTATGCTCAGACGTGAGTCCCATGCTCTCCACACTAATGGAGTCAAGCTATCCTGGCTGAAGACGGCTGATAGCCAGAAACCGGTCATAGGATGCTTGATTCCGGTCCAGGAAAGACATGGCTTGGCAGTTCGGGCTGGACTGTTCCTATGAGGCACAGGGTCAAGGCTGATTTGCATATGGCCATGTCTGAACTGGGGTGGTGTGGAGTGCAAAAAAATGATGGATTTAGGCCCAGATCTCTGTACTGGGGTGAATGTATGACATTGTTCTGCATTCTGTCCATCAACTGTTGTTTTGCATTTGTCACCCCGAGTGGGATGGGTATGCTCAGACGTGAGTCCCGTGCTCTCCACTCTACTGGAGCTAAGCTATCCTGGCTGAAGACGGCTGATAGCCAGAAACCGGTCCTAGGATGCTTGATTCCGGTAAAGGAAAGACATGGCTTGGCAGTTCGGGCTGGACTGTTCCCATGAGGCCCAGGGTCAAGGCTGAGTTGCATATGGCCATGTCTGAACTGGTATGGTGTGGAGTGCAAAAAAACGATGGATTTAGGCCCAGATCTCTGTACTGGGGTGAATGTATGACATTGTTCTGCATTCTGTCCATCAACTGTTGTTTTGCATTTGTCACCCCGAGTGGGAAGGGTATGCTCAGACGTGTGTCCCATGCTCTCCACACTACTGGAGTCAAGCTATCCTGGCTGAAGACGGCTGATAGCCAGAAACCGGTTCTAGGATGCTTGATTACGGTCCAGAAAAGACATGGCTTGGCAGTTCGGGCTGGACCGTTCCCATGAGGCACAGGGTCAAAGCTGATTTGCATATGGCCATGTCTGAACTGGGGTGGTGTGGAGTGCAAAAAAATGATGGATTTAGGCCCAGATCTCTGTACTGGGGTGAATGTATGACATTGTTCTGCATTCTGTCCATCAACAGTTGTTTTGCATTTGTCACCCCGAGTGGGATAGGTATGCTCAGACGTGAGTCCCATGCTCTCCACACTACTGGAGTCAAGCTATCTTGGCTGAAGACGGCTGATAGCCAGAAACCGGTCCTAGGATGCTTGATTCCGGTATCGGAAAGACATGGCTTGGCAGTTCGGGCTGGACTGTTCCCATGAGGCACAGGGTCAAGGCTGATTTGCATATAGCCATGTCTGAACTGGGGTGGTGTGGAGTGCAAAAAAACGATGGATTTAGGCCCAGATCTCTGTACTGGGATGAATGTATGACATTGTTCTGCATTCTGTCCATCAACTGTTGTTTTGCATTTGTCACCCTGAGTGGGATGGGTATGCTCAGACGTGAGTCCCATGCTCTCCACACTAATGGAGTCAAGCTATCCTGGCTGAAGACGGCTGATAGCCAGAAACCGGTCCTAGGATGCTTGATTCAGGTCCAGGAAAGACATGACTTGGCAGTTCGGGCTGGACTGTTCCCATGAGGCACAGGGTCAAGGCTGATTTGCATATGGCCATGTCTAAACTGGGGTGGTGTGGAGTGCAAAAAACGATGGATTTAGGCCCAGATCTCTGTACTGGGGTGAATGTATGACATTGTTCTGCATTCTGTCCATCAACTGTTGTTTTGCATTGGTCACCCCGAGTGGGATGGGTATGCTCAGACGTGAGTCCCATGCTCTCCACACTAATGGAGTCAAGCTATCCTGGCTGAAGACGGCTGATAGCCAGAAACCGGTCCTAGGATGCTTGATTCCGGTCCAGGAAAGACATGGCTTGGCAGTTCGGGCTGGACTATTCCTATGAGGCACAGGGTCAAGGCTGATTTGCATATGGCCATGTCTTAACTGGGGTGGTGTGGAGTGCAAAAAACGATGGATTTAGGCCCAGATCTCTGTACTGGGGTGAATGTATGACATTGTTTTGCATTCTGTCTATCAACTGTTGTTTTGCATTGGTCACCCCGAGTGGGATGGGTATGCTCAGACGTGAGTCCCATGCTCTCCACACTAATGGAGTCAAGCTATCCTGGCTGAAGACGGCTGATAGCCAGAAACCGGTCCTAGGATGCTTGATTCCGGTCCAGGAAAGACATGGCTTGGCAGTTCGGGCTGGACTGTTCCTATGAGGCACAGGGTCAAGGCTGATTTGCATATGGCCATGTCTGAACTGGGGTGGTGTGGAGTGCAAAAAAACGATGGATTTAGGCCCAGATCTCTGTACTGGGGTGAATGTATGACATTGTTCTGCATTCTGTCCATCAACTGTTGTTTTGCATTTGTCACCCCGAGTGGGATGGGTATGCTCAGACGTGAGTCCCGTGCTCTCCACACTACTGGAGCTAAGCTATCCTGGCTGAAGACGGCTGATAGCCAGAAACCGGTCCTAGGATGCTTGATTCCGGTAAAGGAAAGACATGGCTTGGCAGTTCGGGCTGGACTGTTCCCATGAGGCACAGGGTCAAGGCTGACTTGCATATGGCCATGTCTTAACTGGTATGGTGTGGAGTGCAAAAAACGATGGATTTAGGCCCAGATCTCTGTACTGGGGTGAATGTATGACATTGTTCTGCATTCTGTCCATCAACTGTTGTTTTGCATTTGTCACCCCGAGTGGGAAGGGTATGCTCAGACGTGTGTCCCATGCTCTCCACACTACTGGAGTCAAGCTATCCTGGCTGAAGACGGCTGATAGCCAGAAACCGGTTCTAGGATGCTTGATTACGGTCCAGAAAAGACATGACTTGGCAGTTCGGGCTGGACCGTTCCCATGAGGCACAGGGTCAGCGCTGATTTGCATATAGCCATGTCTGAACTGGGGTGGTGTGGAGTGCAAAAAAACGATGGATTTAGGCCCAGATCTATGTACTGGGATTAATGTATGACATTGTTCTGCATTCTGTCCATCAACTGTTGTTTTGCATTTGTCACCCCGAGTGGGAAGGGTATGCTCAGACGTGTGTCCCATGCTCTCCACACTACTGGAGTCAAGCTATCCTGGCTAAAGACGGCTGATAGCCAGAAACCTGTCCTAGGATGCTTGATTCCGGTCCAGGAAAGACATGGCTTGGCAGTTTGGGCTGGACTGTTCCCATGAGGCACAAGGTCAAGGCTGATTTGCATATAGCCATGTCTGAACTGGGGTGGTGTGGAGTGCAAAAAAATGATGGATTTAGGCCCAGATCTCTGTACTGGGATGAATGTATGACATTGTTCTGCATTCTGTCCATCAACTGTTGTTTTGCATTTGTCACCCTGAGTGGGATGGGTATGCTCAGACGTGAGTCCCGTGCTCTCCACTCTACTGGAGCTAAGCTATCCTGGCTGAAGACGGCTGATAGCCAGAAACCGGTCCTAGGATGCTTGATTCCGGTAAAGGAAAGACATGGCTTGGCAGTTCGGGCTGGACTGTTCCCATGAGGCCCAGGGTCAAGGCTGAGTTGCATATGGCCATGTCTGAACTGGTATGGTGTGGAGTGCAAAAAAACGATGGATTTAGGCCCAGATCTCTGTACTGGGGTGAATGTATGACATTGTTCTGCATTCTGTCCATCAACTGTTGTTTTGCATTTGTCACCCCGAGTGGGAAGGGTATGCTCAGACGTGTGTCCCATGCTCTCCACACTACTGGAGTCAAGCTATCCTGGCTGAAGACGGCTGATAGCCAGAAACCGGTTCTAGGATGCTTGATTACGGTCCAGAAAAGACATGGCTTGGCAGTTCGGGCTGGACCGTTCCCATGAGGCACAGGGTCAAAGCTGATTTGCATATGGCCATGTCTGAACTGGGGTGGTGTGGAGTGCAAAAAAATGATGGATTTAGGCCCAGATCTCTGTACTGGGGTGAATGTATGACATTGTTCTGCATTCTGTCCATCAACAGTTGTTTTGCATTTGTCACCCCGAGTGGGATAGGTATGCTCAGACGTGAGTCCCATGCTCTCCACACTACTGGAGTCAAGCTATCCTGGCTGAAGACGGCTGATAGCCAGAAACCGGTCCTAGGATGCTTGATTCCGGTATAGGAAAGACATGGCTTGGCAGTTCGGGCTGGACTGTTCCCATGAGGCACAGGGTCAAGGCTGATTTGCATATAGCCATGTCTGAACTGGGGTGGTGTGGAGTGCAAAAAAACGATGGATTTAGGCCCAGATCTATGTACTGGGATTAATGTATGACATTGTTCTGCATTCTGTCCATCAACTGTTGTTTTGCATTTGTCACCCCGAGTAGGATGGGTATGCTCAGACGTGAGTCCCATGCTCTCCATACTACTGGAGTCAAGCTATCCTGTCTAAAGATGGCTGATAGCCAGAAACCGGTCCTAGGATGCTTCATTCAGGTCCAGGAAAGATATGGCTTGGCAGTTCGGGCTGGACTATTCCCATGAGGCACAGGGTCAAGGCTGATTTGCATATGGCCATGTCTGAACTGGGGTGGCGTGGAGTACAAAAAAATTATGGATTTAGGCCCAGATCTCTGTACTGGGGTGAATGTATGACATTGTTCTGCAATCTGTCCATCAACTGTTGTTTTGCATTTGTCACCCCGAGTGGGATGGGTATGCTCAGACGTGAGTCCCATGCTCTCCACTCTACTGGAGTCAAGCTATCCTGGCTGAAGACGGCTGATAGCCAGAAACCAGTCCTAGGATGCTAGATTCCGGTCCAGGAAAGACATGGCTTGACAGTTCAGGCTGGACTGTTCCCATGAGGCACAGGGTCAAGGCTGATTTGCATTTGGCCATGTCTGAACTGGGGTGGTGAGGAGTGCAAAAAAACGATGGATTTAGTCCCAGATCTCTGTACTCGGGTGAATGTATGACATTGTTCTGCATTCTGTCTATCAACTGTTGTTTTGCATTTGTCACCCCGAGTGGGCTGGGTATGCTCAGACGTGAGTCCCATGCTCTCCACACTACTGGAGTCAAGCTATCCTGGCTGAAGACGGCTGATAGCCAGAAACCGGTCCTAGGATGCTTGATTCCGGTTCAGGAAAGATATGGCTTGGCAGTTCGGGCTGGACTGTTCCTATGAGGCACAGGGTCAAGGCTGATTTGCATATCGCCATGTCTGAACTGGGGTGGTGTGGAGTGCAAAAAAACGATGGATTTAGGCCCAGATCTCTGTACTGGGGTGAATGTATGACATTGTTCTGCATTCTGTCCATCAACTGTTGTTTTGCATTTGTCACCCCGAGTGGGATGGGTATGCTCAGACGTGTGTCCCATGCTCTCCACACTACTGGAGTCAAGCTATCCTGGCTGAAGACGGCTGATAGCCAGAAACCGGTTCTAGGATGCTTGATTACGGTCCAGAAAAGACATGGCTTGGCAGTTCGGGCTGGACCGTTCCCATGAGGCACAGGGTCAAGGCTGATTTGCATATGGCCATGTCTGAACTGGGGTGGTGTGGAGTGCAAAAAAATGATGGATTTAGGCCCAGATCTCTGTACTGGGGTGAATGTATGACATTGTTCTGCATTCTGTCCATCAACTGTTGTTTTGCATTTGTCATCCCGAGTGGGATGGGTATGCTCAGACGTGAGTTCAATGCTCTCCATACTACTGGAGTCAAGCTATCCTGGCTGAAGACGGCTGATAGCCAGAAACCGGTCCTAGGATGCTTGAGTCCGATCCAGGAAAGACATGGCTTGGCAGTTCGGGCTGGACTGTTCTCATGAGGCACAGGGTCAAGGCTGATTTGCATATGGCCATGTCTGAACAGGGGTGGTGTGGAGTGCAAATAAATGATTGATTTAGGCCCAGATATCTGTACTGGGGTGAATGTATGACATTGTTCTGCATTCTGTCCATCAACTGTTGTTTTGCATTTGTCACCCCAAGTGGGATGGGTATGCTCAGGCGTGAGTCCCATGCTCTCCACACTACTGGAGTCAAGCTATCCTGGCTGAAGACGGCTGATAGCCAGAAACCGGTCCTAGGATGCTTGATTCCGGTCCAGGAAAGACATGGCTTGGCAGTTCGGGCTGGACTGTTCCCATGAGGCACAGGGTCAAGGCTGATTTGCATATAGCCATGTCTGAAGTGGGGTGGTGTGGAGTGCAAAAAAACGATGGATTTAGGCCCAGATCTCTGTACTGGGATGAATGTATGACATTGTTCTGCATTCTGTCCATCAACTGTTGTTTTGCATTTGTCACCCAGAGTGGGATGGGTATGCTCAGACGTGAGTCCCATGCTCTCCACACTACTGGAGTCAAGCTATCCTGGCAGAATACGGCTGATAGCCAGAAACCGGTCCTAGGATGCTTGATTCAGGTCCAGGAAAGACATGACTTGGCAGTTCGGGCTGGACTGTTCCCATGAGGCACAGGGTCAAGGCTGATTTGCATATGGCCATGTCTAAACTGGGGTGGTGTGGAGTGCAAAAAACGATGGATTTAGGCCCAGATCTCTGTACTGGGGTGAATGTATGACATTGTTCTGCATTCTGTCCATCAACTGTTGTTTTGCATTGGTCACCCCGAGTGGGATGGGTATGCTCAGACGTGAGTCCCATGCTCTCCACACTAATGGAGTCAAGCTATCCTGGCTGAAGACGGCTGATAGCCAGAAACCGGTCCTAGGATGCTTGATTCCGGTCCAGGAAAGACATGGCTTGGCAGTTCGGGCTGGACTGTTCCTATGAGGCACAGGGTCAAGGCTGATTTGCATATGGCCATGTCTGAACTGGGGTGGTGTGGAGTGCAAAAAAAGATGGATTTAGGCCCAGATCTCTGTACTGGGGTGAAAGTATGACATTGTTCTGCATTCTGTCCATCAACTGTTGTTTTACATTTGTCACCCCGAGTGGGAAGGGTATGCTCAGACGTGTGTCCCATGCTCTCCACACTACTGGAGTCAAGCTATCCTGGCTGAAGACGGCTGATAGCCAGAAACCTGTCCTAGGATGCTTGATTCCGGTCCAGGAAAGACATGGCTTGGCAGTTCGGGCTGGACTGTTCCCATGAGGCACAGGGTCAAGGCTGATTTGCATATAGCCATGTCTGAACTGGGGTGGTGTGGAGTGCAAAAAAACGATGGATTTAGGCCCAGATCTCTGTACTGGGATGAATGTATGACATTGTTCTGCATTCTGTCCATCAACTGTTGTTTTGCATTTGTCACCCTGAGTGGGATGGGTATGCTCAGACGTGAGTCCCATGCTCTCCACACTAATGGAGTCAAGCTATCCTGTCTGAAGACGGCTGATAGCCAGAAACCGGTCCTAGGATGCTTGATTCCGGTCCAGGAAAGACATGGCTTGGCAGTTCGGGCTGGACTGTTCCTATGAGGCACAGGGTCAAGGCTGATTTGCATATGGCCATGTCTGAACTGGGGTGGTGTGGAGTGCAAAAAAACGATGGATTTAGGCCCAGATCTCTGTACTGGGGTGAATGTATGACATTGTTCTGCATTCTGTCCATCAACTGTTGTTTTGCATTTGTCACCCCAAGTGGGATGGGTATGCTCAGACGTGAGTCCCGTGCTCTCCACACTACTGGAGCTAAGCTATCCTGGCTGAAGACGGCTGATTGCCAGAAACCGGTCCTAGGATGCTTGATTCAGGTAAAGGAAAGACATGGCTTGGCAGTTCGGGCTGGACTGTTCCCATGAGGCCCAGGGTCAAGGCTGAGTTGCATATGGCCATGTCTGAACTGGTATGGTGTGGAGTGCAAAAAAATGATGGATTTAGGCCCAGATCTCTGTACTGGGGTGAATGTATGACATTGTTCTGCATTCTGTCCATCAACTGTTGTTTTGCATTTGTCACCCCGAGTGGGAAGGGTATGCTCAGACGTGTGTCCCATGCTCTCCACACTACTGGAGTCAAGCTATCCTGGCTGAAGACGGCTGATAGCCAGAAACCGATTCTAGGATGCTTGATTACGGTCCAGAAAAGACATGGCTTGGCAGTTCGGGCTGGACCGTTCCCATGAGGCACAGGGTCAAAGCTGATTTGCATATGGCCATGTCTGAACTGGGGTGGTGTGGAGTGCAAAAAAATGATGGATTTAGGCCCAGATCTCTGTACTGGGGTGAATGTATGACATTGTTCTGCATTCTGTCCATCAACAGTTGTTTTGCATTTGTCACCCCGAGTGGGATAGGTATGCTCAGACGTGAGTCCCATGCTCTCCACACTACTGGAGTCAAGCTATCCTGGCTGAAGACGGCTGATAGCCAGAAACCGGTCCTAGGATGCTTGATTCCGGTATAGGAAAGACATGGCTTGGCAGTTCGGGCTGGACTGTTCCCATGAGGCACAGGGTCAAGGCTGATTTGCATATAGCCATGTCTGAACTGGGGTGGTGTGGAGTGCAAAAAAACGATGGATTTAGGCCCATATCTATGTACTGGGATTAATGTATGACATTGTTCTGCATTCTGTCCATCAACTGTTGTTTTGCATTTGTCACCCCGAGTGGGATGGGTATGCTCAGACGTGAGTCCCATGCTCTCCATACTACTGGAGTCAAGCTATCCTGTCTAAAGATGGCTGATAGCCAGAAACCGGTCCTAGGATGCTTCATTCAGGTCCAGGAAAGACATGGCTTGGCAGTTCGGGCTGGACTGTTCCCATGAGGCACAGGGTCAAGGCTGATTTGCATATGGCCATGTCTGAACTGGGGTGGCGTGGAGTACAAAAAAATTATGGATTTAGGCCCAGATCTCTGTACTGGGGTGAATGTATGACATTGTTCTGCAATCTGTCCATCAATTGTTGTTTTGGATTTGTTACCCCGAGTGGGATGGGTATGCTCAGATGTGAGTCCCATGCTCTCCACACTACTGGAGTCAAGCTATCCTGGCTGAAGACGGCTGATAGCCAGAAACCGGTCCTAGGATGCTAGATTCCGGTCCAGGAAAGACATGGCTTGACAGTTCATGCTGGACTGTTCCCATGAGGCACAGGGTCAAGGCTGATTTGCATTTGGCCATGTCTGAACTGGGGTGGTGAGGAGTGCAAAAAAACGATGGATTTAGTCCCAGATCTCTGTACTCGGGTGAATGTATGACATTGTTCTGCATTCTGTCCATCAACAGTTGTTTTGCATTTGTCACCCCGAGTGGGCTGGGTATGCTCAGACGTGAGTCCCATGCTCTCCACACTACTGGAGTCAAGCTATCCTGGCTGAAGACGGCTGATAGCCAGAAACCGGTCCTAGGATGCTTGATTCCGGTTCAGGAAAGATATGGCTTGGCAGTTCGGGCTGGACTGTTCCTATGAGGCACAGGGTCAAGGCTGATTTGCATATCGCCATGTCTGAACTGGGGTGGTGTGGAGTGCAAAAAAACGATGGATTTAGGCCCAGATCTCTGTACTGGGGTGAATGTATGACATTGTTCTGCATTCTGTCCATCAACTGTTGTTTTGCATTTGTCACCCCGAGTGGGATGGGTATGCTCAGACGTGTGTCCCATGCTCTCCACACTACTGGAGTCAAGCTATCCTGGCAGAAGACGGCTGATAGCCAGAAACCGGTTCTAGGATGCTTGATTACGGTCCAGAAAAGACATGGCTTGGCAGTTCGGGCTGGACCGTTCCCATGAGGCACAGGGTCAAGGCTGATTTGCATATGGCCATGTCTGAACTGGGGTGGTGTGGAGTGCAAAAAAATGATGGATTTAGGCCCAGATCTCTGTACTGGGGTGAATGTATGACATTGTTCTGCATTCTGTCCATCAACTGTTGTTTTGCATTTGTCACCCCGAGTGGGATGGGTATGCTCAGACGTGAGTTCAATGCTCTCCATACTACTGGAGTCAAGCTATCCTGGCTGAAGACGGCTGATAGCCAGAAACCGGTCCTAGGATGCTTGAGTCCGATCCAGGAAAGACATGGCTTGGCAGTTCGGGCTGGACTGTTCTCATGAGGCACAGGGTCAAGGCTGATTTGCATATGGCCATGTCTGAACTGGGGTGGTGTGGAGTGCAAATAAATGATGGATTTAGGCCCAGATCTCTGTACTGGGGTGAATGTATGACATTGTTCTGCATTCTGTCCATCAACTGTTGTTTTGCATTTGTCACCCCAAGTGGGATGGGTATGCTCAGGCGTGAGTCCCATGCTCTCCACACTACTGGAGTCAAGCTATCCTGGCTGAAGACGGCTGATAGCCAGAAACCGGTCCTAGGATGCTTGATTCCGGTCCAGGAAAGACATGGCTTGGCAGTTCGGGCTGGACTGTTCCCATGAGGCACAGGGTCAAGGCTGATTTGCATATAGCCATGTCTGAAGTGGGGTGGTGTGGAGTGCAAAAAAACGATGGATTTAGGCCCAGATCTCTGTACTGGGATGAATGTATGACATTGTTCTGCATTCTGTCCATCAACTGTTGTTTTGCATTTGTCTACCCGAGTGGGATGGGTATGCTCAGACGTGAGTCCCATGCTCTCCACACTACTGGAGTCAAGCTATCCTGGCTAAAGATGGCTGATAGCCAGAAACCGGTCCTAGGATGCTTGATTCAGGTCCAGGAAAGACATGGCTTGGCAGTTCGGGCTGGACTGTTCCCATGAGGCACAGGGTCAAGGCTGATTTGCATATGGCCATGTCTGAACTGGAGTGGTGTGCAGTGGAAAGAAACGATGGATTTAGGGCCAGATCTCTGTACTGGGGTGAATGTATGACATTGCTCTGCATTCTGTCCATCAACTGTTGTTTTGCATTTGTCACCCAGAGTGGGATGGGTATGCTCAGACGTGAGTCCCATGCTCTCCACACTACTGGAGTCAAGCTATCCTGGCAGAAGACGGCTGATAGCCAGAAACCGGTCCTAGGATGCTTGATTCAGGTCCAGGAAAGACATGACTTGGCAGTTCGGGCTTGACTGTTCCCATGAGGCACAGGGTCAAGGCTGATTTGCATATGGCCATGTCTAAACTGGGGTGGTGTGGAGTGCAAAAAACGATGGATTTAGGCCCAGATCTCTGTACTGGGGTGAATGTATGACATTGTTCTGCATTCTGTCCATCAACTGTTGTTTTGCATTGGTCACCCCGAGTGGGATGGGTATGCTCAGACGTGAGTCCCATGCTCTCCACACTAATGGAGTCAAGCTATCCTGGCTGAAGACGGCTGATAGCCAGAAACCGGTCCTAGGATGCTTGATTCCGGTCCAGGAAAGACATGGCTTGGCAGTTCGGGCTGGACTATTCCTATGAGGCACAGGGTCAAGGCTGATTTGCATATGGCCATGTCTTAACTGGGGTGGTGTGGAGTGCAAAGAACGATGGATTTAGGCCCATATCTCTGTACTGGGGTGAATGTATGACATTGTTCTGCATTCTGTCCATCAACTGTTGTTTTGCATTGGTCACCCCGAGTGGGATGGGTATGCTCAGACGTGAGTCCCATGCTCTCCACACTAATGGAGTCAAGCTATCCTGGCTGAAGACGGCTGATAGCCAGAAACCGGTCCTAGGATGCTTGATTCCGGTCCAGGAAAGACATGGCTTGGCAGTTCGGGCTGGACTGTTCCTATGAGGCACAGGGTCAAGGCTGATTTGCATATGGCCATGTCTGAACTGGGGTGGTGTGGAGTGCAAAAAAACGATGGATTTAGGCCTAGATCTCTGTACTGGGGTGAATGTATGACATTGTTCTGCATTCTGTCCATCAACTGTTGTTTTGCATTTGTCACCCCGAGTGGGATGGGTATGCTCAGACGTGAGTCCCGTGCTCTCCACTCTACTGGAGCTAAGCTATCCTGGCTGAAGACGGCTGATAGCCAGAAACCGGTCCTAGGATGCTTGATTCCGGTAAAGGAAAGACATGGCTTGGCAGTTCGGGCTGGACTGTTCCCATGAGGCCCAGGGTCAAGGCTGAGTTGCATATGGCCATGTCTGAACTGGTGTGGTGTCGAGTGCAAAAAAACGATGGATTTAGGCCCAGATCTCTGTACTGGGGTGAATGTATGACATTGTTCTGCATTCTGTCCATCAACTGTTGTTTTGCATTTGTCACCCCGAGTGGGAAGGGTATGCTCAGACGTGTGTCCCATGCTCTCCACACTACTGGAGTCAAGCTATCCTGGCTGAAGACGGCTGATAGCCAGAAACCGGTTCTAGGATGCTTGATTACGGTCCAGAAAAGACATGGCTTGGCAGTTCGGGCTGGACCGTTCCCATGAGGCACAGGGTCAAAGCTGATTTGCATATGGCCATGTCTGAACTGGGGTGGTGTGGAGTGCAAAAAAATGATGGATTTAGGCCCAGATCTCTGTACTGGGGTGAATGTATGACATTGTTCTGCATTCTGTCCATCAACAGTTGTTTTGCATTTGTCACCCCGAGTGGGATAGGTATGCTCAGACGTGAGTCCCATGCTCTCCACACTACTGGAGTCAAGCTATCCTGGCTGAAGACGGCTGATAGCCAGAAACCGGTCCTAGGATGCTTGATTCCGGTATCGGAAAGACATGGCTTGGCAGTTCGGGCTGGACTGTTCCCATGAGGCACAGGGTCAAGGCTGATTTGCATATAGCCATGTCTGAACTGGGGTGGTGTGGAGTGCAAAAAAACGATGGATTTAGGCCTAGATCTCTGTACTGGGGTGAATGTATGACATTGTTCTGCATTCTGTCCATCAACTGTTGTTTTGCATTTGTCACCCCGAGTGGGATGGGTATGCTCAGACGTGAGTCCCGTGCTCTCCACTCTACTGGAGCTAAGCTATCCTGGCTGAAGACGGCTGATAGCCAGAAACCGGTCCTAGGATGCTTGATTCCGGTAAAGGAAAGACATGGCTTGGCAGTTCGGGCTAGACTGTTCCCATGAGGCCCAGGGTCAAGGCTGAGTTGCATATGGCCATGTCTGAACTGGTATGGTGTGGAGTGCAAAAAAACGATGGATTTAGGCCCAGATCTCTGTACTGGGGTGAATGTATGACATTGTTCTGCATTCTGTCCATCAACTGTTGTTTTGCATTTGTCACCCCGAGTGGGAAGGGTATGCTCAGACGTGTGTCCCATGCTCTCCACACTACTGGAGTCAAGCTATCCTGGCTGAAGACGGCTGATAGCCAGAAACCGGTTCTAGGATGCTTGATTACGGTCCAGAAAAGACATGGCTTGGCAGTTCGGGCTGGACCGTTCCCATGAGGCACAGGGTCAAAGCTGATTTGCATATGGCCATGTCTGAACTGGGGTGGTGTGGAGTGCAAAAAAATGATGGATTTAGGCCCAGATCTCTGTACTGGGGTGAATGTATGACATTGTTCTGCATTCTGTCCATCAACAGTTGTTTTGCATTTGTCACCCCGAGTGGGATAGGTATGCTCAGACGTGAGTCCCATGCTCTCCACACTACTGGAGTCAAGCTATCCTGGCTGAAGACGGCTGATAGCCAGAAACCGGTCCTAGGATGCTTGATTCCGGTATCGGAAAGACATGGCTTGGCAGTTCGGGCTGGACTGTTCCCATGAGGCACAGGGTCAAGGCTGATTTGCATATAGCCATGTCTGAACTGGGGTGGTGTGGAGTGCAAAAAAACGATGGATTTAGGCCCAGATCTCTGTACTGGGATGAATGTATGACATTGTTCTGCATTCTGTCCATCAACTGTTGTTTTGCATTTGTCACCCTGAGTGGGATGGGTATGCTCAGACGTGAGTCCCATGCTCTCCACACTAATGGAGTCAAGCTATCCTGGCTGAAGACGGCTGATAGCCAGAAACCGGTCCTAGGATGCTTGATTCAGGTCCAGGAAAGACATGACTTGGCAGTTCGGGCTGGACTGTTCCCATGAGGCACAGGGTCAAGGCTGATTTGCATATGGCCATGTCTAAACTGGGGTGGTGTGGAGTGCAAAAAACGATGGATTTAGGCCCAGATCTCTGTACTGGGGTGAATGTATGACATTGTTCTGCATTCTGTCCATCAACTGTTGTTTTGCATTGGTCACCCCGAGTGGGATGGGTATGCTCAGACGTGAGTCCCATGCTCTCCACACTAATGGAGTCAAGCTATCCTGGCTGAAGACGGCTGATAGCCAGAAACCGGTCCTAGGATGCTTAATTCCGGTCCAGGAAAGACATGGCTTGGCAGTTCGGGCTGGACTATTCCTATGAGGCACAGGGTCAAGGCTGATTTCCATATGGCCATGTCTTAACTGGGGTGGTGTGGAGTGCAAAAAACGATGGATTTAGGCCCAGATCTCTGTACTGGGGTGAATGTATGACATTGTTTTGCATTCTGTCTATCAACTGTTGTTTTGCATTGGTCACCCCGAGTGGGATGGGTATGCTCAGACGTGAGTCCCATGCTCTCCACACTAATGGAGTCAAGCTATCCTGGCTGAAGACGGCTGATAGCCAGAAACCGGTCCTAGGATGCTTGATTCCGGTCCAGGAAAGACATGGCTTGGCAGTTCGGGCTGGACTGTTCCTATGAGGCACAGGGTCAAGGCTGATTTGCATATGGCCATGTCTGAACTGGGGTGGTGTGGAGTGCAAAAAAACGATGGATTTAGGCCCAGATCTCTGTACTGGGGTGAATGTATGACATTGTTCTGCATTCTGTCCATCAACTGTTGTTTTGCATTTGTCACCCCGAGTGGGATGGGTATGCTCAGACGTGAGTCCCGTGCTCTCCACACTACTGGAGGTAAGCTATCCTGGCTGAAGACGGCTGATAGCCAGAAACCGGTCCTAGGATGCTTGATTCCGGTAAAGGAAAGACATGGCTTGGCAGTTCGGGCTGGACTGTTCCCATGAGGCACAGGGTCAAGGCTGACTTGCATATGGCCATGTCTGAACTGGTATGGTGTGGAGTGCAAAAAACGATGGATTTAGGCCCAGATCTCTGTACTGGGGTGAATGTATGACATTGTTTTGCATTCTGTCCATCAACTGTTGTTTTGCATTTGTCACCCCGAGTGGGAAGGGTATGCTCAGACGTGTGTCCCATGCTCTCCACACTACTGGAGTCAAGCTATCCTGGCTGAAGACGGCTGATAGCCAGAAACCGGTTCTAGGATGCTTGATTACGGTCCAGAAAAGACATGACTTGGCAGTTCGGGCTGGACTGTTCCCATGAGGCACAGGGTCAGGGCTGATTTGCATATAGCCATGTCTGAACTGGGGTGGTGTGGAGTGCAAAAAACCGATGGATTTAGGCCCAGATCTATGTACTGGGATTAATGTATGACATTGTTCTGCATTCTGTCCATCAACTGTTGTTTTGCATTTGTCACCCCGAGTGGGAAGGGTATGCTCAGACGTGTGTCCCATGCTCTCCACACTACTGGAGTCAAGCTATCCTGGCTAAAGACGGCTGATAGCCAGAAACCTGTCCTAGGATGCTTGATTCCGGTCCAGGAAAGACATGGCTTGGCAGTTTGGGCTGGACTGTTCCCATGAGGCACAAGGTCAAGGCTGATTTGCATATAGCCATGTCTGAACTGGGGTGGTGTGGAGTGCAAAAAAATGATGGATTTAGGCCCAGATCTCTGTACTGGGATGAATGTATGACATTGTTCTGCATTCTGTCCATCAACTGTTGTTTTGCATTTGTCACCCTGAGTGGGATGGGTATGCTCAGACGTGAGTCCCGTGCTCTCCACTCTACTGGAGCTAAGCTATCCTGGCTGAAGACGGCTGATAGCCAGAAACCGGTCCTAGGATGCTTGATTCCGGTAAAGGAAAGACATGGCTTGGCAGTTCGGGCTGGACTGTTCCCATGAGGCCCAGGGTCAAGGCTGAGTTGCATATGGCCATGTCTGAACTGGTATGGTGTGGAGTGCAAAAAAACGATGGATTTAGGCCCAGATCTCTGTACTGGGGTGAATGTATGACATTGTTCTGCATTCTGTCCATCAACTGTTGTTTTGCATTTGTCACCCCGAGTGGGAAGGGTATGCTCAGACGTGTGTCCCATGCTCTCCACACTACTGGAGTCAAGCTATCCTGGCTGAAGACGGCTGATAGCCAGAAACCGGTTCTAGGATGCTTGATTACGGTCCAGAAAAGACATGGCTTGGCAGTTCGGGCTGGACCGTTCCCATGAGGCACAGGGTCAAAGCTGATTTGCATATGGCCATGTCTGAACTGGGGTGGTGTGGAGTGCAAAAAAATGATGGATTTAGGCCCAGATCTCTGTACTGGGGTGAATGTATGACATTGTTCTGCATTCTGTCCATCAACTGTTGTTTTGCATTTGTCACCCCGAGTGGGATGGGTATGCTCAGACGTGTGTCCCATGCTCTCCACACTACTGGAGTCAAGCTATCCTGGCAGAAGACGGCTGATAGCCAGAAACCGGTTCAAGGATGCTTGATTACGGTCCAGAAAAGACATGGCTTGGCAGTTCGGGCTGGACCGTTCCCATGAGGCACAGGGTCAAGGCTGATATGCATATGGCCATGTCTGAACTGGGGTGGTGTGGAGTGCAAAAAAATGATGGATTTAGGCCCAGATCTCTGTACTGGGGTGAATGTATGACATTGTTCTGCATTCTGTCCATCAACTGTTGTTTTGCATTTGTCACCCCGAGTGGGATGGGTATGCTCAGACGTGAGTTCAATGCTCTCCATACTACTGGAGTCAAGCTATCCTGGCTGAAGACGGCTGATAGCCAGAAACCGGTCCTAGGATGCTTGAGTCCGATCCAGGAAAGACATGGCTTGGCAGTTCGGGCTGGACTGTTCTCATGAGGCACAGGGTCAAGGCTGATTTGCATATGGCCATGTCTGAACTGGGGTGGTGTGGAGTGCAAATAAATGATGGATTTAGGCCCAGATCTCTGTACTGGGGTGAATGTATGACATTGTTCTGCATTCTGTCCATCAACTGTTGTTTTGCATTTGTCACCCCAAGTGGGATGGGTATGCTCAGGCGTGAGTCCCATGCTCTCCACACTACTGGAGTCAAGCTATCCTGGCTGAAGACGGCTGATAGCCAGAAACCGGTCCTAGGATGCTTGATTCCGGTCCAGGAAAGACATGGCTTGGCAGTTCGGGCTGGACTGTTCCCATGAGGCACAGGGTCAAGGCTGATTTGCATATAGCCATGTCTGAAGTGGGGTGGTGTGGAGTGCAAAAAAACGATGGATTTAGGCCCAGATCTCTGTACTGGGATGAATGTATGACATTGTTCTGCATTCTGTCCATCAACTGTTGTTTTGCATTTGTCTACCCGAGTGGGATGGGTATGCTCAGACGTGAGTCCCATGCTCTCCACACTACTGGAGTCAAGCTATCCTGGCTAAAGATGGCTGATAGCCAGAAACCGGTCCTAGGATGCTTGATTCAGGTCCAGGAAAGACATGGCTTGGCAGTTCGGGCTGGACTGTTCCCATGAGGCACAGGGTCAAGGCTGATTTGCATATGGCCATGTCTGAACTGGAGTGGTGTGCAGTGGAAAGAAACGATGGATTTAGGGCCAGATCTCTGTACTGGGGTGAATGTATGACATTGCTCTGCATTCTGTCCATCAACTGTTGTTTTGCATTTGTCACCCAGAGTGGGATGGGTATGCTCAGACGTGAGTCCCATGCTCTCCACACTACTGGAGTCAAGCTATCCTGGCAGAAGACGGCTGATAGCCAGAAACCGGTCCTAGGATGCTTGATTCAGGTCCAGGAAAGACATGACTTGGCAGTTCGGGCTGGACTGTTCCCATGAGGCACAGGGTCAAGGCTGATTTGCATATGGCCATGTCTAAACTGGGGTGGTGTGGAGTGCAAAAAACGATGGATTTAGGCCCAGATCTCTGTACTGGGGTGAATGTATGACATTGTTCTGCATTCTGTCCATCAACTGTTGTTTTGCATTGGTCACCCCGAGTGGGATGGGTATGCTCAGACGTGAGTCCCATGCTCTCCACACTAATGGAGTCAAGCTATCCTGGCTGAAGACGGCTGATAGCCAGAAACCGGTCCTAGGATGCTTGATTCCGGTCCAGGAAAGACATGGCTTGGCAGTTCGGGCTGGACTATTCCTATGAGGCACAGGGTCAAGGCTGATTTGCATATGGCCATGTCTTAACTGGGGTGGTGTGGAGTGCAAAGAACGATGGATTTAGGCCCATATCTCTGTACTGGGGTGAATGTATGACATTGTTCTGCATTCTGTCCATCAACTGTTGTTTTGCATTGGTCACCCCGAGTGGGATGGGTATGCTCAGACGTGAGTCCCATGCTCTCCACACTAATGGAGTCAAGCTATCCTGGCTGAAGACGGCTGATAGCCAGAAACCGGTCCTAGGATGCTTGATTCCGGTCCAGGAAAGACATGGCTTGGCAGTTCGGGCTGGACTGTTCCTATGAGGCACAGGGTCAAGGCTGATTTGCATATGGCCATGTCTGAACTGGGGTGGTGTGGAGTGCAAAAAAACGATGGATTTAGGCCTAGATCTCTGTACTGGGGTGAATGTATGACATTGTTCTGCATTCTGTCCATCAACTGTTGTTTTGCATTTGTCACCCCGAGTGGGATGGGTATGCTCAGACGTGAGTCCCGTGCTCTCCACTCTACTGGAGCTAAGCTATCCTGGCTGAAGACGGCTGATAGCCAGAAACCGGTCCTAGGATGCTTGATTCCGGTAAAGGAAAGACATGGCTTGGCAGTTCGGGCTGGACTGTTCCCATGAGGCCCAGGGTCAAGGCTGAGTTGCATATGGCCATGTCTGAACTGGTATGGTGTCGAGTGCAAAAAAACGATGGATTTAGGCCCAGATCTCTGTACTGGGGTGAATGTATGACATTGTTCTGCATTCTGTCCATCAACTGTTGTTTTGCATTTGTCACCCCGAGTGGGAAGGGTATGCTCAGACGTGTGTCCCATGCTCTCCACACTACTGGAGTCAAGCTATCCTGGCTGAAGACGGCTGATAGCCAGAAACCGGTTCTAGGATGCTTGATTACGGTCCAGAAAAGACATGGCTTGGCAGTTCGGGCTGGACCGTTCCCATGAGGCACAGGGTCAAAGCTGATTTGCATATGGCCATGTCTGAACTGGGGTGGTGTGGAGTGCAAAAAAATGATGGATTTAGGCCCAGATCTCTGTACTGGGGTGAATGTATGACATTGTTCTGCATTCTGTCCATCAACAGTTGTTTTGCATTTGTCACCCCGAGTGGGATAGGTATGCTCAGACGTGAGTCCCATGCTCTCCACACTACTGGAGTCAAGCTATCCTGGCTGAAGACGGCTGATAGCCAGAAACCGGTCCTAGGATGCTTGATTCCGGTATCGGAAAGACATGGCTTGGCAGTTCGGGCTGGACTGTTCCCATGAGGCACAGGGTCAAGGCTGATTTGCATATAGCCATGTCTGAACTGGGGTGGTGTGGAGTGCAAAAAAACGATGGATTTAGGCCTAGATCTCTGTACTGGGGTGAATGTATGACATTGTTCTGCATTCTGTCCATCAACTGTTGTTTTGCATTTGTCACCCCGAGTGGGATGGGTATGCTCAGACGTGAGTCCCGTGCTCTCCACTCTACTGGAGCTAAGCTATCCTGGCTGAAGACGGCTGATAGCCAGAAACCGGTCCTAGGATGCTTGATTCCGGTAAAGGAAAGACATGGCTTGGCAGTTCGGGCTAGACTGTTCCCATGAGGCCCAGGGTCAAGGCTGAGTTGCATATGGCCATGTCTGAACTGGTATGGTGTGGAGTGCAAAAAAACGATGGATTTAGGCCCAGATCTCTGTACTGGGGTGAATGTATGACATTGTTCTGCATTCTGTCCATCAACTGTTGTTTTGCATTTGTCACCCCGAGTGGGAAGGGTATGCTCAGACGTGTGTCCCATGCTCTCCACACTACTGGAGTCAAGCTATCCTGGCTGAAGACGGCTGATAGCCAGAAACCGGTTCTAGGATGCTTGATTACGGTCCAGAAAAGACATGGCTTGGCAGTTCGGGCTGGACCGTTCCCATGAGGCACAGGGTCAAAGCTGATTTGCATATGGCCATGTCTGAACTGGGGTGGTGTGGAGTGCAAAAAAATGATGGATTTAGGCCCAGATCTCTGTACTGGGGTGAATGTATGACATTGTTCTGCATTCTGTCCATCAACAGTTGTTTTGCATTTGTCACCCCGAGTGGGATAGGTATGCTCAGACGTGAGTCCCATGCTCTCCACACTACTGGAGTCAAGCTATCCTGGCTGAAGACGGCTGATAGCCAGAAACCGGTCCTAGGATGCTTGATTCCGGTATCGGAAAGACATGGCTTGGCAGTTCGGGCTGGACTGTTCCCATGAGGCACAGGGTCAAGGCTGATTTGCATATAGCCATGTCTGAACTGGGGTGGTGTGGAGTGCAAAAAAACGATGGATTTAGGCCCAGATCTCTGTACTGGGATGAATGTATGACATTGTTCTGCATTCTGTCCATCAACTGTTGTTTTGCATTTGTCACCCTGAGTGGGATGGGTATGCTCAAACGTGAGTCCCATGCTCTCCACACTAATGGAGTCAAGCTATCCTGGCTGAAGACGGCTGATAGCCAGAAACCGGTCCTAGGATGCTTGATTCAGGTCCAGGAAAGACATGACTTGGCAGTTCGGGCTGGACTGTTCCCATGAGGCACAGGGTCAAGGCTGATTTGCATATGGCCATGTCTAAACTGGGGTGGTGTGGAGTGCAAAAAACGATGGATTTAGGCCCAGATCTCTGTACTGGGGTGAATGTATGACATTGTTCTGCATTCTGTCCATCAACTGTTGTTTTGCATTGGTCACCCCGAGTGGGATGGGTATGCTCAGACGTGAGTCCCATGCTCTCCACACTAATGGAGTCAAGCTATCCTGGCTGAAGACGGCTGATAGCCAGAAACCGGTCCTAGGATGCTTGATTCCGGTCCAGGAAAGACATGGCTTGGCAGTTCGGGCTGGACTATTCCTATGAGGCACAGGGTCAAGGCTGATTTGCATATGGCCATGTCTTAACTGGGGTGGTGTGGAGTGCAAAAAACGATGGATTTAGGCCCAGATCTCTGTACTGGGGTGAATGTATGACATTGTTTTGCATTCTGTCTATCAACTGTTGTTTTGCATCGGTCACCCCGAGTGGGATGGGTATGCTCAGACGTGAGTCCCATGCTCTCCACACTAATGGAGTCAAGCTATCCTGGCTGAAGACGGCTGATAGCCAGAAACCGGTCCTAGGATGCTTGATTCCGGTCCAGGAAAGACATGGCTTGGCAGTTCGGGCTGGACTGTTCCTATGAGGCACAGGGTCAAGGCTGATTTGCATATGGCCATGTCTGAACTGGGGTGGTGTGGAGTGCAAAAAAACGATGGATTTAGGCCCAGATCTCTGTACTGGGGTGAATGTATGACATTGTTCTGCATTCTGTCCATCAACTGTTGTTTTGCATTTGTCACCCCGAGTGGGATGGGTATGCTCAGACGTGAGTCCCGTGCTCTCCACACTACTGGAGCTAAGCTATCCTGGCTGAAGACGGCTGATAGCCAGAAACCGGTCCTAGGATGCTTGATTCCGGTAAAGGAAAGACATGGCTTGGCATTTCGGGCTGGACTGTTCCCATGAGGCACAGGGTCAAGGCTGACTTGCATATGGCCATGTCTGAACTGGTATGGTGTGGAGTGCAAAAAACGATGGATTTAGGCCCAGATCTCTGTACTGGGGTGAATGTATGACATTGTTCTGCATTCTGTCCATCAACTGTTGTTTTGCATTTGTCACCCCGAGTGGGAAGGGTATGCTCAGACGTGTGTCCCATGCTCTCCACACTACTGGAGTCAAGCTATCCTGGCTGAAGACGGCTGATAGCCAGAAACCGGTTCTAGGATGCTTGATTACGGTCCAGAAAAGACATGACTTGGCAGTTCGGGCTGGACTGTTCCCATGAGGCACAGGGTCAGGGCTGATTTGCATATAGCCATGTCTGAACTGGGGTGGTGTGGAGTGCAAAAAACCGATGGATTTAGGCCCAGATCTATGTACTGGGATTAATGTATGACATTGTTCTGCATTCTGTCCATCAACTGTTGTTTTGCATTTGTCACCCCGAGTGGGAAGGGTATGCTCAGACGTGTGTCCCATGCTCTCCACACTACTGGAGTCAAGCTATCCTGGCTAAAGACGGCTGATAGCCAGAAACCTGTCCTAGGATGCTTGATTCCGGTCCAGGAAAGACATGGCTTGGCAGTTTGGGCTGGACTGTTCCCATGAGGCACAAGGTCAAGGCTGATTTGCATATAGCCATGTCTGAACTGGGGTGGTGTGGAGTGCAAAAAAATGATGGATTTAGGCCCAGATCTCTGTACTGGGATGAATGTATGACATTGTTCTGCATTCTGTCCATCAACTGTTGTTTTGCATTTGTCACCCTGAGTGGGATGGGTATGCTCAGACGTGAGTCCCGTGCTCTCCACTCTACTGGAGCTAAGCTATCCTGGCTGAAGACGGCTGATAGCCAGAAACCGGTCCTAGGATGCTTGATTCCGGTAAAGGAAAGACATGGCTTGGCAGTTCGGGCTGGACTGTTCCCATGAGGCCCAGGGTCAAGGCTGAGTTGCATATGGCCATGTCTGAACTGGTATGGTGTGGAGTGCAAAAAAACGATGGATTTAGGCCCAGATCTCTGTACTGGGGTGAATGTATGACATTGTTCTGCATTCTGTCCATCAACTGTTGTTTTGCATTTGTCACCCCGAGTGGGAAGGGTATGCTCAGACGTGTGTCCCATGCTCTCCACACTACTGGAGTCAAGCTATCCTGGCTGAAGACGGCTGATAGCCAGAAACCGGTTCTAGGATGCTTGATTACGGTCCAGAAAAGACATGGCTTGGCAGTTCGGGCTGGACCGTTCCCATGAGGCACAGGGTCAAAGCTGATTTGCATATGGCCATGTCTGAACTGGGGTGGTGTGGAGTGCAAAAAAATGATGGATTTAGGCCCAGATCTCTGTACTGGGGTGAATGTATGACATTGTTCTGCATTCTGTCCATCAACAGTTGTTTTGCATTTGTCACCCCGAGTGGGATAGGTATGCTCAGACGTGAGTCCCATGCTCTCCACACTACTGGAGTCAAGCTATCCTGGCTGAAGACGGCTGATAGCCAGAAACCGGTCCTAGGATGCTTGATTCCGGTATAGGAAAGACATGGCTTGGCAGTTCGGGCTGGACTGTTCCCATGAGGCACAGGGTCAAGGCTGATTTGCATATAGCCATGTCTGAACTGGGGTGGTGTGGAGTGCAAAAAAACGATGGATTTAGGCCCAGATCTATTTACTGGGATTAATGTATGACATTGTTCTGCATTCTGTCCATCAACTGTTGTTTTGCATTTGTCACCCCGAGTAGGATGGGTATGCTCAGACGTGAGTCCCATGCTCTCCATACTACTGGAGTCAAGCTATCCTGTCTAAAGATGGCTGATAGCCAGAAACCGGTCCTAGGATGCTTCATTCAGGTCCAGGAAAGATATGGCTTGGCAGTTCGGGCTGGACTATTCCCATGAGGCACAGGGTCAAGGCTGATTTGCATATGGCCATGTCTGAACTGGGGTGGCGTGGAGTACAAAAAAATTATGGATTTAGGCCCAGATCTCTGTACTGGGGTGAATGTATGACATTGTTCTGCAATCTGTCCATCAACTGTTGTTTTGCATTTGTCACCCCGAGTGGGATGGGTATGCTCAGACGTGAGTCCCATGCTCTCCACACTACTGGAGTCAAGCTATCCTGGCTGAAGACGGCTGATAGCCAGAAACCAGTCCTAGGATGCTAGATTCCGGTCCAGGAAAGACATGGCTTGACAGTTCAGGCTGGACTGTTCCCATGAGGCACAGGGTCAAGGCTGATTTGCATTTGGCCATGTCTGAACTGGGGTGGTGAGGAGTGCAAAAAAACGATGGATTTAGTCCCAGATCTCTGTACTCGGGTGAATGTATGACATTGTTCTGCATTCTGTCTATCAACTGTTGTTTTGCATTTGTCACCCCGAGTGGGCTGGGTATGCTCAGACGTGAGTCCCATGCTCTCCACACTACTGGAGTCAAGCTATCCTGGCTGAAGACGGCTGATAGCCAGAAACCGGTCCTAGGATGCTTGATTCCGGTTCAGGAAAGATATGGCTTGGCAGTTCGGGCTGGACTGTTCCTATGAGGCACAGGGTCAAGGCTGATTTGCATATCGCCATGTCTGAACTGGGGTGGTGTGGAGTGCAAAAAAACGATGGATTTAGGCCCAGATCTCTGTACTGGGGTGAATGTATGACATTGTTCTGCATTCTGTCCATCAACTGTTGTTTTGCATTTGTCACCCCGAGTGGGATGGGTATGCTCAGACGTGTGTCCCATGCTCTCCACACTACTGGAGTCAAGCTATCCTGGCTGAAGACGGCTGATAGCCAGAAACCGGTTCTAGGATGCTTGATTACGGTCCAGAAAAGACATGGCTTGGCAGTTCGGGCTGGACCGTTCCCATGAGGCACAGGGTCAAGGCTGATTTGCATATGGCCATGTCTGAACTGGGGTGGTGTGGAGTGCAAAAAAATGATGGATTTAGGCCCAGATCTATGTACTGGGATTAATGTATGACATTGTTCTGCATTCTGTCCATCAACTGTTGTTTTGCATTTGTCACCCCGAGTGGGAAGGGTATGCTCAGACGTGAGTCCCATGCTCTCCACACTACTGGAGTCAAGCTATCCTGGCTAAAGATGGCTGATAGCCAGAAACCGGTCTAGGATGCTTGATTCAGGTCCAGGAAAGACATAGCTTGGCAGTTCGGGCTGGACTGTTCCCATGAGGCACAGGGTCAAGGCTGATTTGCATATGGCCATGTCTGAACTGGAGTGGTGTGCAGTGGAAAGAAACGATGGATTTAGGGCCAGATCTCTGTACTGGGGTGAATGTATGACATTGCTCTGCATTCTGTCCATCAACTGTTGTTTTGCATTTGTCACCCAGAGTGGGATGGGTATGCTCAGACGTGAGTCCCATGCTCTCCACACTACTGGAGTCAAGCTATCCTGGCAGAATACGGCTGATAGCCAGAAACCGGTCCTAGGATGCTTGATTCAGGTCCAGGAAAGACATGACTTGGCAGTTCGGGCTGGACTGTTCCCATGAGGCACAGGGTCAAGGCTGATTTGCATATGGCCATGTCTAAACTGTGGTGGTGTGGAGTGCAAAAAACGATGGATTTAGGCCCAGATCTCTGTACTGGGGTGAATGTATGACATTGTTCTGCATTCTGTCCATCAACTGTTGTTTTGCATTGGTCACCCCGAGTGGGATGGGTATGCTCAGACGTGAGTCCCATGCTCTCCACACTAATGGAGTCAAGCTATCCTGGCTGAAGACGGCTGATAGCCAGAAACCGGTCCTAGGATGCTTGATTCCGCGCCAGGAAAGACATGGCTTGGCAGTTCGGGCTGGACTATTCCTATGAGGCACAGGGTCAAGGCTGATTTGCATATGGCCATGTCTTAACTGGGGTGGTGTGGAGTGCAAAAAACGATGGATTTAGGCCCAGATCTCTGTACTGGGGTGAATGTATGACATTGTTCTGCATTCTGTCCACCAACTGTTGTTTTGCATTGGTCACCCCGAGTGGGATGGGTATGCTCAGACGTGAGTCCCATGCTCTCCACACTAATGGAGTCAAGCTATCCTGGCTGAAGACGGCTGATAGCCAGAAACCGGTTCTAGGATGCTTGATTCCGGTCCAGGAAAGACATGGCTTGGCAGTTTGGGCTGGACTGTTCCCATGAGGCACAAGGTCAAGGCTGATTTGCATATAGCCATGTCTGAACTGGGGTGGTGTGGAGTGCAAAAAAATGATGGATTTAGGCCCAGATCTCTGTACTGGGATGAATGTATGACATTGTTCTGCATTCTGTCCATCAACTGTTGTTTTGCATTTGTCACCCTGAGTGGGATGGGTATGCTCAGACGTGAGTCCCGTGCTCTCCACTCTACTGGAGCTAAGCTATCCTGGCTGAAGACGGCTGATAGCCAGAAACCGGTCCTAGGATGCTTGATTCCGGTAAAGGAAAGACATGGCTTGGCAGTTCGGGCTGGACTGTTCCCATGAGGCCCAGGGTCAAGGCTGAGTTGCATATGGCCATGTCTGAACTGGTATGGTGTGGAGTGCAAAAAAACGATGGATTTAGGCCCAGATCTCTGTACTGGGGTGAATGTATGACATTGTTCTGCATTCTGTCCATCAACTGTTGTTTTGCATTTGTCACCCCGAGTGGGAAGGGTATGCTCAGACGTGTGTCCCATGCTCTCCACACTACTGGAGTCAAGCTATCCTGGCTGAAGACGGCTGATAGCCAGAAACCGGTTCTAGGATGCTTGATTACGGTCCAGAAAAGACATGGCTTGGCAGTTCGGGCTGGACCGTTCCCATGAGGCACAGGGTCAAAGCTGATTTGCATATGGCCATGTCTGAACTGGGGTGGTGTGGAGTGCAAAAAAATGATGGATTTAGGCCCAGATCTCTGTACTGGGGTGAATGTATGACATTGTTCTGCATTCTGTCCATCAACTGTTGTTTTGCATTTGTCACCCCGAGTGGGATGGGTATGCTCAGACGTGTGTCCCATGCTCTCCACACTACTGGAGTCAAGCTATCCTGGCAGAAGACGGCTGATAGCCAGAAACCGGTTCAAGGATGCTTGATTACGGTCCAGAAAAGACATGGCTTGGCAGTTCGGGCTGGACCGTTCCCATGAGGCACAGGGTCAAGGCTGATATGCATATGGCCATGTCTGAACTGGGGTGGTGTGGAGTGCAAAAAAATGATGGATTTAGGCCCAGATCTCTGTACTGGGGTGAATGTATGACATTGTTCTGCATTCTGTCCATCAACTGTTGTTTTGCATTTGTCACCCCGAGTGGGATGGGTATGCTCAGACGTGAGTTCAATGCTCTCCATACTACTGGAGTCAAGCTATCCTGGCTGAAGACGGCTGATAGCCAGAAACCGGTCCTAGGATGCTTGAGTCCGATCCAGGAAAGACATGGCTTGGCAGTTCGGGCTGGACTGTTCTCATGAGGCACAGGGTCAAGGCTGATTTGCATATGGCCATGTCTGAACTGGGGTGGTGTGGAGTGCAAATAAATGATGGATTTAGGCCCAGATCTCTGTACTGGGGTGAATGTATGACATTGTTCTGCATTCTGTCCATCAACTGTTGTTTTGCATTTGTCACCCCAAGTGGGATGGGTATGCTCAGGCGTGAGTCCCATGCTCTCCACACTACTGGAGTCAAGCTATCCTGGCTGAAGACGGCTGATAGCCAGAAACCGGTCCTAGGATGCTTGATTCCGGTCCAGGAAAGACATGGCTTGGCAGTTCGGGCTGGACTGTTCCCATGAGGCACAGGGTCAAGGCTGATTTGCATATAGCCATGTCTGAAGTGGGGTGGTGTGGAGTGCAAAAAAACGATGGATTTAGGCCCAGATCTCTGTACTGGGATGAATGTATGACATTGTTCTGCATTCTGTCCATCAACTGTTGTTTTGCATTTGTCTACCCGAGTGGGATGGGTATGCTCAGACGTGAGTCCCATGCTCTCCACACTACTGGAGTCAAGCTATCCTGGCTAAAGATGGCTGATAGCCAGAAACCGGTCCTAGGATGCTTGATTCAGGTCCAGGAAAGACATGGCTTGGCAGTTCGGGCTGGACTGTTCCCATGAGGCACAGGGTCAAGGCTGATTTGCATATGGCCATGTCTGAACTGGAGTGGTGTGCAGTGGAAAGAAACGATGGATTTAGGGCCAGATCTCTGTACTGGGGTGAATGTATGACATTGCTCTGCATTCTGTCCATCAACTGTTGTTTTGCATTTGTCACCCAGAGTGGGATGGGTATGCTCAGACGTGAGTCCCATGCTCTCCACACTACTGGAGTCAAGCTATCCTGGCAGAAGACGGCTGATAGCCAGAAACCGGTCCTAGGATGCTTGATTCAGGTCCAGGAAAGACATGACTTGGCAGTTCGGGCTGGACTGTTCCCATGAGGCACAGGGTCAAGGCTGATTTGCATATGGCCATGTCTAAACTGGGGTGGTGTGGAGTGCAAAAAACGATGGATTTAGGCCCAGATCTCTGTACTGGGGTGAATGTATGACATTGTTCTGCATTCTGTCCATCAACTGTTGTTTTGCATTGGTCACCCCGAGTGGGATGGGTATGCTCAGACGTGAGTCCCATGCTCTCCACACTAATGGAGTCAAGCTATCCTGGCTGAAGACGGCTGATAGCCAGAAACCGGTCCTAGGATGCTTGATTCCGGTCCAGGAAAGACATGGCTTGGCAGTTCGGGCTGGACTATTCCTATGAGGCACAGGGTCAAGGCTGATTTGCATATGGCCATGTCTTAACTGGGGTGGTGTGGAGTGCAAAGAACGATGGATTTAGGCCCATATCTCTGTACTGGGGTGAATGTATGACATTGTTCTGCATTCTGTCCATCAACTGTTGTTTTGCATTGGTCACCCCGAGTGGGATGGGTATGCTCAGACGTGAGTCCCATGCTCTCCACACTAATGGAGTCAAGCTATCCTGGCTGAAGACGGCTGATAGCCAGAAACCGGTCCTAGGATGCTTGATTCCGGTCCAGGAAAGACATGGCTTGGCAGTTCGGGCTGGACTGTTCCTATGAGGCACAGGGTCAAGGCTGATTTGCATATGGCCATGTCTGAACTGGGGTGGTGTGGAGTGCAAAAAAACGATGGATTTAGGCCTAGATCTCTGTACTGGGGTGAATGTATGACATTGTTCTGCATTCTGTCCATCAACTGTTGTTTTGCATTTGTCACCCCGAGTGGGATGGGTATGCTCAGACGTGAGTCCCGTGCTCTCCACTCTACTGGAGCTAAGCTATCCTGGCTGAAGACGGCTGATAGCCAGAAACCGGTCCTAGGATGCTTGATTCCGGTAAAGGAAAGACATGGCTTGGCAGTTCGGGCTGGACTGTTCCCATGAGGCCCAGGGTCAAGGCTGAGTTGCATATGGCCATGTCTGAACTGGTATGGTGTCGAGTGCAAAAAAACGATGGATTTAGGCCCAGATCTCTGTACTGGGGTGAATGTATGACATTGTTCTGCATTCTGTCCATCAACTGTTGTTTTGCATTTGTCACCCCGAGTGGGAAGGGTATGCTCAGACGTGTGTCCCATGCTCTCCACACTACTGGAGTCAAGCTATCCTGGCTGAAGACGGCTGATAGCCAGAAACCGGTTCTAGGATGCTTGATTACGGTCCAGAAAAGACATGGCTTGGCAGTTCGGGCTGGACCGTTCCCATGAGGCACAGGGTCAAAGCTGATTTGCATATGGCCATGTCTGAACTGGGGTGGTGTGGAGTGCAAAAAAATGATGGATTTAGGCCCAGATCTCTGTACTGGGGTGAATGTATGACATTGTTCTGCATTCTGTCCATCAACAGTTGTTTTGCATTTGTCACCCCGAGTGGGATAGGTATGCTCAGACGTGAGTCCCATGCTCTCCACACTACTGGAGTCAAGCTATCCTGGCTGAAGACGGCTGATAGCCAGAAACCGGTCCTAGGATGCTTGATTCCGGTATCGGAAAGACATGGCTTGGCAGTTCGGGCTGGACTGTTCCCATGAGGCACAGGGTCAAGGCTGATTTGCATATAGCCATGTCTGAACTGGGGTGGTGTGGAGTGCAAAAAAACGATGGATTTAGGCCTAGATCTCTGTACTGGGGTGAATGTATGACATTGTTCTGCATTCTGTCCATCAACTGTTGTTTTGCATTTGTCACCCCGAGTGGGATGGGTATGCTCAGACGTGAGTCCCGTGCTCTCCACTCTACTGGAGCTAAGCTATCCTGGCTGAAGACGGCTGATAGCCAGAAACCGGTCCTAGGATGCTTGATTCCGGTAAAGGAAAGACATGGCTTGGCAGTTCGGGCTAGACTGTTCCCATGAGGCCCAGGGTCAAGGCTGAGTTGCATATGGCCATGTCTGAACTGGTATGGTGTGGAGTGCAAAAAAACGATGGATTTAGGCCCAGATCTCTGTACTGGGGTGAATGTATGACATTGTTCTGCATTCTGTCCATCAACTGTTGTTTTGCATTTGTCACCCCGAGTGGGAAGGGTATGCTCAGACGTGTGTCCCATGCTCTCCACACTACTGGAGTCAAGCTATCCTGGCTGAAGACGGCTGATAGCCAGAAACCGGTTCTAGGATGCTTGATTACGGTCCAGAAAAGACATGGCTTGGCAGTTCGGGCTGGACCGTTCCCATGAGGCACAGGGTCAAAGCTGATTTGCATATGGCCATGTCTGAACTGGGGTGGTGTGGAGTGCAAAAAAATGATGGATTTAGGCCCAGATCTCTGTACTGGGGTGAATGTATGACATTGTTCTGCATTCTGTCCATCAACAGTTGTTTTGCATTTGTCACCCCGAGTGGGATAGGTATGCTCAGACGTGAGTCCCATGCTCTCCACACTACTGGAGTCAAGCTATCCTGGCTGAAGACGGCTGATAGCCAGAAACCGGTCCTAGGATGCTTGATTCCGGTATCGGAAAGACATGGCTTGGCAGTTCGGGCTGGACTGTTCCCATGAGGCACAGGGTCAAGGCTGATTTGCATATAGCCATGTCTGAACTGGGGTGGTGTGGAGTGCAAAAAAACGATGGATTTAGGCCCAGATCTCTGTACTGGGATGAATGTATGACATTGTTCTGCATTCTGTCCATCAACTGTTGTTTTGCATTTGTCACCCTGAGTGGGATGGGTATGCTCAAACGTGAGTCCCATGCTCTCCACACTAATGGAGTCAAGCTATCCTGGCTGAAGACGGCTGATAGCCAGAAACCGGTCCTAGGATGCTTGATTCAGGTCCAGGAAAGACATGACTTGGCAGTTCGGGCTGGACTGTTCCCATGAGGCACAGGGTCAAGGCTGATTTGCATATGGCCATGTCTAAACTGGGGTGGTGTGGAGTGCAAAAAACGATGGATTTAGGCCCAGATCTCTGTACTGGGGTGAATGTATGACATTGTTCTGCATTCTGTCCATCAACTGTTGTTTTGCATTGGTCACCCCGAGTGGGATGGGTATGCTCAGACGTGAGTCCCATGCTCTCCACACTAATGGAGTCAAGCTATCCTGGCTGAAGACGGCTGATAGCCAGAAACCGGTCCTAGGATGCTTGATTCCGGTCCAGGAAAGACATGGCTTGGCAGTTCGGGCTGGACTATTCCTATGAGGCACAGGGTCAAGGCTGATTTGCATATGGCCATGTCTTAACTGGGGTGGTGTGGAGTGCAAAAAACGATGGATTTAGGCCCAGATCTCTGTACTGGGGTGAATGTATGACATTGTTTTGCATTCTGTCTATCAACTGTTGTTTTGCATCGGTCACCCCGAGTGGGATGGGTATGCTCAGACGTGAGTCCCATGCTCTCCACACTAATGGAGTCAAGCTATCCTGGCTGAAGACGGCTGATAGCCAGAAACCGGTCCTAGGATGCTTGATTCCGGTCCAGGAAAGACATGGCTTGGCAGTTCGGGCTGGACTGTTCCTATGAGGCACAGGGTCAAGGCTGATTTGCATATGGCCATGTCTGAACTGGGGTGGTGTGGAGTGCAAAAAAACGATGGATTTAGGCCCAGATCTCTGTACTGGGGTGAATGTATGACATTGTTCTGCATTCTGTCCATCAACTGTTGTTTTGCATTTGTCACCCCGAGTGGGATGGGTATGCTCAGACGTGAGTCCCGTGCTCTCCACACTACTGGAGCTAAGCTATCCTGGCTGAAGACGGCTGATAGCCAGAAACCGGTCCTAGGATGCTTGATTCCGGTAAAGGAAAGACATGGCTTGGCATTTCGGGCTGGACTGTTCCCATGAGGCACAGGGTCAAGGCTGACTTGCATATGGCCATGTCTGAACTGGTATGGTGTGGAGTGCAAAAAACGATGGATTTAGGCCCAGATCTCTGTACTGGGGTGAATGTATGACATTGTTCTGCATTCTGTCCATCAACTGTTGTTTTGCATTTGTCACCCCGAGTGGGAAGGGTATGCTCAGACGTGTGTCCCATGCTCTCCACACTACTGGAGTCAAGCTATCCTGGCTGAAGACGGCTGATAGCCAGAAACCGGTTCTAGGATGCTTGATTACGGTCCAGAAAAGACATGACTTGGCAGTTCGGGCTGGACTGTTCCCATGAGGCACAGGGTCAGGGCTGATTTGCATATAGCCATGTCTGAACTGGGGTGGTGTGGAGTGCAAAAAACCGATGGATTTAGGCCCAGATCTATGTACTGGGATTAATGTATGACATTGTTCTGCATTCTGTCCATCAACTGTTGTTTTGCATTTGTCACCCCGAGTGGGAAGGGTATGCTCAGACGTGTGTCCCATGCTCTCCACACTACTGGAGTCAAGCTATCCTGGCTAAAGACGGCTGATAGCCAGAAACCTGTCCTAGGATGCTTGATTCCGGTCCAGGAAAGACATGGCTTGGCAGTTTGGGCTGGACTGTTCCCATGAGGCACAAGGTCAAGGCTGATTTGCATATAGCCATGTCTGAACTGGGGTGGTGTGGAGTGCAAAAAAATGATGGATTTAGGCCCAGATCTCTGTACTGGGATGAATGTATGACATTGTTCTGCATTCTGTCCATCAACTGTTGTTTTGCATTTGTCACCCTGAGTGGGATGGGTATGCTCAGACGTGAGTCCCGTGCTCTCCACTCTACTGGAGCTAAGCTATCCTGGCTGAAGACGGCTGATAGCCAGAAACCGGTCCTAGGATGCTTGATTCCGGTAAAGGAAAGACATGGCTTGGCAGTTCGGGCTGGACTGTTCCCATGAGGCCCAGGGTCAAGGCTGAGTTGCATATGGCCATGTCTGAACTGGTATGGTGTGGAGTGCAAAAAAACGATGGATTTAGGCCCAGATCTCTGTACTGGGGTGAATGTATGACATTGTTCTGCATTCTGTCCATCAACTGTTGTTTTGCATTTGTCACCCCGAGTGGGAAGGGTATGCTCAGACGTGTGTCCCATGCTCTCCACACTACTGGAGTCAAGCTATCCTGGCTGAAGACGGCTGATAGCCAGAAACCGGTTCTAGGATGCTTGATTACGGTCCAGAAAAGACATGGCTTGGCAGTTCGGGCTGGACCGTTCCCATGAGGCACAGGGTCAAAGCTGATTTGCATATGGCCATGTCTGAACTGGGGTGGTGTGGAGTGCAAAAAAATGATGGATTTAGGCCCAGATCTCTGTACTGGGGTGAATGTATGACATTGTTCTGCATTCTGTCCATCAACAGTTGTTTTGCATTTGTCACCCCGAGTGGGATAGGTATGCTCAGACGTGAGTCCCATGCTCTCCACACTACTGGAGTCAAGCTATCCTGGCTGAAGACGGCTGATAGCCAGAAACCGGTCCTAGGATGCTTGATTCCGGTATAGGAAAGACATGGCTTGGCAGTTCGGGCTGGACTGTTCCCATGAGGCACAGGGTCAAGGCTGATTTGCATATAGCCATGTCTGAACTGGGGTGGTGTGGAGTGCAAAAAAACGATGGATTTAGGCCCAGATCTATTTACTGGGATTAATGTATGACATTGTTCTGCATTCTGTCCATCAACTGTTGTTTTGCATTTGTCACCCCGAGTAGGATGGGTATGCTCAGACGTGAGTCCCATGCTCTCCATACTACTGGAGTCAAGCTATCCTGTCTAAAGATGGCTGATAGCCAGAAACCGGTCCTAGGATGCTTCATTCAGGTCCAGGAAAGATATGGCTTGGCAGTTCGGGCTGGACTATTCCCATGAGGCACAGGGTCAAGGCTGATTTGCATATGGCCATGTCTGAACTGGGGTGGCGTGGAGTACAAAAAAATTATGGATTTAGGCCCAGATCTCTGTACTGGGGTGAATGTATGACATTGTTCTGCAATCTGTCCATCAACTGTTGTTTTGCATTTGTCACCCCGAGTGGGATGGGTATGCTCAGACGTGAGTCCCATGCTCTCCACACTACTGGAGTCAAGCTATCCTGGCTGAAGACGGCTGATAGCCAGAAACCAGTCCTAGGATGCTAGATTCCGGTCCAGGAAAGACATGGCTTGACAGTTCAGGCTGGACTGTTCCCATGAGGCACAGGGTCAAGGCTGATTTGCATTTGGCCATGTCTGAACTGGGGTGGTGAGGAGTGCAAAAAAACGATGGATTTAGTCCCAGATCTCTGTACTCGGGTGAATGTATGACATTGTTCTGCATTCTGTCTATCAACTGTTGTTTTGCATTTGTCACCCCGAGTGGGCTGGGTATGCTCAGACGTGAGTCCCATGCTCTCCACACTACTGGAGTCAAGCTATCCTGGCTGAAGACGGCTGATAGCCAGAAACCGGTCCTAGGATGCTTGATTCCGGTTCAGGAAAGATATGGCTTGGCAGTTCGGGCTGGACTGTTCCTATGAGGCACAGGGTCAAGGCTGATTTGCATATCGCCATGTCTGAACTGGGGTGGTGTGGAGTGCAAAAAAACGATGGATTTAGGCCCAGATCTCTGTACTGGGGTGAATGTATGACATTGTTCTGCATTCTGTCCATCAACTGTTGTTTTGCATTTGTCACCCCGAGTGGGATGGGTATGCTCAGACGTGTGTCCCATGCTCTCCACACTACTGGAGTCAAGCTATCCTGGCTGAAGACGGCTGATAGCCAGAAACCGGTTCTAGGATGCTTGATTACGGTCCAGAAAAGACATGGCTTGGCAGTTCGGGCTGGACCGTTCCCATGAGGCACAGGGTCAAGGCTGATTTGCATATGGCCATGTCTGAACTGGGGTGGTGTGGAGTGCAAAAAAATGATGGATTTAGGCCCAGATCTATGTACTGGGATTAATGTATGACATTGTTCTGCATTCTGTCCATCAACTGTTGTTTTGCATTTGTCACCCCGAGTGGGAAGGGTATGCTCAGACGTGAGTCCCATGCTCTCCACACTACTGGAGTCAAGCTATCCTGGCTAAAGATGGCTGATAGCCAGAAACCGGTCTAGGATGCTTGATTCAGGTCCAGGAAAGACATAGCTTGGCAGTTCGGGCTGGACTGTTCCCATGAGGCACAGGGTCAAGGCTGATTTGCATATGGCCATGTCTGAACTGGAGTGGTGTGCAGTGGAAAGAAACGATGGATTTAGGGCCAGATCTCTGTACTGGGGTGAATGTATGACATTGCTCTGCATTCTGTCCATCAACTGTTGTTTTGCATTTGTCACCCAGAGTGGGATGGGTATGCTCAGACGTGAGTCCCATGCTCTCCACACTACTGGAGTCAAGCTATCCTGGCAGAATACGGCTGATAGCCAGAAACCGGTCCTAGGATGCTTGATTCAGGTCCAGGAAAGACATGACTTGGCAGTTCGGGCTGGACTGTTCCCATGAGGCACAGGGTCAAGGCTGATTTGCATATGGCCATGTCTAAACTGTGGTGGTGTGGAGTGCAAAAAACGATGGATTTAGGCCCAGATCTCTGTACTGGGGTGAATGTATGACATTGTTCTGCATTCTGTCCATCAACTGTTGTTTTGCATTGGTCACCCCGAGTGGGATGGGTATGCTCAGACGTGAGTCCCATGCTCTCCACACTAATGGAGTCAAGCTATCCTGGCTGAAGACGGCTGATAGCCAGAAACCGGTCCTAGGATGCTTGATTCCGCGCCAGGAAAGACATGGCTTGGCAGTTCGGGCTGGACTATTCCTATGAGGCACAGGGTCAAGGCTGATTTGCATATGGCCATGTCTTAACTGGGGTGGTGTGGAGTGCAAAAAACGATGGATTTAGGCCCAGATCTCTGTACTGGGGTGAATGTATGACATTGTTCTGCATTCTGTCCACCAACTGTTGTTTTGCATTGGTCACCCCGAGTGGGATGGGTATGCTCAGACGTGAGTCCCATGCTCTCCACACTAATGGAGTCAAGCTATCCTGGCTGAAGACGGCTGATAGCCAGAAACCGGTTCTAGGATGCTTGATTCCGGTCCAGGAAAGACATGGCTTGGCAGTTCGGGCTGGACTGTTCCTATGAGGCACAGGGTCAAGGCTGATTTGCATATGGCCATGTCTGAACTGGGGTGGTGTGGAGTGCAAAAAAACGATGGATTTAGGCCCAGATCTCTGTACTGGGGTGAATGTATGACATTGTTCTGCATTCTGTCCATCAACTGTTGTTTTGCATTTGTCACCCCGAGTGGGATGGGTATGCTCAGACGTGAGTCCCGTGCTCTCCACACTACTGGAGCTAAGCTATCCTGGCTGAAGACGGCTGATAGCCAGAAACCGGTCCTAGGATGCTTGATTCCGGTAAAGGAAAGACATGGCTTGGCAGTTCGGGCTGGACTGTTCCCATGAGGCACAGGGTCAAGGCTGACTTGCATATGGCCATGTCTGAACTGGTATGGTGTGGAGTGCAAAAAACGATGGATTTAGGCGCAGATCTCTGTACTGGGGTGAATGTATGACATTGTTCTGCATTCTGTCCATCAACTGTTGTTTTGCATTTGTCACCCCGAGTGGGAAGGGTATGCTCAGACGTGTGTCCCATGCTCTCCACACTACTGGAGTCAAGCTATCCTGGCTGAAGACGGCTGATAGCCAGAAACCGGTTCTAGGATGCTTGATTACGGTCCAGAAAAGACATGACTTGGCAGTTCGGGCTGGACCGTTCCCATGAGGCACAGGGTCAGGGCTGATTTGCATATAGCCATGTCTGAACTGGGGTGGTGTGGAGTGCAAAAAAACGATGGATTTAGGCCCAGATCTATGTACTGGGATTAATGTATGACATTGTTCTGCATTCTGTCCATCAACTGTTGTTTTGCATTTGTCACCCCGAGTGGGAAGGGTATGCTCAGACGTGTGTCCCATGCTCTCCACACTACTGGAGTCAAGCTATCCTGGCTAAAGACGGCTGATAGCCAGAAACCTGTCCTAGGATGCTTGATTCCGGTCCAGGAAAGACATGGCTTGGCAGTTCGGGCTGGACTGTTCCCATGAGGCACAAGGTCAAGGCTGATTTGCATATAGCCATGTCTGAACTGGGGTGGTGTGGAGTGCAAAAAAATGATGGATTTAGGCCCAGATCTCTGTACTGTGATGAATGTATGACATTGTTCTGCATTCTGTCCATCAACTGTTGTTTTGCATTTGTCACCCTGAGTGGGATGGGTATGCTCAGACGTGAGTCCCATGCTCTCCACACTAATGGAGTCAAGCTATCCTGGCTGAAGACGGCTGATAGCCAGAAACCGGTCATAGGATGCTTGATTCCGGTCCAGGAAAGACATGGCTTGGCAGTTCGGGCTGGACTGTTCCTATGAGGCACAGGGTCAAGGCTGATTTGCATATGGCCATGTCTGAACTGGGGTGGTGTGGAGTGCAAAAAAACGATGGATTTAGGCCCAGATCTCTGTACTGGGGTGAATGTATGACATTGTTCTGCATTCTGTCCATCAACTGTTGTTTTGCATTTGTCACCCCGAGTGGGATGGGTATGCTCAGACGTGAGTCCCGTGCTCTCCACTCTACTGGAGCTAAGCTATCCTGGCTGAAGACGGCTGATAGCCAGAAACCGGTCCTAGGATGCTTGATTCCGGTAAAGGAAAGACATGGCTTGGCAGTTCGGGCTGGACTGTTCCCATGAGGCCCAGGGTCAAGGCTGAGTTGCATATGGCCATGTCTGAACTGGTATGGTGTGGAGTGCAAAAAAACGATGGATTTAGGCCCAGATCTCTGTACTGGGGTGAATGTATGACATTGTTCTGCATTCTGTCCATCAACTGTTGTTTTGCATTTGTCACCCCGAGTGGGAAGGGTATGCTCAGACGTGTGTCCCATGCTCTCCACACTACTGGAGTCAAGCTATCCTGGCTGAAGACGGCTGATAGCCAGAAACCGGTTCTAGGATGCTTGATTACGGTCCAGAAAAGACATGGCTTGGCAGTTCGGGCTGGACCGTTCCCATGAGGCACATGGTCAAAGCTGATTTGCATATGGCCATGTCTGAACTGGGGTGGTGTGGAGTGCAAAAAAATGATGGATTTAGGCCCAGATCTCTGTACTGGGGTGAATGTATGACATTGTTCTGCATTCTGTCCATCAACAGTTGTTTTGCATTTGTCACCCCGAGTGGGATAGGTATGCTCAGACGTGAGTCCCATGCTCTCCACACTACTGGAGTCAAGCTATCCTGGCTGAAGACGGCTGATAGCCAGAAACCGGTCCTAGGATGCTTGATTCCGGTATAGGAAAGACATGGCTTGGCAGTTCGGGCTGGACTGTTCCCATGAGGCACAGGGTCAAGGCTGATTTGCATATAGCCATGTCTGAACTGGGGTGGTGTGGAGTGCAAAAAAACGATGGATTTAGGCCCAGATCTCTGTACTGGGATGAATGTATGACATTGTTCTGCATTCTGTCCATCAACTGTTGTTTTGCATTTGTCACCCTGAGTGGGATGGGTATGCTCAGACGTGAGTCCCATGCTCTCCACACTAATGGAGTCAAGCTATCCTGGCTGAAGACGGCTGATAGCCAGAAACCGGTCCTAGGATGCTTGATTCAGGTCCAGGAAAGACATGACTTGGCAGTTCGGGCTGGACTGTTCCCATGAGGCACAGGGTCAAGGCTGATTTGCATATGGCCATGTCTAAACTGGGGTGGTGTGGAGTGCAAAAAACGATGGATTTAGGCCCAGATCTCTGTACTGGGGTGAATGTATGACATTGTTCTGCATTCTGTCCATCAACTGTTGTTTTGCATTGGTCACCCCGAGTGGGATGGGTATGCTCAGACGTGAGTCCCATGCTCTCCACACTAATGGAGTCAAGCTATCCTGGCTGAAGACGGCTGATAGCCAGAAACCGGTCCTAGGATGCTTGATTCCGGTCCAGGAAAGACATGGCTTGGCAGTTCGGGCTGGACTATTCCTATGAGGCACAGGGTCAAGGCTGATTTGCATATGGCCATGTCTTAACTGGGGTGGTGTGGAGTGCAAAAAACGATGGATTTAGGCCCAGATCTCTGTACTGGGGTGAATGTATGACATTGTTCTGCATTCTGTCTATCAACTGTTGTTTTGCATTGGTCACCCCGAGTGGGATGGGTATGCTCAGACGTGAGTCCCATGCTCTCCACACTAATGGAGTCAAGCTATCCTGGCTGAAGACGGCTGATAGCCTGAAACCGGTCCTAGGATGCTTGATTCCGGTCCAGGAAAGACATGGCTTGGCAGTTCGGGCTGGACTGTTCCTATGAGGCACAGGGTCAAGGCTGATTTGCATATGGCCATGTCTGAACTGGGGTGGTGTGGAGTGCAAAAAAACGATGGATTTAGGCCCAGATCTCTGTACTGGGGTGAATGTATGACATTGTTCTGCATTCTGTCCATCAACTGTTGTTTTGCATTTGTCACCCCGAGTGGGATGGGTATGCTCAGACGTGAGTCCCGTGCTCTCCACACTACTGGAGCTAAGCTATCCTGGCTGAAGACGGCTGATAGCCAGAAACCGGTCCTAGGATGCTTGATTCCGGTAAAGGAAAGACATGGCTTGGCAGTTCGGGCTGGACTGTTCCCATGAGGCACAGGGTCAAGGCTGACTTGCATATGGCCATGTCTGAACTGGTATGGTGTGGAGTGCAAAAAACGATGGATTTAGGCCCAGATCTCTGTACTGGGGTGAATGTATGACATTGTTCTGCATTCTGTCCATCAACTGTTGTTTTGCATTTGTCACCCCGAGTGGGAAGGGTATGCTCAGACGTGTGTCCCATGCTCTCCACACTACTGGAGTCAAGCTATCCTGGCTAAAGACGGCTGATAGCCAGAAACCTGTCCTAGGATGCTTGATTCCGGTCCAGGAAAGACATGGCTTGGCAGTTCGGGCTGGACTGTTCCCATGAGGCACAAGGTCAAGGCTGATTTGCATATAGCCATGTCTGAACTGGGGTGGTGTGGAGTGCAAAAAAATGATGGATTTAGGCCCAGATCTCTGTACTGGGATGAATGTATGACATTGTTCTGCATTCTGTCCATCAACTGTTGTTTTGCATTTGTCACCCTGAGTGGGATGGGTATGCTCAGACGTGAGTCCCATGCTCCCCACACTAATGGAGTCAAGCTATCCTGGCTGAAGACGGCTGATAGCCAGAAACCGGTCATAGGATGCTTGATTCCGGTCCAGGAAAGACATGGCTTGGCAGTTCGGGCTGGACTGTTCCTATGAGGCACAGGGTCAAGGCTGATTTGCATATGGCCATGTCTGAACTGGGGTGGTGTGGAGTGCAAAAAAACAATGGATTTAGGCCCAGATCTCTGTACTGGGGTGAATGTATGACATTGTTCTGCATTCTGTCCATCAACTGTTGTTTTGCATTTGTCACCCCGAGTGGGATGGGTATGCTCAGACGTGAGTCCCGTGCTCTCCACTCTACTGGAGCTAAGCTATCCTGGCTGAAGACGGCTGATAGCCAGAAACCGGTCCTAGGATGCTTGATTCCGGTAAAGGAAAGACATGGCTTGGCAGTTCGGGCTGGACTGTTCCCATGAGGCCCAGGGTCAAGGCTGAGTTGCATATGGCCATGTCTGAACTGGTATGGTGTGGAGTGCAAAAAAACGATGGATTTAGGCCCAGATCTCTGTACTGGGGTGAATGTATGACATTGTTCTGCATTCTGTCCATCAAGTGTTGTTTTGCATTTGTCACCCCGAGTGGGAAGGGTATGCTCAGACGTGTGTCCCATGCTCTCCACACTACTGGAGTCAAGCTATCCTGGCTGAAGACGGCTGATAGCCAGAAACCGGTTCTAGGATGCTTGATTACGGTCCAGAAAAGACATGGCTTGGCAGTTCGGGCTGGACCGTTCCCGTGAGGCACAGGGTCAAAGCTGATTTGCATATGGCCATGTCTGAACTGGGGTGGTGTGGAGTGCAAAAAAATGATGGATTTAGGCCCAGATCTCTGTACTGGGGTGAATGTATGACATTGTTCTGCATTCTTTCCATCAACAGTTGTTTTGCATTTGTCACCCCGAGTGGGATAGGTATGCTCAGACGTGAGTCCCATGCTCTCCACACTACTGGAGTCAAGCTATCCTGGCTGAAGACGGCTGATAGCCAGAAACCGGTCCTAGGATGCTTGATTCCGGTATAGGAAAGACATGGCTTGGCAGTTCGGGCTGGACTGTTCCCATGAGGCACAGGGTCAAGGCTGATTTGCATATAGCCATGTCTGAACTGGGGTGGTGTGGAGTGCAAAAAAACGATGGATTTAGGCCCAGATCTATGTACTGGGATTAATGTATGACATTGTTCTGCATTCTGTCCATCAACTGTTGTTTTGCATTTGTCACCCCGAGTAGGATGGGTATGCTCAGACGTGAGTCCCATGCTCTCCATACTACTGGAGTCAAGCTATCCTGTCTAAAGATGGCTGATAGCCAGAAACCGGTCCTAGGATGCTTCATTCAGGTCCAGGAAAGACATGGCTTGGCAGTTCGGGCTGGACTATTCCCATGAGGCACAGGGTCAAGGCTGATTTGCATATGGCCATGTCTGAACTGGGGTGGCGTGGTGTACAAAAAAATTATGGATTTAGGCCCAGATCTCTGTACTGGGGTGAATGTATGACATTGTTCTGCAATCTGTCCATCAACTGTTGTTTTGCATTTGTCACCCCGAGTGGGATGGGTATGCTCAGACGTGAGTCCCATGCTCTCCACACTACTGGAGTCAAGCTATCCTGGCTGAAGACGGCTGATAGCCAGAAACCAGTCCTAGGATGCTAGATTCCGGTCCAGGAAAGACATGGCTTGACAGTTCAGGCTGGACTGTTCCCATGAGGCACAGGGTCAAGGCTGATTTGCATTTGGCCATGTCTGAACTGGGGTGGTGAGGAGTGCAAAAAAACGATGGATTTAGTCCCAGATCTCTGTACTCGGGTGAATGTATGACATTGTTCTGCATTCTGTCTATCAACTGTTGTTTTGCATTTGTCACCCCGAGTGGGCTGGGTATGCTCAGACGTGAGTCCCATGCTCTCCACACTACTGGAGTCAAGCTATCCTGGCTGAAGACGGCTGATAGCCAGAAACCGGTCCTAGGATGCTTGATTCCGGTTCAGGAAAGATATGGCTTGGCAGTTCGGGCTGGACTGTTCCTATGAGGCACAGGGTCAAGGCTGATTTGCATATCGCCATGTCTGAACTGGGGTGGTGTGGAGTGCAAAAAAACGATGGATTTAGGCCCAGATCTCTGTACTGGGGTGAATGTATGACATTGTTCTGCATTCTGTCCATCAACTGTTGTTTTGCATTTGTCACCCCGAGTGGGATGGGTATGCTCAGACGTGAGTCCCATGCTCTCCACACTACTGGAGTCAAGCTATCCTGGCAGAAGACGGCTGATAGCCAGAAACCGGTCCTAGGATGCTTGATTCAGGTCCAGGAAAGACATGACTTGGCAGTTCGGGCTGGACTGTTCCCATGAGGCACAGGGTCAAGGCTGATTTGCATATGGCCATGTCTAAACTGGGGTGGTGTGGAGTGCAAAAAACGATGGATTTAGGCCCAGATCTCTGTACTGGGGTGAATGTATGACATTGTTCTGCATTCTGTCCATCAACTGTTGTTTTGCATTGGTCACCCCGAGTGGGATGGGTATGCTCAGACGTGAGTCCCATGCTCTCCACACTAATGGAGTCAAGCTATCCTGGCTGAAGACGGCTGATAGCCAGAAACCGGTCCTAGGATGCTTGATTCCGGTCCAGGAAAGACATGGCTTGGCAGTTCGGGCTGGACTATTCCTATGAGGCACAGGGTCAAGGCTGATTTGCATATGGCCATGTCTTAACTGGGGTGGTGTGGAGTGCAAAAAACGATGGATTTAGGCCCATATCTCTGTACTGGGGTGAATGTATGACATTGTTCTGCATTCTGTCCATCAACTGTTGTTTTGCATTGGTCACCCCGAGTGGGATGGGTATGCTCAGACGTGAGTCCCATGCTCTCCACACTAATGGAGTCAAGCTATCCTGGCTGAAGACGGCTGATAGCCAGAAACCGGTCCTAGGATGCTTGATTCCGGTCCAGGAAAGACATGGCTTGGCAGTTCGGGCTGGACTGTTCCTATGAGGCACAGGGTCAAGGCTGATTTGCATATGGCCATGTCTGAACTGGGGTGGTGTGGAGTGCAAAAAAACGATGGATTTAAGCCTAGATCTCTGTACTGGGGTGAATGTATGACATTGTTCTGCATTCTGTCCATCAACTGTTGTTTTGCATTTGTCACCCCGAGTGGGATGGGTATGCTCAGACGTGAGTCCCGTGCTCTCCACACTACTGGAGCTAAGCTATCCTGGCTGAAGACGGCTGATAGCCAGAAACCGGTCCTAGGATGCTTGATTCCGGTAAAGGAAAGACATGGCTTGGCAGTTCGGGCTGGACTGTTCCCATGAGGCACAGGGTCAAGGCTGACTTGCATATGGCCATGTCTGAACTGGTATGGTGTGGAGTGCAAAAAACGATGGATTTAGGCCCAGATCTCTGTACTGGGGTGAATGTATGACATTGTTCTGCATTCTGTCCATCAACTGTTGTTTTGCATTTGTCACCCCGAAAGGGAAGGGTATGCTCAGACGTGTGTCCCATGCTCTCCACACTACTGGAGTCAAGCTATCCTGGCTGAAGACGGCTGATAGCCAGAAACCGGTTCTAGGATGCTTGATTACAGTCCAGAAAAGACATGACTTGGCAGTTCGGGCTGGACCGTTCCCATGAGGCACAGGGTCAGGGCTGATTTGCATATAGCCATGTCTGAACTGGGGTGGTGTGGAGTGCAAAAAAACGATGGATTTAGGCCCAGATCTATGTACTGGGATTAATGTATGACATTGTTCTGCATTCTGTCCATCAACTGTTGTTTTGCATTTGTCACCCCGAGTGGGAAGGGTATGCTCAGACGTGTATCCCATGCTCTCCACACTACTGGAGTCAAGCTATCCTGGCTAAAGACGGCTGATAGCCAGAAACCTGTCCTAGGATGCTTGATTCCGGTCCAGGAAAGACATGGCTTGGCAGTTCCGGCTGGACTGTTCCCATGAGGCACAAGGTCAAGGCTGATTTGCATATAGCCATGTCTGAACTTGGGTGGTGTGGAGTGCAAAAAAATGATGGATTTAGGCCCAGATCTCTGTACTGGGATGAATGTATGACATTGTTCTGCATTCTGTCCATCAACTGTTGTTTTGCATTTGTCACCCTGAGTGGGATGGGTATGCTCAGACGTGAGTCCCATGCTCTCCACACTAATGGAGTCAAGCTATCCTGGCTGAAGACGGCTGATAGCCAGAAACCGGTCATAGGATGCTTGATTCCGGTCCAGGAAAGACATGGCTTGGCACTTCGGGCTGGACTGTTCCTATGAGGCACAGGGTCAAGGCTGATTTGCATATGGTCATGTCTGAACTGGGGTGGTGTGGAGTGCAAAAAAATGATGGATTTAGGCCCAGATCTCTGTACTGGGGTGAATGTATGACATTGTTCTGCATTCTGTCCATCAACTGTTGTTTTGCATTTGTCACCCCGAGTGGGATGGGTATGCTCAGACGTGAGTCCCGTGCTCTCCACTCTACTGGAGCTAAGCTATCCTGGCTGAAGACGGCTGATAGCCAGAAACCGGTCCTAGGATGCTTGATTCCGGTAAAGGAAAGACATGGCTTGGCAGTTCGGGCTGGACTGTTCCCATGAGGCCCAGGGTCAAGGCTGAGTTGCATATGGCCATGTCTGAACTGGTATGGTGTGGAGTGCAAAAAAACGATGGATTTAGGCCCAGATCTCTGTACTGGGGTGAATGTATGACATTGTTCTGCATTCTGTCCATCAACTGTTGTTTTGCATTTGTCACCCCGAGTGGGAAGGGTATGCTCAGACGTGTGTCCCATGCTCTCCACACTACTGGAGTCAAGCTATCCTGGCTGAAGACGGCTGATAGCCAGAAACCGGTTCTAGGATGCTTGATTACGGTCCAGAAAAGACATGGCTTGGCAGTTCGGGCTGGACCGTTCCCATGAGGCACAGGGTCAAAGCTGATTTGCATATGGCCATGTCTGAACTGGGGTGGTGTGGAGTGCAAAAAAATGATGGATTTAGGCCCAGATCTCTGTACTGGGGTGAATGTATGACATTGTTCTGCATTCTGTCCATCAACAGTTGTTTTGCATTTGTCACCCCGAGTGGGATAGGTATGCTCAGACGTGAGTCCCATGCTCTCCACACTACTGGAGTCAAGCTATCCTGGCTGAAGACGGCTGATAGCCAGAAACCGGTCCTAGGATGCTTGATTCCGGTATCGGAAAGACATGGCTTGGCAGTTCGGGCTGGACTGTTCCCATGAGGCACAGGGTCAAGGCTGATTTGCATATAGCCATGTCTGAACTGGGGTGGTGTGGAGTGCAAAAAAACGATGGATTTAGGCCCAGATCTCTGTACTGGGATGAATGTATGACATTGTTCTGCATTCTGTCCATCAACTGTTGTTTTGCATTTGTCACCCTGAGTGGGATGGGTATGCTCAGACGTGAGTCCCATGCTCTCCACACTAATGGAGTCAAGCTATCCTGGCTGAAGACGGCTGATAGCCAGAAACCGGTCCTAGGATGCTTGATTCAGGTCCAGGAAAGACATGACTTGGCAGTTCGGGCTGGACTGTTCCCATGAGGCACAGGGTCAAGGCTGATTTGCATATGGCCATGTCTAAACTGGGGTGGTGTGGAGTGCAAAAAACGATGGATTTAGGCCCAGATCTCTGTACTGGGGTGAATGTATGACATTGTTCTGCATTCTGTCCATCAACTGTTGTTTTGCATTGGTCACCCCGAGTGGGATGGGTATGCTCAGACGTGAGTCCCATGCTCTCCACACTAATGGAGTCAAGCTATCCTGGCTGAAGACGGCTGATAGCCAGAAACCGGTCCTAGGATGCTTGATTCCGGTCCAGGAAAGACATGGCTTGGCAGTTCGGGCTGGACTATTTCTATGAGGCACAGGGTCAAGGCTGATTTGCATATGGCCATGTCTTAACTGGGGTGGTGTGGAGTGCAAAAAACGATGGATTTAGGCCCAGATCTCTGTACTGGGGTGAATGTATGACATTGTTTTGCATTCTGTCTATCAACTGTTGTTTTGCATTGGTCACCCCGAGTGGGATGGGTATGCTCAGACGTGAGTCCCATGCTCTCCACACTAATGGAGTCAAGCTATCCTGGCTGAAGACGGCTGATAGCCAGAAACCGGTCCTAGGATGCTTGATTCCGGTCCAGGAAAGACATGGCTTGGCAGTTCGGGCTGGACTGTTCCTATGAGGCACAGGGTCAAGGCTGATTTGCATATGGCCATGTCTGAACTGGGGTGGTGTGGAGTGCAAAAAAACGATGGATTTAGGCCCAGATCTCTGTACTGGGGTGAATGTATGACATTGTTCTGCATTCTGTCCATCAACTGTTGTTTTGCATTTGTCACCCCGAGTGGGATGGGTATGCTCAGACGTGAGTCCCGTGCTCTCCACACTACTGGAGCTAAGCTATCCTGGCTGAAGACGGCTGATAGCCAGAAACCGGTCCTAGGATGCTTGATTCCGGTAAAGGAAAGACATGGCTTGGCAGTTCGGGCTGGACTGTTCAAAAGAGGCACAGGGTCAAGGCTGACTTGCATATGGCCATGTCTGAACTGGTATGGTGTGGAGTGCAAAAAACGATGGATTTAGGCCCAGATCTCTGTACTGGGGTGAATGTATGACATTGTTCTGCATTCTGTCCATCAACTGTTGTTTTGCATTTGTCACCCCGAGTGGGAAGGGTATGCTCAGACGTGTGTCCCATGCTCTCCACACTACTGGAGTCAAGCTATCCTGGCTGAAGACGGCTGATAGCCAGAAACCGGTACTAGGATGCTTGATTACGGTCCAGAAAAGACATGACTTGGCAGTTCGGGCTGGACCGTTCCCATGAGGCACAGGGTCAGGGCTGATTTGCATATAGCCATGTCTGAACTGGGGTGGTGTGGAGTGCAAAAAAACGATGGATTTAGGCCCAGATCTATGTACTGGGATTAATGTATGACATTGTTCTGCATTCTGTCCATCAACTGTTGTTTTGCATTTGTCACCCCGAGTGGGAAGGGTATGCTCAGACGTGTGTCCCATGCTCTCCACACTACTGGAGTCAAGCTATCCTGGCTAAAGACGGCTGATAGCCAGAAACCTGTCCTAGGATGCTTGATTCCGGTCCAGGAAAGACATGGCTTGGCAGTTTGGGCTGGACTGTTCCCATGAGGCACAAGGTCAAGGCTGATTTGCATATAGCCATGTCTGAACTGGGGTGGTGTGGAGTGCAAAAAAATGATGGATTTAGGCCCAGATCTCTGTACTGGGATGAATGTATGACATTGTTCTGCATTCTGTCCATCAACTGTTGTTTTGCATTTGTCACCCTGAGTGGGATGGGTATGCTCAGACGTGAGTCCCGTGCTCTCCACTCTACTGGAGCTAAGCTATCCTGGCTGAAGACGGCTGATAGCCAGAAACCGGTCCTAGGATGCTTGATTCCGGTAAAGGAAAGACATGGCTTGGCAGTTCGGGCTGGACTGTTCCCATGAGGCCCAGGGTCAAGGCTGAGTTGCATATGGCCATGTCTGAACTGGTATGGTGTGGAGTGCAAAAAAACGATGGATTTAGGCCCAGATCTCTGTACTGGGGTGAATGTATGACATTGTTCTGCATTCTGTCCATCAACTGTTGTTTTGCATTTGTCACCCCGAGTGGGAAGGGTATGCTCAGACGTGTGTCCCATGCTCTCCACACTACTGGAGTCAAGCTATCCTGGCTGAAGACGGCTGATAGCCAGAAACCGGTTCTAGGATGCTTGATTACGGTCCAGAAAAGACATGGCTTGGCAGTTCGGGCTGGACCGTTCCCATGAGGCACAGGGTCAAAGCTGATTTGCATATGGCCATGTCTGAACTGGGGTGGTGTGGAGTGCAAAAAAATGATGGATTTAGGCCCAGATCTCTGTACTGGGGTGAATGTATGACATTGTTCTGCATTCTGTCCATCAACAGTTGTTTTGCATTTGTCACCCCGAGTGGGATAGGTATGCTCAGACGTGAGTCCCATGCTCTCCACACTACTGGAGTCAAGCTATCCTGGCTGAAGACGGCTGATAGCCAGAAACCGGTCCTAGGATGCTTGATTCCGGTATAGGAAAGACATGGCTTGGCAGTTCGGGCTGGACTGTTCCCATGAGGCACAGGGTCAAGGCTGATTTGCATATAGCCATGTCTGAACTGGGGTGGTGTGGAGTGCAAAAAAACGATGGATTTAGGCCCAGATCTATGTACTGGGATTAATGTATGACGTTGTTCTGCATTCTGTCCATCAACTGTTGTTTTGCATTTGTCACCCCGAGTAGGATGGGTATGCTCAGACGTGAGTCCCATGCTCTCCATACTACTGGAGTCAAGCTATCCTGTCTAAAGATGGCTGATAGCCAGAAACCGGTCCTAGGATGCTTCATTCAGGTCCAGGAAAGATATGGCTTGGCAGTTCGGGCTGGACTATTCCCATGAGGCACAGGGTCAAGGCTGATTTGCATATGGCCATGTCTGAACTGGGGTGGCGTGGAGTACAAAAAAATTATGGATTTAGGCCCAGATCTCTGTACTGGGGTGAATGTATGACATTGTTCTGCAATCTGTCCATCAACTGTTGTTTTGCATTTGTCACCCCGAGTGGGATGGGTATGCTCAGACGTGAGTCCCATGCTCTCCACACTACTGGAGTCAAGCTATCCTGGCTGAAGACGGCTGATAGCCAGAAACCGGTTCTAGGATGCTTGATTACGGTCCAGAAAAGACATGGCTTGGCAGTTCGGGCTGGACCGTTCCCATGAGGCACAGGGTCAAAGCTGATTTGCATATGGCCATGTCTGAACTGGGGTGGTGTGGAGTGCAAAAAAATGATGGATTTAGGCCCAGATCTCTGTACTGGGGTGAATGTATGACATTGTTCTGCATTCTGTCCATCAACAGTTGTTTTGCATTTGTCACCCCGAGTGGGATAGGTATGCTCAGACGTGAGTCCCATGCTCTCCACACTACTGGAGTCAAGCTATCCTGGCTGAAGACGGCTGATAGCCAGAAACCGGTCCTAGGATGCTTGATTCCGGTATAGGAAAGACATGGCTTGGCAGTTCGGGCTGGACTGTTCCCATGAGGCACAGGGTCAAGGCTGATTTGCATATAGCCATGTCTGAACTGGGGTGGTGTGGAGTGCAAAAAAACGATGGATTTAGGCCCAGATCTATGTACTGGGATTAATGTATGACATTGTTCTGCATTCTGTCCATCAACTGTTGTTTTGCATTTGTCACCCCGAGTAGGATGGGTATGCTCAGACGTGAGTCCCATGCTCTCCATACTACTGGAGTCAAGCTATCCTGTCTAAAGATGGCTGATAGCCAGAAACCGGTCCTAGGATGCTTCATTCAGGTCCAGGAAAGATATGGCTTGGCAGTTCGGGCTGGACTATTCCCATGAGGCACAGGGTCAAGGCTGATTTGCATATGGCCATGTCTGAACTGGGGTGGCGTGGAGTACAAAAAAATTATGGATTTAGGCCCAGATCTCTGTACTGGGGTGAATGTATGACATTGTTCTGCAATCTGTCCATCAACTGTTGTTTTGCATTTGTCACCCCGAGTGGGATGGGTATGCTCAGACGTGAGTCCCATGCTCTCCACACTACTGGAGTCAAGCTATCCTGGCTGAAGACGGCTGATAGCCAGAAACCAGTCCTAGGATGCTAGATTCCGGTCCAGGAAAGACATGGCTTGACAGTTCAGGCTGGACTGTTCCCATGAGGCACAGGGTCAAGGCTGATTTGCATTTGGCCATGTCTGAACTGGGGTGGTGAGGAGTGCAAAAAAACGATGGATTTAGTCCCAGATCTCTGTACTCGGGTGAATGTATGACATTGTTCTGCATTCTGTCTATCAACTGTTGTTTTGCATTTGTCACCCCGAGTGGGCTGGGTATGCTCAGACGTGAGTCCCATGCTCTCCACACTACTGGAGTCAAGCTATCCTGGCTGAAGACGGCTGATAGCCAGAAACCGGTCCTAGGATGCTTGATTCCGGTTCAGGAAAGATATGGCTTGGCAGTTCGGGCTGGACTGTTCCTATGAGGCACAGGGTCAAGGCTGATTTGCATATCGCCATGTCTGAACTGGGGTGGTGTGGAGTGCAAAAAAACGATGGATTTAGGCCCAGATCTCTGTACTGGGGTGAATGTATGACATTGTTCTGCATTCTGTCCATCAACTGTTGTTTTGCATTTGTCACCCCGAGTGGGATGGGTATGCTCAGACGTGTGTCCCATGCTCTCCACACTACTGGAGTCAAGCTATCCTGGCTGAAGACGGCTGATAGCCAGAAACCGGTTCTAGGATGCTTGATTACGGTCCAGAAAAGACATGGCTTGGCAGTTCGGGCTGGACCGTTCCCATGAGGCACAGGGTCAAGGCTGATTTGCATATGGCCATGTCTGAACTGGGGTGGTGTGGAGTGCAAAAAAATGATGGATTTAGGCCCAGATCTCTGTACTGGGGTGAATGTATGACATTGTTCTGCATTCTGTCCATCAACTGTTGTTTTGCATTTGTCACCCCGAGTGGGATGGGTATGCTCAGACGTGAGTTCAATGCTCTCCATACTACTGGAGTCAAGCTATCCTGGCTGAAGACGGCTGATAGCCAGAAACCGGTCCTAGGATGCTTGAGTCCGATCCAGGAAAGACATGGCTTGGCAGTTCGGGCTGGACTGTTCTCATGAGGCACAGGGTCAAGGCTGATTTGCATATGGCCATGTCTGAACAGGGGTGGTGTGGAGTGCAAATAAATGATGGATTTAGGCCCAGATCTCTGTACTGGGGTGAATGTATGACATTGTTCTGCATTCTGTCCATCAACTGTTGTTTTGCATTTGTCACCCCAAGTGGGATGGGTATGCTCAGGCGTGAGTCCCATGCTCTCCACACTACTGGAGTCAAGCTATCCTGGCTGAAGACGGCTGATAGCCAGAAACCGGTCCTAGGATGCTTGATTCCGGTCCAGGAAAGACATGGCTTGGCAGTTCGGGCTGGACTGTTCCCATGAGGCACAGGGTCAAGGCTGATTTGCATATAGCCATGTCTGAAGTGAGGTGGTGTGGAGTGCAAAAAAACGATGGATTTAGGCCCAGATCTCTGTACTGGGATGAATGTATGACATTGTTCTGCATTCTGTCCATCAACTGTTGTTTTGCATTTGTCACCCCGAGTGGGATGGGTATGCTCAGACGTGAGTCCCATGCTCTCCACACTACTGGAGTCAAGCTATCCTGACTAAAGATGGCTGATAGCCAGAAACCGGTCCTAGGATGCTTGATTCAGGTCCAGGAAAGACATGGCTTGGCAGTTCGGGCTGGACTGTTCCCATGAGGCACAGGGTCAAGGCTGATTTGCATATGGCCATGTCTGAACTGGAGTGGTGTGCAGTGGAAAGAAACGATGGATTTAGGGCCAGATCTCTGTACTGGGGTGAATGTATGACATTGCTCTGCATTCTGTCCATCAACTGTTGTTTTGCATTTGTCACCCAGAGTGGGATGGGTATGCTCAGACGTGAGTCCCATGCTCTCCACACTACTGGAGTAAAGCTATCCTGGCAGAATACGGCTGATAGCCAGAAACCGGTCCTAGGATGCTTGATTCAGGTCCAGGAAAGACATGACTTGGCAGTTCGGGCTGGACTGTTCCCATGAGGCACAGGGTCAAGGCTGATTTGCATATGGCCATGTCTAAACTGGGGTGGTGTGGAGTGCAAAAAACGATGGATTTAGGCCCAGATCTCTGTACTGGGGTGAATGTATGACATTGTTCTGCATTCTGTCCATCAACTGTTGTTTTGCATTGGTCACCCCGAGTGGGATGGGTATGCTCAGACGTGAGTCCCATGCTCTCCACACTAATGGAGTCAAGCTATCCTGGCTGAAGACGGCTGATAGCCAGAAACCGGTCCTAGGATGCTTGATTCCGCTCCAGGAAAGACATGGCTTGGCAGTTCGGGCTGGACTATTCCTATGAGGCACAGGGTCAAGGCTGATTTGCATATGGCCATGTCTTAACTGGGGTGGTGTGGAGTGCAAAAAACGATGGATTTAGGCCCAGATCTCTCTACTGGGGTGAATGTATGACATTGTTCTGCATTCTGTCCATCAACTGTTGTTTTGCATTGGTCACCCCGAGTGGGATGGGTATGCTCAGACGTGAGTCCCATGCTCTCCACACTAATGGAGTCAAGCTATCCTGGCTGAAGACGGCTGATAGCCAGAAACCGGTCCTAGGATGCTTGATTCCGGTCCAGGAAAGACATGGCTTGGCAGTTCGGGCTGGACTGTTCCTATGAGGCACAGGGTCAAGGCTGATTTGCATATGGCCATGTCTGAACTGGGGTGGTGTGGAGTGCAAAAAAACGATGGATTTAGGCCCAGATCTCTGTACTGGGGTGAATGTATGACATTGTTCTGCATTCTGTCCATCAACTGTTGTTTTGCATTTGTCACCCCGAGTGGGATGGGTATGCTCAGACGTGAGTCCCGTGCTCTCCACACTACTGGAGCTAAGCTATCCTGGCTGAAGACGGCTGATAGCCAGAAACCGGTCCTAGGATGCTTGATTCCGGTAAAGGAAAGACATGGCTTGGCAGTTCGGGCTGGACTGTTCCCATGAGGCACAGGGTCAAGGCTGACTTGCATATGGCCATGTCTGAACTGGTATGGTGTGGAGTGCAAAAAACGATGGATTTAGGCGCAGATCTCTGTACTGGGGTGAATGTATGACATTGTTCTGCATTCTGTCCATCAACTGTTGTTTTGCATTTGTCACCCCGAGTGGGAAGGGTATGCTCAGACGTGTGTCCCATGCTCTCCACACTACTGGAGTCAAGCTATCCTGGCTGAAGACGGCTGATAGCCAGAAACCGGTTCTAGGATGCTTGATTACGGTCCAGAAAAGACATGACTTGGCAGTTCGGGCTGGACCGTTCCCATGAGGCACAGGGTCAGGGCTGATTTGCATATAGCCATGTCTGAACTGGGGTGGTGTGGAGTGCAAAAAAACGATGGATTTAGGCCCAGATCTATGTACTGGGATTAATGTATGACATTGTTCTGCATTCTGTCCATCAACTGTTGTTTTGCATTTGTCACCCCGAGTGGGAAGGGTATGCTCAGACGTGAGTCCCGTGCTCTCCACTCTACTGGAGCTAAGCTATCCTGGCTGAAGACGGCTGATAGCCAGAAACCGGTCCTAGGATGCTTGATTCCGGTAAAGGAAAGACATGGCTTGGCAGTTCGGGCTGGACTGTTCCCATGAGGCCCAGGGTCAAGGCCGAGTTGCATATGGCCATGTCTGAACTGGTATGGTGTGGAGTGCAAAAAAACGATGGATTTAGGCCCAGATCTCTGTACTGGGGTGAATGTATGACATTGTTCTGCATTCTGTCCATCAAGTGTTGTTTTGCATTTGTCACCCCGAGTGGGAAGGGTATGCTCAGACGTGTGTCCCATGCTCTCCACACTACTGGAGTCAAGCTATCCTGGCTAAAGACGGCTGATAGCCAGAAACCTGTCCTAGGATGCTTGATTCCGGTCCAGGAAAGACATGGCTTGGCAGTTCGGGCTGGACTGTTCCCATGAGGCACAAGGTCAAGGCTGATTTGCATATAGCCATGTCTGAACTGGGGTGGTGTGGAGTGCACGAAAATGATGGTTTTAGGCCCAGATCTCTGTACTGGGATGAATGTATGACATTGTTCTGCATTCTGTCCATCAACTGTTGTTTTGCATTTGTCACCCTGAGTGGGATGGGTATGCTCAGACGTGAGTCCCATGCTCTCCACACTAATGGAGTCAAGCTATCCTGGCTGAAGACGGCTGATAGCCAGAAACCGGTCATAGGATGCTTGATTCCGGTCCAGGAAAGACATGGCTTGGCAGTTTGGGCTGGACTGTTCCTATGAGGCACAGGGTCAAGGCTGATTTGCATATGGCCATGTCTGAACTGGGGTGGTGTGGAGTGCAAAAAAACGATGGATTTAGGCCCAGATCTCTGTACTGGGGTGAATGTATGACATTGTTCTGCATTCTGTCCATCAACTGTTGTTTTGCATTTGTCACCCCGAGTGGGATGGGTATGCTCAGACGTGAGTCCCGTGCTCTCCACTCTACTGGAGCTAAGCTATCCTGGCTGAAGACGGCTGATAGCCAGAAACCGGTCCTAGGATGCTTGATTCCGGTAAAGGAAAGACATGGCTTGGCAGTTTGGGCTGGACTGTTCCCATGAGGCCCAGGGTCAAGGCTGAGTTGCATATGGCCATGTCTGAACTGGTATGGTGTGGAGTGCAAAAAAACGATGGATTTAGGCCCAGATCTCTGTACTGGGGTGAATGTATGACATTGTTCTGCATTCTGTCCATCAACAGTTGTTTTGCATTTGTCACCCCGAGTGGGATAGGTATGCTCAGACGTGAGTCCCATGCTCTCCACACTACTGGAGTCAAGCTATCCTGGTTGAAGACGGCTGATAGCCAGAAACCGGTCCTAGGATGCTTGATTCCGGTATAGGAAAGACATGGCTTGGCAGTTCGGGCTGGACTGTTCCCATGAGGCACAGGGTCAAGGCTGATTTGCATATAGCCATGTCTGAACTGGGGTGGTGTGGAGTGCAAAAAAACGATGGATTTAGGCCCAGATCTCTGTACTGGGATGAATGTATGACATTGTTCTGCATTCTGTCCATCAACTGTTGTTTTGCATTTGTCACCCTGAGTGGGATGGGTATGCTCAGACGTGAGTCCCATGCTCTCCACACTAATGGAGTCAAGCTATCCTGGCTGAAGACGGCTGATAGCCAGAAACCGGTCCTAGGATGCTTGATTCAGGTCCAGGAAAGACATGACTTGGCAGTTCGGGCTGGACTGTTCCCATGAGGCACAGGGTCAAGGCTGATTTGCATATGGCCATGTCTAAACTGGGGTGGTGTGGAGTGCAAAAAACGATGGATTTAGGCCCAGATCTCTGTACTGGGGTGAATGTATGACATTGTTCTGCATTCTGTCCATCAACTGTTGTTTTGCATTGGTCACCCCGAGTGGGATGGGTATGCTCAGACGTGAGTCCCATGCTCTCCACACTAATGGAGTCAAGCTATCCTGGCTGAAGACGGCTGATAGCCAGAAACCGGTCCTAGGATGCTTGATTCCGGTCCAGGAAAGACATGGCTTGGCAGTTCGGGCTGGACTATTCCTATGAGGCACAGGGTCAAGGCTGATTTGCATATGGCCATGTCTTAACTGGGGTGGTGTGGAGTGCAAAAAACGATGGATTTAGGCCCAGATCTCTGTACTGGGGTAAATGTATGACATTGTTCTGCATTCTGTCTATCAACTGTTGTTTTGCATTGGTCACCCTGAGTGGGATGGGTATGCTCAGACGTGAGTCCCATGCTCTCCACACTAATGGAGTCAAGCTATCCTGGCTGAAGACGGCTGATAGCCTGAAACCGGTCCTAGGATGCTTGATTCCGGTCCAGGAAAGACATGGCTTGGCAGTTCGGGCTGGACTGTTCCTATGAGGCACAGGGTCAAGGCTGATTTGCATATGGCCATGTCTGAACTGGGGTGGTGTGGAGTGCAAAAAAACGATGGATTTAGGCCCAGATCTCTGTACTGGGGTGAATGTATGACATTGTTCTGCATTCTGTCCATCAACTGTTGTTTTGCATTTGTCACCCCAAGTGGGATGGGTATGATCAGGCGTGAGTCCCATGCTCTCCACACTACTGGAGTCAAGCTATCCTGGCTGAAGACGGCTGATAGCCAGAAACCGGTCCTAGGATGCTTGATTCCGGTCCAGGAAAGACATGGCTTGGCAGTTCGGGCTGGACTGTTCCCATGAGGCACAAGGTCAAGGCTGATTTGCATATAGCCATGTCTGAACTTGGGTGGTGTGGAGTGCAAAAAAATGATGGATTTAGGCCCAGATCTCTGTACTGGGATGAATGTATGACATTGTTCTGCATTCTGTCCATCAACTGTTGTTTTGCATTTGTCACCCCGAGTGGGATGGGTATGCTCAGACGTGAGTCCCGTGCTCTCCACACTACTGGAGCTAAGCTATCCTGGCTGAAGACGGCTGATAGCCAGAAACCGGTCCTAGGATGCTTGATTCCGGTAAAGGAAAGACATGGCTTGGCAGTTCGGGCTGGACTGTTCCCATGAGGCACAGGGTCAAGGCTGACTTGCATATGGCCATGTCTGAACTGGTATGGTGTGGAGTGCAAAAAACGATGGATTTAGGCCCAGATCTCTGTACTGGGGTGAATGTATGACATTGTTCTGCATTCTGTCCATCAACTGTTGTTTTGCATTTGTCACCCCGAGTGGGAAGGGTATGCTCAGACGTGTGTCCCATGCTCTCCACACTACTGGAGTCAAGCTATCCTGGCTGAAGACGGCTGATAGCCAGAAACCGGTTCTAGGATGCTTGATTACAGTCCAGAAAAGACATGACTTGGCAGTTCGGGCTGGACCGTTCCCATGATGCACAGGGTCAGGGCTGATTTGCATATATAGCCATGTCTGAACTGGGGTGGTGTGGAGTGCAAAAAAACGATGGATTTAGGCCCAGATCTATGTACTGGGATTAATGTATGACATTGTTCTGTATTCTGTCCATCAACTGTTGTTTTGCATTTGTCACCCCGAGTGGGAAGGGTATGCTCAGACGTGTGTCCCATGCTCTCCACACTACTGGAGTCAAGCTATCCTGGCTAAAGACGGCTGATAGCCAGAAACCTGTCCTAGGATGCTTGATTCCGGTCCAGGAAAGACATGGCTTGGCAGTTCGGGCTGGACTGTTCCCATGAGGCACAAGGTCAAGGCTGATTTGCATATAGCCATGTCTGAACTGGGGTGGTGTGGAGTGCAAAAAAATGATGGATTTAGGCCCAGATCTCTGTACTGGGATGAATGTATGACATTGTTCTGCATTCTGTCCATCAACTGTTGTTTTGCATTTGTCACCCTGAGTGGGATGGGTATGCTCAGACGTGAGTCCCATGCTCCCCACACTAATGGAGTCAAGCTATCCTGGCTGAAGACGGCTGATAGCCAGAAACCGGTCATAGGATGCTTGATTCCGGTCCAGGAAAGACATGGCTTGGCAGTTCGGGCTGGACTGTTCCTATGAGGCACAGGGTCAAGGCTGATTTGCATATGGCCATGTCTGAACTGGGGTGGTGTGGAGTGCAAAAAAACGATGGATTTAGGCCCAGATCTCTGTACTGGGGTGAATGTATGACATTGTTCTGCATTCTGTCCATCAACTGTTGTTTTGCATTTGTCACCCCGAGTGGGATGGGTATGCTCAGACGTGAGTCCCGTGCTCTCCACTCTACTGGAGCTAAGCTATCCTGGCTGAAGACGGCTGATAGCCAGAAACCGGTCCTAGGATGCTTGATTCCGGTAAAGGAAAGACATGGCTTGGCAGTTCGGGCTGGACTGTTCCCATGAGGCCCAGGGTCAAGGCCGAGTTGCATATGGCCATGTCTGAACTGGTATGGTGTGGAGTGCAAAAAAACGATGGATTTAGGCCCAGATCTCTGTACTGGGGTGAATGTATGACATTGTTCTGCATTCTGTCCATCAAGTGTTGTTTTGCATTTGTCACCCCGAGTGGGAAGGGTATGCTCAGACGTGTGTCCCATGCTCTCCACACTACTGGAGTCAAGCTATCCTGGCTGAAGACGGCTGATAGCCAGAAACCGGTTCTAGGATGCTTGATTACGGTCCAGAAAAGACATGGCTTGGCAGTTCGGGCTGGACCGTTCCCGTGAGGCACAGGGTCAAAGCTGATTTGCATATGGCCATGTCTGAACTGGGGTGGTGTGGAGTGCAAAAAAATGATGGATTTAGGCCCAGATCTCTGTACTGGGGTGAATGTATGACATTGTTCTGCATTCTTTCCATCAACAGTTGTTTTGCATTTGTCACCCCGAGTGGGATAGGTATGCTCAGACGTGAGTCCCATGCTCTCCACACTACTGGAGTCAAGCTATCCTGGCTGAAGACGACTGATAGCCAGAAACCGGTCCTAGGATGCTTGATTCCGGTATAGGAAAGACATGGCTTGGCAGTTCGGGCTGGACTGTTCCCATGAGGCACAGGGTCAAGGCTGATTTGCATATAGCCATGTCTGAACTGGGGTGGTGTGGAGTGCAAAAAAACGATGGATTTAGGCCCAGATCTATGTACTGGGATTAATGTATGACATTGTTCTGCATTCTGTCCATCAACTGTTGTTTTGCATTTGTCACCCCGAGTAGGATGGGTATGCTCAGACGTGAGTCCCATGCTCTCCATACTACTGGAGTCAAGCTATCCTGTCTAAAGATGGCTGATAGCCAGAAACCGGTCCTAGGATGCTTCATTCAGGTCCAGGAAAGACATGGCTTGGCAGTTCGGGCTGGACTATTCCCATGAGGCACAGGGTCAAGGCTGATTTGCATATGGCCATGTCTGAACTGGGGTGGCGTGGTGTACAAAAAAATTATGGATTTAGGCCCAGATCTCTGTACTGGGGTGAATGTATGACATTGTTCTGCAATCTGTCCATCAACTGTTGTTTTGCATTTGTCACCCCGAGTGGGATGGGTATGCTCAGACGTGAGTCCCATGCTCTCCACACTACTGGAGTCAAGCTATCCTGGCTGAAGACGGCTGATAGCCAGAAACCAGTCCTAGGATGCTAGATTCCGGTCCAGGAAAGACATGGCTTGACAGTTCAGGCTGGACTGTTCCCATGAGGCACAGGGTCAAGGCTGATTTGCATTTGGCCATGTCTGAACTGGGGTGGTGAGGAGTGCAAAAAAACGATGGATTTAGTCCCAGATCTCTGTACTCGGGTGAATGTATGACATTGTTCTGCATTCTGTCTATCAACTGTTGTTTTGCATTTGTCACCCCGAGTGGGCTGGGTATGCTCAGACGTGAGTCCCATGCTCTCCACACTACTGGAGTCAAGCTATCCTGGCTGAAGACGGCTGATAGCCAGAAACCGGTCCTAGGATGCTTGATTCCGGTTCAGGAAAGATATGGCTTGGCAGTTCGGGCTGGACTGTTCCTATGAGGCACAGGGTCAAGGCTGATTTGCATATCGCCATGTCTGAACTGGGGTGGTGTGGAGTGCAAAAAAACGATGGATTTAGGCCCAGATCTCTGTACTGGGGTGAATGTATGACATTGTTCTGCATTCTGTCCATCAACTGTTGTTTTGCATTTGTCACCCCGAGTGGGATGGGTATGCTCAGACGTGTGTACCATGCTCTCCACACTACTGGAGTCAAGCTATCCTGGCTGAAGACGGCTGATAGCCATAAACCGGTTCTAGGATGCTTGATTACGGTCCAGAAAAGACATGGCTTGGCGGTTCGGGCTGGACCGTTCCCATGAGGCACAGGGTCAAGGCTGATTTGCATATGGCCATGTCTGAACTGGGGTGGTGTGGAGTGCAAAAAAATGATGGATTTAGGCCCAGATCTCTGCACTGGGGTGAATGTATGACATTGTTCTGCATTCTGTCCATCAACTGTTGTTTTGCATTTGTCACCCCGAGTAGGATGGGTATGCTCAGACGTGAGTTCCATGCTCTCCATACTACTGGAGTCAAGCTATCCTGGCTGAAGACGGCTGATAGCCAGAAACCGGTCCTAGGATGCTTGAGTCCAAACCAGGAAAGACATGGCTTGGCAGTTTGGGCTGGACTGTTCTCATGAGGCACAGGGTCAAGGCTGATTTGCATATGGCCATGTCTGAACTGGGGTGGTGTGGAGTGCAAATAAATGATGGATTTAGGCCCAGATCTCTGTACTGGGGTGAATGTATGACATTGTTCTGCATTCTGTCCATCAACTGTTGTTTTGCATTTGTCACCCCAAGTGGGATGGGTATGCTCAGGCGTGAGTCCCATGCTCTCCACACTACTGGAGTCAAGCTATCCTGGCTGAAGACGGCTGATAGCCAGAAACCGGTCCTAGGATGCTTGATTCCGGTCCAGGAAAGACATGGCTTGGCAGTTCGGGCTGGACAGTTCCCATGAGGCACAGGGTCAAGGCTGATTTGCATATAGCCATGTCTGAAGTGGGGTGGTGTGGAGTGCAAAAAAACGATGGATTTAGGCCCAGATCTCTGTACTGGGATGAATGTATGACATTCTTCTGCATTCTGTCCATCAACTGTTGTTTTGCATTTGTCACCCCGAGTGGGATGGGTATGCTCAGACGTGAGTCCCATGCTCTCCACACTACTGGAGTCAAGCTATCCTGGCTAAAGATGGCTGATAGCCAGAAACCGGTCCTAGGATGCTTGATTCAGGTCCAGGAAAGACATGGCTTGGCAGTTCGGGCTGGACTGTTCCCATGAGGCACAGGGTCAAGGCTGATTTGCATATGGCCATGTCTGAACTGGGGTGGTGTGCAGTGCAAAAAAAGATGGATTTAGGGCCAGATCTCTGTACTGGGGTGAATGTATGACATTGCTCTGCATTCTGTCCATCAACTGTTGTTTTGCATTTGTCACCCAGAGTGGGATGGGTATGCTCAGACGTGAGTCCCATGCTCTCCACACTACTGGAGTCAAGCTATCCTGGCTGAAGACGGCTGATAGCCAGAAACCGGTCCGAGGATGCTTGATTCAGGTCCAGGAAAGACATGACTTGGCAGTTCGGGCTGGACTGTTCCCATGAGGCACAGGGTCAAGGCTGATTTGCATATAGCCATGTCTAAACTGGGGTGGTGTGGAGTGCAAAAAATGATGGATTTAGTCCCAGATCTCTGTACTCGGGTGAATGTATGACATTATTCTGCATTCTGTCCATCAACTGTTGTTTTGCATTTGTCACCCCGAGTGGGCTGGGTATGCTCAGACGTGTGTCCCATGCTCTCCACACTACTGGAGTCAAGCTATCCTGGCTGAAGACGGCTGATAGCCAGAAACCGGTTCTAGGATGCTTGATTACGGTCCAGAAAAGACATGGCTTGGCAGTTCGGGCTGGACCGTTCCCATGAGGCACAGGGTCAAGGCTGATTTGCATATGGCCACGTCTGAACTGGGGTGGTGTGGAGTGCAAAAAAATGATGGATTTAGGCCCAGATCTCTGTACTGGGGTGAATGTATGACATTGTTCTGCATTCTGTCCATCAACTGTTGTTTTGCATTTGTCACCCCGAGAGGGATGGGTATGCTCAGACGTGAGTTCCATGCTCTCCATACTACTGGAGTCAAGCTATCCTGGCTGAAGACGGCTGATAGCCAGAAACCGGTCCTAGGATGCTTGAGTCCGATCCAGGAAAGACATGGCTTGGCAGTTCGGGCTGGACTGTTCTCATGAGGCACAGGGTCAAGGCTGATTTGCATATGGCCATGTCTGAACTGGGGTGGTGTGGAGTGCAAATAAATGATGGATTTAGGCCCAGATCTCTGTACTGGGGTGAATGTATGACATTGTTCTGCATTCTGTCCATCAACTGTTGTTTTGCATTTGTCACCCCAAGTGGGATGGGTATGCTCTGGCGTGAGTCCCATGCTCTCCACACTACTGGAGTCAAACTATCCTGGCTGAAGACGGCTGATAGCCAGAAACCGGTCCTAGGATGCTTTTTTACGGTCCAGGAAAGACATGGCTTGGCAGTTCGGGCTGGACTGTTCCCATGAGTCACAGGGTCAAGGCTGATTTGCATATAGCCATGTCTGAAGTGGGGTGGTGTGGAGTGCAAAAAAACGATGGATTTAGGCCCAGATCTCTGTACTGGGATGAATGTATGACATTCTTCTGCATTCTGTCCATCAACTGTTGTTTTGCATTTGTCACCCCGAGTGGGATGGGTATGCTCAGACGTGAGTCCCATGCTCTCCACACTACTGGAGTCAAGCTATCCTGGCTAAAGATGGCTGATAGCCAGAAACCGGTCCTAGGATGCTTGATTCAGGTCCAGGAAAGACATGGCTTGGCAGTTCGGGCTGGACTGTTCCCATGAGGCACAGGGTCAAGGCTGATTTGCATATGGCCATGTCTGAACTGGGGTGGTGTGCAGTGCAAAAAAACGATGGATTTAGGGCCAGATCTCTGTACTGGGGTGAATGTATGACATTGCTCTGCATTCTGTCCATCAACTGTTGTTTTGCATTTGTCACCCAGAGTGGGATGGGTATGCTCAGACGTGAGTCCCATGCTCTCCAGACTACTGGAGTCAAGCTATCCTGGCTGAAGACGGCTGATAGCCAGAAACCGGTCCTAGGATGCTTGATTCAGGTCCAGGAAAGACATGACTTGGCAGTTCGGGCTGGACTGTTCCCATGAGGCACAGGGTCAAGGCTGATTTGCATATGGCCATGTCTAAACTGGGGTGGTGTGGAGTGCAAAAAACGATGGATTTAGGCCCAGATCTCTGTACTGGGGTAAATGTATGACATTGTTCTGCATTCTGTCCATCAACTGTTGTTTTGCATTGGTCACCCCGAGTGGGATGGGTATGCTCAGACGTGAGTCCCATGCTCTCCACACTAATGGAGTCAAGCTATCCTGGCTGAAGACGGCTGATAGCCAGAAACCGGTCCTAGGATGCTTGATTCCGGTCCAGGAAAGACATGGCTTGGCAGTTCGGGCTGGACTATTCCTATGAGGCACAGGGTCAAGGCTGATTTGCATATGGCCATGTCTGAACTGGGGTGGTGTGGAGTGCAAAAAAACGATGGATTTAGGCCCAGATCTCTGTACTGGGGTGAATGTATGACATTGTTCTGCATTCTGTCCATCAACTGTTGTTTTGCATTTGTCACCCCGAGTGGGATGGGTATGCTCAGACGTGAGTCCCGTGCTCTCCACACTACTGGAGCTAAGCTATCCTGGCTGAAGACGACTGATAGCCAGAAACCGGTCCTAGGATTAGGATGCTTGATTCCGGTAAAGGAAAGACATGGCTTGGCAGTTCGGGCTGGACTGTTCCAATGAGGCACAGGGTCAAGGCTGACTTGCATATGGCCATCTCTGAACTGGTATGGTGTGGAGTGCAAAAAAACGATGGATTTAGGCCCAGATCTCTGTACTGGGGTGAATGTATGACATTGTTCTGCATTCTGTCCATCAACTGTTGTTTTGCATTTGTCACCCTGAGTGGGATGGGTATGCTCAGACGTGAGTCCCATGCTCTCCACACTAATGGAGTCAAGCTATCCTGGCTGAAGACGGTTGATAGCCAGAAACCGGTCCTAGGATGCTTGATTCCGGTCCAGGAAAGACATGGCTTGGCAGTTCAGGCTGGACTGTTCCTATGAGGCACAGGGTCAAGGCTGATTTGCATATGGCCATGTCTGAACTGGGGTGGTGTGGAGTGCAAAAAAACGATGGATTTAGGCCCAGATCTCTGTACTGGGGTGAATGTATGACATTGTTCTGCATTCTGTCCATCAACTGTTGTTTTGCATTTGTCAACCCGAGTGGGATGGGTATGCTCAGACGTGAGTCCCGTGCTCTCCACTCTACTGGAGCTAAGCTATCCTGCCTGAAGACGGCTGATAGCCAGAAACCGGTCCTAGGATGCTTGATTCCGGTAAAGGAAAGACATGGCTTGGCAGTTCGGGCTGGACTGTTCCCATGAGGCCCAGGGTCAAGGCTGAGTTGCATATGGCCATGTCTGAACTGGTATGGTGTGGAGTGCAAAAAAACGATGGATTTAGGCCCAGATCTCTGTACTGGGGTGAATGTATGACATTGTTCTGCATTCTGTCCATCAACTGTTGTTTTGCATTTGTCACCCCGAGTGGGAAGGGTATGCTCAGACGTGTGTCCCATGCTCTCCACACTACTGGAGTCAAGCTATCCTGGCTGAAGACGGCTGATAGCCAGAAACCGGTTCTAGGATGCTTGATTACGGTCCAGAAAAGACATGGCTTGGCAGTTCGGGCTGGACCATTCCCATGAGGCACAGGGTCAAAGCTGATTTGCATATGGCCATGTCTGAACTGGGGTGGTGTGGAGTGCAAAAAAATGATGGATTTAGGCCCAGATCTCTGTACTGGGGTGAATGTATGACATTGTTCTGCATTCTGTCCATCAACAGTTGTTTTGCATTTGTCACCCCGAGTGGGATAGGTATGCTCAGACGTGAGTCCCATGCTCTCCACACTACTGGAGTCAAGCTATCCTGGCTGAAGACGGCTGATAGCCAGAAACCGGTCCTAGGATGCTTGATTCCGGTATAGGAAAGACATGGCTTGGCAGTTCGGGCTGGACTGTTCCCATGAGGCACAGGGTCAAGGCTGATTTGCATATAGCCATGTCTGAACTGGGGTGGTGTGGAGTGCAAAAAAACGATGGATTTAGGCCCAGATCTATGTACTGGGATTAATGTATGACATTGTTCTGCATTCTGTCCATCAACTGTTGTTTTGCATTTGTCACCCCAAGTGGGATGGGTATGCTCAGACGTGAGTCCCATGCTCTCCATACTACTGGAGTCAAGCTATCCTGTCTAAAGATGGCTGATAGCCAGAAACCGGTCCTAGGATGCTTCATTCAGGTCCAGGAAAGACATGGCTTGGCAGTTCGGGCTGGACTATTCCCATGAGGCACAGGGTCAAGGCTGATTTGCATATGGCCATGTCTGAACTGGGGTGGCGTGGAGTACAAAAAAATTATGGATTTAGACCCAGATCTCTGTACTGGGGTGAATGTATGACATTGTTCTGCAATCTGTCCATCAACTGTTGTTTTGCATTTGTCACCCCGAGTGGGATGGGTATGCTCAGACGTGAGTCCCATGCTCTCCACACTACTGGAGTCAAGCTATCCTGGCTGAAGACGGCTGATAGCCAGAAACCGGTTCTAGGATGCTTGATTACGGTCCAGAAAAGACATGGCTTGGCAGTTCGGGCTGGACCGTTCCCGTGAGGCACAGGGTCAAAGCTGATTTGCATATGGCCATGTCTGAACTGGGGTGGTGTGGAGTGCAAAAAAATGATGGATTTAGGCCCAGATCTCTGTACTGGGGTGAATGTATGACATTGTTCTGCATTCTTTCCATCAACAGTTGTTTTGCATTTGTCACCCCGAGTGGGATAGGTATGCTCAGACGTGAGTCCCATGCTCTCCACACTACTGGAGTCAAGCTATCCTGGCTGAAGACGACTGATAGCCAGAAACCGGTCCTAGGATGCTTGATTCCGGTATAGGAAAGACATGGCTTGGCAGTTCGGGCTGGACTGTTCCCATGAGGCACAGGGTCAAGGCTGATTTGCATATAGCCATGTCTGAACTGGGGTGGTGTGGAGTGCAAAAAAACGATGGATTTAGGCCCAGATCTATGTACTGGGATTAATGTATGACATTGTTCTGCATTCTGTCCATCAACTGTTGTTTTGCATTTGTCACCCCGAGTAGGATGGGTATGCTCAGACGTGAGTCCCATGCTCTCCATACTACTGGAGTCAAGCTATCCTGTCTAAAGATGGCTGATAGCCAGAAACCGGTCCTAGGATGCTTCATTCAGGTCCAGGAAAGACATGGCTTGGCAGTTCGGGCTGGACTATTCCCATGAGGCACAGGGTCAAGGCTGATTTGCATATGGCCATGTCTGAACTGGGGTGGCGTGGTGTACAAAAAAATTATGGATTTAGGCCCAGATCTCTGTACTGGGGTGAATGTATGACATTGTTCTGCAATCTGTCCATCAACTGTTGTTTTGCATTTGTCACCCCGAGTGGGATGGGTATGCTCAGACGTGAGTCCCATGCTCTCCACACTACTGGAGTCAAGCTATCCTGGCTGAAGACGGCTGATAGCCAGAAACCAGTCCTAGGATGCTAGATTCCGGTCCAGGAAAGACATGGCTTGACAGTTCAGGCTGGACTGTTCCCATGAGGCACAGGGTCAAGGCTGATTTGCATTTGGCCATGTCTGAACTGGGGTGGTGAGGAGTGCAAAAAAACGATGGATTTAGTCCCAGATCTCTGTACTCGGGTGAATGTATGACATTGTTCTGCATTCTGTCTATCAACTGTTGTTTTGCATTTGTCACCCCGAGTGGGCTGGGTATGCTCAGACGTGAGTCCCATGCTCTCCACACTACTGGAGTCAAGCTATCCTGGCTGAAGACGGCTGATAGCCAGAAACCGGTCCTAGGATGCTTGATTCCGGTTCAGGAAAGATATGGCTTGGCAGTTCGGGCTGGACTGTTCCTATGAGGCACAGGGTCAAGGCTGATTTGCATATCGCCATGTCTGAACTGGGGTGGTGTGGAGTGCAAAAAAACGATGGATTTAGGCCCAGATCTCTGTACTGGGGTGAATGTATGACATTGTTCTGCATTCTGTCCATCAACTGTTGTTTTGCATTTGTCACCCCGAGTGGGATGGGTATGCTCAGACGTGTGTACCATGCTCTCCACACTACTGGAGTCAAGCTATCCTGGCTGAAGACGGCTGATAGCCATAAACCGGTTCTAGGATGCTTGATTACGGTCCAGAAAAGACATGGCTTGGCGGTTCGGGCTGGACCGTTCCCATGAGGCACAGGGTCAAGGCTGATTTGCATATGGCCATGTCTGAACTGGGGTGGTGTGGAGTGCAAAAAAATGATGGATTTAGGCCCAGATCTCTGCACTGGGGTGAATGTATGACATTGTTCTGCATTCTGTCCATCAACTGTTGTTTTGCATTTGTCACCCCGAGTAGGATGGGTATGCTCAGACGTGAGTTCCATGCTCTCCATACTACTGGAGTCAAGCTATCCTGGCTGAAGACGGCTGATAGCCAGAAACCGGTCCTAGGATGCTTGAGTCCAAACCAGGAAAGACATGGCTTGGCAGTTTGGGCTGGACTGTTCTCATGAGGCACAGGGTCAAGGCTGATTTGCATATGGCCATGTCTGAACTGGGGTGGTGTGGAGTGCAAATAAATGATGGATTTAGGCCCAGATCTCTGTACTGGGGTGAATGTATGACATTGTTCTGCATTCTGTCCATCAACTGTTGTTTTGCATTTGTCACCCCAAGTGGGATGGGTATGCTCAGGCGTGAGTCCCATGCTCTCCACACTACTGGAGTCAAGCTATCCTGGCTGAAGACGGCTGATAGCCAGAAACCGGTCCTAGGATGCTTGATTCCGGTCCAGGAAAGACATGGCTTGGCAGTTCGGGCTGGACAGTTCCCATGAGGCACAGGGTCAAGGCTGATTTGCATATAGCCATGTCTGAAGTGGGGTGGTGTGGAGTGCAAAAAAACGATGGATTTAGGCCCAGATCTCTGTACTGGGATGAATGTATGACATTCTTCTGCATTCTGTCCATCAACTGTTGTTTTGCATTTGTCACCCCGAGTGGGATGGGTATGCTCAGACGTGAGTCCCATGCTCTCCACACTACTGGAGTCAAGCTATCCTGGCTAAAGATGGCTGATAGCCAGAAACCGGTCCTAGGATGCTTGATTCAGGTCCAGGAAAGACATGGCTTGGCAGTTCGGGCTGGACTGTTCCCATGAGGCACAGGGTCAAGGCTGATTTGCATATGGCCATGTCTGAACTGGGGTGGTGTGCAGTGCAAAAAAAGATGGATTTAGGGCCAGATCTCTGTACTGGGGTGAATGTATGACATTGCTCTGCATTCTGTCCATCAACTGTTGTTTTGCATTTGTCACCCAGAGTGGGATGGGTATGCTCAGACGTGAGTCCCATGCTCTCCACACTACTGGAGTCAAGCTATCCTGGCTGAAGACGGCTGATAGCCAGAAACCGGTCCGAGGATGCTTGATTCAGGTCCAGGAAAGACATGACTTGGCAGTTCGGGCTGGACTGTTCCCATGAGGCACAGGGTCAAGGCTGATTTGCATATAGCCATGTCTAAACTGGGGTGGTGTGGAGTGCAAAAAATGATGGATTTAGTCCCAGATCTCTGTACTCGGGTGAATGTATGACATTATTCTGCATTCTGTCCATCAACTGTTGTTTTGCATTTGTCACCCCGAGTGGGCTGGGTATGCTCAGACGTGTGTCCCATGCTCTCCACACTACTGGAGTCAAGCTATCCTGGCTGAAGACGGCTGATAGCCAGAAACCGGTTCTAGGATGCTTGATTACGGTCCAGAAAAGACATGGCTTGGCAGTTCGGGCTGGACCGTTCCCATGAGGCACAGGGTCAAGGCTGATTTGCATATGGCCATGTCTGAACTGGGGTGGTGTGGAGTGCAAAAAAATGATGGATTTAGGCCCAGATCTCTGTACTGGGGTGAATGTATGACATTGTTCTGCATTCTGTCCATCAACTGTTGTTTTGCATTTGTCACCCCGAGAGGGATGGGTATGCTCAGACGTGAGTTCCATGCTCTCCATACTACTGGAGTCAAGCTATCCTGGCTGAAGACGGCTGATAGCCAGAAACCGGTCCTAGGATGCTTGAGTCCGATCCAGGAAAGACATGGCTTGGCAGTTCGGGCTGGACTGTTCTCATGAGGCACAGGGTCAAGGCTGATTTGCATATGGCCATGTCTGAACTGGGGTGGTGTGGAGTGCAAATAAATGATGGATTTAGGCCCAGATCTCTGTACTGGGGTGAATGTATGACATTGTTCTGCATTCTGTCCATCAACTGTTGTTTTGCATTTGTCACCCCAAGTGGGATGGGTATGCTCTGGCGTGAGTCCCATGCTCTCCACACTACTGGAGTCAAACTATCCTGGCTGAAGACGGCTGATAGCCAGAAACCGGTCCTAGGATGCTTTTTTACGGTCCAGGAAAGACATGGCTTGGCAGTTCGGGCTGGACTGTTCCCATGAGTCACAGGGTCAAGGCTGATTTGCATATAGCCATGTCTGAAGTGGGGTGGTGTGGAGTGCAAAAAAACGATGGATTTAGGCCCAGATCTCTGTACTGGGATGAATGTATGACATTCTTCTGCATTCTGTCCATCAACTGTTGTTTTGCATTTGTCACCCCGAGTGGGATGGGTATGCTCAGACGTGAGTCCCATGCTCTCCACACTACTGGAGTCAAGCTATCCTGGCTAAAGATGGCTGATAGCCAGAAACCGGTCCTAGGATGCTTGATTCAGGTCCAGGAAAGACATGGCTTGGCAGTTCGGGCTGGACTGTTCCCATGAGGCACAGGGTCAAGGCTGATTTGCATATGGCCATGTCTGAACTGGGGTGGTGTGCAGTGCAAAAAAACGATGGATTTAGGGCCAGATCTCTGTACTGGGGTGAATGTATGACATTGCTCTGCATTCTGTCCATCAACTGTTGTTTTGCATTTGTCACCCAGAGTGGGATGGGTATGCTCAGACGTGAGTCCCATGCTCTCCAGACTACTGGAGTCAAGCTATCCTGGCTGAAGACGGCTGATAGCCAGAAACCGGTCCTAGGATGCTTGATTCAGGTCCAGGAAAGACATGACTTGGCAGTTCGGGCTGGACTGTTCCCATGAGGCACAGGGTCAAGGCTGATTTGCATATGGCCATGTCTAAACTGGGGTGGTGTGGAGTGCAAAAAACGATGGATTTAGGCCCAGATCTCTGTACTGGGGTAAATGTATGACATTGTTCTGCATTCTGTCCATCAACTGTTGTTTTGCATTGGTCACCCCGAGTGGGATGGGTATGCTCAGACGTGAGTCCCATGCTCTCCACACTAATGGAGTCAAGCTATCCTGGCTGAAGACGGCTGATAGCCAGAAACCGGTCCTAGGATGCTTGATTCCGGTCCAGGAAAGACATGGCTTGGCAGTTCGGGCTGGACTATTCCTATGAGGCACAGGGTCAAGGCTGATTTGCATATGGCCATGTCTGAACTGGGGTGGTGTGGAGTGCAAAAAAACTATGGATTTAGGCCCAGATCTCTGTACTGGGGTGAATGTATGACATTGTTCTGCATTCTGTCCATCAACTGTTGTTTTGCATTTGTCACCCCGAGTGGGATGGGTATGCTCAGACGTGAGTCCCGTGCTCTCCACACTACTGGAGCTAAGCTATCCTGGCTGAAGACGACTGATAGCCAGAAACCGGTCCTAGGATTAGGATGCTTGATTCCGGTAAAGGAAAGACATGGCTTGGCAGTTCGGGCTGGACTGTTCCAATGAGGCACAGGGTCAAGGCTGACTTGCATATGGCCATCTCTGAACTGGTATGGTGTGGAGTGCAAAAAAACGATGGATTTAGGCCCAGATCTCTGTACTGGGGTGAATGTATGACATTGTTCTGCATTCTGTCCATCAACTGTTGTTTTGCATTTGTCACCCTGAGTGGGATGGGTATGCTCAGACGTGAGTCCCATGCTCTCCACACTAATGGAGTCAAGCTATCCTGGCTGAAGACGGTTGATAGCCAGAAACCGGTCCTAGGATGCTTGATTCCGGTCCAGGAAAGACATGGCTTGGCAGTTCAGGCTGGACTGTTCCTATGAGGCACAGGGTCAAGGCTGATTTGCATATGGCCATGTCTGAACTGGGGTGGTGTGGAGTGCAAAAAAACGATGGATTTAGGCCCAGATCTCTGTACTGGGGTGAATGTATGACATTGTTCTGCATTCTGTCCATCAACTGTTGTTTTGCATTTGTCAACCCGAGTGGGATGGGTATGCTCAGACGTGAGTCCCGTGCTCTCCACTCTACTGGAGCTAAGCTATCCTGCCTGAAGACGGCTGATAGCCAGAAACCGGTCCTAGGATGCTTGATTCCGGTAAAGGAAAGACATGGCTTGGCAGTTCGGGCTGGACTGTTCCCATGAGGCCCAGGGTCAAGGCTGAGTTGCATATGGCCATGTCTGAACTGGTATGGTGTGGAGTGCAAAAAAACGATGGATTTAGGCCCAGATCTCTGTACTGGGGTGAATGTATGACATTGTTCTGCATTCTGTCCATCAACTGTTGTTTTGCATTTGTCACCCCGAGTGGGAAGGGTATGCTCAGACGTGTGTCCCATGCTCTCCACACTACTGGAGTCAAGCTATCCTGGCTGAAGACGGCTGATAGCCAGAAACCGGTTCTAGGATGCTTGATTACGGTCCAGAAAAGACATGGCTTGGCAGTTCGGGCTGGACCATTCCCATGAGGCACAGGGTCAAAGCTGATTTGCATATGGCCATGTCTGAACTGGGGTGGTGTGGAGTGCAAAAAAATGATGGATTTAGGCCCAGATCTCTGTACTGGGGTGAATGTATGACATTGTTCTGCATTCTGTCCATCAACAGTTGTTTTGCATTTGTCACCCCGAGTGGGATAGGTATGCTCAGACGTGAGTCCCATGCTCTCCACACTACTGGAGTCAAGCTATCCTGGCTGAAGACGGCTGATAGCCAGAAACCGGTCCTAGGATGCTTGATTCCGGTATAGGAAAGACATGGCTTGGCAGTTCGGGCTGGACTGTTCCCATGAGGCACAGGGTCAAGGCTGATTTGCATATAGCCATGTCTGAACTGGGGTGGTGTGGAGTGCAAAAAAACGATGGATTTAGGCCCAGATCTATGTACTGGGATTAATGTATGACATTGTTCTGCATTCTGTCCATCAACTGTTGTTTTGCATTTGTCACCCCAAGTGGGATGGGTATGCTCAGACGTGAGTCCCATGCTCTCCATACTACTGGAGTCAAGCTATCCTGTCTAAAGATGGCTGATAGCCAGAAACCGGTCCTAGGATGCTTCATTCAGGTCCAGGAAAGACATGGCTTGGCAGTTCGGGCTGGACTATTCCCATGAGGCACAGGGTCAAGGCTGATTTGCATATGGCCATGTCTGAACTGGGGTGGCGTGGAGTACAAAAAAATTATGGATTTAGACCCAGATCTCTGTACTGGGGTGAATGTATGACATTGTTCTGCAATCTGTCCATCAACTGTTGTTTTGCATTTGTCACCCCGAGTGGGATGGGTATGCTCAGACGTGAGTCCCATGCTCTCCACACTACTGGAGTCAAGCTATCCTGGCTGAAGACGGCTGATAGCCAGAAACCAGTCCTAGGATGCTAGATTCCGGTCCAGGAAAGACATGGCTTGACAGTTCAGGCTGGACTGTTCCCATGAGGCACAGGGTCAAGGCTGATTTGCATTTGGCCATGTCTGAACTGGGGTGGTGAGGAGTGCAAAAAAACGATGGATTTAGTCCCAGATCTCTGTACTCGGGTGAATGTATGACATTGTTCTGCATTCTGTCTATCAACTGTTGTTTTGCATTTGTCACCCCGAGTGGGCTGGGTATGCTCAGACGTGAGTCCCATGCTCTCCACACTACTGGAGTCAAGCTATCCTGGCTGAAGACGGCTGATAGCCAGAAACCGGTCCTAGGATGCTTGATTCCGGTTCAGGAAAGATATGGCTTGGCAGTTCGGGCTGGACTGTTCCTATGAGGCATAGGGTCAAGGCTGATTTGCATATCGCCATGTCTGAAATGGGGTGGTGTGGAGTGCAAAAAAACGATGGATTTAGGCCCAGATCTCTGTACTGGGGTGAATGTATGACATTGTTCTGCATTCTGTCCATCAACTGTTGTTTTGCATTTGTCACCCCGAGTGGGATGGGTATGCTCAGACGTGTGTCCCATGCTCTCCACACTACTGGAGTCAAGCTATCCTGGCTGAAGACGGCTGATAGCCAGAAACCGGTTCTAGGATGCTTGATTACGGTCCAGAAAAGACATGGCTTGGCAGTTCGGGCTGGACCGTTCCCATGAGGCACAGGGTCAAGGCTGATTTGCATATGGCCATGTCTGAACTGGGGTGGTGTGGAGTGCAAAAAAATGATGGATTTAGGCCCAGATCTCTGTACTGGGGTGAATGTATGACATTGTTCTGCATTCTGTCCATCAACAGTTGTTTTGCATTTGTCACCCCGAGTGGGATAGGTATGCTCAGACGTGAGTCCCATGCTCTCCACACTACTGGAGTCAAGCTATCCTGGCTGAAGACGGCTGATAGCCAGAAACCGGTCCTAGGATGCTTGATTCCGGTATAGGAAAGACATGGCTTGGCAGTTCGGGCTGGACTGTTCCCATGAGGCACAGGGTCAAGGCTGATTTGCATATAGCCATGTCTGAACTGGGGTGGTGTGGAGTGCAAAAAAACGATGGATTTAGGCCCAGATCTATGTACTGGGATTAATGTATGACATTGTTCTGCATTCTGTCCATCAACTGTTGTTTTGCATTTGTCACCCCAAGTGGGATGGGTATGCTCAGACGTGAGTCCCATGCTCTCCATACTACTGGAGTCAAGCTATCCTGTCTAAAGATGGCTGATAGCCAGAAACCGGTCCTAGGATGCTTCATTCAGGTCCAGGAAAGACATGGCTTGGCAGTTCGGGCTGGACTATTCCCATGAGGCACAGGGTCAAGGCTGATTTGCATATGGCCATGTCTGAACTGGGGTGGCGTGGAGTACAAAAAAATTATGGATTTAGACCCAGATCTCTGTACTGGGGTGAATGTATGACATTGTTCTGCAATCTGTCCATCAACTGTTGTTTTGCATTTGTCACCCCGAGTGGGATGGGTATGCTCAGACGTGAGTCCCATGCTCTCCACACTACTGGAGTCAAGCTATCCTGGCTGAAGACGGCTGATAGCCAGAAACCAGTCCTAGGATGCTAGATTCCGGTCCAGGAAAGACATGGCTTGACAGTTCAGGCTGGACTGTTCCCATGAGGCACAGGGTCAAGGCTGATTTGCATTTGGCCATGTCTGAACTGGGGTGGTGAGGAGTGCAAAAAAACGATGGATTTAGTCCCAGATCTCTGTACTCGGGTGAATGTATGACATTGTTCTGCATTCTGTCTATCAACTGTTGTTTTGCATTTGTCACCCCGAGTGGGCTGGGTATGCTCAGACGTGAGTCCCATGCTCTCCACACTACTGGAGTCAAGCTATCCTGGCTGAAGACGGCTGATAGCCAGAAACCGGTCCTAGGATGCTTGATTCCGGTTCAGGAAAGATATGGCTTGGCAGTTCGGGCTGGACTGTTCCTATGAGGCATAGGGTCAAGGCTGATTTGCATATCGCCATGTCTGAAATGGGGTGGTGTGGAGTGCAAAAAAACGATGGATTTAGGCCCAGATCTCTGTACTGGGGTGAATGTATGACATTGTTCTGCATTCTGTCCATCAACTGTTGTTTTGCATTTGTCACCCCGAGTGGGATGGGTATGCTCAGACGTGTGTCCCATGCTCTCCACACTACTGGAGTCAAGCTATCCTGGCTGAAGACGGCTGATAGCCAGAAACCGGTTCTAGGATGCTTGATTACGGTCCAGAAAAGACATGGCTTGGCAGTTCGGGCTGGACCGTTCCCATGAGGCACAGGGTCAAGGCTGATTTGCATATGGCCATGTCTGAACTGGGGTGGTGTGGAGTGCAAACAAATGATGGATTTAGGCCCCGATCTCTGCACTGGGGTGAATGTATGACATTGTTCTGCATACAGTCCATCAACTGTTGTTTTGCATTTGTCACCCCGAGTGGGATGGGTATGCTCAGACGTGAGTTCCATGCCCTCCATACTACTGGAGTCAAGCTATCCTGGCTGAAGACGGCTGATAGCCAGAAACCGGTCCTAGGATGCTTGAGTCCGATCCAGGAAAGACATGGCTTGGCAGTTCGGGCTGGACTGTTCTCATGAGGCACAGGGTCAAGGCTGATTTGCATATGGCCATGTCTGAACTGGGGTGGTGTGGAGTGCAAATAAATGATGGATTTAGGCCCAGATCTCTGTACTGGGGTGAATGTATGACATTGTTCTGCATTCTGTCCATCAACTGTTGTTTTGCATTTGTCACCCCAAGTGGGATGGGTATGCTCAGGCGTGAGTCCCATGCTCTCCACACTACTGGAGTCAAGCTATCCTGGCTGAAGCCGGCTGATAGCCAGAAACCGGTCCTAGGATGCTTGATTCCGGTCCAGGAAAGACATGGCTTGGCAGTTCGGGCTGGACTGTTCCCATGAGGCACAGGGTCAAGGCTGATTTGCATATAGCCATGTCTGAAGTGGGGTGGTGTGGAGTGCAAAAAAACGATGGATTTAGGCCCAGATCTCTGTACTGGGATGAATGTATGACATTGTTCTGCATTCTGTCCATCAACTGTTGTTTTGCATTTGTCACCCCAAGTGGGATGGGTATGCTCAGGCGTGAGTCCCATGCTCTCCACACTACTGGAGTCAAGCTATCCTGGCTGAAGCCGGCTGATAGCCAGAAACCGGTCCTAGGATGCTTGATTCCGGTCCAGGAAAGACATGGCTTGGCAGTTCGGGCTGGACTATTCCCATGAGGCACAGGGTCAAGGCTGATTTGCATATGGCCATGTCTGAACTGGGGTGGCGTGGAGTACAAAAAAATTATGGATTTAGACCCAGATCTCTGTACTGGGGTGAATGTATGACATTGTTCTGCAATCTGTCCATCAACTGTTGTTTTGCATTTGTCACCCCGAGTGGGATGGGTATGCTCAGACGTGAGTCCCATGCTCTCCACACTACTGGAGTCAAGCTATCCTGGCTGAAGACGGCTGATAGCCAGAAACCAGTCCTAGGATGCTAGATTCCGGTCCAGGAAAGACATGGCTTGACAGTTCAGGCTGGACTGTTCCCATGAGGCACAGGGTCAAGGCTGATTTGCATTTGGCCATGTCTGAACTGGGGTGGTGAGGAGTGCAAAAAAACGATGGATTTAGTCCCAGATCTCTGTACTCGGGTGAATGTATGACATTGTTCTGCATTCTGTCTATCAACTGTTGTTTTGCATTTGTCACCCCGAGTGGGCTGGGTATGCTCAGACGTGAGTCCCATGCTCTCCACACTACTGGAGTCAAGCTATCCTGGCTGAAGACGGCTGATAGCCAGAAACCGGTCCTAGGATGCTTGATTCCGGTTCAGGAAAGATATGGCTTGGCAGTTCGGGCTGGACTGTTCCTATGAGGCATAGGGTCAAGGCTGATTTGCATATCGCCATGTCTGAAATGGGGTGGTGTGGAGTGCAAAAAAACGATGGATTTAGGCCCAGATCTCTGTACTGGGGTGAATGTATGACATTGTTCTGCATTCTGTCCATCAACTGTTGTTTTGCATTTGTCACCCCGAGTGGGATGGGTATGCTCAGACGTGTGTCCCATGCTCTCCACACTACTGGAGTCAAGCTATCCTGGCTGAAGACGGCTGATAGCCAGAAACCGGTTCTAGGATGCTTGATTACGGTCCAGAAAAGACATGGCTTGGCAGTTCGGGCTGGACCGTTCCCATGAGGCACAGGGTCAAGGCTGATTTGCATATGGCCATGTCTGAACTGGGGTGGTGTGGAGTGCAAATAAATGATGGATTTAGGCCCAGATCTCTGCACTGGGGTGAATGTATGACATTGTTCTGCATACAGTCCATCAACTGTTGTTTTGCATTTGTCACCCCGAGTGGGATGGGTATGCTCAGACGTGAGTTCCATGCCCTCCATACTACTGGAGTCAAGCTATCCTGGCTGAAGACGGCTGATAGCCAGAAACCGGTCCTAGGATGCTTGAGTCCGATCCAGGAAAGACATGGCTTGGCAGTTCGGGCTGGACTGTTCTCATGAGGCACAGGGTCAAGGCTGATTTGCATATGGCCATGTCTGAACTGGGGTGGTGTGGAGTGCAAATAAATGATGGATTTAGGCCCAGATCTCTGTACTGGGGTGAATGTATGACATTGTTCTGCATTCTGTCCATCAACTGTTGTTTTGCATTTGTCACCCCAAGTGGGATGGGTATGCTCAGGCGTGAGTCCCATGCTCTCCACACTACTGGAGTCAAGCTATCCTGGCTGAAGCCGGCTGATAGCCAGAAACCGGTCCTAGGATGCTTGATTCCGGTCCAGGAAAGACATGGCTTGGCAGTTCGGGCTGGACTGTTCCCATGAGGCACAGGGTCAAGGCTGATTTGCATATAGCCATGTCTGAAGTGGGGTGGTGTGGAGTGCAAAAAAACGATGGATTTAGGCCCAGATCTCTGTACTGGGTTGAATGTATGACCTTCTTCTGCATTCTGTCCATCAACTGTTGTTTTGCATTTGTCACCCCGAGTGGGATGGGTATGCTCAGACGTGAGTCCCATGCTCTCCACACTACTGGAGTCAAGCTATCCTGGCTAAAGATGGCTGATAGCCAGAAACCGGTCCTAGGATGCTTGATTCAGGTCCAGGAAAGACATGGCTTGGCAGTTCGGGCTGGACTGTTCCCATGAGGCACAGGGTCAAGGCTGATTTGCATATGGCCATGTCTGAACTGGGGTGGTGTGCAGTGCAAAAAAAGATGGATTTAGGGCCAGATCTCTGTACTGGGGTGAATGTATGACATTGCTCTGCATTCTGTCCATCAACTGTTGTTTTGCATTTGTCGCCCAGAGTGGGATGGGTATGCTCAGACGTGAGTCCCATGCTCTCCACACTACTGGAGTCAAGCTATCCTGGCTGAAGACGGCTGATAGCCAGAAACCGGTCCGAGGATGCTTGATTCAGGTCCAGGAAAGACATGACTTGGCAGTTCGGGCTGGACTGTTCCCATGAGGCACAGGGTCAAGGCTGATTTGCATATGGCCATGTCTAAACTGGGGTGGTGTGGAGTGCAAAAAATGATGGATTTAGTCCCAGATCTCTGTACTCGGGTGAATGTATGACATTGTTCTGCATTCTGTCCATCAACTGTTGTTTTGCATTTGTCACCCCGAGTGGGCTGGGTATGCTCAGACGTGTGTCCCATGCTCTCCACACTACTGGAGTCAAGCTATCCTGGCTGAAGACGGCTGATAGCCAGAAACCGGTTCTAGGATGCTTGATTACGGTCCAGAAAAGACATGGCTTGGCAGTTCGGGCTGGACCGTTCCCATGAGGCACAGGGTCAAGGCTGATTTGCATATGGCCATGTCTGAACTGGGGTGGTGTGGAGTGCAAAAAAATGATGGATTTAGGCCCAGATCTCTGTACTGGGGTGAATGTATGACATTGTTCTGCATTCTGTCCATCAACTGTTGTTTTGCATTTGTCACCCCGAGAGGGATGGGTATGCTCAGACGTGAGTTCCATGCTCTCCATACTACTGGAGTCAAGCTATCCTGGCTGAAGACGGCTGATAGCCAGAAACCGGTCCTAGGATGCTTGAGTCCGATCCAGGAAAGACATGGCTTGGCAGTTCGGGCTGGACTGTTCCCATGAGGCACAGGGTCAAGGCTGATTTGCATATGGCCATGTCTGAACTGGGGTGGTGTGGAGTGCAAATAAATGATGGATTTAGGCCCAGATCTCTGTACTGGGGTGAATGTATGACATTGTTCTGCATTCTGTCCATCAACTGTTGTTTTGCATTTGTCACCCCAAGTGGGATGGGTATGCTCTGGCGTGAGTCCCATGCTCTCCACACTACTGGAGTCAAACTATCCTGGCTGAAGACGGCTGATAGCCAGAAACCGGTCCTAGGATGCTTTTTTACGGTCCAGGAAAGACATGGCTTGGCAGTTCGGGCTGGACTGTTCCCATGAGTCACAGGGTCAAGGCTGATTTGCATATAGCCATGTCTGAAGTGGGGTGGTGTGGAGTGCAAAAAAACGATGGATTTAGGCCCAGATCTCTGCACTGGGATGAATGTATGACATTCTTCTGCATTCTGTCCATCAACTGTTGTTTTGCATTTGTCACACCGAGTGGGATGGGTATGCTCAGACGTGAGTCCCATGCTCTCCACACTACTGGAGTCAAGCTATCCTGGCTAAAGATGGCTGATAGCCAGAAACCGGTCCTAGGATGCTTGATTCAGGTCCAGGAAAGACATGGCTTGGCAGTTCGGGCTGGACTGTTCCCATGAGGCACAGGGTCAAGGCTGATTTGCATATGGCCATGTCTGAACTGGGGTGGTGTGCAGTGCAAAAAAACGATGGATTTAGGGCCAGATCTCTGTACTGGGGTGAATGTATGACATTGCTCTGCATTCTGTCCATCAACTGTTGTTTTGCATTTGTCACCCAGAGTGGGATGGGTATGCTCAGACGTGAGTCCCATGCTCTCCAGACTACTGGAGTCAAGCTATCCTGGCTGAAGACGGCTGATAGCCAGAAACCGGTCCTAGGATGCTTGATTCAGGTCCAGGAAAGACATGACTTGGCAGTTCGGGCTGGACTGTTCCCATGAGGCACAGGGTCAAGGCTGATTTGCATATGGCCATGTCTAAACTGGGGTGGTGTGGAGTGCAAAAAACGATGGATTTAGGCCCAGATCTCTGTACTGGGGTAAATGTATGACATTGTTCTGCATTCTGTCCATCAACTGTTGTTTTGCATTGGTCACCCCGAGTGGGATGGGTATGCTCAGACGTGAGTCCCATGCTCTCCACACTAATGGAGTCAAGCTATCCTGGCTGAAGACGGCTGATAGCCAGAAACCGGTCCTAGGATGCTTGATTCCGGTCCAGGAAAGACATGGCTTGGCAGTTCGGGCTGGACTATTCCTATGAGGCACAGGGTCAAGGCTGATTTGCATATGGCCATGTCTGAACTGGGGTGGTGTGGAGTGCAAAAAAACGATGGATTTAGGCCCAGATCTCTGTACTGGGGTGAATGTATGACATTGTTCTGCATTCTGTCCATCAACTGTTGTTTTGCATTTGTCACCCCGAGTGGGATGGGTATGCTCAGACGTAAGTCCCGTGCTCTCCACACTACTGGAGCTAAGCTATCCTGGCTGAAGACGACTGATAGCCAGAAACCGGTCCTAGGATTAGGATGCTTGATTCCGGTAAAGGAAAGACATGGCTTGGCAGTTCGGGCTGGACTGTTCCCATGAGGCACAGGGTCAAGGCTGACTTGCATATGGCCATCTCTGAACTGGTATGGTGTGGAGTGCAAAAAAACGATGGATTTAGGCCCAGATCTCTGTACTGGGGTGAATGTATGACATTGTTCTGCATTCTGTCCATCAACTGTTGTTTTGCATTGGTCACCCCGAGTGGGATGGGTATGCACAGACGTGATTCCCATGCTCTCCACACTAATGGAGTCAAGCTATCCTGGCTGAAGATGGCTGATAGCCTGAAACTGGTCCTAGGATGCTTGATTCAGGTCCAGGAAAGACATGACTGGGCAGTTCGGGCTGGACTGTTCCCATGAGGCACAGGGTCAAGGCTGATTTGCATATGGCCATGTCTAAACTGGGGTGGTGTGGAGTGCAAAAAACGATGGATTTAGGCCCAGATCTCTGTACTGGGGTGAATGTATGACATTGTTCTGCATTCTGTCCATCAACTGTTGTTTTGCATTGGTCACCCCGAGTGGGATGGGTATGCTCAGACGTGAGTCCCATGCTCTCCACACTAATGGAGTCAAGCTATCCTGGCTGAAGACGGCTGATAGCCAGAAACCGGTCCTAGGATGCTTGATTCCGGTCCAGGAAAGACATGGCTTGGCAGTTTGGGCTGGACTGTTCCTATGAGGCACAGGGTCAAGGCTGATTTGCATATGGCCATGTCTGAACTGGGGTGGTGTGGAGTGCAAAAAAACGATGGATTTAGGCCCAGATCTCTGTACTAGGGTGAATGTATGACATTGTTCTGCATTCTGTCCATCAACTGTTGTTTTGCATTTGTCAACCCGAGTGGGATGGGTATGCTCAGACGTGAGTCCCGTGCTCTCCACACTACTGGAGCTAAGCTATCCTGGCTGAAGACGGCTGATAGCCAGAAACCGGTCCTAGGATGCTTGATTCCGGTAAAGGAAAGACATGGCTTGGCAGTTCGGGCTGGACTGTTCCCATGAGGCACAGGGTCAAGGCTGACTTGCATATGGCCATGTCTGAACTGGTATGGTGTGGAGTGCAAAAAACGATGGATTTAGGCCCAGATCTCTGTACTGGGGTGAATGTATGACATTGTTCTGCATTCTGTCCATCAACTGTTGTTTTGCATTTGTCACCCCGAGTGGGAAGGGTATGCTCAGACGTGTGTCCCATGCTCTCCACACTACTGGAGTCAATTTATCCTGGCTGAAGACGGCTGATAGCCAGAAACCGGTTCTAGAATGCTTGATTACGGTCCAGAAAAGACATGGCTTGGCAGTTCGGGCTGGACCGTTCCCATGAGGCACAGGGTCAAGGCTGATTTGCATATAGCCATGTCTGAACTGGGGTGGTGTGGAGTGCAAAAAAACGATGGATTTAGGCCCAGATCTATGTACTGGGATTAATGTATGACATTGTTCTGCATTCTGTCCATCAACTGTTGTTTTGCATTTGTCACCCCGAGTGGGATGAGCATGCTCAGACGTGAGTCCCATGCTCTCCATACTACTGGAGTCAAGCTATCCTGTCTAAAGATGGCTGATAGCCAGAAACCGGTCCTAGGATGCTTCATTCAGGTCCAGGAAAGACATGGCTTGGCAGTTCGGGCTGGACTGTTCCCATGAGGCACAGGGTCAAGGCTGATTTGCATATGGCCATGTCTGAACTGGGGTGGTGTGGAGTGCAAAAAAATGATGGATTTAGGCCCAGATCTCTGTACTGGGGTAAAAATATGACATTGTTCTGCAATCTGTCCATCAACTGTTGTTTTGCATTTGTTACCCCGAGTGGGATGGGTATGCCTAGACGTGAGTCCCATGCTCTCCACACTACTGGAGTCAAGCTATCCTGGCTGAAGACGGCTGATAGCCAGAAACCGGTCCTAGGATGCTAGATTCCGGTCCAGGAAAGACATGGCTTGACAGTTCGGGCTGGACTGTTCCCATGAGGCACAGGGTCAAGGCTGATTTGCATATGACCATGTCTGAACTGGGGTGGTGAGGAGTGCAAAAAAACGATAGATTTAGGCCCAGATCTCTGTACTGGGGTGAATGTATGACATTGTTCTGCATTCTGTCCATCAACTGTTGTTTTGCATTTGTCACCCCAAGTGGATGGGTATGATCAGACGTGAGTCCCATGCTCTCCACACTACTGGAGTCAAGCTATCCTGGCTGAAGACGGCTGATAGCCAGAAACCTGTCCTAGGATGCTTGATTCCGGTCCAGGAAAGACATGGCTTGGCAGTTCGGGCTGGACTGTTCCCATGAGGCACAGGGTCAAGGCTGATTTGCATATAGCCATGTCTGAACTGGGGTGGTGTGGAGTGCAAAAAAACGAAGGATTTAGGCCCAGATCTCTGTACTGGGATGAATGTATGACATTGTTCTGCATTCTGTCCATCAACTGTTGTTTTGCATTTGTCACCCTAAGTGGGATGGGTATGCTCAGACGTGAGTCCCATGCTCTCCACACTAATGGAGTCAAGCTATCCTGGCTGAAGACGGCTGATAGCCAGAAACCGGTTCTAGGATGCTTGATTACGGTCCAGAAAAGACATGGCTTGGCAGTTCGGGCTGGACCGTTCCCATGAGGCACAGGGTCAAGGCTGATTTGCATATGGCCATGTCTGAACTGGGGTGGTGTGGAGTGCAAACAAATGATGGATTTAGGCCCAGATCTCTGCACTGGGGTGAATGTATGACATTGTTCTGCATACAGTCCATCAACTGTTGTTTTGCATTTGTCACCCCGAGTGGGATGGGTATGCTCAGACGTGAGTTCCATGCCCTCCATACTACTGGAGTCAAGCTATCCTGGCTGAAGACGGCTGATAGCCAGAAACCGGTCCTAGGATGCTTGAGTCCGATCCAGGAAAGACATGGCTTGGCAGTTCGGGCTGGACTGTTCTCATGAGGCACAGGGTCAAGGCTGATTTGCATATGGCCATGTCTGAACTGGGGTGGTGTGGAGTGCAAATAAATGATGGATTTAGGCCCAGATCTCTGTACTGGGGTGAATGTATGACATTGTTCTGCATTCTGTCCATCAACTGTTGTTTTGCATTTGTCACCCCAAGTGGGATGGGTATGCTCAGGCGTGAGTCCCATGCTCTCCACACTACTGGAGTCAAGCTATCCTGGCTGAAGCCGGCTGATAGCCAGAAACCGGTCCTAGGATGCTTGATTCCGGTCCAGGAAAGACATGGCTTGGCAGTTCGGGCTGGACTGTTCCCATGAGGCACAGGGTCAAGGCTGATTTGCATATAGCCATGTCTGAAGTGGGGTGGTGTGGAGTGCAAAAAAACGATGGATTTAGGCCCAGATCTCTGTACTGGGATGAATGTATGACATTGTTCTGCATTCTGTCCATCAACTGTTGTTTTGCATTTGTCACCCCAAGTGGGATGGGTATGCTCAGGCGTGTGTCCCATGCTCTCCACACTACTGGAGTCAATTTATCCTGGCTGAAGACGGCTGATAGCCAGAAACCGGTTCTAGAATGCTTGATTACGGTCCAGAAAAGACATGGCTTGGCAGTTCGGGCTGGACCGTTCCCATGAGGCACAGGGTCAAGGCTGATTTGCATATAGCCATGTCTGAACTGGGGTGGTGTGGAGTGCAAAAAAACGATGGATTTAGGCCCAGATCTATGTACTGGGATTAATGTATGACATTGTTCTGCATTCTGTCCATCAACTGTTGTTTTGCATTTGTCACCCCGAGTGGGATGAGCATGCTCAGACGTGAGTCCCATGCTCTCCATACTACTGGAGTCAAGCTATCCTGTCTAAAGATGGCTGATAGCCAGAAACCGGTCCTAGGATGCTTCATTCAGGTCCAGGAAAGACATGGCTTGGCAGTTCGGGCTGGACTGTTCCCATGAGGCACAGGGTCAAGGCTGATTTGCATATGGCCATGTCTGAACTGGGGTGGTGTGGAGTGCAAAAAAATGATGGATTTAGGCCCAGATCTCTGTACTGGGGTAAAAATATGACATTGTTCTGCAATCTGTCCATCAACTGTTGTTTTGCATTTGTTACCCCGAGTGGGATGGGTATGCCTAGACGTGAGTCCCATGCTCTCCACACTACTGGAGTCAAGCTATCCTGGCTGAAGACGGCTGATAGCCAGAAACCGGTCCTAGGATGCTAGATTCCGGTCCAGGAAAGACATGGCTTGACAGTTCGGGCTGGACTGTTCCCATGAGGCACAGGGTCAAGGCTGATTTGCATATGACCATGTCTGAACTGGGGTGGTGAGGAGTGCAAAAAAACGATAGATTTAGGCCCAGATCTCTGTACTGGGGTGAATGTATGACATTGTTCTGCATTCTGTCCATCAACTGTTGTTTTGCATTTGTCACCCCAAGTGGATGGGTATGATCAGACGTGAGTCCCATGCTCTCCACACTACTGGAGTCAAGCTATCCTGGCTGAAGACGGCTGATAGCCAGAAACCTGTCCTAGGATGCTTGATTCCGGTCCAGGAAAGACATGGCTTGGCAGTTCGGGCTGGACTGTTCCCATGAGGCACAGGGTCAAGGCTGATTTGCATATAGCCATGTCTGAACTGGGGTGGTGTGGAGTGCAAAAAAACGAAGGATTTAGGCCCAGATCTCTGTACTGGGATGAATGTATGACATTGTTCTGCATTCTGTCCATCAACTGTTGTTTTGCATTTGTCACCCTAAGTGGGATGGGTATGCTCAGACGTGAGTCCCATGCTCTCCACACTAATGGAGTCAAGCTATCCTGGCTGAAGACGGCTGATAGCCAGAAACCGGTCCTAGGATGCTTGATTCAGGTCCAGGAAAGACATGACTTGGCAGTTCGGGCTGGACTGTTCCCATGAGGCACAGGGTCAAGGCTGATTTGCATATGGCCATGTCTAAACTGGGGTGGTGTGGAGTGCAAAAAACGATGGATTTAGGCCCAGATCTCTGTACTGGGGTGAATGTATGACATTGTTCTGCATTCTGTCCATCAACTGTTGTTTTGCATTGGTCACCCCGAGTGGGATGGGTATGCTCAGACGTGAGTCCCATGCTCTCCACACTACTGGAGTCAAGCTATCCTGGCTGAAGACGGCTGATAGCCAGAAACCGGTCCTAGGATGCTTGATTCCGGTATAGGAAAGACATGGCTTGGCAGTTCGGGCTGGACTGTTCCCATGAGGCACAGGGTCAAGGCTGATTTGCATATAGCCATGTCTGAACTGGGGTGGTGTGGAGTGCAAAAAAACGATGGATTTAGGCCCAGATCTATGTACTGGAATTAATGTATGACATTGTTCTGCATTCTGTCCATCAACTGTTGTTTTGCATTTGTCACCCCGAGTGGGATGGGTATGCTCAGAGTGAGTCCCATGCTCTCCATACTACTGGAGTCAAGCTATCCTGTCTAAAGATGGCTGATAGCCAGAAACCGGTCCTAGGATGCTTCATTCAGGTCCAGGAAAGACATGGCTTGGCAGTTCGGGCTGGACTGTTCCCATGAGGCACAGGGTCAAGGCTGATTTGCATATGGCCATGTCTGAACTGGGGTGGCGTGGAGTACAAAAAAATTATGGATTTAGGCCCAGATCTCTGTACTGGGGTGAATGTATGACATTGTTCTGCAATCTGTCCATCAACTGTTGTTTTGCATTTGTTACCCCGAGTGGGATGGGTATGCTCAGACGTGAGTCCCATGCTCTCCACACTACTGGAGTCAAGCTATCCTGGCTGAAGACGGCTGATAGCCAGAAACCTGTCCTAGGATGCTAGATTCCGGTCCAGGAAAGACATGGCTTGACAGTTCAGGCTGGACTGTTCCCATGAGGCACAGGGTCAAGGCTGATTTGCATTTGGCCATGTCTGAACTGGGGTGGTGAGGAGTGCAAAAAAACGATGGATTTAGTCCCAGATCTCTGTACTCGGGTGAATGTATGACATTGTTCTGCATTCTGTCCATCAATTGTTGTTTTGCATTTGTCACCCCGAGTGGGATGGGTATGCTCAGACGTGAGTCCCATGCTCTCCACACTAATGGAGTCAAGCTATCCTGGCTGAAGACGGCCGATAGCCAGAAACCGGTCCTAGGATGCTTGATTCGGTCCAGGAAAGACATGGCTTGGCAGTTCGGGCTGGACTGTTCTCATGAGGCACAGGGTAAAGGCTGATTTGCAGATGGCCATGTCTGAACTGGGGTGGTGTGGAATGCAAAAAAATGATGGATTTATGCCCAGATCTCTGTACTGGGGTGTATGTATGACATTGTTCTGCATTCTGTCCATCAACTGTTGTTTTGCATTTGTCACCCCAAGTGGATGGGTATGATCAGACGTGAGTCCCATGCTCTCCACACTACTGGAGTCAAGCTATCCTGGCTGAAGACGGCTGATAGCCAGAAACCTGTCCTAGGATGCTTGATTCCGGTCCAGGAAAGACATGGCTAGGCAGTTCGGGCTGGACTGTTCCCATGAGGCACAGGGTCAAGGCTGAATTGCATATAGCCATGTCTGAACTGGGGTGGTGTGGAGTGCAAAAAACGATGGATTTAGGCCCAGATCTCTGTACAGGGGTGAATGTATGACATTGTTCTGCATTCTGTCCATCAACTGTTGTTTTGCATTTGTCACCCCGAGTGGGAAGGGTATGCTCAGACGTGTGTTCCATGCTCTCCACACTACTGGAGTCAATTTATCCTGGCTGAAGACGGCTGATAGCCAGAAACCGGTTCTAGAATGCTTGATTACGGTCCAGAAAAGACATGGCTTGGCAGTTCGGGCTGGACCGTTCCCATGAGGCACAGGGTCAAGGCTGATTTGCATATAGCCATGTCTGAACTGGGGTGGTGTGGAGTGCAAAAAAACGATGGATTTAGGCCCAGATCTATGTACTGGGATTAATGTATGACATTGTTCTGCATTCTGTCCATCAACTGTTGTTTTGCATTTGTCACCCCGAGTGGGATGAGCATGCTCAGACGTGAGTCCCATGCTCTCCATACTACTGGAGTCAAGCTATCCTGTCTAAAGATGGCTGATAGCCAGAAACCGGTCCTAGGATGCTTCATTCAGGTCCAGGAAAGACATGGCTTGGCAGTTCGGGCTGGACTGTTCCCATGAGGCACAGGGTCAAGGCTGATTTGCATATGGCCATGTCTGAACTGGGGTGGTGTGGAGTGCAAAAAAATGATGGATTTAGGCCCAGATCTCTGTACTGGGGTAAAAATATGACATTGTTCTGCAATCTGTCCATCAACTGTTGTTTTGCATTTGTTACCCCGAGTGGGATGGGTATGCCTAGACGTGAGTCCCATGCTCTCCACACTACTGGAGTCAAGCTATCCTGGCTGAAGACGGCTGATAGCCAGAAACCGGTCCTAGGATGCTAGATTCCGGTCCAGGAAAGACATGGCTTGACAGTTCGGGCTGGACTGTTCCCATGAGGCACAGGGTCAAGGCTGATTTGCATATGACCATGTCTGAACTGGGGTGGTGAGGAGTGCAAAAAAACGATAGATTTAGGCCCAGATCTCTGTACTGGGGTGAATGTATGACATTGTTCTGCATTCTGTCCATCAACTGTTGTTTTGCATTTGTCACCCCGAGTGGGCTGGGTATGCTCAGACGTGAGTCCCATGCTCTCCATACTACTGGAGTCAAGCTATCCTGTCTAAAGATGGCTGATAGCCAGAAACCGGTCCTAGGATGCTTCATTCAGGTCCAGGAAAGACATGGCTTGGCAGTTCGGGCTGGACTGTTCCCATGAGGCACAGGGTCAAGGCTCATTTGCATATGGCCATGTCTGAATTGGGGTGGTGTGGAGTGCAAAAAAACGATGGATTTAGGCCCAGATCTCTGTACTGGGGTGAATGTATGACATTGTTCTGCATTCTGTCCATCAACTGTTGTTTTGCATTTGTCACCCCAAGTGGATGGGTATGATCAGACGTGAGTCCCATGCTCTCCACACTACTGGAGTCAAGCTATCCTGGCTGAAGACGGCTGATAGCCAGAAACCTGTCCTAGGATGCTTGATTCCGGTCCAGGAAAGACATGGCTTGGCAGTTCGGGCTGGACTGTTCCCATGAGGCACAGGGTCAAGGCTGATTTGCATATAGCCATGTCTGAACTGGGGTGGTGTGGAGTGCAAAAAAACGAAGGATTTAGGCCCAGATCTCTGTACTGGGATGAATGTATGACATTGTTCTGCATTCTGTCCATCAACTGTTGTTTTGCATTTGTCACCCTGAGTGGGATGGGTATGCTCAGACGTGAGTCCCATGCTCTCCACACTAATGGAGTCAAGCTATCCTGGCTGAAGACGGCTGATAGCCAGAAACCGGTCCTAGGATGCTTGATTCAGGTCCAGGAAAGACATGACTTGGCAGTTCGGGCTGGACTGTTCCCATGAGGCACAGGGTCAAGGCTGATTTGCATATGGCCATGTCTAAACTGGGGTGGTGTGGAGTGCAAAAAACGATGGATTTAGGCCCAGATCTCTGTACTGGGGTGAATGTATGACATTGTTCTGCATTCTGTCCATCAACTGTTGTTTTGCATTGGTCACCCCGAGTGGGATGGGTATGCTCAGACGTGAGTCCCATGCTCTCCACACTACTGGAGTCAAGCTATCCTGGCTGAAGACGGCTGATAGCCAGAAACCGGTCCTAGGATGCTTGATTCCGGTATAGGAAAGACATGGCTTGGCAGTTCGGGCTGGACTGTTCCCATGAGGCACAGGGTCAAGGCTGATTTGCATATAGCCATGTCTGAACTGGGGTGGTGTGGAGTGCAAAAAAACGATGGATTTAGGCCCAGATCTATGTACTGGAATTAATGTATGACATTGTTCTGCATTCTGTCCATCAACTGTTGTTTTGCATTTGTCACCCCGAGTGGGATGGGTATGCTCAGAGTGAGTCCCATGCTCTCCATACTACTGGAGTCAAGCTATCCTGTCTAAAGATGGCTGATAGCCAGAAACCGGTCCTAGGATGCTTCATTCAGGTCCAGGAAAGACATGGCTTGGCAGTTCGGGCTGGACTGTTCCCATGAGGCACAGGGTCAAGGCTGATTTGCATATGGCCATGTCTGAACTGGGGTGGCGTGGAGTACAAAAAAATTATGGATTTAGGCCCAGATCTCTGTACTGGGGTGAATGTATGACATTGTTCTGCAATCTGTCCATCAACTGTTGTTTTGCATTTGTTACCCCGAGTGGGATGGGTATGCTCAGACGTGAGTCCCATGCTCTCCACACTACTGGAGTCAAGCTATCCTGGCTGAAGACGGCTGATAGCCAGAAACCGGTCCTAGGATGCTTGATTCCGGTCCAGGAAAGACATGGCTTGGCAGTTCGGGCTGGACTGTTCTCATGAGGCACAGGGTAAAGGCTGATTTGCAGATGGCCATGTCTGAACTGGGGTGGTGTGGAATGCAAAAAAATGATGGATTTATGCCCAGATCTCTGTACTGGGGTGTATGTATGACATTGTTCTGCATTCTGTCCATCAACTGTTGTTTTGCATTTGTCACCCCAAGTGGATGGGTATGATCAGACGTGAGTCCCATGCTCTCCACACTACTGGAGTCAAGCTATCCTGGCTGAAGACGGCTGATAGCCAGAAACCTGTCCTAGGATGCTTGATTCCGGTCCAGGAAAGACATGGCTTGGCAGTTCGGGCTGGACTGTTCCCATGAGGCACAGGGTCAAGGCTGAATTGCATATAGCCATGTCTGAACTGGGGTGGTGTGGAGTGCAAAAAAACGATGGATTTAGGCCCAGATCTCTGTACTGGGATGAATGTATGACATTGTTCTGCATTCTGTCCATCAACTGTTGTTTTGCATTTTTCACCCTGAGTGGGATGGGTATGCTCAGACGTGAGTCCCATGCTCTCCACACTAATGGAGTCAAGCTATCCTGGCTGAAGACGGCTGATAGCCAGAAACCGTTCCTAGGATGCTTGATTCCGGTCCAGGAAAGACATGGCTTGGCAGTTCGGGCTGGACTGTTCCCATGAGGCACAGGGTCAAGGCTGATTTGCATATAGCCATGTCTGAAGTGGGGTGGTGTGGAGTGCAAAAAAACGATGGATTTAGGCCCAGATCTCTGTACTGGGATGAATGTATGACATTCTTCTGCTTTCTGTCCATCAACTGTTGTTTTGCATTTGTCACCCCGAGTGGGATGGGTATGCTCAGACGTGAGTCCCATGCTCTCCACACTACTGGAGTCAAGCTATCCTGGCTAAAGATGGCTGATAGCCAGAAACCGGTCCTAGGATGCTTGATTCAGGTCCAGGAAAGACATGGCTTGGCAGTTCGGGCTGGACTGTTCCCATGAGGCACAGGGTCAAGGCTGAATTGCATATAGCCATGTCTGAACTGGGGTGGTGTGGAGTGCAAAAAACGATGGATTTAGGCCCAGATCTCTGTACAGGGGTGAATGTATGACATTGTTCTGCATTCTGTCCATCAACTGTTGTTTTGCATTTGTCACCCCGAGTGGGAAGGGTATGCTCAGACGTGTGTTCCATGCTCTCCACACTACTGGAGTCAATTTATCCTGGCTGAAGACGGCTGATAGCCAGAAACCGGTTCTAGAATGCTTGATTACGGTCCAGAAAAGACATGGCTTGGCAGTTCGGGCTGGACCGTTCCCATGAGGCACAGGGTCAAGGCTGATTTGCATATAGCCATGTCTGAACTGGGGTGGTGTGGAGTGCAAAAAAACGATGGATTTAGGCCCAGATCTATGTACTGGGATTAATGTATGACATTGTTCTGCATTCTGTCCATCAACTGTTGTTTTGCATTTGTCACCCCGAGTGGGATGAGCATGCTCAGACGTGAGTCCCATGCTCTCCATACTACTGGAGTCAAGCTATCCTGTCTAAAGATGGCTGATAGCCAGAAACCGGTCCTAGGATGCTTCATTCGGGTCCAGGAAAGACATGGCTTGGCAGTTCGGGCTGGACTGTTCCCATGAGGCACAGGGTCAAGGCTGATTTGCATATGGCCATGTCTGAACTGGGGTGGTGTGGAGTGCAAAAAAATGATGGATTTAGGCCCAGATCTCTGTACTGGGGTAAAAATATGACATTGTTCTGCAATCTGTCCATCAACTGTTGTTTTGCATTTGTTACCCCGAGTGGGATGGGTATGCCTAGACGTGAGTCCCATGCTCTCCACACTACTGGAGTCAAGCTATCCTGGCTGAAGACGGCTGATAGCCAGAAACCGGTCCTAGGATGCTAGATTCCGGTCCAGGAAAGACATGGCTTGACAGTTCGGGCTGGACTGTTCCCATGAGGCACAGGGTCAAGGCTGATTTGCATATGACCATGTCTGAACTGGGGTGGTGAGGAGTGCAAAAAAACGATAGATTTAGGCCCAGATCTCTGTACTGGGGTGAATGTATGACATTGTTCTGCATTCTGTCCATCAACTGTTGTTTTGCATTTGTCACCCCGAGTGGGCTGGGTATGCTCAGACGTGAGTCCCATGCTCTCCATACTACTGGAGTCAAGCTATCCTGTCTAAAGATGGCTGATAGCCAGAAACCGGTCCTAGGATGCTTCATTCAGGTCCAGGAAAGACATGGCTTGGCAGTTCGGGCTGGACTGTTCCCATGAGGCACAGGGTCAAGGCTGATTTGCATATGGCCATGTCTGAATTGGGGTGGTGTGGAGTGCAAAAAAACGATGGATTTAGGCCCAGATCTCTGTACTGGGGTGAATGTATGACATTGTTCTGCATTCTGTCCATCAACTGTTGTTTTGCATTTGTCACCCCAAGTGGATGGGTATGATCAGACGTGAGTCCCATGCTCTCCACACTACTGGAGTCAAGCTATCCTGGCTGAAGACGGCTGATAGCCAGAAACCTGTCCTAGGATGCTTGATTCCGGTCCAGGAAAGACATGGCTTGGCAGTTCGGGCTGGACTGTTCCCATGAGGCACAGGGTCAAGGCTGATTTGCATATAGCCATGTCTGAACTGGGGTGGTGTGGAGTGCAAAAAAACGAAGGATTTAGGCCCAGATCTCTGTACTGGGATGAATGTATGACATTGTTCTGCATTCTGTCCATCAACTGTTGTTTTGCATTTGTCACCCTGAGTGGGATGGGTATGCTCAGACGTGAGTCCCATGCTCTCCACACTAATGGAGTCAAGCTATCCTGGCTGAAGACGGCTGATAGCCAGAAACCGGTCCTAGGATGCTTGATTCAGGTCCAGGAAAGACATGACTTGGCAGTTCGGGCTGGACTGTTCCCATGAGGCACAGGGTCAAGGCTGATTTGCATATGGCCATGTCTAAACTGGGGTGGTGTGGAGTGCAAAAAACGATGGATTTAGGCCCAGATCTCTGTACTGGGGTGAATGTATGACATTGTTCTGCATTCTGTCCATCAACTGTTGTTTTGCATTGGTCACCCCGAGTGGGATGGGTATGCTCAGACGTGAGTCCCATGCTCTCCACACTACTGGAGTCAAGCTATCCTGGCTGAAGACGGCTGATAGCCAGAAACCGGTCCTAGGATGCTTGATTCCGGTATAGGAAAGACATGGCTTGGCAGTTCGGGCTGGACTGTTCCCATGAGGCACAGGGTCAAGGCTGATTTGCATATAGCCATGTCTGAACTGGGGTGGTGTGGAGTGCAAAAAAACGATGGATTTAGGCCCAGATCTATGTACTGGAATTAATGTATGACATTGTTCTGCATTCTGTCCATCAACTGTTGTTTTGCATTTGTCACCCCGAGTGGGATGGGTATGCTCAGAGTGAGTCCCATGCTCTCCATACTACTGGAGTCAAGCTATCCTGTCTAAAGATGGCTGATAGCCAGAAACCGGTCCTAGGATGCTTCATTCAGGTCCAGGAAAGACATGGCTTGGCAGTTCGGGCTGGACTGTTCCCATGAGGCACAGGGTCAAGGCTGATTTGCATATGGCCATGTCTGAACTGGGGTGGCGTGGAGTACAAAAAAATTATGGATTTAGGCCCAGATCTCTGTACTGGGGTGAATGTATGACATTGTTCTGCAATCTGTCCATCAACTGTTGTTTTGCATTTGTTACCCCGAGTGGGATGGGTATGCTCAGACGTGAGTCCCATGCTCTCCACACTACTGGAGTCAAGCTATCCTGGCTGAAGACGGCTGATAGCCAGAAACCGGTCCTAGGATGCTTGATTCCGGTCCAGGAAAGACATGGCTTGGCAGTTCGGGCTGGACTGTTCTCATGAGGCACAGGGTAAAGGCTGATTTGCAGATGGCCATGTCTGAACTGGGGTGGTGTGGAATGCAAAAAAATGATGGATTTATGCCCAGATCTCTGTACTGGGGTGTATGTATGACATTGTTCTGCATTCTGTCCATCAACTGTTGTTTTGCATTTGTCACCCCAAGTGGATGGGTATGATCAGACGTGAGTCCCATGCTCTCCACACTACTGGAGTCAAGCTATCCTGGCTGAAGACGGCTGATAGCCAGAAACCTGTCCTAGGATGCTTGATTCCGGTCCAGGAAAGACATGGCTTGGCAGTTCGGGCTGGACTGTTCCCATGAGGCACAGGGTCAAGGCTGAATTGCATATAGCCATGTCTGAACTGGGGTGGTGTGGAGTGCAAAAAAACGATGGATTTAGGCCCAGATCTCTGTACTGGGATGAATGTATGACATTGTTCTGCATTCTGTCCATCAACTGTTGTTTTGCATTTTTCACCCTGAGTGGGATGGGTATGCTCAGACGTGAGTCCCATGCTCTCCACACTAATGGAGTCAAGCTATCCTGGCTGAAGACGGCTGATAGCCAGAAACCGTTCCTAGGATGCTTGATTCCGGTCCAGGAAAGACATGGCTTGGCAGTTCGGGCTGGACTGTTCCCATGAGGCACAGGGTCAAGGCTGATTTGCATATAGCCATGTCTGAAGTGGGGTGGTGTGGAGTGCAAAAAAACGATGGATTTAGGCCCAGATCTCTGTACTGGGATGAATGTATGACATTCTTCTGCTTTCTGTCCATCAACTGTTTTTTTGCATTTGTCACCCCGAGTGGGATGGGTATGCTCAGACGTGAGTCCCATGCTCTCCACACTACTGGAGTCAAGCTATCCTGGCTAAAGATGGCTGATAGCCAGAAACCGGTCCTAGGATGCTTGATTCAGGTCCAGGAAAGACATGGCTTGGCAGTTCGGGCTGGACTGTTCCCATGAGGCACAGGGTCAAGGCTGATTTGCATATGGCCATGTCTGAACTGGGGTGGCGTGGAGTACAAAAAAATTATGGATTTAGGCCCAGATCTCTGTACTGGGGTGAATGTATGACATTGTTCTGCAATCTGTCCATCAACTGTTGTTTTGCATTTGTTACCCCGAGTGGGATGGGTATGCTCAGACGTGAGTCCCATGCTCTCCACACTACTGGAGTCAAGCTATCCTGGCTGAAGACGGCTGATAGCCAGAAACCGGTCCTAGGATGCTTGATTCCGGTCCAGGAAAGACATGGCTTGGCAGTTCGGGCTGGACTGTTCTCATGAGGCACAGGGTAAAGGCTGATTTGCAGATGGCCATGTCTGAACTGGGGTGGTGTGGAATGCAAAAAAATGATGGATTTATGCCCAGATCTCTGTACTGGGGTGTATGTATGACATTGTTCTGCATTCTGTCCATCAACTGTTGTTTTGCATTTGTCACCCCAAGTGGATGGGTATGATCAGACGTGAGTCCCATGCTCTCCACACTACTGGAGTCAAGCTATCCTGGCTGAAGACGGCTGATAGCCAGAAACCTGTCCTAGGATGCTTGATTCCGGTCCAGGAAAGACATGGCTTGGCAGTTCGGGCTGGACTGTTCCCATGAGGCACAGGGTCAAGGCTGAATTGCATATAGCCATGTCTGAACTGGGGTGGTGTGGAGTGCAAAAAAACGATGGATTTAGGCCCAGATCTCTGTACTGGGATGAATGTATGACATTGTTCTGCATTCTGTCCATCAACTGTTGTTTTGCATTTTTCACCCTGAGTGGGATGGGTATGCTCAGACGTGAGTCCCATGCTCTCCACACTAATGGAGTCAAGCTATCCTGGCTGAAGACGGCTGATAGCCAGAAACCGTTCCTAGGATGCTTGATTCCGGTCCAGGAAAGACATGGCTTGGCAGTTCGGGCTGGACTGTTCCCATGAGGCACAGGGTCAAGGCTGAGTTGCATATAGCCATGTCTGAAGTGGGGTGGTGTGGAGTGCAAAAAAACGATGGATTTAGGCCCAGATCTCTGTACTGGGATGAATGTATGACATTCTTCTGCTTTCTGTCCATCAACTGTTTTTTTGCATTTGTCACCCCGAGTGGGATGGGTATGCTCAGACGTGAGTCCCATGCTCTCCACACTACTGGAGTCAAGCTATCCTGGCTAAAGATGGCTGATAGCCAGAAACCGGTCCTAGGATGCTTGATTCAGGTCCAGGAAAGACATGGCTTGGCAGTTCGGGCTGGACTGTTCCCATGAGGCACAGGGTCAAGGCTGATTTGCATATGGCCATGTCTGAACTGGGGTGGTGTGCAGTGCAAAAAAACGATGGATTTAGGGCCAGATCTCTGTACTGGGGTGAATGTATGACATTGCTCTGCATTCTGTCCATCAACTGTTGTTTTGCATTTGTCACCCAGAGTGGGATGGGTATGATCAGACGTGAGTCCCATGCTCTCCACACTACTGGAGTCAAGCTATCCTGGCTGAAGACGGCTGATAGCCAGAAACCGGTCCTAGGATGCTTGATTCCGGTCCAGGAAAGACATGGCTTGGCAGTTCGGGCTGGACTATTCCTATGAGGCACAGGGTCAAGGCTGATTTGCATATGGCCATGTCTGAACTGGGGTGGTGTGGAGTGCAAAAAAACGATGGATTTAGGCCCAGATCTCTGTACTGGGGTGAATGTATGACATTGTTCTGCATTCTGTCCATCAACTGTTGTTTTGCATTTGTCACCCCGAGTGGGATGGGTATGCTCAGACGTGAGTCCCGTGCTCTCCACACTACTGGAGCTAAGCTATCCTGGCTGAAGACGACTGATAGCCAGAAACCGGTCCTAGGATTAGGATGCTTGATTCCGGTAAAGGAAAGACATGGCTTGGCAGTTCGGGCTGGACTGTTCCTATGAGGCACAGGGTCAAGGCTGACTTGCATATGGCCATCTCTGAACTGGTATGGTGTGGAGTGCAAAAAAACGATGGATTTAGGCCCAGATCTCTGTACTGGGGTGAATGTATGACATTGTTCTGCATTCTGTCCATCAACTGTTGTTTTGCATTGGTCACCCCGAGTGGGATGGGTATGCTCAGACGTGAGTCCCATGCTCTCCACACTAATGGAGTCAAGCTATCCTGGCTGAAGATGGCTGATAGCCAGAAACCGGTCCTAGGATGCTTGATTCAGGTCCAGGAAAGACATGACTTGGCAGTTCGGGCTGGACTGTTCCCATGAGGCACAGGGTCAAGGCTGATTTGCATATGGCCATGTCTGAACTGGGGTGGTGTGGAGTGCAAAAAAACGATGGATTTAGGCCCAGATCTCTGTACTGGGGTGAATGTATGACATTGTTCTGCATTCTGTCCATCAACTGGTGTTTTGCATTTGTCACCCCGAGTGGGATGGGTATGCTCAGAGTGAGTCCCATGCTTTCCATACTACTGGAGTCAAGCTATCCTGTCTAAAGATGGCTGATAGCCAGAAACCGGTCCTAGGATGCTTCATTCAGGTCCAGGAAAGACATGGCTTGGCAGTTCGGGCTGGACTGTTCCCATGAGGCACAGGGTCAAGGCTGATTTGCATATGGCCATGTCTGAACTGGGGTGGCGTGGAGTACAAAAAAATTATGGATTTAGGCCCAGATCTCTGTACTGGGGTGAATGTATGACATTGTTCTGCAATCTGTCCATCAACTGTTGTTTTGCATTTGTTACCCCGAGTGGGATGGGTATGCTCAGACGTGAGTCCCATGCTCTCCACACTACTGGAGTCAAGCTATCCTGGCTGAAGACGGCTGATAGCCAGAAACCGGTCCTAGGATGCTAGATTCCGGTCCAGGAAAGACATGGCTTGACAGTTCAGGCTGGACTGTTCCCATGAGGCACAGGGTCAAGGCTGATTTGCATTTGGCCATGTCTGAACTGGGGTGGTGAGGAGTGCAAAAAAACGATGGATTTAGTCCCAGATCTCTGTACTCGGGTGAATGTATGACATTGTTCTGCATTCTGTCCATCAATTGTTGTTTTGCATTTGTCACCCCGAGTGGGATGGGTATGCTCAGACGTGAGTCCCATGCTCTCCACACTAATGGAGTCAAGCTATCCTGGCTGAAGACGGCCGATAGCCAGAAACCGGTCCTAGGATGCTTGATTCCGGTCCAGGAAAGACATGGCTTGGCAGTTCGGGCTGGACTGTTCTCATGAGGCACAGGGTAAAGGCTGATTTGCAGATGGCTATGTCTGAACTGGGGTGGTGTGGAATGCAAAAAAATGATGGATTTATGCCCAGATCTCTGTACTGGGGTGTATGTATGACATTGTTCTGCATTCTGTCCATCAACTGTTGTTTTGCATTTGTCACCCCAAGTGGATGGGTATGATCAGACGTGAGTCCCATGCTCTCCACACTACTGGAGTCAAGCTATCCTGGCTGAAGACGGCTGATAGCCAGAAACCGTTCCTAGGATGCTTGATTCCGGTCCAGGAAAGACATGGCTTGGCAGTTCGGGCTGGACTGTTCCCATGAGGCACAGGGTCAAGGCTGATTTGCATATAGCCATGTCTGAAGTGGGGTGGTGTGGAGTGCAAAAAAACGATGGATTTAGGCCCAGATCTCTGTACTGGGATGAATGTATGACATTCTTCTGCTTTCTGTCCATCAACTGTTGTTTTGCATTTGTCACCCCGAGTGGGATGGGTATGCTCAGACGTGAGTCCCATGCTCTCCACACTACTGGAGTCAAGCTATCCTGGCTAAAGATGGCTGATAGCCAGAAACCGGTCCTAGGATGCTTGATTCAGGTCCAGGAAAGACATGGCTTGGCAGTTCGGGCTGGACTGTTCCCATGAGGCACAGGGTCAAGGCTGATTTGCATATGGCCATGTCTGAACTGGGGTGGTGTGCAGTGCAAAAAAACGATGGATTTAGGGCCAGATCTCTGTACTGGGGTGAATGTATGACATTGCTCTGCATTCTGTCCATCAACTGTTGTTTTGCATTTGTCACCCAGAGTGGGATGGGTATGCTCAGACGTGAGTCCCATGCTCTCCACACTACTGGAGTCAAGCTATCCTGGCTGAAGACGGCTGATAGCCAGAAACCGGTCCTAGGATGCTTGATTCAGGTCCAGGAAAGACATGACTTGGCAGTTCGGGCTGGACTGTTCCCATGAGGCACAGGGTCAAGGCTGATTTGCATATGGCCATGTCTAAACTGGGGTGGTGTGGAGTGCAAAAAACGATGGATTTAGGCCCAGATCTCTGTACTGGGGTAAATGTATGACATTGTTCTGCATTCTGTCCATCAACTGTTGTTTTGCATTGGTCACCCCGAGTGGGATGGGTATGCTCAGACGTGAGTCCCATGCTCTCCACACTAATGGAGTCAAGCTATCCTGGCTGAAGACGGCTGATAGCCAGAAACCGGTCCTAGGATGCTTGATTCCGGTCCAGGAAAGACATGGCTTGGCAGTTCGGGCTGGACTATTCCTATGAGGCACAGGGTCAAGGCTGATTTGCATATGGCCATGTCTGAACTGGGGTGGTGTGGAGTGCAAAAAAACGATGGATTTAGGCCCAGATCTCTGTACTGGGGTGAATGTATGACATTGTTCTGCATTCTGTCCATCAACTGTTGTTTTGCATTTGTCACCCCGAGTGGGATGGGTATGCTCAGACGTGAGTCCCGTGCTCTCCACACTACTGGAGCTAAGCTATCCTGGCTGAAGACGACTGATAGCCAGAAACCGGTCCTAGGATTAGGATGCTTGATTCCGGTAAAGGAAAGACATGGCTTGGCAGTTCGGGCTGGACTGTTCCTATGAGGCACAGGGTCAAGGCTGACTTGCATATGGCCATCTCTGAACTGGTATGGTGTGGAGTGCAAAAAAACGATGGATTTAGGCCCAGATCTCTGTACTGGGGTGAATGTATGACATTGTTCTGCATTCTGTCCATCAACTGTTGTTTTGCATTGGTCACCCCGAGTGGGATGGGTATGCTCAGACGTGAGTCCCATGCTCTCCACACTAATGGAGTCAAGCTATCCTGGCTGAAGATGGCTGATAGCCAGAAACCGGTCCTAGGATGCTTGATTCAGGTCCAGGAAAGACATGACGTGGCAGTTCGGGCTGGACTGTTCCCATGAGGCACAGGGTCAAGGCTGATTTGCATATGGCCATGTCTGAACTGGGGTGGTGTGGAGTGCAAAAAAACGATGGATTTAGGCCCAGATCTCTGTACTGGGGTGAATGTATGACATTGTTCTGCATTCTGTCCATCAACTGTTGTTTTGCATTTGTCACCCCGAGTGGGATGGGTATGCTCAGAGTGAGTCCCATGCTCTCCATACTACTGGAGTCAAGCTATCCTGTCTAAAGATGGCTGATAGCCAGAAACCGGTCCTAGGATGCTTCATTCAGGTCCAGGAAAGACATGGCTTGGCAGTTCGGGCTGGACTGTTCCCATGAGGCACAGGGTCAAGGCTGATTTGCATATGGCCATGTCTGAACTGGGGTGGCGTGGAGTACAAAAAAATTATGGATTTAGGCCCAGATCTCTGTACTGGGGTGAATGTATGACATTGTTCTGCAATCTGTCCATCAACTGTTGTTTTGCATTTGTTACCCCGAGTGGGATGGGTATGCTCAGACGTGAGTCCCATGCTCTCCACACTACTGGAGTCAAGCTATCCTGGCTGAAGACGGCTGATAGCCAGAAACCGGTCCTAGGATGCTAGATTCCGGTCCAGGAAAGACATGGCTTGACAGTTCAGGCTGGACTGTTCCCATGAGGCACAGGGTCAAGGCTGATTTGCATTTGGCCATGTCTGAACTGGGGTGGTGAGGAGTGCAAAAAAACGATGGATTTAGTCCCAGATCTCTGTACTCGGGTGAATGTATGACATTGTTCTGCATTCTGTCCATCAATTGTTGTTTTGCATTTGTCACCCCGAGTGGGATGGGTATGCTCAGACGTGAGTCCCATGCTCTCCACACTAATGGAGTCAAGCTATCCTGGCTGAAGACGGCCGATAGCCAGAAACCGGTCCTAGGATGCTTGATTCCGGTCCAGGAAAGACATGGCTTGGCAGTTCGGGCTGGACTGTTCTCATGAGGCACAGGGTAAAGGCTGATTTGCAGATGGCCATGTCTGAACTGGGGTGGTGTGGAATGCAAAAAAATTATGGATTTATGCCCAGATCTCTGTACTGGGGTGTATGTATGACATTGTTCTGCATTCTGTCCATCAACTGTTGTTTTGCATTTGTCACCCCAAGTGGATGGGTATGATCAGACGTGAGTCCCATGCTCTCCAAACTACTGGAGTCAAGCTATCCTGGCTGAAGACGGCTGATAGCCAGAAACCTGTCCTAGGATGCTTGATTCCGGTCCAGGAAAGACATGGCTTGGCAGTTCGGGCTGGACTGTTCCCATGAGGCACAGGGTCAAGGCTGAATTGCATATAGCCATGTCTGAACTGGGGTGGTGTGGAGTACAAAAAAACGATGGATTTAGGCCCAGATCTCTGTACTGGGATGAATGTATGACATTGTTCTGCATTCTGTCCATCAACTGTTGTTTTGCATTTTTCACCCTGAGTGGGATGGGTATGCTCAGACGTGAGTCCCATGCTCTCCACACTAATGGAGTCAAGCTATCCTGGCTGAAGACGGCTGATAGCCAGAAACCGTTCCTAGGATGCTTGATTCCGGTCCAGGAAAGACATGGCTTGGCAGTTCGGGCTGGACTGTTCCCATGAGGCACAGGGTCAAGGCTGATTTGCATATAGCCATGTCTGAAGTGGGGGTGTGTGGAGTGCAAAAAAACGATGGATTTAGGCCCAGATCTCTGTACTGGGATGAATGTATGACATTCTTCTGCTTTCTGTCCATCAACTGTTGTTTTGCATTTGTCACCCCGAGTGGGATGGGTATGCTCAGACGTGAGTCCCATGCTCTCCACACTACTGGAGTCAAGCTATCCTGGCTAAAGATGGCTGATAGCCAGAAACCGGTCCTAGGATGCTTGATTCAGGTCCAGGAAAGACATGGCTTGGCAGTTCGGGCTGGACTGTTCCCATGAGGCACAGGGTCAAGGCTGATTTGCATATGGCCATGTCTGAACTGGGGTGGTGTGCAGTGCAAAAAAACGATGGATTTAGGGCCAGATCTCTGTACTGGGGTAAATGTATGACATTGTTCTGCATTCTGTCCATCAACTGTTGTTTTGCATTGGTCACCCCGAGTGGGATGGGTATGCTCAGACGTGAGTCCCATGCTCTCCACACTACTGGAGTCAAGCTATCCTGGCTGAAGGCGGCTGATAGCCAGAAACCGGTCCTAGGATGCTTGATTCAGGTCCAGGAAAGACATGACTTGGCAGTTCGGGCTGGACTGTTCCCATGAGGCACAGGGTCAAGGCTGATTTGCATATGGCCATGTCTGAACTGGGGTGGTGTGGAGTGCAAAAAACGATGGATTTAGGCCCAGATCTCTGTACTGGGGTAAATATATGACATTGTTCTGCATTCTGTCCATCAACTGTTGTTTTGCATTGGTCACCCCGAGTGGGATGGGTATGCTCAGACGTGAGTCCCATGCTCTCCACACTAATGGAGTCAAGCTATCCTGGCTGAAGACGGCTGATAGCCAGAAACCGGTCCTAGGATGCTTGATTCCGGTCCAGGAAAGACATGGCTTGGCAGTTCGGGCTGGACTATTCCTATGAGGCACAGGGTCAAGGCTGATTTGCATATGGCCATGTCTGAACTGGGGTGGTGTGGAGTGCAAAAAAACGATGGATTTAGGCCCAGATCTCTGTACTGGGGTGAATGTATGACATTGTTCTGCATTCTGTCCATCAACTGTTGTTTTGCATTTGTCACCCCGAGTGGGATGGGTATGCTCAGACGTGAGTCCCGTGCTCTCCACACTACTGGAGCTAAGCTATCCTGGCTGAAGACGACTGATAGCCAGAAACCGGTCCTAGGATTAGGATGCTTGATTCCGGTAAAGGAAAGACATGGCTTGGCAGTTCGGGCTGGACTGTTCCTATGAGGCACAGGGTCAAGGCTGACTTGCATATGGCCATCTCTGAACTGGGGTGGTGTGGAGTGCAAAAAAACGATGGATTTAGGCCCAGATCTCTGTACTGGGGTGAATGTATGACATTGTTCTGCATTCTGTCCATCAACTGTTGTTTTGCATTTGTCACCCCGAGTGGGATGGGTATGCTCAGAGTGAGTCCCATGCTCTCCATACTACTGGAGTCAAGCTATCCTGTCTAAAGATGGCTGATAGCCAGAAACCGGTCCTAGGATGCTTCATTCAGGTCCAGGAAAGACATGGCTTGGCAGTTCGGGCTGGACTGTTCCCATGAGGCACAGGGTCAAGGCTGATTTGCATATGGCCATGTCTGAACTGGGGTGGCGTGGAGTACAAAAAAATTATGGATTTAGGCCCAGATCTCTGTACTGGGGTGAATGTATGACATTGTTCTGCAATCTGTCCATCAACTGTTGTTTTGCATTTGTTACCCCGAGTGGGATGGGTATGCTCAGACGTGAGTCCCATGCTCTCCACACTACTGGAGTCAAGCTATCCTGGCTGAAGACGGCTGATAGCCAGAAACCGGTCCTAGGATGCTAGATTCCGGTCCAGGAAAGACATGGCTTGACAGTTCAGGCTGGACTGTTCCCATGAGGCACAGGGTCAAGGCTGATTTGCATTTGGCCATGTCTGAACTGGGGTGGTGAGGAGTGCAAAAAAACGATGGATTTAGTCCCAGATCTCTGTACTCGGGTGAATGTATGACATTGTTCTGCATTCTGTCCATCAATTGTTGTTTTGCATTTGTCACCCCGAGTGGGATGGGTATGCTCAGACGTGAGTCCCATGCTCTCCACACTAATGGAGTCAAGCTATCCTGGCTGAAGACGGCCGATAGCCAGAAACCGGTCCTAGGATGCTTGATTCCGGTCCAGGAAAGACATGGCTTGGCAGTTCGGGCTGGACTGTTCTCATGAGGCACAGGGTAAAGGCTGATTTGCAGATGGCCATGTCTGAACTGGGGTGGTGTGGAATGCAAAAAAATTATGGATTTATGCCCAGATCTCTTTACTGGGGTGTATGTATGACATTGTTCTGCATTCTGTCCATCAACTGTTGTTTTGCATTTGTCACCCCAAGTGGATGGGTATGATCAGACGTGAGTCCCATGCTCTCCAAACTACTGGAGTCAAGCTATCCTGGCTGAAGACGGCTGATAGCCAGAAACCTGTCCTAGGATGCTTGATTCCGGTCCAGGAAAGACATGGCTTGGCAGTTCGGGCTGGACTGTTCCCATGAGGCACAGGGTCAAGGCTGAATTGCATATAGCCATGTCTGAACTGGGGTGGTGTGGAGTGCAAAAAAACGATGGATTTAGGCCCAGATCTCTGTACTGGGATGAATGTATGACATTGTTCTGCATTCTGTCCATCAACTGTTGTTTTGCATTTTTCACCCTGAGTGGGATGGGTATGCTCAGACGTGAGTCCCATGCTCTCCACACTAATGGAGTCAAGCTATCCTGGCTGAAGACGGCTGATAGCCAGAAACCGTTCCTAGGATGCTTGATTCCGGTCCAGGAAAGACATGGCTTGGCAGTTCGGGCTGGACTGTTCCCATGAGGCACAGGGTCAAGGCTGATTTGCATATAGCCATGTCTGAAGTGGGGGTGTGTGGAGTGCAAAAAAACGATGGATTTAGGCCCAGATCTCTGTACTGGGATGAATGTATGACATTCTTCTGCTTTCTGTCCATCAACTGTTGTTTTGCATTTGTCACCCCGAGTGGGATGGGTATGCTCAGACGTGAGTCCCATGCTCTCCACACTACTGGAGTCAAGCTATCCTGGCTAAAGATGGCTGATAGCCAGAAACCGGTCCTAGGATGCTTGATTCAGGTCCAGGAAAGACATGGCTTGGCAGTTCGGGCTGGACTGTTCCCATGAGGCACAGGGTCAAGGCTGATTTGCATATGGCCATGTCTGAACTGGGGTGGTGTGCAGTGCAAAAAAACGATGGATTTAGGGCCAGATCTCTGTACTGGGGTAAATGTATGACATTGTTCTGCATTCTGTCCATCAACTGTTGTTTTGCCTTGGTCACCCCGAGTGGGATGGGTATGCTCAGACGTGAGTCCCATGCTCTCCACACTACTGGAGTCAAGCTATCCTGGCTGAAGGCGGCTGATAGCCAGAAACCGGTCCTAGGATGCTTGATTCAGGTCCAGGAAAGACATGACTTGGCAGTTCGGGCTGGACTGTTCCCATGAGGCACAGGGTCAAGGCTGATTTGCATATGGCCATGTCTGAACTGGGGTGGTGTGGAGTGCAAAAAACGATGGATTTAGGCCCAGATCTCTGTACTGGGGTAAATATATGACATTGTTCTGCATTCTGTCCATCAACTGTTGTTTTGCATTGGTCACCCCGAGTGGGATGGGTATGCTCAGACGTGAGTCCCATGCTCTCCACACTAATGGAGTCAAGCTATCCTGGCTGAAGACGGCTGATAGCCAGAAACCGGTCCTAGGATGCTTGATTCCGGTCCAGGAAAGACATGGCTTGGCAGTTCGGGCTGGACTATTCCTATGAGGCACAGGGTCAAGGCTGATTTGCATATGGCCATGTCTGAACTGGGGTGGTGTGGAGTGCAAAAAAACGATGGATTTAGGCCCAGATCTCTGTACTGGGGTGAATGTATGACATTGTTCTGCATTCTGTCCATCAACTGTTGTTTTGCATTTGTCACCCCGAGTGGGATGGGTATGCTCAGACGTGAGTCCCGTGCTCTCCACACTACTGGAGCTAAGCTATCCTGGCTGAAGACGACTGATAGCCAGAAACCGGTCCTAGGATTAGGATGCTTGATTCCGGTAAAGGAAAGACATGGCTTGGCAGTTCGGGCTGGACTGTTCCTATGAGGCACAGGGTCAAGGCTGACTTGCATATGGCCATCTCTGAACTGGTATGGTGTGGAGTGCAAAAAAACGATGGATTTAGGCCCAGATCTCTGTACTGGGGTGAATGTATGACATTGTTCTGCATTCTGTCCATCAACTGTTGTTTTGCATTGGTCACCCCGAGTGGGATGGGTATGCTCAGACGTGAGTCCCATGCTCTCCACACTAATGGAGTCAAGCTATCCTGGCTGAAGATGGCTGATAGCCAGAAACCGGTCCTAGGATGCTTGATTCAGGTCCAGGAAAGACATGACTTGGCAGTTCGGGCTGGACTGTTCCCATGAGGCACAGGGTCAAGGCTGATTTGCATATGGCCATGTCTGAACTGGGGTGGTGTGGAGTGCAAAAAAACGATGGATTTAGGCCCAGATCTCTGTACTGGGGTGAATGTATGACATTGTTCTGCATTCTGTCCATCAACTGTTGTTTTGCATTTGTCACCCCGAGTGGGATGGGTATGCTCAGACGTGAGTCCCGTGCTCTCCACACTACTGGAGCTAAGCTATCCTGGCTGAAGACGACTGATAGCCAGAAACCGGTCCTAGGATTAGGATGCTTGATTCCGGTAAAGGAAAGACATGGCTTGGCAGTTCGGGCTGGACTGTTCCTATGAGGCACAGGGTCAAGGCTGACTTGCATATGGCCATCTCTGAACTGGTATGGTGTGGAGTGCAAAAAAACGATGGATTTAGGCCCAGATCTCTGTACTGGGGTGAATGTATGACATTGTTCTGCATTCTGTCCATCAACTGTTGTTTTGCATTGGTCACCCCGAGTGGGATGGGTATGCTCAGACGTGAGTCCCATGCTCTCCACACTAATGGAGTCAAGCTATCCTGGCTGAAGATGGCTGATAGCCAGAAACCGGTCCTAGGATGCTTGATTCAGGTCCAGGAAAGACATGACTTGGCAGTTCGGGCTGGACTGTTCCCATGAGGCACAGGGTCAAGGCTGATTTGCATATGGCCATGTCTAAACTGGGGTGGTGTGGAGTGCAAAAAACGATGGATTTAGGCCCAGATCTCTGTACTGGGGTGAATGTATGACATTGTTCTGCATTCTGTCCATCAACTGTTGTTTTGCATTGGTCACCCCGAGTGGGATGGGTATGCTCAGACGTGAGTCCCATGCTCTCCACACTAATGGAGTCAAGCTATCCTGGCTGAAGACGGCTGATAGCCAGAAACCGGTCCTAGGATGCTTGATTCCGGTCCAGGAAAGACATGGCTTGGCAGTTTGGGCTGGACTGTTCCTATGAGGCACAGGGTCAAGGCTGATTTGCATATGGCCATGTCTGAACTGGGGTGGTGTGGAGTGCAAAAAAACGATGGATTTAGGCCCAGATCTGTGTACTGGGGTGAATGTATGACATTGTTCTGCATTCTGTCCATCAACTGTTGTTTTGCATTTGTCACCCCGAGTGGGATGGGTATGCTCAGACGTGAGTCCCGTGCTCTCCACACTACTGGAGCTAAGCTATCCTGGCTGAAGACGGCTGATAGCCTGTAGTGTAGCTCCTATTTTCCCAATAGGCTCTGCGCATTGGAATAGTACCTACAGCAGTAAAGGCCTAGACCAGACGTTAACTAGGTCTACTACTGTCGATACTAGACTTAATTTTTGGGTTTGCCAGCTAAGCTCAGAGTTCGCTAGAAACTTTCTCGAATGTTCAAGGAAGGAATTAACTCCCCTGATTAGACAAGAAGGGATTTAGTTTCTGACAACCATAGAACATGACAACTTTGCTCTCCCCTAATCAAGAGTCAATCTCAAGAGTCGTGTGAGCACAAGGCAATTATTTTACTCAGTCAGTACGTGCATTCTTAGTCTCATCAGAATGTAGAGAAAAGGAAGAGACGGGCGTGTTCAATAAAAGGTGTTATTTATTGATCAGTCTCTTTTCTCGTACAAGAGAAATGGATCGATATTATTGCAATACTTATAGTTAAGTAAAGTGCATACATTAAAAGCAATAGTATAAAATAATACTGTAAAAACATTGATATGGTTTCTGAGCCATATGATGTTTTAAAATGATTAAAATATATTTACATACACATATACATTTGACTAAACGCACTCAACTGGTGTTTCTAAATACGCCTACCCCGTGTACCTGACCTAAGTCTAATGCGTGGGCGGGAATAGAAAGTTACAGTTTAAGTTAAGTTTGTTTTTGCCAAGTGAATAACTAAAGAATTCTCTAGGAGGGGTTATTCAGTTCTGTACCTGGAATTTAGGATGAATGAGGAATGGTATCTCTTTCTCTGCTCTCGATATTCCAGGCTGCCTGCGAGGGCTGCCCAGAAGCGCCGGTGCTGGGTCTCTCGGCTTGAGATAGCAGCGCGTCTCTCAGCGCGTCAGGAAGGCGGGGCTGCTGCCTGCGGGGTCTGCTTCTGCTCTCTGCTTCGGCAAGTATGGCTGCTCCGTCTTGTCACCACGCGTGTGTTTGCATAGGGCAAGGTCGGCAATATTTATACCTTAAAGGTGCCGGGATTGACGTAAGGATGGACATAGGTACGTCAATAAAGATGTCATACGACTTGCTCGTTAGCACATTCTTTACTAAAATTCTCTGTGAAATCAAAACAATGGCCGCACGGATTATCCAGGTTGTCATAGGTTTGATTTGTTATGAGAACGTCGTATGCCTTATCAGGGGCTGGAGGAATGTCGCTTGTCTAATTAGATCTCAAGCGTTATGACCTAATCAGATAACACGTTCTTGTGCCGTAGTGTGACTGCGTCAGATAACGGTATCTGCATCATGGGGGATTTCTTGCCTCATGGGCTGACTGTTAGTTAACTAGCTAGGTAGTTTAACCAGAATAGGGTCAGGAATAGGGGGATCGATTCAGAACCTATAGAAATACACGACACCCACTCCACGCTAACTATGGTCATATCTACTAATCTATGCATAGTATAACATAGTACAACATACTATAGAGTATAGTGTATACCTTACCACCCCAAAATACATAAATGCATTTTGAAATTTTCAAATATACTGAAAAATTGCAGTCATATATATTGTATGCACTTAAGCTATGAATTAAATGCAAAAGTAAACACGCATTGTTATGCATTATTGCTTGTTGGTATATGAGAAATACACATGAAATGGCTCTTAATATGGCTATACAGAAAAAAAGTCGAAACCATTTCATCACATAAAATATAGTGTGAACATACCAGCGGGCAGCTAAAGTCTATATAAAGTCTATAAAGTATCTAAAAAAATAGAAATCTTAGTTCTCTAGGAATAGTTTCTTACTTTAAGCAGAAGATCAGTGTCCCGGGAAAAAATATATAGAAAAATATTTTAGGGGCTTGCTGAAAAAAGTTGCTGTCCGTGAACTGGATTGTAATTGTTCATGTGACTTTATTGTTAAAGTTGAAGGCCGAATTCAGGGAACGCCGTGTGCGAGTTTACTCAAAAGTCTCTATTTCTGTTCCGGAGAGAACATCATATCATTCAGGCTTTCGAAAAAACTGTCAACAGCTTCATGGGAAAGTTCCTCTAAGTCGGAAATAGGGGTAACCATGCATTCGTGCGCATGATTGTCTCCATTGACATTCTGATTTGCATTGCTGACAGAAGGTCGTACCTGTTCGATGCTGCTTTCATCTTGAACTTCACTACTCTTCAATCGCAGTGGTGAAGATTCCAGGAATGCCGTCATCAGAATTGGCAGCCTTTGAGGGCAGCACAGTGCGTGAACCTTGGTAGGAACCAGCAGCGTATCTGCATCCACCGGCGCATCCGATTGTAGCGTCAGACAGGTGTCTAACACGCATTCTTCTCCGCATAGCAGACACCTTAGTACAGGTAAAACACACCTTTGCCACATTGGTCGAAATGATAGAAACCAAGTCATGTTCAGGTCTCTAAGCCGGGAGAGTCCCAGGATTTTTGATATCCGGTCCCGGTATCCAATGGCTAGGATCGTTTCTTCCATTGTCGTCAGAGTTTGGTCTGTGACATGGGTTGCCATAACGAAAAATAAGGACTAGGAATAGGATTCCTGCAATTAGTCCCAGGATCAGGGGAAGTCCGCCAAAAATCGAATGGACGAAATCTGGAAAAATACCCAGTATGGCTTTGAATGGTGTTAATGCCATCGAAAATACTGTCTTAAATACCTTTGAGACCCCAGTGGTATCAGAAATATTTAAGATTTCGCTCAGGATTTCCGCGAAATGTACGGGGGAATTAGTTGATAATAATGTATGTATCTCTGCAGTCGTCCTTGCGACTTGTAGATCATACGTTTCTTTTGATGACGTGAGCCTTGTAGGCGTCTGAAGAAGCACTGTTTTCATTCTGCTTAAAGTGTCTATTCGAATAGAAGTAATTTTCAAACTGGGCCATGCCCTCGCCTCCCTGTCTGGAAAGGAGCTGGGGAACAAAGAACGTCCACAGCACTTGACCTTCGCTGTTGTAGTTACTAGATAAGGAGTCCCGGGCATAAGACTGCAACATCTGCGGTCTACAATAAGAATGTAACTCCCATTATAGAGTCTTTGAAAGAATGGTTCTATTTCAGTTGCAGGTGCGCCTTGCTGGTGACATGAAAGGTTGTATGAATTCCCTTCACAGGCTCCGTGCAAACTAATACCGTTACATAGAAGCGTGCCGCTTAGTGACATAGCACAATTGTCGCCACTAAGAAACACTTTCTGTCCTTTATTACTGACACATGCATGTGAATAGGGCAGGTTCCATGTTGTTTTAAGGTACCCCTTTCCCAATTTCTCGTACATGCCAGCCTGTATATATTTTTGGCAGTACTGAAACCTGAAGGTTGAGATTGGAATATTTATGATTCCGTGGATTATCCATTCACTGACAGGTCGTTCTGACATTGTCATTGGTAATCTTTCTAGTTTTTCAATGCTCAAGATTGTATAATCAGCACCCTTCTGCGCCATACCGATTTGTCTATCAGTAAGGTTAAAGATTTGGAATAGTGACGTTGTGTTGATTAAACGCCAAGGCACGTAGCCTGAACGCAGATTTTGTAACGTCCAGCCAAGCTGTACGATACAACGCAATTGTGACTGACCATGTTGTAATAACAGTAAGTCTTGCGATAATATATCGATTGCTGAAGACACAATGCTGTCCAATGAAAAAATTCTGGAGGACAGAGTCATTAACCCATTGTCCACTACAGAAAGTGATTTTTCCAAATTAATACGGTCAATTTCCCGTATTCTTTCTGCTGTCTCAATTTGAGTAACCTTCCAGGCCTCATTGTATGCTGCATATACAGAGGCTGCTATGAAACGCTTTTGACGCTGTTTGCGTGGTCCCAGTATGAAATCACGCAAGTCAGCACCATCAGTAAGTAAAGTTAGGTGTTGCTTAATTTCAGGCAGTGTGGAAGTTTGTAGCCATTGAAGGCATAATTTGCCCACACTGTAGGTTGTTATTATCCCTGGGTGATGTCTTTGGGGATATCTTGGGTCTGGCCTGGTCATTTTGAAACCCTGTGTTTTATTCAGGAATCTATCTTGACAGTTATTTGTATCTGTGGGCCAGATCAACCATTGTTTCCAATCAGGATGTGTTCTGTTTTGGTTAAGTATATGGTTTATGTCTATTTCTTCATCTGTATCAGAGTTATTGCTAAACATTGTTGGCTTTGGAATAGACAGGTTATTTAAATCTTTGATTTTGGCTAAGCCAAGACAGGTGGTTTGTTGAACAGTGTCATTTAAAAATATCATTTGTTCTGGGATCATGCAGGCTCTAAACAAAGCTTCTATACCCTGTACTTGCCATTCTTTTGTACCCCAAACACTTTTCAAATCAACATTTTTGTCCCAATAATCGAATCCAAAAGTATTCATTTTTTCAAAGAATGAATCAGAATAAATCAATTTTGTGTTGGTTATCATGGTTTTGGTCCCTGTCTTGTTTGACAATTTGTAATAAAATGTTTCAGCATTACTAGTGTTAAAACCTGAAAAATATGAATATTTGCCATACACGGTTCTTGAGCTCCCTTTTGGAGGTGTAGCACAATGTTCCCATTGATTAAAATTTAAAACATTTCTAGGTTGTGCAGATTTATGCAAGAAATGGTTACCATAATGGTTATAGCAGTACATGCTGTCATAATTTGTAGAACCCTGCAAATAATCATGTTTTGTAAATTTAGCAGACATTACTAAGTCAGACATCATATTGTTAATACTTTCAAAGTCCCAATCATCAGCAAATGAGTTTGGTTTTGCAAAGTCACTCAAGGAGATCTTGATTTGGTGTGGATATTTCAGGATCTCGACCGGACCATAAATTTCATAGTCAGTGTTGTCCCAGGCTACCCCACCAGGTATTGGAATTGCTGTGAAGTTGGCTGAAGAAAGTTCTGAAGAAAGTTCTCGTTTCTCGACGTGTGAAGATGTGTGTGGTTTGAGGACCAAGTTGATGTTCTGACTTGCTGTGTCCATTTTAGCATATTTTCCCTCAATGAAGCGTCCCAAGGTAAATACCATGATGAGCCAAAGTATGAGGATAAATGCACCAAAACCCACCCAAAATTCAATCCATGGAGAAATCAGATATGTTTCTTTTAGTTGTTTCAAAAGTTCCTTTGCTTTGTCTTTAAAGGATTTTGGTGATGGCTGTGTCTTTTGTTCACTGAAGCCGTCAGAGGAATCATCGAAGTTGATGAAGTAACCAGATGCAGTTCTATCAATTGTTCCAATTGGTTCAGGATTTTTGTTTCTTGCATTTTCACTTGGTACTTCTGTATAGATTGGTGTGTCTCTGCTAAATGTCTTTATTTGGGTTTTCAGAGGTCTTAGTTCTATTGCATTGTTGCATAGTCCTTGTTGTTCTTCTGTAGGCGTTTCGAATGTGATGAGCCTCTTTGATAGGACCTCTGTCCTGGTAGCAAACCTTGGTGTTCTGCTACTTATTGGGAGTCCACTTGGCCTACCGTTGGTTATCGGCCACATGTTGTGGTTTTACCAGGTCGATGGATACAACTCGGTTCTCCTTTTTTCCAGCAAGTGGCGGTAGTACAACTGATCTTGTCCCGTTGACAGACAAGACAGGAACTGCTTTTCTGTAAGAAGGCCCAAATTCCTTCTTTACCGCGATCTTCTCCCTGACTAGATCCCCGACTTTTGGAATCCAGACAGGTCTTGCTGGGACAGGTGGTGATTCTTCAGTGGTTGTTGGCTGTTGTTTCAACTGTATGTTGCTCAGGTCTTTTCTTGTTTTGTTTAAGTCCTGCAAAATAGCCAAACGGTCTTTGACATCAAAGCTTTTTTCTGTTACCACTGAAGTCTGACTATCAAGGTCAGAGATCAACATCCTAGTTCCGAATAATAATTCGTACGGACTGAATCCCTTCAGAGAATTTCTTGGCAAGTTATTTAGACTACGTTGGACACTTATTAGATGTTTGACCCACCCAGCTCCCGAACCTAATATCCTTTCTATTATAGATTGCTTTCTGTCTTGGTTTTTTCTTTACACCATCCCATACCCTCAGGAAGGAAGTGAGAAGATTCCCGCTGGGCTGTGCTCATTTGGCCATTCTTTCCCCCCCCAGGCTGGATTGCCTGAGAAAAAGAAAAAAATGGTCGAACGTAGCATGCTCTTAGCGTATATGCCATTTAGACTCGCAAATCTTGTATAACAGTCCGGACGTCAGCCGAGTGCTGTGGATCTACATTATAAGTGGGAACTAGCCTGTATATGTTAATCGCAAGCCATTCTTTTTAGTGGTGATGGTATCTGCCGTGATTCGACGAGGTATTAAACTGCTTCTCTCCCCTCTGCGATCTCTGTTGCAGTTTGGGCAGTTTTTTACAAACATGGTGTAGTGCAGGCTCATGCCTGGCCACCAGTACCGTGATTGTAATTCTTCCAGAGAATCTTTTAATTTATGGTGTCTGAGACCCTCGCCCATGTGTGCGTCTGCGATTAACAAGTTTCTCCTGTCCATGTTTGGAATCACTCTATCCCCCACTCCAGGGATTCGAGCAAAAGGAATGGAGTTTGCATCTATGATGTATGTGTAATTGAGTGGATAGTTGATCGGTAACGCTGAGCAGTCGCCTTTTGATGACGTTTTCACCGCCAGCAATGTTTCGCCGTCAATGTATTTTAATGTACGCTTTTTCCGATCTACGGGAGCCGGTTTACTGGCTGCCGCTGCGGCTGTTTCAGCCAATGAATTCCCTACAACGTGAACGCCATCACGCTGGTGACTCAGTGAGTGTGTCACGTGAGTCTTTGGTAGTTCTTTTTTCAAAAGAGCTACCTGTTCCCAGAGCAGTCTCTGCTTTATTGGTGCATCCGTGTCATCTTTGTAACCGTTCTGAATTCAGGTCTGCAAATCCTTGTTATATGCTTTGACGCAGAAATATGAATCTGACACTATAAGTGTCGGGAATTCGCGATCCGCATTATCTAGCGCCATTTTCAAAGCTAATATTTCAGTTTGTAGTTCTGAATTAGTTTCTACTGAGTGTGATTTTGTTAATAGAGGTCTTAGTTTACCTCCGTGCCACACTTCTTTTGTAATCTCACATGTGGGATTGTATGCATGTTCTCCCCAAACTGAGGGTTGAGCATGTCCGTCTGTATATATTACACAGGCGTAATGTCGTAGAGGCAGAATGTCGATTGGCAGAGGATACGTCTTTTCATATTTTAGATTTTTTAATTCTTCTAGTTCTGGATCAAAGAAGTAGTATACTTTGTCCGTTGTGATTGAATTTACCCATTGTAACCATTCTGGATCCAATGTTGTTGTTGGTAAATTACACGGTGTTGTTAATGCTTCAAATGCTGATTCAGCTGTTCTGACTGTGATATGTCTACCGTCAGCTATGTCTTTTTCTCTAGCTATTGCGGTTTGAACTGCTTGAACAATTTTCCCTTTGTTGCTGAATCTCTGTTCAGCTTTTGTGTACAAGTGTGATTTGAATGCAATTGGTACCTTATCTCCCTCATTAGAGGTTAGGTATGTGAATCCGCATCTCCCTGGGATGACTCGGATCACAAGGTTGCGTGTATTATCACGGGTTTCTAATTTTGTTTTAATTAGCATGTCTGTTTGTAAGGATCTCAAAATTTCTGTGTGTGTTTGAGTCCAACTGGATCTTTTAAAGTCTGGTTTAATTAGATCGTAAAGGGGTTTGACCCTTTCTGCGTAATTTGCAATATATGTTCTTCCGAAATTTAGGAAGCCTAGAATTGACTGTAGGTTTTTTAGTGTTTTAGGAGCTTGGATTACGGCACATTTCTCTAGGAAATTGTCTGCCAGGCTTTTGCCTTCACTTGATAACTCATATCCTAAGAATAGGACCGTCAGATGGGCAATTCTGGACTTTTTGAAATTGAATTTGTAACCCTCTGCAGCGAAACCAAGTATTATGGTGTTCACTCTTTTCAAGTGAGTCTCCAAGTCATCATCTGTTAAGTAAATGTCATCGACATAAGATAATGCTTCATCATCATATAGTTGTAGTAATTCTGTTACTCTTGCTGAGAATACCCCCGGGCTGTTCTTGTACCCCTGGGCTAACCGACAGAATTGTTTTTGAGTGCCATTTACTGAGAATGCAGTTAAATATCTGCTCTCTGGTGCTATGTTTTGACAAAAGAATCCGTTGGAGATGTCCAAGGTTGTTTTGTATTTTTTGCGCACTATGTTATTCATTAGTGCAGCACTGTGTGGGTTTTGCACTGCAAAAGTTTTGCAACATGTGTTAAGGTGTCGGTAATCCAAAACTAGACGGTACGAATTGTCTGGTTTGGAGACCGGAAACAAAGGATTGTTCATTTGTGAGGTGCAAGTTTCAATCACCCCCTGGTATTCTAGCTGATCTAGTATTTCATTTACTTGTTTTTTAGCTTCTTGCTTAATTGGGTACTGCCTTTGTGCAGTAGGTTGTGATTTTAACTGGATTTTGTGAGGAGGAGAATCCTCATCCCATCCTACATGATTTTTATATAAAGCAGGTGCTAAGGCCACTGCCCACTTTCTAGCAAGTGTATATTTTTTATGAATCGGTATTTGATTCGAGAAGGCAGGCATAATTACTTCTTCGCCATGAGGGCACTCCCTGACAAACTCTGGTGGCCAGTCTTTTTCAGCTAGAAGTATGTCATAACCCTTTGAGAGGTTATCCCAAAATAGTCCCCTTATTTTCCTAGTCTTATCTCCCTCTATACGTAATGTTATCTCGTATATTTTGTGGGGCTTGCTAACTCTGGTATCTGCAGTTTCCACTTGAAGATATTCATTCGTGTCCACTGTCTCCAGATGATTCATCAGGACTTTGCGAGCTATGCTCACCTCTGCTGCGCTGTCTAGCATTGTCTGAGCCCATTCTCCGTTTTTCAGTTGTGTCCTCAGTATTCTCGGCATTGTTAACTACCTTGATACTGGCTACCTTCTTTTTGGGAAATTGTAATTTCTTTTTCAGTTGAGCAGGTTCCTTGTCTTTGGACTTGGCGTGCTCTTCTGATCGTCCTCTTCTTTCCGATTTCTGCGAGGAAGTCTGAAAAGATTGAGAGGGACGTGTATCAATGTCTTGATATCTATCAGGTTTTTTAATATTATCCCTATTTCTAAGGTTATATCTATTCCCAGAGGGTTCACTCTGAGGTGACCTTTGTCTCGGGTTTGGAGATTTCTCTCTTCGCCTAGGAGACCTTCCTCTGGACTGGAATTTCTTTTCTTTAGGATTGGATTGTTTGTTTCCATCCCAGTTCTTTTTTGGTGAATTATTATTATTAAAAAATATTTTTTCTGGACTTGTAGTCAGTTGCGGTTTTACTGGTATTCCACCTAGACTATCTCTGCCTAGTTCTTCATAGGATTTTTCTATGATTCTGGCAATTTCAGCTGGTTGGTCTGCTATATCTGTCTCTTTTAACCTCTGGCGGATCGCCACGTTTGCTGCTTCACCCTTTATGTTGGCTAGTAATATAGCCGAGACCTGCTTGAAGTCTTTTAGTAATTTCATACCAAGAGTTAAAGCAGGTTCTGGACCGTATTCATCTTGAATTTGTTTTAGCACATCTGGTATTACCGAAATGGATGGAACACCGTGCGTTTTTGTGTAGATAGAAGCAAAGACTGTACCCCAAGTGTCACAGTCCTCAATGTGTGGTGCGATTCCCATTGGGAGACATATAGTCAGAATTCTGTGTTTTTCTAATGGGGTGGTGTCAGGAAACACCGCCTCTATTTGGGTAATTTTCTGTGCCAACCAGAATGGTATCTGTTCCCGTTTAGCTGGAACTTTACCTAGGCAGGATTGGATGTTCTGTGGTGTAATTTTATTTGTGTTCCCCTGGTGAGGGGTCAGCTGTGGAAGTTTAATCGCTGGCTGAATTGTTGAAGTCCGCATTACATACTGAACTAATTGTCTGTGAATTTTTAGTAGTTGTTTTAGCTGTATTAACAGCTCTGCTGCAGGCATTCTTTCGATGTCTGGATATGGTGTGTATCCGGCTAGGACCGGCCACGTTGCTCCTGGTCTTCCTAAAGGACCGAGCCTTGTAATGTGATTATTATGTTTTAGGGTGCCATCAAATAAGAGCAAATGCTCTTGGAATTTGAGTGGTACTTCCACCTCCTCGAAAGGAGTGTACTCATTAGGAGGTTCCTCTACTTTGTAATAGTGGAAGTACTTTGTTATAGTATTAGCTGCTGGAAAATGTATCCATGTATAGTATACCTCTGTCTGCCGATATTCGTGTGCCTCGATTACGAATATGACTGTGCCACCTCTAGGTGTCAGTCCATTTTCTATAAGTTTTAAGGTTATAGATCTCCTTTTGGCGACCGGAATGAGTATTATATCCGCGTCTGCTGCTTGCATGGTAGCATCAGCATCTGCTATTTCAGTAGCTAATCTAGTAACCTCTCGTTCTTCATCGCTGTCCATTTTGCTGACAGGATGGTATTATGTTTATTTGCAGATCAGGTTTCTTTATGGAAACAGAGATTAGATGCACAATATTTTGGAACTGTTTTATCCTTCAACGTTGACTAGACCAAGAACCATACATAGGAGTTCCCTCCTGCGAGGTTTTGGAGGATATTATAACCTTTCACCCACTCCAGACGTCTTTGGAGTATTTGGGAAAAGGGGTCTGAGTTACTCTAAATGTCTTACGTTAGTTTTATCGCCCTTTCCAAACACGTTGGGCGCCATGTAGTGTAGCTCCTATTTTCCCAATAGGCTCTGCGCATTGGAATAGTACCTACAGCAGTAAAGGCCTAGACCAGACGTTAACTAGGTCTACTACTGTCGATACTAGACTTAATTTTTGGGTTTGCCAGCTAAGCTCAGAGTTCGCTAGAAACTTTCTCGAATGTTCAAGGAAGGAATTAACTCCCCTGATTAGACAAGAAGGGATTTAGTTTCTGACAACCATAGAACATGACAACTTTGCTCTCCCCTAATCAAGAGTCAATCTCAAGAGTCGTGTGAGCACAAGGCAATTATTTTACTCAGTCAGTACGTGCATTCTTAGTCTCATCAGAATGTAGAGAAAAGGAAGAGACGGGCGTGTTCAATAAAAGGTGTTATTTATTGATCAGTCTCTTTTCTCGTACAAGAGAAATGGATCGATATTATTGCAATACTTATAGTTAAGTAAAGTGCATACATTAAAAGCAATAGTATAAAATAATACTGTAAAAACATTGATATGGTTTCTGAGCCATATGATGTTTTAAAATGATTAAAATATATTTACATACACATATACATTTGACTAAACGCACTCAACTGGTGTTTCTAAATACGCCTACCCCGTGTACCTGACCTAAGTCTAATGCGTGGGCGGGAATAGAAAGTTACAGTTTAAGTTAAGTTTGTTTTTGCCAAGTGAATAACTAAAGAATTCTCTAGGAGGGGTTATTCAGTTCTGTACCTGGAATTTAGGATGAATGAGGAATGGTATCTCTTTCTCTGCTCTCGATATTCCAGGCTGCCTGCGAGGGCTGCCCAGAAGCGCCGGTGCTGGGTCTCTCGGCTTGAGATAGCAGCGCGTCTCTCAGCGCGTCAGGAAGGCGGGGCTGCTGCCTGCGGGGTCTGCTTCTGCTCTCTGCTTCGGCAAGTATGGCTGCTCCGTCTTGTCACCACGCGTGTGTTTGCATAGGGCAAGGTCGGCAATATTTATACCTTAAAGGTGCCGGGATTGACGTAAGGATGGACATAGGTACGTCAATAAAGATGTCATACGACTTGCTCGTTAGCACATTCTTTACTAAAATTCTCTGTGAAATCAAAACAATGGCCGCACGGATTATCCAGGTTGTCATAGGTTTGATTTGTTATGAGAACGTCGTATGCCTTATCAGGGGCTGGAGGAATGTCGCTTGTCTAATTAGATCTCAAGCGTTATGACCTAATCAGATAACACGTTCCTGTGCCGTAGTGTGACTGCGTCAGATAACGGTATCTGCATCATGGGGGATTTCTTGCCTCATGGGCTGACTGTTAGTTAACTAGCTAGGTAGTTTAACCAGAATAGGGTCAGGAATAGGGGGATCGATTCAGAACCTATAGAAATACCCGACAAGCCAGAAACCGGTCCTAGGATGCTTGATTCCGGTAAAGGAAAGACATGGCTTGGCAGTTCGGGCTGGACTGTTCCCATGAGGCACAGGGTCAAGGCTGACTTGCATATGGCCATGTCTAAACTGGGGTGGTGTGGAGTGCAAAAAAACGATGGATTTAGGCCCAGATCTCTGTACTGGGGTGAATGTATGACATTGTTCTGCATTCTGTCCATCAACTGTTGTTTTGCATTGGTCACCCCGAGTGGGATGGGTATGCTCAGACGTGAGTCCCATGCTCTCCACACTAATGGAGTCAAGCTATCCTGGCTGAAGACGGCTGATAGCCAGAAACCGGTCCTAGGATGCTTGATTCAGGTCCAGGAAAGACATGGCTTGGCAGTTCGGGCTGGACTGTTCCCATGAGGCACAGGGTCAAGGCTGATTTGCGTATGGCCATGTCTGAACTGGGGTGGTGTGCAGTGCAAAAAAACGATGGATTTAGGGCCAGATCTCTGTACTGGGGTGAATGTATGACATTGCTCTGCATTCTGTCCATCAACTGTTGTTTTGCATTTGTCACCCAGAGTGGGATGGGTATGCTCAGACGTGAGTCCCATGCTCTCCACACTACTGGAGTCAAGCTATCCTGGCTGAAGACGGCTGATAGCCAGAAACCGGTCCTAGGATGCTTGATTCAGGTCCAGGAAAGACATGACTTGGCAGTTCGGGCTGGACTGTTCCCATGAGGCACAGGGTCAAGGCTGATTTGCATATGGCCATGTCTAAACTGGGGTGGTGTGGAGTGCAAAAAACGATGGATTTAGGCCCAGATCTCTTTACTGGGGTAAATGTATGACATTGTTCTGCATTCTGTCCATCAACTGTTGTTTTGCATTGGTCACCCCGAGTGGGATGGGTATGCTCAGACGTGAGTCCCATGCTCTCCACACTAATGGAGTCAAGCTATCCTGGCTGAAGACGGCTGATAGCCAGAAACCGGTCCTAGGATGCTTGATTCCGGTCCAGGAAAGACATGGCTTGGCAGTTCGGGCTGGACTATTCCTATGAGGCACAGGGTCAAGGCTGATTTGCATATGGCCATGTCTGAACTGGGGTGGTGTGGAGTGCAAAAAAACGATGGATTTAGGCCCAGATCTCTGTACTGGGGTGAATGTATGACATTGTTCTGCATTCTGTCCATCAACTGTTGTTTTGCATTTGTCACCCCGAGTGGGATGGGTATGCTCAGACGTGAGTCCCGTGCTCTCCACACTACTGGAGCTAAGCTATCCTTGCTGAAGACGACTGATAGCCAGAAACCGGTCCTAGGATTAGGATGCTTGATTCCGGTAAAGGAAAGACATGGCTTGGCAGTTCGGGCTGGACTGTTCCTATGAGGCACAGGGTCAAGGCTGACTTGCATATGGCCATCTCTGAACTGGTATGGTGTGGAGTGCAAAAAAACGATGGATTTAGGCCCAGATCTCTGTACTGGGGTGAATGTATGACATTGTTCTGCATTCTGTCCATCAACTGTTGTTTTGCATTTGTCACCCCGAGTGGGATGGGTATGCTCAGAGTGAGTCCCATGCTCTCCATACTACTGGAGTCAAGCTATCCTGTCTAAAGATGGCTGATAGCCAGAAACCGGTCCTATGATGCTTCATTCAGGTCCAGGAAAGACATGGCTTGGCAGTTCGGGCTGGACTGTTCCCATGAGGCACAGGGTCAAGGCTGATTTGCATATGGCCATGTCTGAACTGGGGTGGCGTGGAGTACAAAAAAATTATGGATTTAGGCCCAGATCTCTGTACTGGGGTGAATGTATGACATTGTTCTGCAATCTGTCCATCAACTGTTGTTTTGCATTTGTTACCCCGAGTGGGATGGGTATGCTCAGACGTGAGTCCCATGCTCTCCACACTACTGGAGTCAAGCTATCCTGGCTGAAGACGGCTGATAGCCAGAAACCGGTCCTAGGATGCTAGATTCCGGTCCAGGAAAGACATGGCTTGACAGTTCAGGCTGGACTGTTCCCATGAGGCACAGGGTCAAGGCTGATTTGCATTTGGCCATGTCTGAACTGGGGTGGTGAGGAGTGCAAAAAAACGATGGATTTAGTCCCAGATCTCTGTACTCGGGTGAATGTATGACATTGTTCTGCATTCTGTCCATCAATTGTTGTTTTGCATTTGTCACCCCGAGTGGGATGGGTATGCTCAGACGTGAGTCCCATGCTCTCCACATTAATGGAGTCAAGCTATCCTGGCTGAAGACGGCCGATAGCCAGAAACCGGTCCTAGGATGCTTGATTCCGGTCCAGGAAAGACATGGCTTGGCAGTTCGGGCTGGACTGTTCTCATGAGGCACAGGGTAAAGGCTGATTTGCAGATGGCCATGTCTGAACTGGGGTGGTGTGGAATGCAAAAAAATGATGGATTTATGCCCAGATCTCTGTACTGGGGTGTATGTATGACATTGTTCTGCATTCTGTCCATCAACTGTTGTTTTGCATTTGTCACCCCAAGTGGATGGGTATGATCAGACGTGAGTCCCATGCTCTCCACACTACTGGAGTCAAGCTATCCTGGCTGAAGACGGCTGATAGCCAGAAACCTGTCCTAGGATGCTTGATTCCGGTCCAGGAAAGACATGGCTTGGCAGTTCGGGCTGGACTGTTCCCATGAGGCACAGGGTCAAGGCTGAATTGCATATAGCCATGTCTGAACTGGGGTGGTGTGGAGTGCAAAAAAACGATGGATTTAGGCCCAGATCTCTGTACTGGGATGAATGTATGACATTGTTCTGCATTCTGTCCATCAACTGTTGTTTTGCATTTTTCACCCTGAGTGGGATGGGTATGCTCAGACGTGAGTCCCATGCTCTCCACACTAATGGAGTCAAGCTATCCTGGCTGAAGACGGCTGATAGCCAGAAACCGTTCCTAGGATGCTTGATTCCGGTCCAGGAAAGACATGGCTTGGCAGTTCAGGCTGGACTGTTCCCATGAGGCACAGGGTCAAGGCTGATTTGCATATAGCCATGTCTGAACTGGGGTGGTGTGCAGTGCAAAAAAACGATGGATTTAGGGCCAGATCTCTGTACTGGGGTGAATGTATGACATTGCTCTGCATTCTGTCCATCAACTGTTGTTTTGCATTTGTCACCCAGAGTGGGATGGGTATGCTCAGACGTGAGTCCCATGCTCTCCACACTACTGGAGTCAAGCTATCCTGGCTGAAGACGGCTGATAGCCAGAAACCGGTCCTAGGATGCTTGATTCAGGTCCAGGAAAGACATGACTTGGCAGTTCGGGCTGGACTGTTCCCATGAGGCACAGGGTCAAGGCTGATTTGCATATGGCCATGTCTAAACTGGGGTGGTGTGGAGTGCAAAAAACGATGGATTTAGGCCCAGATCTCTGTACTGGGGTAAATGTATGACATTGTTCTGCATTCTGTCCATCAACTGTTGTTTTGCATTGGTCACCCCGAGTGGGATGGGTATGCTCAGACGTGAGTCCCATGCTCTCCACACTAATGGAGTCAAGCTATCCTGGCTGAAGACGGCTGATAGCCAGAAACCGGTCCTAGGATGCTTGATTCCGGTCCAGGAAAGACATGGCTTGGCAGTTCGGGCTGGACTATTCCTATGAGGCACAGGGTCAAGGCTGATTTGCATATGGCCATGTCTGAACTGGGGTGGTGTGGAGTGCAAAAAAACAATGGATTTAGGCCCAGATCTCTGTACTGGGGTGAATGTATGACATTGTTCTGCATTCTGTCCATCAACTGTTGTTTTGCATTTGTCACCCCGAGTGGGATGGGTATGCTCAGACGTGAGTCCCGTGCTCTCCACACTACTGGAGCTAAGCTATCCTGGCTGAAGACGACTGATAGCCAGAAACCGGTCCTAGGATTAGGATGCTTGATTCCGGTAAAGGAAAGACATGGCTTGGCAGTTCGGGCTGGACTGTTCCTATGAGGCACAGGGTCAAGGCTGACTTGCATATGGCCATCTCTGAACTGGTATGGTGTGGAGTGCAAAAAAACGATGGATTTAGGCCCAGATCTCTGTACTGGGGTGAATGTATGACATTGTTCTGCATTCTGTCCATCAACTGTTGTTTTGCATTGGTCACCCCGAGTGGGATGGGTATGCTCAGACGTGAGTCCCATGCTCTCCACACTAATGGAGTCAAGCTATCCTGGCTGAAGATGGCTGATAGCCAGAAACCGGTCCTAGGATGCTTGATTCAGGTCCAGGAAAGACATGACTTGGCAGTTCGGGCTGGACTGTTCCCATGAGGCACAGGGTCAAGGCTGATTTGCATATGGCCATGTCTGAACTGGGGTGGTGTGGAGTGCAAAAAAACGATGGATTTAGGCCCAGATCTCTGTACTGGGGTGAATGTATGACATTGTTCTGCATTCTGTCCATCAACTGTTGTTTTGCATTTGTCACCCCGAGTGGGATGGGTATGCTCAGACGTGAGTCCCGTGCTCTCCACACTACTGGAGCTAAGCTATCCTGGCTGAAGACGACTGATAGCCAGAAACCGGTCCTAGGATTAGGATGCTTGATTCCGGTAAAGGAAAGACATGGCTTGGCAGTTCGGGCTGGACTGTTCCTATGAGGCACAGGGGGGTCAAGGCTGACTTGCATATGGCCATCTCTGAACTGGTATGGTGTGGAGTGCAAAAAAACGATGGATTTAGGCCCAGATCTCTGTACTGGGGTGAATGTATGACATTGTTCTGCATTCTGTCCATCAACTGTTGTTTTGCATTGGTCACCCCGAGTGGGATGGGTATGCTCAGACGTGAGTCCCATGCTCTCCACACTAATGGAGTCAAGCTATCCTGGCTGAAGATGGCTGATAGCCAGAAACCGGTCCTAGGATGCTTGATTCAGGTCCAGGAAAGACATGACTTGGCAGTTCGGGCTGGACTGTTCCCATGAGGCACAGGGTCAAGGCTGATTTGCATATGGCCATGTCTAAACTGGGGTGGTGTGGAGTGCAAAAAACGATGGATTTAGGCCCAGATCTCTGTACTGGGGTGAATGTATGACATTGTTCTGCATTCTGTCCATCAACTGTTGTTTTGCATTGGTCACCCCGAGTGGGATGGGTATGCTCAGACGTGAGTCCCATGCTCTCCACACTAATGGAGTCAAGCTATCCTGGCTGAAGACGGCTGATAGCCAGAAACCGGTCCTAGGATGCTTGATTCCGGTCCAGGAAAGACATGGCTTGGCAGTTTGGGCTGGACTGTTCCTATGAGGCACAGGGTCAAGGCTGATTTGCATATGGCCATGTCTGAACTGGGGTGGTGTGGAGTGCAAAAAAACGATGGATTTAGGCCCAGATCTCTGTACTGGGGTGAATGTATGACATTGTTCTGCATTCTGTCCATCAACTGTTGTTTTGCATTTGTCACCCCGAGTGGGATGGGTATGCTCAGACGTGAGTCCCGTGCTCTCCACACTACTGGAGCTAAGCTATCCTGGCTGAAGACGGCTGATAGCCAGAAACCGGTCCTAGGATGCTTGATTCCGGTAAAGGAAAGACATGGCTTGGCAGTTCGGGCTGGACTGTTCCCATGAGGCACAGGGTCAAGGCTGACTTGCATATGGCCATGTCTAAACTGGGGTGGTGTGGAGTGCAAAAAAACGATGGATTTAGGCCCAGATCTCTGTACTGGGGTGAATGTATGACATTGTTCTGCATTCTGTCCATCAACTGTTGTTTTGCATTGGTCACCCCGAGTGGGATGGGTATGCTCAGACGTGAGTCCCATGCTCTCCACACTAATGGAGTCAAGCTATCCTGGCTGAAGACGGCTGATAGCCAGAAACCGGTCCTAGGATGCTTGATTCCGGTCCAGGAAAGACATGGCTTGGCAGTTTGGGCTGGACTGTTCCTATGAGGCACAGGGTCAAGGCTGATTTGCATATGGCCATGTCTGAACTGGGGTGGTGTGGAGTGCAAAAAAACGATGGATTTAGGCCCAGATCTCTGTACTGGGGTGAATGTATGACATTGTTCTGCATTCTGTCCATCAACTGTTGTTTTGCATTTGTCACCCCGAGTGGGATGGGTATGCTCAGACGTGAGTCCCTTGCTCTCCACACTACTGGAGCTAAGCTATCCTGGCTGAAGACGGCTGATAGCCAGAAACCGGTCCTAGGATGCTTGATTCCGGTAAAGGAAAGACATGGCTTGGCAGTTCGGGCTGGACTGTTCCCATGAGGCACAGGGTCAAGGCTGACTTGCATATGGCCATGTCTGAACTGGTATGGTGTGGAGTGCAAAAAACGATGGATTTAGGCCCAGATCTCTGTACTGGGGTGAGTGTATGACATTGTTCTGCATTCTGTCCATCAACTGTTGTTTTGCATTTGTCACCCCGAGTGGGAAGGGTATGCTCAGACGTGTGTCCCATGCTCTCCACACTACTGGAGTCAAGTTATCCTGGCTGAAGACGGCTGATAGCCAGAAACTGGTTCTAGGATGCTTGATTACGGTCCAGAAAAGACATGGCTTGGAAGTTCGGGCTGGACCGTTCCCATGAGGCACAGGGTCAAGGCTGATTTGCATATAGCCATGTCTGAACTGGGGTGGTGTGGAGTGCAAAAAAACGATGGATTTAGGCCCAGATCTATGTACTGGGATTAATGTATGACATTGTTCTGCATTCTGTCCATCAACTGTTGTTTTTCATTTGTCACCCCGAGTGGGATGAGCATGCTCAGACGTGAGTCCCATGCTCTCCATACTACTGGAGTCAAGCTATCCTGTCTAAAGATGGCTGATAGCCAGAAACCGGTCCTAGAATGCTTCATTCAGGTCCAGGAAAGACATGGCTTGACAGTACGGGCTGGACTGTTCCCATGAGGCACAGGGTCAAGGCTGATTTGCATATGGCCATGTCTGAACTGGGGTGGTGTGGAGTGCAAAAAAATGATGGATTTAGGCCCAGATCTCTGTACTGGGGTAAAAATATGACATTGTTCTGCAATCTGTCCATCAACTGTTGTTTTGCATTTGTTACCCCGAGTGGGATGGGTATGCCTAGACGTGAGTCCCATGCTCTCCACACTACTGGAGTCAAGCTATCCTGGCTGAAGACGGCTGATAGCCAGAAACCGGTCCTAGGATGCTTGATTCCGGTCCAGGAAAGACATGGCTTGGCAGTTCGGGCTGGACTATTCCTATGAGGCACAGGGTCAAGGCTGATTTGCATATGGCCATGTCTGAACTGGGGTGGTGTGGAGTGCAAAAAAACGATGGATTTAGGCCCAGATCTCTGTACTGGGGTGAATGTATGACATTGTTCTGCATTCTGTCCATCAACTGTTGTTTTGCATTTGTCACCCCGAGTGGGATGGGTATGCTCAGACGTGAGTCCCGTGCTCTCCACACTACTGGAGCTAAGCTATCCTGGCTGAAGACGACTGATAGCCAGAAACCGGTCCTAGGATTAGGATGCTTGATTCCGGTAAAGGAAAGACATGGCTTGGCAGTTCGGGCTGGACTGTTCCTATGAGGCACAGGGTCAAGGCTGACTTGCATATGGCCATCTCTGAACTGGTATGGTGTGGAGTGCAAAAAAACGATGGATTTAGGCCCAGATCTCTGTACTGGGGTGAATGTATGACATTGTTCTGCATTCTGTCCATCAACTGTTGTTTTGCATTGGTCACCCAGAGTGGGATGGGTATGCTCAGACGTGAGTCCCATGCTCTCCACACTAATGGAGTCAAGCTATCCTGGCTGAAGATGGCTGATAGCCAGAAACCGGTCCTAGGATGCTTGATTCAGGTCCAGGAAAGACATGACTTGGCAGTTTGGGCTGGACTGTTCCCATGAGGCACAGGGTCAAGGCTGATTTGCATATGGCCATGTCTGAACTGGGGTGGTGTGGAGTGCAAAAAAACGATGGATTTAGGCCCAGATCTCTGTACTGGGGTGAATGTATGACATTGTTCTGCATTCTGTCCATCAACTGTTGTTTTGCATTTGTCACCCCGAGTGGGATGGGTATGCTCAGACGTGAGTCCCGTGCTCTCCACACTACTGGAGCTAAGCTATCCTGGCTGAAGACGACTGATAGCCAGAAACCGGTCCTAGGATGCTTGATTCCGGTATAGGAAAGACATGGCTTGGCAGTTCGGGCTGGACTGTTCCCATGAGGCACAGGGTCAAGGCTGATTTGCATATAGCCATGTCTGAACTGGGGTGGTGTGGAGTGAAAAAAATCGATGGATTTAGGCCCAGATCTATGTACTGGGATTAATGTATGACATTGTTCTGCATTCTGTCCATCAACTGTTGTTTTGCATTTGTCACCCCGAGTGGGATGGGTATGCTCAGAGTGAGTCCCATGCTCTCCATACTACTGGAGTCAAGCTATCCTGTCTAAAGATGGCTGATAGCCAGAAACCGGTCCTAGGATGCTTCATTCAGGTCCAGGAAAGACATGGCTTGGCAGTTCGGGCTGGACTGTTCCCATGAGGCACAGGGTCAAGGCTGATTTGCATATGGCCATGTCTGAACTGGGGTGGCGTGGAGTACAAAAAAATTATGGATTTAGGCCCAGATCTCTGTACTGGGGTGAATGTATGACATTGTTCTGCAATCTGTCCATCAACTGTTGTTTTGCATTTGTTACCCCGAGTGGGATGGGTATGCTCAGACGTGAGTCCCATGCTCTCCACACTACTGGAGTCAAGCTATCCTGGCTGAAGACGGCTGATAGCCAGAAACCGGTCCTAGGATGCTAGATTCCGGTCCAGGAAAGACATGGCTTGACAGTTCAGGCTGGACTGTTCCCATGAGGCACAGGGTCAAGGCTGATTTGCATTTGGCCATGTCTGAACTGGGGTGGTGAGGAGTGCAAAAAAACGATGGATTTAGTCCCAGATCTCTGTACTCGGGTGAATGTATGACATTGTTCTGCATTCTGTCCATCAATTGTTGTTTTGCATTTGTCACCCCGAGTGGGATGGGTATGCTCAGACGTGAGTCCCATGCTCTCCACACTAATGGAGTCAAGCTATCCTGGCTGAAGACGGCCGATAGCCAGAAACCGGTCCTAGGATGCTTGATTCCGGTCCAGGAAAGACATGGCTTGGCAGTTCGGGCTGGACTGTTCTCATGAGGCACAGGGTAAAGGCTGATTTGCAGATGGCCATGTCTGAACTGGGGTGGTGTGGAATGCAAAAAAATGATGGATTTATGCCCAGATCTCTGTACTGGGGTGTATGTATGACATTGTTCTGCATTCTGTCCATCAACTGTTGTTTTGCATTTGTCACCCCAAGTGGATGGGTATGATCAGACGTGAGTCCCATGCTCTCCACACTACTGGAGTCAAGCTATCCTGGCTGAAGACGGCTGATAGCCAGAAACCTGTCCTAGGATGCTTGATTCCGGTCCAGGAAAGACATGGCTTGGCAGTTCGGGCTGGACTGTTCCCATGAGGCACAGGGTCAAGGCTGAATTGCATATAGCCATGTCTGAACTGGGGTGGTGTGGAGTGCAAAAAAACGATGGATTTAGGCCCAGATCTCTGTACTGGGATGAATGTATGACATTGTTCTGCATTCTGTCCATCAACTGTTGTTTTGCATTTTTCACCCTGAGTGGGATGGGTATGCTCAGACGTGAGTCCCATGCTCTCCACACTAATGGAGTCAAGCTATCCTGGCTGAAGACGGCTGATAGCCAGAAACCGTTCCTAGGATGCTTGATTCCGGTCCAGGAAAGACATGGCTTGGCAGTTCGGGCTGGACTGTTCCCATGAGGCACAGGGTCAAGGCTGATTTGCATATAGCCATGTCTGAAGTGGGGTGGTGTGGAGTGCAAAAAAACGATGGATTTAGGCCCAGATCTCTGTACTGGGATGAATGTATGACATTCTTCTGCTTTCTGTCCATCAACTGTTGTTTTGCATTTGTCACCCCGAGTGGGATGGGTATGCTCAGACGTGAGTCCCATGCTCTCCACACTACTGGAGTCAAGCTATCCTGGCTAAAGATGGCTGATAGCCAGAAACCGGTCCTAGGATGCTTGATTCAGGTCCAGGAAAGACATGGCTTGGCAGTTCAGGCTGGACTGTTCCCATGAGGCACAGGGTCAAGGCTGATTTGCATATGGCCATGTCTAAACTGGGGTGGTGTGGAGTGCAAAAAACGATGGATTTAGGCCCAGATCTCTGTACTGGGGTAAATGTATGACATTGTTCTGCATTCTGTCCATCAACTGTTGTTTTGCATTGGTCACCCCGAGTGGGATGGGTATGCTCAGACGTGAGTCCCATGCTCTCCACACTAATGGAGTCAAGCTATCCTGGCTGAAGACGGCTGATAGCCAGAAACCGGTCCTAGGATGCTTGATTCCGGTCCAGGAAAGACATGGCTTGGCAGTTCGGGCTGGACTATTCCTATGAGGCACAGGGTCAAGGCTGATTTGCATATGGCCATGTCTGAACTGGGGTGGTGTGGAGTGCAAAAAAACGATGGATTTAGGCCCAGATCTCTGTACTGGGGTGAATGTATGACATTGTTCTGCATTCTGTCCATCAACTGTTATTTTGCATTTGTCACCCCGAGTGGGATGGGTATGCTCAGACGTGAGTCCCGTGCTCTCCACACTACTGGAGCTAAGCTATCCTGGCTGAAGACGACTGATAGCCAGAAACCGGTCCTAGGATTAGGATGCTTGATTCCGGTAAAGGAAAGACATGGCTTGGCAGTTCGGGCTGGACTGTTCCTATGAGGCACAGGGTCAAGGCTGACTTGCATATGGCCATCTCTGAACTGGTATGGTGTGGAGTGCAAAAAAACGATGGATTTAGGCCCAGATCTCTGTACTGGGGTGAATGTATGACATTGTTCTGCATTCTGTCCATCAACTGTTGTTTTGCATTGGTCACCCCGAGTGGGATGGGTATGCTCAGACGTGAGTCCCATGCTCTCCACACTAATGGAGTCAAGCTATCCTGGCTGAAGATGGCTGATAGCCAGAAACCGGTCCTAGGATGCTTGATTCAGGTCCAGGAAAGACATGACTTGGCAGTTCGGGCTGGACTGTTCCCATGAGGCACAGGGTCAAGGCTGATTTGCATATGGCCATGTCTGAACTGGGGTGGTGTGGAGTGCAAAAAAACGATGGATTTAGGCCCAGATCTCTGTACTGGGGTGAATGTATGACATTGTTCTGCATTCTGTCCATCAACTGTTGTTTTGCATTTGTCACCCCGAGTGGGATGGGTATGCTCAGACGTGAGTCCCGTGCTCTCCACACTACTGGAGCTAAGCTATCCTGGCTGAAGACGACTGATAGCCAGAAACCGGTCCTAGGATTAGGATGCTTGATTCCGGTAAAGGAAAGACATGGCTTGGCAGTTCGGGCTGGACTGTTCCTATGAGGCACAGGGTCAAGGCTGACTTGCATATGGCCATCTCTGAACTGGTATGGTGTGGAGTGCAAAAAAACGATGGATTTAGGCCCAGATCTCTGTATTGGGTTGAATGTATGACATTGTTCTGCATTCTGTCCATCAACTGTTGTTTTGCATTGGTCACCCCGAGTGGGATGGGTATGCTCAGACGTGAGTCCCATGCTCTCCACACTAATGGAGTCAAGCTATCCTGGCTGAAGATGGCTGATAGCCAGAAACCGGTCCTAGGATGCTTGATTCAGGTCCAGGAAAGACATGACTTGGCAGTTCGGGCTGGACTGTTCCCATGAGGCACAGGGTCAAGGCTGATTTGCATATGGCCATGTCTAAACTGGGGTGGTGTGGAGTGCAAAAAAACGATGGATTTAGGCCCAGATCTCTGTACTGGGGTGAATGTATGACATTGTTCTGCATTCTGTCCATCAACTGTTGTTTTGCATTTGTCACCCCGAGTGGGATGGGTATGCTCAGACGTGAGTCCCGTGCTCTCCACACTACTGGAGCTAAGCTATCCTGGCTGAAGACGGCTGATAGCCAGAAACCGGTCCTAGGATGCTTGATTCCGGTAAAGGAAAGACATGGCTTGGCAGTTCGGGCTGAACTGTTCCCATGAGGCACAGGGTCAAGGCTGACTTGCATATGGCCATGTCTAAACTGGGGTGGTGTGGAGTGCAAAAAAACGATGGATTTAGGCCCAGATCTCTGTACTGGGGTGAATGTATGACATTGTTCTGCATTCTGTCCATCAACTGTTGTTTTGCATTGGTCACCCCGAGTGGGATGGGTATGCTCAGACGTGAGTCCCATGCTCTCCACACTAATGGAGTCAAGCTATCCTGGCTGAAGACGGCTGATAGCCAGAAACCGGTCCTAGGATGCTTGATTCCGGTCCAGGAAAGACATGGCTTGGCAGTTTGGGCTGGACTGTTCCTATGAGGCACAGGGTCAAGGCTGATTTGCATATGGCCATGTCTGAACTGGGGTGGTGTGGAGTGCAAAAAAACGATGGATTTAGGCCCAGATCTCTGTACTGGGGTGAATGTATGACATTGTTCTGCATTCTGTCCATCAACTGTTGTTTTGCATTTGTCACCCCGAGTGGGATGGGTATGCTCAGACGTGAGTCCCGTGCTCTCCACACTACTGAAGCTAAGCTATCCTGGCTGAAGACGGCTGATAGCCAGAAACCGGTCCTAGGATGCTTGATTCCGGTAAAGGAAAGACATGGCTTGGCAGTTCGGGCTGGACTGTTCCCATGAGGCACAGGGTCAAGGCTGACTTGCATATGGCCATGTCTGAACTGGTATGGTGTGGAGTGCAAAAAACGATGGATTTAGGCCCAGATCTCTGTACTGGGGTGAATGTATGACATTGTTCTGCATTCTGTCCATCAACTGTTGTTTTGCATTTGTCACCCCGAGTGGGAAGGGTATGCTCAGACGTGTGTCCCATGCTCTCCACACTACTGGAGTCAAGTTATCCTGGCTGAAGACGGCTGATAGCCAGAAACTGGTTCTAGGATGCTTGATTACGGTCCAGAAAAGACATGGCTTGGAAGTTCGGGCTGGACCGTTCCCATGAGGCACAGGGTCAAGGCTGATTTGCATATAGCCATGTCTGAACTGGGGTGGTGTGGAGTGCAAAAAAACGATGGATTTAGGCCCAGATCTATGTACTGGGATTAATGTATGACATTGTTCTGCATTCTGTCCATCAACTGTTGTTTTTCATTTGTCACCCCGAGTGGGATGAGCATGCTCAGACGTGAGTCCCATGCTCTCCATACTACTGGAGTCAAGCTATCCTGTCTAAAGATGGCTGATAGCCAGAAACCGGTCCTAGAATGCTTCATTCAGGTCCAGGAAAGACATGGCTTGACAGTACGGGCTGGACTGTTCCCATGAGGCACAGGGTCAAGGCTGATTTGCATATGGCCATGTCTGAACTGGGGTGGTGTGGAGTGCAAAAAAATGATGGATTTAGGCCCAGATCTCTGTACTGGGGTAAAAATATGACATTGTTCTGCAATCTGTCCATCAACTGTTGTTTTGCATTTGTTACCCCGAGTGGGATGGGTATGCCTAGACGTGAGTCCCATGCTCTCCACACTACTGGAGTCAAGCTATCCTGGCTGAAGACGGCTGATAGCCAGAAACCGGTCCTAGGATGCTAGATTCCGGTCCAGGAAAGACATGGCTTGACAGTTCGGGCTGGACTGTTCCCATGAGGCACAGGGTCAAGGCTGATTTGCATATGGCCATGTCTGAACTGGGGTGGTGTGGAGTGCAAAAAAACGACAGATTTAGGCCCAGATCTCTGTACTGGGATGAATGTATGACATTGTTCTGCATTCTGTCCATCAACTGTTGTTTTGCATTTGTCACCCTGAGTGGGATGGGTATGCTCAGACGTGAGTCCCATGCTCTCCACACTAATGGAGTCAAGCTATCCTGGCTGAAGACGGCTGATAGCCAGAAACCGTTCCTAGGATGCTTGATTCCGGTCCAGGAAAGACATGGCTTGGCAGTTCGGGCTGGACTGTTCCCATGAGGCACAGGGTCAAGGCTGATTTGCATATAGCCATGTCTGAAGTGGGGTGGTGTGGAGTGCAAAAAAACAATGGATTTAGGCCCAGATCTCTGTACTGGGATGAATGTATGACATTCTTCTGCTTTCTGTCCATCAACTGTTGTTTTGCATTTGTCACCCCGAGTGGGATGGGTATGCTCAGACGTGAGTCCCATGCTCTCCACACTACTGGAGTCAAGCTATCCTGGCTAAAGATGGCTGATAGCCAGAAACCGGTCTTGGGATGCTTGATTCAGGTCCAGGAAAGACGTGGCTTGGCAGTTCGGGCTGGACTGTTCCCATGAGGCACAGGGTCAAGGCTGATTTGCATATGGCCATGTCTGAACTGGGGTGGTGTGCAGTGCAAAAAAACGATGGATTTAGGGCCAGATCTCTGTACTGGGGTGAATGTATGACATTGCTCTGCATTCTGTCCATCAACTGTTGTTTTGCATTTGTCACCCAGAGTGGGATGGGTATGCTCAGACGTGAGTCCCATGCTCTCCACACTACTGGAGTCAAGCTATCCTGGCTGAAGACGCCTGATAGCCAGAAACCGGTCCTAGGATGCTTGATTCAGGTCCAGGAAAGACATGACTTGGCAGTTCGGGCTGGACTGTTCCCATGAGGCACAGGGTCAAGGCTGATTTGCACATGGCCATGTCTAAACTGGGGTGGTGTGGAGTGCAAAAAAACGATGGATTTAGGCCCAGATCTATGTACTGGGATTAATGTATGACATTGTTCTGCATTCTGTCCATCAACTGTTGTTTTGCATTTGTCACCCCGAGTGGGATGGGTATGCTCAGAGTGAGTCCCATGCTCTCCATACTACTGGAGTCAAGCTATCCTGTCTAAAGATGGCTGATAGCCATAAACCGGTCCTAGGATGCTTCATTCAGGTCCAGGAAAGACATGGCTTGGCAGTTCGGGCTGGACTGTTCCCATGAGGCACAGGGTCAAGGCTGATTTGCATATGGCCATGTCTGAACTGGGGTGGCGTGGAGTACAAAAAAAATATGGATTTAGGCCCAGATCTCTGTACTGGGGTGAATGTATGACATTGTTCTGCATTCTGTCCATCAACTGTTGTTTTGCATTTGTTACCCCGAGTGGGATGGGTATGCTCAGACGTGAGTCCCATGCTCTCCACACTACTGGAGTCAAGCTATCCTGGCTGAAGACGGCTGATAGCCAGAAACCTGTCCTAGGATGCTTGATTCCGGTCCAGGAAAGACATGGCTTGGCAGTTCGGGCTGGACTGTTCCCATGAGGCACAGGGTCAAGGCTGATTTGCATATAGCCATGTCTGAACTGGGGTGGTGTGGAGTGCAAAAAAACGATGGATTTAGGCCCAGATCTCTGTAATGGGATGAATGTATGACATTGTTCTGCATTCTGTCCATCAACTGTTGTTTTGCATTTGTCACCCTGAGTGGGATGGGTATGCTCAGACGTGAGTCCCATGCTCTCCACACTAATGGAGTAAAGCTATCCTGGCTGAAGACGGCTGATAGCCAGAAACCGGTCCTAGGATGCTTGATTCAGGTGCAGGAAAGACATGACTTGGCAGTTCGGGCTGGACTGTTCCCATGAGGCACAGGGTCAAGGCTGATTTGCATATGGCCATGTCTAAACTGGGGTGGTGTGGAGTGCAAAAAATGATGGATTTAGGCCCAGATCTCTGTACTGGGGTGAATGTATGACATTGTTCTGCATTCTGTCCATCAACTGTTGTTTTGCATTGGTCACCCCGAGTGGGATGGGTATGCTCAGACGTGAGTCCCATGCTCACCACACTACTGGAGTCAAGCTATCCTGGCTGAAGACGGCTGATAGCCAGAAACCGGTCCTAGGATGCTTGATTCCGGTATAGGAAAGACATGGCTTGGCAGTTCGGGCTGGACTGTTCCCATGAGGCACAGGGTCAAGGCTGATTTGCATATAGCCATGTCTGAACTGGGGTGGTGTGGAGTGCAAAAAAACGATGGATTTAGGCCCAGATCTATGTACTGGGATTAATGTATGACATTGTTCTGCATTCTGTCCATCAACTGTTGTTTTGCATTTGTCACCCCGAGTGGGATGGGTATGCTCAGAGTGAGTCCCATGCTCTCCATACTACTGGAGTATAGCTATCCTGTCTAAAGATGGCTGATAGCCAGAAACCGGTCCTAGGATGCTTCATTCAGGTCCAGGAAAGACATGGCTTGGCAGTTCGGGCTGGACTGTTCCCATGAGGCACAGGGTCAAGGCTGATTTGCATATTGCCATGTCTGAACTGGGGTGGCGTGGAGTACAAAAAAATTACGGATTTAGGCCCAGATCTCTGTACTGGGGTGAATGTATGACATTGTTCTGCAATCTGTCCATCAACTGTTGTTTTGCATTTGTTACCCCGAGTGGGATGGGTATGCTCAGACGTGAGTCCCATGCTCTCCACACTACTGGAGTCAAGCTATCCTGGCTGAAGACGGCTGATAGCCAGAAACCGGTCCTAGGATGCTAGATTCCGGTCCAGGAAAGACATGGCTTGACAGTTCAGGCTGGACTGTTCCCATGAGGCACAGGGTCAAGGCTGATTTGCATTTGGCCATGTCTGAACTGGGGTGGTGAGGAGTGCAAAAAAACGATGGATTTAGTCCCAGATCTCTGTACTCGGGTGAATGTATGACATTGTTCTGCATTCTGTCCATCAACTGTTGTTTTGCATTTGTCACCCCGAGTGGGCTGGGTATGCTCAGACGTGAGTCCCATGCTCTCCACACTACTGGAGTCAAGCTATCCTGGCTGAAGACGGCTGATAGCCAGAAACCGGTCCTAGGATGCTTGATTCCGGTTCAGGAAAGATATGGCTTGGCAGTTCGGGCTGGACTGTTCCTATGAGGCACAGGGTCAAGGCTGATTTGCATATGGCCATGTCTGAACTGGGGTGGTGCGGAGTGCAAAAAAACGATGGATTTAGGCCCAGATCTCTGTACTGGGGTGAATGTATGACATTGTTCTGCATTCTGTCCATCGACTGTTGTTTTGCATTTGTCACCCCGAGTGGGAAGGGTATGCTCAGACGTGTGTCCCATGCTCTCCACACTACTGGAGTCAAGCTATCCTGGCTGAAGACGGCTGATAGCCAGAAACCGGTTCTAGGATGCTTGATTACGGTCCAGAAAAGACATGGCTTGGCAGTTCGGGCTGGACCGTTCCCATGAGGCACAGGGTCAAGGCTGATTTGCATATGGCCATGTCTGAACTGGGGTGGTGTGGAGTGCAAAAAAATGATGGATTTAGGCCCAGATCTCTGTACTGGGGTGAATGTATGACATTATTCTGCATTCTGTCCATCAACTGTTGTTTTGCATTTGTCACCCCGAGTGGAATGGGTATGCTCAGACGTGAGTTCCATGCTCTCCATACTACTGGAGTCAAGCTATCCTGGCTGAAGACGGCTGATAGCCAGAAACCGGTCCTAGGATGCTTGAGTCCGATCCAGGAAAGACATGGCTTGGCAGTTCGGGCTGGACTGTTCTCATGAAGCACAGGGTCAAGGCTGATTTGCATATGGCCATGTCTGAACTGGGGTGGTGTGGAGTGCAAATAAATGATGGATTTAGGCCCAGATCTCTGTACTGGGGTGAATGTATGACATTGTTCTGCATTGTGTCCATCAACTGTTGTTTTGCATTTGTCACCCCAAGTGGGATGGGTATGCTCAGGCGTGAGTCCCATGCTCTCCACACTACTGGAGTCAAGCTATCCTGGCTGAAGACGGCTGATAGCCAGAAACCGGTCCTAGGATGCTTGATTCCGGTCCAGGAAAGACATGGCTTGGCAGTTCGGGCTGGACTGTTGCCATGAGGCACAGGGTCAAGGCTGATTTGCATATGGCCATGTCTGAACTGGGGTGGTGTGGAGTGCAAAAAAACGACAGATTTAGGCCCAGATCTCCGTACTGGGGTGAATGTATGACATTGTTCTGCATTCTGTCCATCAACTGTTGTTTTGCATTTGTCACCCCGAGTGGGATCGGTATGCTCAGACGTGAGTCCCATGCTCTCCACACTACTGGAGTCAAGCTATCCTGGCTGAAGACGGCTGATAGCCAGAAACCTGTCCTAGGATGCTTGATTCCGGTCCAGGAAAGACATGGCTTGGCAGTTCGGGCTGGACTGTTCCCATGAGGCACAGGGTCAAGGCTGATTTGCATATAGCCATGTCTGAACTGGGGTGGTGTGGAGTGCAAAAAAACAATGGATTTAGGCCCAGATCTCTGTACTGGGATGAATGTATGACATTGTTCTGCATTCTGTCCATCAACTGTTGTTTTGCATTTGTCACCCTGAGTGGGATGGGTATGCTCAGACGTGAGTCCCATGCTCTCCACACTAATGGAGTCAAGCTATCCTGGCTGAAGACGGCTGATAGCCAGAAACCGGTCCTAGGATGCTTGATTCAGGTCCAGGAAAGACATGACTTGGCAGTTCGGGCTGGACTGTTCCCATGAGGCACAGGGTCAAGGCTGATTTGCATATGGCCATGTCTAAACTGGGGTGGTGTGGAGTGCAAAAAACGATGGATTTAGGCCCAGATCTCTGTACTGGGGTGAATGTATGACATTGTTCTGCATTCTGTCCATCAACTGTTGTTTTGCATTGGTCACCCCGAGTGGGATGGGTATGCTCAGACGTGAGTCCCATGCTCTCCACACTACTGGAGTCAAGCTATCCTGGCTGAAGACGGCTGATAGCCAGAAACCGGTCCTAGGATGCTTGATTCCGGTATAGGAAAGACATGGCTTGGCAGTTCGGGCTGGACTGTTCCCATGAGGCACAGGGTCAAGGCTGATTTGCATATAGCCATGTCTGAACTGGGGTGGTGTGGAGTGCAAAAAAACGATGGATTTAGGCCCAGATCTATGTACTGGGATTAATGTATGACATTGTTCTGCATTCTGTCCATCAACTGTTGTTTTGAATTTGTCACCCCGAGTGGGATGGGTATGCTCAGAGTGAGTCCCATGCTCTCCATACTACTGGAGTCAAGCTATCCTGTCTAAAGATGGCTGATAGCCAGAAACCGGTCCTAGGATGCTTCATTCAGGTCCAGGAAAGACATGGCTTGGCAGTTCGGGCTGGACTGTTCCCATGAGGCACAGGGTCAAGGCTGATTTGCATATGGCCATGTCTGAACTGGGGTGGCGTGGAGTACAAAAAAATTATGGATTTAGGCCCAGATCTCTGTACTGGGGTGAATGTATGACATTGTTCTGCAATCTGTCCATCAACTGTTGTTTTGCATTTGTTACCCCGAGTGGGATGGGTATGCTCAGACGTGAGTCCCATGCTCTCCACACTACTGGAGTCAAGCTATCCTGGCTGAAGACGGCTGATAGCCAGAAACCTGTCCTAGGATGCTTGATTCCGGTCCAGTAAAGACATGGCTTGGCAGTTCGGGCTGGACTGTTCCCATGAGGCACAGGGTCAAGGCTGATTTGCATATAGCCATGTCTGAACTGGGGTGGTGTGGAGTGCAAAAAAACGATGGATTTAGGCCCAGATCTCTGTAATGGGATGAATGTATGACATTGTTCTGCATTCTGTCCATCAACTGTTGTTTTGCATTTGTCACCCTGAGTGGGATGGGTATGCTCAGACGTGAGTCCCATGCTCTCCACACTAATGGAGTAAAGCTATCCTGGCTGAAGATGGCTGATAGCCAGAAACCGGTCCTAGGATGCTTGATTCAGGTCCAGGAAAGACATGACTTGGCAGTTCGGGCTGGACTGTTCCCATGAGGCACAGGGTCAAGGCTGATTTGCATATGGCCATGTCTAAACTGGGGTGGTGTGGAGTGCAAAAAATGATGGATTTAGGCCCAGATCTCTGTACTGGGGTGAATGTATGACATTGTTCTGCATTCTGTCCATCAACTGTTGTTTTGCATTGGTCACCCCGAGTGGGATGGGTATGCTCAGACGTGAGTCCCATGCTCACCACACTACTGGAGTCAAGCTATCCTGGCTGAAGACGGCTGATAGCCAGAAACCGGTCCTAGGATGCTTGATTCCGGTATAGGAAAGACATGGCTTGGCAGTTCGGGCTGGACTGTTCCCATGAGGCACAGGGTCAAGGCTGATTTGCATATAGCCATGTCTGAACTGGGGTGGTGTGGAGTGCAAAAAAACGATGGATTTAGGCCCAGATCTATGTACTGGGATTAATGTATGACATTGTTCCGCATTCTGTCCATCAACTGTTGTTTTGCATTTGTCACCCCGAGTGGGATGGGTATGCTCAGAGTGAGTCCCATGCTCTCCATACTACTGGAGTCAAGCTATCCTGTCTAAAGATGGCTGATAGCCAGAAACCGGTCCTAGGATGCTTCATTCAGGTCCAGGAAAGACATGGCTTGGCAGTTCGGGCTGGACTGTTCCCATGAGGCACAGGGTCAAGGCTGATTTGCATATGGCCATGTCTGAACTGGGGTGGCGTGGAGTACAAAAAAATTATGGATTTAGGCCCAGATCTCTGTACTGGGGTGAATGTATGACATTGTTCTGCAATCTGTCCATCAACTGTTGTTTTGCATTTGTTACCCCGAGTGGGATGGGTATGCTCAGACGTGAGTCCCATGCTCTCCACACTACTGGAGTCAAGCTATCCTGGCTGAAGACGGCTGATAGCCAGAAACCGGTCCTAGGATGCTAGATTCCGGTCCAGGAAAGACATGGCTTGACAGTTCAGGCTGGACTGTTCCCATGAGGCACAGGGTCAAGGCTGATTTCCATTTGGCCATGTCTGAACTGGGGTGGTGAGGAGTGCAAAAAACGATGGATTTAGTCCCAGATCTCTGTACTCGGGTGAATGTATGACATTGTTCTGCATTCTGTCCATCAACTGTTGTTTTGCATTTGTCACCCCGAGTGGGCTGGGTATGCTCAGACATGAGTCCCATGCTCTCCACACTACTGGAGTCAAGCTATCCTGGCTGAAGACGGCTGATAGCCAGAAACCGGTCCTAGGATGCTTGATTCCGGTTCAGGAAAGATATGGCTTGGCAGTTCGGGCTGGACTGTTCCTATGAGGCACAGGGTCAAGGCTGATTTGCATATGGCCATGTCTGAACTGGGGTGGGACGGAGTGCAAAAAAACGATGGATTTAGGCCCAGATCTCTGTACTGGGGTGAATGTATGACATTGTTCTGCATTCTGTCCATCAACTGTTGTTTTGCATTTGTCACCCCGAGTGGGACGGGTATGCTCAGACGTGTGTCCCATGCTCTCCACACTACTGGAGTCAAGCTATCCTGGCTGAAGACGGCTGATAGCCAGAAACCGGTTCTAGGATGCTTGATTACGGTCCAGAAAAGACATGGCTTGGCAGTTCGGGCTGGACCGTTCCCATGAGGCACAGGGTCAAGGCTGATTTGCATATGGCCATGTCTGAACTGGGGTGGTGTGGAGTGCAAAAAAATGATGGATTTAGGCCCAGATCTCTGTACTGGGGTGAATGTATGACATTGTTCTGCATTCTGTCCATCAACTGTTGTTTTGCATTTGTCACCCCGAGTGGGATGGGTATGCTCAGACGTGAGTTCCATGCTCTCCATACTACTGGAGTCAAGCTATCCTGGCTGAAGACGGCTGATAGCCAGAAACCGGTCCTAGGATGCTTGAGTCCGATCCAGGAAAGACATGGCTTGGCAGTTCGGGCTGGACTGTTCTCATGAAGCACAGGGTCAAGGCTGATTTGCATATGGCCATGTCTGAACTGGGGTGGTGTGGAGTGCAAAAAAATGATGGATTTAGGCCCAGATCTCTGTACTGGGATGAATGTATGACATTGTTCTGCATTCTGTCCATCAACTGTTGTTTTGCATTTGTCACCCCAAGTGGGATGGGTATGATCAGGCGTGAGTCCCATGCTCTCCACACTACTGGAGTCAAGCTATCCTGGCTGAAGACGGCTGATAGCCAGAAACCGGTCCTAGGATGCTTGATTCCGGTCCAGGAAAGACATGGCTTGGCAGTTCGGGCTGGACTGTTCCCATGAGGCACAGGGTCAAAGCTGATTTGCATATAGCCATGTCTTAAGTGGGGTGGTGTGGAGTGCAAAAAAATGATGGATTTAGGCCCAGATCTCTGTACTGGGATGAATGTATGACATTCTTCTGCATTCTGTCCATCAACTGTTGTTTTGCATTTGTCCCCCCGAGTGGCATGGGTATGCTCAGACGTGAGTCCCATGCTCTCCACACTACTGGAGTCAAGCTATCCTGGCTAAAGATGGCTGATAGCCAGAAACCGGTCCTAGGATGCTTGATTCAGGTCCAGGAAAGACATGGCTTGGCAGTTCGGGCTGGACTGTTCCCATGAGGCACAGGGTCACGGCTGATTTGCATATGGCCATGTCTGAACTGGGGTGGTGTGCAGTGCAAAAAACCGATGGATTTAGGGCCAGATCTCTGTACTGGGGTGAATGTATGACATTGCTCTGCATTCTGTCCATCAACTGTTGTTTTGCATTTGTCACCCAGAGTGGGATGGGTATGCTCAGACGTGAGTCCCATGCTCTCCACACTACTGGAGTCAAGCTATCCTGGCTGAAGACGGCTGATAGCCAGAAACCGGTCCTAGGATGCTTGATTCAGGTCCAGGAAAGACATGACTTGGCAGTTCGGGCTGGACTGTTCCCATGAGGCACAGGGTCAAGGCTGATTTGCATATGGCCATGTCTAAACTGGGGTGGTGTGGAGTGCAAAAAACGATGGATTTAGGCCCAGATCTCTGTACTGGGGTGAATGTATGACATTGTTCTGCATTCTGTCCATCAACTGTTGTTTTGCATTGGTCACCCCGAGTGGGATGGGTATGCTCAGACGTGAGTCCCATGCTCTCCACACTAATGGAGTCAAGCTATCCTGTCTGAAGACGGCTGATAGCCAGAAACCGGTCCTAGGATGCTTGATTCCGGTCCAGGAAAGACATGGCTTGGCAGTTCGGGCTGGACTATTCCTATGAGGCACAGGGTCAAGGCTAATTTGCATATGGCCATGTCTGAACTGGTATGGTGTGGAGTGCAAAAAACGATGGATTTAGGCCCAGATCTCTGTTCTGGGGTGAATGTATGACATTGTTCTGCATTCTGTCCATCAACTGTTGTTTTGCATTTGTCACCCCGAGTGGGATGGGTATGCTCAGACGTGAGTCCCGTGCTCTCCACACTACTGGAGCTAAGCTATCCTGGCTGAAGACGACTGATAGCCAGAAACCGGTCCTAAGATGCTTGATTCCGGTAAAGGAAAGACATGGCTTGGCAGTTCGGGCTGGACTGTTCCCATGAGGCACATGGTCAAGGCTGACTTGCATATGGCCATGTCTGAACTGGTATGGTGTGGAGTGCAAAAAACGATGGATTTAGGCCCAGATCTCTGTTCTGGCGTGAATGTATGACATTGTTCTGCATTCTGTCCATCAACTGTTGTTTTGCATTTGTCACCCCGAGTGGGAGGGGTATGCTCAGACATGTGTCCCATGCTCTCCACACTACTGGAGTCAAGCTATCCTGGCTGAAGACGGCTGATAGCCAGAAACCGGTTCTAGGATGCTTGATTATGGTCCAGAAAAGACATGGCTTGGCAGTTCGGGCTGGACCGTTCCCATGAGGCACAGGGTCAAGGCTGATTTGCATATAGCCATGTCTGAACTGGGGTGGTGTGGAGTGCAAAAAAACGATGGATTTAGGCCCAGATCTATGTACTGGGATTAATGTATGACATTGTTCTGCATTCTGTCCATCAACTGTTGTTTTGCATTTGTCACCCCGAGTGGGATGAGCATGCTCAGACGTGAGTCCCATGCTCTCCATACTACTGGAGTCAAGCTATCCTGTCTAAAGATGGCTGATAGCCAGAAACCGGTCCTAGGATGCTTCATTCAGGTCCAGGAAAGACATGGCTTGGCAGTTCGGGCTGGACTGTTCCCATGAGGCACAGGGTCAAGGCTGATTTGCATATGGCCATGTCTGAACTGGGGTGGTGTGGAGTGCAAAAAAATGATGGATTTAGGCCCAGATCTCTGTACTGGGGTAAAAATATGACATTGTTCTGCAATCTGTCCATCAACTGTTGTTTTGCATTTGTTACCCCGAGTGGGATGGGTATGCCTAGACGTGAGTCCCATGCTCTCCACACTACTGGAGTCAAGCTATCCTGGCTGAAGACGGCTGATAGCCAGAAACCGGTCCTAGGATGCTAGATTCCGGTCCAGGAAAGACATGGCTTGACAGTTCGGGCTGGACTGTTCCCATGAGGCACAGGGTCAAGGCTGATTTGCATATGGCCATGTCTGAACTGGGGTGGTGAGCGATAGATTTAGGCCCAGATCTCTGTACTGGGGTGAATGTATGACATTGTTCTGCATTCTGTCCATCAACTGTTGTTTTGCATTTGTCACCCCGAGTGGGCTGGGTATGCTCAGACGTGAGTCCCATGCTCTCCATACTACTGGAGTCAAGCTATCCTGTCTAAAAATGGCTGATAGCCAGAAACCGATCCTAGGATGCTTCATTCAGGTCCAGGAAAGACATGGCTTGGCAGTTCGGGCTGGACTGTTCCCATGAGGCACAGGGTCAAGGCTGATTTGCATATGGCCATGTCTGAACTGGGGTGGTGTGGAGTACAAAAAAACGACGGATTTAGGCCCAGATCTCTGTACTGGGGTGAATGTATGACATTGTTCTGCATTCTGTCCATCAACTGTTGTTTTGCATTTGTCACCCCGAGTGGGATGGGTATGCTCAGACGTGAGTCCCATGCTCTCCACACTAATGGAGTCAAGCTATCCTGGCTGAAGACGGCCGATAGCCAGAAACCGGTCCTAGGATGCTTGATTCCGGTCCAGGAAAGACATGGCTTGGCAGTTCGGGCTGGACTGTTCCCATGAGGCACAGGGTCAAGGCTGATTTGCATATGGCCATGTCTGAACTGGGGTGGTGTGGAGTACAAAAAAACGACGGATTTAGGCCCAGATCTCTGTACTGGGGTGAATGTATGACATTGTTCTGCATTCTGTCCATCAACTGTTGTTTTGCATTTGTCACCCCGAGTGGGATGGGTATGCTCAGACTTGAGTCCCGTGCTCTCCACACTACTGGAGCTAAGCTATCCTGGCTGAAGACGGCTGATAGCCAGAAACCGGTCCTAGGATGCTTGATTCCGGTAAAGGAAAGACATGGCTTGGCAGTTCGGGCTGGACTGTTCCCATGAGTCACAGGGTCAAGGCTGACTTGCATATGGCCATGTCTGAACTGGTATGGTGTGGAGTGCAAAAAACGATGGATTTAGGCCCAGATCTCTGTACTGGGGTGAATGTATGACATTGTTCTGCATTCTGTCCATTAACTGTTGTTTTGCATTTGTCACGCCGAGTGGGAAGGGTATGCTCAGACGTGTGTCCCATGCTCTCCACACTACTGGAGTCAAGCTATCCTGGCTGAAGACGGCTGATAGCCAGAAACCGGTTCTAGGATGCTTGATTACGGTCCAGAAAAGACATGGCTTGGCAGTTCGGGCTGGACCGTTCCCATGAGGCACAGGGTCAAGGCTGATTTGCATATAGCCATGTCCGAACTGGGGTGGTGTGGAGTGCAAAAAAATATGGATTTAGGCCCAGATCTATGTACTGGGATTAATGTATGACATTGTTCTGCATTCTGTCCATCAACTGTTGTTTTGCATTTGTCACCCCGAGTGGGATGAGAATGCTCAGACGTGAGTCCCATGCTCTCCATACTACTGGAGTCAAGCTATCCTGTCTAAAGATGGCTGATAGCCAGAAACCGGTCCTAGGATGCTTCATTCAGGTCCAGGAAAGACATGGCTTGGCAGTTCGGGCTGGACAGTTCTCATGAGGCACAGGGTCAAGGCTGATTTGCATATGGCCATGTCTGAACTGGGGTGGTGTGGAGTGCAAAAAAATGATGGATTTAGGACCAGATCTCTGTACTGGGGTAAATGTATGACATTGTTCTGCAATCTGTCCATCAACTGTTGTTTTGCATTTGTTACCCCGAGTGGGATGGGTATGCCTAGACGTGAGTCCCATGCTCTCCACACTACTGGAGTCAAGCTATCCTGGCTGAAGACGGCTGATAGCCAGAAACCGGTCCTAGGATGCTAGATTCCGGTCCAGGAAAGACATGGCTTGACAGTTCGGGCTGGACTGTTCCCATGAGGCACAGGGTCAAGGCTGATTTGCATATGGCCATGTCTGAACTGGGGTGGTGAGGAGTGCAAAAAAACGATAGATTTAGGCCCAGATCTCTGTACTGGGGTGAATGTATGACATTGTTCTGCATTCTGTCCATCAACTGTTGTTTTGCATTTGTCACCCCGAGTGGGCTGGGTATGCTCAGACGTGAGTCCCATGCTCTCCATACTACTGGAGTCAAGCTATCCTGGCTGAAGACGGCTGATAGCCAGAAACCGGTCCTAGGATGCTTGATTCCGGTCCAGGAAAGACATGGCTTGGCAGTTCGGGCTGGACTGTTCCTATGAGGCACAGGGTCAAGGCTGATTTGCATATGGCCATGTCTGAACTGGGGTGGTGTGGAGTGCAAAAAAACGATGTATTTAGGCCCAGATCTCTGTACTGGGGTGAATGTATGACATTGTTCTGCATTCTGTCCATCAACTGTTGTTTTGCATTTGTCACCCCGAGTGGGATGGGTATGCTCAGACGTGAGTACCGTGCTCTCCACACTACTGGAGTTAAGCTATCTTGGCTGAAGACGGCTGATAGCCAGAAACCGGTCCTAGTATGCTTGATTCCGGTAAAGGAAAGACATGGCTTGGCAGTTCGGGCTGGACTGTTCCCATGAGGCCCAGGGTCAAGGCTGACTTGCATATGGCCATGTCTGAACTGGTATGGTGTGGAGTGCAAAAAAACGATGGATTTAGGCCCAGATCTCTGTACTGGGGTGAATGTATGACATTGTTCTGCATTCTGTCCATCAACTGTTGTTTTGCATTTGTCACCCCGAGTGGGAAGGGTATGCTCAGACGTGTGTCCCATGCTCTCCACACTACTGGAGTCAAGCTATCCTGGCTGAAGACGGCTGATAGCAAGAAACCGGTTCTAGGATGCTTGATTACGCTCCAGAAAAGACATGGCTTGGCAGTTCGGGCTGGACCGTTCCCATGAGGCACAGGGTCAAAGCTGATTTGCATATGGCCATGTCTGAACTGGGGTGGTGTGGAGTGCAAAAAAATGATGGATTTAGGCCCAGATCTCTGTACTGGGGTGAATGTATGACATTGTTCTGCATTCTGTCCATCAACAGTTGTTTTGCATTTGTCACCCCGAGTGGGATAGGTATGCTCAGACGTGAGTCCCATGCTCTCCACACGACTGGAGTCAAGCTATCCTGGCTGAAGACGGCTGATAGCCAGAAACCGGTCCTAGGATGCTTGATTCCGGTATAGGAAAGACATGGCTTGGCAGTTCGGGCTGGACTGTTTCCATGAGGCACAGGGTCAAGGCTGATTTGCATATAGCCATGTCTGAACTGGGGTGGTGTGGAGTGCAAAAAAACGATGGATTTAGGCCCAGATCTATGTACTGGGATTAATGTATGACATTGTTCTGCATTCTGTCCATCAACTGTTGTTTTGCATTTGTCACCCCGAGTGGGATGGGTATGCTCAGACGTGAGTCCCATGCTCTCCATACTACTGGAGTCAAGCTATCCTGTCTAAAGATGGCTGATAGCCAGAAACCGGTCCTAGGATGCTTCATTCAGGTCCAGGAAAGACATGGCTTGGCAGTTCGGGCTGGACTGTTCCCATGAGGCACAGGGTCGAGGCTGATTTGCATATGGCCATGTCTGAACTGGGGTGGCGTGGAGTGCAAAAAAATGATGGATTTAGGCCCAGATCTCTGTACTGGGGTGAATGTATGACATTGTTCTGCAATCTGTCCATCAACTGTTGTTTTGCATTTGTTACCCCGAGTGGGATGGGTATGCTCAGACGTGAGTCCCATGCTCTCCACACCACTGGAGTCAAGCTATCCTGGCTGAAGACGGCTGATAGCCAGAAACCGGTCCTAGGATGCTAGATTCCGGTCCAGGAAAGACATGGCTTGACAGTTCAGGCTGGACTGTTCCCATGAGGCACAGGGTCAAGGCTGATTTGCATATGGCCATGTCTGAACTGGGGTGGTGAGGAGTGCACAAAAACGATGGATTTAGTCCCAGATCTCTGTACTCGGGTGAATGTATGACATTGTTCTGCATTCTGTCCATCAACTGTTGTTTTGCATTTGTCACCCCGAGTGGGCTGGGTATGCTCAGACGTGTGTCCCATGCTCTCCACACTACTGGAGTCAAGCTATCCTGGCTGAAGACGGCTGATAGCCAGAAACCGGTTCTAGGATGCTTGATTACGGTCCAGAAAAGACATGGCTTGGCAGTTGGGGCTGGACCGTTCCCATGAGGCACAGGGTCAAGGCTGATTTGCATATGGCCATGTCTGAACTGGGGTGGTGTGGAGTGCAAAAAAATGATGGATTTAGGCCCAGATCTCTGTACTGGGGTGAATGTATGACATTGTTCTGCATTCTGTCCATCAACTGTTGTTTTGCATTTGTCACCCCGAGTGGGATAGGTATGCTCAGACGTGAGTCCCATGCTCTCCACACTACTGGAGTCAATCCGGCTGATAGCCGGAAACCGGTCCTAGGATGCTTGATTCCGGTACAGGAAAGACACGGCTTGGCAGTTCGGGCTGGACTGTTCCCATGAGGCACAGGGTCAAGGCTGATTTGCATATAGCCATGTCTGAACTGGGGTGGTGTGGAGTGCAAAAAAACGATGGATTTAGGCCCAGATCTCTGTACTGGGATGAATGTATGACATTCTTCTGCATTCTGTCCATCAACTGTTGTTTTGCATTTGTCACCCCGAGTGGGATGGGTATGCTCAGACATGAGTCCCATGCTCTCCATACTACTGGAGTCAAGCTATCCTGGCTAAAGATGGCTGATAGCCAGAAACCGGTCCTAGGATGCTTGATTCAGGTCCAGGAAAGACATGGCTTGGCAGTTCGGGCTGGACTGTTCCCATGAGGCACAGGGTCAAGGCTGATTTGCATATGGCCATGTCTGAACTGGGGTGGTGTGCAGTGCAAAAAAAGATGGATTTAGGCCCAGATCTCTGTACTGGGGTGAATGTATGACATTGCTCTGCATTCTGTCCATCAACTGTTGTTTTGCATTTGTCACCCAGAGTGGGATGGGTATGCTCAGACGTGAGTCCCATGCTCTCCACACTACTGGAGTCAAGCTATCCTGGCTGAAGACGGCTGATAGCCAGAAACCGGTCCTAGGATGCTTGATTCAGGTCCAGGAAAGACATGACTTGGCAGTTCGGGCTGGACTGTTCCCATGAGGCACAGGGTCAAGGCTGATTTGCATATGGCCATGTCTAAACTGGGGTGGGGTGGAGTGCAAAAAACGATGGATTTAGGCCCAGATCTCTGTACTGGGGTGAATGTATGACATTGTTCTGCATTCTGTCCATCAACTGTTGTTTTGCATTTGTCACCCCGAGTGGGATGGGTATGCTCAGACGTGAGTCCCGTGCTCTCCACACTACTGGAGCTAAGCTATCCTGGCTGAAGACGACTGATAGCCAGAAACCGGTCCTAGGATGCTTGATTCCGATAAAGGAAAGACATGGCTTGGCAGTTCGGGCTGGACTGTTCCCATGAGGCACAGGGTCAAGGCTGACTTGCATATGGCCATCTCTGAACTGGTATGGTGTGGAGTGCAAAAAAACGATGGATTTAGGCCTAGATCTCTGTACTGGGGTGAATGTATGACATTGTGCTGCATTCTGTCCATCAACTGTTGTTTTGCATTGGTCACCCCGAGTGGGATGGGTATGCTCAGACGTGAGTCCCATGCTCTCCACACTAATGGAGTCAAGCTATCCTGGCTGAAGACGGCTGATAGCCAGAAACCGGTCCTAGGATGCTTCATTCAGGTCCAGGAAAGACATGGCTTGGCAGTTCGGGCTGGACTGTTCCCATGAGGCACAGGGTCGAGGCTGATTTGCATATGGCCATGTCTGAACTGGGGTGGCGTGGAGTGCAAAAAAATGATGGATTTAGGCCCAGATCTCTGTACTGGGGTGAATGTATGACATTGTTCTGCAATCTGTCCATCAACTGTTGTTTTGCATTTGTTACCCCGAGTGGGATGGGTATGCTCAGACGTGAGTCCCATGCTCTCCACACTACTGGAGTCAAGCTATCCTGGCTGAAGACGGCTGATAGCCAGAAACCGGTCCTAGGATGCTAGATTCCGGTCCAGGAAAGACATGGCTTGACAGTTCAGGCTGGACTGTTCCCATGAGGCACAGGGTCAAGGCTGATTTGCATATGGCCATGTCTGAACTGGGGTGGTGAGGAGTGCAAAAAAACGATGGATTTAGTCCCAGATCTCTGTACTCGGGTGAATGTATGACATTGTTCTGCATTCTGTCCATCAACTGTTGTTTTGCATTTGTCACCCCGAGTGGGCTGGGTATGCTCAGACGTGTGTCCCATGCTCTCCACACTACTGGAGTCAAGCTATCATGGCTGAAGACGGCTGATAGCCAGAAACCGGTTCTAGGATGCTTGATTACGGTCCAGAAAAGACATGGCTTGGCAGTTGGGGCTGGACCGTTCCCATGAGGCACAGGGTCAAGGCTGATTTGCATATGGCCATGTCTGAACTGGGGTGGTGTGGAGTGCAAAAAAATGATGGATTTAGGCCCAGATCTCTGTACTGGGGTGAATGTATGACATTGTTCTGCATTCTGTCCATCAACTGTTGTTTTGCATTTGTCACCCCGAGTGGGATAGGTATGCTCAGACGTGAGTCCCATGCTCTCCACACTACTGGAGTCAATCCGGCTGATAGCCGGAAACCGGTCCTAGGATGCTTGATTCCGGTACAGGAAAGACACGGCTTGGCAGTTCGGGCTGGACTGTTCCCATGAGGCACAGGGTCAAGGCTGATTTGCATATAGCCATGTCTGAACTGGGGTGGTGTGGAGTGCAAAAAAACGATGGATTTAGGCCCAGATCTCTGTACTGGGATGAATGTATGACATTCTTCTGCATTCTGTCCATCAACTGTTGTTTTGCATTTGTCACCCCGAGTGGGATGGGTATGCTCAGACGTGAGTCCCATGCTCTCCATACTACTGGAGTCAAGCTATCCTGGCTAAAGATGGCTGATAGCCAGAAACCGGTCCTAGGATGCTTGATTCAGGTCCAGGAAAGACATGGCTTGGCAGTTCGGGCTGGACTGTTCCCATGAGGCACAGGGTCAAGGCTGATTTGCATATGGCCATGTCTGAACTGGGGTGGTGTGCCGTGCAAAAAAAGATGGATTTAGGCCCAGATCTCTGTACTGGGGTGAATGTATGACATTGCTCTGCATTCTGTCCATCAACTGTTGTTTTGCATTTGTCACCCAGAGTGGGATGGGTATGCTCAGACGTGAGTCCCATGCTCTCCACACTACTGGAGTCAAGCTATCCTGGCTGAAGACGGCTGATAGCCAGAAACCGGTCCTAGGATGCTTGATTCAGGTCCAGGAAAGACATGACTTGGCAGTTCGGGCTGGACTGTTCCCATGAGGCACAGGGTCAAGGCTGATTTGCATATGGCCATGTCTAAACTGGGGTGGTGTGGAGTGCAAAAAACGATGGATTTAGGCCCAGATCTCTGTACTGGGGTGAATGTATGACATTGTTCTGCATTCTGTCCATCAACTGTTGTTTTGCATTTGTCACCCCGAGTGGGATGGGTATGCTCAGACGTGAGTCCCGTGCTCTCCACACTACTGGAGCTAAGCTATCCTGGCTGAAGACGACTGATAGCCAGAAACCGGTCCTAGGATGCTTGATTCCGATAAAGGAAAGACATGGCTTGGCAGTTCGGGCTGGACTGTTCCCATGAGGCACAGGGTCAAGGCTGACTTGCATATGGCCATCTCTGAACTGGTATGGTGTGGAGTGCAAAAAAACGATGGATTTAGGCCTAGATCTCTGTACTGGGGTGAATGTATGACATTGTGCTGCATTCTGTCCATCAACTGTTGTTTTGCATTGGTCACCCCGAGTGGGATGGGTATGCTCAGACGTGAGTCCCATGCTCTCCACACTAATGGAGTCAAGCTATCCTGGCTGAAGACGGCTGATAGCCAGAAACCGGTCCTAGGATGCTTGATTCAGGTCCAGGAAAGACATGACTTGGCAGTTCGGGCTGGACTGTTCCCATGAGGCACAGGGTCAAGGCTGATTTGCATATGGCCATGTCTAAACTGGGGTGGTGTGGAGTGCAAAAAACGATGGATTTAGGCCCAGATCTCTGTACTGGGGTGAATGTATGACATTGTTCTGCATTCTGTCCATCAACTGTTGTTTTGCATTGGTCACCCCGAGTGGGATGGGTATGCTCAGAAGTGAGTCCCATGCTCTCCACACTAATGGAGTCAAGCTATCCTGGCTGAAGACGGCTGATAGCCAGAAACCGGTCCTAGGATGCTTGATTCCGGTCCAGGAAAGACATGGCTTGGCAGTTCGGGCTGGACTGTTCCTATGAGGCACAGGGTCAAGGCTGATTTGCATATGGCCATGTCTGAACTGGGGTGGTGTGGAGTGCAAAAAAAGATGGATTTAGGCCCCGATCTCTGTACTGGGGTGAATGTATGACATTGTTCTGCATTCTGTCCATCAACTGTTGTTTTGCATTTGTCACCCCGAGTGGGATGGGTATGCTCAGACGTGAGTCCCGTGCTCTCCACACTACTGGAGCTAAGCTATCCTGGCTGAAGACGGCTGATAGCCAGAAACCGGTCCTAGGATGCTTGATTCCGGTAAAGGAAAGACATGGCTTGGCAGTTCGGGCTGGACTGTTCCCATGAGGCACAGGGTCCAGGCTGACTTGCATATGGCCATGTCTGAACTGGTATAGTGTGGAGTGCAAAAAACGATGGATTTAGGCCCAGATCTCTGTACTGGGGTGAATGTATGACATTGTTCTGCATTCTGTCCATCAACTGTTGTTTTGCATTTGTCACCCCGAGTGGGATGAGCATGCTCAGACGTGAGTCCCATGCTCTCCATACTACTGGAGTCAAGCTATCCTGTCTAAAGATGGCTGATAGCCAGAAACCGGTCCTAGGATGCTTCATTCAGGTCCAGGAAAGACATGGCTTGGCAGTTCGGGCTGGACTGTTCCCATGAGGCACAGGGTCAATGCTGATTTGCATATGGCCATGTCTGAACTGGGGTGGTGTGGAGTGCAAAAAAATGATGGATTTAGGCCCAGATCTCTGTACTGGGGTAAATGTATGACATTGTTCTGCAATCTGTCCATCAACTGTTGTTTTGCATTTGTTACCCCGAGTGGGATGGGTATGCCTAGACGTGAGTCCCATGCTCTCCACACTACTGGAGTCAAGCTATCCTGGCTGAAGACGGCTGATAGCCAGAAACCGGTCCTAGGATGCTTGATTCCGGTAAAGGAAAGACATGGCTTGGCAGTTCGGGCTGGACTGTTCCCATGAGGCACAGGGTCCAGACTGACTTGCATATGGCCATGTCTGAACTGGTATAGTGTGGAGTGCAAAAAACGATGGATTTAGGCCCAGATCTCTGTACTGGGGTGAATGTATGACATTGTTCTGCATTCTGTCCATCAACTGTTGTTTTGCATTTGTCACCCAGAGTGGGCTGGGTATGCTCAGACATTAGTCCCATGCTCTCCACACTACTGGAGTCAAGCTATCCTGGCTGAAGACGGCTGATAGCCAGAAACCGGTCCTAGGATGCTTGATTCCAGTCCAGGAAAGACATGGCTTGGCAGTTCGGGCTGGACCGTTCCCATGAGGCACAGGGTTAGGGTTGATTTGCATATGGCCATGTCTGAGCTGGGGTGGTGTGGAGTGCAAAAAATGATGGATTTAGGCCCAGATCTCTGTACTGGAGTGAATGTATGACATTGTTCTGCATTCTGTCCATCAACTGTTGTTTTGTATTTGTCACCCCGAGTGGGATAGGTATGCTCAGACGTGAGTCCCATGCTCTCCACACTACTGGAGTCAAGCTATCCTGGCTGAATCCGGCTGATAGCCGGAAACCGGTCTGAGGATGCTTGATTCCGGTACAGGAAAGACATGGCTTGGCAGTTCAGGCTGGACTGTTCCCATGAGGCACAGGGTCAAGGCTGATTTGCATATGGCCATGTCTGAACTGGGGTGGTGTGGAGTGCAAAAAAACGACGGATTTAGGCCCAGATCTCTGTACTGGGGTGAATGTATGACATTGTTCTGCATTCTGTCCATCAACTGTTGTTTTGCATTTGTCACCCCGAGTGGGATGGGTATGCTCAGACGTGAGTCCCATGCTCTCCACACTAATGGAGTCAAGCTATCCTGGCTGAAGACGGCCGATAGCCAGAAACTGGTCCTAGGATGCTTGATTCCGGTCCAGAAAAGACATGGCTTGGCAGTTCGGGCTGGACTGTTCTCATGAGGCACAGGGTAAAGGCTGATTTGCAGATGGCCATGTCTGAACTGGGGTGGTGTGTAGTGCAAAAAAACGATGGATTTAGGCCCAGATCTTTGTACTGGGATGAATGTATGACATTGTTCTGCATTCTGTCCATCAACTGTTGTTTTGCATTTGTCACCCTGAGTGGGATGGGTATGCTTAGACGTGAGTCCCATGCTCTCCACACTACTGGAGTCAAGCTATCCTGTCTAAAGATGGCTGATAGCCAGAAACCGGTCCTAGGATGCTTGATTCAGGTCCAGGAAAGACATGGCTTGGCAGTTCGGGCTGGACTGTTCCCATGAGGCACAGGATCAAGGCTGATTTGCATATGGCCATGTCTGAACTGGGGTGGAGTGGAGTGCAAAAAAACGATGGATTTAGGCCCAGATCTCTGTACTGGGGTGAATGTATGACATTGTTCTGCATTCTGTCCATCAACTGTTGTTTTGCATTTGTTACCCCGAGTGGGATGGGTATGCTCAGACGTGAGTCCCATGCTCTCCACACTACTGGAGTCAAGCTATCCTGGCTGAAGACGGCTGATAGCCAGAAACCGGTCCTAGGATGCTAGATTCCGGTCCAGGAAAGACATGGCTTGACAGTTCGGGCTGGACTGTTCCCATGAGGCACAGGGTCAAGGCTGATTTGCATACGGCCATGTCTGAAATGGGGTGGTGTGGCGTGCAAAAAAACGATGGATTTAGGCCCAGATCTCTGTACTGGGGTGAATGTATGACATTGTTCTGCATTCTGTCCATCAACTGTTGTTTTGCATTTGTCACCCAGAGTGGGATGGGTATGCTCAGACGTGAGTCCCATGCTCTCCACACTACTGGAGTCAACCTATCCTGTCTAAAGATGGCTGATAACCAGAAACCGGTCCTAGGATGCCTGATTCAGGTCCAGGAAAGACATGGCTTGGCAGTTCGGGCTGGACTTTTCTCATGAGGCACAGGGTCAAGGCTGATTTGCATATGGCCATGTCTGAACTGGGGTGGTGTGGAGTGCAAAAAAACGATGGATTTAGACCCAGATCTCTTTACTGGGGTGAATGTATGACATTGTTCTGCATTCTGTCCATCAACTGTTGTTTTGCATTTGTCACCCCGAGTGGGATGGGTATGCTCAGACGTGAGTCCCATGCTCTCCACACTACTAGAGTCAACCAATACTCGCTGAAGAAGGCCGATAGCCAGAAACCGGTCCTAGGATGCTTGTTTCCGGTCAAGGAAAGACATGGCTTGGCAGTTCGGGCTGGACTGTTCCCATGAGGCACATGGTCAAGGCTGATTTGCATTTGGCCATGTCTGAACTGGGGTGGTGTGGAGTGCAAAAAAACGATGGATTTAGGCCCAGATCTCTGTACTAGGGTGAATGTATGACATTGTTCTGCATTCTGTCCATCAACTGTTGTTTTGCATTTGTCACCCCGAGTGGGATCGGTATGCTCAGACGTGAGTCCCATGCTCTCCACACTACTGGAGTCAAGCTATCCTGGCTGAAGACGGCTGATAGCCAGAAACCGGTCCTAGGATGCTTGATTCCAGTCCAGGAAAGACATGGCTTGGCAGTTCGGGCTGGACTGTTCCCATGAGGCACAGGGTCAGGGCTGATTTGCATATGGCCATGTCTGAACTGGGATGGTGTGGAGTGCAAAAAAACGATGGATTTAGGACCAGATCTCTGTACTGGGGTGAATGTATGACATTGTTCTGCATTCTGTCCATCAACTGTTGTTTTGCATTTGTCACCCCGAGTGGGATGGGTATGCTCAGACGTGAGTCCCATGCTCTCCACACTAATGGAGTCAAGCTATCCTGGCTGAAGACGGCCGATAGCCAGAAACCGGTCCTAGGATGCTTGATTCTGGTCCAGGAAAGACATGGCTTGGCAGTTCGGGCTGGACTGTTCTCATGAGGCACAGCGTCAATGCTGATTTGCATATGGCCATGTCTGAACTGGGGTGGTGTGGAGTGCAAGAAAATGATGGATTTAGGTCCAGATCTCTGTACTGGGGTGAATGTATGACATTGTTCTGCATTCTGTCCATCAACTGTTGTTTTGCATTTGTCACCCCGAGTGGGATGGGTATGCTCAGACGTGAGTCCCATGCTCTCCACACTAATGGAGTCAAGCTATCCTGGCTGAAGACGGCTGATAGCCAGAAACCCGTCCTAGGATGCTTGATTCCGGTCCAGGAAAGACATGGCTTGGCAGTTCGGGATGGACTGTTCCCATGAGGCACAGGGTCAAGGCTGATTTGCATATAGCCATGTCTGAACTGGGGTGGTGTGGAGTGCAAAAAAACGATGGATTTAGGCCCAGATCTCTGTACTGGGATTAATGTATGACATTGTTCTGCATTCTGTCCCTCAACTGTTGTTTTGCATTTGTCACCCCGAGTGGGATGGGTATGCTCAGACGTGAGTCCCATGCTCTCCACACTACTGGAGTCAAGCTATCCTGGCTGAAGACGGCTGATAGCCAGAAACCGGTCCTAGGATGCTTGATTCGGGTCCAGGAAAGACATGACTTGGCAGTTCGGGCTGGACTGTTCCCATGAGGCACAGGGTCAAGGCTGATTTGCATATGGCCATGTCTAAACTGGGGTGGTGTGGAGTGCAAAAAACGATGGATTTAGGCCCAGATCTCTGTACTGGGGTGAATGTATGACATTGTTCTGCATTCTGTCCATCAACTGTTGTTTTGCATTGGTCACCCCGAGTGGGATGGGTATGCTCAGAAGTGAGTCCCATGCTCTCCACACTAATGGAGTCAAGCTATCCTGGCTGAAGACGGCTGATAGCCAGAAACCGGTCCTAGGATGCTTGATTCCGGTCCAGGAAAGACATGGCTTGGCAGTTCGGGCTGGACTGTTCCTATGAGGCACAGGGTCAAGGCTGATTTGCATATGGCCATGTCTGAACTGGGGTGGTGTGGAGTGCAAAAAAAGATGGATTTAGGCCCCGATCTCTGTACTGGGGTGAATGTATGACATTGTTCTGCATTCTGTCCATCAACTGTTGTTTTGCATTTGTCACCCCGAGTGGGATGGGTATGCTCAGACGTGAGTCCCGTGCTCTCCACACTACTGGAGCTAAGCTATCCTGGCTGAAGACGGCTGATAACCAGAAACCGGTCCTAGGATGCTTGATTCCGGTAAAGGAAAGACATGGCTTGGCAGTTCGGGCTGGACTGTTCCCATGAGGCACAGGGTCAAGGCTGACTTGCATATGGCCATGTCTGAACTGGTATGGTGTGGAGTGCAAAAAACGATGGATTTAGGCCCAGATCTCTGTACTGGGGTGAATGTATGACATTGTTCTGCATTCTGTCCATCAACTGTTGTTTTGCATTTGTCACCCCGAGTGGGATGAGCATGCTCAGACGTGAGTCCCATGCTCTCCATACTACTGGAGTCAAGCTATCCTGTCTAAAGATGGCTGATAGCCAGAAACCGGTCCTAGGAGGCTTCATTCAGGTCCAGGAAAGACATGGCTTGGCAGTTCGGGCTGGACTGTTCCCATGAGGCACAGGGTCAATGCTGATTTGCATATGGCCATGTCTGAACTGGGGTGGTGTGGAGTGCAAAAAAATGATGGATTTAGGCCCAGATCTCTGTACTGGGGTAAATGTATGACATTGTTCTGCAATCTGTCCATCAACTGTTGTTTTGCATTTGTTACCCCGAGTGGGATGGGTATGCCTAGACGTGAGTCCCATGCTCTCCACACTACTGGAGTCAAGCTATCCTGGCTGAAGACGGCTGATAGCCAGAAACCGGTCCTAGGATGCTAGATTCCGGTCCAGGAAAGACATGGCTTGACAGTTCGGGCTGGACTGTTCCCATGAGGCACAGGTTCAAGGCTGATTTGCATATGGCCATGTCTAAACTGGGGTGGTGAGGAGTGCAAAAAAACGATAGATTTAGGCCCAGATCTCTGTACTGGGGTGAATGTATGACATTGTTCTGCATTCTGTCCATCAACTGTTGTTTTGCATTTGTCACCCGAGTGGGCTGGGTATGCTCAGACATTAGTCCCATGCTCTCCACACTACTGGAGTCAAGCTATCCTGGCTGTAGACGGCTGATAGCCAGAAACCGGTCCTAGGATGCTTGATTCTGGTCCAGGAAAGACATGGCTTGGCAGTTTGGGCTGGACCGTTCCCATGAGGCACAGGGTTAGGGTTGATTTGCATATGGCCATGTCTGAGCTGGGGTGGTGTGGAGTGCAAAAAAATGATGGATTTAGGCCCAGATCTCTGTACTGGAGTGAATGTATGACATTGTTCTGCATTCTGTCCATCAACTGTTGTTTTGTATTTGTCACCCCGAGTGGGATAGGTATGCTCAGACGTGAGTCCCATGCTCTCCACACTACTGGAGTCAAGCTATCCTGGCTGAATCCGGCTGATAGCCGGAAACCGGTCTGAGGATGCTTGATTCCGGTACAGGAAAGACATGGCTTGGCAGTTCAGGCTGGACTGTTCCCATGAGGCACAGGGTGAAGGCTGATTTGCATATGGCCATGTCTGAACTGGGGTGGTGTGGAGTGCAAAAAAACGACGGATTTAGGCCCAGATCTCTGTACTGGGGTGAATGTATGACATTGTTCTGCATTCTGTCCATCAACTGTTGTTTTGCTTTTGTCACCCTGAGTGGGATGGGTATGCTCAGACGTGAGTCCATTGCTCTCCACACTAATGGAGTCAAGCTATCCTGGCTGAAGATGGCCGATAGCCAGAAACTGGTCCTAGGATGCTTGATTCCGGTCCAGAAAAGACATGGCTTGGCAGTTCGGGCTTGACTGTTCTCATGAGGCACAGGGTAAAGGCTGATTTGCAGATGGCCATGTCTGAACTGGGGTGGTGTGGAGTGCAAAAAAATGATGGATTTATGCCCAGATCTCTGTACTGGGGTGAATGTATGACATTGTTCTGCATTCTGTTCATCAACTGTTGTTTTGCATTCGTCACCCCAAGTGGATGGGTATGATCAGACGTGAGTCCCATGCTCTCCACACTACTGGAGTCAAGCTATCCTGGCTGAAGACGGCTGATAGCCAGAAACCTGTCCTAGGATGCTTGATTCCGGTCCAGGAAAGACATGGCTTGGCAGTTCGGGCTGGACTGTTCCCATGAGGCACAGGGTCAAGGCTGATTTGCATATAGCCATGTCTGAACTGGGGTGGTGTGGAGTGCAAAAAAACGATGGATTTAGGCCCAGATCTCTGTACTGGGATGAATGTATGACATTGTTCTGCATTCTGTCCATCAACTGTTGTTTTGCATTTGTCACCCTGAGTGGGATGGGTATGCTTAGACGTGAGTCCCATGCTCTCCACACTACTGGAGTCAAGCTATCCTGTCTAAAGATGGCTGATAGCCAGAAACCGGTCCTAGGATGCTTGATTCAGGTCCAGGAAAGACATGGCTTGGCAGTTCGGGCTGGACTGTTCCCATGAGGCACAGGATCAAGGCTGATTTGCATATGGCCATGTCTGAACTGGGGTGGAGTGGAGTGCAAAAAAACGATGGATTTAGGCCCAGATCTCTGTACTGGGGTGAATGTATGACATTGTTCTGCATTCTGTCCATCAACTGTTGTTTTGCATTTGTTACCCCGAGTGGGATGGGTATGCTCAGACGTGAGTCTAATGCTCTCCACACTACTGGAGTCAAGCTATCCTGGCTGAAGACGGCTGATAGCCAGAAACCGGTCCTAGGATGCTAGATTCCGGTCCAGGAAAGACATGGCTTGACAGTTCGGGCTGGACTGTTCCCATGAGGCACAGGGTCAAGGTTGATTTGCATACGGCCATGTCTGAAATGGGGTGGTGTGGCGTGCAAAAAAACGATGGATTTAGGCCCAGATCTCTGTACTGGGGTGAATGTATGACATTGTTCTGCATTCTGTCCATCAACTGTTGTTTTGCATTTGTCACCCCGAGTGGGATGGGTATGCTCAGACGTGAGTCCCATGCTCTCCACACTACTGGAGTCAACCTATCCTGTCTAAAGATGGCTGATAGCCAGAAACCGGTCCTAGGATGCTTGATTCAGGTCCAGGAAAGACATGGCTTGGCAGTTCGGGCTGGACTTTTCTCATGAGGCACAGGGTCAAGGCTGATTTGCATATGGCCATGTCTGAATTGGGGTGGTGTGGAGTGCAAAAAAACGATGGATTTAGACCCAGATCTCTTTACTGGGGTGAATGTATGACATTGTTCTGCATTCTGTCCATCAACTGTTGTTTTGCATTTGTCACCCCGAGTGGGATGGGTATGCTCAGACGTGAGTCCCATGCTCTCCACACTACTAGAGTCAACCAATACTCGCTGAAGAAGGCCGATAGCCAGAAACCGGTACTAGGATGCTTGTTTCCGGGCCAGAAAAGACATGGCTTGGCAGTTCGGGCTGGACTGTTCCCATGAGGCACATGGTCAAGGCTGATTTGCATTTGGCCATGTCTGAACTGGGGTGGTGTGGAGTGCAAAAAAACGATGGATTTAGGCCCAGATCTCTGTACTAGGGTGAATGTATGACATTGTTCTGCATTCTGTCCATCAACTGTTGTTTTGCATTTGTCACCCCGAGTGGGATCGGTATGCTCAGACGTGAGTCCCATGCTCTCCACACTACTGGAGTCAAGCTATCCTGGCTGAAGACGGCTGATAGCCAGAAACCGGTCCTAGGATGCTTGATTCCAGTCCAGGAAAGACATGGCTTGGCAGTTCGGGCTGGACTGTTCCCATGAGGCACAGGGTCCGGGCTGATTTGCATATGGCCATGTCTGAACTGGGATGGTGTGGAGGGCAAAAAAACGATGGATTTAGGACCAGATCTCTGTACTGGGGTGAATGTATGACATTGTTCTGCATTCTGTCCAGAAACTGTTGTTTTGCATTTGTCACCCCGAGTGGGATGGGTATGCTCAGACGTGAGTCCCATGCTCTCCACACTAATGGAGTCAAGCTATCCTGGCTGAAGACGGCCGATAGCCAGAAACCGGTCCTAGGATGCTTGATTCTGGTCCAGGAAAGACATGGCTTGGCAGTTCGGGCTGGACTGTTCTCATGAGGCACAGCGTCAATGCTGATTTGCATATGGCCATGTCTGAACTGGGGTGGTGTGGAGTGCAAGAAAATGATGGATTTAGGTCCAGATCTCTGTACTGGGGTGAATGTATGACATTGTTCTGCATTCTGTCCATCAACTGTTGTTTTGCATTTGTCACCCCGAGTGGGATGGGTATGCTCAGACGTGAGTCCCATGCTCTCCACACTACTAGAGTCAAGCTATCCTGGCTGAAGACGGCTGATAGCCAGAAACCGGTCCTAGGATGCTTGATTCCGGTCCAGGAAAGACATGGCTTGGCAGTTCGGGATGGACTGTTCCCATGAGGCACAGGGTCAAGGCTGATTTGCATATAGCCATGTCTGAACTGGGGTGGTGTGGAGTGCAAAAAAACAATGGATTTAGGCCCAGATCTCTGTACTGGGATTAATGTATGACATTGTTCTGCATTCTGTCCCTCAACTGTTGTTTTGCATTTGTCACCCCGAGTGGGATGGGTATGCTCAGACGTGAGTCCCATGCTCTCCACACTACTGGAGTCAAGCTATCCTGGCTGAAGACAGCTGATAGCCAGAAACCAGTCCTAGGATGCTTGATTCCGGTCCAGGAAAGATATGGCTTGGCAGTTCGGGCTGGACTGTTCCCATGAGGCACAGGGTCAAGGCTGATTTGCATATAGCCATATCTGAACTGGGGTGGTGTGGAGTGCAAAAAAACTATGGATTTAGGCCCAGATCTCTGTACTGGGATGAATGTATGACATTCTTCTGCATTCTGTCCATCAACTGTTGTTTTGCATTTGTCACCCCGAGTGGGATGGGTATGCTCAGACGTGAGTCCCATGCTCTCCACACTACTGGAGTCAAGCTATCCTGGCTAAAGATGGCTGATAGCCAGAAACCGGTCCTAGGATGCTTGATTCAGGTCCAGGAAAGACATGGCTTGGCAGTTCCGGCTGGACTGTTCCCATGAGGCACAGGATCAAGGCTGATTTGCATATGGCCATGTCTGAACTGGGGTGGTGTGGAGTGCAAAAAAACAATGGATTTAGGCTCAGATCTCTGTACTGGGGTGAATGTATGACATTGTTCTGCATTCTGTCCATCAACTGTTGTTTTGCATTTGTTACCCCGAGTGGGATGGGTATGCTCAGACGTGAGTCCCATGCTCTCCACACTACTGGAGTCAAGCTATCCTGGCTGAAGACGGCTGATAGCCAGAAACCGGTCCTAGGATGCTAGATTCCGGTCCAGGAAAGACATGGCTTGACAGTTCGGGCTGGACTGTTCCCATGAGGCACAGGGTCAAGGCTGATTTGCATATGGCCATGTCTGAACTGGGGTGGTGAGGAGTGCAAAAAAACGATGGATTTAGGCCCAGATCTCTGTACTGGGGTGAATGTATGACATTGTTCTGCATTCTGTCCATCAACTGTTGTTTTACATTTGTCACCCCGAGTGGAATGGGTATGCTCAGACGTGAGTCCCATGCTTTCCACACTACTGTAGTCAAGCTATCCTGGCTGAAGACGGCTGATAGCCAGAAACCGGTCCTAGGATGCTTGATTCCGGTCCAGGAAAGACATGGCTTGGCAGTTCGGGCTGGACTGTTCCTATGAGGCACAGGGTCAAGGCTGATTTGCATATAGCCATGTCTGAACTGGGGTGGTGTGGAGTGCAAAAAAACTATGGATTTAGGCCCAGATCTCTGTACTGGGATGAATGTATGACATTCTTCTGCATTCTGTCAATCAACTGTTGTTTTGCATTTGTCACCCCGAGTGGGATGGGTATGCTCAGACGTGAGTCCCATGCTCTCCACACCACTGGAGTTAAGCTATCCTGGCTAAAGATGGCTGATAGCCGGAAACCGGTCCTAGGATGCTTGATTCAGGTCCAGGAAAGACATGGCTTGGCAGTTCGGGCTGGACTGTTCCCATGAGGCACAGGATCAAGGCTGATTTGCATATGGCCATGTCTGAACTGGGGTGGTGTGGATTGCAAAAAAACGATGGATTTAGGCCCAGATATCTGTACTGGGGTGAATGTATGACATTGTTCTGTATTGTGTCCATCAACTGTTGTTTTGCATTTGTTACCCCGAGTGGGATGGGTATGCTCAGACGTGAGTCCCATGCTCTCCACACTACTGGAGTCAAGCTATCCTGGCTGAAGACGGCTGATAGCCAGAAACCGGTGCTAGGATGCTAGATTCCGTTCCAGGAAAGACATGGCTTGACAGTTCGGGCTGGACTGTTCCCATGAGGCACAGGGTCAAGGCTGATTTGCATATGACCATGTCTGAACTGGGGTGGTGAGGAGTGCAAAAAAACGATGGATTTAGGCCCAGATCTCTGTACTGGGGTGAATGTATGACATTGTTCTGCATTCTGTCCATCAACTGTTGTTTTGCATTTGTCACCTCGAGTGGAATGGGTATGCTCAGACGTGAGTCCCATGCTTTCCACACTACTGTAGTCAAGCTATCCTGGCTGAAGACGGCCGATAGCCAGAAACCGGTCCTAGGATGCTTGATTCCGGTCCAGGAAAGACATGGCTTGGCAGTTCGGGCTGGACTGTTCTCATGAGGCACAGGGTCAAGGCTGATTTGCATATGACCATGTCTGAACTGGGGTGGTGAGGAGTGCAAAAAAACGATGGATTTAGGCCCAGATCTCTGTACTGGGGTGAATGTATGACATTGTTCTGCATTCTGTCCATCAACTGTTGTTTTGCATTTGTCACCCCAAGTGGGATGGGTATGCTCAGACGTGAGTCCCATGCTCTCCACACTACTGGAGTCAAGCTATCCTGGCTGAAGACGGCTGATAGCCAGAAACCGGTCCTAGGATGCTTGATTCCGGTCCAGGAAAGACATGGCTTGGCAGTTCGGGCTGGACTGTTCCCATGAGGCACAGGGTCAAGGCTGATTTGCATATAGCCATGTCTGAACTGGGGTGGCGTGGAGTGCAAAAAAACTATGGATTTAGGCCCAGATCTCGGTACTGGGGTGAATGTATGACATTGTTCTGCATTCTGTCCATCAACTGTTGTTTTGCATTTGTCACCTTGAGTGGGATGGGTATGCTCAGACGTGAGTCCCATGCTCTCCACACTAATGGAGTCAAGCTATCCTGGCTGAAGACGGCCGATAGCCAGAAACCGGTCCTAGGATGCTTGATTCTGGTCCAGGAAAAACATGGCTTGGCAGTTCGGGCTGGACTGTTCTCATGAGGCACAGGGTCAAGGCTGATTTGCATATGGCCATGTCTAAACTGGGGTGGTGTGGAGTGCAAAAAAATGATGGATTTAGGCCCAGATCTCTGTACTGGGGTGAATGTATGACATTGTTCTGCATTCTGTCCATCAACTGTTGTTTTGCATTTGTCACCCCGAGTGGGATGGGTATGCTCAGACGTGAGTCCCATGCTCTCCACACTACTGGAGTCGAGCTAACCTGTCTAAAGATGGCTGATAGCCAGAAACCGGTCCTAGGATGCTTGATTCAGGTCCAGGAAAGACATGGCTTGGCAGTTCGGGCTGGACTGTTCCCATGAGGCACAGGGTCAAGGCTGATTTGCATATAGCCATGTCTGAACTGGGGTGGTGTGGAGTGCAAAAAAACTATGGATTTAGGCCCAGATCTCTGTACTGGGGTGAATGTATGACATTCTTCTGCATTCTGTCCATCAACTGTTGTTTTGCATTTGTCACCCCGAGTGGGATGGGTATGCTCAGACGTGAGTCCCGTGCTCTCCACACTACTGGAGCTAAGCTATCCTGGCTGAAGACGACTGATAGCCAGAAACCGGTCCTAGGATGCTTGATTCCGGTAAAGGAAAGACATGGCTTGGCAGTTCGGGCTGGACTGTTCCCATGAGGCACAGGGTCAAGGCTGACTTGCATATGGCCATCTCTGAACTGGTATGGTGTGGAGTGCAAAAAAACGATGGATTTAGGCCTAGATCTCTGTACTGGGGTGAATGTATGACATTGTGCTGCATTCTGTCCATCAACTGTTGTTTTGCATTGGTCACCCCGAGTGGGATGGGTATGCTCAGACGTGAGTCCCATGCTCTCCACACTAATGGAGTCAAGCTATCCTGGCTGAAGACGGCTGATAGCCAGAAACCGGTCCTAGGATGCTTGATTCAGGTCCAGGAAAGACATGGCTTGGCAGTTCGGGCTGGACTGTTCCTATGAGGCACAGGGTCAAGGCTGATTTGCATATGGCCATGTCTGAACTGGGGTGGTGTGGAGTGCAAAAAAAGATGGATTTAGGCCCCGATCTCTGTACTGGGATGAATGTATGACATTGTTCTGCATTCTGTCCATCAACTGTTGTTGTGCATTTGTCACCCCGAGTGGGATGGGTATGCTCAGACGTGAGTCCCGTGCTCTCCACACTACTGGAGCTAAGCTATCCTGGCTGAAGACGGCTGATAGCCAGAAACCGGTCCTAGGATGCTTGATTCCGGTAAAGGAAAGACATGGCTTGGCAGTTCGGGCTGGACTGTTCCCATGAGGCACAGGGTCAAGGCTGACTTGCATATGGCCATGTCTGAACTGGTATGGTGTGGAGTGCAAAAAACGATGGATTTAGGCCCAGATCTCTGTACTGGGGTGAATGTATGACATTGTTCTGCATTCTGTCCATCAACTGTTGTTTTGCATTTGTCACCCCGAGTTGGATGAGCATGCTCAGACGTGAGTCCCATGCTCTCCATACTACTGGAGTCAAGCTATCCTGTCTAAAGATGGCTGATAGCCAGAAACCGGTCCTAGGATGCTTCATTCAGGTCCAGGAAAGACATGGCTTGGCAGTTCGGGCTGGACTGTTCCCATGAGGCACAGGGTCAATGCTGATTTGCATATGGCCATGTCTGAACTGGGGTGGTGTGGAGTGCAAAAAAATGATGGATTTAGGCCCAGATGTCTGTACTGGGGTAAATGTATGACATTGTTCTGCAATCTGTCCATCAACTGTTGTTTTGCATTTGTTACCCCGAGTGGGATGGGTATGCCTAGACGTGAGTCCCATGCTCTCCACACTACTGGAGTCAAGCTATCCTGGCGGAAGACGGCTGATAGCCAGAAACCGGTCCTAGGATGCTAGATTCCGGTCCAGGAAAGACATGGCTTGACAGTTCGGGCTGGACTGTTCCCATGAGGCACAGGGTCAAGGCTGATTTGCATATGACCATGTCTGAACTGGGGTGGTGAGGAGTGCAAAAAAACGATGATTTTAGGCCCAGATCTCTGTACTGGGGTGAATGTATGACATTGTTCTGCATTCTGTCCATCAACTGTTGTTTTGCATTTGTCACCTCGAGTGGAATGGGTATGCTCAGACGTGAGTCCCATGCTTTCCACACTACTGTAGTCAAGCTATCCTGGCTGAAGACGGCCGATAGCCAGAAACCGGTCCTAGGATGCTTGATTCCGGTCCAGGAAAGACATGGCTTGGCAGTTCGGGCTGGACTGTTCTCATGAGGCACAGGGTCAAGGCTGATTTGCATATGGCCATGTCTGAACTGGGGTGGTGAGGAGTGCAAAAAACCGATGGATTTAGGCCCAGATCTCTGTACTGGGGTGAATGTATGACATTGTTCTGCATTCTGTCCATCAACTGTTGTTTTGCATTTGTCACCCCAAGTGGGATGGGTATGCTCAGACGTGAGTCCCATGCTCTCCACACTACTGGAGTCAAGCTATCCTGGCTGAAGACGGCTGATAGCCAGAAACCGGTCCTAGGATGCTTGATTCCGGTCCAGGAAAGACATGGCTTGGCAGTTCGGGCTGGACTGTTCCCATGAGGCACAGGGTCAAGGCTGATTTGCATATAGCCATGTCTGAACTGGGGTGGTGTGGAGTGCAAAAAAACTATGGATTTAGGCCCAGATCTCTGTACTGGGGTGAATGTATGACATTGTTCTGCATTCTGTCCATCAACTGTTGTTTTGCATTTGTGACCTTGAGTGGGATGGGTATGCTCAGACGTGAGTCCCATGCTCTCCACACTAATGGAGTCAAGCTATCCTGGCTGAAGACGGCCGATAGCCAGAAACCGGTCCTAGGATGCTTGATTCTGGTCCAGGAAAGACATGGCTTGGCAGTTCGGGCTGGACTGTTCTCATGAGGCACAGGGTCAAGGCTGATTTGCATATGGCCATGTCTGTACTGGGGTGGTGTGGAGTGCAAAAAAATGATGGATTTAGGCCCAGATCTCTGTACTGGGGTGAATGTATGACATTGTTCTGCATTCTGTCCATCAACTGTTGTTTTGCATTTGTCACCCCGAGTGGGATGGGTATGCTCAGACGTGAGTCCCATGCTCTCCACACTACTGGAGTCAAGCTATCCTGGCTGAAGACGGCTGATAGCCAGAAACCGGTCCTAGGATGCTAGATTCCGGTCCAGGAAAGACATGGCTTGACAGTTCGGGCTGGACTGTTCCCATGAGGCACAGGGTCAAGGCTGATTTGCATACGGCCATGTCTGAAATGGGGTGGTGTGGAGTGCAAAAAAACGATGGATTTAGGCCCAGATCTCTGTACTGGGGTGAATGTATGACATTGTTCTGCATTCTGTCCATCAACTGTTGTTTTGCATTTGTCACCCCAAGTGGGATGGGTATGCTCAGACGTGAGTCCCATGCTCTCCACACTACTGGAGTCAACCTATCCTGTCTAAAGATGGCTGATAGCCAGAAACCGGTCCTAGGATGCTTGATTCAGGTCCAGGAAAGACATGGCTTGGCAGTTCGGGCTGGACTTTTCTCATGAGGCACAGGGTCAAGGCTGATTTGCATATGGCCATGTCTGAACTGGGGTGGTGTGGAGTGCAAAAAAACGATGGATTTAGACCCAGATCTCTTTACTGGGGTGAATGTATGACATTGTTCTGCATTCTGTCCATCAACTGTTGTTTTGCATTTGTCACCCCGAGTGGGATGTGTATGCTCAGACGTGAGTCCCATGCTCTCCACACTACTAGAGTCAACCAATACTCGCTGAAGAAGGCCGATAGCCAGAAACCGGTCCTAGGATGCTTGTTTCCGGTCCAGGAAAGACATGGCTTGGCAGTTCGGGCTGGACTGTTCCCATGAGGCACATGGTCAAGGCTGATTTGCATTTGGCCATGTCTGAACTGGGGTGGTGTGGAGTGCAAGAAAATGATGGATTTAGGTCCAGATCTCTGTACTGGGGTGAATGTATGACATTGTTCTGCATTCTGTCCATCAACTGTTGTTTTGCATTTGTCACCCCGAGTGGGATGGGTATGCTCAGACGTGAGTCCCATGCTCTCCACACTACTAGAGTCAAGCTATCCTGGCTGAAGACGGCTGATAGCCAGAAACCGGTCCTAGGATGCTTGATTCCGGTCCAGGAAAGACATGGCTTGGCAGTTCGGGATGGACTGTTCCCATGAGGCACAGAGTCAAGGCTGATTTGCATATAGCCATGTCTGAACTGGGGTGGTGTGGAGTGCAAAAAAACGATGGATTTAGGCCCAGATCTCTGTACTGGGATTAATGTATGACATTGTTCTGCATTCTGTCCCTCAACTGTTGTTTTGCATTTGTCACCCCGAGTGGGATGGGTATGCTCAGACGTGAGTCCCATGCTCTCCACACTACTGGAGTCAAGCTATCCTGGCTGAAGACGGCTGATAGCCAGAAACCGGTCCTAGGATGCTTGTTTCCGGTCCAGGAAAGACATGGCTTGGCAGTTCGGGCTGGACTGTTCCCATGAGGCACATGGTCAAGGCTGATTTGCATTTGGCCATGTCTGAACTGGGGTGGTGTGGAGTGCAAAAAAACTATGGATTTAGGCCCAGATCTCTGTACTGGGATGAATGTATGACATTCTTCTGCATTCTGTCCATCAACTGTTGTTTTGCATTTGTCACCCCGAGTGGGATGGGTATGCTCAGACGTGAGTCCCATGCTCTCCACACTACTAGAGTCAAGCTATCCTGGCTGAAGACGGCTGATAGCCAGAAACCGGTCCTAGGATGCTTGTTTCCGGTCCAGGAAAGACATGGCTTGGCAGTTCGGGCTGGACTGTTCCCATGAGGCACATGGTCAAGGCTGATTTGCATTTGGCCATGTCTGAACTGGGGTGGTGTGGAGTGCAAAAAAACGATGGATTTAGGCCCAGATCTCTGTACTAGGGTGAATGTATGACATTGTTCTGCATTCTGTCCATCAACTGTTGTTTTGCATTTGTCACCCCGAGTGGGATCGGTATGCTCAGACGTGAGTCCCATGCTCTCCACACTACTGGAGTCAAGCTATCCTGGCTGAAGACGGCTGATAGCCAGAAACCGGTCCTAGGATGCTTGATTCCAGTCCAGGAAAGACATGGCTTGGCAGTTCGGGCTGGACTGTTCCCATGAGGCACAGGGTCAGGGCTGATTTGCATATGGCCATGTCTGAACTGGGATGGTGTGGAGTGCAAAAAAACGATGGATTTAGGACCAGATCTCTGTACTGGGGTGAATGTATGACATTGTTCTGCATTCTGTCCAGAAACTGTTGTTTTGCATTTGTCACCCCGAGTGGGATGGGTATGCTCAGACGTGAGTCCCATGCTCTCCACACTAATGGAGTCAAGCTATCCTGGCTGAAGACGGCCGATAGCCAGAAACCGGTCCTAGGATGCTTGATTCTGGTCCAGGAAAGACATGGCTTGGCAGTTCGGGCTGGACTGTTGTCATGAGGCACAGCGTCAATGCTGATTTGCATATGGCCATGTCTGAACTGGGGTGGTGTGGAGTGCAAGAAAATGATGGATTTAGGTCCAGATCTCTGTACTGGGGTGAATGTATGACATTGTTCTGCATTCTGTCCATCAACTGTTGTTTTGCATTTGTCACCCCGAGTGGGATGGGTATGCTCAGACGTGAGTCCCATGCTCTCCACACTACTAGAGTCAAGCTATCCTGGCTGAAGACGGCTGATAGCCAGAAACCGGTCCTAGGATGCTTGATTCCGGTCCAGGAAAGACATGGCTTGGCAGTTCGGGATGGACTGTTCCCATGAGGCACAGAGTCAAGGCTGATTTGCATATAGCCATGTCTGAACTGGGGTGGTGTGGAGTGCAAAAAAACGATGGATTTAGGCCCAGATCTCTGTACTGGGATTAATGTATGACATTGTTCTGCATTCTGTCCCTCAACTGTTGTTTTGCATTTGTCACCCCGAGTGGGATGGGTATGCTCAGACGTGAGTCCCATGCTCTCCACACTACTGGAGTCAAGCTATCCTGGCTGAAGACGGCTGATAGCCAGAAACCAGTCCTAGGATGCTTGATTCCGGTCCAGGAAAGATATGGCTTGGCAGTTCGGGCTGGACTGTTCCCATGAGGCACAGGGTCAAGGCTGATTTGCATATAGCCATGTCTGAACTGGGGTGGTGTGGAGTGCAAAAAAACTATGGATTTAGGCCCAGATCTCTGTACTGGGATGAATGTATGACATTCTTCTGCATTCTGTCCATCAACTGTTGTTTTGCATTTGTCACCCCGAGTGGGATGGGTATGCTCAGACGTGAGTCCCATGCTCTCCACACTACTGGAGTCAAGCTATCCTGGCTAAAGATGGCTGATAGCCAGAAACCGGTCCTAGGATGCTTGATTCAGGTCCAGGAAAGACATGGCTTGGCAGTTCCGGCTGGACTGTTCCCATGAGGCACAGGATCAAGGCTGATTTGCATATGGCCATGTCTGAACTGGGGTGGTGTGGAGTGCAAAAAAACAATGGATTTAGGCCCAGATCTCTGTACTGGGGTGAATGTATGACATTGTTCTGCATTCTGTCCATCAACTGTTGTTTTGCATTTGTTACCCCGAGTGGGATGGGTATGCTCAGACGTGAGTCCCATGCTCTCCACACTACTGGAGTCAAGCTATCCTGGCTGAAGACGGCTGATAGCCAGAAACCGGTCCTAGGATGCTAGATTCCGGTCCAGGAAAGACATGGCTTGACAGTTCGGGCTGGACTGTTCCCATGAGGCACAGGGTCAAGGCTGATTTGCATATGGCCATGTCTGAACTGGGGTGGTGAGGAGTGCAAAAAAACGATGGATTTAGGCCCAGATCTCTGTACTGGGGTGAATGTATGACATTGTTCTGCATTCTGTCCATCAACTGTTGTTTTACATTTGTCACCCCGAGTGGAATGGGTATGCTCAGACGTGAGTCCCATGCTTTCCACACTACTGTAGTCAAGCTATCCTGGCTGAAGACGGCTGATAGCCAGAAACCGGTCCTAGGATGCTTGATTCCGGTCCAGGAAAGACATGGCTTGGCAGTTCGGGCTAGACTGTTCCTATGAGGCACAGGGTCAAGGCTGATTTGCATATAGCCATGTCTGAACTGGGGTGGTGTGGAGTGCAAAAAAACTATGGATTTAGGCCCAGATCTCTGTACTGGGATGAATGTATGACATTCTTCTGCATTCTGTCAATCAACTGTTGTTTTGCATTTGTCACCCCGAGTGGGATGGGTATGCTCAGACGTGAGTCCCATGCTCTCCACACTACTGGAGTTAAGCTATCCTGGCTAAAGATGGCTGATAGCCAGAAACCGGTCCTAGGATGCTTGATTCAGGTCCAGGAAAGACATGGCTTGGCAGTTCGGGCTGGACTGTTCCCATGAGGCACAGGATCAAGGCTGATTTGCATATGGCCATGTCTGAACTGGGGTGGTGTGGAGTGCAAAAAAACAATGGATTTAGGCCCAGATCTCTGTACTGGGGTGAATGTATGACATTGTTCTGCATTCTGTCCATCAACTGTTGTTTTGCATTTGTTACCCCGAGTGGGATGGGTATGCTCAGACGTGAGTCCCATGCTCTCCACACTACTGGAGTCAAGCTATCCTGGCTGAAGACGGCTGATAGCCAGAAACCGGTCCTAGGATGCTAGATTCCGGTCCAGGAAAGACATGGCTTGACAGTTCGGGCTGGACTGTTCCCATGAGGCACAGGGTCAAGGCTGATTTGCATATGGCCATGTCTGAACTGGGGTGGTGAGGAGTGCAAAAAAACGATGGATTTAGGCCCAGATCTCTGTACTGGGGTGAATGTATGACATTGTTCTGCATTCTGTCCATCAACTGTTGTTTTACATTTGTCACCCCGAGTGGAATGGGTATGCTCAGACGTGAGTCCCATGCTTTCCACACTACTGTAGTCAAGCTATCCTGGCTGAAGACGGCTGATAGCCAGAAACCGGTCCTAGGATGCTTGATTCCGGTCCAGGAAAGACATGGCTTGGCAGTTCGGGCTGGACTGTTCCTATGAGGCACAGGGTCAAGGCTGATTTGCATATAGCCATGTCTGAACTGGGGTGGTGTGGAGTGCAAAAAAACTATGGATTTAGGCCCAGATCTCTGTACTGGGATGAATGTATGACATTCTTCTGCATTCTGTCAATCAACTGTTGTTTTGCATTTGTCACCCCGAGTGGGATGGGTATGCTCAGACGTGAGTCCCATGCTCTCCACACTACAGGAGTTAAGCTATCCTGGCTAAAGATGGCTGATAGCCAGAAACCGGTCCTAGGATGCTTGATTCAGGTCCAGGAAAGACATGGCTTGGCAGTTCGGGCTGGACTGTTCCCATGAGGCACAGGATCAAGGCTGATTTGCATATGGCCATATCTGAACTGGGGTGGTGTGGAGTGCAAAAAAACGATGGATTTAGGCCCAGATCTCTGTACTGGGGTGAATGTATGACATTGTTCTGTATTGTGTCCATCAACTGTTGTTTTGCATTTGTTACCCCGAGTGGGATGGGTATGCTCAGACGTGAGTCCCATGCTCTCCACACTACTGGAGTCAAGCTATCCTGGCTGAAGACGGCTGATAGCCAGAAACCGGTCCTAGGATGCTTGATTCCGGTCCAGGAAAGACATGGCTTGGCAGTTCGGGCTGGACTGTTCCTATGAGGCACAGGGTCAAGGCTGATTTGCATATAGCCATGTCTGAACTGGGGTGGTGTGGAGTGCAAAAAAACTATGGATTTAGTCCCAGATCTCTGTACTGGGATGAATGTATGACATTCTTCTGCATTCTGTCAATCAACTGTTGTTTTGCATTTGTCACCCCGAGTGGGATGGGTATGCTCAGACGTGAGTCCCATGCTCTCCACACTACTGGAGTTAAGCTATCCTGGCTAAAGATGGCTGATAGCCAGAAACCGGTCCTAGGATGCTTGATTCAGGTCCAGGAAAGACATGGCTTGGCAGTTCGGGCTGGACGGTTCCCATGAGGCACAGGATCAAGGCTGATTTGCATATGGCCATGTCTGAACTGGGGTGGTGTGGAGTGCAAAAAAACGATGGATTTAGGCCCAGATCTCTGTACTGGGGTGAATGTATGACATTGTTCTGTATTGTGTCCATCAACTGTTGTTTTGCATTTGTTACCCCGAGTGGGATGGGTATGCTCAGACGTGAGTCCCATGCTCTCCACACTACTGGAGTCAAGCTATCCTGGCTGAAGACGGCTGATAGCCAGAAACCGGTGCTAGGATGCTAGATTCCGGTCCAGGAAAGACATGGCTTGACAGTTCGGGCTGGACTGTTCCCATGAGGCACAGGGTCAAGGCTGATTTGCATATGACCATGTCTGAACTGGGGTGGTGAGGAGTGCAAAAAAACGATGGATTTAGGCCCAGATCTCTGTACTGGGGTGAATGTATGACATTGTTCTGCATTCTGTCCATCAACTGTTGTTTTGCATTTGTCACCTCGAGTGGAATGGGTATGCTCAGACGTGAGTCCCATGCTTTCCACACTACTGTAGTCAAGCTATCCTGGCTGAAGACGGCCGATAGCCAGAAACCGGTCCTAGGATGCTTGATTCCGGTCCAGGAAAGACATGGCTTGGCAGTTCGGGCTGGACTGTTCTCATGAGGCACAGGGTCAAGGCTGATTTGCATATGGCCATGTCTGAACTGGGGTGGTGAGGAGTGCAAAAAAACGATGGATTTAGGCCCAGATCTCTGTACTGGGGTGAATGTATGACATTTTTCTGCATTCTGTCCATCAACTGTTGTTTTGCATTTGTCACCCCAAGTGGGATGGGTATGCTCAGACGTGAGTCCCATGCTCTCCACACTACTGGAGTCAAGCTATCCTGGCTGAAGACGGCTGATAGCCAGAAACCGGTCCTAGGATGCTTGATTCCGGTCCAGGAAAGACATGGCTTGGCAGTTCGGGCTGGACTGTTCCCATGAGGCACATGGTCAAGGCTGATTTGCATTTGGCCATGTCTGAACTGGGGTGGTGTGGAGTGCAAAAAAACGATGGATTTAGGCCCAGATCTCTGTACTAGGGTGAATGTATGACATTGTTCTGCATTCTGTCCATCAACTGTTGTTTTGCATTTGTCACCCCGAGTGGGATCGGTATGCTCAGACGTGAGTCCCATGCTCTCCACACTACTGGAGTCAAGCTATCCTGGCTGAAGACGGCTGATAGCCAGAAACCGGTCCTAGGATGCTTGATTCCAGTCCAGGAAAGACATGGCTTGGCAGTTCGGGCTGGACTGTTCCCATGAGGCACAGGGTCAGGGCTGATTTGCATATGGCCATGTCTGAACTGGGATGGTGTGGAGTGCAAAAAAACGATGGATTTAGGACCAGATCTCTGTACTGGGGTGAATGTATGACATTGTTCTGCATTCTGTCCAGAAACTGTTGTTTTGCATTTGTCACCCCGAGTGGGATGGGTATGCTCAGACGTGAGTCCCATGCTCTCCACACTAATGGAGTCAAGCTATCCTGGCTGAAGACGGCCGATAGCCAGAAACCGGTCCTAGGATGCTTGATTCTGGTCCAGGAAAGACATGGCTTGGCAGTTCGGGCTGGACTGTTGTCATGAGGCACAGCGTCAATGCTGATTTGCATATGGCCATGTCTGAACTGGGGTGGTGTGGAGTGCAAGAAAATGATGGATTTAGGTCCAGATCTCTGTACTGGGGTGAATGTATGACATTGTTCTGCATTCTGTCCATCAACTGTTGTTTTGCATTTGTCACCCCGAGTGGGATGGGTATGCTCAGACGTGAGTCCCATGCTCTCCACACTACTAGAGTCAAGCTATCCTGGCTGAAGACGGCTGATAGCCAGAAACCGGTCCTAGGATGCTTGATTCCGGTCCAGGAAAGACATGGCTTGGCAGTTCGGGATGGACTGTTCCCATGAGGCACAGAGTCAAGGCTGATTTGCATATAGCCATGTCTGAACTGGGGTGGTGTGGAGTGCAAAAAAACGATGGATTTAGGCCCAGATCTCTGTACTGGGATTAATGTATGACATTGTTCTGCATTCTGTCCCTCAACTGTTGTTTTGCATTTGTCACCCCGAGTGGGATGGGTATGCTCAGACGTGAGTCCCATGCTCTCCACACTACTGGAGTCAAGCTATCCTGGCTGAAGACGGCTGATAGCCAGAAACCAGTCCTAGGATGCTTGATTCCGGTCCAGGAAAGATATGGCTTGGCAGTTCGGGCTGGACTGTTCCCATGAGGCACAGGGTCAAGGCTGATTTGCATATAGCCATGTCTGAACTGGGGTGGTGTGGAGTGCAAAAAAACTATGGATTTAGGCCCAGATCTCTGTACTGGGATGAATGTATGACATTCTTCTGCATTCTGTCCATCAACTGTTGTTTTGCATTTGTCACCCCGAGTGGGATGGGTATGCTCAGACGTGAGTCCCATGCTCTCCACACTACTGGAGTCAAGCTATCCTGGCTAAAGATGGCTGATAGCCAGAAACCGGTCCTAGGATGCTTGATTCAGGTCCAGGAAAGACATGGCTTGGCAGTTCCGGCTGGACTGTTCCCATGAGGCACAGGATCAAGGCTGATTTGCATATGGCCATGTCTGAACTGGGGTGGTGTGGAGTGCAAAAAAACAATGGATTTAGGCCCAGATCTCTGTACTGGGGTGAATGTATGACATTGTTCTGCATTCTGTCCATCAACTGTTGTTTTGCATTTGTTACCCCGAGTGGGATGGGTATGCTCAGACGTGAGTCCCATGCTCTCCACACTACTGGAGTCAAGCTATCCTGGCTGAAGACGGCTGATAGCCAGAAACCGGTGCTAGGATGCTAGATTCCGGTCCAGGAAAGACATGGCTTGACAGTTCGGGCTGGACTGTTCCCATGAGGCACAGGGTCAAGGCTGATTTGCATATGACCATGTCTGAACTGGGGTGGTGAGGAGTGCAAAAAAACGATGGATTTAGGCCCAGATCTCTGTACTGGGGTGAATGTATGACATTGTTCTGCATTCTGTCCATCAACTGTTGTTTTGCATTTGTCACCTCGAGTGGAATGGGTATGCTCAGACGTGAGTCCCATGCTTTCCACACTACTGTAGTCAAGCTATCCTGGCTGAAGACGGCCGATAGCCAGAAACCGGTCCTAGGATGCTTGATTCCGGTCCAGGAAAGACATGGCTTGGCAGTTCGGGCTGGACTGTTCTCATGAGGCACAGGGTCAAGGCTGATTTGCATATGGCCATGTCTGAACTGGGGTGGTGAGGAGTGCAAAAAAACGATGGATTTAGGCCCAGATCTCTGTACTGGGGTGAACGTATGACATTGTTCTGCATTCTGTCCATCAACTGTTGTTTTGCATTTGTCACCCCAAGTGGGATGGGTATGCTCAGACGTGAGTCCCATGCTCTCCACACTACTGGAGTCAAGCTATCCTGGCTGAAGACGGCTGATAGCCAGAAACCGGTCCTAGGATGCTTGATTCCGGTCCAGGAAAGACATGGCTTGGCAGTTCGGGCTGGACTGTTCCCATGAGGCACATGGTCAAGGCTGATTTGCATTTGGCCATGTCTGAACTGGGGTGGTGTGGAGTGCAAAAAAACGATGGATTTAGGCCCAGATCTCTGTACTAGGGTGAATGTATGACATTGTTCTGCATTCTGTCCATCAACTGTTGTTTTGCATTTGTCACCCCGAGTGGGATCGGTATGCTCAGACGTGAGTCCCATGCTCTCCACACTACTGGAGTCAAGCTATCCTGGCTGAAGACGGCTGATAGCCAGAAACCGGTCCTAGGATGCTTGATTCCAGTCCAGGAAAGACATGGCTTGGCAGTTCGGGCTGGACTGTTCCCATGAGGCACAGGGTCAGGGCTGATTTGCATATGGCCATGTCTGAACTGGGATGGTGTGGAGTGCAAAAAAACGATGGATTTAGGACCAGATCTCTGTACTGGGGTGAATGTATGACATTGTTCTGCATTCTGTCCAGAAACTGTTGTTTTGCATTTGTCACCCCGAGTGGGATGGGTATGCTCAGACGTGAGTCCCATGCTCTCCACACTAATGGAGTCAAGCTATCCTGGCTGAAGACGGCCGATAGCCAGAAACCGGTCCTAGGATGCTTGATTCTGGTCCAGGAAAGACATGGCTTGGCAGTTCGGGCTGGACTGTTGTCATGAGGCACAGCGTCAATGCTGATTTGCATATGGCCATGTCTGAACTGGGGTGGTGTGGAGTGCAAGAAAATGATGGATTTAGGTCCAGATCTCTGTACTGGGGTGAATGTATGACATTGTTCTGCATTCTGTCCATCAACTGTTGTTTTGCATTTGTCACCCCGAGTGGGATGGGTATGCTCAGACGTGAGTCCCATGCTCTCCACACTACTAGAGTCAAGCTATCCTGGCTGAAGACGGCTGATAGCCAGAAACCGGTCCTAGGATGCTTGATTCCGGTCCAGGAAAGACATGGCTTGGCAGTTCGGGATGGACTGTTCCCATGAGGCACAGAGTCAAGGCTGATTTGCATATAGCCATGTCTGAACTGGGGTGGTGTGGAGTGCAAAAAAACGATGGATTTAGGCCCAGATCTCTGTACTGGGATTAATGTATGACATTGTTCTGCATTCTGTCCCTCAACTGTTGTTTTGCATTTGTCACCCCGAGTGGGATGGGTATGCTCAGACGTGAGTCCCATGCTCTCCACACTACTGGAGTCAAGCTATCCTGGCTGAAGACGGCTGATAGCCAGAAACCAGTCCTAGGATGCTTGATTCCGGTCCAGGAAAGATATGGCTTGGCAGTTCGGGCTGGACTGTTCCCATGAGGCACAGGGTCAAGGCTGATTTGCATATAGCCATGTCTGAACTGGGGTGGTGTGGAGTGCAAAAAAACTATGGATTTAGGCCCAGATCTCTGTACTGGGATGAATGTATGACATTCTTCTGCATTCTGTCCATCAACTGTTGTTTTGCATTTGTCACCCCGAGTGGGATGGGTATGCTCAGACGTGAGTCCCATGCTCTCCACACTACTGGAGTCAAGCTATCCTGGCTAAAGATGGCTGATAGCCAGAAACCGGTCCTAGGATGCTTGATTCAGGTCCAGGAAAGACATGGCTTGGCAGTTCCGGCTGGACTGTTCCCATGAGGCACAGGATCAAGGCTGATTTGCATATGGCCATGTCTGAACTGGGGTGGTGTGGAGTGCAAAAAAGACAATGGATTTAGGCCCAGATCTCTGTACTGGGGTGAATGTATGACATTGTTCTGCATTCTGTCCATCAACTGTTGTTTTGCATTTGTTACCCCGAGTGGGATGGGTATGCTCAGACGTGAGTCCCATGCTCTCCACACTACTGGAGTCAAGCTATCCTGGCTGAAGACGGCTGATAGCCAGAAACCGGTCCTAGGATGCTAGATTCCGGTCCAGGAAAGACATGGCTTGACAGTTCGGGCTGGACTGTTCCCATGAGGCACAGGGTCAAGGCTGATTTGCATATGGCCATGTCTGAACTGGGGTGGTGAGGAGTGCAAAAAAACGATGGATTTAGGCCCAGATCTCTGTACTGGGGTGAATGTATGACATTGTTCTGCATTCTGTCCATCAACTGTTGTTTTACATTTGTCACCCCGAGTGGAATGGGTATGCTCAGACGTGAGTCCCATGCTTTCCACACTACTGTAGTCAAGCTATCCTGGCTGAAGACGGCTGATAGCCAGAAACCGGTCCTAGGATGCTTGATTCCGGTCCAGGAAAGACATGGCTTGGCAGTTCGGGCTAGACTGTTCCTATGAGGCACAGGGTCAAGGCTGATTTGCATATAGCCATGTCTGAACTGGGGTGGTGTGGAGTGCAAAAAAACTATGGATTTAGGCCCAGATCTCTGTACTGGGATGAATGTATGACATTCTTCTGCATTCTGTCAATCAACTGTTGTTTTGCATTTGTCACCCCGAGTGGGATGGGTATGCTCAGACGTGAGTCCCATGCTCTCCACACTACTGGAGTTAAGCTATCCTGGCTAAAGATGGCTGATAGCCAGAAACCGGTCCTAGGATGCTTGATTCAGGTCCAGGAAAGACATGGCTTGGCAGTTCGGGCTGGACTGTTCCCATGAGGCACAGGATCAAGGCTGATTTGCATATGGCCATGTCTGAACTGGGGTGGTGTGGAGTGCAAAAAAACAATGGATTTAGGCCCAGATCTCTGTACTGGGGTGAATGTATGACATTGTTCTGCATTCTGTCCATCAACTGTTGTTTTGCATTTGTTACCCCGAGTGGGATGGGTATGCTCAGACGTGAGTCCCATGCTCTCCACACTACTGGAGTCAAGCTATCCTGGCTGAAGACGGCTGATAGCCAGAAACCGGTCCTAGGATGCTAGATTCCGGTCCAGGAAAGACATGGCTTGACAGTTCGGGCTGGACTGTTCCCATGAGGCACAGGGTCAAGGCTGATTTGCATATGGCCATGTCTGAACTGGGGTGGTGAGGAGTGCAAAAAAACGATGGATTTAGGCCCAGATCTCTGTACTGGGGTGAATGTATGACATTGTTCTGCATTCTGTCCATCAACTGTTGTTTTACATTTGTCACCCCGAGTGGAATGGGTATGCTCAGACGTGAGTCCCATGCTTTCCACACTACTGTAGTCAAGCTATCCTGGCTGAAGACGGCTGATAGCCAGAAACCGGTCCTAGGATGCTTGATTCCGGTCCAGGAAAGACATGGCTTGGCAGTTCGGGCTGGACTGTTCCTATGAGGCACAGGGTCAAGGCTGATTTGCATATAGCCATGTCTGAACTGGGGTGGTGTGGAGTGCAAAAAAACTATGGATTTAGGCCCAGATCTCTGTACTGGGATGAATGTATGACATTCTTCTGCATTCTGTCAATCAACTGTTGTTTTGCATTTGTCACCCCGAGTGGGATGGGTATGCTCAGACGTGAGTCCCATGCTCTCCACACTACAGGAGTTAAGCTATCCTGGCTAAAGATGGCTGATAGCCAGAAACCGGTCCTAGGATGCTTGATTCAGGTCCAGGAAAGACATGGCTTGGCAGTTCGGGCTGGACTGTTCCCATGAGGCACAGGATCAAGGCTGATTTGCATATGGCCATATCTGAACTGGGGTGGTGTGGAGTGCAAAAAACCGATGGATTTAGGCCCAGATCTCTGTACTGGGGTGAATGTATGACATTGTTCTGTATTGTGTCCATCAACTGTTGTTTTGCATTTGTTACCCCGAGTGGGATGGGTATGCTCAGACGTGAGTCCCATGCTCTCCACACTACTGTAGTCAAGCTATCCTGGCTGAAGACGGCTGATAGCCAGAAACCGGTCCTAGGATGCTTGATTCCGGTCCAGGAAAGACATGGCTTGGCAGTTCGGGCTGGACTGTTCCTATGAGGCACAGGGTCAAGGCTGATTTGCATATAGCCATGTCTGAACTGGGGTGGTGTGGAGTGCAAAAAAACTATGGATTTAGTCCCAGATCTCTGTACTGGGATGAATGTATGACATTCTTCTGCATTCTGTCAATCAACTGTTGTTTTGCATTTGTCACCCCGAGTGGGATGGGTATGCTCAGACGTGAGTCCCATGCTCTCCACACTACTGGAGTTAAGCTATCCTGGCTAAAGATGGCTGATAGCCAGAAACCGGTCCTAGGATGCTTGATTCAGGTCCAGGAAAGACATGGCTTGGCAGTTCGGGCTGGACGGTTCCCATGAGGCACAGGATCAAGGCTGATTTGCATATGGCCATGTCTGAACTGGGGTGGTGTGGAGTGCAAAAAAACGATGGATTTAGGCCCAGATCTCTGTACTGGGGTGAATGTATGACATTGTTCTGTATTGTGTCCATCAACTGTTGTTTTGCATTTGTTACCCCGAGTGGGATGGGTATGCTCAGACGTGAGTCCCATGCTCTCCACACTACTGGAGTCAAGCTATCCTGGCTGAAGACGGCTGATAGCCAGAAACCGGTGCTAGGATGCTAGATTCCGGTCCAGGAAAGACATGGCTTGACAGTTCGGGCTGGACTGTTCCCATGAGGCACAGGGTCAAGGCTGATTTGCATATGACCATGTCTGAACTGGGGTGGTGAGGAGTGCAAAAAAACGATGGATTTAGGCCCAGATCTCTGTACTGGGGTGAATGTATGACATTGTTCTGCATTCTGTCCATCAACTGTTGTTTTGCATTTGTCACCTCGAGTGGAATGGGTATGCTCAGACGTGAGTCCCATGCTTTCCACACTACTGTAGTCAAGCTATCCTGGCTGAAGACGGCCGATAGCCAGAAACCGGTCCTAGGATGCTTGATTCCGGTCTAGGAAAGACATGGCTTGGCAGTTCGGGCTGGACTGTTCTCATGAGGCACAGGGTCAAGGCTGATTTGCATATGGCCATGTCTGAACTGGGGTGGTGAGGAGTGCAAAAAAACGATGGATTTAGGCCCAGATCTCTGTACTGGGGTGAATGTATGACATTGTTCTGCATTCTGTCCATCAACTGTTGTTTTGCATTTGTCACCCCAAGTGGGATGGGTATGCTCAGACGTGAGTCCCATGCTCTCCACACTACTGGAGTCAAGCTATCCTGGCTGAAGACGGCTGATAGCCAGAAACCGGTCCTAGGATGCTTGATTCCGGTCCAGGAAAGACATGGCTTGGCAGTTCGGGCTGGACTGTTCCCATGAGGCACATGGTCAAGGCTGATTTGCATTTGGCCATGTCTGAACTGGGGTGGTGTGGAGTGCAAAAAAACGATGGATTTAGGCCCAGATCTCTGTACTAGGGTGAATGTATGACATTGTTCTGCATTCTGTCCATCAACTGTTGTTTTGCATTTGTCACCCCGAGTGGGATCGGTATGCTCAGACGTGAGTCCCATGCTCTCCACACTACTGGAGTCAAGCTATCCTGGCTGAAGACGGCTGATAGCCAGAAACCGGTCCTAGGATGCTTGATTCCAGTCCAGGAAAGACATGGCTTGGCAGTTCGGGCTGGACTGTTCCCATGAGGCACAGGGTCAGGGCTGATTTGCATATGGCCATGTCTGAACTGGGATGGTGTGGAGTGCAAAAAAACGATGGATTTAGGACCAGATCTCTGTACTGGGGTGAATGTATGACATTGTTCTGCATTCTGTCAATCAACTGTTGTTTTGCATTTGTCACCCCGAGTGGGATGGGTATGCTCAGACGTGAGTCCCATGCTCTCCACACTAATGGAGTCAAGCTATCCTGGCTGAAGACGGCCGATAGCCAGAAACCGGTCCTAGGATGCTTGATTCTGGTCCAGGAAAGACATGGCTTGGCAGTTCGGGCTGGACTGTTGTCATGAGGCACAGCGTCAATGCTGATTTGCATATGGCCATGTCTGAACTGGGGTGGTGTGGAGTGCAAGAAAATGATGGATTTAGGTCCAGATCTCTGTACTGGGGTGAATGTATGACATTGTTCTGCATTCTGTCCATCAACTGTTGTTTTGCATTTGTCACCCGAGTGGGATGGGTATGCTCAGACGTGAGTCCCATGCTCTCCACACTACTAGAGTCAAGCTATCCTGGCTGAAGACGGCTGATAGCCAGAAACCGGTCCTAGGATGCTTGATTCCGGTCCAGGAAAGACATGGCTTGGCAGTTCGGGATGGACTGTTCCCATGAGGCACAGAGTCAAGGCTGATTTGCATATAGCCATGTCTGAACTGGGGTGGTGTGGAGTGCAAAAAAACGATGGATTTAGGCCCAGATCTCTGTACTGGGATTAATGTATGACATTGTTCTGCATTCTGTCCCTCAACTGTTGTTTTGCATTTGTCACCCCGAGTGGGATGGGTATGCTCAGACGTGAGTCCCATGCTCTCCACACTACTGGAGTCAAGCTATCCTGGCTGAAGACGGCTGATAGCCAGAAACCAGTCCTAGGATGCTTGATTCCGGTCCAGGAAAGATATGGCTTGGCAGTTCGGGCTGGACTGTTCCCATGAGGCACAGGGTCAAGGCTGATTTGCATATAGCCATGTCTGAACTGGGGTGGTGTGGAGTGCAAAAAAACTATGGATTTAGGCCCAGATCTCTGTACTGGGATGAATGTATGACATTCTTCTGCATTCTGTCCATCAACTGTTGTTTTGCATTTGTCACCCCGAGTGGGATGGGTATGCTCAGACGTGAGTCCCATGCTCTCCACACTACTGGAGTCAAGCTATCCTGGCTAAAGATGGCTGATAGCCAGAAACCGGTCCTAGGATGCTTGATTCAGGTCCAGGAAAGACATGGCTTGGCAGTTCCGGCTGGACTGTTCCCATGAGGCACAGGATCAAGGCTGATTTGCATATGGCCATGTCTGAACTGGGGTGGTGTGGAGTGCAAAAAAACAATGGATTTAGGCCCAGATCTCTGTACTGGGGTGAATGTATGACATTGTTCTGCATTCTGTCCATCAACTGTTGTTTTGCATTTGTTACCCCGAGTGGGATGGGTATGCTCAGACGTGAGTCCCATGCTCTCCACACTACTGGAGTCAAGCTATCCTGGCTGAAGACGGCTGATAGCCAGAAACCGGTCCTAGGATGCTAGATTCCGGTCCAGGAAAGACATGGCTTGACAGTTCGGGCTGGACTGTTCCCATGAGGCACAGGGTCAAGGCTGATTTGCATATGGCCATGTCTGAACTGGGGTGGTGAGGAGTGCAAAAAAACGATGGATTTAGGCCCAGATCTCTGTACTGGGGTGAATGTATGACATTGTTCTGCATTCTGTCCATCAACTGTTGTTTTACATTTGTCACCCCGAGTGGAATGGGTATGCTCAGACGTGAGTCCCATGCTTTCCACACTACTGTAGTCAAGCTATCCTGGCTGAAGACGGCTGATAGCCAGAAACCGGTCCTAGGATGCTTGATTCCGGTCCAGGAAAGACATGGCTTGGCAGTTCGGGCTAGACTGTTCCTATGAGGCACAGGGTCAAGGCTGATTTGCATATAGCCATGTCTGAACTGGGGTGGTGTGGAGTGCAAAAAAACTATGGATTTAGGCCCAGATCTCTGTACTGGGATGAATGTATGACATTCTTCTGCATTCTGTCAATCAACTGTTGTTTTGCATTTGTCACCCCGAGTGGGATGGGTATGCTCAGACGTGAGTCCCATGCTCTCCACACTACTGGAGTTAAGCTATCCTGGCTAAAGATGGCTGATAGCCAGAAACCGGTCCTAGGATGCTTGATTCAGGTCCAGGAAAGACATGGCTTGGCAGTTCGGGCTGGACTGTTCCCATGAGGCACAGGATCAAGGCTGATTTGCATATGGCCATGTCTGAACTGGGGTGGTGTGGAGTGCAAAAAAACAATGGATTTAGGCCCAGATCTCTGTACTGGGGTGAATGTATGACATTGTTCTGCATTCTGTCCATCAACTGTTGTTTTGCATTTGTTACCCCGAGTGGGATGGGTATGCTCAGACGTGAGTCCCATGCTCTCCACACTACTGGAGTCAAGCTATCCTGGCTGAAGACGGCTGATAGCCAGAAACCGGTCCTAGGATGCTAGATTCCGGTCCAGGAAAGACATGGCTTGACAGTTCGGGCTGGACTGTTCCCATGAGGCACAGGGTCAAGGCTGATTTGCATATGGCCATGTCTGAACTGGGGTGGTGAGGAGTGCAAAAAAACGATGGATTTAGGCCCAGATCTCTGTACTGGGGTGAATGTATGACATTGTTCTGCATTCTGTCCATCAACTGTTGTTTTACATTTGTCACCCCGAGTGGAATGGGTATGCTCAGACGTGAGTCCCATGCTTTCCACACTACTGTAGTCAAGCTATCCTGGCTGAAGACGGCTGATAGCCAGAAACCGGTCCTAGGATGCTTGATTCCGGTCCAGGAAAGACATGGCTTGGCAGTTCGGGCTGGACTGTTCCTATGAGGCACAGGGTCAAGGCTGATTTGCATATAGCCATGTCTGAACTGGGGTGGTGTGGAGTGCAAAAAAACTATGGATTTAGGCCCAGATCTCTGTACTGGGATGAATGTATGACATTCTTCTGCATTCTGTCAATCAACTGTTGTTTTGCATTTGTCACCCCGAGTGGGATGGGTATGCTCAGACGTGAGTCCCATGCTCTCCACACTACAGGAGTTAAGCTATCCTGGCTAAAGATGGCTGATAGCCAGAAACCGGTCCTAGGATGCTTGATTCAGGTCCAGGAAAGACATGGCTTGGCAGTTCGGGCTGGACTGTTCCCATGAGGCACAGGATCAAGGCTGATTTGCATATGGCCATATCTGAACTGGGGTGGTGTGGAGTGCAAAAAAACGATGGATTTAGGCCCAGATCTCTGTACTGGGGTGAATGTATGACATTGTTCTGTATTGTGTCCATCAACTGTTGTTTTGCATTTGTTACCCCGAGTGGGATGGGTATGCTCAGACGTGAGTCCCATGCTCTCCACACTACTGTAGTCAAGCTATCCTGGCTGAAGACGGCTGATAGCCAGAAACCGGTCCTAGGATGCTTGATTCCGGTCCAGGAAAGACATGGCTTGGCAGTTCGGGCTGGACTGTTCCTATGAGGCACAGGGTCAAGGCTGATTTGCATATAGCCATGTCTGAACTGGGGTGGTGTGGAGTGCAAAAAAACTATGGATTTAGTCCCAGATCTCTGTACTGGGATGAATGTATGACATTCTTCTGCATTCTGTCAATCAACTGTTGTTTTGCATTTGTCACCCCGAGTGGGATGGGTATGCTCAGACGTGAGTCCCATGCTCTCCACACTACTGGAGTTAAGCTATCCTGGCTAAAGATGGCTGATAGCCAGAAACCGGTCCTAGGATGCTTGATTCAGGTCCAGGAAAGACATGGCTTGGCAGTTCGGGCTGGACGGTTCCCATGAGGCACAGGATCAAGGCTGATTTGCATATGGCCATGTCTGAACTGGGGTGGTGTGGAGTGCAAAAAAACGATGGATTTAGGCCCAGATCTCTGTACTGGGGTGAATGTATGACATTGTTCTGTATTGTGTCCATCAACTGTTGTTTTGCATTTGTTACCCCGAGTGGGATGGGTATGCTCAGACGTGAGTCCCATGCTCTCCACACTACTGGAGTCAAGCTATCCTGGCTGAAGACGGCTGATAGCCAGAAACCGGTGCTAGGATGCTAGATTCCGGTCCAGGAAAGACATGGCTTGACAGTTCGGGCTGGACTGTTCCCATGAGGCACAGGGTCAAGGCTGATTTGCATATGACCATGTCTGAACTGGGGTGGTGAGGAGTGCAAAAAAACGATGGATTTAGGCCCAGATCTCTGTACTGGGGTGAATGTATGACATTGTTCTGCATTCTGTCCATCAACTGTTGTTTTGCATTTGTCACCTCGAGTGGAATGGGTATGCTCAGACGTGAGTCCCATGCTTTCCACACTACTGTAGTCAAGCTATCCTGGCTGAAGACGGCCGATAGCCAGAAACCGGTCCTAGGATGCTTGATTCCGGTCCAGGAAAGACATGGCTTGGCAGTTCGGGCTGGACTGTTCTCATGAGGCACAGGGTCAAGGCTGATTTGCATATGGCCATGTCTGAACTGGGGTGGTGAGGAGTGCAAAAAAATGATGGATTTAGGCCCAGATCTCTGTACTGGGGTGAATGTATGACATTGTTCTGCATTCTGTCCATCAACTGTTGTTTTGCATTAGTCACCCCAAGTGGGATGGGTATGCTCAGACGTGAGTCCCATGCTCTCCACACTACTGGAGTCAAGCTATCCTGGCTGAAGACGGCTGATAGCCAGAAACCGGTCCTAGGATGCTTGATTCCGGTCCAGGAAAGACATGGCTTGGCAGTTCGGGCTGGACTGTTCCCATGAGGCACAGGGTCAAGGCTGATTTGCATATAGCCATGTCTGAACTGGGGTGGTGTGGAGTGCAAAAAAACTATGGATTTAGGCCCAGATCTCTGTACTGGGGTGAATGTATGACATTGTTCTGCATTCTGTCCATCAACTGTTGTTTTGCATTTGTCACCTTGAGTGGGATGGGTATGCTCAGACGTGAGTCCCATGCTCTCCACACTAATGGAGTCAAGCTATCCTGGCTGAAGACGGCCGATAGCCAGAAACCGGTCCTAGGATGCTTGATTCTGGTCCAGGAAAGACATGGCTTGGCAGTTCGGACTGGACTGTTCTCATGAGGCACTGGGTCAAGGCTGATTTGCATATGGCCATGTCTGAACTGGGGTGGTGTGGAGTGCAAAAAAATGATGGATTTAGGCCCAGATCTCTGTACTGGGGTGAATGTATGACATTGTTCTGCATTCTGTCCATCAACTGTTGTTTTGCATTTGTCACCCCGAGTGGGATGGGTATGCTCAGACGTGAGTCCCATGCTCTCCACACTACTGGAGTAAAGCTATCCTGTCTAAAGATGGCTGATAGCCAGAAACCGGTCCTAGGATGCTTGATTCAGGTCCAGGAAAGACATGGCTTGGCAGTTCGGGCTGGACTGTTCCCATGAGGCACAGGGTCAAGGCTGATTTGCATATAGCCATGTCTGAACTGGGGTGGTGTGGAGTGCAAAAAAACTATGGATTTAGGCCCAGATCTCTGTACTGGGATGAATGTATTACATTCTTCTGCATTCTGTCCATCAACTGTTGTTTTGCATTTGTCACCCCGAGTGGGATGGGTATGCTCAGACGTGAGTCCCATGCTCTCCACACTACTGGAGTCAAGCTATCCTGGCTAAAGATGGCTGATAGCCAGAAACCGGTCCTAGGATGCTTGATTCAGGTCCAGGAAAGACATGGCTTGGCAGTTCCGGCTGGACTGTTCCCATGAGGCACAGGATCAAGGCTGATTTGCATATGGCCATGTCTGAACTGGGGTGGTGTGGAGTGCAAAAAAACAATGGATTTAGGCCCAGATCTCTGTACTGGGGTGAATGTATGACATTGTTCTGCATTCTGTCCATCAACTGTTGTTTTGCATTTGTTACCCCGAGTGGGATGGGTATGCTCAGACGTGAGTCCCATGCTCTCCACACTACTGGAGTCAAGCTATCCTGGCTGAAGACGGCTGATAGCCAGAAACCGGTCCTAGGATGCTAGATTCCGGTCCAGGAAAGACATGGCTTGACAGTTCGGGCTGGACTGTTCCCATGAGGCACAGGGTCAAGGCTGATTTGCATATGGCCATGTCTGAACTGGGGTGGTGAGGAGTGCAAAAAAACGATGGATTTAGGCCCAGATCTCTGTACTGGGGTGAATGTATGACATTGTTCTGCATTCTGTCCATCAACTGTTGTTTTACATTTGTCACCCCGAGTGGAATGGGTATGCTCAGACGTGAGTCCCATGCTTTCCACACTACTGTAGTCAAGCTATCCTGGCTGAAGACGGCTGATAGCCAGAAACCGGTCCTAGGATGCTTGATTCCGGTCCAGGAAAGACATGGCTTGGCAGTTCGGGCTAGACTGTTCCTATGAGGCACAGGGTCAAGGCTGATTTGCATATAGCCATGTCTGAACTGGGGTGGTGTGGAGTGCAAAAAAACTATGGATTTAGGCCCAGATCTCTGTACTGGGATGAATGTATGACATTCTTCTGCATTCTGTCAATCAACTGTTGTTTTGCATTTGTCACCCCGAGTGGGATGGGTATGCTCAGACGTGAGTCCCATGCTCTCCACACTACTGGAGTTAAGCTATCCTGGCTAAAGATGGCTGATAGCCAGAAACCGGTCCTAGGATGCTTGATTCAGGTCCAGGAAAGACATGGCTTGGCAGTTCGGGCTGGACTGTTCCCATGAGGCACAGGATCAAGGCTGATTTGCATATGGCCATGTCTGAACTGGGGTGGTGTGGAGTGCAAAAAAACAATGGATTTAGGCCCAGATCTCTGTACTGGGGTGAATGTATGACATTGTTCTGCATTCTGTCCATCAACTGTTGTTTTGCATTTGTTACCCCGAGTGGGATGGGTATGCTCAGACGTGAGTCCCATGCTTTCCACACTACTGTAGTCAAGCTATCCTGGCTGAAGACGGCTGATAGCCAGAAACCGGTCCTAGGATGCTTGATTCCGGTCCAGGAAAGACATGGCTTGGCAGTTCGGGCTGGACTGTTCCTATGAGGCACAGGGTCAAGGCTGATTTGCATATAGCCATGTCTGAACTGGGGTGGTGTGGAGTGCAAAAAAAACTATGGATTTAGGCCCAGATCTCTGTACTGGGATGAATGTATGACATTCTTCTGCATTCTGTCAATCAACTGTTGTTTTGCATTTGTCACCCCGAGTGGGATGGGTATGCTCAGACGTGAGTCCCATGCTCTCCACACTACAGGAGTTAAGCTATCCTGGCTAAAGATGGCTGATAGCCAGAAACCGGTCCTAGGATGCTTGATTCAGGTCCAGGAAAGACATGGCTTGGCAGTTCGGGCTGGACTGTTCCCATGAGGCACAGGATCAAGGCTGATTTGCATATGGCCATATCTGAACTGGGGTGGTGTGGAGTGCAAAAAAACGATGGATTTAGGCCCAGATCTCTGTACTGGGGTGAATGTATGACATTGTTCTGTATTGTGTCCATCAACTGTTGTTTTGCATTTGTTACCCCGAGTGGGATGGGTATGCTCAGACGTGAGTCCCATGCTCTCCACACTACTGGAGTCAAGCTATCCTGGCTGAAGACGGCTGATAGCCAGAAACCGGTCCTAGGATGCTTGATTCCGGTCCAGGAAAGACATGGCTTGGCAGTTCGGGCTGGACTGTTCCTATGAGGCACAGGGTCAAGGCTGATTTGCATATAGCCATGTCTGAACTGGGGTGGTGTGGAGTGCAAAAAAACTATGGATTTAGTCCCAGATCTCTGTACTGGGATGAATGTATGACATTGTTCTGCATTCTGTCCATCAACTGTTGTTTTGCATTTGTCACCCCAAGTGGGATGGGTATGCTCAGACGTGAGTCCCATGCTCTCCACACTACTGGAGTTAAGCTATCCTGGCTAAAGATGGCTGATAGCCAGAAACCGGTCCTAGGATGCTTGATTCAGGTCCAGGAAAGACATGGCTTGGCAGTTCGGGCTGGACGGTTCCCATGAGGCACAGGATCAAGGCTGATTTGCATATGGCCATGTCTGAACTGGGGTGGTGTGGAGTGCAAAAAAACGATGGATTTAGGCCCAGATCTCTGTACTGGGGTGAATGTATGACATTGTTCTGTATTGTGTCCATCAACTGTTGTTTTGCATTTGTTACCCCGAGTGGGATGGGTATGCTCAGACGTGAGTCCCATGCTCTCCACACTACTGGAGTCAAGCTATCCTTTCTGAAGACGGCTGATAGCCAGAAACCGGTGCTAGGATGCTAGATTCCGGTCCAGGAAAGACATGGCTTGACAGTTCGGGCTGGACTGTTCCCATGAGGCACAGGGTCAAGGCTGATTTGCATATGACCATGTCTGAACTGGGGTGGTGAGGAGTGCAAAAAAACGATGGATTTAGGCCCAGATCTCTGTACTGGGGTGAATGTATGACATTGTTCTGCATTCTGTCCATCAACTGTTGTTTTGCATTTGTTACCTCGAGTGGAATGGGTATGCTCAGACGTGAGTCCCATGCTTTCCACACTACTGTAGTCAAGCTATCCTGGCTGAAGACGGCCGATAGCCAGAAACCGGTCCTAGGATGCTTGATTCCGGTCCAGGAAAGACATGGCTTGGCAGTTCGGGCTGGACTGTTCTCATGAGGCACAGGGTCAAGGCTGATTTGCATATGGCCATGTCTGAACTGGGGTGGTGAGGAGTGCAAAAAAACGATGGATTTAGGCCCAGATCTCTGTACTGGGGTGAATGTATGACATTGTTCTGCATTCTGTCCATCAACTGTTGTTTTGCATTTGTCACCCCAAGTGGGATGGGTATGCTCAGACGTGAGTCCCATGCTCTCCACACTACTGGAGTCAAGCTATCCTGGCTGAAGACGGCTGATAGCCAGAAACCGGTCCTAGGATGCTTGATTCCGGTCCAGGAAAGACATGGCTTGGCAGTTCGGGCTGGACTGTTCCCATGAGGCACAGGGTCAAGGCTGATTTGCATATAGCCATGTCTGAACTGGGGTGGTGTGGAGTGCAAAAAAACTATGGATTTAGGCCCAGATCTCTGTACTGGGGTGAATGTATGACATTGTTCTGCATTCTGTCCATCAACTGTTGTTTTGCATTTGTCACCTTGAGTGGGATGGGTATGCTCAGACGTGAGTCCCATGCTCTCCACACTAATGGAGTCAAGCTATCCTGGCTGAAGACGGCCGATAGCCAGAAACCGGTCCTAGGATGCTTGATTCTGGTCCAGGAAAGACATGGCTTGGCAGTTCGGACTGGACTGTTCTCATGAGGCACTGGGTCAAGGCTGATTTGCATATGGCCATGTCTGAACAGGGGTGGTGTGGAGTGCAAAAAAATGATGGATTTAGGCCCAGATCTCTGTACTGGGGTGAATGTATGACATTGTTCTGCATTCTGTCCATCAACTGTTGTTTTGCATTTGTCACCCCGAGTGGGATGGGTATGCTCAGACGTGAGTCCCATGCTCTCCACACTACTGGAGTAAAGCTATCCTGTCTAAAGATGGCTGATAGCCAGAAACCGGTCCTAGGATGCTTGATTCAGGTCCAGGAAAGACATGGCTTGGCAGTTCGGGCTGGACTGTTCCCATGAGGCACAGGGTCAAGGCTGATTTGCATATAGCCATGTCTGAACTGGGGTGGTGTGGAGTGCAAAAAAACTATGGATTTAGGCCCAGATCTCTGTACTGGGATGAATGTATTACATTCTTCTGCATTCTGTCCATCAACTGTTGTTTTGCATTTGTCACCCCGAGTGGGATGGGTATGCTCAGACGTGAGTCCCATGCTCTCCACACTACTGGAGTCAAGCTATCCTGGCTAAAGATGGCTGATAGCCAGAAACCGGTCCTAGGATGCTTGATTCAGGTCCAGGAAAGACATGGCTTGGCAGTTCCGGCTGGACTGTTCCCATGAGGCACAGGATCAAGGCTGATTTGCATATAGCCATGTCTGAACTGGGGTGGTGTGGAGTGCAAAAAAACAATGGATTTAGGCCCAGATCTCTGTACTGGGGTGAATGTATGACATTGTTCTGCATTCTGTCCATCAACTGTTGTTTTGCATTTGTTACCCCGAGTGGGATGGGTATGCTCAGACGTGAGTCCCATGCTCTCCACACTACTGGAGTCAAGCTATCCTGGCTGAAGACGGCTGATAGCCAGAAACCGGTCCTAGGATGCTAGATTCCGGTCCAGGAAAGACATGGCTTGACAGTTCGGGCTGGACTGTTCCCATGAGGCACAGGGTCAAGGCTGATTTGCATACGGCCATGTCTGAAATGGGGTGGTGTGGAGTGCAAAAAAATGATGGATTTAGGCCCAGATCTCTGTACTGGGGTGAATGTATGACATTGTTCTGCATTCTGTCCATCAACTGTTGTTTTGCATTTGTCACCCCGAGTGGGATGGGTATGCTCAGACGTGAGTCCCATGCTCTCCACACTACTGGAGTCAACCTATCCTGTCTAAAGATGGCTGATAGCCAGAAACCGGTCCTAGGATGCTTGATTCAGGTCCAGGAAAGACATGGCTTGGCAGTTCGGGCTGGACTTTTCTCATGAGGCACAGGGTCAAGGCTGATTTGCATATGGCCATGTCTGAACTGGGGTGGGGTGGAGTGCAAAAAAATGATGGATTTAGACCCAGATCTCTTTACTGGGGTGAATGTATGACATTGTTCTGCATTCTGTCCATCAACTGTTGTTTTGCATTTGTCACCCCGAGTGGGATGGGTATGCTCAGACGTGAGTCCCATGCTCTCCACACTACTAGAGTCAACCAATACTCGCTGAAGAAGGCCGATAGCCAGAAACCGGTCCTAGGATGCTTGTTTCCGGTCCAGGAAAGACATGGCTTGGCAGTTCGGGCTGGACTGTTCCCATGAGGCACATGGTCAAGGCTGATTTGCATATGGCCATGTCTGAACTGGGGTGGTGTGGAGTGCAAAAAAACTATGGATTTAGGCCCAGATCTCTGTACTGGGATGAATGTATGACATTCTTCTGCATTCTGTCCATCAACTGTTGTTTTGCATTTGTCACCCCGAGTGGGATGGGTATGCTCAGACGTGAGTCCCATGCTCTCCACACTACTGGAGTAGAGCTATCCTGGCTAAAGATGGCTGATAGCCAGAAACCGGTCCTAGGATGCTTGATTCAGGTCCAGGAAAGACATGGCTTGGCAGTTCCGGCTGGACTGTTCCCATGAGGCACAGGATCAAGGCTGATTTGCATATGGCCATGTCTGAACTGGGGTGGTGTGGAGTGCAATAAAACAATGGATTTAGGCCTAGATCTCTGTACTGGGGGAATGTATGACATTGTTCTGCATTCTGTCCATCAACTGTTGTTTTGCATTTGTTACCCCGAGTGGGATGGGTATGCTCAGACGTGAATCCCATGCTCTCCACACTACTGGAGTCAAGCTATCCTGGCTGAAGACGGCTGATAGCCAGAAACCGGTCCTAGGATGCTAGATTCCGGTCCAGGAAAGACATGGCTTGGCAGTTCGGGCTGGACTGTTCCCATGAGGCACATGGTCAAGGCTGATTTGCATATGGCCATGTCTGAACTGGGGTGGTGTGGAGTGCAAAAAAACTATGGATTTAGGCCCAGATCTCTGTACTGGGGTGAATGTATGACATTGTTCTGCATTCTGTCCATCAACTGTTGTTTTGCATTTGTTACCCCGAGTGGGATGGGTATGCTCAGACGTGAGTCCCATTCACTCCACACTACTGGAGTCAAGCTATCCTGGCTGAAGACGGCTGATAGCCAGAAACCGGTCCTAGGATGCTAGATTCCGGTCCAGGAAAGACATGGCTTGACAGTTCGGGCTGGACTGTTCCCATGAGGCACAGGGTCAAGGCTGATTTGCATATGGCCATGTCTGAACTGGGGTGGTGAGGAGTGCAAAAAAACGATGGATTTAGGCCCAGATCTCTGTACTGGGGTGAATGTATGACATTGTTCTGCATTCTGTCCATCAACTGTTGTTTTACATTTGTCACCCCGAGTGGAATGGGTATGCTCAGACGTGAGTCCCATGCTTTCCACACTACTGTAGTCAAGCTATCCTGGCTGAAGACGGCTGATAGCTAGAAACCGGTCCTAGGATGCTTGATTCCGGTCCAGGAAAGACATGGCTTGGCAGTTCGGGCTGGACTGTTCCTATGAGGCACAGGGTCAAGGCTGATTTGCATATAGCCATGTCTGAACTGGGGTGGTGTGGAGTGCAAAAAAACTATGGATTTAGGCCCAGATCTCTGTACTGGGATGAATGTATGACATTCTTCTGCATTCTGTCAATCAACTGTTGTTTTGCATTTGTCACCCCGAGTGGGATGGGTATGCTCAGACGTGAGTCCCATGCTCTCCACACTACTGGAGTGAAGCTATCCTGGCTAAAGATGGCTGATAGCCAGAAACCGGTCCTAGGATGCTTGATTCAGGTCCAGGAAAGACATGGCTTGGCAGTTCGGGCTGGACTGTTCCCATGAGGCACAGGATCAAGGCTGATTTGCATATGGCCATGTCTGAACTGGGGTGGTGTGGAGTGCAAAAAAACGATGGATTTAGGCCCAGATCTCTGTACTGGGGTGAATGTATGACATTGTTCTGTATTCTTTCCATCAACTGTTGTTTTGCATTTGTTACCCCGAGTGGGATGGGTATGCTCAGACGTGAGTCCCATGCTCTCCACACTACTGGAGTCAAGCTATCCTGGCTGAAGACGGCTGATAGCCAGAAACCGGTGCTAGGATGCTAGATTCCGGTCCAGGAAAGACATGGCTTGACAGTTCGGGCTGGACTGTTCCCATGAGGCACAGGGTCAAGGCTGATTTGCATATGACCATGTCTGAACTGGGGTGGTGAGGAGTGCAAAAAAACGATGGATTTAGGCCCAGATCTCTGTACTGGGGTGAATGTATGACATTTTTCTGCATTCTGTCCATCAACTGTTGTTTTGCATTTGTCACCTCGAGTGGAATGGGTATGCTCAGACGTGAGTCCCATGCTTTCCACACTACTGTAGTCAAGCTATCCTGGCTGAAGACGGCCGATAGCCAGAAACCGGTCCTAGGATGCTTGATTCCGGTCCAGGAAAGACATGGCTTGGCAGTTCGGGCTGGACTGTTCTCATGAGGCACAGGGTCAAGGCTGATTTGCATATGGCCATGTCTGAACTGGGGTGGTGAGGAGTGCAAAAAAACGATGGATTTAGGCCCAGATCTCTGTACTGGGGTGAATGTATGACATTGTTCTGCATTCTGTCCATCAACTGTTGTTTTGCATTTGTCACCCCAAGTGGGATGGGTCTGCTCAGACGTGAGTCCCATGCTCTCCACACTACTGGAGTCAAGCTATCCTGGCTGAAGACGGCTGATAGCCAGAAACCGGTCCTAGGATGCTTGATTCCGGTCCAGGAAAGACATGGCTTGGCAGTTCGGGCTGGACTGTTCCCATGAGGCACAGGGTCAAGGCTGATTTGCATATAGCCATGTCTGAACTGGGGTGGTGTGGAGTGCAAAAAAACTATGGATTTAGGCCCAGATCTCTGTACTGGGGTGAATGTATGACATTGTTCTGCATTCTGTCCATCAACTGTTGTTTTGCATTTGTCACCTTGAGTGGGATGGGTATGCTCAGACGTGAGTCCCATGCTCTCCACACTACTGGAGTCAAGCTATCCTGGCTAAAGATGGCTGATAGCCAGAAACCGGTCCTAGGATGCTTGATTCAGGTCCAGGAAAGACATGGCTTGGCAGTTCCGGCTGGACTGTTCCCATGAGGCACAGGATCAAGGCTGATTTGCATATGGCCATGTCTGAACTGGGGTGGTGTGGAGTGCAAAAAAACAATGGATTTAGGCCCAGATCTCTGTACTGGGGTGAATGTATGACATTGTTCTGCATTCTGTCCATCAACTGTTGTTTTGCATTTGTTACCCCGAGTGGGATGGGTATGCTCAGACGTGAGTCCCATGCTCTCCACACTACTGGAGTCAAGCTATCCTGGCTGAAGACGGCTGATAGCCAGAAACCGGTGCTAGGATGCTAGATTCCGGTCCAGGAAAGACATGGCTTGACAGTTCGGGCTGGACTGTTCCCATGAGGCACAGGGTCAAGGCTGATTTGCATATGACCATGTCTGAACTGGGGTGGTGAGGAGTGCAAAAAAACGATGGATTTAGGCCCAGATCTCTGTACTGGGGTGAATGTATGACATTGTTCTGCATTCTGTCCATCAACTGTTGTTTTACATTTGTCACCCCGAGTCGAATGGGTATGCTCAGACGTGAGTCCCATGCTTTCCACACTACTGTAGTCAAGCTATCCTGGCTGAAGACGGCTGATAGCCAGAAACCGGTCCTAGGATGCTTGATTCAGGTCCAGGAAAGACATGGCTTGGCAGTTCGGGCTGGACTGTTCCCATGAGGCACAGGATCAAGGCTGATTTTCATATGGCCATGTCTGAACTGGGGTGGTGTGGAGTGCAAAAAAACGATGGATTTAGGCCCAGATCTCTGTACTGGGGTGAATGTATGACATTGTTCTGTATTCTGTCCATCAACTGTTGTTTTGCATTTGTTACCCCGAGTGGGATGGGTATGCTCAGACGTGAGTCCCATGCTCTCCACACTACTGGAGTCAAGCTATCCTGGCTGAAGACGGCTGATAGCCAGAAACCGCTGCTAGGATGCTAGATTCCGGTCCAGGAAAGACATGGCTTGACAGTTCGGGCTGGACTGTTCCCATGAGGCACAGGGTCAAGGCTGATTTGCATATGGCCATGTCTGAACTGGGGTGGTGAGGAGTGCAAAAAAACGATGGATTTAGGCCCAGATCTCTGTACTGGGGTGAATGTATGACATTGTTCTGCATTCTGTCCATCAACTGTTGTTTTGCATTTGTCACCCCGAGTGGAATGGGTATGCTCAGACGTGAGTCCCATGCTTTACACACTACTGTAGTCAAGCTATCCTGGCTGAAGACGGCTGATAGCCAGAAACCGGTCCTAGGATGCTTGATTCCGGTCCAGGAAAGACATGGCTTGGCACTTCGGGCTGGACTGTTACTATGAGGCACAGGGTCAAGGCTGATTTGCATATGGCCATGTCTGAACTTGGGTGGTGTGGAGTGCAAAAAAAACGATGGATTTAGGCCCAGATCTCTGTACTGGGGTGAATGTATGACATTGTTCTGCATTCTGTCCATCAACTGTTGTTTTGCATTTGTCACCCCGAGTGGGATGGGTATGCTCAGATGTGAGTCCCATGCTCTCTACACTAATGGAGTCAAGCTATCCTGGCTGAAGACGGCCGATAGCCAGAAACCGGTCCTAGGATGCTTGATTCCGGTCCAGGAAAGACATGGCTTGGCAGTTCGGGCTGGACTGTTCTCATGAGGCACAGAGTCAAGGCTGATTTGCATATGGCCATGTCTGGGTGGTGTGGAGTGCAAAAAATGATGGATTTAGGCCCAGATCTCTGCACTGGGGTGAATGTATGACATTGTTCTGCATTCTGTCCATCAACTGTTGTTTTGCATTTGTCACCCCAAGTGGGATGGGTATGCTCAGACGTGAGTCCCATGCTCTCCACACTACTGGAGTCAAGCTATCCTGGCTGAAGACGGCTGATAGCCAGAAACCTGTCCTAGGATGCTTGATTCCGGTCCACGAAAGACATGGCTTGGCAGTTCGGGCTGGACTGTTCCCATGAGGCACAGGGTCAAGGCTGATTTGCATATAGCCATGTCTGAACTGGGGTGGTGTGGAGTGCAAAAAAACTATGGATTTAGGCCCAGATCTCTGTACTGGGGTGAATGTATGACATTGTTCTGCATTCTGTCCATCAACTGTTGTTTTGCATTTGTCACCTTGAGTGGGATGGGTATGCTCAGACGTGAGTCCCATGCTCTCCACACTAATGGAGTCAAGCTATCCTGGCTGAAGACGGCCGATAGCCAGAAACCGGTCCTAGGATGCTTGATTCTGGTCCAGGAAAGACATGGCTTGGCAGTTCGGGCTGGACTGTTCTCATGAGGCACAGGGTCAAGGCTGATTTGCATATGGCCATGTCTGAACTGGGGTGGTGTGGAGTGCAAAAAAAGATGGATTTAGACCCAGATCTCTCTACTGGGGTGAATGTATGACATTGTTCTGCATTCTGTCCATCAACTGTTGTTTTGAATTTGTCACCCCGAGTGGGCTGGGTATGCTCAGACGTGAGTCCCATGCTCTCCACACTACTGGAGTCAACCTATCCTGGCTGAAGACGGCCGATAGCCAGAAACCGGTCCTAGGATGCTTGATTCCGGTCCAGGAAAGACATGGCTTGGCAGTTCGGGCTGGACTGTTCCCATGAGGCACAGGGTCAAGGCTGATTTGCATATAGCCATGTCTGAACTGGGGTGGTGTGGAGTGCAAAAAAACTATGGATTTAGGCCCAGATCTCTGTACTGGGGTGAATGTATGATATTGTTCTGCATTCTGTCCATCAACTGTTGTTTTGCATTTGTCACCTTGAGTGGGATGGGTATGCTCAGACGTGAGTCCCATGCTCTCCACACTAATGGAGTCAAGCTATCCTGGCTGAAGACGGCCGATAGCCAGAAACCGGTCCTAGGATGCTTGATTCTGGTCCAGGAAAGACATGGCTTGGCAGTTCGGGCTGGACTGTTCTCATGAGGCACAGGGTCAAGGCTGATTTGCATATGGCCATGTCTGAACTGGGGTGGTGTGGAGTGCAAAAAAAGATGGATTTAGACCCAGATCTCTCTACTGGGGTGAATGTATGACATTGTTCTGCATTCTGTCCATCAACTGTTGTTTTGAATTTGTCACCCCGAGTGGGCTGGGTATGCTCAGACGTGAGTCCCATGCTCTCCACACTACTGGAGTCAACCTATCCTGGCTGAAGACGGCCGATAGCCAGAAACCGGTCCTAGGATGCTTGATTCCGGTCCAGGAAAGACATGGCTTGGCAGTTCGGGCTGGACTGTTCCCATGAGGCACAGGGTCAAGGCTGATTTGCATATGGCCATGTCTGAACTGGGGTGGTGTGGAGTGCATAAAAACGATGGATTTAGGCCCAGATCTCTGTACTGGGGTGAATGTATGACATTGTTCTGCATTCTGTCCATCAACTGTTGTTTTGCATTTGTCCCCCCGAGTGGGATTGGTATGCTCAGACGTGAGTCCCATGCTCTCCACACTACTGGAGTCAAGCTATCCTGGCTGAAGACGCCTGATAGCCAGAAACCGGTCCTAGGATGCTTGATTCCAGTCCTGGAAAGACAATGCTTGGCAGTTCGGGCTGGACTGTTCTCATGAGGCACAGGGTCAAGGCTGATTTGCATATGGCCATGTCTGAACTGGGGTGGTGTGGAGTGCAAAAAAAGATGGATTTAGGTCCAGATCTCTGTACTGGGGTGAATGTATGACATTGTTCTGCATTCTGTCCATCAACTGTTGTTTTGCATTTGTCCCCCCGAGTGGGATTGGTATGCTCAGACGTGAGTCCCATGCTCTCCACACTACTGGAGTCAAGCTATCCTGGCTGAAGACGGCTGATAGCCAGAAACCGGTCCTAGGATGCTAGATTCCGGTCCAGGAAAGACATGGCTTGACAGTTCGGGCTGGACTGTTCCCATGAGGCACAGGGTCAAGGCTGATTTGCATATGGCCATGTCTGAACTGGGGTGGTGAGGAGTTTAAAAAAACGATGGATTTAGGCCCAGATCTCTGTACTGGGGTGAATGTATGACATTGTTCTGCATTCTGTCCATCAACTGTTGTTTTGCATTTGTCACCCCGAGTGGAATGGGTGTGCTCAGACGTGAGTCCCATGCTTTACACACTACTGTAGTCAAGCTATCCTGGTTGAAGACGGCTGATAGCCAGAAACCGGTCCTAGGATGCTTGATTCCGATCCAGGAAAGACATGGCTTGGCAGTTCGGGCTGGACTGTTCTCATGAGGCACAGGGTCAAGGCTGATTTGCATATGGCCATGTCTGAACTGGGGTGGTGTGGAGTGCAAAAAAACGATGGATTTAGACCCAGATCTCTCTACTGGGGTGAATGTATGACATTGTTCTGCATTCTGTCCATCAACTGTTGTTTTGAATTTGTCACCCCGAGTGGGCTGGGTATGCTCAGACGTGAGTCCCATGCTCTCCACACTACTGGAGTCAACCTATCCTGGCTGAAGACGGCCGATAGCCAGAAACCGGTCCTAGGATGCTTGATTCCGGTCCAGGAAAGACATGGCTTGGCAGTTCGGGCTGGACTGTTCCCATGAGGCACCGGGTCAAGGCTGATTTGCATATGGCCATGTCTGAACTGGGGTGGTGTGGAGTGCATAAAAACGATGGATTTAGGCCCAGATCTCTGTACTGGGGTGAATGTATGACATTGTTCTGCATTCTGTCCATCAACTGTTGTTTTGCATGTGTCCCCCCGAGTGGGATTGGTATGCTCAGACGTGAGTCCCATGCTCTCCACACTACTGGAGTCAAGCTATCCTGGCTGAAGACGCCTGATAGCCAGAAACCGGTCCTAGGATGCTTGATTCCAGTCCAGGAAAGACAATGCTTGGCAGTTCGGGCTGGACTGTTCTCATGAGGCACAGGGTCAAGGCTGATTTGCATATGGCCATGTCTGAACTGGGGTGGTGTGGAGTGCAAAAAAAGATGGATTTAGGTCCAGATCTCTGTACTGAGGTGAATGTATGACATTGTTCTGCATTCTGTCCATCAACTGTTGTTTTGCATTTGTCACCCCGAGTGGGATGGGTATGCTCAGACGTGAGTCCCATGCTCTCCATACTACTGGAGTCAAGCTATCCTGGCTGAAGACGGCTGATAGCCAGAAACCGGTCCTAGGATGCTTGATTCCGGTCCAGGAAAGACATGGCTTGGCAGTTCGGACTGGACTGTTCCCATGAGGCACAGGGTCAAGGCTGATTTGCATATAGCCATGTCTGAACTGGGGTGGTGTGGAGTGCAAAAAAACGATGGATTTAGGCCCAGATCTCTGTACTGGGATTAATGTATGACATTGTTCTGCATTCTGTCCATCAACTGTTGTTTTGCATTTGTCACCCCGAGTGGGATGGGTATGCTCAGACGTGAGTCCCATGCTCTCCACACTACTGGAGTCAAGCTATCCTGTCTAAAGATGGCTGATAGCCAGAAACCGGTCCTAGGATGCTTGATTCAGGTCCAGGAAAGACATGGCTTGGCAGTTCGGGCTGGACTGTTCCCATGAGGCACAGGATCAAGGCTGATTTGCATATGGCCATGTCTGAACTGGGGTGGTGTGGAGTGCAAAAAAACGATGGATTTAGGCCCAGATCTCTGTACTGGGGTGAATGTATGACATTGTTCTGCATTCTGTCCATCAACTGTTGTTTTGCATTTGTCACCCCGAGTGGGATGGGTATGCTCAGACGTGAGTCCCATGCTCTCCACACTACTGGAGTCAAGCTATCCTGGCTGAAGACGGCTGATAGCCAGAAACCGGTCCTAGGATGCTAGATTCCGGTCCAGGAAAGACATGGCTTGACAGTTCGGGCTGGACTGTTCCCATGAGGCACAGGGTCAAGGCTGATTTGCATATCGCCATGTCTGAACTGGGGTGGTGAGGAGTGCAAAAAAACGATGGATTTAGGCCCAGATCGCTGTACTGGGGTGAATGTATGACATTGTTCTGCATTCTGTCCATCAACTGTTGTTTTGCATTTGTCACCCTGAGTGGGATGGGTATGCTCAGACGTGAGTCCCATGCTTTCCACACTACTGTAGTCAAGCTATCCTGGCTGAAGACGGCTGATAGCCAGAAACCGGTCCTAGGATGCTTGATTCCGATCCAGGAAAGAAATGGCTTGGCAGTTCGGGCTGGACTGTTCCTATGAGGCACAGGGTCAAGGCTGATTTGCATATGGCCATGTCTGAACTGTGGTGGTGTGGAGTGCAAAAAAATGATGGATTTAGGCCCAGATCTCTGTACTGGGGTGAATGTATGACATTGTTCTGCATTCTGTCCATCAACTGTTGTTTTGCATTTGTCACCCCGAGTGGGATGGGTATGCTCAGACGTGAGTCCCATGCTCTCCACACTAATGGAGTCAAGCTATCCTGGCTGAAGACGGCCGATAGCCAGAAACCGGTCCTAGGATGCTTGATTCCGGTCCAGGAAAGACATGGCTTGGCAGTTCGGGCTGGACTGTTCCCATGAGGCACAGGGTCAAGGCTGATTTGCATATGGCCATGTCTGAACTGGGGTGGTGTGGAGTCCAAAAAACGATGGATTTAGGCCCAGATCTCTGTACTTGGGTGAATGTATGACATTGTTCTGCATTCTGTCCATCAACTGTTGTTTTGCATTTGTTACCCCGAGTGGGATGGGTATGCTCAGACGTGAGTCCCATGCTCTCCACACTACTGGAGTCAAGCTATCCTGGCTGAAGACGGCTGATAGCCAGAAACCGGTCCTAGGATGCTAGATTCCGGTCCAGGAAAGACATGGCTTGACAGTTCGGGCTGGACTGTTCCCATGAGGCACAGGGTCAAGGCTGATTTGCATATCGCCATGTCTGAACTGGGGTGGTGAGGAGTGCAAAAAAACGATGGTTTATGCCCAGATCTCTGTACTGGGGTGAATGTATGACATTGTTCTGCATTCTGTCCATCAACTGTTGTTTTGCATTTGTCACCCTGAGTGGGATGGGTATGCTCAGACGTGAGTCCCATGCTTTCCACACTACTGTAGTCAAGCTATCCTGGCTGAAGACGGCTGATAGCCAGAAACCGGTCCTAGGATGCTTGATTCCGGTCCAGGAAAGACATGGCTTGGCAGTTCGGGCTGGACTGTTCCTATGAGGCACAGGGTCAAGGTCTTTTTGCATATGGCCATGTCTGAACTGGGGTGGTGTGGAATGCAAAAAAATGATGGATTTAGGCCCAGATCTCTGTACTGGGGTGAATGTATGACATTGTTCTGCATTCTGTCCATCAACTGTTGTTTTGCATTTGTCACCTCGAGTGGGATGGGTATGCTCAGACGTGAGTCCCATGCACTTCACACTACTGGAGTCAATCTATCCTGGCTGAAGACGGCTGATAGCCAGAAACCGCTCCTAGGATGCTAGATTCCGGTCCAGGAAAGACATGGCTTGACAGTTCGGGCTGGACTGTTCCCATGAGGCACAGGGTCAAGGCTGATTTGCATATGGCCATGTCTGAACTGGGGTGGTTTGGAGTGCAAAAAACGATGGATTTAGGCCCAGATCTCTGTACTGGGGTGAATGTATGACATTGTTCTGCATTCTGTCCATCAACTGTTGTTTTGCATTTGTCACCCCGAGTGGGATTGGTATGCTCAGACGTGAGTCCCATGCTCTCCACACTACTGGAGTCAAGCTATCCTGGCTGAAGACGCCTGATAGCCAGAAACCGGTCCTAGGATGCTTGATTCCAGTCCAGGAAAGACAATGCTTGGCAGTTTGGGCTGGACTGTTCTCATGAGGCACAGGGTCAAGGCTGATTTGCATATGGCCATGTCTGAACTGGGGTGGTGTGGAGTGCAAAAAAATGATGGATTTAGGTCCAGATCTCTGTACTGGGGTGAATGTATGACATTGTTCTGCATTCTGTCTATCAACTGTTGTTTTGCATTTGTCACCCCGAGTGGGATGGGTATGCTCAGACGTGAGTCCCATGCTCTCCACACTACTGGAGTCAAGCTATCCTGGCTGAAGACGGCTGATAGCCAGAAACCGGTCCTAGGATGCTTGATTCCAGTCCAGGAAAGACATGGCTTGGCAGTTCGGGCTGGACTGTTCCCATGAGGCACAGGGTCAAGGCTGATTTGCATATAGCCATGTCTGAACTGGGGTGGTGTGGAGTGCAAAAAACCGATGGATTTAGGCCCAGATCTATGTACTGGGATTAATGTATGACATTGTTCTGCATTCTGTCCATCAACTGTTGTTTTGCATTTGTCACCCCGAGTGGGATGGGTATGCTCAGACGTGAGTCCCATGCTCTCCACACTACTGGAGTCAAGCTATCCTGTCTAAAGATGGCTGATAGCCAGAAACCGGTCCTAGGATGCTTGATTCAGGTCCAGGAAAGACATGGCTTGGCAGTTCGGGCTGGACTGTTCCCATGAGGCACAGGATCAAGGCTGATTTGCACATGGCCATGTCTTAACTGGGGTGGTGCGGAGTGCAAAAAAACGATGGATTTAGGCCCAGATCTCTGTACTGGGGTGAATGTATGACATTGTTCTGCATTCTGTCCATCAACTGTTGTTTTGCATTTGTTACCCCGAGTGGGATGGGTATGCTCAGACGTGAGTCCCATGCTCTCCACACTACTGGAGTCAAGCTATCCTGGCTGAAGACGGCTGATAGCCAGAAACCGGTCCTAGGATGCTAGATTCCGGTCCAAGAAAGACATGGCTTGACAGTTCGGGCTGGACTGTTCCCATGAGGCACAGGGTCAAGGCTGATTTGCATATGGCCATGTCTGAACTGGGGTGGTGAGGAGTGCAAAAAAACGATGGATTTAGGCCCAGATCTCTGTACTGGGGTGAATGTATGACATTGTTCTGCATTCTGTCCATCAACTGTTGTTTTGCATTTGTCACCCTGAGTGGGATGGGTAAGCTCAGACGTGAGTCCCATGCTTTCCACACTACTGTAGTCAAGCTATCCTGGCTGAAGACGGCTGATAGCCAGAAACCGGTCCTAGGATGCTTGATTCCGGTCCATGAAAGACATGGCTTGGCAGTTCGGGCTGGACTGTTCCTATGAGGCACAGGGTCAAGGCTGATTTGCATATGGCCATGTCTGAACTGGGGTGGTGTGGAGTGCAAAAAAATGATGGATTTAGGCCCAGATCTCTGTACTGGGGTGAATGTATGACATTGTTCTTCATTCTGTCCAGCAACTGTTGTTTTGCATTTGTCACCCCGAGTGGGATGGGTATGCTCAGACGTGAGTCCCATGCTCTCCACACTACTGGAGTCAAGCTATCCTGTCTAAAGATGGCTGATAGCCAGAAACCGGTCCTAGGATGCTTGATTCAGGTCCAGGAAAGACATGGCTTGGCAGTTCGGGCTGGACTGTTCTCATGAGGCACAGGGTCAAGGCTGATTTGCATATGGCCATGTCTGAACTGGGGTGGTGTGGAGTGCAAAAAAATGGATTTAGACCCAGATCTCTGTACTGGGGTGAATGTATGACATTGTTCTGCATTCTGTCCATCAACTGTTGTTTTGCATTTGTCACCCCGAGTGGGATGGGTATGCTCAGACGTGAGTCCCATGCTCTCCACACTACTGGAGTCAACCTATCCTGGCTGAAGACGGCTGATAGTCAGAAACCGGTCCTAGGATGCTAGATTCCGGTCCAGGAAAGACATGGCTTGACAGTTCGGGCTGGACTGTTCCCATGAGGCACAGGGTCAAGGCTGATTTGCATATGGCCATGTCTGAACTGGGGTGGTTTGGAGTGCAAAAAAACGATGGATTTAGGCCCAGATATCTGTACTGGGGTGAATGTATGACATTGTTCTGCATTCTGTCCATCAACTGTTGTTTTGCATTTGTCACCCCGAGTGGGATTGGTATGCTCAGACGTGAGTCCCATGCTCTCCACACTACTGGAGTCAACCTATCCTGGCTGAAGACGGCTGATAGCCAGAAACCGGTCCTAGGATGCTAGATTCCGGTCCAGGAAAGACATGGCTTGACAGTTCGGGCTGGACTGTTCCCATGAGGCACAGGGTCAAGGCTGATTTGCATATGGCCATGTCTGAACAGGGGTAGTTTGGAGTGCAAAAAACGATGGATTTAGGCCCAGATCTCTGTACTGGGGTGAATGTATGACATTGTTCTGCATTCTGTCCATCAACTGTTGTTTTGCATTTGTCACCCCGAGTGGGATTGGTATGCTCAGACGTGAGTCCCATGCTCTCCACACTACTGGAGTCAAGCTATCCTGGCTGAAGACGGCTGATAGCCAGAAACCGGTCCTATGATGCTTGATTCCGGTCCAGGAAAGACATGGCTTGGCAGTTCGGGCTGGACTGTTCCTATGAGGCACAGGGTCAAGGCTGATTTGCATATAGCCATGTCTGTACTGGGGTGGTGTGGAGTGCAAAAAAACGATGGATTTAGGCCCAGATCTCTGTACTGGGATTAATGTATGACATTGTTCTGCATTCTGTCCATCAACTGTTGTTTTGCATTTGTCACCCCGAGTGGGATGGGTATGCTCAGACGTGAGTCCCATGCTCTCCACACTACTGGAGTCAAGCTATCCTGTCTAAAGATGGCTGATAGCCAGAAACCGGTCCTAGGATGCTTGATTCAGGTCCAGGAAAGACATGGCTTGGCAGTTCGGGCTGGACTGTTCCCATGAGGCACAGGATCAAGGCTGATTTGCATATGGCCATGTCTTAACTGGGGTGGTGTGGAGTGCAAAAAAACGATGGATTTAGGCCCAGATCTCTGTACTGGGGTGAATGTATGACATTGTTCTGCATTCTGTCCATCAACTGTTGTTTTGCATTTGTTACCCCGAGTGGGATGGGTATGCTCAGACGTGAGTCCCATGCTCTCCACACTACTGGAGTCAAGCTATCCTGGCTGAAGACGGCTGATAGCCAGAAACCGGTCCTAGGATGCTATATTCCGGTCCAGGAAAGACATGGCTTGACAGTTCGGGCTGGACTGTTCCCATGAGGCACAGGGTCAAGGCTGATTTGCATATGGCCATGTCTGAACTGGGGTGGTGAGGAGTGCAAAAAAACGATGGATTTAGGCCCAGATCTCTGTACTGGGGTGAATGTATGACATTGTTCTGCATTCTGTCCATCAACTGTTGTTTTGCATTTGTCACCCTGAGTGGGATGGGTATGCTCAGACGTGAGTCCCATGCTTTCCACACTACTGTAGTCAAGCTATCCTGGCTGAAGACGGCTGATAGCCAGAAACCGGTCCTAGGATGCTTGATTCCGGTCCATGAAAGACATGGCTTGGCAGTTCAGGCTGGACTGTTCCTATGAGGCACAGGGTCAAGGCTGATTTGCATATGGCCATGTCTGAACTGGTATGGTGTGGAGTGCAAAAAAATGATGGATTTAGGCCCAGATCTCTGTACTGGGGTGAATGTATGACATTGTTCTGCATTCTGTCCAGCAACTGTTGTTTTGCATTTTTCACCCCGAGTGGGATGGGTATGCTCAGACGTGAGTCCCATGCTCTCCACACTACTGGAGTCAAGCTATCCTGTCTAAAGATGGCTGATAGCCAGAAACCGGTCCTAGGATGCTTGATTCAGGTCCAGGAAAGACATGGCTTGGCAGTTCGGGCTGGACTGTTCTCATGAGGCACAGGGTCAAGGCTGATTTGCATATGGCCATGTCTGAACTGGGGTGGTGTGGAGTGCAAAAAAATGATGGATTTAGACCCAGATCTCTGTACTGGGGTGAATGTATGACATTGTTCTGCATTCTGTCCATCAACTGTTGTTTTGCATTTGTCACCCCGAGTGGGATGGGTATGCTCAGACGTGAGTCCCATGCTCTCCACACTACTGGAGTCAACCTATCCTGGCTGAAGACGGCCGATAGCCAGAAACCGGTCCTAGGATGCTTGATTCCGGTCCAGGAAAGACATGGCTTTGCAGTTCGGGCTGGACTGTTCCAGTGAGGCACAGGGTCAAGGCTGATTTGCATATGGCCATGTCTGAACTGGGGTGGTGTGGTGTGCAAAAAAACGATGGATTTAGGCCCAGATCTCTGTACTGGGGTGAATGTATGACATTGTTCTGCATTCTGTCCATCAACTGTTGTTTTGCATTTGTCACCCCGAGTGGGATCGGTATGCTCAGACGTGAGTCCCATGCTCTCCACACTACTGGAGTCAAGCTATCCTGGCTGAAGACAGCTGATAGCCAGAAACCGGTCCTAGGATGCTTGATTCCAGTCCAGGAAAGACAATGCTTGGCAGTTCGGGCTGGACTGTTCCCATGAGGCACAGGGTCAGGGCTGATTTGCATATGGCCATGTCTGAACTGGGATGGTGTGGAGTGCAAAAAAACGATGGATTTAGGACCAGATCTCTGTACTGGGGTGAATGTATGACATTGTTCAGCATTCTGTCCAGCAACTGTTGTTTTGCATTTGTCACCCCGAGTGGGATGGGTATGCTCAGACGTGAGTCCCATGCTTTCCACACTACTGTAGTCAAGCTATCCTGGCTGAAGACGGCTGATAGCCAGAAACCGGTCCTAGGATGCTTGATTCCAGTCCAGGAAAGACAATGCTTGGCAGTTCGGGCTGGACTGTTCTCATGAGGCACAGGGTCAAGGCTGATTTGCATATGGCCATGTCTGAACTGGGGTGGTGTGGAGTGCAAAAAAATGATGGATTTAGGTCCAGATCTCTGTACTGGGGTGAATGTATGACATTGTTCTGCATTCTGTCCATCAACTGTTGTTTTGCATTTGTCACCCCGAGTGGGATGCGTATGCTCAGACGTGAGTCCCATGCTCTCCACACTACTGGAGTCAAGTTATCCTGGCTGAAGACGGCTGATAGCCAGAAACCGGTCCTAGGATGCTTGATTCCGGTCCAAGAAAGACATGGCTTGGCAGTTCGGGCTGGACTGTTCCCATGAGGCACAGGGTCAAGGCTGATTTGCATATAGCCATGTCTGAACTGGGGTGGTGTGGAGTGCAAAAAAACGATGGATTTAGGCCCAGATCTCTGTACTGGGATTAATGTATGACATTGTTCTGCATTCTGTCCATCAACTGTTGTTTTGCATTTGTCACCCCGAGTGGGATGGGTATGCTCAGACGTGAGTCCCATGCTCTCCACACTACTGGAGTCAAGCTATCCTGTCTAAAGATGGCTGATAGCCAGAAACCGGTCCTAGGATGCTTGATTCAGGTCCACGAAAGACATGGCTTGGCAGTTCGGGCTGGACTGTTCCCATGAGGCACAGGATCAAGGCTGATTTGCATATGGCCATGTCTTAACTGGGGTGGTGTGGAGTGCAAAAAAACGATGGATTTAGGCCCAGATCTCTGTACTGGGGTGAATGTATGACATTGTTCTGCATTCTGTCCATCAACTGTTGTTTTGCATTTGTTACCCCGAGTGGGATGGGTATGCTCAGACGTGAGTCCCATGCTCTCCACACTACTGGAGTCAAGCTATCCTGGCTGAAGACGGCTGATAGCCAGAAACCGGTCCTAGGATGCTAGATTCCGGTCCAGGAAAGACATGGCTTGACAGTTCGGGCTGGACTGTTCCCATGAGGCACAGGGTCAAGACTGATTTGCATATGGCCATGTCTGATTTGGGGTGGTGTGGAGTGCAAAAAAATGATGGATTTAGGCCCAGATCTCTGTACTGGGGTGAATGTATGACATTGTTCTGCATTCTGTCCAGCAACTGTTGTTTTGCATTTGTCACCCCGAGTGGGATGGGTATGCTCAGACGTGAGTCCCATGCTCTCCACACTACTGGAGTCAAGCTATCCTGTCTAAAGATGGCTGATAGCCAGAAACCGGTCCTAGGATGCTTGATTCAGGTCCAGGAAAGACATGTCTTGGCAGTTCGGGCTGGACTGTTCTCATGAGGCACAGGGTCAAGGCTGATTTGCATATGGCCATGTCTGAACTGGGGTGGTGTGGAGTGCAAAAAAACGATGGATTTAGACCCAGATCTCTGTACTGGGGTGAATGTATGACATTGTTCTGCATTCTGTCCATCAACTGTTGTTTTGCATTTGTCACCCCGAGTGGGATGGGTATGCTCAGACGTGAGTCCCATGCTCTCCACACTACTGGAGTCAACCTATCCTGGCTGAAGACGGCCGATAGCCAGAAACCGGTCCTAGGATGCTTGATTCCGGTCCAGGAAAGACATGGCTTGGCAGTTCGGAATGGACTGTTCCCATGAGGCACAGGGTCAAGGCTGATTTGCATATGGCCATGTCTGAACTGGGATGGTGTGGTGTGCAAAAAAACGATGGATTTAGGCCCAGATCTCTGTACTGGGGTGAATGTATGACATTGTTCTGCATTCTGTCCATCAACTGTTGTTTTGCATTTGTCACCCCGAGTGGGATCGGTATGCTCAGACGTGAGTCCCATGCTCTCCACACTACTGGAGTCAAGCTATCCTGGCTGAAGACGGCTGATAGCCAGAAACCGGTCCTAGGATGCTTGATTCCAGTCCAGGAAAGACAATGCTTGGCAGTTCGGGCTGGACTGTTACCATGAGGCACAGGGTCAGGGCTGATTTGCATATGGCCATGTCTGAACTGGGATGGTGTGGAGTGCAAAAAAACGATGGATTTAGGACCAGATCTCTGTACTGGGGTGAATGTATGACATTGTTCAGCATTCTGTCCAGCAACTGTTGTTTTGCATTTGTCACCCCGAGTGGGATGGGTATGCTCAGACGTGAGTCCCATGCTTTCCACACTACTGTAGTCAAGCTATCCTGGCTGAAGACGGCTGATAGCCAGAAACCGGTCCTAGGATGCGTGATTCCGGTCCAGGAAAGACATGGCTTGGCAGTTCGGGCTGGACTGTTCCTATGAGGCACAGGGTCAAGGCTGATTTGCATATGGCCATGTCTGATTTGGGGTGGTGTGGAGTGCAAAAAAATGATGGATTTAGGCCCAGATCTCTGTACTGGGGTGAATGTATGACATTGTTCTGCATTCTGTCCAGCAACTGTTGTTTTGCATTTGTCACCCCGAGTGGGATGGGTATGCTCAGACATGAGTCCCATGCTCTCCACACTACTGGAGTCAAGCTATCCTGTCTAAAGATGGCTGATAGCCAGAAACCGGTCCTAGGATGCTTGATTCAGGTCCAGGAAAGACATGGCTTGGCAGTTCGGGCTGGACTGTTCTCATGAGGCACAGGGTCAAGGCTGATTTGCATATGGCCATGTCTGAACTGGGGTGGTGTGGAGTGCAAAAAAACGATGGATTTAGACCCAGATCTCTGTACTGGGGTGAATGTATGACATTGTTCTGCATTCTGTCCATCAACTGTTGTTTTGCATTTGTCACCCCGAGTGGGATGGGTATGCTCAGACGTGAGTCCCATGCTCTCCACACTACTGGAGTCAACCTATCCTGGCTGAAGACGGCCGATAGCCAGAAACCGGTCCTAGGATGCTTGATTCCGGTCCAGGAAAGACATGGCTTGGCAGTTCGGGCTGGACTGTTCCCATGAGGCACAGGGTCAAGGCTGATTTGCATATGGCCATGTCTGAACTGGGGTGGTGTGGTGTGCAAAAAAACGATGGATTTAGGCCCAGATCTCTGTACTGGGGTGAATGTATGACATTGTTCTGCATTCTGTCCATCAACTGTTGTTTTGCATTTGTCACCCCGAGTGGGATCGGTATGCTCAGACGTGAGTCCCATGCTCTCCACACTACTGGAGTCAAGCTATCCTGGCTGAAGACGGCTGATAGCCAGAAACCGGTCCTAGGATGCTTGATTCCAGTCCAGGAAAGACAATGCTTGGCAATTCGGGCTGGACTGTTCCCATGAGGCACAGGGTCAGGGCTGATTTGCATATGGCCATGTCTGAACTGGGATGGTGTGGAGTGCAAAAAAACGATGGATTTAGGACCAGATCTCTGTACTGGGGTGAATGTATGACATTGTTCAGCATTCTGTCCAGCAACTGTTGTTTTGCATTTGTCACCCCGAGTGGGATGGGTATGCTCAGACGTGAGTCCCATGCTCTCCACACTACTGGAGTCAAGCTATCCTGTCTAAAGATGGCTGATAGCCAGAAACCGGTCCTAGGATGCTTGATTCCGGTCCAGGAAAGACATGGCTTGGCAGTTCGGGCTGGACTGTTCCCATGAGGCACAGGGTTAAGGCTGATTTGCATATGGCCATGTCTGAACTGGGGTGGTGTGGAGTGCAAAAAAACGATGGATTTAGGCCCAGATCTCTGTACTGGGGTGAATGTATGACATTGTTCTGCATTCTGTCCATCAACTGTTGTTTTGCATTTGTCACCCCGAGTGGGATTGGTATGCTCAGACGTGAGTCCCATGCTCTCCACACTACTGGAGTCAAGCTATCCTGGCTGAAGACGCCTGATAGCCAGAAACCGGTCCTAGGATGCTTGATTCCAGTCCAGGAAAGACAATGCTTGGCAGTTCGGGCTGGACTGTTCTCATGAGGCACAGGGTCAAGGCTGATTTGCATATGGCCATGTCTGAACTGGGGTGGTGTGGAGTGCAAAAAAATGATGGATTTAGGTCCAGATCTCTGTACTGGGGTGAATGTATGACATTGTTCTGCATTCTGTCCATCAACTGTTGTTTTGCATTTGTCACCCCGAGTGGGATGGGTATGCTCAGACGTGAGTCCCATGCTCTCCACACTACTGGAGTCAAGCTATCCTGGCTGAAGACGGCTGATAGCCAGAAACCGGTCCTAGGATGCTTGATTCCGGTCCAGGAAAGACATGGCTTGGCAGTTCGGGCTGGACTGTTCCCATGAGGCACAGGGTCAAGGCTGATTTGCATATAGCCATGTCTGAACTGGGGTGGTGTGGAGTGCAAAAAAACGATGGATTTAGGCCCAGATATCTGTACTGGGAATAATGTATGACATTGTTCTGCATTCTGTCCATCAACTGTTGTTTTGCATTTGTCACCCCGAGTGGGATGGGTATGCTCAGACGTGAGTCCCATGCTCTCCACACTACTGGAGTCAAGCTATCCTGTCTAAAGATGGCTGATAGCCAGAAACCGGTCCTAGGATGGTTGATTCAGGTCCAGGAAAGACATGTCTTGGCAGTTCGGGCTGGACTGTTCTCATGAGGCACAGGGTCAAGGCTGATTTGCATATGGCCATGTCTGAACTGGGCTGGTGTGGAGTGCAAAAAAACGATGGATTTAGACCCAGATCTCTGTACTGGGGTGAATGTATGACATTGTTCTGCATTCTGTCCATCAACTGTTGTTTTGCATTTGTCACCCCGAGTGGGATGGGTATGCTCAGACGTGAGTCCCATGCTCTCCACACTACTGGAGTCAACCTATCCTGGCTGAAGACGGCCGATAGCCAGAAACCGGCCCTAGGATGCTTGATTCCGGTCCAGGAAAGACATGGCTTGGCAGTTCGGGCTGGACTGTTCCCATGAGGCACAGGGTCAAGGCTGATTTGCATATGGCCATGTCTGAACTGGGATGGTGTGGTGTGCAAAAAAACGATGGATTTAGGCCCAGATCTCTGTACTGGGGTGAATGTATGACATTGTTCTGCATTCTGTCCATCAACTGTTGTTTTGCATTTGTCACCCCGAGTGGGATCGGTATGCTCAGACGTGAGTCCCATGCTCTCCACACTACTGGAGTCAAGCTATCCTGGCTGAAGACGGCTGATAGCCAGAAACCGGTCCTAGGATGCTTGATTCCAGTCCAGGAAAGACAATGCTTGGCAGTTCGGGCTGGACTGTTACCATGAGGCACAGGGTCAGGGCTGATTTGCATATGGCCATGTCTGAACTGGGATGGTGTGGAGTGCAAAAAAACGATGGATTTAGGACCAGATCTCTGTACTGGGGTGAATGTATGACATTGTTCAGCATTCTGTCCAGCAACTGTTGTTTTGCATTTGTCACCCCGAGTGGGATGGGTATGCTCAGACGTGAGTCCCATGCTTTCCACACTACTGTAGTCAAGCTATCCTGGCTGAAGACGGCTGATAGCCAGAAACCGGTCCTAGGATGCGTGATTCCGGTCCAGGAAAGACATGGCTTGGCAGTTCGGGCTGGACTGTTCCTATGAGGCACAGGGTCAAGGCTGATTTGCATATGGCCATGTCTGATTTGGGGTGGTGTGGAGTGCAAAAAAATGATGGATTTAGGCCCAGATCTCTGTACTGGGGTGAATGTATGACATTGTTCTGCATTCTGTCCAGCAACTGTTGTTTTGCATTTGTCACCCCGAGTGGGATGGGTATGCTCAGACATGAGTCCCATGCTCTCCACACTACTGGAGTCAAGCTATCCTGTCTAAAGATGGCTGATAGCCAGAAACCAGTCCTAGGATGCTTGATTCAGGTCCAGGAAAGACATGGCTTGGCAGTTCGGGCTGGACTGTTCTCATGAGGCACAGGGTCAAGGCTGATTTGCATATGGCCATGTCTGAACTGGGGTGGTGTGGAGTGCAAAAAAACGATGGATTTAGACCCAGATCTCTGTACTGGGGTGAATTTATGACATTGTTCTGCATTCTGTCCATCAACTGTTGTTTTGCATTTGTCACCCCGAGTGGGATGGGTATGCTCAGACGTGAGTCCCATGCTCTCCACACTACTGGAGTCAACCTATCCTGGCTGAAGACGTCCGATAGCCAGAAACCGGTCCTAGGATGCTTGATTCCGGTCCAGGAAAGACATGGCTTGGCAGTTCGGGCTGGACTGTTCCCATGAGGCACAGGGTCAAGGCTGATTTGCATATGGCCATGTCTGAACTGGGGTGGTGTGGTGTGCAAAAAAACGATGGATTTAGGCCCAGATCTCTGTACTGGGGTGAATGTATGACATTGTTCTGCATTCTGTCCATCAACTGTTGTTTTGCATTTGTTACCCCGAGTGGGATGGGTATGCTCAGACGTGAGTCCCATGCTCTCCACACTACTGGAGTCAAGCTATCCTGGCTGAAGACGGCTGATAGCCAGAAACCGGTCCTAGGATGCTAGATTCCGGTCCAGGAAAGACATGGCTTGACAGTTCGGGCTGGACTGTTCCCATGAGGCACAGGGTCAAGGCTGATTTGCATATCGCCATGTCTGAACTGGGGTGGTGAGGAGTGCAAAAAAACGATGGTTTATGCCCAGATCTCTGTACTGGGGTGAATGTATGACATTGTTCTGCATTCTGTCCATCAACTGTTGTTTTGCATTTGTCACCCTGAGTGGGATGGGTATGCTCAGACGTGAGTCCCATGCTTTCCACACTACTGTAGTCAAGCTATCCTGGCTGAAGACGGCTGATAGCCAGAAACCGGTCCTAGGATGCTTGATTCCGGTCCAGGAAAGACATGGCTTGGCAGTTCGGGCTGGACTGTTCCTATGAGGCACAGGGTCAAGGTCTTTTTGCATATGGCCATGTCTGAACTGGGGTGGTGTGGAATGCAAAAAAATGATGGATTTAGGCCCAGATCTCTGTACTGGGGTGAATGTATGACATTGTTCTGCATTCTGTCCATCAACTGTTGTTTTGCATTTGTCACCTCGAGTGGGATGGGTATGCTCAGACGTGAGTCCCATGCACTTCACACTACTGGAGTCAATCTATCCTGGCTGAAGACGGCTGATAGCCAGAAACCGCTCCTAGGATGCTAGATTCCGGTCCAGGAAAGACATGGCTTGACAGTTCGGGCTGGACTGTTCCCATGAGGCACAGGGTCAAGGCTGATTTGCATATGGCCATGTCTGAACTGGGGTGGTTTGGAGTGCAAAAAACGATGGATTTAGGCCCAGATCTCTGTACTGGGGTGAATGTATGACATTGTTCTGCATTCTGTCCATCAACTGTTGTTTTGCATTTGTCACCCCGAGTGGGATTGGTATGCTCAGACGTGAGTCCCATGCTCTCCACACTACTGGAGTCAAGCTATCCTGGCTGAAGACGCCTGATAGCCAGAAACCGGTCCTAGGATGCTTGATTCCAGTCCAGGAAAGACAATGCTTGGCAGTTCGGGCTGGACTGTTCTCATGAGGCACAGGGTCAAGGCTGATTTGCATATGGCCATGTCTGAACTGGGGTGGTGTGGAGTGCAAAAAAATGATGGATTTAGGTCCAGATCTCTGTACTGGGGTGAATGTATGACATTGTTCTGCATTCTGTCTATCAACTGTTGTTTTGCATTTGTCACCCCGAGTGGGATGGGTATGCTCAGACGTGAGTCCCATGCTCTCCACACTACTGGAGTCAAGCTATCCTGGCTGAAGACGGCTGATAGCCAGAAACCGGTCCTAGGATGCTTGATTCCGGTCCAGGAAAGACATGGCTTGGCAGTTCGGGCTGGACTGTTCCCATGAGGCACAGGGTCAAGGCTGATTTGCATATAGCCATGTCTGAACTGGGGTGGTGTGGAGTGCAAAAAACCGATGGATTTAGGCCCAGATCTATGTACTGGGATTAATGTATGACATTGTTCTGCATTCTGTCCATCAACTGTTGTTTTGCATTTGTCACCCCGAGTGGGATGGGTATGCTCAGACGTGAGTCCCATGCTCTCCACACTACTGGAGTCAAGCTATCCTGTCTAAAGATGGCTGATAGCCAGAAACCGGTCCTAGGATGCTTGATTCAGGTCCAGGAAAGACATGGCTTGGCAGTTCGGGCTGGACTGTTCCCATGAGGCACAGGATCAAGGCTGATTTGCACATGGCCATGTCTTAACTGGGGTGGTGCGGAGTGCAAAAAAACGATGGATTTAGGCCCAGATCTCTGTACTGGGGTGAATGTATGACATTGTTCTGCATTCTGTCCATCAACTGTTGTTTTGCATTTGTTACCCCGAGTGGGATGGGTATGCTCAGACGTGAGTCCCATGCTCTCCACACTACTGGAGTCAAGCTATCCTGGCTGAAGACGGCTGATAGCCAGAAACCGGTCCTAGGATGCTAGATTCCGGTCCAAGAAAGACATGGCTTGACAGTTCGGGCTGGACTGTTCCCATGAGGCACAGGGTCAAGGCTGATTTGCATATGGCCATGTCTGAACTGGGGTGGTGAGGAGTGCAAAAAAACGATGGATTTAGGCCCAGATCTCTGTACTGGGGTGAATGTATGACATTGTTCTGCATTCTGTCCATCAACTGTTGTTTTGCATTTGTCACCCTGAGTGGGATGGGTAAGCTCAGACGTGAGTCCCATGCTTTCCACACTACTGTAGTCAAGCTATCCTGGCTGAAGACGGCTGATAGCCAGAAACCGGTCCTAGGATGCTTGATTCCGGTCCATGAAAGACATGGCTTGGCAGTTCGGGCTGGACTGTTCCTATGAGGCACAGGGTCAAGGCTGATTTGCATATGGCCATGTCTGAACTGGGGTGGTGTGGAGTGCAAAAAAATGATGGATTTAGGCCCAGATCTCTGTACTGGGGTGAATGTATGACATTGTTCTTCATTCTGTCCAGCAACTGTTGTTTTGCATTTGTCACCCCGAGTGGGATGGGTATGCTCAGACGTGAGTCCCATGCTCTCCACACTACTGGAGTCAAGCTATCCTGTCTAAAGATGGCTGATAGCCAGAAACCGGTCCTAGGATGCTTGATTCAGGTCCAGGAAAGACATGGCTTGGCAGTTCGGGCTGGACTGTTCTCATGAGGCACAGGGTCAAGGCTGATTTGCATATGGCCATGTCTGAACTGGGGTGGTGTGGAGTGCAAAAAAATGGATTTAGACCCAGATCTCTGTACTGGGGTGAATGTATGACATTGTTCTGCATTCTGTCCATCAACTGTTGTTTTGCATTTGTCACCCCGAGTGGGATGGGTATGCTCAGACGTGAGTCCCATGCTCTCCACACTACTGGAGTCAACCTATCCTGGCTGAAGACGGCTGATAGTCAGAAACCGGTCCTAGGATGCTAGATTCCGGTCCAGGAAAGACATGGCTTGACAGTTCGGGCTGGACTGTTCCCATGAGGCACAGGGTCAAGGCTGATTTGCATATGGCCATGTCTGAACTGGGGTGGTTTGGAGTGCAAAAAAACGATGGATTTAGGCCCAGATATCTGTACTGGGGTGAATGTATGACATTGTTCTGCATTCTGTCCATCAACTGTTGTTTTGCATTTGTCACCCCGAGTGGGATTGGTATGCTCAGACGTGAGTCCCATGCTCTCCACACTACTGGAGTCAACCTATCCTGGCTGAAGACGGCTGATAGCCAGAAACCGGTCCTAGGATGCTAGATTCCGGTCCAGGAAAGACATGGCTTGACAGTTCGGGCTGGACTGTTCCCATGAGGCACAGGGTCAAGGCTGATTTGCATATGGCCATGTCTGAACAGGGGTAGTTTGGAGTGCAAAAAACGATGGATTTAGGCCCAGATCTCTGTACTGGGGTGAATGTATGACATTGTTCTGCATTCTGTCCATCAACTGTTGTTTTGCATTTGTCACCCCGAGTGGGATTGGTATGCTCAGACGTGAGTCCCATGCTCTCCACACTACTGGAGTCAAGCTATCCTGGCTGAAGACGGCTGATAGCCAGAAACCGGTCCTATGATGCTTGATTCCGGTCCAGGAAAGACATGGCTTGGCAGTTCGGGCTGGACTGTTCCTATGAGGCACAGGGTCAAGGCTGATTTGCATATAGCCATGTCTGTACTGGGGTGGTGTGGAGTGCAAAAAAACGATGGATTTAGGCCCAGATCTCTGTACTGGGATTAATGTATGACATTGTTCTGCATTCTGTCCATCAACTGTTGTTTTGCATTTGTCACCCCGAGTGGGATGGGTATGCTCAGACGTGAGTCCCATGCTCTCCACACTACTGGAGTCAAGCTATCCTGTCTAAAGATGGCTGATAGCCAGAAACCGGTCCTAGGATGCTTGATTCAGGTCCAGGAAAGACATGGCTTGGCAGTTCGGGCTGGACTGTTCCCATGAGGCACAGGATCAAGGCTGATTTGCATATGGCCATGTCTTAACTGGGGTGGTGTGGAGTGCAAAAAAACGATGGATTTAGGCCCAGATCTCTGTACTGGGGTGAATGTATGACATTGTTCTGCATTCTGTCCATCAACTGTTGTTTTGCATTTGTTACCCCGAGTGGGATGGGTATGCTCAGACGTGAGTCCCATGCTCTCCACACTACTGGAGTCAAGCTATCCTGGCTGAAGACGGCTGATAGCCAGAAACCGGTCCTAGGATGCTATATTCCGGTCCAGGAAAGACATGGCTTGACAGTTCGGGCTGGACTGTTCCCATGAGGCACAGGGTCAAGGCTGATTTGCATATGGCCATGTCTGAACTGGGGTGGTGTGGTTTGCAAAAAAACGATGGATTTAGGCCCAGATCTCTGTACTGGGGTGAATGTATGACATTGTTCTGCATTCTGTCCATCAACTGTTGTTTTGCATTTGTCACCCCGAGTGGGATCGGTATGCTCAGACGTGAGTCCCATGCTCTCCACACTACTGGAGTCAAGCTATCCTGGCTGAAGACAGCTGATAGCCAGAAACCGGTCCTAGGATGCTTGATTCCAGTCCAGGAAAGACAATGCTTGGCAGTTCGGGCTGGACTGTTCCCATGAGGCACAGGTTCAGGGCTGATTTGCATATGGCCATGTCTGAACTGGGATGGTGTGGAGTGCAAAAAAACGATGGATTTAGGACCAGATCTCTGTACTGGGGTGAATGTATGACATTGTTCAGCATTCTGTCCAGCAACTGTTGTTTTGCATTTGTCACCCCGAGTGGGATGGGTATGCTCAGACGTGAGTCCCATGCTTTCCACACTACTGTAGTCAAGCTATCCTGGCTGAAGACGGCTGATAGCCAGAAACCGGTCCTAGGATGCTTGATTCCGGTCCAGGAAAGACATGGCTTGGCAGTTCGGGCTGGACTGTTCCTATGAGGCACAGGGTCAAGGCTGATTTGCATATGGCCATGTCTGAACTGGGGTGGTGTGGAGTGCAAAAAAATGATGGATTTAGGCCCAGATCTCTGTACTGGGGTGAATGTATGACATTGTTCTGCAATCTGTCCATCAACTGTTGTTTTGCATTTGTCACCCCGAGTGGGATGGGTATGCTCAGACGTGAGTCCCATGCTCTCCACACTACTGGAGTCAATCTATCCTGGCTGAAGACGGCTGATAGCCAGAAACCGGTCCTAGGATGCTAGATTCCGGTCCAGGAAAGACATGGCTTGACAGTTCGGGCTGGACTGTTCCCATGAGGCACAGGGTCAAGGCTGATTTGCATATGGCCATGTCTGAACTGGGGTGGTTTGGAGTGCAAAAAACGATGGATTTAGGCCCAGATCTCTGTACTGGGGTGAATGTATGACATTGTTCTGCATTCTGTCCATCAACTGTTGTTTTGCATTTGTCACCCCGAGTGGGATTGGTATGCTCAGACGTGAGTCCCATGCTCTCCACACTACTGGAGTCAAGCTATCCTGGCTGAGACGCCTGATAGCCAGAAACCGGTCCTAGGATGCTTGATTCCAGTCCAGGAAAGACAATGCTTGGCAGTTCGGGCTGGACTGTTCTCATGAGGCACAGGGTCAAGGCTGATTTGCATATGGCCATGTCTGAACTGGGGTGGTGTGGAGTGCAAAAAAATGATGGATTTAGGTCCAGATCTCTGTACTGGGGTGAATGTATGACATTGTTCTGCATTCTGTCCATCAACTGTTGTTTTGCATTTGTCACCCCGAGTGGGATGCGTATGCTCAGACGTGAGTCCCATGCTCTCCACACTACTGGAGTCAAGTTATCCTGGCTGAAGACGGCTGATAGCCAGAAACCGGTCCTAGGATGCTTGATTCCGGTCCAAGAAAGACATGGCTTGGCAGTTCGGGCTGGACTGTTCCCATGAGGCACAGGGTCAAGGCTGATTTGCATATAGCCATGTCTGAACTGGGGTGGTGTGGAGTGCAAAAAAACGATGGATTTAGGCCCAGATCTCTGTACTGGGATTAATGTATGACATTGTTCTGCATTCTGTCCATCAACTGTTGTTTTGCATTTGTCACCCCGAGTGGGATGGGTATGCTCAGACGTGAGTCCCATGCTCTCCACACTACTGGAGTCAAGCTATCCTGTCTAAAGATGGCTGATAGCCAGAAACCGGTCCTAGGATGCTTGATTCAGGTCCACGAAAGACATGGCTTGGCAGTTCGGGCTGGACTGTTCCCATGAGGCACAGGATCAAGGCTGATTTGCATATGGCCATGTCTTAACTGGGGTGGTGTGGAGTGCAAAAAAACGATGGATTTAGGCCCAGATCTCTGTACTGGGGTGAATGTATGACATTGTTCTGCATTCTGTCCATCAACTGTTGTTTTGCATTTGTTACCCCGAGTGGGATGGGTATGCTCAGACGTGAGTCCCATGCTCTCCACACTACTGGAGTCAAGCTATCCTGGCTGAAGACGGCTGATAGCCAGAAACCGGTCCTAGGATGCTAGATTCCGGTCCAGGAAAGACATGGCTTGACAGTTCGGGCTGGACTGTTCCCATGAGGCACAGGGTCAAGACTGATTTGCATATGGCCATGTCTGATTTGGGGTGGTGTGGAGTGCAAAAAAATGATGGATTTAGGCCCAGATCTCTGTACTGGGGTGAATGTATGACATTGTTCTGCATTCTGTCCAGCAACTGTTGTTTTGCATTTGTCACCCCGAGTGGGATGGGTATGCTCAGACGTGAGTCCCATGCTCTCCACACTACTGGAGTCAAGCTATCCTGTCTAAAGAAGGCTGATAGCCAGAAACCGGTCCTAGGATGCTTGATTCAGGTCCAGGAAAGACATGTCTTGGCAGTTCGGGCTGGACTGTTCTCATGAGGCACAGGGTCAAGGCTGATTTGCATATGGCCATGTCTGAACTGGGGTGGTGTGGAGTGCAAAAAAACGATGGATTTAGACCCAGATCTCTGTACTGGGGTGAATGTATGACATTGTTCTGCATTCTGTCCATCAACTGTTGTTTTGCATTTGTCACCCCGAGTGGGATGGGTATGCTCAGACGTGAGTCCCATGCTCTCCACACTACTGGAGTCAACCTATCCTGGCTGAAGACGGCTGATAGCCAGAAACCGGTCCTAGGATGCTAGATTCCGGTCCAGGAAAGACATGGCTTGACAGTTCGGGCTGGACTGTTCCCATGAGGCACAGGGTCAAGGCTGATTTGCATATGGCCATGTCTGAACAGGGGTAGTTTGGAGTGCAAAAAACGATGGATTTAGGCCCAGATCTCTGTACTGGGGTGAATGTATGACATTGTTCTGCATTCTGTCCATCAACTGTTGTTTTGCATTTGTCACCCCGAGTGGGATGGGTATGCTCAGACGTGAGTCCCATGCTTTCCACACTACTGTAGTCAAGCTATCCTGGCTGAAGACGGCTGATAGCCAGAAACCGGTCCTAGGATGCGTGATTCCGGTCCAGGAAAGACATGGCTTGGCAGTTCGGGCTGGACTGTTCCTATGAGGCACAGGGTCAAGGCTGATTTGCATATGGCCATGTCTGAACTGGGATGGTGTGGTGTGCAAAAAAACGATGGATTTAGGCCCAGATCTCTGTACTGGGGTGAATGTATGACATTGTTCTGCATTCTGTCCATCAACTGTTGTTTTGCATTTGTCACCCCGAGTGGGATCGGTATGCTCAGACGTGAGTCCCATGCTCTCCACACTACTGGAGTCAAGCTATCCTGGCTGAAGACGGCTGATAGCCAGAAACCGGTCCTAGGATGCTTGATTCCAGTCCAGGAAAGACAATGCTTGGCAGTTCGGGCTGGACTGTTACCATGAGGCACAGGGTCAGGGCTGATTTGCATATGGCCATGTCTGAACTGGGATGGTGTGGAGTGCAAAAAAACGATGGATTTAGGACCAGATCTCTGTACTGGGGTGAATGTATGACATTGTTCAGCATTCTGTCCAGCAACTGTTGTTTTGCATTTGTCACCCCGAGTGGGATGGGTATGCTCAGACGTGAGTCCCATGCTTTCCACACTACTGTAGTCAAGCTATCCTGGCTGAAGACGGCTGATAGCCAGAAACCGGTCCTAGGATGCGTGATTCCGGTCCAGGAAAGACATGGCTTGGCAGTTCGGGCTGGACTGTTCCTATGAGGCACAGGGTCAAGGCTGATTTGCATATGGCCATGTCTGATTTGGGGTGGTGTGGAGTGCAAAAAAATGATGGATTTAGGCCCAGATCTCTGTACTGGGGTGAATGTATGACATTGTTCTGCATTCTGTCCAGCAACTGTTGTTTTGCATTTGTCACCCCGAGTGGGATGGGTATGCTCAGACATGAGTCCCATGCTCTCCACACTACTGGAGTCAAGCTATCCTGTCTAAAGATGGCTGATAGCCAGAAACCGGTCCTAGGATGCTTGATTCAGGTCCAGGAAAGACATGGCTTGGCAGTTCGGGCTGGACTGTTCTCATGAGGCACAGGGTCAAGGCTGATTTGCATATGGCCATGTCTGAACTGGGGTGGTGTGGAGTGCAAAAAAACGATGGATTTAGACCCAGATCTCTGTACTGGGGTGAATGTATGACATTGTTCTGCATTCTGTCCATCAACTGTTGTTTTGCATTTGTCACCCCGAGTGGGATGGGTATGCTCAGACGTGAGTCCCATGCTCTCCACACTACTGGAGTCAACCTATCCTGGCTGAAGACGGCCGATAGCCAGAAACCGGTCCTAGGATGCTTGATTCCGGTCCAGGAAAGACATGGCTTGGCAGTTCGGGCTGGACTGTTCCCATGAGGCACAGGGTCAAGGCTGATTTGCATATGGCCATGTCTGAACTGGGGTGGTGTGGTGTGCAAAAAAACGATGGATTTAGGCCCAGATCTCTGTACTGGGAATAATGTATGACATTGTTCTGCATTCTGTCCATCAACTGTTGTTTTGCATTTGTCACCCCGAGTGGGATGGGTATGCTCAGACGTGAGTCCCATGCTCTCCACACTACTGGAGTCAAGCTATCCTGTCTAAAGATGGCTGATAGCCAGAAACCGGTCCTAGGATGCTTGATTCAGGTCCAGGAAAGACATGTCTTGGCAGTTCGGGCTGGACTGTTCTCATGAGGCACAGGGTCAAGGCTGATTTGCATATGGCCATGTCTGAACTGGGCTGGTGTGGAGTGCAAAAAAACGATGGATTTAGACCCAGATCTCTGTACTGGGGTGAATGTATGACATTGTTCTGCATTCTGTCCATCAACTGTTGTTTTGCATTTGTCACCCCGAGTGGGATGGGTATGCTCAGACGTGAGTCCCATGCTCTCCACACTACTGGAGTCAACCTATCCTGGCTGAAGACGGCCGATAGCCAGAAACCGGTCCTAGGATGCTTGATTCCGGTCCAGGAAAGACATGGCTTGGCAGTTCGGGCTGGACTGTTCCCATGAGGCACAGGGTCAAGGCTGATTTGCATATGGCCATGTCTGAACTGGGATGGTGTGGTGTGCAAAAAAACGATGGATTTAGGCCCAGATCTCTGTACTGGGGTGAATGTATGACATTGTTCTGCATTCTGTCCATCAACTGTTGTTTTGCATTTGTCACCCCGAGTGGGATCGGTATGCTCAGACGTGAGTCCCATGCTCTCCACACTACTGGAGTCAAGCTATCCTGGCTGAAGACGGCTGATAGCCAGAAACCGGTCCTAGGATGCTTGATTCCAGTCCAGGAAAGACAATGCTTGGCAGTTCGGGCTGGACTGTTACCATGAGGCACAGGGTCAGGGCTGATTTGCATATGGCCATGTCTGAACTGGGATGGTGTGGAGTGCAAAAAAACGATGGATTTAGGACCAGATCTCTGTACTGGGGTGAATGTATGACATTGTTCAGCATTCTGTCCAGCAACTGTTGTTTTGCATTTGTCACCCCGAGTGGGATGGGTATGCTCAGACGTGAGTCCCATGCTTTCCACACTACTGTAGTCAAGCTATCCTGGCTGAAGACGGCTGATAGCCAGAAACCGGTCCTAGGATGCGTGATTCCGGTCCAGGAAAGACATGGCTTGGCAGTTCGGGCTGGACTGTTCCTATGAGGCACAGGGTCAAGGCTGATTTGCATATGGCCATGTCTGATTTGGGGTGGTGTGGAGTGCAAAAAAATGATGGATTTAGGCCCAGATCTCTGTACTGGGGTGAATGTATGACATTGTTCTGCATTCTGTCCAGCAACTGTTGTTTTGCATTTGTCACCCCGAGTGGGATGGGTATGCTCAGACATGAGTCCCATGCTCTCCACACTACTGGAGTCAAGCTATCCTGTCTAAAGATGGCTGATAGCCAGAAACCGGTCCTAGGATGCTTGATTCAGGTCCAGGAAAGACATGGCTTGGCAGTTCGGGCTGGACTGTTCTCATGAGGCACAGGGTCAAGGCTGATTTGCATATGGCCATGTCTGAACTGGGGTGGTGTGGAGTGCAAAAAAACGATGGATTTAGACCCAGATCTCTGTACTGGGGTGAATTTATGACATTGTTCTGCATTCTGTCCATCAACTGTTGTTTTGCATTTGTCACCCCGAGTGGGATGGGTATGCTCAGACGTGAGTCCCATGCTCTCCACACTACTGGAGTCAACCTATCCTGGCTGAAGACGTCCGATAGCCAGAAACCGGTCCTAGGATGCTTGATTCCGGTCCAGGAAAGACATGGCTTGGCAGTTCGGGCTGGACTGTTCCCATGAGGCACAGGGTCAAGGCTGATTTGCATATGGCCATGTATGAACTGGGGTGGTGTGGTGTGCAAAAAAACGATGGATTTAGGCCCAGATCTCTGTACTGGGGTGAATGTATGACATTGTTCTGCATTCTGTCCATCAACTGTTGTTTTGCATTTGTTACCCCGAGTGGGATGGGTATGCTCAGACGTGAGTCCCATGCTCTCCACACTACTGGAGTCAAGCTATCCTGGCTGAAGACGGCTGATAGCCAGAAACCGGTCCTAGGATGCTAGATTCCGGTCCAGGAAAGACATGGCTTGACAGTTCGGGCTGGACTGTTCCCATGAGGCACAGGGTCAAGGCTGATTTGCATATCGCCATGTCTGAACTGGGGTGGTGAGGAGTGCAAAAAAACGATGGTTTATGCCCAGATCTCTGTACTGGGGTGAATGTATGACATTGTTCTGCATTCTGTCCATCAACTGTTGTTTTGCATTTGTCACCCTGAGTGGGATGGGTATGCTCAGACGTGAGTCCCATGCTTTCCACACTACTGTAGTCAAGCTATCCTGGCTGAAGACGGCTGATAGCCAGAAACCGGTCCTAGGATGCTTGATTCCGGTCCAGGAAAGACATGGCTTGGCAGTTCGGGCTGGACTGTTCCTATGAGGCACAGGGTCAAGGTCTTTTTGCATATGGCCATGTCTGAACTGGGGTGGTGTGGAATGCAAAAAAATGATGGATTTAGGCCCAGATCTCTGTACTGGGGTGAATGTATGACATTGTTCTGCATTCTGTCCATCAACTGTTGTTTTGCATTTGTCACCTCGAGTGGGATGGGTATGCTCAGACGTGAGTCCCATGCACTTCACACTACTGGAGTCAATCTATCCTGGCTGAAGACGGCTGATAGCCAGAAACCGCTCCTAGGATGCTAGATTCCGGTCCAGGAAAGACATGGCTTGACAGTTCGGGCTGGACTGTTCCCATGAGGCACAGGGTCAAGGCTGATTTGCATATGGCCATGTCTGAACTGGGGTGGTTTGGAGTGCAAAAAACGATGGATTTAGGCCCAGATCTCTGTACTGGGGTGAATGTATGACATTGTTCTGCATTCTGTCCATCAACTGTTGTTTTGCATTTGTCACCCCGAGTGGGATTGGTATGCTCAGACGTGAGTCCCATGCTCTCCACACTACTGGAGTCAAGCTATCCTGGCTGAAGACGCCTGATAGCCAGAAACCGGTCCTAGGATGCTTGATTCCAGTCCAGGAAAGACAATGCTTGGCAGTTCGGGCTGGACTGTTCTCATGAGGCACAGGGTCAAGGCTGATTTGCATATGGCCATGTCTGAACTGGGGTGGTGTGGAGTGCAAAAAAATGATGGATTTAGGTCCAGATCTCTGTACTGGGGTGAATGTATGACATTGTTCTGCATTCTGTCTATCAACTGTTGTTTTGCATTTGTCACCCCGAGTGGGATGGGTATGCTCAGACGTGAGTCCCATGCTCTCCACACTACTGGAGTCAAGCTATCCTGGCTGAAGACGGCTGATAGCCAGAAACCGGTCCTAGGATGCTTGATTCCGGTCCAGGAAAGACATGGCTTGGCAGTTCGGGCTGGACTGTTCCCATGAGGCACAGGGTCAAGGCTGATTTGCATATAGCCATGTCTGAACTGGGGTGGTGTGGAGTGCAAAAAACCGATGGATTTAGGCCCAGATCTATGTACTGGGATTAATGTATGACATTGTTCTGCATTCTGTCCATCAACTGTTGTTTTGCATTTGTCACCCCGAGTGGGATGGGTATGCTCAGACGTGAGTCCCATGCTCTCCACACTACTGGAGTCAAGCTATCCTGTCTAAAGATGGCTGATAGCCAGAAACCGGTCCTAGGATGCTTGATTCAGGTCCAGGAAAGACATGGCTTGGCAGTTCGGGCTGGACTGTTCCCATGAGGCACAGGATCAAGGCTGATTTGCACATGGCCATGTCTTAACTGGGGTGGTGCGGAGTGCAAAAAAACGATGGATTTAGGCCCAGATCTCTGTACTGGGGTGAATGTATGACATTGTTCTGCATTCTGTCCATCAACTGTTGTTTTGCATTTGTTACCCCGAGTGGGATGGGTATGCTCAGACGTGAGTCCCATGCTCTCCACACTACTGGAGTCAAGCTATCCTGGCTGAAGACGGCTGATAGCCAGAAACCGGTCCTAGGATGCTAGATTCCGGTCCAAGAAAGACATGGCTTGACAGTTCGGGCTGGACTGTTCCCATGAGGCACAGGGTCAAGGCTGATTTGCATATGGCCATGTCTGAACTGGGGTGGTGAGGAGTGCAAAAAAACGATGGATTTAGGCCCAGATCTCTGTACTGGGGTGAATGTATGACATTGTTCTGCATTCTGTCCATCAACTGTTGTTTTGCATTTGTCACCCTGAGTGGGATGGGTAAGCTCAGACGTGAGTCCCATGCTTTCCACACTACTGTAGTCAAGCTATCCTGGCTGAAGACGGCTGATAGCCAGAAACCGGTCCTAGGATGCTTGATTCCGGTCCATGAAAGACATGGCTTGGCAGTTCGGGCTGGACTGTTCCTATGAGGCACAGGGTCAAGGCTGATTTGCATATGGCCATGTCTGAACTGGGGTGGTGTGGAGTGCAAAAAAATGATGGATTTAGGCCCAGATCTCTGTACTGGGGTGAATGTATGACATTGTTCTTCATTCTGTCCAGCAACTGTTGTTTTGCATTTGTCACCCCGAGTGGGATGGGTATGCTCAGACGTGAGTCCCATGCTCTCCACACTACTGGAGTCAAGCTATCCTGTCTAAAGATGGCTGATAGCCAGAAACCGGTCCTAGGATGCTTGATTCAGGTCCAGGAAAGACATGGCTTGGCAGTTCGGGCTGGACTGTTCTCATGAGGCACAGGGTCAAGGCTGATTTGCATATGGCCATGTCTGAACTGGGGTGGTGTGGAGTGCAAAAAAATGGATTTAGACCCAGATCTCTGTACTGGGGTGAATGTATGACATTGTTCTGCATTCTGTCCATCAACTGTTGTTTTGCATTTGTCACCCCGAGTGGGATGGGTATGCTCAGACGTGAGTCCCATGCTCTCCACACTACTGGAGTCAACCTATCCTGGCTGAAGACGGCTGATAGTCAGAAACCGGTCCTAGGATGCTAGATTCCGGTCCAGGAAAGACATGGCTTGACAGTTCGGGCTGGACTGTTCCCATGAGGCACAGGGTCAAGGCTGATTTGCATATGGCCATGTCTGAACTGGGGTGGTTTGGAGTGCAAAAAAACGATGGATTTAGGCCCAGATATCTGTACTGGGGTGAATGTATGACATTGTTCTGCATTCTGTCCATCAACTGTTGTTTTGCATTTGTCACCCCGAGTGGGATTGGTATGCTCAGACGTGAGTCCCATGCTCTCCACACTACTGGAGTCAACCTATCCTGGCTGAAGACGGCTGATAGCCAGAAACCGGTCCTAGGATGCTAGATTCCGGTCCAGGAAAGACATGGCTTGACAGTTCGGGCTGGACTGTTCCCATGAGGCACAGGGTCAAGGCTGATTTGCATATGGCCATGTCTGAACAGGGGTAGTTTGGAGTGCAAAAAACGATGGATTTAGGCCCAGATCTCTGTACTGGGGTGAATGTATGACATTGTTCTGCATTCTGTCCATCAACTGTTGTTTTGCATTTGTCACCCCGAGTGGGATTGGTATGCTCAGACGTGAGTCCCATGCTCTCCACACTACTGGAGTCAAGCTATCCTGGCTGAAGACGGCTGATAGCCAGAAACCGGTCCTATGATGCTTGATTCCGGTCCAGGAAAGACATGGCTTGGCAGTTCGGGCTGGACTGTTCCTATGAGGCACAGGGTCAAGGCTGATTTGCATATAGCCATGTCTGTACTGGGGTGGTGTGGAGTGCAAAAAAACGATGGATTTAGGCCCAGATCTCTGTACTGGGATTAATGTATGACATTGTTCTGCATTCTGTCCATCAACTGTTGTTTTGCATTTGTCACCCCGAGTGGGATGGGTATGCTCAGACGTGAGTCCCATGCTCTCCACACTACTGGAGTCAAGCTATCCTGTCTAAAGATGGCTGATAGCCAGAAACCGGTCCTAGGATGCTTGATTCAGGTCCAGGAAAGACATGGCTTGGCAGTTCGGGCTGGACTGTTCCCATGAGGCACAGGATCAAGGCTGATTTGCATATGGCCATGTCTTAACTGGGGTGGTGTGGAGTGCAAAAAAACGATGGATTTAGGCCCAGATCTCTGTACTGGGGTGAATGTATGACATTGTTCTGCATTCTGTCCATCAACTGTTGTTTTGCATTTGTTACCCCGAGTGGGATGGGTATGCTCAGACGTGAGTCCCATGCTCTCCACACTACTGGAGTCAAGCTATCCTGGCTGAAGACGGCTGATAGCCAGAAACCGGTCCTAGGATGCTATATTCCGGTCCAGGAAAGACATGGCTTGACAGTTCGGGCTGGACTGTTCCCATGAGGCACAGGGTCAAGGCTGATTTGCATATGGCCATGTCTGAACTGGGGTGGTGTGGTGTGCAAAAAAACGATGGATTTAGGCCCAGATCTCTGTACTGGGGTGAATGTATGACATTGTTCTGCATTCTGTCCATCAACTGTTGTTTTGCATTTGTCACCCCGAGTGGGATCGGTATGCTCAGACGTGAGTCCCATGCTCTCCACACTACTGGAGTCAAGCTATCCTGGCTGAAGACAGCTGATAGCCAGAAACCGGTCCTAGGATGCTTGATTCCAGTCCAGGAAAGACAATGCTTGGCAGTTCGGGCTGGACTGTTCCCATGAGGCACAGGTTCAGGGCTGATTTGCATATGGCCATGTCTGAACTGGGATGGTGTGGAGTGCAAAAAAACGATGGATTTAGGACCAGATCTCTGTACTGGGGTGAATGTATGACATTGTTCAGCATTCTGTCCAGCAACTGTTGTTTTGCATTTGTCACCCCGAGTGGGATGGGTATGCTCAGACGTGAGTCCCATGCTTTCCACACTACTGTAGTCAAGCTATCCTGGCTGAAGACGGCTGATAGCCAGAAACCGGTCCTAGGATGCTTGATTCCGGTCCAGGAAAGACATGGCTTGGCAGTTCGGGCTGGACTGTTCCTATGAGGCACAGGGTCAAGGCTGATTTGCATATGGCCATGTCTGAACTGGGGTGGTGTGGAGTGCAAAAAAATGATGGATTTAGGCCCAGATCTCTGTACTGGGGTGAATGTATGACATTGTTCTGCAATCTGTCCATCAACTGTTGTTTTGCATTTGTCACCCCGAGTGGGATGGGTATGCTCAGACGTGAGTCCCATGCTCTCCACACTACTGGAGTCAATCTATCCTGGCTGAAGACGGCTGATAGCCAGAAACCGGTCCTAGGATGCTAGATTCCGGTCCAGGAAAGACATGGCTTGACAGTTCGGGCTGGACTGTTCCCATGAGGCACAGGGTCAAGGCTGATTTGCATATGGCCATGTCTGAACTGGGGTGGTTTGGAGTGCAAAAAACGATGGATTTAGGCCCAGATCTCTGTACTGGGGTGAATGTATGACATTGTTCTGCATTCTGTCCATCAACTGTTGTTTTGCATTTGTCACCCCGAGTGGGATTGGTATGCTCAGACGTGAGTCCCATGCTCTCCACACTACTGGAGTCAAGCTATCCTGGCTGAGACGCCTGATAGCCAGAAACCGGTCCTAGGATGCTTGATTCCAGTCCAGGAAAGACAATGCTTGGCAGTTCGGGCTGGACTGTTCTCATGAGGCACAGGGTCAAGGCTGATTTGCATATGGCCATGTCTGAACTGGGGTGGTGTGGAGTGCAAAAAAATGATGGATTTAGGTCCAGATCTCTGTACTGGGGTGAATGTATGACATTGTTCTGCATTCTGTCCATCAACTGTTGTTTTGCATTTGTCACCCCGAGTGGGATGCGTATGCTCAGACGTGAGTCCCATGCTCTCCACACTACTGGAGTCAAGTTATCCTGGCTGAAGACGGCTGATAGCCAGAAACCGGTCCTAGGATGCTTGATTCCGGTCCAAGAAAGACATGGCTTGGCAGTTCGGGCTGGACTGTTCCCATGAGGCACAGGGTCAAGGCTGATTTGCATATAGCCATGTCTGAACTGGGGTGGTGTGGAGTGCAAAAAAACGATGGATTTAGGCCCAGATCTCTGTACTGGGATTAATGTATGACATTGTTCTGCATTCTGTCCATCAACTGTTGTTTTGCATTTGTCACCCCGAGTGGGATGGGTATGCTCAGACGTGAGTCCCATGCTCTCCACACTACTGGAGTCAAGCTATCCTGTCTAAAGATGGCTGATAGCCAGAAACCGGTCCTAGGATGCTTGATTCAGGTCCACGAAAGACATGGCTTGGCAGTTCGGGCTGGACTGTTCCCATGAGGCACAGGATCAAGGCTGATTTGCATATGGCCATGTCTTAACTGGGGTGGTGTGGAGTGCAAAAAAACGATGGATTTAGGCCCAGATCTCTGTACTGGGGTGAATGTATGACATTGTTCTGCATTCTGTCCATCAACTGTTGTTTTGCATTTGTTACCCCGAGTGGGATGGGTATGCTCAGACGTGAGTCCCATGCTCTCCACACTACTGGAGTCAAGCTATCCTGGCTGAAGACGGCTGATAGCCAGAAACCGGTCCTAGGATGCTAGATTCCGGTCCAGGAAAGACATGGCTTGACAGTTCGGGCTGGACTGTTCCCATGAGGCACAGGGTCAAGACTGATTTGCATATGGCCATGTCTGATTTGGGGTGGTGTGGAGTGCAAAAAAATGATGGATTTAGGCCCAGATCTCTGTACTGGGGTGAATGTATGACATTGTTCTGCATTCTGTCCAGCAACTGTTGTTTTGCATTTGTCACCCCGAGTGGGATGGGTATGCTCAGACGTGAGTCCCATGCTCTCCACACTACTGGAGTCAAGCTATCCTGTCTAAAGAAGGCTGATAGCCAGAAACCGGTCCTAGGATGCTTGATTCAGGTCCAGGAAAGACATGTCTTGGCAGTTCGGGCTGGACTGTTCTCATGAGGCACAGGGTCAAGGCTGATTTGCATATGGCCATGTCTGAACTGGGGTGGTGTGGAGTGCAAAAAAACGATGGATTTAGACCCAGATCTCTGTACTGGGGTGAATGTATGACATTGTTCTGCATTCTGTCCATCAACTGTTGTTTTGCATTTGTCACCCCGAGTGGGATGGGTATGCTCAGACGTGAGTCCCATGCTCTCCACACTACTGGAGTCAACCTATCCTGGCTGAAGACGGCTGATAGCCAGAAACCGGTCCTAGGATGCTAGATTCCGGTCCAGGAAAGACATGGCTTGACAGTTCGGGCTGGACTGTTCCCATGAGGCACAGGGTCAAGGCTGATTTGCATATGGCCATGTCTGAACAGGGGTAGTTTGGAGTGCAAAAAACGATGGATTTAGGCCCAGATCTCTGTACTGGGGTGAATGTATGACATTGTTCTGCATTCTGTCCATCAACTGTTGTTTTGCATTTGTCACCCCGAGTGGGATGGGTATGCTCAGACGTGAGTCCCATGCTTTCCACACTACTGTAGTCAAGCTATCCTGGCTGAAGACGGCTGATAGCCAGAAACCGGTCCTAGGATGCGTGATTCCGGTCCAGGAAAGACATGGCTTGGCAGTTCGGGCTGGACTGTTCCTATGAGGCACAGGGTCAAGGCTGATTTGCATATGGCCATGTCTGAACTGGGATGGTGTGGAGTGCAAAAAAACGATGGATTTAGGACCAGATCTCTGTACTGGGGTGAATGTATGACATTGTTCAGCATTCTGTCCAGCAACTGTTGTTTTGCATTTGTCACCCCGAGTGGGATGGGTATGCTCAGACGTGAGTCCCATGCTTTCCACACTACTGTAGTCAAGCTATCCTGGCTGAAGACGGCTGATAGCCAGAAACCGGTCCTAGGATGCGTGATTCCGGTCCAGGAAAGACATGGCTTGGCAGTTCGGGCTGGACTGTTCCTATGAGGCACAGGGTCAAGGCTGATTTGCATATGGCCATGTCTGATTTGGGGTGGTGTGGAGTGCAAAAAAATGATGGATTTAGGCCCAGATCTCTGTACTGGGGTGAATGTATGACATTGTTCTGCATTCTGTCCAGCAACTGTTGTTTTGCATTTGTCACCCCGAGTGGGATGGGTATGCTCAGACATGAGTCCCATGCTCTCCACACTACTGGAGTCAAGCTATCCTGTCTAAAGATGGCTGATAGCCAGAAACCGGTCCTAGGATGCTTGATTCAGGTCCAGGAAAGACATGGCTTGGCAGTTCGGGCTGGACTGTTCTCATGAGGCACAGGGTCAAGGCTGATTTGCATATGGCCATGTCTGAACTGGGGTGGTGTGGAGTGCAAAAAAACGATGGATTTAGACCCAGATCTCTGTACTGGGGTGAATGTATGACATTGTTCTGCATTCTGTCCATCAACTGTTGTTTTGCATTTGTCACCCCGAGTGGGATGGGTATGCTCAGACGTGAGTCCCATGCTCTCCACACTACTGGAGTCAACCTATCCTGGCTGAAGACGGCCGATAGCCAGAAACCGGTCCTAGGATGCTTGATTCCGGTCCAGGAAAGACATGGCTTGGCAGTTCGGGCTGGACTGTTCCCATGAGGCACAGGGTCAAGGCTGATTTGCATATGGCCATGTCTGAACTGGGGTGGTGTGGTGTGCAAAAAAACGATGGATTTAGGCCCAGATCTCTGTACTGGGGTGAATGTATGACATTGTTCTGCATTCTGTCCATCAACTGTTGTTTTGCATTTGTCACCCCGAGTGGGATCGGTATGCTCAGACGTGAGTCCCATGCTCTCCACACTACTGGAGTCAAGCTATCCTGGCTGAAGACGGCTGATAGCCAGAAACCGGTCCTAGGATGCTTGATTCCAGTCCAGGAAAGACAATGCTTGGCAATTCGGGCTGGACTGTTCCCATGAGGCACAGGGTCAGGGCTGATTTGCATATGGCCATGTCTGAACTGGGATGGTGTGGAGTGCAAAAAAACGATGGATTTAGGACCAGATCTCTGTACTGGGGTGAATGTATGACATTGTTCAGCATTCTGTCCAGCAACTGTTGTTTTGCATTTGTCACCCCGAGTGGGATGGGTATGCTCAGATGTGAGTCCCATGCTCTCCACACTACTGGAGTCAAGCTATCCTGTCTAAAGATGGCTGATAGCCAGAAACCGGTCCTAGGATGCTTGATTCCGGTCCAGGAAAGACATGGCTTGGCAGTTCGGGCTGGACTGTTCCCATGAGGCACAGGGTTAAGGCTGATTTGCATATGGCCATGTCTGAACTGGGGTGGTGTGGAGTGCAAAAAAACGATGGATTTAGGCCCAGATCTCTGTACTGGGGTGAATGTATGACATTGTTCTGCATTCTGTCCATCAACTGTTGTTTTGCATTTGTCACCCCGAGTGGGATTGGTATGCTCAGACGTGAGTCCCATGCTCTCCACACTACTGGAGTCAAGCTATCCTGGCTGAAGACGCCTGATAGCCAGAAACCGGTCCTAGGATGCTTGATTCCAGTCCAGGAAAGACAATGCTTGGCAGTTCGGGCTGGACTGTTCCCATGAGGCACAGGGTCAAGGCTGATTTGCATATGGCCATGTCTGAACTGGGGTGGTGTGGAGTGCAAAAAAATGATGGATTTAGGTCCAGATCTCTGTACTGGGGTGAATGTATGACATTGTTCTGCATTCTGTCCATCAACTGTTGTTTTGCATTTGTCACCCCGAGTGGGATGGGTATGCTCAGACGTGAGTCCCATGCTCTCCACACTACTGGAGTCAAGCTATCCTGGCTGAAGACGGCTGATAGCCAGAAACCGGTCCTAGGATGCTTGATTCCGGTCCAGGAAAGACATGGCTTGGCAGTTCGGGCTGGACTGTTCCCATGAGGCACAGGGTCAAGGCTGATTTGCATATAGCCATGTCTGAACTGGGGTGGTGTGGAGTGCAAAAAAACGATGGATTTAGGCCCAGATATCTGTACTGGGAATAATGTATGACATTGTTCTGCATTCTGTCCATCAACTGTTGTTTTGCATTTGTCACCCCGAGTGGGATGGGTATGCTCAGACGTGAGTCCCATGCTCTCCACACTACTGGAGTCAAGCTATCCTGTCTAAAGATGGCTGATAGCCAGAAACCGGTCCTAGGATGCTTGATTCCGGTCCAGGAAAGACATGGCTTGACAGTTCGGGCTGGACTGTTCCCATGAGGCACAGGGTCAAGGCTGATTTGCATATGGCCATGTCTGAACTGGGGTGGTTTGGAGTGCAAAAAACGATGGATTTAGGCCCAGATCTCTGTACTGGGGTGAATGTATGACATTGTTCTGCATTCTGTCCATCAACTGTTGTTTTGCATTTGTCACCCCGAGTGGGATTGGTATGCTCAGACGTGAGTCCCATGCTCTCCACACTACTGGAGTCAAGCTATCCTGGCTGAGACGCCTGATAGCCAGAAACCGGTCCTAGGATGCTTGATTCCAGTCCAGGAAAGACAATGCTTGGCAGTTCGGGCTGGACTGTTCTCATGAGGCACAGGGTCAAGGCTGATTTGCATATGGCCATGTCTGAACTGGGGTGGTGTGGAGTGCAAAAAAATGATGGATTTAGGTCCAGATCTCTGTACTGGGGTGAATGTATGACATTGTTCTGCATTCTGTCCATCAACTGTTGTTTTGCATTTGTCACCCCGAGTGGGATGCGTATGCTCAGACGTGAGTCCCATGCTCTCCACACTACTGGAGTCAAGTTATCCTGGCTGAAGACGGCTGATAGCCAGAAACCGGTCCTAGGATGCTTGATTCCGGTCCAAGAAAGACATGGCTTGGCAGTTCGGGCTGGACTGTTCCCATGAGGCACAGGGTCAAGGCTGATTTGCATATAGCCATGTCTGAACTGGGGTGGTGTGGAGTGCAAAAAAACGATGGATTTAGGCCCAGATCTCTGTACTGGGATTAATGTATGACATTGTTCTGCATTCTGTCCATCAACTGTTGTTTTGCATTTGTCACCCCGAGTGGGATGGGTATGCTCAGACGTGAGTCCCATGCTCTCCACACTACTGGAGTCAAGCTATCCTGTCTAAAGATGGCTGATAGCCAGAAACCGGTCCTAGGATGCTTGATTCAGGTCCACGAAAGACATGGCTTGGCAGTTCGGGCTGGACTGTTCCCATGAGGCACAGGATCAAGGCTGATTTGCATATGGCCATGTCTTAACTGGGGTGGTGTGGAGTGCAAAAAAACGATGGATTTAGGCCCAGATCTCTGTACTGGGGTGAATGTATGACATTGTTCTGCATTCTGTCCATCAACTGTTGTTTTGCATTTGTTACCCCGAGTGGGATGGGTATGCTCAGACGTGAGTCCCATGCTCTCCACACTACTGGAGTCAAGCTATCCTGGCTGAAGACGGCTGATAGCCAGAAACCGGTCCTAGGATGCTAGATTCCGGTCCAGGAAAGACATGGCTTGACAGTTCGGGCTGGACTGTTCCCATGAGGCACAGGGTCAAGACTGATTTGCATATGGCCATGTCTGATTTGGGGTGGTGTGGAGTGCAAAAAAATGATGGATTTAGGCCCAGATCTCTGTACTGGGGTGAATGTATGACATTGTTCTGCATTCTGTCCAGCAACTGTTGTTTTGCATTTGTCACCCCGAGTGGGATGGGTATGCTCAGACGTGAGTCCCATGCTCTCCACACTACTGGAGTCAAGCTATCCTGTCTAAAGATGGCTGATAGCCAGAAACCGGTCCTAGGATGCTTGATTCAGGTCCAGGAAAGACATGTCTTGGCAGTTCGGGCTGGACTGTTCTCATGAGGCACAGGGTCAAGGCTGATTTGCATATGGCCATGTCTGAACTGGGGTGGTGTGGAGTGCAAAAAAACGATGGATTTAGACCCAGATCTCTGTACTGGGGTGAATGTATGACATTGTTCTGCATTCTGTCCATCAACTGTTGTTTTGCATTTGTCACCCCGAGTGGGATGGGTATGCTCAGACGTGAGTCCCATGCTCTCCACACTACTGGAGTCAACCTATCCTGGCTGAAGACGGCCGATAGCCAGAAACCGGTCCTAGGATGCTTGATTCCGGTCCAGGAAAGACATGGCTTGGCAGTTCGGGCTGGACTGTTCCCATGAGGCACAGGGTCAAGGCTGATTTGCATATGGCCATGTCTGAACTGGGATGGTGTGGTGTGCAAAAAAACGATGGATTTAGGCCCAGATCTCTGTACTGGGGTGAATGTATGACATTGTTCTGCATTCTGTCCATCAACTGTTGTTTTGCATTTGTCACCCCGAGTGGGATCGGTATGCTCAGACGTGAGTCCCATGCTCTCCACACTACTGGAGTCAAGCTATCCTGGCTGAAGACGGCTGATAGCCAGAAACCGGTCCTAGGATGCTTGATTCCAGTCCAGGAAAGACAATGCTTGGCAGTTCGGGCTGGACTGTTACCATGAGGCACAGGGTCAGGGCTGATTTGCATATGGCCATGTCTGAACTGGGATGGTGTGGAGTGCAAAAAAACGATGGATTTAGGACCAGATCTCTGTACTGGGGTGAATGTATGACATTGTTCAGCATTCTGTCCAGCAACTGTTGTTTTGCATTTGTCACCCCGAGTGGGATGGGTATGCTCAGACGTGAGTCCCATGCTTTCCACACTACTGTAGTCAAGCTATCCTGGCTGAAGACGGCTGATAGCCAGAAACCGGTCCTAGGATGCGTGATTCCGGTCCAGGAAAGACATGGCTTGGCAGTTCGGGCTGGACTGTTCCTATGAGGCACAGGGTCAAGGCTGATTTGCATATGGCCATGTCTGATTTGGGGTGGTGTGGAGTGCAAAAAAATGATGGATTTAGGCCCAGATCTCTGTACTGGGGTGAATGTATGACATTGTTCTGCATTCTGTCCAGCAACTGTTGTTTTGCATTTGTCACCCCGAGTGGGATGGGTATGCTCAGACATGAGTCCCATGCTCTCCACACTACTGGAGTCAAGCTATCCTGTCTAAAGATGGCTGATAGCCAGAAACCGGTCCTAGGATGCTTGATTCAGGTCCAGGAAAGACATGGCTTGGCAGTTCGGGCTGGACTGTTCTCATGAGGCACAGGGTCAAGGCTGATTTGCATATGGCCATGTCTGAACTGGGGTGGTGTGGAGTGCAAAAAAACGATGGATTTAGACCCAGATCTCTGTACTGGGGTGAATGTATGACATTGTTCTGCATTCTGTCCATCAACTGTTGTTTTGCATTTGTCACCCCGAGTGGGATGGGTATGCTCAGACGTGAGTCCCATGCTCTCCACACTACTGGAGTCAACCTATCCTGGCTGAAGACGGCCGATAGCCAGAAACCGGTCCTAGGATGCTTGATTCCGGTCCAGGAAAGACATGGCTTGGCAGTTCGGGCTGGACTGTTCCCATGAGGCACAGGGTCAAGGCTGATTTGCATATGGCCATGTCTGAACTGGGGTGGTGTGGTGTGCAAAAAAACGATGGATTTAGGCCCAGATCTCTGTACTGGGGTGAATGTATGACATTGTTCTGCATTCTGTCCATCAACTGTTGTTTTGCATTTGTCACCCCGAGTGGGATCGGTATGCTCAGACGTGAGTCCCATGCTCTCCACACTACTGGAGTCAAGCTATCCTGGCTGAAGACGGCTGATAGCCAGAAACCGGTCCTAGGATGCTTGATTCCAGTCCAGGAAAGACAATGCTTGGCAATTCGGGCTGGACTGTTCCCATGAGGCACAGGGTCAGGGCTGATTTGCATATGGCCATGTCTGAACTGGGATGGTGTGGAGTGCAAAAAAACGATGGATTTAGGACCAGATCTCTGTACTGGGGTGAATGTATGACATTGTTCAGCATTCTGTCCAGCAACTGTTGTTTTGCATTTGTCACCCCGAGTGGGATGGGTATGCTCAGACGTGAGTCCCATGCTCTCCACACTACTGGAGTCAAGCTATCCTGTCTAAAGATGGCTGATAGCCAGAAACCGGTCCTAGGATGCTTGATTCCGGTCCAGGAAAGACATGGCTTGGCAGTTCGGGCTGGACTGTTCCCATGAGGCACAGGGTTAAGGCTGATTTGCATATGGCCATGTCTGAACTGGGGTGGTGTGGAGTGCAAAAAAACGATGGATTTAGGCCCAGATCTCTGTACTGGGGTGAATGTATGACATTGTTCTGCATTCTGTCCATCAACTGTTGTTTTGCATTTGTCACCCCGAGTGGGATTGGTATGCTCAGACGTGAGTCCCATGCTCTCCACACTACTGGAGTCAAGCTATCCTGGCTGAAGACGCCTGATAGCCAGAAACCGGTCCTAGGATGCTTGATTCCAGTCCAGGAAAGACAATGCTTGGCAGTTCGGGCTGGACTGTTCTCATGAGGCACAGGGTCAAGGCTGATTTGCATATGGCCATGTCTGAACTGGGGTGGTGTGGAGTGCAAAAAAATGATGGATTTAGGTCCAGATCTCTGTACTGGGGTGAATGTATGACATTGTTCTGCATTCTGTCCATCAACTGTTGTTTTGCATTTGTCACCCCGAGTGGGATGGGTATGCTCAGACGTGAGTCCCATGCTCTCCACACTACTGGAGTCAAGCTATCCTGGCTGAAGACGGCTGATAGCCAGAAACCGGTCCTAGGATGCTTGATTCCGGTCCAGGAAAGACATGGCTTGGCAGTTCGGGCTGGACTGTTCCCATGAGGCACAGGGTCAAGGCTGATTTGCATATAGCCATGTCTGAACTGGGGTGGTGTGGAGTGCAAAAAAACGATGGATTTAGGCCCAGATATCTGTACTGGGAATAATGTATGACATTGTTCTGCATTCTGTCCATCAACTGTTGTTTTGCATTTGTCACCCCGAGTGGGATGGGTATGCTCAGACGTGAGTCCCATGCTCTCCACACTACTGGAGTCAAGCTATCCTGTCTAAAGATGGCTGATAGCCAGAAACCGGTCCTAGGATGCTTGATTCAGGTCCAGGAAAGACATGTCTTGGCAGTTCGGGCTGGACTGTTCTCATGAGGCACAGGGTCAAGGCTGATTTGCATATGGCCATGTCTGAACTGGGCTGGTGTGGAGTGCAAAAAAACGATGGATTTAGACCCAGATCTCTGTACTGGGGTGAATGTATGACATTGTTCTGCATTCTGTCCATCAACTGTTGTTTTGCATTTGTCACCCCGAGTGGGATGGGTATGCTCAGACGTGAGTCCCATGCTCTCCACACTACTGGAGTCAACCTATCCTGGCTGAAGACGGCCGATAGCCAGAAACCGGTCCTAGGATGCTTGATTCCGGTCCAGGAAAGACATGGCTTGGCAGTTCGGGCTGGACTGTTCCCATGAGGCACAGGGTCAAGGCTGATTTGCATATGGCCATGTCTGAACTGGGATGGTGTGGTGTGCAAAAAAACGATGGATTTAGGCCCAGATCTCTGTACTGGGGTGAATGTATGACATTGTTCTGCATTCTGTCCATCAACTGTTGTTTTGCATTTGTCACCCCGAGTGGGATCGGTATGCTCAGACGTGAGTCCCATGCTCTCCACACTACTGGAGTCAAGCTATCCTGGCTGAAGACGGCTGATAGCCAGAAACCGGTCCTAGGATGCTTGATTCCAGTCCAGGAAAGACAATGCTTGGCAGTTCGGGCTGGACTGTTACCATGAGGCACAGGGTCAGGGCTGATTTGCATATGGCCATGTCTGAACTGGGATGGTGTGGAGTGCAAAAAAACGATGGATTTAGGACCAGATCTCTGTACTGGGGTGAATGTATGACATTGTTCAGCATTCTGTCCAGCAACTGTTGTTTTGCATTTGTCACCCCGAGTGGGATGGGTATGCTCAGACGTGAGTCCCATGCTTTCCACACTACTGTAGTCAAGCTATCCTGGCTGAAGACGGCTGATAGCCAGAAACCGGTCCTAGGATGCGTGATTCCGGTCCAGGAAAGACATGGCTTGGCAGTTCGGGCTGGACTGTTCCTATGAGGCACAGGGTCAAGGCTGATTTGCATATGGCCATGTCTGATTTGGGGTGGTGTGGAGTGCAAAAAAATGATGGATTTAGGCCCAGATCTCTGTACTGGGGTGAATGTATGACATTGTTCTGCATTCTGTCCAGCAACTGTTGTTTTGCATTTGTCACCCCGAGTGGGATGGGTATGCTCAGACATGAGTCCCATGCTCTCCACACTACTGGAGTCAAGCTATCCTGTCTAAAGATGGCTGATAGCCAGAAACCGGTCCTAGGATGCTTGATTCAGGTCCAGGAAAGACATGGCTTGGCAGTTCGGGCTGGACTGTTCTCATGAGGCACAGGGTCAAGGCTGATTTGCATATGGCCATGTCTGAACTGGGGTGGTGTGGAGTGCAAAAAAACGATGGATTTAGACCCAGATCTCTGTACTGGGGTGAATTTATGACATTGTTCTGCATTCTGTCCATCAACTGTTGTTTTGCATTTGTCACCCCGAGTGGGATGGGTATGCTCAGACGTGAGTCCCATGCTCTCCACACTACTGGAGTCAACCTATCCTGGCTGAAGACGTCCGATAGCCAGAAACCGGTCCTAGGATGCTTGATTCCGGTCCAGGAAAGACATGGCTTGGCAGTTCGGGCTGGACTGTTCCCATGAGGCACAGGGTCAAGGCTGATTTGCATATGGCCATGTCTGAACTGGGGTGGTGTGGTGTGCAAAAAAACGATTGATTTAGGCCCAGATCTCTGTACTGGGGTGAATGTATGACATTGTTCTGCATTCTGTCCATCAACTGTTGTTTTGCATTTGTCACCCCGAGTGGGATCGGTATGCTCAGACGTGAGTCCCATGCTCTCCACACTACTGGAGTCAAGCTATCCGGCTGAAGACGGCTGATAGCCAGAAACCGGTCCTAGGATGCTTGATTCCAGTCCAGGAAAGACAATGCTTGGCAATTCGGGCTGGACTGTTCCCATGAGGCACAGGGTCAGGGCTGATTTGCATATGGCCATGTCTGAACTGGGATGGTGTGGAGTGCAAAAAAACGATGGATTTAGGACCAGATCTCTGTACTGGGGTGAATGTATGACATTGTTCTGCATTCTGTCCATCAACTGTTGTTTTGCATTTGTCACCCCGAGTGGGATTGGTATGCTCAGACGTGAGTCCCATGCTCTCCACACTACTGGAGTCAAGCTATCCTGGCGGAAGATGGCTGATAGCCAGAAACCGGTCCTAGGATGCTTGATTCCGGTCCAGGAAAGACATGGCTTGGCAGTTCGGGCTGGACTGTTCCCATGAGGCACAGGGTTAAGGCTGATTTGCATATGGCCATGTCTGAACTGGGGTGGTGTGGAGTGCAAAAAAACGATGGATTTAGGCCCAGATCTCTGTACTGGGGTGAATGTATGACATTGTTCTGCATTCTGTCCATCAACTGTTGTTTTGCATTTGTCACCCCGAGTGGGATTGGTATGCTCAGACGTGAGTCCCATGCTCTCCACACTACTGGAGTCAAGCTATCCTGGCTGAAGACGCCTGATAGCCAGAAACCGGTCCTAGGATGCTTGATTCCAGTCCAGGAAAGACAATGCTTGGCAGTTCGGGCTGGACTGTTCTCATGAGGCACAGGGTCAAGGCTGATTTGCATATGGCCATGTCTGAACTGGGGTGGTGTGGAGTGCAAAAAAATGATGGATTTAGGTCCAGATCTCTGTACTGGGGTGAATGTATGACATTGTTCTGCATTCTGTCCATCAACTGTTGTTTTGCATTTGTCACCCCGAGTGGGATGGGTATGCTCAGACGTGAGTCCCATGCTCTCCACACTACTGGAGTCAAGCTATCCTGGCTGAAGACGGCTGATAGCCAGAAACCGGTCCTAGGATGCTTGATTCCGGTCCAGGAAAGACATGGCTTGGCAGTTCGGGCTGGACTGTTCCCATGAGGCACAGGGTCAAGGCTGATTTGCATATAGCCATGTCTGAACTGGGGTGGTGTGGAGTGCAAAAAAACGATGGATTTAGGCCCAGATATCTGTACTGGGAATAATGTATGACATTGTTCTGCATTCTGTCCATCAACTGTTGTTTTGCATTTGTCACCCCAAGTGGATGGGTATGATCAGACGTGAGTCCCATGCTCTCCACACTACTGGAGTCAAGCTATCCTGGCTGAAGACGGCTGATAGCCAGAAACCGGTCCTAGGATGCTTGATTCCGGTCCAGGAAAGACATGGCTTGGCAGTTCGGGCTGGACTGTTCTCATGAGGCACAGGGTCAAGGCTGATTTGCATATGGCCATGTCTGAACTGGGCTGGTGTGGAGTGCAAAAAAACGATGGATTTAGACCCAGATCTCTGTACTGGGGTGAATGTATGACATTGTTCTGCATTCTGTCCATCAACTGTTGTTTTGCATTTGTCACCCCGAGTGGGATGGGTATGCTCAGACGTGAGTCCCATGCTCTCCACACTACTGGAGTCAAGCTATCCTGGCTGAAGACGGCTGATAGCCAGAAACCGGTGCTAGGATGCTTGATTCAGGTCCAGGAAAGACATGGCTTGGCAGTTCGGGCTGGACTGTTCTCATGAGGCACAGGGTCAAGGCTGATTTGCATATGGCCATGTCTGAACTGGGGTGTGTGGAGTGCAAAAAAACGATGGATTTAGGCCCAGATCTCTGTACTGGGGTGAATGTATGACATTGTTCTGCATTCTGTCCATCAACTGTTGTTTTGCATTTGTCACCCCGAGTGGGATGGGTATGCTCAGACGTGGGTCCCATGCTCTCCACACTACTGGAGCTAAGCTATCCTGGCTGAAGACGGCTGATAGCCAGAAACAGGTCCTAGGATGCTTGATTCCGGTCCAGGAAAGACATGGCTTGGCAGTTCGGGCTGGACTGTTCCCATGAGGCACAGGGTCAAGGCTGATTTGCATATAGCCATGTCTGAACTGGGGTGGTGTGGAGTGCAAAAAAACGATGGATTTAGTCCCAGATCTCTGTACTGGGATGAATGTATGACATTCTTCTGCATTCTGTCCATCAACTGTTGTTTTGCATTTGTCACCCCGAGTGGGATGGGTATGCTCAGACATGAGTCCCATGCTCTCCACACTACTGGAGTCAAGCTATCCTGGCTAAAGATGGCTGATAGCCAGAAACCAGTCCTGGGATGCTTGATTCAGGTCCAGGAAAGACATGGCTTGGCAGTTCGGGCTGGACTGTTCCCATGAGGCACAGGGTCAAGGCTGATTTGCATATGGCCATGTCTGAACTGGGGTGGTGTGGAGTGCAAAAAAACGATGGATTTAGGCCCAGATCTCTCTACTGGGGTGGATGTATGACATTGTTCTGCATTCTGACCATCAACTGTTGTTTTGCATTTGTCACCCCGAGTGGGATGGGTATGCTCAGACGTGAGTCCCATGCTCTCCACACTACTGGAGTCAAGCTATCCTGGCTGAAGACGGCTGATAGACAGAAACCGGTCCTAGGATGCTTGATTCCGGTCCAGGAAAGACAAGGCTTGGCAGTTCGCGCTGGACTGTTCCTATGAGGCACAGGGTCAAGGCAGATTTGCATATGGCCATGTCTGAACTGGGGTGGTGTGGAGTGCAAAAAAACGATGGATTTAGGCCCAGATCTCTGTACTGGGGTGAATGTATGACATTGTTCTGTATTCTGTCCATCAACTGTTGTTTTGCATTTGTCACCCCGAGTGGGATGGGTATGCTCAGACGTGAGTCCCATGCTCTCGACACTACTGGAGCTAAGCTATCCTGGCTGAAGACTGCTGATAGCCAGAAACCGGTCCTAGGATGCTTGATTCCGGTCCAGGAAAGACATGGCTTGGCAGTTCGGGCTGGACTGTTCCCATGAGGCACAGGGTCAAGGCTGATTTGCATATGGCCATGTCTGAACTGGGGTGGTGTGGAGTGCAAAAAAACGATGGATTTAGGCCCAGATCTCTGTACTGGGGTGAATGTATGACATTGTTCTGCATTCTGTCCATCAACTGTTGTTTTGCATTTGTCACCCCGAGTGGGATGGGTATGCTCAGACGTGAGTCACATGCTCTCCACACTACTGGAGTCAAGCTATCCTGGCTGAAGACGGCCGATAGACAGAAACCGGTCCTAGGATGCTTGATTCTGGTCCAGGAAAGACAAGGCTTGGCAGTTCGGGCTGGACTGTTCCTATGAGGCACAGGGTCAAGGCAGATTTGCATATGGCCATGTCTGAACTGGGGTGGTGTGGAGTGCAAAAAAACGATGGATTTAGGCTCAGATCTCTGTACTGGGGTGAATGTATGACATTGTTCTGCATTCTGTCCAGCAACTGTTGTTTTGCATTTGTCACCCCGAGTGGGATGGGTATGCTCAGACGTGAGTCCCATGCTCTTGACACTACTGGAGCTAAGCTATCCTGGCTGAAGACGGCTGATAGCCAGAAACCGGTCCTAGGATGCTTGATTCCGGTCCAGGAAAGACATGGCTTGGCAGTTCGGGCTGGACTGTTCCTATGAGGCACAGGGTCAAGGCTGATTTGCATATGGCCATGTCTGAACTGGGGTGGTGTGGAGTGCAAAAAAACTATGGATTTAGGCCCAGATCTCTGTACTGGGGTGAATGTACGACATTGTTCTGCATTCTGTCCATCAACTGTTGTTTTGCATTTGTCACCCCGAGTGGGATGGGTATGCTCAGACGTGAGTCCCATGCTCTCCACACTACTGGAGCTAAGCTATCCTGGCTGAAGACAGCTGATAGCCGGAAACTGGTCCTAGGATGCTTGATTCCGGTCCAGGAAAGACATGGCTTGGCAGTTCGGGCTGGACTGTTCCTATGAGGCACAGGGTCAAGGCTGATTTGCATATAGCCATGTCTGAACTGGGGTGGTGTGGAGTGCAAAAAACGATGGATTTATGCCCAGATCTCTGTACTGGGATGAATGTATGACATTGTTCTGCATTCTGTCCATCAACTGTTGTTTTGCATTTGTCACCCCGAGTGGGATGGGTATGCTCAGACGTGAGTCCCATGCTCTCCACACTACTGGAGTCAAGCTATCCTGGCTGAAGATGGCTGATAGCCAGAAACGGGTCCTAGGATGCTTGATTCAGGTCCAGGAATGACATGGCTTGGCACTTAGGGCTGGACTGTTCCCATGAGGCACAGGGTCAAGGCTGATTTGCATATGGCCATGTGTGAACTGGGGTGTTGTGGAGTGCAAAAAAAGATGGATTTAGGCTCAGATCTCTGTACTGGGGTGAATGTATGACATTGTTCTGCATTCTGTCCATCAATTGTTGTTTTGCATTTGTCACCCCGAGTGGGATGGGTATGCTCAGACATGAGTCCCATGCTCTCCACACTACTGGAGTCAAGTTATCCTGGCTGAAGACGGCTGATAGCCAGAAACCGGTCATAGGATGCTTGATTCCGGTCCAGGAAAGACATGGCTTGGCAGTTCGGGCTGGACTGTTCCCATGAGACACAGGGTCAAGGCTGATTTGCATATGGCCATGTCTGAACTGTGGTGGTGAAGAGTGCAAAAAAACGATGGATTTAGGCCCAGATCTCTGTACTGGGGTGAATGTATGACATTGTTCTGCATTCTGTCCATCAACTGTTGTTTTGCATTTGTCACCCTGAGTGGGATGGGTATGCTCAGACGTGAGTCCCATGCTTTCCACACTACTGTAGTCAAGCTATCCTGGCTGAAGACGGCTGATAGCCAGAAACCGGTCCTAGGATGCTTGATTCCGGTCCAGGAAAGACATGGCTTGGCAGTTCGGGATGGACTGTTCCTATGAGGCACAGGGTCAAGGCTGATTTGCATATGGCCATGTCTGAACTGGGGTGGTGTGGAGTGCAAAAAAATGATGGATTTAGGCCCAGATCTCTGTACTGGGGTGAATGTATGACATTGTTCTGCATTCTGTCCATCAACTGTTGTTTTGCATTTGTCACCCCGAGTGGGATGGGTATGCTCAGACGTGAGTCCCATGCTCTCCACACTACTGGAGTCAAGCTATCCTGGCTGAAGACGCCTGATAGCCAGAAACCGGTCCTAGGATGCTTGATTCCAGTCCAGGAAAGACAATGCTTGGCAGTTCAGGCTGGACTGTTCTCATGAGGCACAGGGTCAAGGCTGATTTGCATATGGCCATGTCTGAACTGGGGTGGTGTGGAGTGCAAAAAAATGATGGACTTAGGCCCAGATCTCTGTACTGGGATTAATGTATGACATTGTTCTGCATTCTGTCCATCAACTGTTGTTTTGCATGTTTCACCCCGAGTGGGATGGGTATGCTCAGACGTGAGTCCCATGCTCTCCACACTACTGGAGTCAAGCTATCCTGTCTAAAGATGGCTGATAGCCAGAAACCGGTCCTAGGATGCTTGATTCAGGTCCAGGAAAGACATGGCTTGGCAGTTCGGGCTGGACTGTTCCCATGAGGCACAGGATCAAGGCTGATTTGCATATGGCCATGTCTTAACTGGGGTGGTGTGGAGTGCAAAAAAAACGATGGATTTAGGCCCAGATCTCTGTACTGGGGTGAATGTATGACATTGTTCTGCATTCTGTCCATCAACTGTTGTTTTGCATTTGTTACCCCGAGTGGGATGGGTATGCTCAGACGTGAGTCCCATGCTCTCCACACTACTGGAGTCAAGCTATCCTGGCTGAAGACGGCTGATAGCCAGAAACCGGTCCTAGGATGCTAGATTCCGGTCCAGGAAAGACATGGCTTAACAGTTCGGGCTGGACTGTTCCCATGAGGCACAGGGTCAAGGCTGATTTGCATATGGCCATGTGTGAACTGGGGTGTTGTGGAGTGCAAAAAAAAATGGATTTAGGCTCAGATCTCTGTACTGGGGTGAATGTATGACATTGTTCTGCATTCTGTCCATCAATTGTTGTTTTGCATTTGTCACCCCGAGTGGGATGGGTATGCTCAGACGTGAGTCCCATGCTCTCCACACTACTGGAGTCAAGTTATCCTGGCTGAAGACGGCTGATAGCCAGAAACCGGTCATAGGATGCTTGATTCCGGTCCAGGAAAGACATGGCTTGGCAGTTCGGGCTGGACTGTTCCCATGAGACACAGGGTCAAGGCTGATTTGCATATGGCCATGTCTGAACTGTGGTGGTGAAGAGTGCAAAAAAACGATGGATTTAGGCCCAGATCTCTGTACTGGGGTGAATGTATGACATTGTTCTGCATTCTGTCCATCAACTGTTGTTTTGCATTTGTCACCCTGAGTGGGATGGGTATGCTCAGACGTGAGTCCCATGCTTTCCACACTACTGTAGTCAAGCTATCCTGGCTGAAGACGGCTGATAGCCAGAAACCGGTCCTAGGATGCTTGATTCCGGTCCAGGAAAGACATGGCTTGGCAGTTCGGGATGGACTGTTCCTATGAGGCACAGGGTCAAGGCTGATTTGCATATGGCCATGTCTGAACTGGGGTGGTGTGGAGTGCAAAAAAATGATGGATTTAGGCCCAGATCTCTGTACTGGGGTGAATGTATGACATTGTTCTGCATTCTGTCCATCAACTGTTGTTTTGCATTTGTCACCCCGAGTGGGATGGGTATGCTCAGACGTGAGTCCCATGCTCTCCACACTACTGGAGTCAAGCTATCCTGGCTGAAGACGCCTGATAGCCAGAAACCGGTCCTAGGATGCTTGATTCCAGTCCAGGAAAGACAATGCTTGGCAGTTCAGGCTGGACTGTTCTCATGAGGCACAGGGTCAAGGCTGATTTGCATATGGCCATGTCTGAACTGGGGTGGTGTGGAGTGCAAAAAAATGATGGACTTAGGTCCAGATCTCTGTACTGGGGTGAATGTATGACATTGTTCTGCATTCTGTCCATCAACTGTTGTTTTGCATTTGTCACCCCGAGTGGGATGGGTATGCTCAGACGTGAGTCCCATGCTCTCCACACTACTGGAGTCAAGCTATCCTGGCTGAAGACGGCTGATAGCCAGAAACCGGTCCTAGGATGCTTGATTCCGGTCCAGGAAAGACATGGCTTGGCAGTTCGGGCTGGACTGTTCCCATGAGGCACAGGGTCAAGGCTGATTTGCATATAGCCATGTCTGAACTGGTGTGGTGTGGAGTGCAAAAAAACGATGGATTTAGGCCCAGATCTCTGTACTGGGATTAATGTATGACATTGTTCTGCATTCTGTCCATCAACTGTTGTTTTGCATGTTTCACCCCGAGTGGGATGGGTATGCTCAGACGTGAGTCCCATGCTCTCCACACTACTGGAGTCAAGCTATCCTGGCTGAAGACGGCTGATAGCCAGAAACCGGTCCTAGGATGCTAGATTCCGGTCCAGGAAAGACATGGCTTAACAGTTCGGGCTGGACTGTTCCCATGAGGCACAGGGTCAAGGCTGATTTGCATATGGCCATGTCTGAACTGGGGTGGTGAGGAGTGCAAAAAAACGATGGATTTAGGCCCAGATCTCTGTACTGGGGTGAATGTATGACATTGTTCTGCATTCTGTCCATCAACTGTTGTTTTGCATTTGTCACCCTGAGTGGGATGGGTATGCTCAGACGTGAGTCCCATGCTTTCCACACTACTGTAGTCAAGCTATCCTGGCTGAAGACGGCTGATAGCCAGAAACCGGTCCTAGGATGCTTGATTCCGGTCCAGGAAAGACATGGCCTGGCAGTTCGGGCTGGACTGTTCCTATGAGGCACAGGGTCAAGGCTGATTTGCATATGGCCATGTCTGAACTGGGGTGGTGTGGAGTGCAAAAAAATGATGGATTTAGGCCCAGATCTCTGTACTGGGGTGAATGTATGACATTGTTCTGCATTCTGTCCATCAACTGTTGTTTTGCATTTGTCACCCCGAGTGGGATGGGTATGCTCAGACGTGAGTCCCATGCTCTCCACACTACTGGAGTCAAGCTATCCTGGCTGAAGACGCCTGATAGCCAGAAACCGGTCCTAGGATGCTTGATTCCAGTCCAGGAAAGACAATGCTTGGCAGTTCAGGCTGGACTGTTCTCATGAGGCACAGGGTCAAGGCTGATTTGCATATGGCCATGTCTGAACTGGGGTGGTGTGGAGTGCAAAAAAATGATGGACTTAGGTCCAGATCTCTGTACTGGGGTGAATGTATGACATTGTTCTGCATTCTGTCCATCAACTGTTGTTTTGCATTTGTCACCCCGAGTGGGATGGGTATGCTCAGACGTGAGTCCCATGCTCTCCACACTACTGGAGTCAAGCTATCCTGGCTGAAGACGGCTGATAGCCAGAAACCGGTCCTAGGATGCTTGATTCCGGTCCAGGAAAGACATGGCTTGGCAGTTCGGGCTGGACTGTTCCCATGAGGAACAGGGTCAAGGCTGATTTGCATATAGCCATGTCTGAACTGGTGTGGTGTGGAGTGCAAAAAAACGATGGATTTAGGCCCAGATCTCTGTACTGGGATTAATGTATGACATTGTTCTGCATTCTGTCCATCAACTGTTGTTTTGCATGTTTCACCCCGAGTGGGATGGGTATGCTCAGACGTGAGTCCCATGCTCTCCACACTACTGGAGTCAAGCTATCCTGGCTGAAGACGGCTGATAGCCAGAAACCGGTCCTAGGATGCTAGATTCCGGTCCAGGAAAGACATGGCTTAACAGTTCGGGCTGGACTGTTCCCATGAGGCACAGGGTCAAGGCTGATTTGCATATGGCCATGTCTGAACTGGGGTGGTGAGGAGTGCAAAAAAACGATGGATTTAGGCCCAGATCTCTGTACTGGGGTGAATGTATGACATTGTTCTGCATTCTGTCCATCAACTGTTGTTTTGCATTTGTCACCCTGAGTGGGATGGGTATGCTCAGACGTGAGTCCCATGCTTTCCACACTACTGTAGTCAAGCTATCCTGGCTGAAGACGGCTGATAGCCAGAAACCGGTCCTAGGATGCTTGATTCCGGTCCAGGAAAGACATGGCCTGGCAGTTCGGGCTGGACTGTTCCTATGAGGCACAGGGTCAAGGCTGATTTGCATATGGCCATGTCTGAACTGGGGTGGTTTGGAGTGCAAAAAACGATGTATTTAGGCCCAGATCTCTGTACTGGGGTGAATGTATGACATTGTTCTGCATTCTGTCCATCAACTGTTGTTTTGCATTTGTCACCCCGAGATGGATGGGTATGCTCAGACGTGAGTCCCATGCTCTCCACACTACTGGAGTCAAGCTATCCTGGATAAAGACGGCTGATAGCCAGAAACCGGTCCTAGGATGCTTGATTCCGGTCCAGGAAAGACATGGCTTGACAGTTCGGGCTGGACTGTTCCCATGAGGCACAGGGTCAAGGCTGATTTGCATATGGCCATGTCTGAACTGGTGTGGTGTGGAGTGCAAAAAAACAATGGATTTAGGCTCAGATCTCTGTACTGGGGTGAATGTATGACATTGTTCTGCATTCTGTCCATCAACTGTTGTTTTGCATTTGTCACCCCGAGTGGGATGGGTATGCTCAGACGTGAGTCCCATGCTCTCCACACTACTGGAGTCAAGCTATCCTGGCTGAAGACGGCTGATAGCCAGAAACCGGTCCTAGGATGCTTGATTCCGGTCCAGGAAAGACATGGCTTGGCAGTTCGGGCTGGACTATTTCTATGAGGCACAGGGTCAAGGCTGATTTGCATATGGCCATGTCTGAACTGGGGTGGTGTGGAGTGCAAAAAAACTATGGTTATACGCCCAGATCTCTGTACTGGGGTGAATGTATGACATTGTTCTGCATTCTGTCCATCAACTGTTGTTTTGCATTTGTCACCCCGAGTGGGATGGGTATGCTCAGACGTGAGTCCCATGCTCTCCACACTACTGGAGTCAAGCTATCCTGGCTGAAGACGGCTGATAGCCAGAAACCAGTCCTAGGATGCTTGATTCCGGTCCTGGAAAGACATGGCTTGGCAGTTCGGGCTGGACTGCTCCCATGAGGCACAGGGTCAAGGCTGATTTGCATATAGCCATGTCTGAACTGGGGTGGTATTAAGTGCAAAAAAACGATGGATTTAGGCCCAGATCTCTGTACTGGGATGAATGTATGACATTGTTCTGCATTCTGTCCATCAACTGTTGTTTTGCATTTGTCACCCCAAGTGGGATGGGTATGCTCAGACGTGAGTCCCATGCTCTCCACACTACTGGAGTCAAGCTATCCTGGCTGAAGACAGCTGATAGCCAGAAACCGGTCCTAGGATGCTAGATTCCGGTCCAGGAAAGACATGGCTTGACAGTTCGGGCTGGACTGTTCCCATGAGGCACAGGGTCAAGGCTGATTTGCATATGGCCATGTCTGAACTGGGGTGGTGTGGAGTGCGAAAAAACGATGGATTTAGGCCCAGATCTCTGTACTGGGATGAATGTATGACATTGTTCTGCATTCTGTTCATCAACTGTTGTTTTGCATTTGTCACCCCAAGTGAGATGGGTATGCTCAGACGTGAGTCCCATGCTCTCCACACTACTGGAGTCAAGCTATCCTGGCTGAAGATGACTGACAGCCAGAAACGGGTCCTAGGATGCTTGATTCAGGTCCAGGAACGATATGGCTTGGCAGTTCGGGCTGGACTGTTCCCATGAGGCACAAGGTCAAGGCTGATTTGCATATGGCCATGTCTGAACTGGGGTGTGTGGAGTGCAAAAAAACGATGGATTTAGGCCCAGATCTCTGTACTGGGGTGAATGTATGACATTGTTCTGCATTCTGTCCATCAACTGTTGTTTTGCATTTGTCACCCCGAGTGGGATGGGTATGCTCAGACGTGAGTCCCATGCTCTCCACACTACTGGAGCTAAGCTATCCTGGCTGAAGACGGCTGATAGCCAGAAACCGGTCCTAGGATGCTTGATTCCGGTCCAGGAAAGACATGGCTTGGCAGTTCGGGCTGGACTGTTCCCATGAGGCTCAGGGTCAAGGCTGCTTTGCATATAGCCATGTCTGAACTGGGGTGGTGTGGAGTGCAAAAAAACGATGGATTTAGTCCCAGATCTCTGTACTGGGATGAATGTATGACATTCTTCTGCATTCTGTCCATCAACTGTTGTTTTGCATTTGTCACCCCGAGTGGGATGGGTATGCTCAGACATGAGTCCCATGCTCTCCACACTACTGGAGTCAAGCTATCCTGGCTAAAGATGGCTGATAGCCAGAAACCAGTCCTGGGATGCTTGATTCAGGTCCAGGAAAGACATGGCTTGGCAGTTCGGGCTGGACTGTTCCCATGAGGCACAGGGTCAAGGCTGATTTGCATATGGCCATGTCTGAACTGGGGTGGTGTGGAGTGCAAAAAAACGATGGATTTAGGCCCAGATCTCTCTACTGGGGTGGATTTATGACATTGTTCTACATTCTGACCATCAACTGTTGTTTTGCATTTGTCACCCCGAGTGGGATGGGTATGCTCAGACGTGAGTCCCATGCTCTCCACACTACTGGAGTCAAGCTATCCTGGCTGAAGACAGCTGATAGCCAGAAACCGGTCCTAGGATGCTAGATTCCGGTCCAGGAAAGGCATGGCTTGACAGTTCGGGTTGGACTGTTCCCATGAGGCACAGGGTCAAGGCTGATTTGCATATGGCCATGTCTGAACTGGGGTGGTGTGGAGTGCAAAAAAACGATGGATTTAGGCCCAGATCTCTGTACTGGGGTGAATGTATGACATTGTTCTGCATTCTGTTCATCAACTGTTGTTTTGCATTTGTCACCCCGAGTGGGATGGGTATGCTCAGACGTGAGTCCCATGCTCTCCACACTACTGGAGTCAAGCTATCCTGGCTGAAGACGGCTGATAGACAGAAACCGGTCCTAGGATGCTTGATTCCGGTCCAGGAAAGACAAGGCTTGGCAGTTCGCGCTGGACTGTTCCTATGAGGCACAGGGTCAAGGCAGATTTGCATATGGCCATGTCTGAACTGGGGTGGTGTGGAGTGCAAAAAAACGATGGATTTAGGCCCAGATCTCTGTACTGGGGTGAATGTATGACATTGTTCTGCATTCTGTCCATCAACTGTTGTTTTGCATTTGTCACCCTGAGTGGGATGGGTATGCTCAGACGTGAGTCCCATGCTCTCCACACTACTGGAGTCAAGCTATCCTGGCTGAAGACGGCTGATAGCCAGAAACCGGTGCTAGGATGCTTGATTCAGGTCCAGGAAAGACATGGCTTGGCAGTTCGGGCTGGACTGTTCTCATGAGGCACAGGGTCAAGGCTGATTTGCATATGGCCATGTCTGAACTGGGGTGTGTGGAGTGCAAAAAAACGATGGATTTAGGCCCAGATCTCTGTACTGGGGTGAATGTATGACATTGTTCTGCATTCTGTCCATCAACTGTTGTTTTGCATTTGTCACCCCGAGTGGGATGGGTATGCTCAGACGTGGGTCCCATGCTCTCCACACTACTGGAGCTAAGCTATCCTGGCTGAAGACGGCTGATAGCCAGAAACAGGTCCTAGGATGCTTGATTCCGGTCCAGGAAAGACATGGCTTGGCAGTTCGGGCTGGACTGTTCCCATGAGGCACAGGGTCAAGGCTGATTTGCATATAGCCATGTCTGAACTGGGGTGGTGTGGAGTGCAAAAAAACGATGGATTTAGTCCCAGATCTCTGTACTGGGATGAATGTATGACATTCTTCTGCATTCTGTCCATCAACTGTTGTTTTGCATTTGTCACCCCGAGTGGGATGGGTATGCTCAGACATGAGTCCCATGCTCTCCACACTACTGGAGTCAAGCTATCCTGGCTAAAGATGGCTGATAGCCAGAAACCAGTCCTGGGATGCTTGATTCAGGTCCAGGAAAGACATGGCTTGGCAGTTCGGGCTGGACTGTTCCCATGAGGCACAGGGTCAAGGCTGATTTGCATATGGCCATGTCTGAACTGGGGTGGTGTGGAGTGCAAAAAAACGATGGATTTAGGCCCAGATCTCTCTACTGGGGTGGATGTATGACATTGTTCTGCATTCTGACCATCAACTGTTGTTTTGCATTTGTCACCCCGAGTGGGATGGGTATGCTCAGACGTGAGTCCCATGCTCTCCACACTACTGGAGTCAAGCTATCCTGGCTGAAGACGGCTGATAGACAGAAACCGGTCCTAGGATGCTTGATTCCGGTCCAGGAAAGACAAGGCTTGGCAGTTCGCGCTGGACTGTTCCTATGAGGCACAGGGTCAAGGCAGATTTGCATATGGCCATGTCTGAACTGGGGTGGTGTGGAGTGCAAAAAAACGATGGATTTAGGCCCAGATCTCTGTACTGGGGTGAATGTATGACATTGTTCTGTATTCTGTCCATCAACTGTTGTTTTGCATTTGTCACCCCGAGTGGGATGGGTATGCTCAGACGTGAGTCCCATGCTCTCGACACTACTGGAGCTAAGCTATCCTGGCTGAAGACTGCTGATAGCCAGAAACCGGTCCTAGGATGCTTGATTCCGGTCCAGGAAAGACATGGCTTGGCAGTTCGGGCTGGACTGTTCCCATGAGGCACAGGGTCAAGGCTGATTTGCATATGGCCATGTCTGAACTGGGGTGGTGTGGAGTGCAAAAAAACGATGGATTTAGGCCCAGATCTCTGTACTGGGGTGAATGTATGACATTGTTCTGCATTCTGTCCATCAACTGTTGTTTTGCATTTGTCACCCCGAGTGGGATGGGTATGCTCAGACGTGAGTCACATGCTCTCCACACTACTGGAGTCAAGCTATCCTGGCTGAAGACGGCCGATAGACAGAAACCGGTCCTAGGATGCTTGATTCTGGTCCAGGAAAGACAAGGCTTGGCAGTTCGGGCTGGACTGTTCCTATGAGGCACAGGGTCAAGGCAGATTTGCATATGGCCATGTCTGAACTGGGGTGGTGTGGAGTGCAAAAAAACGATGGATTTAGGCTCAGATCTCTGTACTGGGGTGAATGTATGACATTGTTCTGCATTCTGTCCAGCAACTGTTGTTTTGCATTTGTCACCCCGAGTGGGATGGGTATGCTCAGACGTGAGTCCCATGCTCTTGACACTACTGGAGCTAAGCTATCCTGGCTGAAGACGGCTGATAGCCAGAAACCGGTCCTAGGATGCTTGATTCCGGTCCAGGAAAGACATGGCTTGGCAGTTCGGGCTGGACTGTTCCTATGAGGCACAGGGTCAAGGCTGATTTGCATATGGCCATGTCTGAACTGGGGTGGTGTGGAGTGCAAAAAAACTATGGATTTAGGCCCAGATCTCTGTACTGGGGTGAATGTACGACATTGTTCTGCATTCTGTCCATCAACTGTTGTTTTGCATTTGTCACCCCGAGTGGGATGGGTATGCTCAGACGTGAGTCCCATGCTCTCCACACTACTGGAGCTAAGCTATCCTGGCTGAAGACAGCTGATAGCCGGAAACTGGTCCTAGGATGCTTGATTCCGGTCCAGGAAAGACATGGCTTGGCAGTTCGGGCTGGACTGTTCCTATGAGGCACAGGGTCAAGGCTGATTTGCATATAGCCATGTCTGAACTGGGGTGGTGTGGAGTGCAAAAAACGATGGATTTATGCCCAGATCTCTGTACTGGGATGAATGTATGACATTGTTCTGCATTCTGTCCATCAACTGTTGTTTTGCATTTGTCACCCCGAGTGGGATGGGTATGCTCAGACGTGAGTCCCATGCTCTCCACACTACTGGAGTCAAGCTATCCTGGCTGAAGATGGCTGATAGCCAGAAACGGGTCCTAGGATGCTTGATTCAGGTCCAGGAATGACATGGCTTGGCACTTAGGGCTGGACTGTTCCCATGAGGCACAGGGTCAAGGCTGATTTGCATATGGCCATGTGTGAACTGGGGTGTTGTGGAGTGCAAAAAAAGATGGATTTAGGCTCAGATCTCTGTACTGGGGTGAATGTATGACATTGTTCTGCATTCTGTCCATCAATTGTTGTTTTGCATTTGTCACCCCGAGTGGGATGGGTATGCTCAGACATGAGTCCCATGCTCTCCACACTACTGGAGTCAAGTTATCCTGGCTGAAGACGGCTGATAGCCAGAAACCGGTCATAGGATGCTTGATTCAGGTCCAGGAAAGACATGGCTTGGCAGTTCGGGCTGGACTGTTCCCATGAGACACAGGGTCAAGGCTGATTTGCATATGGCCATGTCTGAACTGTGGTGGTGAAGAGTGCAAAAAAACGATGGATTTAGGCCCAGATCTCTGTACTGGGGTGAATGTATGACATTGTTCTGCATTCTGTCCATCAACTGTTGTTTTGCATTTGTCACCCTGAGTGGGATGGGTATGCTCAGACGTGAGTCCCATGCTTTCCACACTACTGTAGTCAAGCTATCCTGGCTGAAGACGGCTGATAGCCAGAAACCGGTCCTAGGATGCTTGATTCCGGTCCAGGAAAGACATGGCTTGGCAGTTCGGGATGGACTGTTCCTATGAGGCACAGGGTCAAGGCTGATTTGCATATGGCCATGTCTGAACTGGGGTGGTGTGGAGTGCAAAAAAATGATGGATTTAGGCCCAGATCTCTGTACTGGGGTGAATGTATGACATTGTTCTGCATTCTGTCCATCAACTGTTGTTTTGCATTTGTCACCCCGAGTGGGATGGGTATGCTCAGACGTGAGTCCCATGCTCTCCACACTACTGGAGTCAAGCTATCCTGGCTGAAGACGCCTGATAGCCAGAAACCGGTCCTAGGATGCTTGATTCCAGTCCAGGAAAGACAATGCTTGGCAGTTCAGGCTGGACTGTTCTCATGAGGCACAGGGTCAAGGCTGATTTGCATATGGCCATGTCTGAACTGGGGTGGTGTGGAGTGCAAAAAAATGATGGACTTAGGTCCAGATCTCTGTACTGGGGTGAATGTATGACATTGTTCTGCATTCTGTCCATCAACTGTTGTTTTGCATTTGTCACCCCGAGTGGGATGGGTATGCTCAGACGTGAGTCCCATGCTCTCCACACTACTGGAGTCAAGCTATCCTGGCTGAAGACGGCTAATAGCCAGAAACCGGTCCTAGGATGCTTGATTCCGGTCCAGGAAAGACATGGCTTGGCAGTTCGGGCTGGACTGTTCCCATGAGGCACAGGGTCAAGGCTGATTTGCATATAGCCATGTCTGAACTGGTGTGGTGTGGAGTGCAAAAAAACGATGGATTTAGGCCCAGATCTCTGTACTGGGATTAATGTATGACATTGTTCTGCATTCTGTCCATCAACTGTTGTTTTGCATGTTTCACCCCGAGTGGGATGGGTATGCTCAGACGTGAGTCCCATGCTCTCCACACTACTGGAGTCAAGCTATCCTGTCTAAAGATGGCTGATAGCCAGAAACCGGTCCTAGGATGCTTGATTCAGGTCCAGGAAAGACATGGCTTGGCAGTTCGGGCTGGACTGTTCCCATGAGGCACAGGATCAAGGCTGATTTGCATATGGCCATGTCTTAACTGGGGTGGTGTGGAGTGCAAAAAAAACGATGGATTTAGGCCCAGATCTCTGTACTGGGGTGAATGTATGACATTGTTCTGCATTCTGTCCATCAACTGTTGTTTTGCATTTGTTACCCCGAGTGGGATGGGTATGCTCAGACGTGAGTCCCATGCTCTCCACACTACTGGAGTCAAGCTATCCTGGCTGAAGACGGCTGATAGCCAGAAACCGGTCCTAGGATGCTAGATTCCGGTCCAGGAAAGACATGGCTTAACAGTTCGGGCTGGACTGTTCCCATGAGGCACAGGGTCAAGGCTGATTTGCATATGGCCATGTGTGAACTGGGGTGTTGTGGAGTGCAAAAAAAAATGGATTTAGGCTCAGATCTCTGTACTGGGGTGAATGTATGACATTGTTCTGCATTCTGTCCATCAATTGTTGTTTTGCATTTGTCACCCCGAGTGGGATGGGTATGCTCAGACGTGAGTCCCATGCTCTCCACACTACTGGAGTCAAGTTATCCTGGCTGAAGACGGCTGATAGCCAGAAACCGGTCATAGGATGCTTGATTCCGGTCCAGGAAAGACATGGCTTGGCAGTTCGGGCTGGACTGTTCCCATGAGACACAGGGTCAAGGCTGATTTGCATATGGCCATGTCTGAACTGTGGTGGTGAAGAGTGCAAAAAAACGATGGATTTAGGCCCAGATCTCTGTACTGGGGTGAATGTATGACATTGTTCTGCATTCTGTCCATCAACTGTTGTTTTGCATTTGTCACCCTGAGTGGGATGGGTATGCTCAGACGTGAGTCCCATGCTTTCCACACTACTGTAGTCAAGCTATCCTGGCTGAAGACGGCTGATAGCCAGAAACCGGTCCTAGGATGCTTGATTCCGGTCCAGGAAAGACATGGCTTGGCAGTTCGGGATGGACTGTTCCTATGAGGCACAGGGTCAAGGCTGATTTGCATATGGCCATGTCTGAACTGGGGTGGTGTGGAGTGCAAAAAAATGATGGATTTAGGCCCAGATCTCTGTACTGGGGTGAATGTATGACATTGTTCTGCATTCTGTCCATCAACTGTTGTTTTGCATTTGTCACCCCGAGTGGGATGGGTATGCTCAGACGTGAGTCCCATGCTCTCCACACTACTGGAGTCAAGCTATCCTGGCTGAAGACGCCTGATAGCCAGAAACCGGTCCTAGGATGCTTGATTCCAGTCCAGGAAAGACAATGCTTGGCAGTTCAGGCTGGACTGTTCTCATGAGGCACAGGGTCAAGGCTGATTTGCATATGGCCATGTCTGAACTGGGGTGGTGTGGAGTGCAAAAAAATGATGGACTTAGGTCCAGATCTCTGTACTGGGGTGAATGTATGACATTGTTCTGCATTCTGTCCATCAACTGTTGTTTTGCATTTGTCACCCCGAGTGGGATGGGTATGCTCAGACGTGAGTCCCATGCTCTCCACACTACTGGAGTCAAGCTATCCTGGCTGAAGACGGCTGATAGCCAGAAACCGGTCCTAGGATGCTTGATTCCGGTCCAGGAAAGACATGGCTTGGCAGTTCGGGCTGGACTGTTCCCATGAGGCACAGGGTCAAGGCTGATTTGCATATAGCCATGTCTGAACTGGTGTGGTGTGGAGTGCAAAAAAACGATGGATTTAGGCCCAGATCTCTGTACTGGGATTAATGTATGACATTGTTCTGCATTCTGTCCATCAACTGTTGTTTTGCATGTTTCACCCCGAGTGGGATGGGTATGCTCAGACGTGAGTCCCATGCTCTCCACACTACTGGAGTCAAGCTATCCTGGCTGAAGACGGCTGATAGCCAGAAACCGGTCCTAGGATGCTAGATTCCGGTCCAGGAAAGACATGGCTTAACAGTTCGGGCTGGACTGTTCCCATGAGGCACAGGGTCAAGGCTGATTTGCATATGGCCATGTCTGAACTGGGGTGGTGAGGAGTGCAAAAAAACGATGGATTTAGGCCCAGATCTCTGTACTGGGGTGAATGTATGACATTGTTCTGCATTCTGTCCATCAACTGTTGTTTTGCATTTGTCACCCTGAGTGGGATGGGTATGCTCAGACGTGAGTCCCATGCTTTCCACACTACTGTAGTCAAGCTATCCTGGCTGAAGACGGCTGATAGCCAGAAACCGGTCCTAGGATGCTTGATTCCGGTCCAGGAAAGACATGGCCTGGCAGTTCGGGCTGGACTGTTCCTATGAGGCACAGGGTCAAGGCTGATTTGCATATGGCCATGTCTGAACTGGGGTGGTGTGGAGTGCAAAAAAATGATGGATTTAGGCCCAGATCTCTGTACTGGGGTGAATGTATGACATTGTTCTGCATTCTGTCCATCAACTGTTGTTTTGCATTTGTCACCCCGAGTGGGATGGGTATGCTCAGACGTGAGTCCCATGCTCTCCACACTACTGGAGTCAAGCTATCCTGGCTGAAGACGCCTGATAGCCAGAAACCGGTCCTAGGATGCTTGATTCCAGTCCAGGAAAGACAATGCTTGGCAGTTCAGGCTGGACTGTTCTCATGAGGCACAGGGTCAAGGCTGATTTGCATATGGCCATGTCTGAACTGGGGTGGTGTGGAGTGCAAAAAAATGATGGACTTAGGTCCAGATCTCTGTACTGGGGTGAATGTATGACATTGTTCTGCATTCTGTCCATCAACTGTTGTTTTGCATTTGTCACCCCGAGTGGGATGGGTATGCTCAGACGTGAGTCCCATGCTCTCCACACTACTGGAGTCAAGCTATCCTGGCTGAAGACGGCTGATAGCCAGAAACCGGTCCTAGGATGCTTGATTCCGGTCCAGGAAAGACATGGCTTGGCAGTTCGGGCTGGACTGTTCCCATGAGGCACAGGGTCAAGGCTGATTTGCATATAGCCATGTCTGAACTGGTGTGGTGTGGAGTGCAAAAAAACGATGGATTTAGGCCCAGATCTCTGTACTGGGATTAATGTATGACATTGTTCTGCATTCTGTCCATCAACTGTTGTTTTGCATGTTTCACCCCGAGTGGGATGGGTATGCTCAGACGTGAGTCCCATGCTCTCCACACTACTGGAGTCAAGCTATCCTGGCTGAAGACGGCTGATAGCCAGAAACCGGTCCTAGGATGCTAGATTCCGGTCCAGGAAAGACATGGCTTAACAGTTCGGGCTGGACTGTTCCCATGAGGCACAGGGTCAAGGCTGATTTGCATATGGCCATGTCTGAACTGGGGTGGTGAGGAGTGCAAAAAAACGATGGATTTAGGCCCAGATCTCTGTACTGGGGTGAATGTATGACATTGTTCTGCATTCTGTCCATCAACTGTTGTTTTGCATTTGTCACCCTGAGTGGGATGGGTATGCTCAGACGTGAGTCCCATGCTTTCCACACTACTGTAGTCAAGCTATCCTGGCTGAAGACGGCTGATAGCCAGAAACCGGTCCTAGGATGCTTGATTCCGGTCCAGGAAAGACATGGCCTGGCAGTTTGGGCTGGACTGTTCCTATGAGGCACAGGGTCAAGGCTGATTTGCATATGGCCATGTCTGAACTGGGGTGGTTTGGAGTGCAAAAAACGATGTATTTAGGCCCAGATCTCTGTACTGGGGTGAATGTATGACATTGTTCTGCATTCTGTCCATCAACTGTTGTTTTGCATTTGTCACCCCGAGATGGATGGGTATGCTCAGACGTGAGTCCCATGCTCTCCACACTACTGGAGTCAAGCTATCCTGGATAAAGACGGCTGATAGCCAGAAACCGGTCCTAGGATGCTTGATTCCGGTCCAGGAAAGACATGGCTTGACAGTTCGGGCTGGACTGTTCCCATGAGGCACAGGGTCAAGGCTGATTTGCATATGGCCATGTCTGAACTGGTGTGGTGTGGAGTGCAAAAAAACAATGGATTTAGGCTCAGATCTCTGTACTGGGGTGAATGTATGACATTGTTCTGCATTCTGTCCATCAACTGTTGTTTTGCATTTGTCACCCCGAGTGGGATGGGTATGCTCAGACGTGAGTCCCATGCTCTCCACACTACTGGAGTCAAGCTATCCTGGCTGAAGACGGCTGATAGCCAGAAACCGGTCCTAGGATGCTTGATTCCGGTCCAGGAAAGACATGGCTTGGCAGTTCGGGCTGGACTATTTCTATGAGGCACAGGGTCAAGGCTGATTTGCATATGGCCATGTCTGAACTGGGGTGGTGTGGAGTGCAAAAAAACTATGGTTATACGCCCAGATCTCTGTACTGGGGTGAATGTATGACATTGTTCTGCATTCTGTCCATCAACTGTTGTTTTGCATTTGTCACCCCGAGTGGGATGGGTATGCTCAGACGTGAGTCCCATGCTCTCCACACTACTGGAGTCAAGCTATCCTGGCTGAAGACGGCTGATAGCCAGAAACCAGTCCTAGGATGCTTGATTCCGGTCCTGGAAAGACATGGCTTGGCAGTTCGGGCTGGACTGCTCCCATGAGGCACAGGGTCAAGGCTGATTTGCATATAGCCATGTCTGAACTGGGGTGGTATTAAGTGCAAAAAAACGATGGATTTAGGCCCAGATCTCTGTACTGGGATGAATGTATGACATTGTTCTGCATTCTGTCCATCAACTGTTGTTTTGCATTTGTCACCCCAAGTGGGATGGGTATGCTCAGACGTGAGTCCCATGCTCTCCACACTACTGGAGTCAAGCTATCCTGGCTGAAGACAGCTGATAGCCAGAAACCGGTCCTAGGATGCTAGATTCCGGTCCAGGAAAGACATGGCTTGACAGTTCGGGCTGGACTGTTCCCATGAGGCACAGGGTCAAGGCTGATTTGCATATGGCCATGTCTGAACTGGGGTGGTGTGGAGTGCGAAAAAACGATGGATTTAGGCCCAGATCTCTGTACTGGGATGAATGTATGACATTGTTCTGCATTCTGTTCATCAACTGTTGTTTTGCATTTGTCACCCCAAGTGAGATGGGTATGCTCAGACGTGAGTCCCATGCTCTCCACACTACTGGAGTCAAGCTATCCTGGCTGAAGATGACTGACAGCCAGAAACGGGTCCTAGGATGCTTGATTCAGGTCCAGGAACGATATGGCTTGGCAGTTCGGGCTGGACTGTTCCCATGAGGCACAAGGTCAAGGCTGATTTGCATATGGCCATGTCTGAACTGGGGTGTGTGGAGTGCAAAAAAACGATGGATTTAGGCCCAGATCTCTGTACTGGGGTGAATGTATGACATTGTTCTGCATTCTGTCCATCAACTGTTGTTTTGCATTTGTCACCCCGAGTGGGATGGGTATGCTCAGACGTGAGTCCCATGCTCTCCACACTACTGGAGCTAAGCTATCCTGGCTGAAGACGGCTGATAGCCAGAAACCGGTCCTAGGATGCTTGATTCCGGTCCAGGAAAGACATGGCTTGGCAGTTCGGGCTGGACTGTTCCCATGAGGCTCAGGGTCAAGGCTGCTTTGCATATAGCCATGTCTGAACTGGGGTGGTGTGGAGTGCAAAAAAACGATGGATTTAGTCCCAGATCTCTGTACTGGGATGAATGTATGACATTCTTCTGCATTCTGTCCATCAACTGTTGTTTTGCATTTGTCACCCCGAGTGGGATGGGTATGCTCAGACATGAGTCCCATGCTCTCCACACTACTGGAGTCAAGCTATCCTGGCTAAAGATGGCTGATAGCCAGAAACCAGTCCTGGGATGCTTGATTCAGGTCCAGGAAAGACATGGCTTGGCAGTTCGGGCTGGACTGTTCCCATGAGGCACAGGGTCAAGGCTGATTTGCATATGGCCATGTCTGAACTGGGGTGGTGTGGAGTGCAAAAAAACGATGGATTTAGGCCCAGATCTCTCTACTGGGGTGGATTTATGACATTGTTCTACATTCTGACCATCAACTGTTGTTTTGCATTTGTCACCCCGAGTGGGATGGGTATGCTCAGACGTGAGTCCCATGCTCTCCACACTACTGGAGTCAAGCTATCCTGGCTGAAGACAGCTGATAGCCAGAAACCGGTCCTAGGATGCTAGATTCCGGTCCAGGAAAGGCATGGCTTGACAGTTCGGGTTGGACTGTTCCCATGAGGCACAGGGTCAAGGCTGATTTGCATATGGCCATGTCTGAACTGGGGTGGTGTGGAGTGCAAAAAAACGATGGATTTAGGCCCAGATCTCTGTACTGGGGTGAATGTATGACATTGTTCTGCATTCTGTTCATCAACTGTTGTTTTGCATTTGTCACCCCGAGTGGGATGGGTATGCTCAGACGTGAGTCCCATGCTCTCCACACTACTGGAGTCAAGCTATCCTGGCTGAAGACGGCTGATAGACAGAAACCGGTCCTAGGATGCTTGATTCCGGTCCAGGAAAGACAAGGCTTGGCAGTTCGCGCTGGACTGTTCCTATGAGGCACAGGGTCAAGGCAGATTTGCATATGGCCATGTCTGAACTGGGGTGGTGTGGAGTGCAAAAAAACGATGGATTTAGGCCCAGATCTCTGTACTGGGGTGAATGTATGACATTGTTCTGCATTCTGTCCATCAACTGTTGTTTTGCATTTGTCACCCTGAGTGGGATGGGTATGCTCAGACGTGAGTCCCATGCTCTCCACACTACTGGAGTCAAGCTATCCTGGCTGAAGACGGCTGATAGACAGAAACCGGTCCTAGGATGATTGATTCTGGTCCAGGAAAGACAAGGCTTGGCAGTTCGGGCTGGACTGTTCCTATGAGGCACAGGGTCAAGGCAGATTTGCATATGGCCATGTCTGAACTGGGGTGGTGTGGAGTGCAAAAAAACAATGGATTTAGGCCCAGATCTCTGTACTGGGGTGAATGTATGACATTGTTCTGCATTCTGTCCAGCAACTGTTGTTTTGCATTTGTCACCCCGAGTGGGATGGGTATGCTCAGACGTGAGTCCCATGCTCTCGACACTACTGGAGCTAAGCTATCCTGGCTGAAGACGGCTGATAGCCAGAAACCGGTCCTAGGATGCTTGATTCCGGTCCAGGAAAGACATGGCTTGGCAGTTCGGGCTGGACTGTTCCTATGAGGCACAGGGTCAAGGCTGATTTGCATATGGCCATGTCTGAACTGGGGTGGTGTGGAGTGCAAAAAAACTATGGATTTAGGCCCAGATCTCTGCACTGGGGTGAATGTACGACATTGTTCTGCATTCTGTCCATCAACTGTTGTTTTGCATTTGTCACCCCGAGTGGGATGGGTATGCTCAGACGTGAGTCCCATGCTCTCCACACTACTGGAGCTAAGCTATCCTGGCTGAAGACGGCTGATAGCCGGAAACTGGTCCTAGGATGCTTGATTCCGGTCCAGGAAAGACATGGCTTGGCAGTTCGGGCTGGACTGTTCCCATGAGGCACAGGGTCAAGGCTGATTTGCATATAGCCATGTCTGAACTGGGGTGGTGTGGAGTGCAAAAAACGATGGATTTATGCCCAGATCTCTGTACTGGGATGAATGTATGACATTGTTCTGCATTCTGTCCATCAACTGTTGTTTTGCATTTGTCACCCGAGTGGGATGGGTATGCTCAGACGTGAGTCCCATGCTCTCCACACTACTGGAGTCAAGCTATCCTGGCTGAAGATGGCTGATAGCCAGAAACGGGTCCTAGGATGCTTGATTCAGGTCCAGGAAAGACATGGCTTGGCACTTCGGGCTGGACTGTTCCCATGAGGCACAGGGTCAAGGCTGATTTGCATATGGCCATGTGTGAACTGGGGTGTTGTGGAGTGCAAAAAAAGATGGATTTAGGCTCAGATCTCTGTACTGGGGTGAATGTATGACATTGTTCTGCATTCTGTCCATCAATTGATGTTTTGCATTTGTCACCCCGAGTGGGATGGGTATGCTCAGACGTGAGTCCCATGCTCTCCACACTACTGGAGTCAAGTTATCCTGGCTGAAGACGGCTGATAGCCAGAAACCGGTCATAGGATGCTTGATTCCGGTCCAGGAAAGACATGGCTTGGCAGTTCGGGCTGGACTGTTCCCATGAGACACAGGGTCAAGGCTGATTTGCATATGGCCATGTCTGAACTGGGGTGGTGTGGAGTGCAAAAAAAGATGGATTTAGGCCCAGATCTCTGTACTGGGGTGAATGTATGACATTGTTCTGCATTCTGTCCATCAACTGTTGTTTCGCATTTGTCACCCCGAGTGGGATGCGTATGCTCAAACGTGAGTCCCATGCTCTCCACACTACTGGAGTCAAGCTATCCTGACTGAAGACGGCTGATAGCCAGAAACCGGTCCTAGGATGCTTGATTCCGGTCCAGGAAAGATATGGCTTGGCAGTTCGGGCTGGACTGTTCCCATGAGGCACAGGGTCAAGGCTGATTTGCATATGGCCATGTCTGAACTGGGGTGGTGTGGAGTGCAATAAAACGATGGATTTAGGCCCAGATCTCTGTACTGGGGTGAATGTATGACATTGTTCTGCATTCTGTCCATCAACTGTTGTTTTGCATTTGTCACCCCGAGTGGGATGGGTATGCTCAGACGTGAGTCCCATGCTCTCCACACTACTGGAGCTAAGCTAACCTGGCTGAAGACGGCTGATAGCCAGAAACCGGTCCTAGGATGCTTGATTCCGGTCCAGGAAAGACATGGCTTGGCAGTTCGGGCTGGACTGTTCCCATGAGGCACAGGGTCAAGGCTGATTTGCATATAGCCATGTTTGAACTGGGGTGGTGTGGAGTGCAAAAAAACGATGTATTTAGTCCCAGATCTCTGTACTGGGATGAATGTATGACATTCTTCTGCATTCTGTCCATCAACTGTTGTTTTGCATTTGTCACCCCGAGTGGGATGGGTATGCTCGGACATGAGTCCCATGCTCTCCACACTACTGGAGTCAAGCTATCCTGGCTAAAGATGGCTGATAGCCAGAAACCAGTCCTGGGATGCTTGATTCAGGTCCAGGAAAGACATGGCTTGGCAGTTCGGGCTGGACTGTTCCTATGAGGCACAGGGTCAAGGCTGATTTGCATATGGCCATGTCTGAACTGGGGTGGTGTGGAGTGCAAAAAACTATGGATTTAGGCCCAGATCTCTGTACTGGGGTGAATGTACGACATTGTTCTGCATTCTGTCCATCAACTGTTGTTTTGCATTTGTCACCCCGAGTGGGATGGGTATGCTCAGACGTGAGTCCCATGCTCTCCACACTACTGGAGCTAAGCTATCCTGGCTGAAGACGGCTGATAGCCGGAAACTGGTCCTAGGATGCTTGATTCCGGTCCAGGAAAGACATGGCTTGGCAGTTCGGGCTGGACTGTTCCCATGAGGCACAGGGTCAAGGCTGATTTGCATATAGCCATGTCTGAACTGGGGTGGTGTGGAGTGCAAAAAACGATGGATTTATGCCCAGATCTCTGTACTGGGATGAATGTATGACATTGTTCTGCATTCTGTCCATCAACTGTTGTTTTGCATTTGTCACCCCGAGTGGGATGGGTATGCTCAGACGTGAGTCCCATGCTCTCCACACTACTGGAGTCAAGCTATCCTGGCTGAAGATGGCTGATAGCCAGAAACGGGTCCTAGGATGCTTAATTCAGGTCCAGGAAAGACATGGCTTGGCACTTCGGGCTGGACTGTTCCCATGAGGCACAGGGTCAAGGCTGATTTGCATATGGCCATGTGTGAACTGGGGTGTTGTGGAGTGCAAAAAAAGATGGATTTAGGCTCAGATCTCTGTACTGGGGTGAATGTATGACATTGTTCTGCATTCTGTCCATCAATTGTTGTTTTGCATTTGTCACCCCGAGTGGGATGGGTATGCTCAGACGTGAGTCCCATGCTCTCCACACTACAGGAGTCAAGTTATCCTGGCTGAAGACGGCTGATAGCCAGAAACCGGTCATAGGATGCTTGATTCCGGTCCAGGAAAGACATGGCTTGGCAGTTCGGGCTGGACTGTTCCCATGAGACACAGGGTCAAGGCTGATTTGCATATGGCCATGTCTGAACTGGGGTGGTGTGGAGTGCAAAAAAAGATGGATTTAGGCCCAGATCTCTGTACTGGGGTGAATGTATGACATTGTTCTGCATTCTGTCCATCAACTGTTGTTTTGCATTTGTCACCCCGAGTGGGATGCGTATGCTCAAACGTGAGTCCCATGCTCTCCACACTACTGGAGATAAGCTATCCTGGCTGAAGACGGCTGATAGCCAGAAACCGGTCCTAGGATGCTTGATTCTGGTCCAGGAAAGATATGGCTTGGCAGTTCGGGCTGGACTGTTCCCATGAGGCACAGGGTCAAGGCTGATTTGCATATGGCCATGTCTGAACTGGGGTGGTGTGGAGTGCAATAAAACGATGGATTTAGGCCCAGATCTCTGTACTGGGGTGAATGTATGACATTGTTCTGCATTCTGTCCATCAACTGTTGTTTTGCATTTGTCACCCCGAGTGGGATGGGTATGCTCAGACGTGAGTCCCATGCTCTCCACACTACTGGAGCTAAGCTAACCTGGCTGAAGACGGCTGATAGCCAGAAACCGGTCCTAGGATGCTTGATTCCGGTCCAGGAAAGACATGGCTTGGCAGTTCGGGCTGGACTGTTCCCATGAGGCACAGGGTCAAGGCTGATTTGCATATAGCCATGTTTGAACTGGGGTGGTGTGGAGTGCAAAAAAACGATGGATTTAGTCCCAGATCTCTGTACTGGGATGAATGTATGACATTCTTCTGCATTCTGTCCATCAACTGTTGTTTTGCATTTGTCACCCCGAGTGGGATGGGTATGCTCAGACGTGAGTCCCATGCTCTCCACACTACTGGAGTCAAGCTATCCTGGCTGAAGATGGCTGATAGCCAGAAACGGGTCCTAGGATGCTTGATTCAGGTCCAGGAAAGACATGGCTTGGCACTTCGGGCTGGACTGTTCCCATGAGGCACAGGGTCAAGGCTGATTTGCATATGGCCATGTGTGAACTGGGGTGTTGTGGAGTGCAAAAAAAGATGGATTTAGGCTCAGATCTCTGTACTGGGGTGAATGTATGACATTGTTCTGCATTCTGTCCATCAATTGTTGTTTTGCATTTGTCACCCCGAGTGGGATGGGTATGCTCAGACGTGAGTCCCATGCTCTCCACACTACTGGAGTCAAGTTATCCTGGCTGAAGACGGCTGATAGCCAGAAACCGGTCATAGGATGCTTGATTCCGGTCCAGGAAAGACATGGCTTGGCAGTTCGGGCTGGACTGTTCCCATGAGACACAGGGTCAAGGCTGATTTGCATATGGCCATGTCTGAACTGGGGTGGTGTGGAGTGCAAAAAAAGATGGATTTATGCCCAGATCTCTGTACTGGGGTGAATGTATGACATTGTTCTGCATTCTGTCCATCAACTGTTGTTTTGCATTTGTCACCCCGAGTGGGATGCGTATGCTCAAACGTGAGTCCCATGCTCTCCACACTACTGGAGTCAAGCTATCCTGGCTGAAGACGGCTGATAGCCAGAAACGGGTCCTAGGATGCTTGATTCCGGTCCAGGAAAGATATGGCTTGGCAGTTCGGGCTGGACTGTTCCCATGAGGCACAGGGTCAAGGTTGATTTGCATATGGCCATGTCTGAACTGGGGTGGTGTGGAGTGCAATAAAACGATGGATTTAGGCCCAGATCTCTGTACTGGGGTGAATGTATGACATTGTTCTGCATTCTGTCCATCAACTGTTGTTTTGCATTTGTCACCCCGAGTGGGATGGGTATGCTCAGACGTGAGTCCCATGCTCTCCACACTACTGGAGCTAAGCTAACCTGGCTGAAGACGGCTGATAGCCAGAAACCGGTCCTAGGATGCTTGATTCCGGTCCAGGAAAGACATGGCTTGGCAGTTCGGGCTGGACTGTTCCCATGAGGCACAGGGTCAAGGCTGATTTGCATATAGCCATGTTTGAACTGGGGTGGTGTGGAGTGCAAAAAAACTATGTATTTAGTCCCAGATCTCTGTACTGGGATGAATGTATGACATTCTTCTGCATTCTGTCCATCAACTGTTGTTTTGCATTTGTCACCCCGAGTGGGATGGGTATGCTCGGACATGAGTCCCATGCTCTCCACACTACTGGAGTCAAGCTATCCTGGCTAAAGATGGCTGATAGCCAGAAACCAGTCCTGGGATGCTTGATTCAGGTCCAGGAAAGACATGGCTTGGCAGTTTGGGCTGGACTGTTCCTATGAGGCACAGGGTCAAGGCTGATTTGCATATGGCCATGTCTGAACTGGGGTGGTGTGGAGTGCAAAAAAACTATGGATTTAGGCCCAGATCTCTGTACTGGGGTGAATGTACGACATTGTTCTGCATTCTGTCCATCAACTGTTGTTTTGCATTTGTCACCCCGAGTGGGATGGGTATGCTCAGACGTGAGTCCCATGCTCTCCACACTACTGGAGCTAAGCTATCCTGGCTGAAGACGGCTGATAGCCGGAAACTGGTCCTAGGATGCTTGATTCCAGTCCAGGAAAGACATGGCTTGGCAGTTCGGGCTGGACTGTTCCCATGAGGCACAGGGTCAAGGCTGATTTGCATATAGCCATGTCTGAACTGGGGTGGTGTGGAGTGCAAAAAACGATGGATTTATGCCCAGATCTCTGTACTGGGATGAATGTATGACATTGTTCTGCATTCTGTCCATCAACTGTTGTTTTGCATTTGTCACCCCGAGTGGGATGGGTATGCTCAGACGTGAGTCCCATGCTCTCCACACTACTGGAGTCAAGCTATCCTGGCTGAAGATGGCTGATAGCCAGAAACGGGTCCTAGGATGCTTGATTCAGGTCCAGGAAAGACATGGCTTGGCACTTCGGGCTGGACTGTTCCCATGAGGCACAGGGTCAAGGCTGATTTGCATATGGCCATGTGTGAACTGGGGTGTTGTGGAGTGCAAAAAAAGATGGATTTAGGCTCAGATCTCTGTACTGGGGTGAATGTATGACATTGTTCTGCATTCTGTCCATCAATTGTTGTTTTGCATTTGTCACCCCGAGTGGGATGGGTATGCTCAGACGTGAGTCCCATGCTCTCCACACTACAGGAGTCAAGTTATCCTGGCTGAAGACGGCTGATAGCCAGAAACCGGTCATAGGATGCTTGATTCCGGTCCAGGAAAGACATGGCTTGGCAGTTCGGGCTGGACTGTTCCCATGAGACACAGGGTCAAGGCTGATTTGCACATGGCCATGTCTGAACTGGGGTGGTGTGGAGTGCAAAAAAAGATGGATTTAGGCCCAGATCTCTGTACTGGGGTGAATGTATGACATTGTTCTGCATTCTGTCCATCAACTGTTGTTTTGCATTTGTCACCCCGAGTGGGATGCGTATGCTCAAACGTGAGTCCCATGCTCTCCACACTACTGGAGTCAAGCTATCCTGGCTGAAGACGGCTGATAGCCAGAAACCGGTCCTAGGATGCTTGATTCCGGTCCAGGAAAGATATGGCTTGGCAGTTCGGGCTGGACTGTTCCCATGAGGCACAGGGTCAAGGCTGATTTGCATATGGCCATGTCTGAACTGGGGTGGTGTGGAGTGCAATAAAACGATGGATTTAGGCCCAGATCTCTGTACTGGGGTGAATGTATGACATTGTTCTGCATTCTGTCCATCAACTGTTGTTTTGCATTTGTCACCCCGAGTGGGATGGGTATGCTCAGACGTGAGTCCCATGCTCTCCACACTACTGGAGCTAAGCTAACCTGGCTGAAGACGGCTGATAGCCAGAAACCGGTCCTAGGATGCCTGATTCCGGTCCAGGAAAGACATGGCTTGGCAGTTCGGGCTGGACTGTTCCCATGAGGCACAGGGTCAAGGCTGATTTGCATATAGCCATGTTTGAACTGGGGTGGTGTGGAGTGCAAAAAAACGATGGATTTAGTCCCAGATCTCTGTACTGGGATGAATGTATGACATTCTTCTGCATTCTGTCCATCAACTGTTGTTTTGCATTTGTCACCCCGAGTGGGATGGGTATGCTCAGACATGAGTCCCATGCTCTCCACACTACTGGAGTCAAGCTATCCTGGCTAAAGATGGCTGATAGCCAGAAACCAGTCCTGGGATGCTTGATTCAGGTCCAGGAAAGACATGGCTTGGCAGTTCGGGCTGGACTGTTCCCATGAGGCACAGGGTCAAGGCTGATTTGCATATGGCCATGTCTGAACTGGGGTGGTGTGGAGTGCAAAAAAACGATGGATTTAGGCCCAGATCTCTCTACTGGGGTGGATGTATGACATTGTTCTGCATTCTGACCATCAACTGTTGTTTTGCATTTGTCAGCCCGAGTGGGATGGGTATGCTCAGACGTGAGTCCCATGCTCTTCACACTACTGGAGTCAAGCTATCCTGGCTGAAGACAGCTGATAGCCAGAAACCGGTCCTAGGATGCTAGATTCCGGTCCAGGAAAGACATGGCTTGACAGTTCGGGTTGGACTGTTCCCATGAGGCACAGGGTCAAGGCTGATTTGCATATGGCCATGTCTGAACTGGGGTGGTGTGGAGTGCAAAAAAACGATGGATTTATGCCCAGATCTCTGTACTGGGGTGAATGTATGACATTGTTCTGCATTCAGTCCATCAACTGTTGTTTTGCATTTGTCACCCCGAGTGGGATGGGTATGCTCAGACGTGAGTCCCATGCTCTCCACACTACTGGAGTCAAGCTATCCTGGCTGAAGACGGCTGATAGACAGAAACCGGTCCTAGGATGCTTGATTCCGGTCCAGGAAAGACAAGGCTTGGCAGTTCGCGCTGGACTGTTCCTATGAGGCACAGGGTCAAGGCAGATTTGCATATGGCCATGTCTGAACTGGGGTGGTGTGGAGTGCAAAAAAACAATGGATTTAGGCCCAGATCTCTGTACTGGGATGAATGTATGACATTGTTCTGTATTCTGTCCATCAACTGTTGTTTTGCATTTGTCACCCCGAGTGGGATGGGTATGCTCAGACGTGAGTCCCATGCTCTCGACACTACTGGAGCTAAGCTATCCTGGCTGAAGACTGCTGATAGCCAGAAACCGGTCCTAGGATGCTTGATTCCGGTCCAGGAAAGACAAGGCTTGGCAGTTCGCGCTGGACTGTTCCTATGAGGCACAGGGTCAAGGCAGATTTGCATATGGCCATGTCTGAACTGGGGTGGTGTGGAGTGCAAAAAAACGATGGATTTAGTCCCAGATCTCTCTACTGGGATGAATGTATGACATTCTTCTGCATTCTGTCCATCAACTGTTGTTTTGCATTTGTCACCCCGAGTGGGATGGGTATGCTCAGACATGAGTCCCATGCTCTCCACACTACTGGAGTCAAGCTATCCTGGCTAAAGATGGCTGATAGCCAGAAACCAGTCCTGGGATGCTTGATTCAGGTCCAGGAAAGACATGGCTTGGCAGTTCGGGCTGGACTGTTCCCATGAGGCACAGGGTCAAGGCTGATTTGCATATGGCCATGTCTGAACTGGGGTGGTGTGGAGTGCAAAAAAACTATGGATTTAGGCCCAGATCTCTGTACTGGGGTGAATGTATGACATTGTTCTGCATTCTGTCCATCAACTGTTGTTTTGCATTTGTCACCCCGAGTGGGATGGGTATGCTCAGACGTGAGTCCCATGCTCTCCACACTACTGGAGTCAAGCTATCCTGGCTGAAGACGGCTGATAGCCAGAAACCGGTCCTAGGATGCTTGATTCCGGTCCAGGAAAGGCATGGCTTGGCAGTTCGGGCTGGACTGTTCCTATGAGGCACAGGGTCAAGGCTGATTTGCATATGGCCATGTCTGAACTGGGGTGGTGTGGAGTGCAAAAAAACTATGGATTTAGGCCCAGATCTCTGTACTGGGGTGAATGTACGGTATTGTTCTGCATTCTGTCCATCAACTGTTGTTTTGCATTTGTCACCCCGAGTGGGATGGGTATGCTCAGACGTGAGTCCCATGCTCTCCACACTACTGGAGCTAAGCTATCCTGGCTGAAGACGGCTGATAGCCGGAAACCGGTCCTAGGATGCTTGATTCCGGTCCAAGGAAAGACATGGCTTGGCAGTTCGGGCTGGACTGTTCCCATGAGGCACAGGGTCAAGGCTGATTTGCATATAGCCATGTCTGAACTGGGGTGGTGTGGAGTGCAAAAAAACGATGGATTTATGCCCAGATCTCTGTACTGGGATGAATGTATGACATTGTTCTGCATTCTGTCCATCAACTGTTGTTTTGCATTTGTCACCCCGAGTGGGATGGGTATGCTCAGACGTGAGTCCCATGCTCTCCACACTACTGGAGTCAAGCTATCCTGGCTGAAGATGGCTGATAGCCAGAAACGGGTCCTAGGATGCTTGATTCAGGTCCAGGAAAGACATGGCTTGGCACTTCGGGCTGGACTGTTCCCATGAGGCACAGGGTCAAGGCTGATTTGCATATGGCCATGTGTGAACTGGGGTGTTGTGGAGTGCAAAAAAACGATGGATTTAGGCCCAGATCTCTGTACTGGGGTGAATGTATGACATTGTTCTGCATTCTGTCCATCAACTGTTGTTTTGCATTTGTCACCCCGAGTGGAATGGGTATGCTCAGACGTGAGTCCCATCCTCTCCTCACTATTGGAGTCAAGCTATCCTGGCTGAAGACGGCTGATAGCCAGAAACCGGTCCTAGCATGCTTGATTCCGGTCCAGGAAAGACATGGCTTGGCAGTTCGGGCCGGACTGTTCCCATGAGGCACAGGGTTAAGGCTGATTTGCATACGGCCATGTCTGAACTGGGGTGGTGTGGAGTGCAAAAAAATGATGGATTTAGGCCCAGATCTCTGTACTGGGGTGAATGTATGACATTGTTCTGCATTCTGTCCATCAACTGTTGTTTTGCATTTGTCACCCCGAGTGGGATGGGTATGCTCAGACGTGAGTCCCATCCTCTCCTCACTATTTTAGTCAAGCTATCCTGGCTGAAGACGGCTGATAGCCAGAAACCGGTCCTAGCATGCTTGATTCCGGTCGAGGAAAGACATGGCTTGGCAGTTCGGGCTGGACTGTTCCCATGAGGCACAGGGTCATGGCTGATTTGCATATGGCCATGTCTGAACTGGGGTGGTGTGGAGTGCAAAAAAACAATGGATTTAGGCCCAGATCTCTGTACTGGGGTGAATGTATGACATTGTTATGCATTCTGTCCATCAACTGTTGTTTTGCATCCTATAACGTAGTCCAAAATTACACATTTATAAAATCAGATGTGCAACATAAGTACCAATTCTCACCTCACTCTCCATGTGCTCCTTCTTGTTGTGTGCTTGCGTCAGTGAGGGGGCTCTCTATTAGCAATAGGGAGGGGCTTTTGCAAGATCACAGTAAATAAATATTTACAATATGGAGTACCATAGAGTACAAACCATATTTAAACTAATCTAACATATTGTAGAATAATGAAACATACTCCTACCTTCCTTTCTTTGCGGTTTTCCATGCTGTTTGCTGGTGTCGGGAAGGAACATCACGACCATACCGGAAATAAATAGTAACCTAACGCAGTACTCTACAGTCAAAAAAGAATTTTCTGACAAAACGTACATATTATACCTAATAAAACCACATGCTAAACATACTAGTTAACATTTACAAACACATTTTCTTACCTTTGTGTTGTGCACTCCACCCTGCTGTGTGCTTGCATTAGTGAGGGGCATCACGACGATCCTGAAAAGAAATGCACACATTAAGAAGTAGCACAGAGTAAAAGCATTTTTAAACAAAACTCATATATGCTGCAATAATAAAACCTTTTCTTACCTTCCTCTCCGTGCGCTTCTCCTGTCTCTCTGCCCGCGTTGTTGAGGGGGCTCTCTTTCGCGTCATTAAGGTGCATTGCAAGGATGCCATAAATAATCACAAAAAACCATATTTAATGAAAAAGCATATATTGAACCATAATAAAACCTCTTAACTTTGTTTTTGTGCGCTTCGCCCTGCTCTTGGTTAGCGTTAATATGGGGTACAGGTACAGTCCTGTAAATAAATAGTAACTAAATGGATTATTTTTTTTACATATCGTACAAAATAAAACCGTACTGTCTTGTCTGTGCTTGCGGTCGCAGAGGGGATCGCGAGGTTACCATCAAAGTTTGCAAATTCCATAAAAAAGCACGTGTATTATAGAATAAAAGCACATTTGTAACATAAACAATTGAAAAGTATTTCGACATAAAGATAACAAAACGCATATATTACACTTGCAAAACATTTTTAAAACATTTCTACCTTCCTGTCCTGCGCTCCACCATGCTTTCTGTTGGCATAAGTGACATCCATCCTGAGGATCCTACAAAAAAAAAATCACATTAAAGTGCACCACAATGTAAATAACCATCTTTGAACAAAATGCACCCATATCACACTAATAAAACCATGTACACACCCAAAAAAACATACTCTTACCTTCCTGTGGCAGTGCCCCTCCCTAGTTTGTGTTTGCAATGGTAGGGGGATCGCAAGAATAGGCAAGGTTTCCATATACAATTAAAAAATGCAAATATTAGAAAATACAAAAAGCACATTCGTAACAGAAAGGGAAAAAAAGTATTTCGACATCAAGATAAAAAACGCATTTAATATACACTAAAAAGCACATGTTGAACATAAAAAAACGCATATATTGTACAATAATAAAAACACATGCTAGATATATAAATAAATACTTTTACCTACCTGTCCAGGTGCTCCTTCCTGTTCTCTGCTCACGTTGCATAGGGACTGGGGCTTCGTGACGATCCTGTAAAGAAACATATTGAAAAGGAAAACGGAATAAAAGCATACTTAAGCGTACATCAAGATAAAAACCGCATATGTTAAGCATTAAAAAACACGTGCTAAACATTAAAAATAAATCTTACCTTCCTGTGGCTACACCGCCCCTTAGATTGTAATAGCGTTCGGCGAGGAACTTTGCAGAAAATACCCTAGTTTTGCAGATTCAATAAAAAAAAATGTGTATTACAAAATACAAAAAGCAAACTTGTAACAGAAATAGAAAAAAGTATTTCAACATCAAGATAAAAAACGCATTTAATATACATTAAAAACACGTTAAACATAAAAAAAGTCTTACCTGTCTGTGGCTGTGCCCCGCCCTGGATTGCGCTCAAGTTCATCTAGGAAATTTCCAGAAAATACCCAAGGTTTGCAGACTCGATAAAAAAGCATGTGTATTATAGATTAACAAAAAATATTCGCAACATAACAAACAGAAGTGTTTCGACATAAACATAAAAAAGCGCATATATTATACAATAATATAAACACATGCTAAAGATAAAAAGAAATACTCTTACTTTCCTGTCCAGGTGCTTCTTCCTGCTCTCTGCTCGACTTGCGTATAGACTGGGGCTTTGTGACAATACTGTTAGAAAAAAAACAACACATTAAAAAAGGGATCTGAATTGAAGCGTACTTAAGCGTACCTCAAGATAAAAAAAGGTTATGTTGTACACTAAAAAACATGTGCTAAACGTTAAAAAAAATACTCTTACCTTCTTGTGGCCGCGCCCTGCCCTTGTTTGTGCTCTCAATGGTCGGGGAGATCGTAAGAATAGCCAAGATTTGCAGATTCAAGAAAAAAGTGCATATTAAAAAGTACAAAAAGAAGATGCATAACAGAAAAGGGAATAAAGTATTTTGACATTAAGATAAAACACGCATATATTAGGCATTAAAAACCACATGCTAAACATAAAAAAAATACTCTTACCTACCTGTCCAGGTGCTCCTTCCTGCTCTCTGCTCCCATTGCTTAGCCACTAGGACTTTGCGACAATCCTGTAAAAAATAAAATACACCTTAAAAAAAGGAAAACGAAATAAAAGCATTTTTAAAACAAGAGCACAAATGCTACAATAATAAAGACTCCGCTTACATTCTTGTGCACACGTTCCTCCCTCTTCTCTACAGGCATTGGCAAAAAAATGGGGCATAGTGAGGATCCTGTGAACAAATACACATATAAATGCAAAACAAACACAAAATAAAAAGAGTAACTACTCTTACCTTGTTGTCCTCATGCTCCTCCCTGCTCTCTGCTTGCGTCACAAAGGGACTGAGGATTGCGATAATCCTGTAAAAAATAAACACATGAAAAAACATACTTTTACCTTCCTGTGGCTGCGCACCGCCCGGGTTGGTGCTGGCATTCGTCAGGGAGATAAAGGTTTGCAGATTCAATAAAAAAAAACGCATATTGCGAAATACAAAAGGCACATTCGTAACAGAAAAGAAAAAAATATTTCAACATCCTGATAAAAACTAATATATTATACAATAATAAAAACTATGCTAAAAAGAAATCCTTCAAACAAACACACATATGATACAATATTCAAAACTCCTCTTACCTTGTTATGCACGCGCTCCTCCTTCTTCTCTGCTAACATCGGCGAGGAGCTGGGACATTGCGATGATCCTGTGGAAAAATACACACATAAATAAAAAAACAACATGGAAAAAAGCATATTAATACAAAACTACTCTTACCTTGCTGTCCACGCACTTCTCCCTGCTTGCATCGCAAAGGGGCTGTAGATCGCAATGTGCCTACAAAAAATAGACACACATTAAACAAGCATTTACAATGCAACGGTTTCGCCTTTGGAGAAGTTAGAGCTATTGGCATTGTAAATGACAAAATTTGTATTTATGTGTTGGTTTTGAAAACACATAAATAAATGGCATTGTCATTACATTGCCAATAGCTTAATCTCTCGCAAAGATTAGGTGTTCATCCAATCCTTGGCCTCTCTGCAAAGGCACTGAGCAAAGGTCACGTATACCGGCTGCAGTTGTTCAATGCAAACGCGTGGTTAGGGTGGCTATCTACGCAAACGTTAGTGTGCATGTTTAAGTCATATCCTTAATTAAATAGGCCCCGTTCCTTTCATGCTTTTTCCATCTCACTTAAAGCCCTGCGCACCGTAATGAATGACCGAGATGAACTACAGCAAAGGTCCTAGACAGCAGCCTGCTCTCCTGCGGAGAATGTCGTGCTAAGCGAACACTCGTCTGCAGAGAGATGCTGCCACCAGGTAAAGACCCCTTCCCACTCATCCGCTCTATGCATGGATGTGCAAAACCTGGATCTGTAGTAGCAGACAGTCAAATATGTGCACGTATGAACACATTGAAATGTTTTTAAGCACAGCAAGGCAGTCCTGTGTGGACATGTGAGCCGAGAGGGAACTCACTGTGGGGATCCCTCGTGTGCGCGCACAGGGTGACAGTACGGCAATGACTGCACTCATACAAAAAGTAGGGAAGTAGGGATCTCTTGGGTGCGCGCACACAACCAGAGCTTAGGCTCGGTGCGCGCACACACACACACCAAAATAGCCTGGTGTATGCTCCCATAGTAAGGTGACCATTACTTCATACACACAGCGTGGTAAGATTACCGAGTTCAAATCTGTTGTTGACCATATGGCTATACCCAAGATGACGCTGTACGTGTGCACATCCGTACACTTGGGTGATTTCACACACACACAGCTGGCCCTGCATACGAACATGCATACGCAGTAAGATGCCTACCACTACATGCATGCCACAAAGTAACCGTACATATACTGTAACATAAAGTGGTTCATGCATTCGCACATTATTTGTTGCTGCAGCACTTTTTGCCCACAAAAGACGGCACTGTGTACTTCGGTACAAACCTACTGTAACTTAAGCCTGTGGGTGAACGTGTCCAGCGCAGTAATTTTGGTGAACTTATGTATATGACAGATATATCTATCAGAAATGTCAGACCGAAGGACGTGTCGGCACACAGGCATGCACGCGGTGAGGGAGGGCGCGCGCATGACATAAATTAACTGTGTACACAGCAAGGTGACCCTTTGCACACAGCCTTACCGCGAGCGAGGTGGTCGGGCCGTGCCTTTGCGCGCACTCGAGACTCCGTGCAGGCACACACGCGGTGAGCTATTAGGTCCAGAGGCACCTGGGCAGGGTCAAAGGTCGAGATGCGGACTCGTTCACTCTGCAGTGTGTTTTCCTCTCTTTGCCTCGCTGATTTAGGTCATAATGGGCCACTGGGTTTTTCTTACGGGGCCTAAGCGGCCTGCATGCCTCAGCAAGCTTGTCTCCATTTGGGATTGGAAAGTGGGGGAGGGCGAAGCCTGTGTACCGATTAGAATAAAGTGTAACTTGTAAATAATTGACGGTGCAGGCTTGAGAGTGTACAGGTGTCCATTGACGAGACGTGGGGACATTGCGCGTCACATCATACCCCGGGGTGTTCTTTCGCAATTTATTTAATGTGGCTTTTCAGATTTCGGAGGGTGGATAGGGTCGTGCTGGTACTGCTGACACCTGGTTGCGGCGTGCGGCCGCACCTCGACTTATTTCCACTCACCGTCTAAAACAAGCAGTCGCCCGAGATGCAAAAATAAACACGCAGCTACCATTAAAAACAAGTCAGGTCTGGGCCGGCCAGCCAATCACAGCGCGGCCCGGGGAATGACGTCACGGGGGTGTCCCGGGCCGGCAGCCAATGACAGCGCGGCCCAGGACAAAGGGGCGGGAAACGCCCCCGAATCGCGTTTTCACGGGAAAGCGTGATTGACAGCCTCTGTCTTGTAGTGTGTTTATATAGGGACCTGTATCGATACTCCAATTTCTGACCCTTGTCCGGTTATAAATCACTAATATCCATACAACGGCACAGAAACCAGTTTCATAAATTAGTCATAGCGCATGCTGTCACATTAAGCAAGCACTATTCCTCCAGCCCCCTAGAAAGCACACCGAGTTCTCTAAACAAACCAAGCCTCCAGCAAACCTGGGAAATCCCCGCTGCTATTGTTTTGATTTCGTTCGAGAACTCCTGTAAAGAATGTAAGAACGACTAGTTCTTAATTGACGTCTTATGTCCATCCTTACGTCAAACCCGGCACCTCTCAGGTATAAATATACCGACACTGCCCTAAGTAAAGACACGGTGGTGATGAGCTTGGTGCAGCGACTATTTGCCGGAGAGCCCAGATGATGCGAGAGCCCACGGATGCTGCCCCTCCCCTTTTGACGCGCTGAGGAAAAACGCTGCCTTTCCTCTTGCCGAGGAATCCAGCCTCCAGCGTTTCCAGCTTGCCCTCGCGGGTAACTGGGATACCGAGTCCTGAGAAAGAGATACCAGACCTCCTGCCTTCTAAATCCCAGGTACTGAACTGACTAACCCCTTACAGAGAATTCTTGAGCCAGACTCTTGGCAAAACAAACTTAACTTAAACTGCTACTTACTTACTCCCTCCCATGTATTAGGCTTAGGTCAGGTACACCGGGGTAGGCGTAGTTAGAAGCACCAGTTGAGTACGATTAGTCAATGTATATATGTATGTATATCTTTTATCCATTTTAAAGTAACATATGGCTAAGAAACCATATCAATGCTTTTACAGTATTATTTTATAATCCTGCTTTTACTGTATGCATTTTACTTAACCATCAGTATTACAATTGTAGCAATTCATTTCTCTTGTATGAGAAAAGAGACTGATCAATAAATAACACCTTTTATTGAAAACGCCCGTCTCTCCTTTTCTCTGCAATCTGGTGAAACTAAGTATGCACGTATTGACTGAGTAAAATAGCTGTCTTTTGTTTTCACACGACTCTAGAGATATACTCTTGATCAGGGAGAGCAAAGTTGTCATGTTCTATGGTTGTCAGAAACTAAATCCCTTCTTGTCTATCCAGGGAGGTTAAACTCCTCCTCGCCTATTCGAGAAAGTTTCTAGTGAACTCTGAGCTAGCTGGCACACAAAACTTAAGTCTAATATCGTCAGTAAAAGACCTAGTTAACCTCAGTCCTACGTCTACACTACTGAAGATATTATTCCAATGCGCAGAGCCTATTGGGAATATAGGAACTACACTACATGGCGCCCAACGTTTGGTAAGGCGATAAATCTAACGCAAGGCATTAGAGTAACTCAGTCGTGCTTTTTCACACAGACCCTTTCTCCCATAAATACTCCAAAGACGTCTGGAGTGGGTCAAAGGTTAAAAATCCGCCAAACTTAGTAGGAGGAGACTCCTATGTATGGTTTTTGGTTTATTCAACGTTGAAGGATACAGTGTTCCAAAATATTGTGCACCTAATCTTTGTTTCCTTGAAAACTTGATCTGCAACAAAAACCTTCCTGTCAGTAAAATGTCAGACGGTGAAGGAGATAGGGAGACAGCTAGATTAGCAGCTCAACTCCTAACCACCTATTAAAATTCCACAGCAGACCCCTCATCAGGGGAACACAAATAAAATCACACCACAGAACATACAGTCCTGTCTAGGCAAAGTACCCATTAAACGGGAACAAATTCCATTCTGGTTAGCACAAAAAATCACTCAAATAGAGGCGGTATTTCCGGATACTACCCCTACTGAGAAACACAGATTTATGACTATCTGCCTTCCAATGGGGATCGCACCACATGTGGAGGACTGTGACACTTGGGGCACAGTCTTTGCTTCCATTTACACAAAAACACATGGTGTTCCGTCCATGGCGGTAATACCAGATGTGCTAAAACAGATTCAAAATGAATACGGTCCAGAACCTGCTTTAACTCTGGGTATGAAATTACTGAAAGACTTCAAGCAGGTCTCAGCTTTATTGTTATCCAACATAAAAGGAGAAGCAGCATCTGTGGCGATCCGCCAGAAGTTGAAAGAAACAGATATAGCAGAACAACCATTTGAACTTGCCAGAATCATAGAAAAATCCTATGAAGAACTAGGAAGAGATAGTTTGGGTGGAAAACCAGTGAAACCCCAACTAACTGAAAATCCTGAAAAGGTATTTATTAAAAATAATCTAACCGCTCCAAAAAAGAGCTGGGATGGAAATAAACAATCCACTCCCAAAGAAAAAAGATTCCAGTCCAGAGGAAGGTCTCCTCGGCGGAGAGAGAGATCTCCGGACCAAGGACACAAGTCTCCCCAGAGGGAGCCCTCTGAGAAAAAATACAACCTTAGAAATAGGGATAATTTGAAGAAACCTGATAGATATCAAGATATTGATACACGTCCCTCTCGATCTTTTCAGACTTCCTCGCAGAAATCGGAAAGAAGAGGACAGTCAGAACAAAGGGAAGAGCACTTCAAGTCCAAAGACAAGGAACCTGCTCATCAAAGTAAAAAGTTACAATTTCCAAAGAAGAAGGTAGCCAGTATTAAAGTAATCAAACATGCCGAGGATCCTGAGGACACAGCTGAAAAACGGAGAGTGGGCTCAGACAATGCTAGACAGCGCAGCAGAAGTGAGCATAGCTCGCAAGATCCTGATGAATCATCTGGAGACAGTGGACACGAATGAATACATTCAGGTGGAAACTGCAGACACCAGAGTTAGCAAACCTCATAAAATATGCAAAATAACATTACGTATAGAGGGAGATAAGACTAGGAAAATAAGGGGTCTATTTTGGGATAATCTCTCCAAAGGCTATGACATCCTTTTAGCTGAAAAAGACTGGCCACCGGAGTTTGTCAGGGAATGCCCTCATGGCGAAGAAATGATTATGCCTGCCTTCTCAAATCACATTCCAATTCATAAAAAATATACACTTGCAAGAAAGTGGGCAGTAGCCCAAGCTCCTGCATTATATAAAAACCATGTAGGATGGGATGAGGACTCACCTCCTCACAAAATCCAGTTAAAATCACAACCAACTGCACAGAGGCAGTACCCAATTAAGCAAGAAGCTAAAAAACAGGTCAGGGAGATCTTAGATCAACTTGAATACCAGGGGGTGATTGAAACATGCACCTCACAAATAAACAATCCTTTGTTTCCTGTCTCCAAACCAGATGATTCATATCGTCTAGTTTTGGACTACAGACACCTTAACTCATGTTGCAAAACATTTGCAGTACAAAACTCACACAGTGCAGCACTAATGAATAACATAGTGCGCAAAAAATACAAAACAAAATTAGACATCTCTAATGGATTCTTTTGTCAAAATATAGCACCTGAAAGCAGATATTTGACCGCTTTCTCAATAAAAGGATCGCAGAAAAATTTCTGTCATTTACCACAGGAGTTCAAGAACAGCCCAGGATTATTCTCAGCGAGAGTAACAGAGTTACTACAAATATATGATGATGAGGCATTATCTTATGTCGATGACATCTATCTAACAGATGATAACTTGGATACTCACTTGAAAAGAGTGAACACCATAATACTTGGGTTCGCAGCAGAGGGTTACAAATTCAACTTCAAGAAGTCAAGAATTGCCCATCTAACTGTCCTGTTTTTAGGATATGAATTATCAAGTGAAGGCAAAAGCCTGGCAGACAATTTCCTAGAGAAATGTGCCGTAATCCAAGCACCAAGAACGCTGAAAAACTTACAATCAATTCTAGGTTTCCTGAATTTCGGTAGAACGTACATTCTAAATTATGCAGAGAGAGTTAAACCTCTCTATGACCTAATAAGACCAGATTTTAAAACAATCAATTGGACTCAAAAACACACAGAAATTTTGAGATCATTGCAAACAGACATGTTAACTAAAACAAAATTGCAAACACGCGATAACAAACGCAACCTTGTAATCCGAGTCATCCCAGGAAGATGCGGATTCACATACCTGACCTCTAATGAGGGAGAAACGGTACCAATAGCTTACAAATCACATTTGTACACAGAAGCTGAAAAAACATTCAGCATTAAGGAAAACATTGTTCATGCGGTTCAAACAGCTGTAGCAAGAGAAAGAGACCAAGCTGACGGCAGACGGATTACAGTCAGGACAGCAGAATCAGCCTTTGAGGCATTCACAAGCCCATGTAATTTACCTACTATGGCATTAAATCCAAAATGGATACAATGGGAACATTCTCTTGCTACAGACAGAGTAAAATACTATTTTGACCCGGAAATGAAAAAATTAAAAAATCTAGAATATGAAAGAGAATACCCTCTGCCAATCGACATTCTGCCCATACGACAGTACGCCTGTGTAATATATACAGACGGACATGCACAACCCTCGGTTTGGGGAAAACAAGCCTATAACGGCACATGCGAAATTGTTAAATACGTGTGGTGCGGAGATAAATTGAGACCTCTGGTAACTAAAACACATTCAGTGGAAAATAATTCAGAACAACAAACTGAAATAATAGCGTTAAAAATAGCTCTAGATAATGCTGATCGTGAATTCCCGACACTAATAGTGTGCAAATCATATTACTGCGTCAAATCATACAATAAAGATTTGCAGAACTGGGTTCAAAACGATTACAAAGATGACACAGGTGCCACAATAAAGCAAAAATCGCTTTGGGAACAAGTAGTTCTTTTGCAGAAAGAACTACCAAAGACTCACGTGATACATTCATTGAGTCATGAACGTGATGGCGTTCACGTTCCAGGGAATTTATTGGCTGAGACAGCCACAGCGGAAGCAACTAAGTCGGCTTCCGTAGCTACAAAAAAGCGTTCAGGAAAATACATTGACGGGGAAACAATGCTGGCTGTGAAAACGTCATCAAAAGGCGACTGCTCAGCGCTACCCATCACCTATCCACTCAATTATACATACATAATCGATGTAAACTCCGTTCCTTTTGCTCAAATCCCTGGAGTGGGGGATAGAGTAATTCCAAACACGAACAGGAGAATATTGTTAATAGCAGACGCACATATGGGTGAGGGTCTTAGACACCTTAAGCTAAAGGATTCTCTGGAAGAACTGCAATCCACATACTGGTGGCCAGGAATGAGCCTGCAACATCACATATTTTCAAAAAACTGTCCAAACTGCAACAGAGATCGCAGTGGCGGCCGAGACGGTGTTTTGCCATGGCGTTTCGCTCAAGATGGGATTAAACAATAAATATATAAAACCCAATATGATTAATGCGTCAAATTAACATATAGAGACTATCATCACTTAAAATGTAGACCCCAGCTCTCGGCTGACGTCTGAACTGTTATAAAAAGATTTGCGAGTCTATAATGGCATATACGCAATTGGCATGCTACATTCTGACCATTGCCCTGCTTTTAGCTCTCGAGCTTATGGGGGGGGCATGGCCAGCATGGGCATTGCATTGCGGGACTCTTATCACTTCCTTCCTGAGGGAAACGGGATGGTGTAAAGAAAAAACCAAGGCATAGAGCAATCTATAATGGCAAAGGTATTAGGTTCGGGAGCTGGGTGGGTCAAACATTTAATAAGTGTCCAACGTAGTCTTAATAATCTGCCAAGAAATTCTCTGAGAGGTTTCAGTCCGTACGAATTATTGTTTGGGACTAGAATGTTAATCCAGGACCTCGATAGTCAAACTTCAGTGGTTAAAGAGAAATGCTTTGATATCAAAGATCGTTTGGCTATTTTACAGGACTTAAATGAAACAAGAAAAGACCTGAGCAACATAAAATTTAAACAGCCAACAACCACTGAAGAGAAACCACCTGTCCCAGCAAGGCCTGTCTGGATTCCAAAAATCGGTGATCTGGTCAGAGAGAAAATAACGGTGAAGAAGGAATTTGGGCCTTCTTACAGAAAGGCAGTACCTGTCTTAGGTATCAACGGAACAAGATCAGTTGTACTACCGCCCCTTGCTGGTAAAAAGGAGAACCGAGTTGTATCCATCGACCTGGTTAAACCACAATCATGTGGCCGATAATAAGTATTAGGCCGAGTGGACTCCCAAGAAATAGCAGAACACCAAAGTTTGCTACAAACACAGAGGTTCAAACTGAGAGACTAATCACATTTGATAAACCTACAGTGAATCAACAAGGACTATGCAACAAAGCCATGGAACTTAAACCTCTTGAAACCCAAATCCAAATCTTACATCAAGAAACACCAGTCTACAATGATGTAACCACTGACTATGCTAATGCAACAAAGAAAATTCCAAAAACAAAAAGAAATCCAGAAGCAATTGAAACAATTGACAGAACTGCATCAGGCTATTTCATCAACTTCGATGACTTTTCTGAGGATCCGAGCGAGCCTGAGGAACAGCCGACAACATCAAAGACTTTTAAAGACAAAGCAAAATAACTCTTTCATCAACTACAAGAAACCTATCTGATTTCTCCATGGATTGAATTTTGGGTGGCACAAGGTGTATTTGTCCTCATACTTTGGCTCATCCTGGTACTATACTTGGGACATTTCATTGAGGGAAAATATGTTACACTGGACACAGCAAGTCAGAAAATTAACTTGGTCCTGAAACCACACAAGTCTTCACACATCGAGAAAAGAGAACTTTCTTCAGTAAACTTCACAGCCAATCCTATACCCGGTGGGGTAGCATGGGACAAAACTGATTACGAAATCTATGGCCCGGTCGAGCTCTTGAAGTATCCTCATCAATTCAAGATTTCATTAAGTGACTTTGTAAAATCAAGCACATTCGCTGATGATTGGGACTTTGAAAGTATTAATGATATGATGTCAGATCTAGTGATGTCAGCTAAATTTACAGAACATGATTATTTACAGGGTTCATCTAATTATGACCAGATGTACTGTTACAACCACTATGGTAACCATTATCTGCATAAATCTGCTCAACCTAGAAATGTTTTTAATTATAACCAATGGGAACATTGTGCAACTCCACCAAAAGGCAGTTCGAAAACATTTTATGAAAAATTTCCATATTTCTCAGGGTTTAACACAAGTAATGCAGAAACGTTTTATTTCAAACTGTTAAATAAGACAGGAATGAAAACCATGCTTACAAATACAAAATTAATCTATTCAGAGACATTTTTTGACAAAATGAATACATTCGGTTTTGATTTCTGGAACAATAACATTGAAGAAACGAAAACAATCTGGGGTACAAGAGATTGGCAGGTCAAAGGTATAGAATCATTGTTTAGAGCCTGCATGATCCCAGAACAAATTATATTCTTGAATGACACAATTCAACAGACAACCTGTTTTGGCCTAGCCAAAATTAAAGACTTAAACAAACCGTCTATTCCAAAACCAACACCTGACAGTAATAACACTACAGATGATGAGATAGAGGTATCCCATATTTTAAACCAAAACAGAACACATCCTGATTGGAAAAAATGGTTGATCTGGCCCACAGACACGAATAACTGTCAAGGTAGATTCCTGAACAAAAAACAGGGGTTCACAATAACCAGGCCAGACCCTAGATACTCCCAGAGACAACATCCAGGGATTGTAACTACATACAGTGTAGGGAAACTCTGCCTCGAATGGCTACGAACATCCACACTGGCAGAAATTAAGCAACACTTAACTTTACTTAAAGAAGGTGCTGACTTGCGTGATTTCATTATGGGACCACAAAAAACAGCGTCAAAAACGTTTCATAGCGGCCTCTATATATGCAGCTTACAATGAAGCTTGGAAAGTAACTCAAATTGAAACAGCAGAGAAAATACGGGAAATTGACCGTGTTAATTTGGAAAAATCACTTCTGTTGTGGACAATGGGTTAATGACTCTGTCTTCCAGAATATATTCACTGGGCAGTATTGTATCATCTGCAATCGATATAATAGAGCAAGACTTACTGATATTACAACACAGTCAGTCCCAATTGCGTTCTATTGTACAGCTTGGCTGGACGTTACAAAATCTGCGTTCAGGCTACGTGCCTTGGCGTTTAATCAACACAATGTCATTATTCGGTATCTTTAACCTTACTGATACACAAATCAGCTTGGCACAAAAGGGTGCAGAGTATACAATTCTGAGCATTGAAAAACTTGAGAGATTACCATTGACAATGTCAGAACGACCTGTCATTGAATGGATAATACATGGAATCATAACTATTCCGATAACGACTTTCCAATTTCGATACTGCCAGAAATATATACAGGCAGGCCAGTATGAAAGGTTGGGTAAAGGATACATTAAGTCAACATGGAACCTACCTTATACACACACATGTTATAGTGAAAAAGGACAGAGTGTATTTCTTAGTGGTAACAATTGTGAAAAATCACTAAGTGGTATACTTCTGTGTCAGGGTATAAGTTTGCATGGGGCCTGTGAGGGGACTTCAAATAACCTTTCATGTCACCAGCTCGGCACACCTGCAACAAAAATAGAACCATTCTTTAGAAGACTTTCTAACGGGAGTTACATTCTAATTGTAGATCACAGATGTTGTGGCTTACTGCCAGGAAAACCTTATCTAGTAAGCGTGAGCTCCATGGTCACTTGCTGTGAGCGAGTATTGTTTCCGAATGACACTCCAGACAGGGAGGGAAAAATTTGGCCCAGTTTAAAAATCTCTTCTATTCGAATTGATACTTTAAGCAGAATGAAGACTGTGCTCCTACAGACGCCAGTTCACTTGACGTCATCAAAAGAAATGTATGATCGCCAAGTTGCAAGGACAACGGGTGAGATGCATGCATTGTTATCAACACATTGCCCCCTACACTTCGCAGAAATACTAAGCGAAATCTTAAATATTTCTGATACAAATGGTATCGCGAGTGTATTTAAGTCCGTTTTTTTGGGACTGTTGACTCCATTCAAAGCAGTCCTGGGAATATTTCCCGATTTCGTCCATTCTGTCTTTGGCGGACTTCCACTCCTGTTGGGACTCGTAGCAGGCATCTTATTTTTGCTACTCCTGCTTCGTTATGGCAAGCCATGTCACAGACAAGACTCCAGCAACAATGGAAGAAACGATCCTAGCTATACGCTATCGGGACCGCATAACTAAAGTCCTTGGATTAGCCCGGCTAAGAGATCTGAATATGACCTGGTTTCTTTCGTTCAGACCCATATGGCAGAATTGTGTCTTACCTGTATTGAGATGCATGCTATGCGGCGAGGAATGCATGTTGGACACATGTCTTACACTACAATCAGAAGTACCATTGGATGCAGATACTTTGTTGGGTCCAGTAAAGGCTCATGCATTGTGCTGTCCCCAGCGGCTACCTATCCTGATGACGGCATTCGTGGAGACTTCACCACTACGATTGAAGGGTAGTGAAGTACAGGATGAAAGCAGCATCAACCAGGTACGGCCTTCTGTAAGCAATGCTGATCAAAACATCACTGAAAGCGAACATGCGCACGACTGCATGGTAGCGACATTTTCCAACTTGGTCGAACTTTCACCTGAGGCAGTAAACAGTTTTTTTAAAAATCTGTCTGAAATGATGTTTTCACCAGAACAGAGAGAGTGACTATAAGCAAACGTGCACACAGCGTTCCCTGAACTCTGAATTTGGCATTCAGTTTTAAAAAACAAAGCTACTGACAATTTTTTCCTTCTTCCCTGAAAACGAAAACTTTTTTCCCAAATCCAAAATATTTACCTTTTGGCACTTATCTTCTGCTTAAAGTAGAACTATTCTTAGAGAACAGAGCTTCTATTTTTAGGAACTCTAGAGACAATAATTTACCTCAGCCTCTAGCATATTTACGAGTAAATGCATTTATATGTGATGAAGTGGTCTCGCACTTTTTCTTCTGTATTAAGAGCCATTTCATGTGTTATTTTCGCAAATCATTCATGCTGAGATAAAATGCGCATCCTTTTTTTGGTTACACTGCTTGAATGCATACAGTACCTTTACTCATTTTCGTGTCTTTCGAATATGCCTATTTTCAAATGCAAAAAAATGTATTTTGGGTGGTTCGGTATACACATGCACTATTAGTTATGTTTACTATTGATTAGGTTAGTAAATATGGACATGAATTCGTGGAGTGGGTGGAGTGTGTTTATATAGGGACCTGTATCGATACTCCAATTTCTGACCCTTGTCTGGTTATAAATCACTAATATCCATACAACGGCACAGAAACCAGTTTCATAAATTAGTCATAGCGCATGCTGTCACATTAAGCCAGCACTATTCCTCCAGCCCCCTAGAAAGCACACCGAGTTCTCTAAACAAACCAAGCCTCCGGCAAACCTGGGAAATCCCCACTGCTATTGTTTTGATTTCGTTCGAGAACTCCTGTAAAGAATGTAAGAACGACCAGTTCTTAATTGACGTCTTATGTCCATCCTTACATCAAACCCGGCACCTCTCAGGTATAAATATACCAACACTGCCCTAAGTAAAGACACGGTGGTGATGAGCTTGGAGCTGCGACTACTTGCCGGAGAGCCCAGCTGATGCGAGAGCCCACGGACGCTACCCCTCCCCTTTTGACGCGCTGAGGAAAAACGCTGCCTTTCCTCTTGCCGAGGAATCCATCCTCCAGCGTTTCCAGCTTGCCCTCGCGGGTAACTGGGATACCGAGTCCTGAGAAAGAGATACCAGACCTCCTGCCTTCTAAATCCCAGGTACTGAACTGACTAACCCCTTACAGAGAATTCTTGAGTCAGACTCTTGGCAAAACAAACTTAACTTAAACTGCTACTTACTTACTCCCTCCCATGTATTAGGCTTAGGTCAGGTACACCGGGGTAGGCGTAGTTAGAAGCACCAGTTGAGTACGATTAGTCAATGTATATATGTATGTATATCTTTTATCCATTTAAAAGTAACATATGGCTAAGAAACCATATCAATGCTTTTACAGTATTATTTTATAATCCTGCTTTTACTGTATGCATTTTACTTAACCATCAGTATTAAAATTGTAGCAATTCATTTCTCTTGTATGAGAAAAGAGACTGATCAATAAATAACACCTTTTATTGAAAACGCCCGTCTCTCCTTTTCTCTGCAATCTGGTGAAACTAAGTATGCACGTATTGACTGAGTAAAATAGCTGTCTTTTGTTTTCACACGACTCTAGAGATATACTCTTGATCAGGGAGAGCAAAGTTGTCATGTTCTATGGTTGTCAGAAACTAAATCCCTTCTTGTCTATCCAGGGAGGTTAAACTCCTCCTCGCCTATTCGAGAAAGTTTCTAGTGAACTCTGAGCTAGCTGGCACACAAAACTTAAGTCTAATATCGTCAGTAAAAGACCTAGTTAACCTCAGTCCTACGTCTACACTACTGAAGATATTATTCCAATGCGCAGAGCCTATTGGGAATATAGGAACTACACTACAGTCTCCCAATGGCTAGCCTCCATTTATGGAGCTAGCCAATGGGAGACAGAGGCGGGTCATCGATCCCACATAGAACTCATAAGGTTTTTTAGCGCATGCGCACTACGTGCGCACTTGCAGGCAAAACCTAAAAAGCAAAATAAACGCACAAATGCTACAATAATAAAGACTCATCTCACCTTGTTGTGCATGTGCTCCTCCCTCTTCTCTGTTGGCATCGGCAAAAAGCTGGGGCGTCGCAATGATCCTGTGAACAATTATACACGTAAATACAAAAGAAACACAAAATAAAACAGTAACTACTCTTACCTTGCTGTCCACGCAGTCCTCCCTGCTCTCTGCTTGCGGCACAAAGGGGCAGGGGATCACGACAATCCTGGAAAAAATAAACACACGAAAAAACATACTATTACCTTCCTCTGGCTCCCTCTTCTCCGAAGGCATCGGCGAAGGGCTGGGGCATAGAGACGATCCTGTAAACAAATACACACATAAATGCAAAATAAACACGAAATAAAAAAAGTAACTAATCTTACCTTGCTGTCCACGTGCTCCTCCCTGCTCACATTGCAAAGGGGCTCAGAATTGCAACAATCCTGTAAAAAATAAACACACGAAAAAACATACTTTTACCTTCCTAAGACTGCGCACTGCCTCGGTTGGTGCCGGCGTTCGTCAGGGATATCCCGAGGATAAAGGTTTGCGGATTCAATTAAAAAAGTGCATATTGTGAAATACAAAAAGCACTTCGTAACAGAAAAGGAAAAAATATTTCCACATCAAGATAAAAAAACAATATATTACACAATAATACACACAATGCTAAAAGTAAGAAAAAATACTCTTACCCTCCTGTAACTGAGCTCCTCTCTGCTCCTGTCACAAAACAGCTGGGGATCGCACCGAGCCTGCAAAAAATACACACATTAACAGGGCAATATTAAAGCACAAATGCTACAGTAATAAAGACTCATCTTACCTTGTTGTGCACGCGCTCGTCCCTCTTCTCTGCTGGCATCGGCGAACAGCTGGGGCATCATGACAATCCTTTGAACAAATATACACATATATACAAACGAAACACAAAATAAAAGCATATTTATACCAAAAGCACGTATGCTACAATAAAAAAACTGCTCTTACCTTGCTGTCCACGCACTCCTCGCTGCTCTATGCCCGTGTCGCAAGGGCAGTGTATCGCCACTCCCCCTGTTCTCTGTTGGCATCGGCGAAGAGTTGGGGCATCGAGATGATCCTGTGAAAAATGCACACATTAAATAAAAAAACACAGAAAAAAAAGAAAATGTATACAAAACTACTCTTACCTTGCTGTCCACACACTACTCCCTGCTCTCTGCTCGTGTCGCAAAGTGGCTGGTCTACTGTCTGCTCGCATTGCAAATGAGCCGGGAATCGCAAAGAGCCCGCAAAAAATAGACGCACATTAACAAAGCAAAAATAAAGCACATATACTCCAATAATAAAGGCTTGTTGTGCATACGCTCGTCCCTCTTCTCTGCTGGCATTGGCAAACAGCGGGGGCATCGCGACGATCCTGTGAACAAATACACAAATAAATACAAAAGACACACAAAAAAAGCATATTTATACAAAAAGCACATATGCTACAATAAGAACACTACTCATACCTTGATGTTCACGCACTACTCCCGCTCTGTGCTTGCATCGCAAGAGCAGTGACTCGCCACTCCCCCCAGTCCTCTGCTGGCATCGGCGAAGAGCTGGGGTATCATGACTATCCTGTGAAAAATACACGCATTAAATAAAAAATATCACGAAAAAAAAAGAATTTATACAAAACTACTCTTACCTTGCTGTCCACGCACTCCTCCCTGCTCTCTGCTCGCAGCGCATCGGGGCTGACCTGCTCTCTGCTCACGTCACAAAGGGGTTGGGAATCGCAACAAGCGTGGAAAAAATAAACACACATTAACAAAGCAAAAAAAATAAAGCTCATATGCTACAATAATAAAGACTCATCTTACCTTGTTGTGCACGTGCTCGTCCCTCTTCTCTGCTGACATCAACGAACAGCTGGGGTATCACAACACAATAAAAAATATTAGAGCACAGATTAGAATACAAAGAAACATGATACAACACCACACGCCCACTAAAGATAACAAATACGTCCACGACAGCCGAAAAGCAGACAAGCCAGTCCGGATGGGATGGACAAAAAGGAGAAAGGGCGGCAACAAAAAAAGCTCACTCTAAAAGAAAGATTCGAGTTTTACATAAATCATGACGCCAGGCAATCAAAAAGAGGGGCAGGGCTACAAGTCCCCTTCGGAAAACTCCTCTCTAACAATATGTCTCGCAGAGAGAGCAGCGCATGCGCGCTGCAATGCTAGGGGAAACCTAAAAAGAGGCACTCACCAGTCACCATGTCTTTCATATGGAGCTAGCCCGTAGTTTATACACATTCCTGCAATGTAAAAATCATTGGCTGCTTATGAGCTACATAAAATATGGAAAAGAAAGCCATGCAGATTTGTGAGGCATTTTGAAATTTGAAAATGGACACATACTTTTATTTTCCATGCGCAACAATTAAGTAAGCAAGCCATGAAACAGACATATCAGAAATGTGGTTCTTAATGAGAGCACATACAAAGAGAAACTTGCATAATCTTTCAGTCAGAGCCAGTGCAGAGTTTATACTTATTCCTGCAATGCATAAACCAGTGCCCACTTAGGTGCTATTGAACTAAAGTCCAGTAACTGCTTGTGTGTGCGCCTTTGCAGGACACTAGGTTAGTTTGCTTGTTGCAGAAAAAACTTGTACAACCCACAGGTCACAACTAGCTAGCAAGATTGCTCGCAGGGGTATAAGACTCTAGCGGCGGTCACTTTATCCATTATATGAAATGTACACCAAATGTGTGCCTAATTTTGCAGCTTGCCTTAAAACAGAAGCAATGTATAATATTTTAACAATTAATAGGTATACTGTTTCTGAATGATATGTGGAGGCGTGCACAAAAGGCCATCACATGCACCTTATATTATGGTTCTTCTGAGCCAATCTTTAAAGCAAAACTACAAAGCCCAGACTGCAGAGAGCTAATAACATTAGTGCCAAATTGGCTAATAGTGCCCCATCCTGACTGCTGGGAAGTACGAACATATGAGTTTGCAGTATAATATGGCAAGCATTTTTTAATAATTGTAAACCAAAGTTCAAAGCAAAAGTACAAAGCTCAAAATACAACATGCAATAAACATTAATAGCAAGTTTGGTGAAGGTGCCCTACCTTACTGCTGGCTGGGAACTACAAAAATATGAATGAGGGGCATAACATGCAAGGTCTTATGTTGTTGTTTGTAAGGCATATTTAAAAAAAAAAGGCAACATCACCATAAATCTTAACTACATTGTTGCGCACATAAAATAAAAAGTAAAACTGTGTCCCCACACACTGGTTCACAAATAAATTACCATTATAAAAACCAAATACATACTTAAAGTAAACAACACCAGTGTTATTTTGCATGTGCACAGCTGCTTTGTCTCCTTATATCATGTGAAGCTTTCAGCTCCTGGTCTTGGGTTGGACGCCCCGCAGGGGTTGTCAGACCACTGCGAGCTAGAGTATCTGCATGCTGGAACCTCAGTGCCTCTGGTCAGTGTGTCGGCCTGGAAGTCCTGGTCTCCTCTGCCTGTCTTAGCAAGATGTGATGCGTATATATACCTATAGGTCCCCCCCTGGGGTTATACCTCGCTGTAATACTTTGTCAGACTTAGGGTGACTTCCGTAATGAACTTTGTACATAGATATTATGCAGGAGATGTTAGCCCTGCTGTGCCTCCAAGAATCCTCAGGCATATTGTATGAAGTTTTAACCAGGAAAAATCCCAAATTCTGAATGCAGAATCGTATCTAGGTAAAAGGTCAGTCCCTAAGAACCGTTATGTATGTAATGTAGGGGAGAATATTGGTGAAGAGTTATGATGTTACCTGAGCCTATATAAGGGTACCTATATGGAATATAACAAAAGTAAACGCAAATTCTGTTCCAAATTTAGCTCCTCGCTTTAAAGCACATCCAATGTATAACATTTTAATTTTTAATCACTGTGTTTATTGTGAAAGTTTTATAAAGGAGGTTTGGCGGGCAAAAGGTCATGACGTATGCTTTCCATAGAGCAATATTTAATGTACAAAGTATTTTTTCTCTGTTTTAAGGGGTATGGAAGAAAGACAACTTCACAATAAATCTTAAATATATTGTTGCCCACCTACAATAAATATTAAAACTGTGTCCCTACACATGCTGGTTCAAAAATAAATGAACATTCTAAAAGCCAAATATATACCTAAATTAAATAACTCGCAGTGTTAACTCTCTTGTGCACAGCTGCTATGTCTCCTTATGTCCTGTGAAGCTTTCAGCAAGTGCTAGGTTAAGGCATTAAATATCCTATGCTCACTTTCTCCGTCACAAAAATAGAACACGAACTCTGTTCCAAATTTTGCGGCTCGCTTTGAAGCACAACTAGTGTGAAAAATGTGGACAGTTAATAGCTGTGTTTGATATAAGAGTTCTGTGAAAAGGAAGGGCAAAATCCTTCGGATGCTCTCATTCTGCCATTTCTACAATGTAGCAGCACTTTCGTTTCAAGTTGCCTTCACTACTAAAATAGATATATTAAGCTGCCAAGCCCTTTATTGTTGGTATTAAAAAAACAGCAACAACACAATAAAGCACTGCTATGTTGTTGCACACAGAAAATAAATAAGAAAAGTGTGTGTCCTAAAACAGAAAGCTTGTTTAATGGCTGTAAAGCATTTGACTAAACCTTTATGTATTTTTAAAGTATGGAAAAAGGAAGCCACGCAGCTTTGTATGTAGCAGTACAATCCTTGCAATTTGAAAATATCTAAATTGAAAATAGTCATGAATTTTATTTCCGCAAAAGTAATTTGTGGACATACTTGAAAATGAAATACATAAATAAATTGTATGCTCCAACATAACTCCACCCGTCCAAAAAAAAGCAACACCAGTTTGTCGAAAGAAACTTTTAATTATTAAAACAAAAGTCTAATGTTGCCTATAGGCTGTTTTTGCACTGTAATCTAATTGAAAAGTTTTCCCACTTCTTTGAATATCACACTTTTTGGAAAAACAGGGAACAGTGCGCCTAACCTGTCTGGATTATTGTGATACATTGGAATTTTTGGTCGACATGATGTGAAAGGAAACTGAGACTGGATAATCAAGCGCAAATGAGGCTTGTAGTAAGGATAGTTATATTTCTGTCTGCAACATTTGTGGATTGCACATTGACAGAGTTGCCAGAAACAGGGGGATGCCAAACTTCCCACACAGACTGTAAGTCACTGCTGAAGCTGCCAAGCTATGTAAAAAATGTTTTTCAGATACTACAGGAAAAAATAAAAAAAGTAAATGTCAACTGAAATTTTTAACAAATGTCGAAATGTGGTAAATAGAACACATTAGTAGGCTAAAACGTTTTTAAATTGGGTATTACGATGGTTACAGGCAGAAAAACATTGCACTGTAACTGATTTTATATCCAAAGCAGTGCAGAGTAGCTACTTTTTGTACTTTCATTTCATCTTTATTTCACATTTAAATAAATGCATGAATTGTACGTAAAAACTTGGATAAAACAGATCCAATAAAATCATCATATCAACCATGCAAGGTTAATAAATATTGTAAAGTCCAATAGGAAGTTGATAAAAACAGCAATGCAGGTACAGTTAGATTCATCAGTGGGGACTATAGAATGCACACAAAGATACAACCTCAAACAATAAACATTACAGGCCCTTTTATATATAACTCCCTTATGGTGTAATGTTGAACTTTCTAATCTTTAAAATGGGTAATAATAAAGTTGTGGTCACAAAGCACACATATGGAGCTTCCAGTGATTGAAGAGTTTCACAGGCCTGCTTGTGCGAGTGTAGGCACCTTCCCCCTTCTTATAGATGGGATGGCAAGGGGACAGTTTTACCTATAACATTAAAGGCTGTGGTCAGGAAGGGGACCCACAGGAGTTTGTTGGGTATAAAAACGTCCAGTGGTACCCCATCGGGTCCAGGTACCTTCAACTCAGGTGTTGTGACAGCACCCTGTCTACTTAATCAATAGAGAACTCCAATACTGAGTATGCATAAGAGTATGGCACCGCTGTCTCCACAGGTATATCGGGCTGAGCCTGGAATATATTTAGAAAATGAGTTAGGCAGGTGTCCTCGCCTATGTGGAGGCCCAGCGAATGCTCGCTGTCCTCCTGGAAGAAAGGGCTGTTGACCACTTTCCAGAAAGATTAACTGTCTTTGGATAGTGAATGTAATCTCAGGTTCTCCCAGCCTTCCATGGAGATCACCCTTTTTCTCTCCAGCCTGGTGGTTTTATGAGCGGCCCTAAGGTTTCTAATATGTTTTTGATCTCTGGGTCGTAGTTTGAGGGTGTTACATAGGCTCACTGAGGGTTGTGAGCATTCTGTTTCAAACCACTGGGGGGGGGGGGGGGTGAGGGGGGGAGGGTGCGGGGAGGAGAAGTAGTTTTAGAGGATTGGCAAGTTAGCAAATCTATTATGAAAATTAAGATACTACTGAAGGCTTCCATAATTTGACTAACATTAGACAATAGATCTAAGCATACACAGATCACCTGGTATGAGCAGGACACAATTTTGGACATCAATAAAGTGGGCTCTGTGTTCTCCCATTTTAGAGTATAGCCGTTATTTCTAGATGAAATTGGTTTGGGTACGCATTTCACTCCCACTTTTTAGGGAGGCACCATTTAAGCATACAATATAGCAAGGCATAATCGCTAAATTCAGTCAGCGCCACCTCAGAAATCTTAAGACTTCTACTCGAGACCGTAGAAAACAATGTGAAATCAATACATGAATTGGACCCTGACCGGTAAATGGTTGCTGCCATTTGGCCTGTACTGGTGTATCCTAGGTTAGCGATTTCCAGGTCACATGCCATCATCAGATTGTTTAGGGCATTACCATAGGAGTGTTGGTTGAAATGGTCGGTCAGGTAGCCCTTTACATCAGTTACCCCAAATATGCTTGGGTCGGTATTCTTACAGATATGGGTATTGAAATTGCCAACCCAAACAATGAATACCGATATAGCATGGTGAAAAAGCAATTCCTCCATAGTGAGCCCCAGTTCTTCGACCGCTGCTGCTGAATTTGTAAAGTTATTGTTATAGAAGTTTATTAGCAGTAAGTCTGGGGACTTCCGTCCTCTGGCTACTACTATATGGAAATAAACTGAGCTGTTCACAAAGTCTACCTTGTCAATTTGGATAGTATTAGCAATAAATGTTATTAAGCTCCCTTTTGCACTGCCTGGATTAGAAAGAACTGCAGAGGTAAAGAAGGAGCAGTAGCCATTTAGGAAACAAGGGTTCTGTCCCATGTTTCCTGTAAGCAGATAATACGGATATTCCTCAACTCAGATTCCCAAGCCATTTTGCCTTTTTTTTTTAATACTGAGGGCGGCTATATTCATTGAAAGTAGTGTAAGCCCATCTAAGTCGGGCTGGGGCTAGGGCTCCCCCCTTTGGGCTATGGATAACATGCTGGAGGGATTGTGTGCGTTAAAATTTATAGTAACCGGGTCTTCTGTCCCATCAGCCCCCCTCGCCCTAGGTTGTGCTCTATGATCTCCGGACTCTAGTGACCACGAGCTGCTGCTCCACCGATTTTTTCCCCTCTTGGACAACGCTCGGCTCTCAGGGTATAATGCAGCTACAATGTACTGTAGAGGCCAGGTGGCACTCAACATCCCTTTCAACTTTAATTCATTGAAAACCAATCCTCTCATTTACATCATTCACACATAGTCTCAAAGCATTTAACTCAGTGCGGGAATAGGGCAGAGACCATACCTCTGGCCTCCATCATCTCCCGCACCAGTCAATGGGGTGACCGAGTTGGTTGACCCAGTGCTGGTGCCAGGGTACTGAGAATGCTGTCTGGGAGCAGGCCCACCAGCCACTGGCATGCCCCAGGATAGAAGGGGCAGCCTCGGCAACCACCATCTTGGGGACTCGGTGTCAGTTTCTCCAGACAACCCCTCGTCCAGCTCCTCCTGGTCATCACCCTGCCCTTCTTGAAGTAGTTGCCCATTTGAACCAGGATACATTTCGGGCTTGTGTGGCCTGGCCTGTCTGGACGGTGACCATAGTGTCCTGAATGTCCACAACATTCCAAATTTCCTTTTCAAAAGACATATGGAACTACCACCCAGGGTGGCGGTCATGCATGACTACCTGATCACCCACAGATCGCGCGGCAGTACCGGCTTGCAGGACCTGTCTGGCATTGTCGTTCATGTGCCTCCTTTTCTCCTGAGCTGCTTGTATGTCAAGGGTCTCGTACTGCCAGGTACACCCTGCTTGGATGCTGTCTCTGGTAGGCCTCCGAAGCAGCAGATCCATGGGTGTACAGGTCATTGTGCTATGTGGAGTTTGCCAATATCCCAGCGGGATTGGTGGAGGCAACACTCAGAATCTTCACCCTACTTAACCCCTATGCGAAGCACTAGGTTCAACGTGCGCATAAAGCTCTCTACCTCCCCATTGGCTTGACGCCAATGTGGCGTCACTTTTCTGTCTGTGATGTTGATCAGCGATAGGTACTCCTGGAAGTCCTGCCCTTTGAATGGGGGCCTATTGTCAGTTTTTACCTCTTCCAGGGAGCTCTAGGAGTGCAGAAAAAAATTCTTGAATTGACTTCACTTTAGAAAAAGCATTGGACTTTACCAGCTAAACTACCGGATACTATGTGTGCCTGTCCACAATCACCACTGTAATCCGGACATTCTGAAAAGCTCCCAAAGTCCATGCTGGCTCGGGTACAAGGTCTTAAGGTCTACATACATACTACAAATTAATATACATGTAAATCCTGTATTTACATAGTATAGATTTTTTCATAACATAATACTTTGAACTTTGTTTGACATTAACAGTGTATAAAAATCCAACTCTTTGAAAAAAATCTGTCGAAGTATGCGATGGCTTCTTGACTGGCCCGATGCATTTCGGGACATAAGGACCCTTCTTCGGGGGCCTCTGTTAATAAAGAACATAATCAGAACCACCTGAATTCTAATTCAGTGCGTTCATTCCACTCCGATGTAGTGTCGGTCCTTGTCAAGGCTCTCAGGGGTTCAGACAGGGTGTCCAAGTTTGGATGAACTGGCCACAGTAAGTTGCCACCCCAAGGAAGCTCCTCACCTCTTAGGCAGTTTAGAGAATCGATATTTTCCGTATGGCTTCCAACTTACTTGGGTCCACCCTCAGCCCCTCTCACAAGAACACATACCCAAAGAATTCAATCAAGTCTACATAGAAAGAGCATTTTTCCTTGTGCAGTTTCAGTCCACAGTCCGCAAAACGCTTAAGCTTTGCCCTGAGCCATACATGATGTTCATCGATAGTGTCTGAGAAGATCAGGAAATCGTCACAGATATTTAAAACTCCTACAAGGCGAGAGAGGGTTTCACGGATGGTGTTTTGAAAAACACCTCTGTCACAGAGGATTTGCCAAAGTTTAACCTCCGGTACCTCCTAAGGCCCACAGAATAAGTTATATATAGGGCTCCCCGGTTTTATGGTAAAAAATTATTTTACTTTTCCGCATATCTACTGGTGTTTAAGCCTCTTTACTTTGTATCCCCTTACCTATCAATCCGCAGAGCTATTAGCAAGCTTTTAAGGTAGAGAGTATTTAGTATCACTCAAAAAGCAATTTCCATTTTTATCCACATTTAAAAATAAATACAGACAAGGAAACAAAAGGATTCCTGACTGTATGTATTTGTAAAAATCAGTAAAAATGGAAAACAGGGAGTCCGAGTTATATAGCAGCTAGCTGGTTCCAACTCTAGCAGGTGGTAACCGACATTGAGGTCAAGTTTAGAAAACCACTGTGGGCCTTTCTTATCTGCCACAATGTCATCCATAGTTGGGGTAATATGCCGTTCATGTCAAATGCCCTTATTTGGAAGTCACATGTTCACAAAGAGCCGAATGGCCTGCAGGTTGCTTTCGTTTGGGTGTGATTACCAGGTCTGAGACTCAGGGTGTGGGGCCAGTGACAATCCCTTGTTGTTCTAGATTCCACAGCTCCTCTTCCAACAGTGGCCGGAGGTGGAAGGGTACCCTCCGGTGGTGGAGCACTGTGGGCCTCACTGTCATCAATGTGCAGCCGCACCTTGGTGTTCTTAAGCTGATTGCAGCAACTTGCGACTCCTGGATTTGCCTTGTGAAAAAGACGAGCCCCATGGGGCAGCCCAAGAGGGTGCCAGTGTCACCTTTTGTGACGTGGAAACAAGCCTGTGTTGACCTTCCTTCACTCAACACTACCATTTTCACTACTCCTACCAGTGGCAGTGGTTCTGTGCCTCGGTAAGTGGATAATCTCCCTCTGGTGGGAGCCAGGTTAGGCATGGAGATATCCTGCTGAGCTGGGGGAGTGTCCATGATGCTGACCAAGGCTCCAATGTCGATTAGGGCCCTCACAAATGCGCCTCCAAACTCCACAGTGCACATGGACGGCGGATGCTTTCGGTTGCCTTCTTTGCTCGCAAAGGAGACACTATCATTGTCGTCACCAGGATTGAATCTCTGTTTGCCCCCTGATGAATAGTTCTCTGGCTTCTTCTCTACAATTGACAACTTTCACAGGGCCACTTCCAGCTTGCCTTTGTCTGCCGTTTTTGGCCCCATCCCTTTGCTCCGGCACACTTTGGCAAAGTACCCCTTGAATGGGCCAGACATCTAGCGTTTGATGCTCAAGGCACAGTTGCCACATCTGTTCTCCAGTTGTTGTGGACTGTTCGTGGTACGTTGCACGTGGGATATCTCTGGATAGCATGCGCTTGCTCTTCCTTTACCTTCAAAATACGAGCTGCACCAGGTGGGGTTGTGCCTCTCGCCAGAGCCACCTCCATGTCATTGGATTGGCTGTTCACCAGCTCATGTGACTGGTCCAGGACCAGAATGGCATCCAGGGTGATTCCCAGCAGACATAGAATTAGCCGTCTCAGGACTGCAGCCCTGCAACCCAGTATCAGCTGCACCCTAATCTGTTTGGTTTGGTCAGGGTTGACACATGTACTCGCTATTTCCTGAGGTCTTGAGCCCAAAATGTCCACGGACTCGGTAATTCTCGCTTCGGTGCCTACTCAAATCACAGGTTCACATTCTGCAACTCTGGGCAATAGCTTGCTTAATCTCCACTACGGCCCCCCGCGGCGGGATGCCTGGCTTTCACCTTGAGGAACCCAGTAGGGGCTATCTCACAGGGAAAAACCAGGACGGGTTCCCAATGCAAAGCGCTTTGAGACCTGGCGGTGATATTGCGCTATATAAAAACCCATCCATACTTAGAACACGTCCACTGACTCATCCTCCATTTGTCAAGCTTGTTGCAGCTTAAACCGCTCATAGTCTGGGTTAAGCTGAGAGTCAAAATTCCAGTTCAAAGCCGCAATGGCATCATCAAAGTCTGTGTCATTACCCATGTTGGACAGTTTTTAGGTCGAGCATTCGAAACCTCTTGTATATACTTTAGTATATACTTATTATATACTTATATGTGTATGTAGTTTGTGGGCTCTGGAGATCAGCCCTAGGAATTGTCTGCTTCCGCTTAGGGACTTTTTTTCTGTTCAACTGCCTCTATTTAACTTACTTGATAGAAAACAATCAGTAGAGGTCAGTAAAATACCAGAATCACTTTAGCACTCTCTAGATTCCAGTCCAAAGAAATTGTCTTTCACGAGCACCCGTAAACACAAATATTTTTATCAAATCTTGTATTTTTAGTAATATGACCACCGAAGGCTCTGGAGATCAGCCCTAGGATTTGTCTGCTTCTGCTTAGGGACTTTTTTTCTGTTCAACTGCCTCTATTTAACTTTCTTGATAGAAAACGACCAGCAGAGGTCAGTAAAATACCAGAATTGCTTTCTGCTGAAAGATTTTCTTTTTTTTCCTGGCAACTGCCTCTATTTACCTTAATTGATAGAAAAAGACCAGCAGTTTTCAGTAAAATACCAGAATCACTTTAAGATTTTCTAGATTACAGTCGATAGAAATTGTATTTAAGTGATATGACCACCGTAGGCCCTGATTTTATATTAAAAACAGAGCTTTGGACTATACTGTTTCTCGCTGAAAGGCAATATTTCTCTCCATGTGTTCCCATACCTGGCTTGTCATGCAGTTTGGTGCTTACTTTCCCTCCATGTTAAGGAACAGTAGATGTTTCAGCACCCAGGCTAATGTGCTGCATAGTTAAATACATATAAGGTCCCAAAGGCGCGACCGATTGCATTGCAAATGCTTGTTCAAACTGGTCGTATATATTTCCGCTCCTCTAAAGTGAAGGAACAGGGACCTCTTTACTGCCCTTTCTGTTTCATGAGTGAGGCAGAAGTAAAGTTGCAGCTTTCCAACCCAGAAGCACCACCATGGTGCGGTTGTCTCCAGTACCCTGAACTGCGGTAATGCCAGGCTGCCCCGGGCCACCGAAGGGGGCCACCTACGAGGGCGGCCACCCTTAGTGCCACACGATGGCACAGACTCAACTGCAGTCTAGTGTTGGGGACCTGTAGGGTCCCTGGGTGACAACACTTCCGTGGGGGAAGGCGGGGTGTGGGGGAAGGGTATAATTACCTTTGCCGCCATTGGAGCGCCCTCTTTGTTCCCGGACGTACCTTGGAACAGTCGCCCTCCTCCTGCCTCCTGCCTGGCCGTGTAATCAGACAAGCTTACTCAAATTCCGAAACACTCGGGGGACACCAGCTCAAAGCTCCCCGAGCAACTCCAACCATGCACAGCCTCCGACCATCAAAAAACCCCACATACGCTTGGTCAGCAATGCAAAACCAACACAGCTGCATGCACCATACTCAACTTATGCCCTCCAAACAGCAGCAGCACGCGGGGGGTCGAGCCCCCCCCTCGCCACTATTCATCCTATGGCCCGGTGCTTCTCCTGGGTATAAACCGGATCACCATGCCTGACACGACCGGAGCTGAGCCAAAGTGGCCGCCACTCTCCCCGCCGACTTCAGGTCCACACATCCGACATCGCGCCTGCAGTGGAAAACAAAAGAAAACATATTACTGGCTGCTGGTGGCCCGGTTTTCAGAATAGGTGTGTTAATGAAGGTGCGGGCATGGGGTTGGGCGTCTGCGACTCCTTCTCTTCGGGCGCCCCAGGCAACTTTCTGTGGGTGTGTGCCTCAGTGTGGTGAAGCGAGTCTCGGGCTCCCACCGCGGGATTTCTTGGTAGGCTAAGGCCTTTGCGTTCCGTAACTTAGCTGTTGTCATAGGGGATTTATATTTTGTGTACACGTTTGCGAATATGGCGCCCGCGTGCCCGAGCACCCTCCCCTCGGGGCCACAAGCTTTGGACAAAATAGCGCCCACGTGTATGAGGAGCGCCCCCCCCCTTTCCCCCAAGTGCCATGAGCGGTTTATTTGGCGCCCAATTTATTGGGAGTGCCCGTATTAGACACCGTGCATGTGGAGGCAGCATGTTAGAAGAGATTTTGTAGATATTAACCGCTAGATTGTAGTATTGACCGCGCCGCCAGGGTTTTAATGGCGGATTTTCTCCAATGCTGTGGGTGCAGAATAATAGGTTTGCGTTTGTTCTCGCATGACGATTCTGGAAGGAGAATGCAACTTTTGCGATGACATAGATTAAATCATTTAACCCATTCAAGGTCCGCAAGTAGCGCGCTCACCGCGACCGCCCGCTGGGTCCCTGGGTTGGCACGTTATCCTATACCTAGGTTTTGGCCCGCTTGTAGTTCTCTGATGTGCACAAATTTCTGTTCAGATAGAGTGTTCATCGTGCCCCCGCTATGGTTTCTCGTTTGGGTTTGGAACTCGCAGGGTGGGCGATTCCCTCCTCTGCTCCCGGGGGCTGGGATCGGAGCGTCACGGCAGGCTGGTGGGTCGGACCGCGTGGTTGCTGCCAGGTATGGGGATGAGGCAGTCACGGAGGCCCGGATTTTGAATTGTGCAGCGGGAGTGGGGCCGGTCCGGTGCCAGCGGCTACAGTAGTGCTTAGTTGAAAGGGTGGCTAGTCATTAAATGTATTTCTAGCCCGCATGCTAGTGTTCAGGAGGTTACCTGGACAAGGCAGGGCAGCATTTTAGGTACACGTATGATAATGAGTACGATGGCTCCCCGTGGCTCCCTTTTCTGATACTGGGGCAGGCTCTTTAGCGAGGGGGGATTACACGCCCTGGGTACACCGCCTTAGGTTCACAGCAACTGCAGCGCTGCTTGTGGGGGGGATGCCCTTTTAGTAAAGTTGGTTTGAGGAGTTGTGAACAACTTCAGTAAGGGCAGTGCATGTGTTGGGATGGTCACCGGGCCAATTTCATTCTAATTTCAGAGGAGCTCCAGGGACCTCTGAGGCACAATGTTTAGTCACTTGCCGCCGTTTAAAAAAAAAAAAAAAAAAAAGGGGGTTTGTTTTGATTAGGTCTCGGTGTGCATAGAGCGGAGAGGATGTGGCCTTACTGCGAAAGCGGTCCAATTCGACGCGGGGGATCCGGTTTGAGTCTTTTATTGACGCTCCGCATGCCGCTGCAGTAGGACAATCTGGTGCTCACTCTTATTAATCCGTTTTAATATAGCGCGGACGTTACCCGAAGGGGTCAGAGCGCTTCACAATAGGACCAGAACTGATACATGAGAACACTAAAGTGAACACATTACAAAGCAAACGCTAAGTAACATGAGCCAAAGGGGACAAAAGTGAGCAAACAAATGCAAGAGGTGGCAAACGGTGCATTACAGGAGGAAAAAGTGACATGCGTGCAAGTTACAAAAGTGTATAAAGTACAAGTAGAGGAAAAATTTTGCAATACTTGGCAGACACTCAAACACAAGAACATACGTTACGTAGGCAAGGGTGGCAATTGTGCAAGTATTGAAAGCAAACTCTATGTAAGAGGTAGCTAACAGTGCGTAACAAAAGAATAGTGACGTGTGCATGTTACAAACGAGTACCACACACAGGTAATAGGGTAATACTGCAATAAATGGCAGACTCGCAACCACAAGAACACAATGGGAAGGCACTTCCATAGTCAAGGGGAATAGAATTTTCTATAATAAACGGTCTTCCTTCAGTTAATAGAGAGGGCGTGAATTAAAGTTGGAAGTGTCTTTGAAGGAGGAGAACTTTGGGGTCAGTTTTGAGGGCCTGGAAGGAGGAGTTTGTTCTGGGTGGAAGAGTAAGGAAAAGAGTTAAGAAGTGATTCTAAATCACACACATAAAGTGCAATGGTCACTACTAGACTTAGCATTTGAATAATTGACTTTGTTTCAACACACTACACTACTGCTTCAAGCGCTGGAGGTATTCAAGTATTTGCCCCACCGAACCCCTTACGAGAAGGTAATGTGGACAGCCTAGTTCTCGTAACTGACAAACAGGCTTGGCCTTGGGAGCGTGGGGGCATTGATGGCCCCTGTCCCATTGCAGAGAATTCATATTGGTATATGAGGGGTGCAGGGCTTCTAATGGATGTGTTATGTCTCAATTGCAGGAGCCACGCTGGAGAACCGCCCTACTCACATGGGGTCACATGCTAGTGTCTGGGACAACCAGGTTCTTCCTAGGTGTCATTACTGTCTCTGTCGGAGACCGCGCTATTGCTCTCCTCCCTGCCGGCCGGTGCAGGGGGGGGGGGCGCGCGAATGTTTCGTTCTTCGTGCGCCTCGCGCGGGAGAGCACAGGTTCCAACCCATTAGCAAATGTAACTGTAACAAGTAGCGATAACTCAAGGGTACGTCTCGTGCCTATGGGTGTGAAGGCTCTCACAAGACAGGGGTTCGAATCCTGCTATTGCCGTCATGGTAACCTAATGTGGTAAATTTTGAAGCTGCTTTTACGCAACGGGGGGCGCAAACTTTCCGTTCTCCTTGCCCTTCGACGGGGGATCAGGCGCAGGGCATGGATGGATGTTTTCTCTCATAAAACAACTGATTAATCTGGGCAATTTGTTGATTTACTGGGCAATAATTGGTGTGTTCCCTCGGTAAGCAATGGCAGAGTGGGCAAAGCATGCATCCCCTGTGACAAAATTGATATGCGTTTCCTTTTAAACATCTGGTGAGTCTTGGAATACCATGCATCCCATGGGCAATGATTGAATGTGTTCTTTTATCCAGCAACTGGTGCTCCAGTAAGGGGTTCTGATCCTGGCGATCGAGTTAGCAATAGGCTTACCTGTCAATGCTGGTTAAGGGCTGTTTTCATGGATTTGTTCTCACTTCCAGAAATGCACGGGTTTCGTTCTATAATGGTCAAACCACGCCTAGCAGGCTGGCCTGCCAGGGCTCGGAGCAGATACAGGGGAAGAACACACTGGGGCCAGTGTGTGGGGTTCTGGGTCAGCACGCCCGGGAATGGAGTGTAACCTTTTTTCTAATTTTAAGACAATCGGATCAAGAACACAGGCAACACTCTGAGAAGGACAGGTGGGATCGGAAGCAGGAATAGCCAGGACGTCTCCGGGCTCGGAGCCTGAATGCTGTTCCTGGTTAAGTGCTCTTGGGGGACAAGGTGACCACCCGGTTCTTACTTCTTGTAGGGAAGAGTAGAAGCAGTGTTAAGTGTGGCAGTTGTGCAAGTGCCATGACATCCTTACACCTCAGCCACAGTTGTGCGCAATTACCTCATGCAACTACTGGCCTTAGCTAATAGGTGACAGAAGGGGTAACCACAAGGGTAGATGGGCAAAAGATTTGTATGGTACTCATTGTGGGGGTGCACAGGGGTCTTTTCCTGAAGTTATCTGAAGATCAGTACTTGTGACACACTATAGGGTTTGCACACAGCAGGGGAGAGGGCCTGTCCAGGTGGTCAGGGGCAACGGTATGTCAAGTCTGGACTTCCGTAATCGCGGCTAGGGCCCGCCAAGATCATGATGGACAATTTCCTTCGGCCCAGGGCATCCTTTTAGCCGTAAGGAGGCCTGGTTTGCTTCTTTTTGACACACTGCGAGTGGGATATAAATGGGTCAGTTCTGTTGGGTCGAATGCTCCGTTGGGTAGAGCTCCTTAGGGTAAGGCGTGAGCAGCATGGACCTGGGGTAGCCAGCTCAGGCTTGCTCCTGGGTTTGTAAAGTTGATGTGATGGGCCAATGGGTGCTGCACCATGAGTAAATGATATAGTACAGCATCTAGTTTACCAGTTCTGTATGGGACCATCATTAGCAACAACAGCTGCGCACATGGATAGCAGTATAGCCTCTTTTAGTTCGCCCAGGGTTGGGGCGGGCAAGGTCATCAGCTTGGCAGCCGGAAACGGAGTACAGAAAAATAATATCCGGGACGGAGCAATGCGCACTCGGCAGTCAGGCAAGCTATGTTTCAACAGAACCCTGATATACTGTCGGGAATAAATGCAAGGGTATGGGCTACACATAAATAGGCCTTTCTGTGTGCAGGGGGCGCGAGTGAGCCATTCCCAGGAGGGTGCGATTGGCCTTGACAGTGCTGAAATGGAGGGGATGGAGCTCTGATAGGGACATCCCTTGAGCACAGTTTGCAGTCATAGTTGAGAGATTCAGGGACATTACTGATACAGTTCACAGGCCTGTAGAGCGGCAGAACTGATAGGGGCTTTTGGTTGCTGGGCAGCACAGCTGTCCAGAGGAGGAAAGGACATGTCCTTGCTTGATCTGAGGGAGGCCTTTGAATGAACAGGCTGTAGGTAACTAGGTCTATGGCGGTGGGGGGCCCTGGGGTGACGGTGGCCACACCCAGTGCTGTGGCGGAATTACAGGGCGATCCAGAGGCTGTAAGGTACAGTAAGGGTACCCTCTGCAGGAGCACAGTAAGGGTACGAAAGCAAAAAATCCACAGGGAGGTCATCACTTTGGACTCTGGAGGAGCAACGGGGCTTTGAGGTTGATGGGATTCACCTGCCCAAAGTAGGAATAGACCTATTTCTGCTAGAATAAGATGAAGCATTGGCAGCAGCTGGTTGTAAGTGAAGGGTCAGTATAAGGTTGGGGGGCCCTGGGGCAGCGGGGGCCACACCCAGAGGCATGGCAGAGTTACAGGGTGATCCAAAGGCTGTAAGGTACAGAAGAGTACCCTCTACAGGAGCACAGTAAGGGTGCTAAAGCCAATTATCCCCAGGGAGGTCCTCGCGGGGGATCCTGGAAGAGCGACGGCACCCCGTTAATCCTACGGGCAGTTGTGGACCTGAGCAACCGGGGGTTTCCTGCAACTCTCCGCCCCCCGTAGCGGTGAGGGGCGTGAGTAAAGGGTGGACTGGAGGTCTGCCGGTGGAAGGGGCTATCCCTTCCCCCAAATTGACAACACCCCGCGGTTAATACCACTGGGGTGTAATGGCTCATCAGGTGGGCAGGTAGCGAGCGGCTGCCTGCCCCTGGAATCGCCCGTAAGATAACCCAACTTGTTGGCATATTGTTATGCAAATAAACCTGCAACAACTTTCTCCACCAAACAATTGTGTTGTGTCTGTTATTCGGTTATTGTTGTGGGGGGGCTGGGGTATGTGCCGATGTTGGCACTATGCCTTGACCAATGAGTGGGCATAGGGAGCCGGTGGCGGTGGAGCAAGGTTCCTCCTGCTGCTGCTTTCACATAGTGCGAACTTTGCCCTGCAGGCATAATGCCTTCCCAAGGGTTGAGCTACTGCGCAGAAGGACACTACGCTGGGGTCGCAGTGGTGTCTCGTTTTACAGCACCTCCCCTCTGAATGTCTCTTAGACGGTGACAGCGGTGCCCACTGATGGGCAATTTTTGTCCAGCAATTCGGAAATCCAGGATGCTGCTTCCCAGACCGCTGAGCCGGCCCCTGTTACGTGATCGCCAACAATGCTCTCCCCGGCAGGCAAGGCATGGTGGACAACCCTATTACTATCTCGGGACACAAGCTAACCTGGATTTCAGAGGTGGTAGTGCGGTGTACGCACGCACCAACAGGGGGCGCTACTCCGTATTCTTCGGCAGTGCAGAAGCCCACACGCAGCGAAATGGAGGAGGGCCCCTTAGGTATCGCATTGACTGAAGACAGCAGGGGAGCCCTCCATGTGAGCCCAGCAGAAGCAGCAGATGGGGGCCGAGGCACAGGCCCAACTGCAGGCCTGATGAAGCCACTCAGTGTGCCGCGCTTCACTGGCAGCCCTCAACACCGCAGGTGGGGCTGCAGCAATTGCAGCTGCAGGTTGCGGCAGTCCTCCCCGCCAATGTTGTGACTACCCCCAGCCCTGGGGACAAAAGCAGGCTGCCGGCAGGTAACGTGCTAAATAATGCACGGATATCCATTGTACTGGTGTATTGCGAGTGACTTAGCGCAGCCACTTCATCCTTTATTTACCTCATCGGACCGTGCCCAGCCCTCGGGATGTAATGCCACTACAATGTATTGTAGAGGTCGGGTGCCACCCTACATCTTAGACCTCTCTCATTGTATTTTGGAGGATTTTTACTGGCCATTAAGTCCTTTGTTCATAGTACGCATTTTAGTACTTCGGTTTTGTTTTTAATACTGATATGGCTTTTGAAAACTACCACACACCCCTTTCACCGCTTTCCATTCATTCACTTCCGGAAGTGTTTGTTTTTTATCTTTTTGTTCCTTGCCTTCAGTTGGCTGGCCGCTCTGTCACTTCAGCTGCGTCCTGTGCAGTCTCCCACAGTCTTCTCCATGGCCCACTTCTATGGTTTCCGAGGCAGGCAGTGCAGTCACATTCACCGCACTGTGTGGCAGTGGTGACATCACACGTTGTATTACTGACAACACAGGAGCTCATTGGGTCTTGCTTGCACTGTCAGTTACACTGTAAGTGTGACATGGTCTCTGCAGGTGTTAAATGAAAAGAGGAAGCATCTACTGTCTCTAGTCGGAAGTTGGAGAGAGGATGAGTGCAGCCCCTAGCAGAAAAAAAACAACGGCCTCCAAGGGCATTAGCCCACGGGGGATTGCAAGGTACAAATGCATGGCCTGCATGGGGGTGCTCATAATTCCCAGTTTTCATTATTGTCCTTTACTGTCCCAGCTATGCTTCATTATTTGCCAACTAGACATTTATAAGAACTTCATTACTATCCTGTGCATGGGAGCTACGAACAATGTAAATGGACTAAGTGCTACTGATGCTATTTTGCAAGTAATGCTGGGCTCCCCCCTCACTGACTCTTCCCAACCCCCTGCTGGCCCCACCTATACCGACCTTGCCCTCTTGAGGCTCAATAGACATCTTTCTGGTTGTTTGAATTCTTTGTCTACAACTAAGCAAAGTAGAGGCTGTTTAGCTAAGTTGCTTTAGATGGGAATTCTGTACCTAAAACTCGTTCCTATTTCGTCACACACGCTGGTGTATATTTCAAGGGCCACTTGTTATAAATGGAGGTACTCTTTCTTCACTGCTCTGCTCTGCACAGGGAAGTAGCTCTGCCTATTCTTGTGTTTTGGTCACTCAGGGAGCAAGGATTACCTAGGGCTGTTTGGTCTTTAAGATACTTTAGCTGACATTGCCATGTGCGTGGGGAGGCAGGTAGATATGAATTTGCTTCTATCCTTTTCCATATGAATAAGTTCCACTGTATTTGAGGTTATCAGTGTAATCAGTCTTAGTTGTGATAAAACCTAGAATAGATGACCCGTTGGTAAATTCTTTTAGAGTAATTCCCACTATACACTGGACTTATGAAATGAAGTCCTAGATGAAGCCAGCAGTCGCTTGCATGGTCTTGTATGTAAGAACCCTTTCTGTGAGGAATGAGAGTATGTTTAGAGGGTGCACTGAAACCTTGTGCAAGGTTTCTTTGCAGTGGAATGCTATGCACCTGCAGGCACATTCCAGGCCAGCCACAGTATAGTGTGTCCAGGAAACTGAAAGGTACATTGTATCTTTTTTATCAGGAGCAATGAAGGCGGCCACTGATTACAACTGGCCTGAGTTTGTATAAGTGATTATGCCAGTATGGGTAAGTCAGAGTCTGGAGAGGAAGTGCACGGTATGTGCTCTGTGAGTATGATCTTGCATGAAAAGGTTTTCTATGGGAGGGCCCCCTTTTGTACCACTTTGTTTGCCATAGGTTGGCAGGGTATGCTCAGATGTGAGTCCCTTGCTCACTTTGCCACTGGATTCAAGCAAGCCAGGCTGAAGACGGCTGAAATGCCAGAAACCGGTCCTCGGAAGCTTGTTTCCGGTCCAGGGAAGGCATGGCTTGGCAGTTCGGGCTGGACTGTTCCCATGAGGCACAGGGTCAGACCGAGTTGCACATGGCCATGCCTGAACTGGGGTGGGAGAGTGGGCTAAAGAACGGTGAAGGATTAAACCCAGATCTGTTGACTGGGTGTGAGTGTTTGATTGGTTCAGATGCTCCGTCCATCACCACCCCCTTTTGTACCACTTTGTTCGCCATAAGTTGGCAGGGTATGCTCAGACGTGAGTCCTTGCTCACTTTGCCACTGGATTCAAGCAAGCCGGGCTGAAGACGGCTGAAATGCCAGAAACTGGTCCTCGGAAGCGTGTTTCCGGTCCAGGGAAGGCACGGCTTGGCAGTTCGGGCTGGACTGTTTCTATGAGGCACAGGGTCAGACTGAGTTGCATATAGCCATGTCTGAACTGGGGTGGGAGAGTGGGCTAAAGAACGGTGATGGATTAAACCCAGATCTGTTGACTGGGTGTGAGTGTTTGATTGGTTCAGATGCTCCGTCCATCACCACCCCCTTTTGTACCACTTTGTTTGCCATAAGTTGGCAGGGTATGCTCAGACGTGAGTCCCTTGCTCACTTTGCCACTGGATTCAAGCAAGCCGGGCTGAAGACGGCTGAAATGCCAGAAACCGGTCCTCGGAAGCTTGTTTCCGGTCCAGGGAAGGCATGGCTTGGCAGTTCGGGCTTGACTGTTCCCATGAGCCACAGGGTCACACTGATTTGCATATGGCCATGTCTGAACTGGGGTGGGAGAGTGGGCTAAAGAACGGTGATGGATTAAACCCGGATCTGTTGACTGGGTGTGAGTGTTTGATGGGTTCAGATGCTCCGTCCATCACCACCCCCTCTTAAGATCTGGATACGTGTACTTGTGATAACCACTCAGCACAGTCCACAATACACGTTGTGCTTTTTTGTAAATTTTATCTTGGTGCTCGGAAAGTTTGTCTGCTACCAATCTTGAAATCACTGAGGCTTCGGCAATGCCGAACGGCATTCCTTGTACTACAAATGCTGGACAATGTGCACAATGTTTGCAGGATTTTACCTTTTTTAAAGTGAGCCTTGAGCCAAAGGAAATGTATGTCTATTTAATCTTTCTTTGTCTGTATTTTGAAATATGATTAATTACATTATGTATAAACTTTGCTGTCATTTATGCTGACACTTTTTACTTGTGTGATATTTCAATTAATGAAATAATTGTTCTCTTTTTATGTGCTTTTATGATTTTTTTATATAGAAATCGAATAAAGATTTCTTTGATTGATTTGTGTTCAGATAATCAAATCCAAGTAGATTTTGACCACTGCCCTCCTCTGCAAAGGTCTCTCTACTGTTTTTACTATTAGTTTTCATCCAGCCATTACGCTTGTCAAATCCTTCAATTTCCCCAATGGTTTACCCACCGATGTTTAGAGCCCATAGCTCCTCTGAACTCAAGTAAAACCTGTGACTGACTTCATATCGCTGACCCCATGCACTTTGCACACTTGCACTCTCTTTTCTCACAAATTGCTGTCAGAAACCTTTTCTCATCTCTTTGGGCTCAGGAAATGAAACTTCGGTAGGCTGCTAATATTATAGGCTCCAGCAGAGCATCCTATTAAAGTGCATGGCCTCGTATGTAAATTCGGTTCATTCAAGTCCCCATCTCCTTAGTTATGTGCAAGATGTTCTGTAATGGAATGCCCTATTGTTCATTCTTTCTTGCCACTATTTAACTACAGCATAAACCCCATATTTAGGGACATTAGTGGAACAGTAGAGGGTGCAGCTTTACATAATTCTGATGCAAAGAGGAACTATTTATGAATTCCAGTACTGGACTGGCAGATGATCCTGCAGGTGAGGACTGAGGTGCATTGATTGTGAATTAGCCACACTTTCTATAATGCCAACAAAAATGCATTAGTGCTTCTTTATTTGTGATAACCAAGAATAGCAGAGATTTGACTTGTACAAGTGCATGAACGACCAGTGTTGGGGCACCAGAGCAGAAAGATGGGCTGCAGGCCAAGAACGTGAGCTAAAGGCAGATTTTCTGCTTTGAAGGCATTGATATTTTAAATAAATTATTTTTTTGATGAAATGAGTGAGTTAAATCAAAAGATCAGTTTTTAGAAAACATAGTGGTACTTAAACACCCAAAAGAAAATGTTACACTCATACACTGGCCAAAGTATTTGAGACACCTGTGTTTATGCTGCATTGTTTTTATTTTAGAATTAAATTGTTGGAACAAGCAATTTGAATTAACTAATTTGTTAATTAACATATTTGTTCCGATGCTGGATGTTTTATGGCCAGTTGCAGCAGGAGCAGCTAGGGTCAAAGACCAGGGTAGCTTGGCAGTGTTGCTGATAGGTGATTCCATTGAGGCAGTGCCAGAAGGCGTTTTTGTTTCCGGCGACTGGGTAGAGACCGCTGGCTTTGCCAGCACAGAATCCGCTTCCACCAGAACTTCCACCTCCACTGCTGCCACCGCCAGATGGAGCTGCTGTGGCAGGAGCTGGTGTGACTGGTGCCACAGGAACCGCGGGAGCTGTGCAGCCTGCAATTCAGAGGAAAACATGTTGGTTCTTACATGATTACCTTCCTTTTTCAGTGTGACTATCCATGACTAGAGTACATGGATTCTTTAAAGAAGACACCTCTTGTTAATTTGATTACAAGTTGCATATCTCCAACCAATAATCCAACATGTGCAAAGAAGGCAGTATCTGGGCAGCCATTTAGGACACATTTGAAATTCAGTGTATGTATCATTAGAAAAGTGTCTGTTTTGATTGGGTGGCCCATGCCCCACATTGACTCCCATCCTGGCTAACCCATCTAAATCCTCTGACCAATTGCATTGCTTAATGAAGAGCATTATGAGTATAAGGGGACTCTTGAGACATTCCAAAGATGAGGGATCTTGAGACATTCTGAAGCTGAAAAGCAGTCTCCGCTGTCTATAAAAAAAATTGAGTCTGCAGCCCAAACTGGAGAGATTGTGCTTGCAGCAAGTTCTTTTATAGAACAGTTTACTATCAAATGTAGATTTGTTCAGATTGAATGCATGGTCTGCATAGGATCTGGTCATAGATGGTGTATTGTATGTCAAAATTGATAGGTTTAAGGCTTGGCCATTACAAACTTGAAGGAATGGTTTACTGTAAGACTGGATCTGTGGGCACATTTGATCAGCGTGTTTACTAGTTTACGCCTAAGATAATGGTAAGAAAGATACAAGCACTAGCCACTGATGTCATATTAAAACAATTCTGCAATCATGTCTCTCACCTGAAGCCTGCACTCCGAGAGTAGTCTTCAGCGCAGTGATCAGGGGGAACTTTCCTTGGTTACAGAATGTGCCTGTGAAGTCGTCCAGATCAATGGCCCACACCATGGCACCGGCCAGGTTGTTCTTCATCAGCCACTGAGCCTATAAATAGTGGATGGAATATAGTCTTATCTTATTACTGCTATAGATAAATAACAAATGTTGAGACTAAACTGAGAAGGCAGGATAGGTGGTGGCATAGCCATCCTCTTTAAAGATACCATCAAAGCCTCCCTTATAGACAATGTTCAAGCAGACTTGGTAGAGATTTGTGTTTTTAAAATTGAAATCTCTCCAAAGGACTGCTGGATGGGTGTCCTAATATACTGCCTTCCAGAACCCCAAAAAAATAATTTAGTCTGCTGCTCACACCATTCATTACTCTCCATGTTGTTGCATCCCAACATTTTCTTTTACTGGATGATTTTAATTTCAATAGAGATGATTCCATTTATCTTGAGGTAGTTCAACTTCCCTCCGACTTAACTTCATTAGGCCTCCAACAGAAAGTGATAGGTTCCACCCATTAAGCGGGCCACAACAGATTTGATCTTTGCCAATTCTCCCGCTTTGTCTTTTGATGCCTCTCTTCCTATTCTCTGGACAATCACTCTTTAACTTGTTTTCAGATGACTAAAACCAAGGTGCCTGAACGTACATAGAAGGCTTCGAAGACAGAGTACTTGTGCCTTTTCTAATGTATTTAAAGTGACCTAATTCAGCTGACTCCGATGTCGACAAAGTTCTGACAGGTTACCTCTAAGCTGCTAATGAAGCTTTTAACAAGATAGCCCTTATAAAACCTTGCTCTAATTCCAACCATGTAATGCACGCACCCTGGTGCACCCTGGATTTGAATATTGAAAAGGCTGTTTAAAAAGCTTGCGAGACAATGGTGCCATTTCAATAACCTCATTGATAAAGAGGCATATAAACTAGCCTTAATGAAATATCACCGCAACATAAAAAAGCCTAAAAAGCACACATTTCTCTCCAAATTAATCAGACTGGGAACTCCTCTAAGGAGCTCTTTAAAGTGCTTAACCCTTTCCTTAACTGTCAAGCCTGCTCTCTAGAGATTGTACCATCACAAGCTCTTTGTGTTTACCTTGCGAATCACTACAAAGAAAAAAATTCGATATAATTTATCAGAATTTTCGCAAAATAACTCAGCAAGACAGCGAGCAGTTTATTCCTTATCACTCTCAACCAATGGTTTTACCTTAGGCAAATTTAAACCACTCTTGCCTGACTCTCTTTAGAAGGTACTGGCAATGGCTAAATCAGGATCTGTCTTAGACATCTCTCCACCTTGTATCACAGTGTCCTTGTCCTTTTCCTTTCAGCTTGCACTGGCCATCTGCTCACTATTTATTCTATCCATTGCCACTGGGAAATTCCCCCTCTGTCTGGAAAGCAGCATTGGTTTTAGCAAGGTAATTGTATAAATGGTCAATCTTCAAATCGTACCTTGAGAGTAACACTCTTGACGTTATCGTATCCAAGCCACTCGTTACCCTGGTATGCATAGGGAACCTCCTCAGCAGACGACCAGTTCTCAGTAGCTCCATTCTTCAGGAAGGTACAGATCTGTAGGGGTTAAAGTTTGAATAAAGTTTGCTTTAAAGTAAATATCACCAGTAGATGAAGAATTGCTGCTCAATTTGAAACAAAAGTGCACTTTAATGGAACACAGCGTCCTGCACCCACATCGCTCTCTGTCATGTATCCACACTCCAAGACGGCTGTATCAAGTCTCATAATTCAAATCCCAGGCAGCGGACTGATAGAACTGTACACTTTTATAACATCCCCATTCACCCCACCACGCTGTGCTCAATATTCTATTATTCTATGTCAGTGTCTAAATAAAGTGTTTTTTTTACTGGGGGATATTTATATGTCGCATACCTAAACCTGGTGGGTAGCGGAGTGCTATTACATAGATCAGATCAATTAAGTGTCACCATATGCAGCTTAAAGAAGCAAGAGTGGGGGTTTACAGAAGGATTTGATTAGGTTACCGAGGTTTAGAATCTCAATGAGTAAAGTGAAGTAAAGTTTTACTGTTGACATATGACTATCATATGAGTGTTAACAAAAGCTGGACTGCATGTACTGTTTTTATTTTAGAATTAATTGTTTGAACAAGACCTTTGAATCAGAGAATTTGTGAGGTTACATGTTTCTATCGACCTGTTGATTTATGTTGGTAAGGGAATGAACTATTTACATATTGGTTAAATTAGCAATGTTAGACATTTGAATCGTGATAGGAGCGTGGTGTGTAAATATGTCAGTTTGCATTAAAATCATATTTGTTGAACACGATGTTGTAGTTGCTCAGCATATTTTCACCCACTAAAAATCTGTCAAAATGGGTGATTCTTTATTAGGATACTCTGGCTCACATACCTCATAGTAGGCCCAGAACCCAGCCTGTCTTGTGTAAGGCCCGGCAGGTCCAGCTCCAGAGGTTGGGGCTCCAATTCCATTGCTGGATGGGTTGCTCAGAACGAAGGTGTGTCCATAGGTCGGGACTCCAACAATAAGTTTTGACGCTGGGGCACCATTGCTCAACCAGTAATTCATGACGTAATCCTACAAAGAGAATGCTTGTGTTCAGGTCAGAAAATCTGTGATGTGATATGTCAGTCAGTTCATGCATTCCGTTGGATGTATGTTACTGGGAATTCTTGAACTTGTGCTGGACTGAAGCTTCTCCAGCATGTGTAGCTATACTTACAATATTCAAGTAGGCATTTGCTCCAGTGGCTGCAGGGTTGGTGTACAGGGGGCTGTTTTCTCCAGTGTATCCCTCCCAGGATCCATGCAAATCATAGGTCATCACATGGATATAGTCAAGAGCCCTGCCAGAAAAATGCATGTTACCATTTTAAGCAATTGAAATCTTTCGAATTATTAAAATAAGTGTTTTTGCAGACACAGGGTGTTTAAATGCCAGGTATTTTGCTCAAACAAACTCTATTTTTCGTTGTCTATTTTGTGGGCATTTTAGCAAATTTGCTTTAAATAAAATATCCCTGTGAACCAAGTACACATCAAGAGGTTTAAATATGGTGTATCTTTGCCATTAGTGTGGCATTGTAAGAAATAAACTTGCCATCGAAAAACAAGAGGTGAAATGTATTTTCCAGGGATACTCCCTATATGATACAAAAGTACAATTTTTTTGAAGTAATAATCCCTTTTTACATTTAACTTTTCAATCTACATTTTTCTCCACAGCTAAGGTTTGCAGAGTATGTTATTATTGTTAATGGATTCCTTTGTACATATATGGAACTTTAACATGTTTGTATATAATTCTGCCAATGATGCCACTGGTGGTGCTAATATCAATCCACAAGGGGAGGTGGAAATGTGTCTTAAGTCATGTATATGGACATCTATGGCTTGTAATTGTAAACATACTGTCATTCTAAATATGTTTTTAATGAATGTCTTTGTTATAGATTTTGTTACAACTTTTTTTGTTGTTTTGTTATAGTTTCCCTATTTGGTTTGTTATAGCATTCATTATTATCTTGACAAATTTTGCATAGTAAGTAAAACATGTTTCACATGTCGTTCTTCAAGCTATACAAGTGAATGATAGGGTAGCTAAAGGCAGAGTTTTAGACCGCACCCATATTACCTCAGATATTACTTTCCTTATGGAATCGTATTATAGCCTTATAGCCTGAGGCAGTTAGGGCTATATGTTTATTAAACATTTCACCCACTAACGGTAGAATGCTCTAAATTTAAACGGGAGAAACATGAAGTCCAACATTGGAATGTTGGAGCGCCGAGCTTATACCAGCCACTGTAAGCCCGCAGCTACTTCCTTGTCTTCAATGGAGCTCTCAACATACCAATGAATAGAATTTGCATATATAAGTAATGGTGTTTGTTATAGCTTCTATAGCAAATTAGAACATTGTAATGTTGAGTCCTCCATTCAAGACAATGAAGCAGCAGCAGCCTATATGAACAGGTATAGGCCCGCTGCTCTCAACATTTCAATGTCCTAATATACAGCATCTGCCTTTATTTGTCCCCCGCTTCTCGGAACTATAATATTTAGGCGGAGGAACGTGAAAGGCAGAGGCTGTGCATGAGGACACATGCAGCCTGCACTCTTCCCTCCTCCTGTAGCTCAGTGTTACCTGGGCTTCAGAAGGAGAGAGGGGTGAATGCTGCTCAGCCCCTGGCTCTCCCTGGCTTGGCTGAACTACAAAAAGCAGTTTAGCCAAGCCAGGGGGAACCAGGGGCTGTCTTCAGCCCCCTTTCACAGCTCTTGCTGTGTATGTTCAATAGCTGACAGCTGTTGCCCAGCATGTGCTTTTAGATGTAGAACATTCACTGCAAGAGCTGTGAAACGAAAGTTTCTTAACCCAAGGGGCAGAATGTTTTTCAACTAGAACATTCTGCCCTCATTGAGCGGAATGTTCTAATAGCTTCATAGCCCGCTGTAGTTGGGCTGCACTGGCCTTTAAACGCCCACTCCCTTGTGAAAGGCCCGAGCCGAAGCTGGAGCAGGCCTTTAATAACCGGCTTAGCCTGCTACTGCAGGCTGTAAAGCTGTAATAGAAGCTATCGCAAGCTACATTACTTATATATGCAAAATCTATTCTCTGGCAAACCACTGCCATATGTCAGTGCCTGCAGCAGTTTTGGAACCAAGCTTTGACTAGTTTACTTGTACTTACGCCGAGAGCTGAGGGATCTGGTACCCAGCCTGGATGTTGGAGATACCTCCAGCCACTGCTGCAGTCACCATGAGGCGGGGCCTGTTGGTCTGAGTGGCCTCTTGCTGGAAGGCTGCAAGCATTTCCTGTAAAAAATTAACAGAAGAAACCATATGTTAACAAGTAAAGCAAGGCCAAATTGAAAAAGGGTGGCCTATAATTATTTATTATTTTAAAATGTCTGTCGAATCCAGTTAGTGTTAGTGTAGTTCTTACATTAATCCATCCTTTGAAACCATTATGCCTCATAGAATATTTTCTTGTCTTCAAGGAGTGGGAAGCCAGTGGTAGTTACATGTAGGATCAAGAAATCCAAATTCCAGTCTCAATTTGCCACCATTAATGCATCGTTTTATGCTGGCATATCACTTCCCTTTCCGTCTCACTTGCCTCATCTACAGAAATGTAGACCACTAGCCAGGATTTTTAAACCCTGTATGAAACACACACAAGATAACTGCAATGTCTTTTGGCACCTTATACCTCTAATTTCTAGTTTTCACACTCTTGCATTTTTTTGTCTGGAAATGTAGTTGAATCTGTTGATATTGCCCTTGAGTTATTAGTAATTGTATAGCCAATTTCTATCATAGACATGATGATTTGGTACTCTGGGTTTTTGAGCAGGTTGAAGATTAGTTTGCTGATGTTTTTATCCGGGTACCTGTGATCATTTTATTTGTATCTGGTGCGTTGTGTAGTGTAAGTGAATAAGAAAGTAACATTCGGTACTTTCAACCAGTGGTAGCAAGCTGCTGTAAGTCAGCTGCATTATTTTTAGAATCCTAGGTTGCCATTGAGAACTTTTATAGTGATGTCCCAAGAGTTACTGTAGGGCATCTAACATGATAAATGGATATTGAATAGCTTCTAGTCAATGTTGCCTCTTTGTTCCCAGTCCAATCAGAGATCTGCTTTGCCACACATCCACTGCCACACCTGCCTTTTCCAACACCATCCACTGTAAAATGACAAATTATTGTCTATTGAGAGGATCTCAGTGGCTAAGCTGAATTTTATTAGGTGTGCACCAGTGAATGCTCTCTTGGCAATGTCTTTTCAAATATTTTCTAATCCTTTAATGCTACATAGACTAATTCTCATCGAATTTGATTCCTTTCAGTCCTTTTAAAAAAAAAAAGTTTTGTGCTTTTACTACTAACAGTCATCTTTGATTATGAGTCTTCTGCTTGTGATGCCCTTTGACTTCCAAGTTAAAGTGCCATTTGTGTAATAGTTGCAAGTAAAAAATGTAATTTCCATGTATTTTATTGCAATAACTTGCTAGTATCCCCAAACACTTACAAATGTTTTAATGTATTTATTTTTTTATTGTCTGGCATCTAGGTGCTCAATATTGTGTGCTTGTCTCTACATTGTATCACTGGTAACCCACTTCTCTGTTGCCATGCAACAATAATTTAGCCAGATTGTTTGAATGCCATGGTGTTTTTCCTTTAATTTGTTGACAAGACTTAGTTCATCAATCAATCTCTACAATTGCCTGATATGTCAACCAGTACGGGTAATTTTTAAAGCAGGCATGCAGTTACTTTTTGTTAGACTCTAACTGCACGAATAATGGAGTGCTAAGGTATTAAATTACCTAGAAAACAACCTGGCCACTGTACCTTTGATGTACATATTATATGCTCCTCTTGTCACATAGTACATCCCCTCCACCATTTACACTCCATGTTACCTGGACCAGTGTGGTAAAGAGTTGCTTGTCCTGAGGGGGACTTCCTCTAGACCCAGGGTACTCCCAGTCAAAGTCCAGCCCATCAAACTCATACTGTCGCAGAAACTTGATGACCGAAGTAATGAAGGTCTGACGGTTCTGTGGGGTGGAGACCATGGCAGTGAATCTGAAGAAGAAGAAGACCATAGGGATAGAAGCGTCAACAGCTGAGGGATAGTTGTGCACAAAGCCTTAGAGTTCAACTCCATTTAAAATACTCACGGGGCTGTGCCAAAGTTCCAGCCACCGATTGCCAGCAGAGTTTTCAGATTGCCGTTCCTAGAAAAGAGAGCAGGCCATCAAGACTATGTTTCCTTGCAAAGTGTTCAATCCATCCAGCACGTGGTGATACTGGAAGTCATTAAATCCATTTCTTCCCATATTTCGTAAACATTTGTCATCTGGCAATATTTACCACTTGTATTAAAGTGTGATCTCAGATCCCACCCACTTCATTAGCTGTGATATAGTGGTTTTTCTTGGATATTCGATGCACACACCTTGATCATAGATTCAGGTTTTTATTACACTTTGTACATGTTTTATACTGTGTGTGGCACTGAATGTCAGTGTTGAGTGTTTTTTTGTCACTAGGACCTTTCCAAGCCAGTGCATGACTTTTAAGAGGGTTTAATATTGTAACTTATATTTTGTGAATTTTCTTGCACTGATATTATTTACAGAGGTTCCAGTTAATGATACGTTACAGCTTTCACTGAAAAGTAAGAATAAAAGCCAGTGCTTTTGCGAGAGAGCAGTAAGACATTAATAGATGTTTACCACACTTTAAACACTACTCCTAAAAGAATAGGATTTGAAATTATATAAGTAGTTCAGTAGAGTTTAAGCTATGTTAGGGTGGTTATTGTGCATATTGCAGTGGTAGTTGGTGGGAGAGGTGATAGTTGATATAGGAGTAAACAGTTTGCAATTTAGTCAACCCTTTACTTCTAGGTTGACTAGAGTTGAGCATAGAATGATCATGGTTTGTGTTGAACAGGATCCGGGGAGGAGGGTGAGTTGTTGGGGAATGTATTACACTGAGCTCTATCTTTACTAGGTTTCATGTATCTGCACTGGCTTTCATCCTAGCCCCTTCCCTGAACCTGCTAACAAGGGGGTTTCTATTAGGGGTTAGACAGTGTGGATCATGTAATTGCTGCTATATGATGTGTGAATAAAAACCCAATAAAAACTTGTTTAAAAAAATGGTTTGTGTTGAACATGTGCAGGTTTAGCAAGAAAAGTTGAAGAGGATCTCTGACACTGGTCTTCAGCTCTGGACAGTGGTGACGAATTCTCAAGAAAGTAAGTTCTCCACTTTATTTTAAGAAGGGGCTCTGCAAGTACCACCCAACATACCAATGCATTCCCTTAGTAGCATCTGATAGGTATTGGGAGGCATATTATTTTCAAGCCAGCACAAGAAATTGTTTGGTTATTGTGCTGCTGTCATTTGAATTTGGCTCTGCTTGATTTATTTGTTGTGAGGCATGCCTCCATGTGCTCTGTACGAATTACTGAAAGGTAATTCTATGCACTAAAAACAGGACTCACTGGTTCTTGAGGTTCTGGAAGGAGTTGTAGAGAGTCACGTCATTCCACTCAATGGTTGTGATCTGGTTGTTGGACATTCCAGCGAAGGCGTAGATCAGGTGAGTACACAGGCATGGGTCAATGTTGTCTGGCTTAAACTTCCCCAGGCCAGGCCTGTACTGTGCCCAGTTGGTGAAGTAGCATGTCAGCTCATAGGCAGAGCCTGCAGCGGGAATAAAACAGTATATAACTTTAAAACCATGAGTTATGAAGGCAGGCATTTGAAGCGTATCCATTTTTTATAATTTTGCTTAATGGGGTGGTGATTGTGAAAATGTCACCATTTTTCTTTTTTAGTGAGTTTTATGTAGTTTTTGGCTTGTTGCTGCAGTATAGAACCGACCACCACTTGTAGCACTGGTAAATAATTCTTGCTATTAGATGCTCTATCAAGATAAATCCCATCACAAAAGTGGTTTCTTTGAGAAATAAAAAAGCCTAATCGAGCCAGCTTTCTGTGCTTTGCACTCGCTGTCAGTCGCTTTATGTGGCCCTGATAACATTCTTAATACAAAATGTGATCTTTTAAGAGAAGTGTTAATTCTTGCATGCTTTTGAAACTACAAAGCAATGGAAAACTGCATAGCAAAATGCCTCTAGGCACTTCCAAAGCCAGTTCAAGTTCAGACCTCATCTCAACAAAATAGTTTGAGTAAAGTGTAAACCTTCTCAGTAATCTTGTGGCAATAGTTCATATGAGTGATTGTTCTGGGCAATAAATTGGCCTTGGTGTATATTTTAAATAAAATGTCAAACATATGCTACTTTTCATTTTCTGAAAAGCAGTTTGTTGATCATAGGGAGCCTATACTCTGTTGGCCCCTCAAACATATATTTGTGACCTAACCTTTTATTTCTGAGACATATGTTAGCTTCCCAAAACCTTTCTAGATTGAGATTTGATTCTCATGAAGAAGGACGAACTGTTTTCTTAGACTGCATTAAATAAGCTAAATTGACCAGTCTCACTTTTTTTTTCTTTAGTCACCATACAAAGTGATAGGGAAATTGTATATTCTGTAATCACAGATTGCAGTGGAACTTTTTACAAAAGTATCTGACATGCCAGGGTCGTATTATCTGAAAGTTATGTCAATGCTTATACAGCTTATACATTTTGTTTTATTTGGGTGAATACATTCTACCGTAATCTTAATGTAGGTCAGGCCTTTCCAAGAGAAATGGGCACAATTTTTAAATAAAACTTACCGAGCTGAGCATTAAGCAGTAGCGCAAAACCTACAAAAAGAAACACAGATTTTAAAGTCAATACATTTAAACAAGTAGACTTTTTAAGAAAGGTGTAGTCGTAGATGCTCCTTGGTATCAAACCTCTTTCAGATAAAATGATGCCAAAAGATGCTCTTAGACAGTATTACAGCAGTGCTAAGCTGGTTTTCAAATTATTGAAATTCTAACTGTGGACCGGAATGCTTCAGAGCGGAGAAGATATGTAATGAAATAAGACAAAGCATTGCGTTCAGAGATGCCATCACACATTCCATTACACTACTTTTGTCTTGATATTGCTCGTTTTCGGAAATCATATCGCAATGACGACTACACATGTGAAAATATCTTGATTTTCTCATCTTTAGCAATGATATACTGGATGAGTTAGTGTGGACAATTTAAGTAATTAACAAAGTATTGTTGAGGAGAAAACATTATGCTCAGACCTTGGAGAGTGCAACTTTTGCTGACAAGCCTTGCTCTTGTGAACAATAAAAAGTAAGTCTACAATGTTGTGGCTTGTTTCTGTTGCTACCAGGTGTTAGTAGACTAAATTGCTGATCTTGTTCTTTACCCTATGCATTTCACGACATAGTAATCAGATATTATTGTTTTGCTGAGACCAAAGGTACTGCAAACAACTCAACCAGATGAACAGTTGGTCTCTACTAAACCACAGGAACAGCAGGAGACTGTCAGTGCACCCAGGCTCCATCGATTAGAATATCTGTAGATCACATGTGAGCTCTGTTGTTCACAACAGTTGGGGTTAACCCATATCGAATAAAAGCTAGAGAACACTCAGTGAGAAAACCGTGACCGACCACACTGCCACCATAACTAGATCATACTGCCACCAAAAGCAAAATTTTTCAGCACGCAGATGTCCCGTTCCCAGGCCCTCAATTACCAATAAAAAAGATACTGCTAACCCACAAGCACACAATCATGAGGTCAGTTGGAGACCTAAAGGGTGCTTTAATCTAAATAGAGGAAATGCTGCAAACCACTCACCTATCCACAAGGTGTGGTGAAGGACATGAAATCTCCATTCCAAAGAAATGAGCAGCAAGCTGGAAACCACTGTCTAGTGTTCTAGAAATTATATTAAATTCTGAGAATGAGTTTGAGGAAGCCTGGACTTACCCGTAAGGAAGAGTAGCTTTGCCATCTTTGCCTCTGTACTGATCCTAAGCTGGTTGTTTCCTGCTTATATACTTCCTGCCTCCTCTGTTATCCTCTAATTTTGTGATTACTTGTTGGATTAATAGGCTGCTATCTTACTTTTAGTGTAATTAGTACCTTTAAATAACTCCTGAAATAATGGTATCAGTTTCCTGTCATATGGCCAATTTGGCAAGCAATTTTAGTCCTTTTTGGCAGTTGTTGGATCACGCTAAGGGCGTCCTTCAATCCCAGAGGTGTGCAATGTCTTTACTTTACAAACCAAGGACTGGATGCTGATTATTTTGTGGTGCCTACTGATCAAAGCATTGTTTATTCTGCCTCATATGCTGTATCATGTGATGGCATTGATAACCTCAACAGAAGGTTCCATTTCTGGTTCCATAGGTAAACATCTCCTTGACGTATCTCTAACTGATAACAGAAATAATTTGTACAATTAAACAAGTTTAACAGACACAAGGACCTAGCGAAGGTCATTAACCTGTTGTGCTTTTTAGGAGAATGTTCTATATCTTCTGCATTTTTTACTTTGAATAGAAAGAGGTTTTCTCTGAATTATTCATAACTATTCAATCTAAATGGGAAACATGCAACTAAGGTACCAGACTGACAAAGCACAGTGAAGGGCAAACTACATTGAGGCTCAAAGTATGTCCACATCTTTGTAATTCTCACTCCTCTGAAAACTTAACAAATTCCATGATATACAAGAAAGCTTAGAACATAGCTGCCATGTAATGGTGCCACCAACCAACCTGTCTAGACTGGCTGACCTGGCAATGTATCAATGTTCATTCTACCTATTTCTCCGAACCACAACAATAAGTGAAATAGGTCTTGCTTTTAAGGCTCTCCTTTAAATTTCTGATCCTCATGCTAAAGCAAACTTCATGCAGGTGATCTACATCCTAAATATACAACAATGATAGCTTACTCTCTGTCTAACTCATCACCTTGTTTAATTTTAGAAGACAAGATTAGAATATCATCTTTGATCAGCCTGTCTACATAAGCCATCACTGGTTGGTTTAATTCTTTATCTGTGTTAAACCATATGCTCAAACATAATGCTCGTTTATAAGTTTACTGAAGTTGTAATTGATGGATTAAAAATAAAATGTCTTGTATAGTAAAGTTTTAACTAGCTTATTTCTTGTAAAATGTCTTCCAAATAGTAGCTGGCTTTTCACAAGACTGTAACTCTACCAAAATGGGCCCTGAACAACGGTTGGTGCTAACCTCCATCTTCATGCCCATCTAAAGGACACTACTTTTCATGTCCAGTAATCTGCTCCACACAACTTTTATGATGACCCTGGCCAAAATGGGGTGAAGATAGAATACATTGTTTTTGTGTGACTGGTGACTTGAAATTCTTCTGCTACCTGGTTATATGATCTGTTCAAATGTTTCCACATCTGGTACACTTCTGAACATCATGCACAGTGGGCTATGATCTACTTTTGAACGAAGTCCTTGTTTCTTGATCAGACCAAGAAAAAACGTAGTGTGTTATTGCCATTGCACAAAAGGGTGAATAACAGACGAAGTAGCTCCTGCTGAGAACAGCTAGAGAAAATCATATTCTTCGTATTGATGAAGCAAGACATTTGCTGATTAGTGCTGCATATGTTCTGGTGAGATCCAGATATCCCACAGTCCACTCGTGATTATAAGTTTATTTCATGAAGACTAAAATTACAAGACTCTCACAAGTGGTTTTGAGCATTCTGTGGATGATATTGAAAACTTCACTTACCCTTGGGAATTATAACAACTTGTATTCAGTCTGATCTCATGGCAAATATATTATAGTAGGAGATTCTGAGTTCTTGGTGCAGTTGGGAAACATAGTTTGCTTGCTCTGTAAGTCATTATCAATACCACAGGCATGCATAGCCATCTGATACAATTTGACATATGGAAGTAAATGAAGAAAAAGCACAGTGCATAAAACAACAGTGTTTAAAACCAACAGGAAAGCATCTTCAACTAGTTGACTTCCAACTAGAGAAAACTAGTAATTGTGTATTTTTACACTAGGCAAAGTAATTTTGTAGTAATGAGGTCCACGCAGGAAGGATGTAGTTTATGAAGTTTTATTGAAGACAGTTACAAGTAGATATGTTCTTGTGAAGCAGCCCCACCTGGAGCAGCCTACCTGCTGCTCAGCCCATTCTCAACTGTCGGACTTCACCTCACAGGCACCCAGCATTTCAATCCACATCATCACTCCAACATTCCATGCTGCACCCAGCACATTCACACTGGCTGAGCAGATGGTGAAAATGGCAGAACATTAACATGAGCAGGATACTACATATCCCCCTTTCTTGTACAACAGACGCATAAGTCTTATACTTTAAATAAGATATAACAATAAGAACCCAGGAAAGGGTAAAATGAGAGGAACACTAATGCAACAGAATAAATGTAATAGAAATAAACAAATAAGAAAGAGCGAAGAGATAGGTGGAAGAAAACAAAGAGGAAGCAATGGGTAAATATACACAAATAGAAATGACCCACCCTGTCCAACAAAGAATCACGAAAGAGAAGAAAATAGTAATAAGGCTTGAGAAAAAACAAGTAGAAGATAGACATAGATGCACCAATGACCACCCACAAACACACCCACTGGCCACACAGGCATGCAAGGAAGGAAGAAGTAGCACAACACAAACTGAACAAGCTATACACCCAGACACACAAAGTAAAGGTGGGAGGATCTCCTCCTAAACATAGAAGAAAAAGAAAGACCCTACAGTGGGGAAAGACTATAGACAAGGAAGAACGACAACCAAAAGTGGTCCGGAATCCAAGGATGAAAAGAAGATAGGATATTACAAGGAGAACTGAACAAGGAAAACATAGAGAAGATGAGAAGAAAATACAGGAAGTATTACTCATCCTTCACCATTTTCAAATTGTGAATGTAATAAAATGTAAGATTATGTTGCGAGTACATAACAGCAAAGTCCATAAACGTAACATTGCGTAATCAAAGTTGTCAATGTAATATGATATAAGCATAAAGAAGGGTCTGCATAAAAGCAAAGTCTAAGAGTGGACTAAAAATAAATTGTACCCCATCAGGGGATAATGTAGAAGATGGGAATGACACCCATAAGGGACAACCCTCGAGTACGGGAAACCACTGGCAGAAATGGGACTAACACCCCATAAGACACACCCTAGGAAAGGGTAATAATGTACCACTACAGCGTGAAGATGGGACTAAGACCCATGACCTAACCCTGACATAAGAGTGGATAAATAATGTAAAAGGGACTGAAACCCCGAACCACCCTGACATGAGGGTCGTAGATAATGTATATGGGACTGATGCCCATGACCTACCCCCAGAGATAAGGGTGGTAGCTACTGTAAATGGGACTAACACCCATGTTCTACCCCCAGCCATAGGGGAGGAAAGCTATTGTAAATGGGACTAAAACTCATGACCTACACTTGACATAAGGATGGGAAAGTAGTGAATATGGGACCGTGACCCATACAACGATGCCCTGTGTGAGGGTTGAAACCGTAATTGGCCCATGTAGGGAAATGTGCTATAAGAGAATGGGGCTGGAACCCATTTCCGACCCAAATGTAAGGGAGTGTAACATGTGACACATCGCCAAACTCATGCATGAGTGATGAAAAATACAATGCTGTAGAGTAACTTAAGGTGCAATGTTATAACTTATACTGGAAAACATACAGTAGATGCATCAACATGCTACAAAATGCGATGTATGCCCAAAATTACTGGTATTTCCCACAGTGGAACATAACGACCGAGAGATTAGGTCCAACATGCTCCGGTACTGTGCCCAAAACTACTGTAATAACAGACAAACTGGTAGTTTATAGCAACTCCAAGTGTTGTGAGTAGCTATATATTACCCAAAATACAAGTTCTATGAGGCAGAGAGTAGGAGTAAGGTAACCTATTGCAGCACTTCAAACCTTAGTGAACGCCTCACACAAGAAATGGTGAGCTGTGCAAGTTCAATAAAAATGGACAGAAGACGTTAAAGTGTATGGGCACAGACACTGTTTAAATACTGCTTTGTCCTTACATACATCAAAAAAAGTAGCGCAACAGTACCCTGGGATGCTGCAATGTGCCCGGTTGGCAAAAGTTCCAGTACTTAATTATCACACTGCTAGTGATTGGCCGAACACAACAAAACAGAAACCGCCTGCGGCAAAGATGTGACCACTGGTTTACAACCACCGGCAGTGCTTTGTAGCTTTACAGCAGATGCCACAGAAAGAAAACATGGCGGCACGTAAAATGCGCTGTGCAGGATGGCTCCCAGCGCATTAGTGCAGCAAACTGTCACTTTCTGGCTGGTGAAATGCCTGACGTCACAGAGGATCCTCGAGGAGATACAAGAATGAAGTAAAATGCATGTGCACATTTTTGTTTTTAACAGCCAAATAAAAGGTTTAACGGCCACTGTTCAGGCAGAAAGCAGCGATAGATGAGGAGAACCAAAAACATAGAGTAATTCACAAAGGGTTCGGTTATCTTAGCCTCATCCATGTGCCGGTGGCATAGTCAAATCCTCAAACTGGCTTGAAAGAAACTCAGTTGGTGTGACAGGCGCACAATAGGCATACAACAAAGCACATAACTTTCCAGCGATGTCAGACAAAGAGTTTGGAACAGTTCATACCAAGGTGACAGGGATAGTCCAGGTCAGCACGAAGGCATAATGTCGAGTGGGCACTCCTCTTTTTGACATACAGTCAAATACTTCATATGTGAGACTTCTTTTAGTATGAAACAGCTGTGCGTCTCCCCAACACCGGAGCACTGTAGTCGAAGGTTGTAGCTAGAAGCAAACACTCTATTGAGGACAGAATGGGTTGACGCTGAGACACAAGCAATTATTCCTATCCTTGAGGTTTGACCTTGCCCCGTGACGATTTTGTATGTTCTCTGTGTCATGGAATATATGGCTGAAAATGCACATACGTGACCCAGATCAATTTACAGGCTGTAAAATGATGGGCTTGAAAACACAAGCAGTACTGGTTACTCCAAAGTCCCTTTTTAGCAGTGTAGATGAGCACAGCACGCCTGGGCTAAGGCTGTCAGATGGTGATGACACTGGTGGGGCTGAGAGGAGTAGTGCTTCATCTTTGCATGTATCTTGTTGACTTCTTTACTTTTCTGTGAGGAACTTCTTTCTTTCTTGTAGATGTCTCCCATTTCATACAAGCTTTACTATTATTTTCTTATATATAGCAACTTAGGGCGTCGTATATCAAAGGATTTTAACCCATTCTGTGTCTATGGGGAAATATGTTGATACATCATGGCCTTAGTTCCCATTCATGATTTAACCCCCTTAGCTGCATAGTTGCCAAACATTTTAACCAAACTATTTCCTTAATGATAATTGTTTGCTTATGTTGCCTCCAAATGGCGTTATTGTTGTTGTGTATAGTCCCTGAAATCCTAGTTAACTGATGATCTGATCTTCTCTTTAAAATGTACCGCAACTCCTTTTGCAGGTTCTTAGGTTGCATTTGTGTTCAGTCAGTTGTGTTTTTATTTTCTTTCAGTTTTCTCAGCATGCTTCTTTACATGGGCATTTAGGTGGGCACACCCAGCAAGTGTAATCACAGGAGGTATTGGCTTTGAGTTTGATTTTTCAATGCCTGGATGATGATCTGCTGGATCTTTAATTATACTGTTTCAGGGTCCACAGTTCAAACATTGGTATGTTCCTCTGATTTTTAATTGTGTTGTGTATCTTTTTTTTATTTTGGGAGTTAATAATGCTTGAATGTTATTACTTCTGGTGTATTCAATCAAAGGGCTGTCTGTGTATAACTCTTAAATTCATCATCAAATTCCACTTATTTTCCAGTGTGCCATAATGATGATTCTGATTTATTTGTATTGTCATGAGAACTTCGCGACCATGACTGGTCAGTCCCTGTTTTCTTGCACTTGTTCCCTTGGGAGATTTGTTTTGTTTGATCCTATTTGTTCACTAGTTCTGGTGCATACACCCTCATCATGAGTTTCTAGCATATATTTTGGTTCTCCATAGCATCATACTCATGGGTGAGTACTCGCCACTTTTGCTCGAATGAGTTAAGAAAATGATTGTGTTTAAGAGACCAGATATGGAATGATTTAAAAAGAAACATGTTATTTTTGTCTGTGCTTTTGGTGTAAAGGTTGGTCTGCCATGTTTTGCCATTTTGGGAGGCCCTAGATGCAGAAACTCTATAGTTTCTTTGTTCCACCTAAATATTTTGTTTTAACCAATTGTATTGAATGTCAACAGTATGACAAATACATTATTGCATCAGAATCTGTGACAGTTACTCTTCCCATACTTCTGTTTCATTGCAATATTGCCAACAGGAGTCAAGGGTCCTTCTGTGTCTGAACATTTAAACAGAGAGTAACAACAGGTTCCATCAAATCATTAGTTTCAAATGGCAGGGTGCGGGATAGTTTAGATGAAAGGATGGGGTGGGGGTGTGAGACAAGGGCAAATGGTGGGAGGGATTGGGGGGAAGAGAAGGAGGGGAAGGGTTGTACCAATCTAGGCACCCAGATGCTAAGACCAGGTGCATGCTTGAGCATTGGCTCAGCCTTTTAGCTCCTCCTTATAAGTTTGTAAGTCCAATAACAGCACTTTGCAATCTGTTACAATGGGGATCTTGCGTAATGCATGGGCCTCCTCTCTCCTTATGCCACAGCCTCCACCCTTCCCCACTTAATTGTGGGTTTTATATAGCGCTAGGAATCGACTCCCGGAGGAGTATCTCCACGCTTCGACCGCTGGGGAACCCGTCCTGGCTCGCCCTGAGAGATGGTCCCTGATGGGTATCTCTAAGGTGCGACCAAGCATCCCCAGCAGTCTGGGGGGGCCGTTGTGAAGATGAGGCAAGCTGATGCCCAGAGTTGCCAAGTGTGGTTTCTGACTAGAGTAGGCACCGAGGCGAGAATTATCGAGTCCGCTGACCCTGGTCCACGACCCTGCCGCGTCGGGAATCGAACCCTGGTCCCGGGCCGTTCTCTGCTTATGGGTCTGCCGCCTCTAACCAGTGAGCCACACTTCTCCACAGTGGGCAATGCCTCATAATGTTTGGCCTTTCCAATGCATGGCAATAAGCCTCCGGGCCATAAGCAGTGCCAAGCCAATGAAATTCTTCATGGCATATGCAGTTTTTGAGAGCCTAAACAGCCCCAAAAATGAGCCCTCTATCGTGCATACATTTGTTCAGCCGGTCTCCTCGGTTAATGCATTTGAGACCCTCCCCATAGTGCTACAGCCTTCGGACAGCTCCAGAGCATATGCGCCATGCCTGCCCCAATTGATGACATTGAGGACAGTCTGAGGGTGATCCAACATCTAGTGGAGAGTCGTTGGCATTAGAAAGGCTCTGTGCAGGAATGTATGCTGTATGTACTGAAACTTAGCATTTTGTGACAGTTTCCTAGAGTTCATAAGCGCTCTCTCCCATTATTTCTACGATAATGCATTGCCTATGTTCCCCTCTCAGCCTCTACGGATCGCAGACAATGGATCTGTTGAGGTTGTATGCCAGGGCATGGACAAACCATGCAATAAGTCGTCCACCACCGCCCATAATGTGGAGTGCGTGTATCAGTCGGTGCTGTTCCGGCTTCGTTTCTGTGATGTGCCGTAGCTGATCTAGTTCAGCTAACAGGCAGCCATGGGCCAGAAACTGACCTGTCAGAAGTTCGTTCTTTTGCAGTCTATCAAAGGGCAGAAGTGCTCCATCGTGAAACAGGGCCACCAGTGTACCTACTCCTGCTGCTTCCCATGTCACCATACTTTCTTCCCTATTACATCGCTAAACGATGTGATGGAGCATATTGGGAATTCAGAATACTATTGCGGAATGCATGACATTAGTCACAGACTGCGATGTAAGCTACCACAGGCTACCCGCAACAAGCTATTTGAATTTGTGTAAGTCGCGCAGGTGGAAGGAAGATCTTCTGGACCTCATGCCACACTTGTGTAGGAGTGGGGAGCCCTAGTTCCTCAGTAAAGCACCCCGCCAAGCAGCTCATGGGCCACTGTATCTGTGCCGCTAAGTAATAGTGTTCAAAGTTTGGGGCTCATATGTCCCTTTTGTCCACTGGTAACTTGCGGAGTGCAACCTGGCACCTATCCTTGTTCCCAATGAACGTCCCCAGGGCTTAATGCAATGTGTGGAATGCACATATATAGGGATATGTACCAGTATTTTCTGGAAAAAGTAGACTAAAAAGGAGAGCATTACCATGTTCGACAAGGACCCTCTGCCCTGCATTGTGAGCAGCAGCATGCACCAGAATGCCATTTGGGGACAGAAAAATGCTATGGCTCAGGTGAGATTGCCATCTATAAGATTCTGCGTCTCTGGGTCAATATGTATACCAAATATTGGAATGTGCGGTGCTCCCACCATAAAGGCTGCAAATCTACTAACAGATGCTGTTGGGGACAATTTGGATGTAGGAGAAAGAGGCAGGATTTGTCCCAGTTCACTCCTAAACCTGAGGCAGATCAATTCTTGCAATATTGTCTGAATGTCTGCTATTCCCTCCAGAATGCCACAGCTATAAATTAACATGTCGTCCGCATACAGTGAGACAACGTGGATCTCCAGTCAGTGGGATGCCCCAAGTCTCTCCCCACTGCAGGAGCCTCTGCGCAAGGGGCTCCATGGCCAGGACGAAGAGGAGTGGGGACAACAGACAGCCCTGCCGCGTTCCTCTGCTCATTTGGAATGGAGGGTAGATACATTGGCCAATCGTCACCCTAGCGGTGGCCTCGATGTATGGCAGGTGAATTAGCCTGTGCAACCTACCCTTAATGCCAAAAGAGGTCTGGATCAAGAATAGATAATCCCAGCCCATTGTATTAAAGGCTTTCTCGAAGTCCCGTGCCATGCATGCTGAATAGGGCCACTGAGCTGGAGAGAGCTCCATCAATCGGATGTATGACATTACAACGCATGTTTTTACAACGCAAGTACTTTTACAACGCATGCCATTACAACGTAAGTATTGGTAAGTATATAATATATTTTTTTTAAATTAATTTTAATTAATATAATTTAATTTAATTTAATTTAATTAATTTAATTTTTTTTTACCCTGTACCCCTGTACCCCTGTACCCCAAAAACCCAAATTAACCCAGAACCCTAAAAATACCCCTGTACCCCAAAAACCCAAAACTGTCCCTGAACCCTAAAAATACCCCTGTACCCAAAAACTGAAAACTGACCCTGAACCCTAAAAATACCCCTTTACCCAAAAACTGAAAACTGACCCTGAACCCTAAAAATACCCCTTTACCCAAAAACTGAAAACTGACCCTAAACCCTAAAAATACCCCTTTACCCAAAAACTGAAAACTGACCCTGAACCCTAAAAATACCCCTTTACCCAAAAACTGAAAACTGACCCTAAACCCTAAAAATACCCCTTTACCCAAAAACTGAAAACTGACCCTGAACCCTAAAAATACCCCTTTACCCAAAAACTGAAAACTGACCCTGAACCCTAAAAATACCCCTTTACCCAAAAACTGAAAACTGACCCTGAACCCTAAAAATACCCCTTTACCCAAAAACTGAAAACTGACCCTGAACCCTAAAAATACCCCTTTACCCAAAAACTGAAAACTGACCCTAAACCCTAAAAATACCCCTTTACCCAAAAACTGAAAACTGACCCTGAACCCTAAAAATACCCCTTTACCCAAAAACTGAAAACTGACCCTGAACCCTAAAAATACCCCTTTACCCAAAAACTGAAAACTGACCCTAAACCCTAAAAATACCCCTTTACCCAAAAACTGAAAACGTAAAAAAAAAAAACATATAAAATATTAAATATAATTATATACTTACCAATACTTACGTTGTAATGGCATGCGTTGTAAAAGTACTTGCGTTGTAAAAACATGCGTTGTAATGGTATGCGTTGTAAAAGTTTTTGCGTTGTAAAAGTTTCGTTGTAATGGTAGTGCGTTGTAAAAGTTGCGTTGTAAAGGTTGTTTCCCCCATCAATCTATACAAGTGCTGGCTATTGAGAGTGATAGATCTCCCTGGTACAAACCATTCTCTTCTGGGTGCACCAACTTTGGCATATGCTCATATAGTCAGCCCGCTATAACTTTACTCAAAATTATGTAATCCGACCCGAGCATAGCTAATGGGTGGTCCGATGATTGCTCTAAGTGGTCTTTGTCAGTCTTCAGAATGAATTCCAATTAGGGCTCCCGCAGCGATGGCAGAAGTCGGCCTTCTGTTAGAGCGATTTGGTACAGCTCCAGTAGCTTGGGAGCCAGCAGGTGTTCATACACCTGTTCATACACCTTATAGTTCCAGAATCTTATTTTTGGCTGCACCCCAGATGTCTCCCAGGATTTCCTGCAGTGCGATGGGTGTGTTTTAGCTCTTTTCTATCCAAGGGTTCAATGGAAGTTAGTGTAACAGAACTAAGAAAATGCTGTGTGGCCAGTTGACGATCAATGAAGGGGAGATCATATAGGGATTGGTAGTGGGTGGTGAATCCTCTGTGTATTTCCTCTTAGTATATACATGCGTCAGGGTTAGCCTTACCATAGTGACAGGTGTAGTTGGTTTAGTAATTCTCAGGAACCATACTAATGGATGGCCTGACTTGTCCCTCTCTGCATGCATCTTTGCTTGGTACTCTCTAAAGTCTAAGCACCATACCTGCTCCATCAGCTGAGCATGCTGCTTCAGGGCCTCAATCAATTCGCCCTGCCTCACATAATCAGCATGGACCGCTGCTCCCACTGACGCTTCGATGTGCAGCAAATCCTTCCACAGGTCAGCCCTGACCCTTACGACCACATGATGCAATAACCCCTGCGTACAACTTTTTGTGCATCCCAGTCTATTCGTTTGGAGGAGTCCGTGCCCCAATTCTCCATCAGGTAATGTGATACCATCTCACTTGTTGCATCTCGGAAGTTCTAATCCTCCAACATGGTAGAGGGTAATTGCCAGGTGGGGATCGGTGACCTTGGTGCTCCCTACTCTCACTCCAATTGCAACTCCAGGGAGTTATGATCAGAGAAAGTCTTCCCCACAGCCAGCAGTCTTGTGGCCGGGTCACAGAGTATTCAGTCCAGCCTCATGTGCAGGTCATGTGAGGGCGAGGAATAGGAGTACACTCTATTGTCTGGGTACTTGGAGGCAGGCCATTGAGTCGAGGAAATTGCTTTTTATGAGGGCAACAGTTGCGTTAGTTAATTTCTGAAGGAGATTGGGAAAAAGGCCCCCAACCGAACTCATTGAGATATATAAGGCTATTTACCGGCTGCTCTTATACAAAAATTAAGCGATATATCTAGCATTGCATCAATCCCTCCACTCCAATGCATGCTGGGAACTGTAGTTCAGCCATCTACTTCATCTGATGTTCATCCGACTTCCCTTCTCGACCAGAGCCCTAATTTGTCATTTATAAATGATACAGCTATTTTTCCAGAGTCTGGTCTCGATTCAAGGGGGTCAGAGTGCACCGAGCCCCCGGATAAATTTTATTCAGCTTCGGATCATTCATCAGTTGAGGAGGATCCAGAGTTTAATGTTGAACTTGAATGGTCTGATTATGATAGCGAAGCAGGGGATTGGCGCCTTAGTGAGGCTTCCAAAGACTTGAACGATGTGAGCGCTGTTAATACAGTTCGTAAAGTCCCCCCTATTCTAAAGGATTGATAAACACTGCTGACCTCCTGAGGATATTACCCTCTCAATAATCTATCAGACCATTATCTCCCATAGAGAGGCCACAAGACAGGAGAACATCCGTACACAGGGGGCATGCTGCAGAATGCAGGATTCCCTGCGTCGAGTGGTGAAAACATGCACTGACATCGCCTCTAGAGTTGGGGAAGCTGAGGAACGGATCTCTGCGCTAGAAGATGCAGTAGTGGCCCAGAAAGAACTGACAACAGAGTTCAAGGAACAGCGCACTGATATCCTATGGAAGCTTCCGGATTTAGAAAACCGAGCTAGAAGAAACAATCTAAGAGTTTTAGGAATCGAAGAAAATTTAGAAGGCAAAGACCCTCGGCAGTTCATAGTTGAACTTTTTTCGGCGGCATTCCCAGAAGTTACACAATGGGACTGGAATTTAGAAATACAGCGAGCACACCGGTTTCCATTTCAGCAATCGCCGTATTTCAGCTTCTGGTTCTAGTAAAACCTTCCCACGTGCTATCTTGATATGTTTTAACAATTTTCTTGCATGTGAGAAGATATTTGATCCTGCCAGACCTGATAAAAAGCGGTCTGCGAAGGGATGCCAATTTTTTGTCCGGCCTGATTTCTGTCCAGCCACAGTTGAGAGACGTTGGCACCTTCGTCAGTTGATTCCCCTCTTTCAGGCTAAGGGTGCTCAGGTTTTTCTACTCTCTCCCTCTAAGCTGAAAGTGATATGTAAGGGGCAGACCAAGTACTTTACATCAGAGGTCTTGGCCAAGGAGTTTCTGGGTACCGTTTAATTTGAACTGCCTTATCAAATTTAAATTGTCACACCAAAAATTGGATTGACTCGGGATGGGATACTTGTTTATTTTCATGATTATTGACTTTAGAAGACCTGACTGATAGTTCGTTATGGGTTGTTTTTTAGCTTTTTTAACTTTTTTCTTGTCTATCTGGTGGTCAGGTCTCCTTCAGAGTTTCAACGCGGGATGGTTTCGGGCTTCGGGAGGCAGTGGGTCTCACCAACCTGACCATCAAAAGGACTATGGTTCTGTTGCTCTACACGGGGGGTGGAGGGCGAGGGGGGTTCAGAAGGTGGGGGAGGTCTTGTGGGGAGGGGGGTGGGGGGGGGCTTTGGAGGGGGGTTGGTGGTGGGGACTCAGGAGGCAGATTTTGTCTTTAGCACTTCTTTTTTTTTGTTTGGGAAACATGATTGACTCAAATGTTCTTTACTTTATGTATATTGCTGTTTAGAGGTCTGGTAATTTTTGTATACAACATCATTAGTAAACTCAGTTTTGCAGGCTATTGGCTTTCCTATTTTCTGAATGGGGGTAGGCTACGTTGCGCCACATGAAATATCTGCGGTTTAAATGATCCTAAGAAGCGTAGGATGTTTTATAAGATTCTTCAAATTCTACAGGCCAATCTAATTTGCCTACAGGAGACCCATATCCCGTGGACTAAACGTAGCTGGCTAAGATTACCTGGATATGAGCTGGCAGCTTGCTCCAGACAAACATCTACTATTAGGGGTGTAGCTATTCTCTTAAAGAATGGGGTTGGATCTATTAAAGGGGTCAAGGTCGATAATCTTGGAAGATGGGCAATTATCAAACTCCTGGTGAACAGATCTTTACTATCAGTTTGCTCAATATACGCTTCCAATCTAGATGATCCGCAGGTTCTTAGGAGCCTAAACTTGGAATTAGTGGGATAGCCCCATCCAATATTATTTACTGGAGACTTTAATATTAACCTTGCCTAGCCAAATTAACCTTCCAACATATCATAACTATGTGGGCCGAAAGCCTCAAGTATTCAAGGCTCTCCAAATTCTTGTGCTGGATCACGGTCTTATAGATCTATGGCACTTCCACCATCAAGATCTGGATGGATATACATTCTATTCTGCCCCACACAATAAAATGGTACGCCTTGATTATGCCTTTCTTTCCGATCAAAATGCCTCATCTGCACACATTGAAGTTGCCCCTAGGACCATATCTGATCATAATCCCATAATTATTGATCTTGCATGGGACCGTCCCACTAATCAGATTAGATCGTGGACTTTCGACAGAAAGCTCCTTATAGATCAGCAATATCGGGAGCGTATGGCTACTTGGATTCCAGATTTTTTTTATATTAATAGGGGTACCTCTTCTGACTCTATCGTTTGGGATACATTTAAAGCGGCCTTACGTGGCGAAACTAAAAACTTTGCCTCCTACAGTTGGAAACAAGCACAGCAACATACTAAAGATAGACTCAAAGAGCTGCAGCAAGTTTTACTTGAATTATGTAACAATATCCGCCTGGGCCATGATATATCAAACATTCAGAAGGAGGTTAATATAGCTAAGTCCAATTTGTTAGATCCTCTTTATCAAGACATAGCAGCCAAATATGTTCAATTTCGTACTTTAATGTATGAGTTCAGGGAAAGTTCAGGCAAGGTACTTGCACAGAGACTACAGCAGAGGGCTATTGCAAACCGAATTGTCCGAATCACAGATCAACAGGGCTGCTTGCAAGAGACCCCGGCGGGTGTCCTTGACGCCTTTGTGAGCTTCTATACTAAACTATATACAGAAGACCCTTGCATGGTTCAGAATCAAGTTGGCTTAGATGATTTCTTTTACTCCTTAAATACCATGCGGGTAACAATGGAACAGAACAAAGCTCTCTCAGCACCTATCAGTTGGGAGGAGGTAACAACTGCCATTAAATCTCTCTCCAATGGTAAGGCCGCTGGCCCCGCCCTTATCCATCTCGAGTTTTACAAGACTTTCTTATCACTGTTTAGACAAGAAATGTTAGCGGTTTTTAGGGCCGCCCAACTTGGGGTTATTCCTGACTCGTGGCCCCGGGCCATCATTGTGCTGTTCAAAAAAAAGGGCAAAGATGAGTTAAGCCCTGCCTCATATCATCCGATTGAACTTATCAACACAGATAGCAAGATTTATTCCAGAACTCTAGCCTTTAGATTAGCCCAAGTTATAGTCCCCTTAGTTTCAATTCGGCAGCATGGTTTCATTCCCAGAAGGGATACAACAGATCACATCCGTCGCGTCATTGCCCTCCTTGATTGGGCTCAGGCTACTAGCTCTCCCCTCGGGGTGATCCTGTTGGACGCCGAGAAGGCGTTGGACAGGGTCTCCTGGGGGTATCTCTGGGCAGAATGCGTTGGAAGGGACTTTCTCCCGAGTTTATTCAGGCCCTTCAGGCGCTCTATCTGCCCCCAACCGCTGCAATTCGTATCTCAGGGCGAGAATCTGCCTATTTTTCTATTAGTAGGGGGACTAGACAGGGTTGTCCCTGTTCCCCCCTACTATTTGCTCTGTTCATTGATCCCTTCCTGAGTATGATTGAAAATTGTCAGGGGATTACTCCAGTCAGGGTTCGCGGGGTGGATTACAAGGCATTGGCGTATGCCGACGACATTGTTGTACTAACTGACAGTGTTGGCTCATCTTTCGCAGCATTAGAAAGGCTTGCAGCTCAATTTGGTGCTTTATCCGGGTATAAGCTTAACATTTCAAAGACTCAAATAATTCAATCCTCAGCTATGCCCCTTTCGCATGTTCCTATAATTAATGAGGCTACCTACCTCGGTATTCAAATCTCCCCCGAAGTTGAGCAGATCCTAGACCTAAATTATATCCCAGTAATTGATTCCTTACATAGGAAACTTGAGAGAATGGACCATCTGCACCTTTTGTTATATGGACGTTGTAATATCCTGAAAATGCTTGTTCTTCCAAAGTTCTTATATCTTTTCAGGTCCATTCCACTTCTTATCTATAACACAACATTAGGGAGAGCTGATAGAATATGTAAACTGTTTCTTTGGGGATACCGTAGGCTGAGAAGGGCCGCTAAATGGACATGTCTTCCTCGGGAACGGGGTGGTTGGACTGTTCCTAAGTTATATTACTATTGGTCTACTTTGATCCAGCACTTTGGTCTCCCTCTTCTTGGGGATAATGTTGAGATTCCAATTTATATGTTCCCATCCATTTATGAAATAGCACTTGGTGATGCTGCCAAAGGGGTAATAACACGTGTATTGGAACCCAGCTATTTAAAAAAAACTAAATTTAAGATCTGTTGTTCCTTATTTTCTGTATGGCAGAAAGTCCGTTCCTGCTTGACTATTTCAAAACTCAATTATTATACCCCATTAGATGCCTCTGCCTTGCTTCCTCCAATATTTTATGATGGTGTGATGGTAAAATGGAGGTCTTTAGGGTTGAAGCGAATTGGTGATTTAGTCTATTCTGACCAATTGGCCCCTTTCTCTTTTCTGAAGGAGAAGTTCCATTTACAATCTAATTATTTTTTTAAATATTTACAGATTAGAAGCTTTTTTGACAAGAACTTGTCTAGAACCCCAATTTATATGTAAAGATCAACTTGATTGAACTAATTTGGAAGGAGTCTAGAATTAGTTCTGTATACCAAAGTCTTTTGTCAGAACTGCCGGACGACCTATCTGCTCAGAATGTAAAGTGGGCTGCTAAATTTGGTGTTCCCATACTAGACCTGGAATTACCGCTTGAATTAGCTAGATCTGTTCTTGTCTCGGGCTCACTGCGATCGCAAAGTTATATGGCCATGTTTAATCTGTACCATACCCCTGCAAAAATAGCAAGTTGGGGGATCTCCAGCTCAACAACCTAGGGTTCTTGCCCTAGATGTAAAATGGGCTCTGCTGATGCCATGCACATGTTCTACTCATGTCCTAATTTAACTATTTTCTTAAGTGAGGTAGAAGCTTTTCTTAATCAATCACTTTTAATACCGGTTAAAATTTCAGCGGAATTAATAATAATTGGATATGAATATTCAACCGGTTCTCAAAGAACACGACATCTATCAGCGTTTTTGTTTATTGGAATGGCTATGATTAGACTGTGTATTACATCGCAATGGCTAAATCCTGACACTAATACCTTTATCCATAGGAAAGCTAGGATGCTTGCATGGTACAAATTAGAATCATCAGTATTATTGTTAAGGGGGAGGAGAAAGCATTTATCGGCATCTAAGAACTGGGCTCCTCTGGCGGACTGGCTCTCTCAATAACTATGTTACTTTTTATTTAACTATGTTGTGTACTTGTTGGTCATGTACATCTATGTTCTCTTTTTAGTATCAACATGTCTCCTAAATTATGTATTTTGCTTTGTCTGTCTCCTGATGCCCTGTTTTTCTTTTCTTTTGAAAATTTAAATAAAGCAAAAAAAAAAAGAGAGAGAGATATATAAGGCTAAATGTGTAGCCATCGCAACTTACGGGGCTGGCGTGTGGGGATACGGGAAGGTTGAAGCCTTACAAAAGGTTGAAAATAGTTTTTTAAGGTTTCTCCTAAGCTGTGAACATGATATGCTAGGATTATACTCTTCTCTATTTGCTGTATAGCTTAAGATATTTTAGACTGTTCTTAACTGTTTCTATCTTTGCACTTTATAAATTGTGATAGTTGTTAATGAATCTTTTACATGCGCTCTACTAGATGAACACATTTAAAAATTTTAAAACTATTCTACTTGTGTACATTTTTAAATGTACTTTTATGGTTTTTCTAACAGATGAAAGCCGAATAAAGGACTATTTGATTTGATTTGACTCAAAGTATCCAATACTTTGTCCAATGTTCAAAACCATATTTCCTTATTTTAGTTTTATTGTCAACTAGTCATTGCCTCAATTTATTCATTGAATTTCTTTTCGTAAGTCTTTAGCCATAAGGACAATCGTTCCATCATTGTGGCCAGATGTATGACTAGATTTGGATCATTAGTAAATTTATTTAGAATTTGTTTTCCTTGCTGGTCATATTTTCCTTTTTTGCGGTTCCCTAAAAAATGTTCAAAGGCATCTGGAGTTTTGTGATTTGTGGGTGGCATACATTTAAACTTTTTCTTGAACTCCAAGTATTCAGGCTGCGTTGCCTGTGAAGTCTGTTCCACAAAGTTATTTTGTCTCAGGTGTCTCCTAAATAGGAAAACACCTAATCTCCAGTTCTAGTTTTGAGGAGTTGTAGGTTTGTATAAAGATGTACTTCTGCCATACACCTGTAACTCTGCTGGAGGTAATTGATGTTTGGATATATTTATTGTGAGCCTCTCATTTGACTGCATAGTTGGCTTTTATGTGAAGCTCCTTCTGGTTTGTTTTGGACCCCTTCAATTTGTTCCAATGATTGATCTGGAAGATTGTTGTTAGACGGGAAGTGCGCAGTTTTTCCTCACCATCTGACTGTTTGCATGCTTGTTTCTAAGGTAACTTCTGTTATGTTCACTTTATGTTATGTTTGTGTTGTGATGTGCCGTGCTTTGCCGCGTTGTGCCATGTTGTGGTGTTACGTTGTATTTTATGTGGTGTAATGTTGTGTTTTGTGTGGTGTAACGTGTTTTGTGTGGTGTTGCGTCAGGATGCTGCGGTGTCGCGTTATGATGTTGGTGGTGTTGTGTCGTGATGCTGGGGTGTTGTCGTGATGCTGGGGTGTTGCGTCGTGATGCTGGGGTGTGGCGTCGTGATGCTGGGATGTTGCGTCGTGATGCTGGGGTGTTGCGTCGTGATGCTGGAGTGTTGCGTTGTGATGCTGCGGTGTTGCGTCGTGATGCTGCGGTGTTGCATCGTGATGCTGCAGTGTTCTGTCGTGATGCTTCGGTATTGCGTTGTGATGCTGCATTAGGGTATATTGTGTAATGTTTTGTTAATGTTATTACACCCAAGGGTTTCTTAGTGCTGGAGCAAACAGGAGGGTCAGGAGAGAGGGCTTAGGCTAAAAAAATAAATTGCTTAAATAGTCAGGTCTTCAAAAGCTTCCTGAGCCTAGGTACCAGCCGGACATAAGACGGGTTCAGGACAGAAGATCCTGCTCCCTGCTTTCATGGTTGGTTGGTTCTGTGACCTTTTTGAGGGGGAGAGGTCTGACTCTTTGATTTGTGCTTTTGATCTCTTGTCCAATTCAGATCCCATTGAATCCTCTTTTTAGGTTTCGACCTGGCCGTAGCACGCAGTGCTCCGCCCAGGGCGAAAACTTTTGTAAACAGTATGGATGGTCGTCCCGCCTCTGTATCCCATTGGCTAGCTCCATAAATGGACGCTAGCCATTGGCAAACAGAGGCGTCCGTCATCCTGCGAGGCGACTCGTGGGCGTTTCTGGAGAATTTTTCTCATCCGGCCCCTTTTGTCTCGTCAGTGCGGCGGTGGGCGGGGTTTATTTTTTTTGCTCGTCGAGGTTTGTTTTGGCCATTCCGCGGCCGGAGGAAGTCCAGGTGAGTGCATTTTTTAATTCGGTCTCACTTCGCACTGTCTTTCTTTTCCTTCTGCTATCTGTCTCGCCCCCTCCCCCCATCCCCTCACCCGTCTTTCTCCCTTTCATTTCTGTTTTCCCCCATATAGCACTATTTTCTCTCGCTCTGTTTTCTATGCGACTTCGCTTTTGTCATTTTCCAGCATGGTCTCTACCCGAGGCTCCTTACCCCATTGCCTCCGCCGCCCTCACTTCTCGGTTCTCTTTCCCTTCCCCGACAGGCAGGCAGTCCCAAGCAAGTGTTCCGCTGCCTCCTCTCCGAAGGCAGCGTGTGGAAACTCTGCAAAGAATGCGGTGAATGTGGCTCGGGGCTACGGCTTTCCTGAGCCGGCAGAACAGGAAACGCCACTTCTGGGAGCCCGGGCCTGCCCTCAACAGGACAGTGGCGTAGCTAGTCCTTAGGCGCCCGTCACGGCCCCTGCGTTTGTCGCCTGCGGCGGTCGAATGTAAGGGGGGAGGCTGCCGCCAAAACACCTGCCGCCTGGGGCGGACCACACACCCCCTTGCTACGCTGCTGAAACAGGATCTGCCTGCGATCCCAGCCAAGTGGCCCCTGACGGAGTACCTGTTCGGGATCTCCGTTTAGAAACAACACTTAGGCGTATTACTGCTCTCTGCTGAAATCTGAGACGACGGGTGATCCTCAAATCACGGGGCACTGAGGTCTCGATGTCCTTTCACTCCCTTTATTTATCTTCCATTACCCCACGGCACGTCCCCTTTGTCCTAGGTAGGATTTTATTTGCTTTTCCCTCATTATCCCACGCTCCCTTCCTATCTCGCACTGTTCGTGCTGCCTTTCCCCCTTGCACAGTGAGATTATCGGGGGAATCACTAGCCTTTACACTTGTTTATTGTAGTAGCACTACTGACTGTGGTATATGCCTCCTGCCCATCACACGCTTCAGTGTGTTCAACACAGATTCCATTTTCACTGATTTTGTTTAATGCTTCGAGGCAGACCTGAACCCTTCTTTAACTAAGCACCGACAGGAGGGGCTAGGCACCTTCTCTAACAGCAGTCTCGATGGGCCTGGCCAGGGCTTTAAGTGGGATGAAAAAACTGGGGGGGGGGTCTCTCAAAGGGGCGTGGTCAATGTAATTAAGGGCGTGGCTTAAAACCACATAGGTGAAAAAATCTGTGCTTAGCATAGTGTGCCGCCAGACTTGTATTTTGCTGTTTCTGTCATTGCATCCAGATATATGGTACAAGTAACATTACACCTACAACAAGTCTATTGCTGTCTGGTGAGCTCATCCGTAGGGTACCATAAGTCTCAGATTTGCAAGAGATTAAGCTAATGGCAATGTAAATGACAATGCCATCTATTTTGCTATTCTCAATAAACACATAAATTCAAAGTTTGACATTTACAATGCCAATAACTCCAACTTTTCCAAAGTCGAACCCATTGCATTGAAAATGCTTGTTAGGTCGAGCCTTGGCAGAGCATGCACTGCTCTGAGAGGCATGCTGTGTTGGAGTATGCACTTGAAGCCCTGCCCACTCTCCACCCATATTTTTCATTGGCTTGTGTCAGTGCCCTTCATAAATGCTGGCTTCTGATTCATAAATAGACTTGTTAGTCTCTCCTTAGTACTGCCTTGTCTTCATTTGTTGCCTCCCAGGAGGACTGGCCTTTTTACTTTGGTTGTTACACGGTACGTCTTATTGAGTCTGTAAGCACTATTTTGTCTGCATTCCGGAGAAGGGCATCGGCTGGCTTCCTAAAATGAGAAGAGATATCCAGTGCCTCTCCATGAAACGGCAGTTTGCTTTGGTTTCCACAGCTCGTTTACACCTTTGTCTCAGTTTACGGCCCGCATCGGCTGCACTACACAGTGTGCTAAACTGACTTTTCAATTTTTATTATTTACTTTTTTGTTTTGTTTACAAAAACACTCTTATTTTTTCTCGTTTCTCTTTCATCTCCCTTCTATTCTGTAAAGAGGCTGCCTTCTTAAAGCTGTCTGCCGCACCCTCACGTTAGAAGTCACAAGGCATCTTTACAAAATCCTTCTGCCAGTTCCACACACATAACGAGGGGGCAGGGGATTGAAACATAGCTGACATATTCATCATAAGAGTTGCATTTTGTTTGGAAAACTGTTTTTCTACATTATGCTGAAAATGTTTTTGTGTTCTCTGATGAGCGTATAGATATCTTTCTGAAAAGAACGTTCTGCATTTTAAAGGTCTGAGATATGTTAGATTTCAATATATAAGCGGGTGGTAGCTACAAAGTAATGCCACAGATTCTTCCACAACAGAGCATGGGCTTGCATAACATGTTACATAATTAGCTTCCTAAGGCCGCTGAATTCAACCAGCTCTGCAGCATGATTTGATTCAGCACGCCCTGCACCAGCTCATGACGTAGAAATGCACGCGCCTGCATGAAAGATGTCTGTCAGTAAAGTTCTTCCACACATACAAACTCACTGCTGCCCTCTGTCTCCCAATCCTCAGCTCCACATCTCTCACTAAGTTGCTTCCTCTCCTGTCTCTCCTTGCCTTATCTCCCTCCTCTCACACACATGCTCTCTCTTTCTTTCCCACCCTGCCCCTCCTTTCATTCCCTTTATTCCCCCTTCATCTCTTTCAACAAGCAGTGGGGACCACAGGAGTCTCTTCCTGTACTGGGCAGATGATTCGAAATTGTTAAACAAATTCAGTTCAAAAACCTTGTGTATAGCTTTCAAGTCCCTGCACGGCCAGGGTCCTACTGAGTTAACTCACTACTTCAAACCCTATACCTCTCGAGCACTGTGGACTGCTGCCTGCAGAAACCTTGCTGTCTGCTCATTCAACAAGCATTTGCAATGCAATAGGTCTCACATTACTCCAAGTTTGAGCTATTGCCATTGCATTATTATTTGCAGTAATACGAGACCTATTGCATTCCAAATGCTTGTTTGATTCTGCCTGTGGACATTTTCATCAGCCCGCATATATACTCCTTTATAATTGTTGACCTATTTATCAAATTTGATTAGAATTATCTTATTATATATATTTTCTATAAGTGTGAGCATGGAGTGTTATGACTGAGCACAAGCCACATTCTTCAATCTATCCATTAAGTTGTATAGATGGTTACAATATTAGTTTTTAACAATTGACCACATGGTATTTGTGTTCATAGTCTGTTATGATTTATGACCAAAAGAACTATGTAATTAATGAAATATGTATTTTGTAATAAACCTTAAGGCAAAGAATTAGCCGAAGTCGTGAATTGTATGTCTACAATGCAGATCTACATAAAAGAATTATAAACATTGAATGTAAATGTATGATATTTGTGCCTGAGTCAACAGTTCACCTCTGCATAGGTTAAGCCTGTTCTCAGTTTTCCCTAAGCGCTATGACTAGTGGCATAAAGCTGGATGGACACACTGAACACAAATGGAACAGTGATAAAACACTCAAACTTCCCAGGTAGAAGTGGGTTTGCTCCAAGTGCCAGGGCTGAAAGCACACAGGCAAGCCCCAGTACATTCTTGTCTCTGACAACCACCAGTAATGCTGGAAATCGTATGTCATGTATAACAGTTTACCAACACATTTCAACACATCAAATGTCTTAGTGTGTTGAAGCGACACTCTTCCTCCAGTTTTGAATGCAAATGAACTGCAAGGTTTTTAAGTGATTTATGTGTAGACCTTTCATGTCTGTTTGCCCCTTCTGGGCATCCCATTCTAGGCTCACACATAACTTCATATCAATCTGTCGTACAGCTGAAAAACATTTCTGTCGATGAGATAACATCTCGTCCCTATTTTCATTCAGAAGTTCTCAGAATCCTAGATTTAATTATTAAGGGAAATTGTCCAATCTGAATTCTGAGAGGTGTGGTAATTCTACATTTGTTACCGCTGCACCCTTTGGGTTTGATGGTATATATTTGCAAGGTAAAATCATGCACACTGCTGTCATTATGTATACATTGCATGTGGAGATAGCTGTGGAAACAGATTTCCCAGGGTAATTGCTAATGTGACAATTTAGAAATGATCACATCTCACAAACTCATGATTTCCAGGTGTAATATTACCACCTTTGGAGTCCGCTGAATTTGGAATGAGAACATAGCTTCCAAAATTGTAGACAACAAGTAGTAAACTATATCTATTTGATGCTGTCATGTGTAGGTGTTTTTGTAGCCCATTCAAAGTCAATGCAGACCAATGCATCCTTAGCTTTGTGAAACCAATGAGAGTAAGCAACGGAGCAAGGTATCTTTAAATGTTAAAACTTAGTGCTCCCGGTTGAATTCAGGGTTTGACACTAATGGTCTTCTGTTCTTAAACCACGTCTGCACATCCATTTTACAACAGTGTTGCTATAGTATGCTTACCTTGGAAATCCTTTGTATTTTTTGTTCCTTTTTTATCTTGAGTATGTATCATGGCTGCCTTTCAGGAAGAAGTCCTTTTTCAGACTTGAAAGCTTCGGTATACGCCTTATGCAATTTGTAGGAAATGGTTTGCTTGGTATCTGCCAGCCATACTTTATTTCTGGCTTATAACACCTCTTTCCTTGTTATAACCTGTGCCTTGTCAAGAGAGCCACATTTTTTACCAATATGTTGACATGCATGGCTCCAAAAGGAGGCTCGTGGGTTCCTATCCCTATCTTATTTTAAGTCACTGTTTACTCTGGTGAGCAAGCAAAGAGAAAATGTCATTTATTTTTGAAGTTGTCTAGTTGCAGAAGCATATTCACACAAAAGCGGACAGTTGGGTATAGAACACTGATGCAGCATCAGTTTAGAAAATGATACCAGTATATTTAAACCAAATCTATATATCTGTGTGCAGGTCCCGAAAGCACCCCCTACCCAAGGGCACTACCTTAAAACCGGAAACAGTCAAAACAACAATAAATCAGAACTGCACCACCTTTCTTGACATATATGCAAGAAATCTTAAATGTCCATATTAATCCAGTCGAAATAATTAGTGCGCGAGACGTCAATTGTCCCAACAGATGATTTATAACTTCTTTTATTTTCAATTAAAAGCCATCAGCCAACGCATTTCGTCCTAATCTACAAGGACTTCTTCAGGGCTGAAAGTTACAGAAAAAAGAACACATAAAAAGCTGACATGTTACATTACTTACAATACATACAACATCTAATCACAACATTTTAAAGTTACAAAACATGTTCACATGTACTTGTTAGATTAATTAAAAGAAAAACGTCCACCTATAACCATAATTCCTATATATAACATATTATTTAATTTGTGAACAATTTATTTATTTTTTATTTATTTTATTTTGTACGTTTTGTATAGCACGAACATGACCCAAGTGGGTATCAGAGCGCTTTACATAAGGATGACTGAGAGAAAGGCATATAGTTCAAAGATACACACCAAGTTACAAGTGGGTCAATGTGTCACAAGAGTAACAATTACGTAGTTGAGAGCAATAGGTAGCAGGTTATTGCAGCATATACATCAAGCGCAAAAGGGACATTAAGGCAGGGAACAATAGGTCGCCACATATGACATGTTATAGCAAGGATAACCAAAAAGTCTTGATGTTTGAGTAGCAAGTTTTCTAGATCAGCTCCTTGTTCATTAGTAGTTTTTTCATTTCTCTTTTGAAAGCAAAGGTGGATGGAATAAGCCTTGTCTCCACTGGAAGGGCGTTCCAGATTCTTGGGGCAATGCCTGAGAATGTACGGTTGTAGGTTTTAAGCTTTTTGAATTTCTTTGGCTTGAGCCGTAAGCTGCCGGTGCTCCTCATGGGCCGGGAGCCCCCAGAGAGTTCCAGTTTGTTTGCCAGGTATTGAGGGGTATTGAAGTGAAGAGCTCTATGGGTCATACAGGCAATCTTTAATTGGATCCTTGCCTCAAAGGGAAGCCAGTTGAGTGATTTCAGGTCGGGTGAAATGTGGTTGGTTTTCTTAGAACCCGTGATGAGTCTTGTAGCCGCATTTAGCGAAGCTCTGATAGGGGCTAAACTGAGTTTTGGTAGTCCGCATAAAGTAGCACTGCCATATTCTAGTCTGGAGATGACCAGTGCCTGCACTGCAGATTTGAAGTCCTCATGGGGTAGGTAGGGTTTGAGTTTTCTTAGGATGCACAGCTGGAAATTCGCTCCTTTGGTAGATGCTCTGATATGCTCTTGCATGTGTAGGTTTTTATCAAGCAGAATTCCAAGTGATTTTGTGGAGTCAATGAGGTGAGGTGTGCAGCTGAGCGCGATGAGATTAGAGAGATATTTCACAACAGTGGGGGTTTGCCTAGCTGGTTCAATAAGGAGGAATTCCGTCTGAGGGCGTTTAGTTTGAGGTGGTTGGAGGTAAGCCATTTTAGGGTTTTGAGCAGGGTTCCGTTGAGAGCATTGATGTCTTCGGGGGAGGATATTTTCATGTATAGTTGGGTGTCATCGGCGTACATGTGATATTGGATGTTGGAGGCATTTAAGAATTACTGTCAGTGGTTCGAGGAAGAGATTAAAAAGCGTGGGGGAGAGTGTGGACCCTTGTGGAACACCCAGCATGCAGGGACTGGGGTTGGATAGAGACTGATTGGATTTGATTCTTTGAGTTCTATTATTGAGGAAAGAGGCAAACCATTTAAGGACCGTGCCAGATAGGCCCATTATGCATTCAAGGAGGTGGAGAAGATTGTCGTGCTTGACAGTGTCGAATGCAGATGAGAGATCAAGACGAATTAGTAGGCAGGCTTCATTCTGGTCCAGTAAGGTGAGAGCGTCATCCACAATGTGAGTAATGGCTGTTTCGGTGCTGTGGCCAGTGCGGAAACCCGATTGGAATTGGTTGAGGAGCTGGAATTGTTCAATGTGTTTACGTAGTTGCTCGTGAACACATTTCTCCAGTAGTGTAGCCAGGGTAGGAATGTTTATGATTGGTCTGTAATTATTCAGGTCTTCAGGGTCAGCCGAGGGTTTTTTTAGGATGGGGAGCACTAGGCCCTCCTTCAGGCAGTCCGGGATCTCGCCTTGACGGACAGAGGCGTTGATAATCTTGGCACAGAGCGGTGCTAATGAGCCTATCATTTCTTTAAAGAAGTAGGGAGAGAGGAGGTCATTGAAGTGGTTTGAAGGTTTAATGGTCGAGAGAGTATTAAGGATGGTAATGTCATCGATGGGTGTGAATAGGCTCCAAGAAGCATTTTTTTGAGAGAGATAACAGACTGGCTGGGCGCTGGCGTGGAGTGGGAGGAGGCAGGAAGGGGAGAAAGTAAGAGTGCAGCCAACCTTAGATCAGATTCGATCTTATTAGACTTTTCTAGGAAGAAGTCAGCAACCGCTTCGCAATTTGGCTGTGAGCGAGCAGCTTGTTGAGATTGGGTGGGTGCATTGTTGGATTGTGTTTTAATCAGCTCAAATTGTCGTTTCGGGCGATTTCTTGCATTGTCAAGTTGGGCTTTGTAGAAGGAGAGTTTCGTGGTTCTAATAAGTTTGTTGTATCTACTTCATTTGAGTCTAAGGATTTTTAGTAGTTCTGTGGAGGGAGTGGATCTCCAAGAGGGTTCAGCAAGTCTGAGACTACATCTGTCTGCGTTTATGTTGTCATTGAACCAAGGTTTGGAGTCCTTGGCTGGTATTCTATTTAGTTGTAGATGGGCCGCAGCATTCAGCGCTTTGAGCATGGCATTGTTATAGTGCACAGTGAGGTCGTGCACGTCGGTCATATTTGCAGGTGGTGGTAGGGAGTCATTGCAGTGCGCTATGAGCTCATTAGCGCTAGTGTTGAGAAGCAATCTTTTCCAATGTTTTAATTTTAGTGGTTGCGAACTGTTGAGAATCCAGCATTCAAGCATACGGAAGCTGATATAATTATGGTCTGACCAGTCACAGGGAAGAATAGAGTCGAGATGAATGGTGTTGGCGTTGGAGATGATTAGATCCAATGTTGAGCCTAAGTTATGAGTTGGGTAGTCGCAGAATTGAGTGAGGGAGAGGTCTGTTAGGAAGTTTTTAACCGCCTGTTCATGAGGGTCATTCCAGTGAAGGTTGAAGTCACCAAGGAAGATCTGTGGGCAGTGCCTGCCCAGGTTGGCGGAGATGGTTTCCATAGTTTGTTCAATTAGAGGGAGGTTATCACCAGGGGCTTGGTAGAAGATGTGAAGGGAGCATAAGGGTCTGTGTGCATTAGGTGATGTCAATTCCTAAGTATTCACAGAAAGAGAGATTAACTGAGGAGGATTGTTTGAATGTGAGAGAGTTACGGAAGATGCAGGCAATGCCCCCACCAGTTTTCTTGACACGGTCTAGTCTGATAATATTGTGACTGGGAGGGACTAGCATGTCAAGGATAGCCCAGATGAGTCATTGAGCCAGATTTCGGTGAGGACCAGGAGATCCAGTTCATGTGCAAGGATGAGATCAGCAAGGTCTGCAGCATGTTTAACCGCAGACCTGCAGTTAAGTAACATGCAGTTCAGGTGAGGTTTGTGCAGGTTGTCAGTGAGCTGTGGGAGTGTGAAGGCTATCTGCTTGAGATTTTTAGTGTTTAGAGCATTAGTGTTGATTCTGGGAGCTCTGTAAGGGTTGGATGTGATGCTTTGGATGGGTTCTGTGAAAGATTCCTTAGGCCGGGTCGCGCTGGGGGTAGGAAGGGGAGCTGCTTGTGCTGTACTAGAGGGGACTGAGGTGTGTGAGAGTGGCGAGGTGTAAGAACTGAGGAGGGCGAAGATATCTGGCTCAGAGAAACGATTCATGGATCTGGAGGGTCTCGATGGGGCGTTCGGGTAGGGGGTGGTGTTCCAGTTCAGTCCAGAGGGAATATCTGGAGCTGAGAGAGGGTTCATGATACTGGAGGTTCTAGCAGAGGGTGAGGATAGGGGTTGGTATTCCAGTTCTGGGCTTGGGGTTTCATAAGAATCCTATGCCGAGTCTCTTGATAGCTCTTGTTGGAGGAGAGATCACGTGCCAGCTCTACGGTTGACTGAGTGAGTTTTTGAATGGTAGTTTTGAGAGAAAGAAGTACTTGATTTATTTCCTTGAGTTTTGCAGCAGGCTCTGAGTGAGGAATATGTATCGCGTGGAGGGTAGGCGGAGAATTGGTCAGTGGGAGGGGGGAGGCCCGGGCTGGATGAGGGGTGAGGTCAGCAAGCAGGGAGGTCTCTTTGTGATGAGCGGGAGAGCAAGGAAAGCGTGCAGTGGGATGGAATTTGGGAGAAGGGGGGGTTGAGAGAATTGCCATTGTGTAGTGGGGAAGAGTCAGAAGAGAGGGCAAAGGGATTGAGGTTGAGAAGAGGGGGGTTGGGAGATTTCCCAGTGACCTGACAGAGATTGCCCGGAGAGTGGGCCATGGGAGTGCGGTTCGGGGAAAGTGGGTTAGTGGCCAGGAGGTTAGGGGAGGGAAAGTTAGGGGACGGGAGGTTAGACGCGTTTTTGTTGAAGTGTGGAGACATCGGCTGTTGAGTGTGGGAGTGAAGAAGGGTGAAAAAGATGGGTGATGAGGAGGTGTCGGAGAGGAGAGCGTCCGCGCAGGGAATATGCCGTGCTCCTGAATTGGGGTCAGGTGAATAGATTGGACGGTGCAAGTTGGATGTAATTGGGGCGCCTCGGGTAGGTGGAGGTAAGGTCATGTGTGTGTTGGAAAAGGTGTGAAGGGCAGTCCTCAGGATGAGATCCCTAGAGGAGGGATCACTAAGGAAGGAATCAGTATCGTCTGGAGAAGGGGTAAGTGGACGCCCGCTTCTAGGTTGGGTAAGGGAAACATTAGTGACCAGAGAGCCTTTAGCAGGGCGAATCTGTCATCAAAGATGTCAAGGTTGAGGTCAGAGGCCTGAATTAGAATTGTCCAATTGTTGTAGATGGATATAGTAGCATCTGCTCTAAATTTGGGAGACGACGTAGCCAATAGTCGAAGGCCATGAGGGAATTTTTGGGTCGCGGAGATTTTGAGTGAGGTTTGGAAGATCGACCTCCACTGTGCTCTTCTTTTAGTGTAGAATATCAGGTCGCTAGTGATAGTACCTTTTTTTGGACATATGTAGGGGTCAGAAATAAGGGTTTTGGGATTTGCTTTAAGAAGTCTGTGTTTCAAAGCTTTTGTTGCATTTTTGGAGAGGCTGGTTGGATAGTTAATTGTGGAGGTATTGGTGCCAAAATGTTCTAGGCTGGAGTCCATTTTGGATTAAGGTAGGGGGGTCGTGAAAGACTAGTTGTCAGTAATCCGGCGTCTGAAAGAGCAGGCCTCTACCAGTTATAGAGAGGAACAGATACAGTAATCAAGCAAGGGGCGGGCTTTAGGCTTCCCATGTGTCCAGGAGCCACCTGTTGGAGAATTCAGTGAGTCTGCTGAATAATTGTCAGATGATAGGACCAGTTATGGAATTCCTGATAGTGTGGGACTGGAATAAAGATCTCAGCCCTGAAATAGTACTGATGATCAGTCATGTGCTAAGTTATGTGCTCAGGTCAGGATGCATTGTAATGAGGTCGTGAGAGTATGATCAGCTATCTCACAACTGCACTGGGAAAGTCCAATTTACTTGTCCAAGGACTAGCACTCCTGAGTAGGGAGCAGCCATTTTAGAGGGGAGCCATAGTAGAGAAGGCGGTGTCCTGCAATAGGCCCAGTTAGTGTTCCAAAGCATTCAGACTTGCTGGGGAATAACTGTAGTCTATCAAAAGTCAGATAGGCGTGTAACTAAGGGCACTTACCGGTGTATCCATGAGCGTGGTAAGTTAGGCACAGCAGCCAACAGGATTCAGCATAGACAGATTCATTCATCTGAATGTGAAGCTCCGTGAACAGCCAGCTGCAGGGGCAATCAGGGGCATCAGAGACTTCAGCCGATGACCTTAAGCTCTGTAATTCCAATCAGTAGTGGTCTGCAGCAAGCCGGCAGCCTCCAATGACCAGCAGGCAGCCAGACCGCAATCCGTTAAATTTGCAAAATGGTTGAGGGCGTCAGCGTTGCAGGGGGAGGGGGCTGAACTCGGCTAACAGGATTCAGTGCAGCAAAAACAAACAAACAGCCGCAGGAGCGTCTGGATGGGGCAGTTAACAGGATTCAGCAGCCAGCAAGATTCAGACCATAAACAAAATAGCCGCCGGGGCGACCGAGGGCATCCGAAACTTCCCCCGATGTCCAAGAGCCACAAAGCTTCTTTCAGTATCTGCCAGCAGCCATCTTGCGGCCTCCGGTGACCCGCAGGGGGCCCGATCACTAAATGTGCTGCCGCTTTATTCAGTGTGGTCAGAGGGAGGGACAGCGATCAGGAGGGGCGGGGTGGCGATCAGGATCCCCAGGCGGTGCACCCGGTCGGCGCCATAGTCAGCCCCAGCAACAGTCTCTCAACGGCAGTCGCGAGGGCATCAGAGCCTGACACTGATGTCCATGAGCCACAAAGCTACGCGGCCTCCGGTGCTTCTTCGACGAGATCGGAGGGAGGGGGGCAAGGATCAGGAGGGGTAACGATCAGGAGCCTGAGGAAATACACCCGGTCGGCACCGTAGTGAGCCGCAGCAGTCTCCCGCAGGCAGCCGCGACACGGGGATGCACTGTATCCGGAGCTCCACTCACGCTACAAGGGACGGCAACCTGGCAGTGTGGCAGGCTGTGTGACTCAACTCTCGCACGACTAATGGTCCCTGGTAGTGAGGCGGAGGGGCCCAGCGACCCCAAGGTCCTCGGTGGCGCAGGTTGTCCCGGGGGATCGTAGGCGACTATTTGAGCATCTGAGATCACCCAAGCGTCTGAGATCACACACAGGCGCTGGGTGCAGCCGCTTCAGTGGTGCAGTCCCGGCAAAGCGTCAGTCCAGAGGCGTCGCGGATCCACCGGTACAGATGAAGCGGTTAAGCGAAGGTGAGGAGCTTCCAAAGTTCAGGTACGCAAAGTAACACGTTGTATGTGTTAGAAAATAGAAAGATGCTGTTGGATGGCAGGTTAAAGCGGGGATATCCGGCGATATGCGATCCCCAAACCGGGAGCTCTAAGAGAGAGCACCTACTTGGCGGTCATCTTGTCACATGAATTAACACCTCCAAGTTAATTTGTCATAAGGATCAATTAAGAATCCATTTACAGTGATTCTCAGATATTACAACATCATGTTCAATTTCAATTAAAACTTCATATATGAATACAAAACATAATGTAGCATAAGCAATATAAAAATATATATGTCATAGGATATAGAATAACCCTCACCAGTGAGAAAAAGGCACACACAACCACATGAAAGGAGAGAGACACCAAAGAAAACCAACCAATCTTGTAACACCCATAGTGTGACTAGACCTATGGAACCACACCCTGGGCTAACATCCATATGCTTAGCGAACACAAGAACAACATACCAATTGTATTTTCCTTGTAGTGTGAATGCAAAATGAAAGCAATCGTCCAATGTGAAGTAACCGATAATCTAATATAACCGATGTTTCTGTAATGTGAACCAATATGGCATAATCAGACATTTACTGGGTTATTCACACAGGGTAATACATTCAACAAAAAATCCATTAGCAGATGCCCACCTTAGCTTTTTCATGTATCAGCATAATCAGAATAATCCATAATAGTGTTGAGGGTGGCTCCTTTCCAGTCCCAAAAATACAGGCGCTCCGGTGTGATTGCCAGCGACAACAAAGACATGCAGCGTGTACCAAAACAATCCTTCAGTGCATGCGTGGGTGGGTATTCTCCACCCAAAACAAACAATCCTGCAGAGAAGAAAAGTATGTATGAAGGGCAAACTGTGTTAATGCCAGGAGCTAATACCCATATTGGGGCCAGGATTATATTATGCTCCAATAGTGCTGTATGAACAAAAAAGATGGTAATTCCCCCAAAAAAATCATGCAAACACCAAGCGGTAATTGGATACCTGCTTCCGTAGGGAGATAGACAGAGTGCCTATAGCACAAGGTCAGTGATCAATAATCTCACAGTGCCTGCCGGATGCCGGAAAAATTCATAAGCCCCAGTGGAGAAAACTCACTTAATTAGTATGAAACAGTGAGCATTGCACACATCCTCCCCAAAATATACTCATCTAAAATCAGGATTTGGCACATATTTTAGCAGTTCCCATATTAAAAGACAAACTCGTTGTAAGCAATAATTGGAAAGAAGCACACACCCCAAAGTGGCGCTCTTGACCCACATCCCATCACATCACGTATCGCAAACCCGCGTTCTAAGCGGCACAATAAATATCAACACACATTCTGGCACGATCACCCCTGTCAAATCCAGTCATGTTTGCTGCACAAAGTGGTTCAAAAGGGGGTGGTGATGGACGGAGCATCTGAACCAATCAAACACTCACACCCAGTCAACAGATCTGGGTTTAATCCACCACTGTTCTTTAGCCCACTCTGCCACCCCAGTTCAGACATGGCCATATGCAAATCAGTCTGACCCTGTGCCTCATGGGAACAGTCCAGCCCGAACTGCCAAGCCATGCCTTCCCTGGACCGGAAACAAGTTTCCGAGGACCGGTTTCTGGCATTTCAGCCATCTTCAACCCGGCTTGCTTGAATCCAGTGGCAAAGTGAGCAAGAGACTCACGTCTGAGCATACCCTGCCAACTTATGGCAAACAAAGTGGTAAAAAAGGGGGTGGTGATGGATGGAGCATCTGAACCAATCAAACACTCACACCCAGTCAACAGATCTGGGTTTAATCCATAACCGTTCTTTAGCCCACTCTGCCAACCCAGTTCAGACATGGCCATATGCAAATCAGTCTGACCCTGTGCCTCATGGGAACAGCCCAGCCCGAACTGCCAAGCCATGCCTTCTCTGGACCGGAAACAAGCTTCCGAGGACCGGTTTCTGGCATTTCAGCCGTCTTCAGCCCAGCTTGCTTGAATCCAGTGGCAAAGTGAGCAAGGGACTCACGTCTGAGCATACCCTGCCAACTTATGGCGAACAAAGTGGTACAAAAGGGGGTGGTGATGGTCGGAGCATCTGAACCAATCAAACACTCACACCCAGTCAACAGATCTGGGTTTAATCCATCACCGTTCTTTAGCCCACTCTGCCACCCCAGTTCAGACATGGCCATATGCAAATCAGTCTGACCCTGTGCCTCATGGGAACAGTCCAGCCCGAACTGCCAAGCCATGCCTTCCCTGGACTGGAACCAAGCTTCCGAGGACCGGTTTCTGGCATTTACAGCCGTCTTCAGCCCGGATTGCTTGAATCCAGTGGCAAGGAGAGCAAGGGACTCAAGTCTGAGCATACCCTGCCAACTTATGGCGAACAAAGTGGTACAAAAGGGGGTGGTGATGGACGGAGCATCTGAACCAATCAAACACTCACACCCAGTCAACAGATCTGGGTTTAATCCATCACCGTTCTTTAGCCCACTCTGCCACCCCAGTTCAGACATGGCCATATGCAAATCAGTCTGACCCTGTGCCTCATGGGAACAGTCCAGCCGAACTGCCAAGCCATGCCTTCCCTGGACCGGAAACAAGCTTCCGAGGACCGGTTTCTGGCATTTCAGCCGTCCTCAGCCCGGCTTGCTTGAATCCAGTGGCAAAGTGAGCAAGGGACTCACGTCTGAGCATACCCTGCCAACTTATGACGAACAAAGTGGTCCAAAAGGGATGGTGATGGACGGAGCATCTGAACCAATCAAACACTCACACCCAGTCAACAGATCTGGGTTTAATCCATCACCGTTCTTTATACCACTCTGCCACCCCAGTTCAGACATGGCCATATGCAAATCAGTCTGACCCTGTGCCTCATGGGAACAGTCCAGCCTGAACTGCCAAGCCATGCCTTCCCTGGACTGGAAACAAGTTTCCGAGGACCGGTTTCAATAATATCCAAGATTTTATTGCTGCCGAACCCTACTGGCCCTCTGTGTTTATTGGAGATAAAACTCCGTACCTGTAAATATTTTTAAAAACTCCTCCTGTCAATACCATAAATGGCCTGCAGTTCCGAGAACTGAACTAGTCTGCAAGGACCCATTAAGTCACCTAATTTCTGAATTCCATGTTCTTCCCAACCCACCATCACTGCATCCCTAAATATCTCCCCTGGAAGGGATACGTTCTTCAACATACAAGTATATCTGTTAAATCTACCGAGGCCAAACTTTTTTGAAAAGGCTGTCCACATCTTATAAGCTGCCTGTATTGTCTTAAACCTTGTTCTTTTATAATAGTTGAAATCTGTGCAAGTAAGAAAACAATTTCCAGCTTCTGCCCCCAGCACCGAGGCATAAACATTAGTGAATCTAGATCTACCTTCTGAATCCCTTTCTGCCCCGCCCAGTTGCCCCTGCATATACTGAAGTGTCGCTGCCCTGTAATACATTCTAAAATCGGGGGCCCCCACCCACCTCTGTCCCTGGGAAGAGTATTAAATCGATATGCTCTCCTTGTTTTACCGTGAGCCCCTATGAATCTATTCAGGATATGTTCTAGTGCCCAAAACCATTTGGCCTTGAAGAAGAGTGGAATCACACTGAACAAGTAAAGAAATATTGGCAGGATGATCATCTTGATCACATTTGTGCGACCCACTAGGGACAACTGAAGATTGTGTATCCTATTTAGATCCCCTTTCACTTTGTTGATCAGTGGCTCAATATTCTGGTCCACTGAATTGCTCAGATCTGTAACATCCTGATCCCAAGATAAACCACCGAGCTAACCACCCTCTCGTCCTCGCAGACCGTGATATCGTTTTTAATTACCTGGGTTTTAGCCCTGTTGAGCGCATACCCTGAAACTTGCCCGAATGCCCAGGCTTCTGATCCTACCTTTTCAATGGCAGTGACTGGTGCTGATGTGACAATCGCGACGTCCTCTGCGTAAGTGAAAGTTTTAAACTCCTGCTCATGCATAACTAAAGGGACAATCCTGTTGTTACATTCCAGTCTGCGTAGTAGTGGATCTAATATACAGAGCAAATAGAAGAGGTGAGGATGGGCACCCTTGCCTTGTTCCTCACTTGGTCTGTAGCAGGGCAGTGTATCCTTTGTTGATTCTCAGTCTGGCTGAGGGGTCCCTATAAAGGGCCTGTATGGCCCTTATAAAGCCTTCCCTTATACCGCTCCACCTCATGGCCATCCGAAGGTAGTCCCAGGAGACCCTATCAAATGCTTCTCTGTGTCAAGCAGCAAGACGGCCATAGGGTCTCCCGAGACTTCCGCAGCATCAAAGAAGGCGAACATTTGCCTAGTATGCTGTGTGGTCCCCTTTCCCAGTATAAAACCATGCTGTGTGGGACTAACCATGCCCTTGATCACCCTGCCTAACTTTATAGCAAAAATATTAGAAAAAATCTTTGCATCAGCGTTCATAGGTGTTATGGGCCTGTAAGATCCTGGTTCGGATTGTGGTTTACCTTTTTTCAGGATTACGAATATATTGCCTCCCCCCCCAGGAGCTTGGTATTGAGACCCCTTGTTGTGCTTGTATCATTGTAGCCTGCATATCCCTACTTAACACACCTTGAAAAACTTTACAAAACTCAGCCGGTATCTGATCCGGACCTACCGCCTTGCCCGAGGGGAGATTTTTTAATGCAGTAACCATCTCATCTAGATCTATGGGGAGATCCAAAGCTACCTTCTCCTCCACCGGGAGGACCAGATGTAGAATGACCATCAGGTATTCCTTAATAGGTGCTACCTCGCTTATCTGATCCTGATTATACAATGCCGCATAGAAGAGTCTAAAAACTGCCCCGGAGTCTGTAACTAAATTTTCTCTATCATCAAGAATCTCCTTTATGTAGCCTGCAACCATTTTCTGCCTTGTACGCACTGCCAGAATGTGCCCTACTCTCTCACTTAATTCGTAGCGCTTCTATTTTTTAACCAAAAAGCTGGCTGCCACTTTGCTCGCGATCCTCTCACTTGCCTCAGCTTTTCCAGCTGCAATTTTAGGAAGGATATGTTCCGGGGCGCCTTCTGCTAAATAGCTACAATCAGCTCCTCTTCTGCCTCTGACAGCATTTTGATTAGATTTCCCACTCGTTCCCTTTCCTGCTTGTTTTTATATAATGTGTAACTCAGAGTCTCCCCTCCCACCTCTGCTTTGAAAGCGTCCCAGGCAATACTGGAGGAGGTGCTTCCTCTATTAATCTCCCAGTATATTCTAATCCACTTCTTCATATGGTTAACATATTCCTCATCTCTTAATAGCGCCCTCTCAAAGGTCCAGTTGTTCTCCCTGCTAGCGGTCCTCCCTAGCTTAAGAATACTTTGCAGGGGGTTATGATCAGAAATTATTCGTGGTTGTATTTCTACCCGGGTTCTTGAAACTAGGGAATTAGATACTAAGAAATAATTCAATCTCACGAAGATCATGTGTGGCGATGAGTAAAATGTACTACCAGTGCCTACCGAATTAAACCGAGCACAGAGGTCTGTAAGTGAGTTCTGATTTGCCTCGTTAACTATTGCATGGCATGTCTTTTTCTTGTGACCAGTGTATATCTCCCCCGCCTCAATGCCCTGACCAGTCAGGCCATTTATATTAAAATCCCCACAGTAAATGATAGGTTCTGGCCATAGGGGCAATTCTAAATCCAAAAACTCAAATATTTCTGGTTCATCTTCAGTAGACCCGTAGATTGATACTAATGTGAATGTCTCCCCCTTAGTAGTGCATTCAATTAAGACCCACCTCCCCCACTGATCCTCCTTCTTTCTTTTGATTGTTGTGTCCCCTCCCCGAACCACACCCTGAGTTTTTGACCCTTGCTTAGTATATGCCAAGACTGAGAATCCCAGCTGCTCCAAGAGGTAGCTTTTTGTCCCTTCTACGTGTGTCTCCTGTAGACAAGCAAGATCTAAGTGCATTGATTTAAGGAGCGCTGCCACCTGGTGCCTTTTAGTTCTATCATTTAGACCACAAACGTTTACTGATGCAATCCTGATACTCATTAGAATACATCATATTGCTGTCCTGCCTTTTCCAACCGTGCCATACATTAACTAAAAACGTGAGCTGTGCTGTGCTGTGTGTGCTGTATGCTGAGTTTGGGCGTTGCTTAGCAACCATAGTATCAGCATCCTCGAGGACTGCGCTGCTTTTGCTTTTCCCTTTCCTCACGTCAGCGTCTGACAGCTCCGGCGGTTTAGGTGTAAAGGCTTCGACAACGGTAGGATGCCTCATCAAGTCTTCCTTTTGTTTGCCACTGTCCTTAGAAGGTTTTTGTATATAGGTGCATCGAGGATTAGCACTAGCCGCGGCCTCAATGGTGTTTCCACGCTGTTCCCCAGTTTTCTTCGTAATCGGAGCTCTCTGAGCTGTGCTTGTAGAGCGCTGAGCTGTGCCCGGGGCTGTTGTGTCTTTAGATGCCGCTCTCTCTCTCTCGAGTTTGAGTTCCCCAGTTCCTTTGGGTCTTTAATCTGCTTGGGAGCGCGCGGGGGCATTGTAGATGCTGTTCTTTTTTTAAATAGAGCCGCGGTAATCTTTAAGAAGCACGCCTTGAAAGTTGCAATTAATGAGGCTGAAGGGTATGCGAACCAACTTGAAATCCCGAGAACCTTTCTCTTCGCTACCGTCTGGAAATCCAAGCCTCCGAGGGTCCACAGCATCCTACTCAAATCTCCTTCCTAGGTCTGGGAGGGAGAAGGAAAAGTTACGACTGAGCTCTACGATCTAGCAGCGGCCATCTTGCCCCCGTGAGTCTGTAACATCGTCATATTCCTTGTAAGTGTTGTAAGTGAAACTCTTTATCTTGTCCTTGGCCAAGGCACATACATTACACGCATGGCACTTAAAAAATCCACCCGGAGCCGTGGGTAACCATGCACTTATGGTGGTCCCCTTGATGTAGCTGGGGCACAGCTTGTTCCTCACCGTTCTCCCCCTGCAAAAGGTAACCCTAGGGTTTATGGTCAAATGATCTCTGAGGCTAGGTATTGCATATAGGAGACCCCAATGTTTTTTTTCAGAATGGTAAAAATTCTACCACTGTTGTTTGTATACTGTGTAATAAATGCCAAATGAGCAATATGGCCCTTTTTGGATTGTATATTAGATTTCTTGGTTAACTTATTACATCTTGATGTTTTACGTATCCTGGAATCAGCCTTCAACAGGATCTTCTCATAGTAACCTCGTAGCCTAAACCTATTATTAACTTCTTCAATGTTCCTTTCAAATCCATGCTCAGTGCTACAGTTACGGCGAACCCGCACCATCTTGCCATACGGAATGTTTCTAACCACAGATTTGGGATGTGAGCTTGTCACATGCAAAGTACTATTGCATGATGTTTGTTTATGGAAGATAGTACTCTGAATGCTACCATTCTCCACATAAAACTTACATCAAGGAATTCGATCCCAATGGAACTATGCTGCGTTGTGAGGTAGACATTATATGGGTTATCATTAAGAAATGTGTGGAATTCAATTAATTGACTTGTGGATCCCTTCCATAATAGTATAATGGCATCAATATACCTCCCGCAGAGGACAATCATGTCAATCCAGGGGGAGGCAGATTTTTCCCGGGCATGCTCCCTCTCCTACCAGCCCATGAAAAGGCAGGCGTATGAGGGAGCGAACCTGGAACCCATCGCAGCACCCTGTAGTTGGTAATGCCATGAGCCATTATGCAAAAAGTAGTTATTAGAAAGAATGATATTGATCAAGTCCATTAGCATCTCATTATGTTCCATGTGGTCCACTGTTCTAGTTTTCAAAAATGATTGTATTGCCATGCTACCAAATTGTTCCTGAATCCAAGTATATAAGTATATAAGCTGGTGACATCCTTTATAACAAACATTAGGTCATCCGACCAAGTGAGACCCTCAAACTTCTGTAGGGTATCCCTAGTGTCCTGTATATAGAATGGTAAGTTGGTGTGCTGCTGAGAAAGCTTGGCGAGACATACACCACCCAGACCTGCATCTCTCCCCAGTTTTTACGCCCCGGTTCCAAGTACCACCGTTGCATAAAATCTACTGATCCGTTTCGCACATCACTGATGAAATAATGGATCAATACAAATTCAATATATTAAAAATAGAATGGTAAGTTGATTACAAATGGTTGAAGAAATGTATCTACATATTGCGATAACCGTTCTGTGGGTGAGTCAATGCCCAAGATTATGGGATGCCCAGGTGGAAGGCGCCCCGTTTATGAATCTTCGGAAGGATATTGATACATGGGGCCACAGGGTGGCTGACTGTGAGGTAGCCATATTTCTCTTTGGATAAAAGACCACTCTCGCGCCAATCATGAAGTCTTGTGTTAATATGGATTGCAAGGGAGGCAATGGGATTGGTGACTACCCTTTCATAACAGATAGAGTCCCCAAGCTGTCTATCAATCCCGGCCATATAGTCAACCAAATTCATGACCACCACATTTCCCCCCTTATCTGCCTCCCTGATTACAATGGGATCATCCTTCATTAGGTTGTTTAATGCAAGCCTTTCAATTTTGGTCAAATTCTGACTGTGATTGCCAAATTTGCCTGGCTTGTTCATCAAAGTATAAGTGTCCTCTAGTAACCCTGTCCCTGAAAAGATCTATATTTACATGCGTATTGCGGGGCATGAATCTTGATCGTGCTTTAAGACTAGTTGCAGAAACATCACTGGTAATCCACTAAATACTGTCATTGAAATCAAACTATTTACCTGCAGTATTAATCACATCTGCTTTAAGTATCAGCGAATCTTCAGCGTCCATTATATCAGAATACGTCGCATTTCCAAACACTGAGTAAACATCACCTCTAACTCATTAGTTATGAATTCTTAATCACTCCTATCTTGACTAGCACTTTGTAACATGTAGATTGAATCCTTTTTAGTGATTGAATTGAGAATACATTGAGACATAACCTATTTTCAGGGTATTGATTTGAGAATTTTATCCCGTTTCTCTTGTAGTCATTTCTGCTCTCTGTAATTCCAGTGGGTGATGCCCACATTGGACTCTGTCATTGGCTATAGTCGCTTGTCTGATGTGCTAACTGTGGGGGTGGTAGTAGCCTGTTTTCCCTACTCCTGCAGAGATACTGACACTATTCCAGTTGCTAGAGACTTTTATCAGCATTGTAACCATTGATTTGTTTTTCCACTGAGTATTATTTCGTCCTTCCCCCAGCAAATTGCGAGAGGAAATAGGTTGCTAAAATTAACTGGCCTTCATTCTCTGGCTCTCCTGATATCAGAAAGTTTCCATTTGTTACTACTGACCAATTGTTGAAGGCCTCTCAACTGGAATCCCATTCACTGTTCCTGTAGATACTGACTAGCACATTGCACACCCTTGATCCCTCACTGCCTATGGTGCTTGCCTAATGTACGAATGCTGCTCAGGTTATGAATACAGCTTCACATTAATCAGGCTGGACCTCAAACTTTGGAAGGGATTCAGGCAAAACTAGTGCGTGTGTATCCGGGCTTTATGTGGGGTGGGTGCTGAGGCACCACCAGTATTTTAAACTGGACTGTCCTACCAGGCCCTGCCTTTCAGGTGATTAAAGTGACAACCAAACAAGATGATTTATTTCTGATTAGAACAATAGAATGTTGGGAGCTCCATTGAAGACAATGGAGTACTCCATGCTTTTACGGGCCGGTAAAGGCCCGCAAAGCAACATTCCAATGTTGTTTTCAAAGGCCTCTCGGAGCCCGAGGGAATTTAAACCCCTCGAACTCGGAGAGGCCTTTGTTTTATTTGTTTGAAAATTCTGCCCTCTAGTGGCATAATGTTCAAATAGCCTTATAGCCATTCGTAGCTGGGCGATACCGGCTATTAAAGTCCCGCTCCCTTGTTAAAATCCCTCGCCTTCGGCTCGTTAACGCTGGACCGGGCCTTTAATAGTCAGTATAGCCCGCTACATAATAATGTGTGCAGGATTCCTTACGGTAATCCAAGTCAGTGGTGCATTTACTGTTACATTTCACAGGCTTTAATTCAAGCTGTAACATATATGTGTTCCTATTTCTTAACAGTATTTTCTTTTCCTAGCTGTATATGGAGTTTTCTTTTTCATATAATAGGACATGCTGTGAACTGAGTTGCTTCTTGGTGAGTTCAGGAGGGGGATTGGTGTGCATGTCGGCAGAAAGAGAGCTCTGGAGCAGAGTCTGAAGGTCAGAGCTTCTGACAGAGCCACATTTGGTGTTATAAAGCTGTTCTTACTACCTGCTCATACAATCCTTGGCCTTTCTAGAGTAGTTGCACCGAGCATTGGTCACATATGTGGCAACTGATAATATGATTCTGTAGCAGTGCCCCTCCCTAGTTTGTGTTTGCAATGGTAGGGGGGATCGCAAGAATAGGCAAGGTTTCCATTTACAATAAAAAAATGCAAATTTTAGAAAATACAAAAAGCACATTCGTAACAGAAAGGGAAAAAAAGTATTTCAACATCAAGATAAAAAACGCATTTAATATACACTAAAAAGCACATGTTGAACATAAAAAAAGCATATATTGTACAATAATAAAAACACATGCTAAATGTAAAAATAAATACTTTTACCTACCTGTCCAGGTGCTCCTTCCTGTTCTCTGCTCACGTTGCATAGGGATTGGGGCTTCGCGACGATCCTGTAAAGAAACATATTAAAAAAGGAAAACGGAATAAAAGCATACTTAAGCGTACATCAAGATAAAAACCGCATATGTTATGCATTAAAAAATTTACAATAAGAAAATGTAAATTTTAGAAAATACAAAAAGCACATTCGTAACAGAAAGGGAAAAAAAGTATTTCAACATCAAGATAAAAACGCATTTAATATACACTAAAAAGCACATGTTGAACATAAAAAAAGCATATATTGTACAATAATAAAAACACATGCTAAATGTAAAAATAAATACTTTTACCTACCTGTCCAGGTGCTCCTTCCTGTTCTCTGCTCACGTTGCATAGGGATTGGGGCTTCGCGACGATCCTGTAAAGAAACATATTAAAAAAGGAAAACGGAATAAAAGCATACTTAAGCGTACATCAAGATAAAAACCGCATATGTTATGCATTAAAAAATATGTGCTAAACATTAAAAAATAATTCTTACCTTCCTGTGGCTACACTGCGCCCTAGATTGTGATCGCTTTCGGCGAGGAACTTTGCAGAAAATACCCTAGTTTTGCAGATTCAGTAAAAAAACACGTGTATTACAAAATACAAAAAGTACAGTTGTAACAGAAGTGGAAAAAAGTATTTCAACATCAAGATAAAAACCACATTTAATAAACATTAAAAAGCACATGATAAACATTAAAAAAGTCTTACCTGCCTGTGGCTGCACCCCGCCCTGTATTGTGCTCACGTTCATCAAGGAACTTTCCAGAAAATACCCAAGGTTTGCAGACTCGATAAAAAAGCATGTGTATTATAGAATAACAAAAAAAATATCGCAATATAACAAACAGCAGTGTTTCGACATAAACATAACAAAACGCATATATTATACAATAATAAAAACACATGCTTTAGATAAAAAGAAATACCCTTACCTTCCTGTCCAGGTGCTTCTACCTGCTCTCTGCTCGCAATACGTAGAGACTGGGGCTTCAAGACGAACCTGTAAAAAAAAAAAACCACATTAAAAAACGCAAAATGGAATAAAAGCGTACTTAAGCGTACATCAAGCTCAAAAAAGCATATGTTTTACATTGAAAAACACTTGCTAAACATAAAAAAAACTTAACTTCCTATAGCTGCGCCCTGCCCTAGATTGTGCTTTGCGTACATCAAGGAACTTTCCAGAAAATACCCAAGCTTTGCAGATTCGATAAAAAAGTACATGTATTATACAATAACAAAAGGAGATTCACAACATAAAAAATAGAAAAGTTTTTCGACATAACCATAAAAAGAACGCATATATTATACAATAAGAAAAACACATGCTAAACATAAAAAGAAATACTCTTACCTTCCTGTCCACGTGCTTCTTGCTGCTCTCTGCTCGCGTTGCGTAGAGACTGGTGCTTCGCGAAGATCCTGAAAGAAAAAAAACATTAAAAAAGGAAAACGGAATAAAAACATAATTAAGCGTTCATCAAGATAAAAAGGGAATATGTTATACATTTAAAAACATGTGCTAAACATAAAAAAATACTCTTACCTTCCTGTGGCTGCGCCCCTCCCTAGTTTGTGCTCACGTTCGTCGAGGAGATCACGACGATCCTATAAAAAAACACATTGAAAAAGGAAAATGGAATAAAAGCGTACTCAAGTGTGAATCAAGATATAAAAAAAGCATATGTGATATATTAAAAAACACGTGCTAAACATAAACAAAATACTCTTACCTTGTTGTAACTGCGCCCCACACTTGTTTGTGCTCGCAATGGTCGGGGAGATAACGAGGATAGCCAAGGTTTGCAGATCTAATGAAAAACAGGCTTATCATAAAATACAAAAAAGACATTTGTAACAGAAAGGGAAAAAAAGTATTTCGGTATCAAGAGAAAAAACACATATAATATACATTAAAAATCAGGTTTAAAAAAAAAAAGAAATCTTAGCTGCCTGTGGCTGCTCCCCGCCCTGGACTGTGCTCGCGTTCGCCGTAGAAATTTCCAGAAAATACACAAGGTTCGCAAATTCGATAAAAAATCATGTGTATTATAGAATAAGAAAAGCATATTCACAACATAAAAAATAGAAAAGTGTTTCGACATAAACATAACAAAACGCATATGTTATACAATAATATAAACACATGCTAAAGATAAAAAGAAATACTCTTACCTTCCTGTCCAGGTGCTTCTTCCTGCTCTCTGCTCGAGTTGCGTATAGACTGGGGCTTTGTGACAATTCTGTTAGAAAAAAACAACACATTAAAAAAGGGATCTGAATTAAACCGTACTTAAGCGTACCTCAAGATAAAAAAAGGTTATGTTGTACACTAAAAAACATGTGCTAAACGTTAAAAAAAATACTCTTACTTTCTTGTGGCTGTGCCCTGCCCTTGTTTGTGCTCTCAATGGTCGGGGAGATCGTAAGAATAGCCAAGATTTGCAGATTCAATGAAAAAAGTGCATATTAAAAAATACAAAAAGAAGATGCATAACAGAAAGGGGAAAAAAGTATTTTGACATCAAGATGAAACACGCATATATTAGGCATTAAAAACCACATGCTAAACATAAAAAAAATACTCTTACCTACCTGTCCAGGTGCTCCTTCCTTCTCTCTGCTCCCATTGCTTAGCCACTAGGACTTTGCGACAATCCTGTAAAAAAGAAAATACACCTTAAAAAAGGAAAACTAAATAAAAGCATTTTTAAGACAAGAGCACAAATGCTACAATAATAAAGACTCCGCTTACATTCTTGTGCACGCGTTCCTCCCTCTTCTCTACAGGCATTGGCAAAAAGCTGGGGCATAGTGAGGATTCTGTGAACAAATACACATATAAATACAAAACAAACACAAAATAAAGAGAGTAACTACTCTTACCTTGTTGTCCTCATGCTCCTCCCTGCTCTCTGCACGCGTCACAAAGGGACTGAGGATTGCGACAATCCTGTAAAAAATAAACACACGAAAAAACACACTTTTACCTTCCTGTGGCTGCGCACCGCCCCGGTTGATGCTGGCGTTCATCAGGGAGATAAAGGTTTGCAGATTCAATAAAAAAACACGCATATTGTGAAATACAAAAAGCCCATTCGTAACAGAAAAGAAAAAAATATTTCAACATCCTGATAAAAAACTAATATATTATACAATAATAAAAACTATGCTAAAAAACTTCCTTCAAACAACACACATAAGATACAATATTGAAAACTCCTCTTACCTTGTTATGCACGCGCTCCTCCTTCTTCTCTACTAACATCGGCGAGGAGCTGGGACATTGCGACGATCCTGTGGAAAAATACACATATAAATACAAAAACAACATGGAAAAAAGCATATTAATACAAAACTACTCTTACCTTGCTGTCCATGCACTTCTCCCTGCTCGTATCACAAAGGGGCTGTAGATCTCAATGTGCCTCCAAAAAAAAGACACACATTAAAAAAGCAAAACAAACGCACAAATGCTACAATAATAAAGACTCATCTCACCTTGTTGTGCATGTGCTCCTCCCTCTTCTCTGCTGGCATCGCAATGATTCTGTGAACAATTATACACGTAAATACAAAAGAAACACAAAATAAAACAGTAACTACTCTTACCTTGCTGTCCACGCAGTCCTCCCTGCTCTCTGCTCGCGGCGCAAAGGGGCAGGGGATCGTGACAATCCTGGAAAAAATAAACACACGAAAAAACATACTATTACTTTCCTCTGGCTCCCTCTTCTCTGAAGGCATCGGCGAAGGGCTGGGGCATAGATTCGATCCTGTTAAGAAATACACACATAAATACAAAATAAACACGAAATAAAAAAGTAACTAATCTTACCTTGCTGTCTACGTGCTTCTCCGTGCTCACATTGCAAAGGTGCTCGGAATTGCAACAATCCTGTAAAACATAAACACACGAAAAAACATACTCTTACCTTCCTAAGACTGCGCACTGCCCCAGTTGGTGCCGGCGTTCGTCAGGGATATCCCCAGGATAAAGGTTTGCAGATTCAATTAAAAAAGTGCATATTGTGAAATACAAAAAGCACTTCGTAACAGAAAAGGAAACAAATATTTCCACATCAAGATAAAAAACCAATATATTACACAATAATACACACAATGCTAAAAGTAAGAAAAAATACTCTTACCTTCCTGTAACTGTGCTCCTCTCTGCTCCTGTCACAAAACAGCTGGGGATCGCAACAAGCCTGCAAAAAATACACACATTAACAGGGCAATATTAAAGCACAAATGCTACAATAATAAAGACTCATCTTACCTTGTTGTGCACGTGCTCGTCCCTCTTCTCTGCTGACATCGGCGAACAGCTGGGGCAACATGACAATCCTGTGAACAAATATACACATTTATACAAACAAAACACAAACTAAAAGCATATTTATACCAAAAGCACATATGCTACAATAAAAAAACAGCTTTTACCTTGCTGTCCACGCACTCCTCCCTGCTCTCTGCTTGCGGCGCAAAGGGGCAGGGGATCGCGACAATCCTGGAAAAAATAAACACACGAAAAAACATACTATTACTTTCCTCTGGCTCCCTCTTCTCTGAAGGCATCGGCGAAGGGCTGGGGTATAGATTCGATCCTGTTAAGAAATACACACATAAATACAAAATAAACACGAAATAAAAAAAGTAACTAATCTTACCTTGCTGTCTACGTGCTCCTCCGTGCTCACATTGCAAAGGGGCTCGGAATTGCAACAATCCTGTAAAAAATTCAACACACGAAAAAACATACTCTTACCTTCCTAAGACTGCGCACTGCCCCGGTTGGTGCCGGCGTTCGTCAGGGATATCCCCAGGATAAAGGTTTGCAGATTCAATTAAAAAAGTGCATATTGTGAAATACAAAAAGCACTTCGTAACAGAAAAGGAAAAAATATTTCCACATCAAGATGAAAAAACCAATATATTACACAATAATACACACAATGCTAAAAGTAAGAAAAAATACTCTTACCTTCCTGTAACTGTGCTCCTCTCTGCTCCTGTGACAAAACAGCTGGGGATCGCAACGAGCCTGCAAAAAATACACACATTAACAGGGCAATATTAAAGCACAAATGCTACAATAATAAAGACTCATCTTACCTTGTTGTGCAAGCGCTCGTCCCTCTTCTCTGCTGGCATCGGCGAACAGCTGGGGCATCATGACAATCCTCTGAACAAATATACACATATATACAAACGAAACACAAAATAAAAGCATATTTATATCAAAAGCACATATGCTACAATAAAAAACTGCTTTTACTTTGCTGTCCACGCACTCCTCCCTGCTCTATGCCCGCGCCGCAAGGTCAGTGTATCGCCACTCCCTCTGTTCTCTGTTGGCATCGGCGAAGAGTTGGGGCATCGAGATGATCCTGTGAAAAATGCATACATTAAATAAAAAAAACACAAAAAAAAAGAAAATGTATACAAAAATACTCTTACCTTGCTGTCCACACATTCCTCCCTGCTCTCTGCTTGCGTCGCAAAGTGACTGGTCTATTGTCTGCTCGCGTTGCAAAGGAGCTGGGAATCGCAAAGGGCACATTAACAAAGCAAAAATAAAGCACATATACTCCAATAATAAAGGCTCATCTTTCCTTGTTGTGCATGCGCTCGTCCCTCTTCTCTGCTGGCATCGGCAAACCGCGGGGGCATCACGACGATCCTGTGAACAAATACTCAAATAAATACAAAAGACACACAAAATAAAAGCATATTTATACAAAAAGCACATATGCTACAATAAGAAGACTACTCATACCTTGATGTCCACGCACTCCTCCCGCTCTGCGCTTGCATCGCAAGAGCAGTGACTCGCCACTCCCCCCAATCCTCTGCTGGCATGGGCTAAGAGCTGGGGTATCACGACTATCCTGTGAAAAATACATGCATTAAATAAAAAATATCACGAAAAAAAGAGAATTTATACAAAACTACTCTTACCTTGCTGTCCAAGCACTTCTCCCTGCTCTTTGCTCGCAGCGCATTGGAGCGCACCTGCTCTCTGCTCGCGTCGCAAAGGGGCTGGGAATCGCAACAAGCGTGCAAAAAATAAACACACATTAACAAAGCAAAAATAAAGCGCATATGCTACAATAATAAAGACTTAGCTTAGCTTACCTTGTTGTGCACGTGCTCGTCCCTCTTCTCTGCTGACATCGGCGAACAGCTGGGGCATCACAACGCAAAAAAAAATATTAGAGCACAGATTAGAATACAAAGAAACATGATACAACACCACACTCCCACTAAAGATAACAAATATGCCCACGACTGCCGAAAAGCAGACAAGCCAGTCCGGATGGGACGGACAAAAAGTAGAAAGGGCGGCAACAAAAAAATCTCACTCTAAAAGAAAGATTAGAGTTTTACATAAACCATGACGCCAGGCAATCAAAAAGAGGGGCAGGGCTACAAGTCCTCTTCAGAAAGCTCCTCTCTAACAATATGTCTCGCAGAGAGCGCAGCGCATGCGCGCTGCAATGCTAGGCGAAACCTAAATTGAGGCACTCACCATGTCTTTCATATAGCGCTAGCCCGTAGTTTATACACATTCCTGCAATGTACAAACCATTGGCTGCTTATGAGCTACATAAAATATGGAAAAGAATGCCATGCAGATTTGTGAAGCATTTTGTAATTTGAAAATGGACACATACTTTTATTTTCCATGCGCACAATTAAGTAAGCAAGCCATGAAACAGACATATCAGAAATGTGGTTCTTAATGAGAGCACATACAAAGAGAAACTTGCACAATCTTTCAGTCAGAGCCAGCGCAGAGTTTATACTTATTCCTGCAATGCATAAATTAGTGCCCACTTAGGTGCTATTGAACTAAAGTCCAGTAACTGCTTGTGTGTGCGCCTTTGCAGGACACTAGGTTAGTTTGCTTGTTGTAAAAAAAACTTGTACAACCCACAGGTCACAACTAGCTAGCAAGATTGCTCGCAGGGGTATAAGACTCTAGTGGTGGTCACTTTATGCATTATATGAAATGTACACCAAATGCATGCCTAATTTTGCAGCTTGCCTTAAAACAGAAGCAATGTATAATATTTTAACAATTAATAGGTATACTGTTTCTGAATGATATGTGGTGGCGTGCACAAAAGGCCATCACATACACCTTATATTATGGTTCTTCTGAGCCAATGTTTAAAACAAAACTACAAAGCCCAGACTGCACAGTGCTAATAACATTAGTGCCAAATTGGCTAATGGTGCCCCATCCTGACTCATGGGAAGTACGATCATATGAGTTTGCAGTATAATATGTCAAGCATTGTGTTGTCTATTTTAAGACCTACTATAAATTGTAAACCAAAGTTCAAAGCAAAAGTACAAAGCTCAAAATACAACATGCAATAAACATTAATAGCAAGTTTGGGGAAGGTGCCCTACCTTACTGCTGGCTGGGAACTACAAAAATATGAATGAGGGGCATAATATGCAAAGTCTTGTGTTGTTGTTTGTGAGGCATATTTAAAAAAAAAGGCAACATCACCATAAATCTTAACTACATTGTTGCGCACCTAAAATGAAAAGTAAAACTGTGTCCCCACACACACACTGGTTCACAAATAAATTACCATAATAAAAGCCAAATACATACTTAAAGTAAACAACACCAGCATTATTTCGCATATGCACAGCTGCTTTGTCTCCTTACGTTTTCAGCTCCTGGTCTTGCGTTGGACACCCCGCAGGGGTTGTCAGAACACTGCGAGCTAGTGTATCTGCATGCTGGAACCTCAGTGCCGCTGGTCAGTGTGTCGGCCTGGAAGTCCTGATCTCCTCTGCCTGTCTTAGCAAGATGTGATGTGTATATATACCCATAGGTCTCCCCCTGGGGTTATACCTCGCTGTAATACTTTGTCAGACTTAGGATGACTTCGGGAATGAACTTTGTACATAGATATTATAAAGGAGATGTTAGCCCTGCTGTGCTTCCAAGAATCCTCAGGCATATTGTATGAAGTTTTTACCAGGGAAATCCCAAATTCTGAATGCAGAATCGTATCTAGGTAAAAGGTCAGTCCCTAAGAACCGTTATGTATGTAATGTAGGGGAGAATATTGGTGAAGAGTTATGATGTTACGTGAGCCTATATAAGGGTACCTATATGGAATATAACAAAAGCAAATGCAAATTCTGTTCCAAATTTAGCTCCTCGCTTTAAAGCACAACTAATGTATAACATTTTAATTTTTAATCACTGTGTTTATTGTGAAAGTTTTATAAAGTAGGTTTGGCGGGCAAAAGGTCATGACGTATGCTTTCCATAGTGCAATATTTAATGTACAAAGTATTTTTTCTCTGTTTTAAGGGGTATGAAAGAAAGACAACTTCACAATAAATCTTAAATATATTGTTGCCCACCTACAATAAATATTAAAACTGTGTCCCCACACATGCTGGTTCAAAAATGAATGAACATTCTAAAAGCCAAATATATACCTAAATTAAATAACACGCAGTGTTAGCTCTCTTGTGCACAGCTGCTATGTCTCCTTATATCCTGTGAAGCTTTCAGCAAGTGCTAGTGTTAGAACTGGCTATTTCTGGTAGGCTAAGGCTGACGCCAAAGCCAGGCAGAAACCACCATTCTAGTCAGGGCAAGAGAGTCACACGCCAAGATAACCCCTGCTCACCCCCTTGGTAGCTTGGCACGAGCAGTAAGGCTAAACTCGGAGGCAATGTGTAAAGCATTTGCGCCAGCACACAACAGCAACAACATCCTAGGCACACCACAAAAGGTTATATAAAAATAACTTCTGTATTGTCAAAATCACATCAGATAGAAATCACACATGTACATTGTGCCAACTGGCACGGGCAATATTCACAAGGGATTATGTACAAGACAGGGCCACATGGGCCACTGTCATAATCAACACTTTTAGAAATAGAAAAACTGTCAGAAATTAGAATAAAAGGATATAAAATCACTGTAGCACGAATTAGCAAGAATAGCACACAACCAGTAACTACTAGTAACAGGTAAGTACCACCTACGCAACCCTAACCACCTTAGGAGAATGTCACGCAGGGGACCAGGACCTCACTAGGACCACCTGTACTGGAAAGAACAACCACGTAAGAATAAAATACATTTAAGGGTATCAGCAAGAACACATTACACATGATGCATCAAACATTCAGAGGTGTAGGGAAAAGGTAAACACATGATGTATAAAACCTACACATTCAGAGGTGTAAAATCAAGGAAGACACATGATGCATAAAAACATTCATAGGTGCCAGAACATAACTCAATAGCGCAAAAACACATGATGCCCAAAAACATTCAGAGGTGTAAGATCAAGGTGCGTAATCATATTAAATGCATTTCATTTCCTAGCACCACATCACATTGCGCAAAACTCACATTAGGCAATTACCATCACATAGATAATCACATTGCGCCTAAATAAAATCACATACCAGCCCCCATCTAATAAAGGGCCTAAAGAGCCCTGTGTCCAGAATGTCAGGGCGCGCTGCCTTGCAGCACCAGTCAGGGGTGCGCCACCTGCACAAAACCTAAATGTTGCAGGTGCCCACTACTTGCTGGGCACCTGGGAACCATCACAAGACCTAAACGGTGCAGCTGCCCACTAATTGCTGGGCAGCTGGGAATCAAAAACTGCGACAGGGTCCTCACTGACCCTAAAACAGAACTACGCCGAAAGGTAGGAGCCACACAGGCTCTGAACTGTGCACGTTGGACCCATACAGGCTCTGGACATCACACATGCCCCAAACGTTGGAGCCCCACAGGCTCTTAAACAAATATGCCCCAAGTCCCTCGGGGGGACTCTAAAAACAATCATGTGGGCAGGGAGCCTCTCAGGGCTCGGAACAACAATGTAGCCTCAACGGGCAGTGGGGTCCCTCACGGGGGACCCGGGAACACTTAGGGCGCCTTGAGCCTCTCGGGCTCGTAAAACCACTGTGGCACCGTGAGCCCCTCTGGGCTCCAAATCATCAATGTGCCCCCTAGAGCCTCCGTGGCTCTACACACAAAATGGCCCCCAGAGCCCTCGGCTCTACATACCGTTGGAGCGAACCGCTGCCATCCGGGGCCGCTCTGACCGTCACTCTGAGCCCCCGGAGCCTCTCGGGGCTCTAGACACAAATTCTCCCGATCGTTGGAGTCCTCCACTGGGGACTCTGCAAACAATGGCCCCTCTGCTGGAGCGGCCCGCAACGGCAGGCCCGCTCAGAACTGGAGCCCGGTTGGGACCGGCTAGACTGCGGCACTCGTGGAGCCCCCACCAGCCCTCCTTACTCACCGGGCGGTTCGGGGACTCTGCTCGGGCGCTGCTCCTCATCGTCCTAGCCATGCTCCGGGAGGCGGGGTGGACTCCCGACCTCCCGCTCGTCCATTTCGGGGCTCCCTTCCGCCGGACAGCTTCCTCCTCTTCCCCGGGCGCTGGCCAATCCCAGCGCGGCTCATCGGGGCAGCCTCCAGCGCTGCACCAATCACGGCGCGGCCTACCAGGGCGAGCCCCCCGCGGCCCGCCAATCACAGCGCGGCATTTACTGAGGGGGCTCGTTGCTCTGAGCCAATCAGGGCTCTGCTCCTTCGGTTTCTCCTTCGTCCCGGGCAGCGGCGGTGAATTGGAGGCAAATGCTGGGTGGGCACCGGCTTCTTTAAAAATAATAAATCGAGGTGGGCACTCGATCGGGCCACCAACGAAGCGCTCCCCAGTGCCATAGGACCAACCCAGGTCCAGAAGTAACCATAAAGCGCTCCCATGTGCTTAGAGCAGGAATAAAGCGATCCCAGCGCTTAACTGTGAGAGTAAAGCGCTCCCAGTGCTAAAGACACAAAAAGTCCAGCAACAAAGTCCCTCTTGACCTGCAGCAGTCCATCAGGTATCCAGGGGCTGGGCAGGGCCCAGGGGTTCCCCTGGGCCCAAGCAGCAGCACGCCCTTGGCAGGATTCAAGTCAGAAACAAGAACATTTTTAGAGTGTCACAGCACCCTTTTTATACCCAAAATCCTTTGTCTAAAGGGTGCAGGCAGTGTGAGAACCAGCTAGAACTGGTTATAGGGAACTCCTTTCAGTGTGAGGGGCAGAGGCGACAGTCGCCCAGCAGGAGGTGGAGCCAGCATTGTGGCAGGCAGGCACAGCCCTATTCACTCCTAGGTGCTATCTCCTCCCACTTCCCTGGCAGCAGATGCAGCCTTTCATCCACGGCCTGACTCAGACAACCTCCTGGGGGCTCTCCAGCCCCTGTCACCCTCAAACCAGACAGTCAATCCACAAGCAGGCCCATGCACTCTTGGGCCAGGCTCACCAGCCAATCACACGCCAGGCACAAATTACACAAATATGCCAACTTCTAGAAGTGGCACTTCTACACTAGACACACTCATGCCGCATATACCATTGCGCAGCATTCACTCTCACGAGTTCGTACATCCAAAACTCGACCCTGCACTCCCCACACATCAGGAATTACCATGGGCATACATATTCCCCATTCATTCCTATGGGAGGGCAGGTCACTCACCACACATACACAGAGAGCTCACACACTTTGCACTGTACCACAGTGAAAAAGTGCGCAAAGGCCTAAAATCACCAACACCAGGTTCCAGAAATAGGCTAGGAAAAAGCAAAAAGTTTCGGGGTGAACCTGCCAAAAAGGGCCAGGTCCAACAGCTAGGTTAAGGCATTAAATATCCTGTGCTCACTTTCTCCGTCACAAAAATAGAACACAAACTCTGTTCCAACTTTTGCGGCTCGCTTTGAAGCACAAGTGTGAAAAATGTGGACAGTTAACAGCTGTGTTTTATATAAGAGTTCTGGGAAAGGACGGGCAAAATCCTTCGGATGCTCTCATTCTGCCATTTCTACAATGTAGCAGCACTTTCGTTTCAAGTTGCCTTCACTACTAAAATAGATATATTAAGCTGCCAGGCCCTTTATTGTTGGTATTAAAAAAACAACAACAACACAATAAAGCACTGCTATGTTGTTGCACACAGAAAATAAATAAGAAAAGTATGTGTCCTAAAATAGAAAGCTTGTTTAATGGCTGTAAAGCATTTGACTAAACCTTTATGTATTTTTAAGTATGGAAAAAGGAAGCCACGCAGCTTTGTATGTAGCAGTACAGTCCTTGCAATTTGAAAAGACCTATATTGAAAATAGTCATGAATTTTATTTCCACAAAAGTAATTTGTGTACATACTTGAAAATGAAATACATAAATAAATTGTATGCACCAACACAACTCCACCCGTCCAAAAAAAAAGCAACACCAGTTTGTCGAAAGAAACTTTTAATTATTAAAAAAAAGTCTAATGTTGCCTATAGGCTGTTTTTGCACTGTAATCTAATTGTAAAGTTTTCCCACTTCTTTGAATATCACACTTTTTGGAAAAACAGGGAACAGTGCGCCTAACCGTCTAGAGTATTGTGATACATTAGAATGTTTGGTCGACATGATGTGAAAGGAAACTGAGACTGGATAATCTAGCGCAAATGAGGCTTGTAGTAAAGATAGTTATATTTCTTTCTGCAACATTTGTGGATTGCACATTGACAGAGTTGCCAGAAACAGCAGGATGCCAAACTTCCCACACAGACTGTAAGTCACTGCTGAAGCTGCCAAGCTATGTAAAAAATGTTTTTAAGATACTATAGGAAAAAATAAAAAAAGTTAATATCAACTGAAATTTTTAACAAATGTCGAAATGTGGTAACTAGAACACATTAGTAGGCTAAAACGTTTTTAAATTGGGTATTACAATGGTTACCGGCAGAAAAACATTGCACTGTAACTGATTTTATATCCAAAGCAGTGCAGAGTAGTTACTTTTTGTACTTTCATTTCATCTTTATTTCACATTTAAATAAATGCATGAATTGTACATAAAAACATGGATAAAACAGATCCAATAAAATCATCATATCAACCATGCAAGGTTAATAAATATTGTAAAGTCCAATACGAAGTTGATAAAAACAGCAATGCAGGTACAGTTAGATTCATCAGTGGGGACTATAGAATGCACACAAAGATACAACCTCAAACAATAAACATTACAGGCCCTTTTATGTAACTCCCTTATGGTGTAATGTTCAACTTTCTAGTCTTTAAAATGGGTAATAATAAAGTTGGGGTCACAAAGCACACATATGGAGCTTCCAGTGATTGAAGAGTTTCACAGGCCTGCTTGTGAGAGTGTAGGTACCGTCCCCCTTCTTATAGATGGGATGACAAGGGGACAGTTTTACCTATAACATTAAAGGCTGTGGTCAAGAAGGGGACCCACAGGAGTTTGTTGGGTATAAAAATGTCCAGTGGTACCCCATCGGGTCCAGGTACCTTCAACTCAGGCGATTGTGACAGCGCACTGTCTACTTAATCAATAGAGAACTCCAATACTGAGTATGCATTAGAGTATGGCACCGCTGTCTCCACAGGTATATCGGGCTGAGCCTGGAACATATTTAGAAAATGAGTTAGCCAGCTGTCCTCGCCTATGTGGAGGTCCAGCGAATGCTCGCTGTCCTCCTGGAAGAAAGGGCTGTTGACCACTTTCCAGAAAGACTAACTGTCTTTGGATAGTGAAGCTAATCTCAGGTTCTCCCAGCCTTCCATGGAGATCACCCTTTTTCTCTCCAGCCTGGTGGTTTTATGAGCGGCCCTAAGGTTTCTAATATGGTTTTGATCTCTGGGTCGTAGTTTGAGGGTTTTACATAGGCTCACTGAGGGGGGGGTTGCGGGGAGGAGGAGTAGTTTTAGAGGATTGGCAAGTTAGCAATCTCTTATGAAAAATAGGATACTACTGAGGGCTTCCATATTTTGACTAACATTAGACAATGGATCTAAGCATACACAGATCACCTGGTATGAGCAGGACACAATTTTGGACATCAATAAAGTGGGCTCTGTGTTCTCCCATTTTAGAGTATAGTCGTTATTTCTAGATGAGACTGGTTTGGGTACGCATTTCACTCCCACTTTTTAGGGAGGCACCATTTAAGCATAGCATATAGCAAGGCATAATCGCTAAATTCCGTCAGCGCCACTTCAGAAATCTTAAGACTTCTACTCGAGGACGTAGAAAACAATGTGAAATCAATACATGAATTGGACCTTGACCGGTGAAAGGTTGCTGCCATTTGGCCTGTACTGGTGTATCATAGGTTAGCGATTTCCAGGTCCCATGCCATCATCAGATTGTTTAGGGCATTACCATAGGAGTGATGGTTGAAATGATCCATCAGGTAGCCCTTTACATCAGTTACCCCAAATATGCTTGGGTCAGTATGCTTACAGATATGGGTATTGAAATCACCAACCCAAACAATGAATACCGATATAGGATGGTGAGAAAGCAATGCCTCCATAGTGAGCCCCAGTTCTTCGACCGCTGCTGCTGGATTTGAAAAGTTATTGTTATAGAAGTATATTAGCAGTAAGTCTGGGGACTTCCGTCCTCTGGCTACTACTATATGGAAATAATCTGAGCTGTTCACAAAGTCTACCTTGTCAAGTTGGATAATGTTAGCAATAAATTGTTGTAAACGTATCTAGGACCCTATTTAAATATTCCCGATTCATACCCTTATGTGGTTATAACAAATCATATCCTTATAAAGGCATAAGAATCATATCCATATTTAGTCATAGCCAATGCAGTCCAAATACGGCAAGGCTACTCCCATAGACTCCTAGAAAGTACAACACGTTCTTTAAACAAACCAAGCCTCCAGAAGCCCGGGAACTCCCCCTGCTTTTGTTTTGATTTGTGCAAGAACTCCTGGAGTCCAGAAAGAACTGTAAGTTCTTAGTGACGTCATATGTCCAACCTTACGTCAAACTCTGCACCTTCCAGGTATAAATATACCAGCATTTGCCTTAAGCAAAGACACGGTGGTTTGGAGCAGAGCGGCTATCTACTTGCCCAACGCCCAGCTGATTCGAGTGCTGAAGGAAGCCGACTCTCCCATTTGACACACTGAGAGAGACGCTGTCTTTTCTCCTGCCGAGAAATCCAGCTCCAGTGTTTCCAGTCACCCTTGCGGGTTGCTGGGAGATCGAGTCCTGAGAGAGAGATACAAGACCTTCTTCATTCTATAAACAAGGTACGGAGCTGATTAGATCCTTAGAGAATTCTTGATGCAGATTCTTGGCAAAACTATCTTAACTTACTTACTCCTTCCCATTTATTAGGCTTAGGTCAGGTACACCGGCGTAGGCGTATTTTAGAAACACCAGTTGAGCACGTTTAGTCAACTTTTATAATTGTATGTATTTTATCCGTTTTAAGTATCATATGGCTCAGAAAACCATATCAATGCTTTTACAGTATTATTTCATAATACTTCTTTTACTGTACGCACTTTACTTTATGACAAGAATTGCAATTGTGGCAATTCACTTCTCTTGCATGAGAAAGAGGACTGCTCAATAAATAACAACTTTTATTGAAAACGCCCGTCTCTCTATTTCGCTGCACTCTGTTGAAACTAAGCATGCACGATTGACTGAGTGAAATAGCTGTCTATTGTTTTCACGACGACTCTGGAGATATACTCCTTATTCTGGGGGGAGCAAAGTTGTCATGTTTATGCGGTTGTCAGAAACGAATCCCTTCTTGTCTATTCAGGAAAATTAACTCCTTCCTGTTCACTCGAGAAAGTTTCTAGTGACCTCTGAGCTAGCTGGCATTCATAATTAAGTCTAACATATTCAATAGAGACCTAGTCGACCTCAGTCCTACGTCTAAACTATCGTTTATGTTATTCCAATGCGCAGAGCCTATTGGGAATATAGGAACTACACTACATGGCGCCCAACGTTTGGTAAGGCGATAATCTAACGCATGATACTAGAGTAACTCAGTCGTGCTTTTCACACAGACCCCTTTTCCCGTAAAAACTCCAATAGACGTCTGGAGTAGGTAAAGGGTTAATATCCGCCGGAACTTAGTATGAAGAGATTCCTATGTATTAGTTTTTGTTTAGTCAAGGTTGAAGGATACAGTGTTCCAAAATATTGTGCACCTAATCTTTGTTTCCTTAAAACTTGCTCTGCAACAAAAAACTTTCTGTCAGTAAAATGGGGGAAAGTGACGATGAAAGGGAGAGAGCTAGAATAGCAGCTCAACTTCTAGCGGATGACACAAGTCTCCAAAATGAAGACCCGAATGCTATAATCATTCCGGTAAATGTAAGAAAAACTATAACTATGAAACTTATGGAAAATGGAGTATCATCAAGAGGTGGTACAGTCATATTTGTGGTAGAGGCCCATGAATATCGTCAGACAGAGGTATTCTATTCATGGATACATTTTCCTGAAGCAAATCCAATAACACGCGATTTCCACTATTACAAAATAGAGGAATCTCCAGAGGAATACGCCCCTTTCGAGGACGTTGAAATTTCACTAACATACCAAGAGCACCTGCTCTGGTTTAATGGCACCCTAAAACATCAAAATCACATCACCAGGCTCGGTCCACCAGGTAGACCAGGAGCCACATGGCCGGTTCTAGCCAGCTACACACCACATCCTGACATTAAAAAAATGTAAAGCGAAGAACTTTTAATTAAACTAAAAGAATTAACAAAGCCATATAGAAAATTAGTTCAATTGACAATTGACGATACAACCTACCTACAGAAATTGAAAGAAACAGATATAGCAGAACAACCGTTTGAACTTGCCAGAATCATAGAAAAATCATATGAAGAACTAGGTAGAGATAGTTTGGGTGGGAAACCACTAAAACCCCAACTAACTGAAAATCCTGAAAAAACCTTTATTAAAAATAATCTCAATACTCCAAAAAAAAGGTGGGAGGGTAATAAACAAACCACTCAGAGAGAAAAACAGTTTCAGTCCAGAGGAAGGTCTCCTCAACGGAGAGATAGATCTCCAGAATGAGGAGGCAAGTCTCCCCACAGGGAACCCTCTGAAAAAAGATATAACCTTAGAAATAGGGATAATTTGAGAAAACCTGACAGATATCAAGATATTGATACACGTCCCTCTCGATCTTTTCAGACTTCCTCACAGAAATCGGAAAAAAGAGGACGGTCAGAACACAAAGAAGAGCACGTCAAGTCCAAAGACAAGGAACATGCTCATCAAAGTAAAAAATTACAATATCCAAAGCAAAATAAAACATGCCGAGGATTCTGAGGACACAACAGAAAAACGGAGAATGGGCCCAGACAATGCTAGACAGCGCAGCAGAAGGGACCATAGCTCGCAAGATCCTGATGAATCTTCTGGAGACAGTGGACACGAATTAATACATTCAGGTGGAAACTGCAGACACCAGAGTTAGCGTGCCCCATAAATTATATGAAATAACATTGCGTATAGAGGGGGACAAGACTAGGAAAATAAGGGGTCTCTTTTGGGATAACCTTTCGAAAGGCTATGATATCCTTCTAGCAGAAAAAGACTGGCCACCAGAGTTTGTCAGGGAGTGCCCACATGGCGAAGAAATGATTATGCCTGCTTTCTCAAATCACATTCCAATTCATAAAAAATACGCATTTGCTAGAAAATGGGCAGTAGCCCAAGCCCCTGCATTATATAAAAATCATGTAGGATGGGATGAGGATTCTCCTCACCATGAAATTCAGTTAAAAAATCAACCCACTGCACAAAGGCAGTACCCAGTTAAGCAAGAAGCTAAAAAACAAGTCAGGAAAATCTTAGATCAACTTGAATATCAGGGGGTGATTGAAACATGCACCTCACAAATGAACAATCCTTTGTTTCCTGTCTCCAAGCCAGACGATTCATATCGTCTACTTTTTGATTACAGACATTTAAACTCCAGCTGCAAAACATTTGCAGTACAAAACTCACACAGTGCAGCACTAATGAACAACATTGTGCGCAAAAAATATAAAACGACATTAGACATTTCAAATGGTTTCTTTTGTCAAAACATAGCACCTGAAAGCAGGTATTTCACCGCTTTCTCAACAATGGGGGCGCAAAAACAATTTTGCCGTCTCCCACAGGGATTCAAGAATAGCCCAGGATTATTCTCAGCAAGGGTAACAGAGTTACTACAAATGTATGATGATGAGGCATTATCATATGTCGATGACATCTATCTTACAGACGACGACCTGGAGACTCACTTAAAAAGAGTGAACACCATAATACTTGGGTTCTCAGCTGAAGGGTACAAATTCAACTTTAAAAAGTCACGAATTGCTCACCTAACTGTCCTGTTTTTAGGATATGAATTATCAAGTGAAGGCAAAAGCCTAGCAGACAACTTCTTAGAGAAGTGTGCAGTACTCCAAGCTCCAAAAACGCTGAAGAACTTACAATCAATACTAGGTTTTCTGAATTTCGGAAGAACATATATTCTAAATTATGCAGAAAGGGTTAAACTTCTATACGAATTAATAAAACCTGATTTCAAACCAATTAATTGGACTCAGAAACACACATACATTTTAAGATCATTACAAACAGACATGTTAACTAAAACAAAACTGCAAACATGCGTAAATGTACGCAACCTTGTAATCCGAGTCATCCCAGGAAGATGCGGATTCACATACCTGACCTCTAATGAGGGAGAAACGGTACCAATAGCTTACAAATCACACTTGTACACACAAGCTGAAATGAAATTCAGTTCAACTGAAAAAATTCTGAATGCGGTTCAAACTGCTGTAGCAAAAGAAAGAGCCCTAGCCCAAGGAAAGAGCATATCTGTTTTAACAGCAGTATCAGCCCTTGAGGCAGTTTCAAGACCACGCATTCCAAATTCTGTGGCATTTGATCCAAAATGGATACAATGGGAAAATTCTCTTGCTGCAGAAGACGTGAAACACGCTTTTGATCCAAAAATTAAAAGACTAGAAGATCTGGAATACGAACATGAATATCCTCTGCCAATCGAAATTCTGCCTCTCGAACAATACACCTGTGTAATCTACACAGACATATTTGCACAACACTACGTTGTGGGAAAACAAACTTACAATGCAGCGTGCGCGATTGTTAAAGGTCGCTGGCGCTTAGGTAAATTCAGACCAATAATAACAAAAACTGAATCACTCAGAAACTGTACAGCTCAGCGAGCTAAAATAAGATCCTTAAAGATGGCGCTTGAAAATGCCGATCGCGAATTCCCGACACTTATAGTGTGCGATTCACATTACTGTGTCCGGTCTTCCAATAACAGCATGCAGACCTGGATTCTAAACGGTTACAAAGATGAGACAGGTGCCACAATAAAGCATAAAAACTTTGGGAACAGGTAGTTCTTTTACAGAAAGAACTAGGAAAGACTCACGTGATTCATACACTGAGTCATCAACGTGATGGCGTTCACGTTGCAGGGAATTCATTGGCTAACAGAGCCGCAGCGGTTCAACCGGCTTCCGTAGCCACAAAAAGGCATTCTAAAAAACACATAGATGGAGAAACCATGCTGGTGGTAAAAGCCTCATTAAAAGGCGACTATGCAGCATTACCTCTCAACTATTCACTCAGTAATACATACATAATTGATGCAAACTCTGTTCCTTTTGCCTAAATCCTTGGAGCGGGGGATAGAGTAATTCCAAACACGAACAGGAGGACTTACTTGATTCAAGAAGCACACATGGGAATGGGTCTGAGGCACCGAGAGATCTTGAAATCTCTAATAGAATTACAATCACAATACTGGTGGCCGGGGATGAGCGTGCAAATTTACAATTTTGCAATGGATTGTCAGGACTGCAATAGAGATCGCAGTTGTGAACCGGACCAGACAATTGCCAGGACACCTTTATTAGAAAGCATTAGGCTATCTATACGCAGAAATCCAGACGGAGAAATGCGATCCCATAATTATTAAGACGAGATTCAATTAGATGTGGCCCCAGCGCTCGGCAGACGTCAGAACTGTTATAAAAGATTTGCGAGTCTTTATCGGCACATACGCAATTGGCATGCTACATTCTGACCAGGGTCCTGCGTTTAGCTCTCGAGCTTACAAGGAGGCCATGGCCAACATGGGCATTGCATTGCGGTACTGTAGTCCATTCCATCCCAAGGGAAATGCGGTAGTGGAGAGAAAAAACCGTGACATAAAGCAATCTATAACAGCGAGGGTATTAGGTTCGGGTGACGGGTGGGTCAAACATCTAACAAGTGTCCAACATAGTCTTAATAATCTGCCAAGAAATTCTCTAGGAGGTATCACTCCATACGAACTTTTGTTTGGTACTAGAATGATCATCCAGGATCTAGATTGTCACACTTCAGTGGTGAAACAAAAAACCTTTGATATCAAAGATCGTTTGGCTGTCTTACAGGACTTAAATGAAACAAGAAGAAGTCTAAGTAACATAAAGCTAAAGCAAACGACCACTGAAGAAAAACCACCTGTCCCAGCAAGAACTGTCTGGATTCCAAAGATTGGGGATCCGGTCAGAGAAAAGATCGTGGTGAAGAAGGAATTTGGGCCTTCTTACAGAAAAGAAGTACCTGTCTTAGCTATCAGCGGATTAAGATCAGTAGTACTACCGCCCCTTGCTGGTAAAAAGGAGAACAGAGTTGTATCCATCGACCTGCTAAAACCACAATCATGTGGCCAATAATAAGAAGTAGGCCCAGTGCACTCCCCAGAAATAGCAGAAGACCAAATCTTGCTACAATCCAAGAGGTTCAAACTGAAAGACTAATCACTTTTGATAAACCTGCAGTGAATAAAAAAGGACTATGCAACAAAGCCATGGAACTTGTGCCTCTTGAAACCCAAATTGCAACAGTTCTTCAAGAAACACCTGTCTACAATGATGTAGCCTCAGACTATGCTAATGAAACAAAGAAAGATCCAAAGAGTAATAAAAATCCGGAAGCGATTCCAACAATTGACAGAACTGCATCTGGCTACTTCATCAATTTCGATGACTTTTCTGATGATCCAAGTGAACATGAAGAAACGCCAGCAACAAAAACTTTTAAACAAAGAATGACTGAATTCTTTCATCAACTCAAAGAAACATATCTGATTTCACCATGGATTGAATTATGGATTGTGTTAGGTGTACGTTTCCTCCTTCGGTGGCTCATCTTGGTTTTAAGTTTGGGTAGATTTATTGATGGAAAATATAGTACAATGGACACAGCAAGTCAGAACATCCTAAAGCCTCACAGATCCTCTCACATCGAAAAAAGAAACTGTCATCAGTGAACATCACAGCCAATCCTATACCTGGGGGTGTAGCATGGGACAAAACTGATTACGAAATCTATGGCCCGATTGAGCTCTTGAAATATCCACACCAGTTCAAGGTTTCATTAAGTGACTTTGTAACACCAAGTACTTTCTCGGATGATTGGGACTTTGAAAATATTAATAATATGATGTCAGATTTACAAATGTCAGCAAAATTAACAGAACATGATTAATTGCAGGGTTCATCAAACTATGAAGAAATGTACTGTTTTAATCATCACTATGGTCATCACTATTTGCATAAATCTGCTCAACCTCGAAATGTTTTTACTTATAACCAATGGGAACATTGTCCAACACCGCCAAAAGGCAGTTCGAAAACATTTTATGAGAAATTCCCATACTTCTCAGGTTTTAATAACAGTGACCCAGAAACGTTTTATTTTAAAATGTTAAATAAGACAGGAATTTAAAAACATGTTGACAAATACTAAATTGATTTATTCTGAACTTTGTTTTGAAAAAATGTCTACATTTGGTTTTGAATTTTGGAAAAACAACATTGAGACAAAAACCATCTGGGGTACAAAAGACTGGCAGATACAAGGTCTAGAAGCACTATTTAGAGCCTGCCTGATCCCAGAACAGATAATATTCCTGAATGACACCATTCAACAAAGAACCTGTCTTGGCTTAGCCAAGATAAAAGACTTAAACAAACCGTCTATTCCAAAGCCCATACCTGATAATAATAGCACTACAGATGTGGAGATAGACGTATCCCATATTTTACACCAAAACAGAACAAATCCTGATTGGAAAAAATGGTTGATCTGGCCCACAGACACAAATAACTGTCAAGCTAGATTCCTGAACAAAACACAGGGGTTCAAACAGAACAGGCCAGACCCAAGATATTCCCAGAGACAACATCCAGGGATAGTTACAACATATAGTGTAGGAAAACTATGCCTTGAGTGGCTACAGAAATCCACACTGCCTGAAATTAAGCAACACTTAACTTTACTTAAAGAAGGTCATGACTTGCGAGATTTCATATTGGGACCTCGCAAACAGCGGCAAAAACGTTTCATATACGCCGGTATATACGCTACTTACAACGAAGCTTGGAAAGTGACGCAAATTGAAACTGCTGAAAAAATACGAGAAATTGATCGTATAAATTTGGAAAAATCACTTTCTGTAGTGGACAATGGGTTAACGACTCTGTCCTCCAGAATTTATTCACTGGACTGCATTGTATCATCTGCCATTGATATAATAGAGCAAGCCTTGCTAATGTTACAACATGGCCAGTCCCAATTGCGTTCTAGTACAGCTAGGCTGGACGTTGCAAAACCTGCGTTCAGGCTATGTGCCATGGCGTCTAATCAACATAACGTCATTATTTTCTATCTTTAACCTTACTGATAAACAAATCAGTTTGGCACAAAAAGTAGCAGACTATATGATCCTGAGCATTGAAAAACTTGAGAGATTACCATTGACAATGTCAGAGAGACCTGTCATTGAATGGATAATACATGGAACAATTACAATTCCGATAACAACTTTTCAGTTTCAATATTGCCAAAAGTATATACCAGCAGGCCTGTATGAAAGGTTGGGTAAAGGATACATCAAGTCAACCTGGAATTTACCTTACACACATAAATGTTATAGTGAAGGGAAAAATTCACTAAGCGGTACACTTCTGTGTCAAGGTATTAACTTGCATGGAGCCTGCGAAGGTTCATCAAATAACCTTTCATGTCACCTGCATGGCACCCCTGCAACACAGATAGAGCCTTTTTTCAGACAGCTTTCCAACAGCAGCTATGTTATAATAAGTGACCACAGCTGTGGTGGCATGGTGCCAGGAATAGTCTTGTGCGTGTTACTTCCAGGGTCATTTGCTGTATACAAGTATTGTATCCAAACAGCAAACCAGACAAGGAGGCAACAATATGGCCTTCTCTGAATATCTCTTCTATTCGAATTGATACTTTAAGCAGAATGAAGTCTATTCTTTTACAGACAACTGTGCCTTTAACCTCGTCCAAAGAGACGTATGATCTGCAAGTTGCAAGGACAGCGGCAGAGATACATACCCTATTATCGACAAATTGCCCCGTGCATTTCGTAGAAATGTTAAGCCAAATTCTAAACATGTCTGATACCAGTGGCATCGCACATGTATTTAAGATAATTTTTTCGGGACTGTTAGCACCCTTTGAAACAGTTCTGGGCATCTTCCCGAATTTTGTGCATTCTGTATTCGGCGGCCTGCCTCTTCTTTTGGGACTCGTAGCAGGAATTTTATTTTTGTCCCTTCTGCTCCTATATGGCAAGCCAAGCCACAGACAAAACTCAGGCTACAATGGAAGAAACGATCCTGGCTATACGATACCGAGAACGGATCACTAAAGTCCTCGGCTTTGCCCGGCTAAGAGATCTGAGTAGTAATACCTGGTTTCTTTCATTCAGACTAATCTGGCTAGATTGCATCTTACCTGTGCTTCGATGTCTGCTATGCGGAGAAGAATGCGTGTTGGACGTCTGTCTTACACTACCATCTGCAGGACCTATGGATATCGATACTTTGCTTGGTTCGGTAACTGCTCATGCAACGTGTTGTCCCCAGAGGCTACCTATTCTGATGACGGCATTCGTTAAGACTTCACCATTACGATTAGGTGGCAATGAAGTATGAGATGAAAGCGGCACCACACAGGTACAACCTTCTGTGAGCATTGCTGATCCAGACATCGATAATAGCAATGATTCTCACATATGCACTATTTCAGCTTTTTCGAACTTGGTCGAACTTTCACCTACTGTTGTGAACCAATTTTTCGCAATCCTGTCTGATTTGATGTTCTCTCCTAACAACGAGAATAACTTTTGAAACAAGCGAGCACACAGCGTACCCTGAACTCTGAATTCGGCCTTCAGTTTTTGATAAACAACACTACTGAAAACAATTGGAACTATTTTTTCCCCTGAAAGCGAAATTATTTTTCCATTCCCACATATTTACCTTTTTTTTTGGGCACATGGTACTCTGCTTCAAGTAGAACTATTCTTAGAGAATAGAACTACTATTTTTAGAAACTCTAGACACAATATTTTAACTTAGCCTCTAGCACATGTACAGTATTGTATAAATATGTGATGAAATGGTCTCGACCTTCTTTTCTGTATTAAGAGCCATTTCATAAATGTAATTTTCGCAAATCATTCAGCCAACGTACCATTTATGCATTATCTGAATGATACCACTGCTTGAAAATGTACAGTATAATACTCATTTTTCTTGTATATACCATTTCAAATGCATTTTATGTATTTTGGGGTGGGTTGGAAAACACATGCATCTTTATATGTTTAGTATTGCTTAGTATTTAGTAATGATGGACATTATACGTGGAGTGGGTGTTGTAAACGTATCTAGGACCCTATTTAAATATTCCCGATTCATGCCCTTATGTGGTTATAACAACTCATATCCTTATAAAGGCATAAGAATCATATCCATATTTAGTCATAGCCAATGTAGTCCAAACACGGCAAGGCCATTTCCATAGACTCCTAGAAAGTACAACACGTTCTTTAAACAAGCCAAGCCTCCAGCAGCCCGGGAATTCCCCCTGCTTTTGTTTTGATTTGTGCAAGAACTCCTGGAGTCCAGAAAGAACTGTAAGTTCTTAGTGACGTCTTATGTCCAACCTTACGTCAAACTCGGCACCTTCCAGGTATAAATATACCAGCATTTGCCTTAAGCAAAGACACGGTGGTTTGGAGCAGAGCGGCTATCTACTTGCCCGACGCCCAGCTGATGCGAGTGCTGAAGGAAGCCGACCCTCCCTTTTGACACACTGAGAGAGAAGCTGTCTTTTCTCCTGCCGAGAAATCCAGCTCCAGTGTTTCCAGTCACCCTTGCGGGTTGCTGGGAGATCGAGTCCTAAGAGAGAGATACAAGACCTCCTTCATTCTATAAACAAGGTACGGAGCTGATTAGATCCTTAGAGAATTCTTGATGCAGATTCTTGGCAAAACTATCTTTACTTACTTACTCCTTCCCACGTATTAGGCTTAGGTCAGGTACACCGGGGTAGGCGTATTTTAGAAACACCAGTTGAGCAAGTTTAATCAACTTTTATAATTGTATGTATTTTATCCGTTTTAAGTATCATATGGCTCAGAAACCATACCAATGCTTTTACAGTATTATTTCATAATCCTCCTTTTACTGTACGCACTTTACTTTATGACAAGTATTGCAATTGTGGCAATTCACTTCTCTTGCATGAGAAAGAGGACTGCTCAATAAATAACAACTTTTATTGAAAACGCCCGTCTCTCTATTTCTCTGCACTCTGGTGAAACTAAGCATGCACGATTGACTGAGTGATATAGCTGTCTATTGTTTTCACACGACTCTGGAGATATACTCCTTATTCTGGGGGCAGCAAAGTTGTCATGTTTATGCGGTTGTCAGAAACTAATCCCTTCTTGTCTATTCAGGAAAATTAACTCCTTCCTGTTCACTCGAGAAAGTTTCTAGTGACCTCTGAGCTAGCTGGCATTCATAATTAAGTCTAACATATTCAATAGAGACCTAGTCGACCTCAGTCCTACGTCTAAACTATCGTTTATGTTATTCCAATGCGCAGAGCCTATTGGGAATATAGGAACTACACTACAAAATGTTATTAAGCAACCTTTTGCACTGCCTGGATTAGAAAGAACTGCAGAGGTAAAGAAGGAGCAGTAGCCATTTAGGAAACAAGCGTTCTGTCCCATTTTCCTGTAAGCAGGTAATACGGGCATTCCTCAACTCAGATTCCCAAGCCATTTTGCCTTTTTTTTAATACTGAGGGCGGCTATAGTCATTGAAAGTAGTGTAAGCCCATCTAAGTCGGGCTGGGGCTAGAGCTCCGCCCTTTGGGCTATGGATAACATGCTGGAGGGATTGTGTGCGTTAAAATTTATAGTAACCAGGTCTTCTGTCCCATCAGTCCCCCTCGCCCTAGGTTGTGCTCTATGATCTCCGGACTCTAGTGTACTAAGCAGAAGTAGCGATGTGAGAGGTAGGCTGAGACAATCGAAGCTATCCATGTCCTCTAGTGCAACAAATCTATTTTCAAGAGGTATATTATTAACCAGCTGAGGGATATGGTAAAGGTGATTATTTACAGGCGATTTTGAACTTTGGGTTCTTTTTTTAAGCATAGAAGGTGGTTTATAGAAAAAGCCCAGTGGGATTGTAAAAATCGGAGACTGAGGGGAAGATGCGGCCGGTAGATGGTGTAGCAAATGCCTCACTAGCACACGGTTGTCGAAATTAAGGACAATGCATTAATTTTTAATTGATGTTGGGTCTATGCCTACCCAGGGGATTTTCCTGGCCATTATTAGGTGATCTTGTATTAAGTGGCCTATGTTTGCAGTGTGCGACAGCCAGTGCCAAGCCTTAGCCATCAGTTATACTGTTGATTCAGATTGGGTTGGTCTAAGTGGTGGAACTTTGACCAAAAATATAACAAAAGGGCAAACCGCATGAGGTAAGTTCTAAGTCAAAGGGCTGTCACTCTTGATAGTATTAGGAAACAGTTCACTGCTTGTACTTGGGTTAAGGGCTGTATATGCATTGGCCACCTGGCAGGTACTTCTAAAGGGGCGAGTGTGAGCAGCGTACAGCTGGTACTTCTTTCGAGGGGCCGCTGAGATCTTGGGGTGAGTAACATCTACACTTTGGCTACCTACTTCAAGGTTTTTGTTGTCTTGCCCCTGGAGCTGGTTATGGTTAAATATATTGTGACTCAGTTTTACTGGTAATGGTATAACTGTATCCTTCCCGCCTGGCTGTGACACAAGTTGTCTCTTTAGGTTATTTGCCGCTAGCTTGGCAAGGATATGCTCAATGACGTCTAGGTCGGATACAATTGTGTCAATACGTTTTTTCAAGTTCGCTCCAATGTCCTGCCAGTTCAGAGGTAGAGCAGTGTTGTGTAGTAAAGGGGCTGGTATTCCTGCTGTATCCTAAGAGGGATTTCTCTTTTTTGTTTTTTTGGCACTAGTAGCTTGGGCAGATTTGAGCGGGCCTCTTTTCCTTTTGGCGGTGAGTGCTGCTACATTGGTAAAGGCTGGTTTGCAGTAGACTGGTGTAGGTGCAGCTATCTGGGATGAATCAAGGACTGTGCGGTGTACAGCTGTCAAGGGTGGAACTACCTGGATGGGTGCCAGGAGAGAGACTGGGGAGTCTGGGACACCAAGTCTGTCCCCTGGCCCAGTCTTCACAACGCTGGCAACCAAGACTGGTATATCTTCCTACTCTTACTTATTTTTTATTACATATATGTTACAATATCATAGCAATTTCTTTTCCGGTTACCTTTACAGCTGAAATCAATATATAAATAAAGAGCTGCTACATTGTAGCACTCATAAAATAAGTAGCAAATACCATTATGGCTTCCCTTTCAATTTCCAGGATAAAGTACAATTAAGAAACAAACCTACGGACTAAATAACGAAATAAACACTGCATGCACCTGTAACAAATTATTGTAAATATAACACATTATAAGAGTGCTTTATCTAAAATACCATGCATTTAAGGTAAGTTGGGGGCACGTTGGGGTCTCCCCCCACAAATACATTGTTTTTTAAATCTTAAAACAATGCGTGGTATTGGCATGCATTGTAAATGCATATTCACAGTAAAAACATGCATGCTAAAATATGCGTGGCAAAGGCAAGCATTTACATGCGTCGTACAACCTGAATTACTAGTCAGTGTAACAGTGTAATCCTCTTTCTTCCTTCCCTTCCATCCTTTCTCCACCACCTTCATTTCTCCCTCCCCTTTTCTTGATTTCCATCCTTAATGAAAAAGTTTTGATCTGAAAGCTACAATTCTTAAATATTTTAACAGATTCAATTTATGTGACAAATATTAACCCTTTTTTAAATTTGTATTAAACCAATTGGATCTCAGTAAAATCTCTTCAAATTTTAGCGCTCACTTTTGTACATATGCTGCTGTATTCAAAAGAAGTGAAAATGTACTTTTGGTGACCGTCCCCAGCACTGGGGAAGCAGGCAGGTCGCCGGCAGGTAGCATGCCAAATAATGCTCGCAGTGCCGTCTTCCTTGTGTATCTGGAGTAACCACGAGCGGCTGCTCCACCCGTTTTTTTCCCCTCTTGGACCACGCCCGGCCCTCAAGGTATAATGCAGCAACAATGTACTGTAGAGGCCAGGTGGCACTCAACATCCCTTTCAACTTTAATTCATTGAAAACCAATCCTCTCATTTACATCATGCACACATAGTCTCGAAGCATTTAACTCAGTGTGGGAATAGGGCAGAGACCATACCTCTGGCCTCCATCATATCCCGCACCAGTCAATGGGGTGACCGAGTTGGTTGACCCAGTGCTGGTGCCAGGGTACTGAGAATGCTGTCTGGGAGCAGGCCCACCAGCCACTGGCGTGCCCCAGGATAGAAGGGGCAGCCTCGGCAACCACCATCATGGGGACTGGGTGTTAGTTTCTCCAGACAACCCCTCGTCCAGCTCCTCCTGATCATCACCCTGCCCTTCTTGGGGTAGTTGCCCATTTGAACCAGGATACATTTCGGGCGTGTGTGGTTTGGCCTGTCTGGACGGTGAACATAGTGTCCTGAATGTCCACAACAATCCAAATTTCCTTTTCAAAAGGCATATGGAACTACCACCCGGGATGGCGGTCATGCATGACTACCTGATCACCCACAGATCGCGCTGCAGTACCGGCTTGCAGGACCTGTCTGGTGTTGTTGTTCATGTGCCTCCTTTTCTCCTGAGCTGCTTGTATGTCAAGGGTCTCGGGCTGCCAGGTACACCCTGCTTGGATGCTATCTCTGGTAGGCCTCCGAAGCAGCAGATCCATGGGTGCACAGTTCATTGTGCTATGTGGAGTTTGCCAATATACCAGCGGGAATCGGTGGAGGCAGCACTCAGAATCTTCACCCTACTTAACCCCTATGCGAAGCACTCAGTTCACCGTGCGCATAAAGCTCTCTACCTCCCCATTGGCTTCACGCCAATGTGGCGTCACTTTTCTGTCTGTGATGTTGATCAGCGATAGGTACTCCTGGAAGTCCTGCCCTTTGAATGGGGGCCTATTGTCAGTTTTTGCCTCTTCCAGGGAGCTCTAGCAGTGCAGAAAAATATTCTTGAATTGACCTCACTTTAGAAAAAGAATTGGACTTTACCAGCTCAACTACCGGATACTATGTGTGCCTGTCCACAATCACCACTGTAATCGGACAATCTGAAAAGCTCCCAAAGTCCATGCTGGCTCGGGTCCAAGGTATTAAGCAAAGCTCTTTGATGATTACTGGGGCAGATTGTGGTTTCCGAATGGTGCTTGGGCAGGAGTGGGAACCCTGGCCCCTTTTTATCCACCATGGTCTCCATTCCCGGAAGCCAGACCTTGTCTCGTAGCCTTGCTTTGGATTTTACCACCCATGATTGCTTTGATTAGCCAGGTTGACGACCCTGGCTAGGAGACATTAGGACATCACAATGCGTCTCCCTCATAGCAGCAATCCTTCATTGCTGATGCTCAGTTAATCCCTGACCTTCCAGAGCTGGGTCATCGTTCTTCATTCGATTGAAGTTAGTGACCTGGCACCATCTAGGAAGTTCAGCCACTGCTTCCTGAGGGGTTCCTCCTTGGCTTTGGACAGGCTAGTGTCTGTCATGGTCGCCTCCTGGTCCTCCTCAACCAACAGGGTTAGGAGGCACGCTTAATGCACAACCATACGTGTAAAGTGTTCATTTTTCTACCCCTCGCTAGGCTGAGCTTGCGGGTAGGCAGACAAATAATCCACCAGGTTGTTCACTCCAGGGAGATACACTACTGCCAATGAATACGGCTACAGTTGCACTGCTCACCACTCTACGCAGGGAGGTGCATGTTGATCATGCAAAGAACGGGACGAGCAGATTGTGATCCGTGATGACCCTAAAATGCTGTCTGCACAAATAAAGATGGAAATGGTGGCAGGTCTATCTAATTAGTAAGTTTTTATCACTAGCACACCTAAATAGTATGGAATTAAACTCTTGGATTGTGATGTGAACACTTTTTTAGTCCTACTGTTGCGTGCTATTGGGTGTCATAGGGCTGGCTGGCCCTAGGTTTACTCCATTTTTTTAATAAAAGGTGCAAGACATATTGTCACGACCTAACCCAATGCACAGCTCAAATTAATTTAATCTACTTTTCACCGTTCAACTTGATATCACTAAATAAACATATGACTCAATGTGCTTAAATCCTTTGCTACTTATATTTCAGTATTTTCTAATGGTCATACATACTACAAACTGATATACATGTAAATCCTGTATTTATATTGTACAGATTTTTTCATAACATAATACTTTGAACTTTGTTTGACATTAACAGTGTATAAAAATCCAACTCTTTGAAAAAATCCGTCAAAGAATGCGATGGTTTCTTGACTGGCCCGATGCATTTCGGGACATAAGGTCCCTTCTGTGGGGGCCTCTGTTAATAAAGAACATAATCAGAACCAACTGAATTCAATTGCTTACTCACATATTTCTTTTCTTAAAAACATTTAACATTGCCACTAACTGTCGGATCTCTTACTGTGTAAGATAATGGAATCAGAGATACAATCCATCTTACGCATGCATTTTGTTCTTGAAGTTCAATGTATCCTCCGTGTTAACAAACAGGTGAAGATGCTGTCTTCTCGTGCTATTGAAAGACTAACGGGTGCTTTCTGTGCTCGTGAGAGGGCAAATTTATTATGCTGTAGTGAAAACCGGGTGCTGACAGTGCTCGTGGGTGAAGCACTAGTTTTGCCCTATTTGTACTCATGTATCAACATTGCCAGCACCAAGCAAGGGTTCCCGTACCGTTCGTTTCGTGGTTGTGTAGCTTCACCCACGAGCACTGTCAGCACCCGGTTTTCACTACAGCGTAACATTTTTTCCCTCTCACGAGCACAGAAAGCGCCCATTAGTCTTTCAATAGCACAAGAAGACAGCATCTTCACCTGTTTGTTAACACGGATGATACATTGAACTTCAAGCACAAAATGCATCCGTAAGATGGATTGTATCTCTGATGTCATTATCATACACAGTAAGAGATCCGACAGTTAGTGGCAATGTTAAATGTTTTTAAGAAAAGAAATATGTGAGTAAGCAATAGAATTCAGGTGGTTCTGATTATGTTCTTTATTAACAGAGGCCCCCGAAGAAGGGACCGTATGTCCCGAAACGCATCGGGCCAGTCAAGAAACCATCGCATTCTTCGATGAATTTTTTTCAAAGAGTTGGATTTTGATACACTGTTAATGTCAAACAAATTTCAAAGTATTATGTTATGAAAACATCTGTACTATGTAAATACAGGATTTACATGTATATCAATTTGTAGTATGTATGTACAACCATTAGAAAATACTGAAATATAAGTAGCAAATGATTTAAGCACATTGAGTCATATGTTTATTTAGTGATATCAAGTTGAACGGTGAAAAGTAGATGAAATTAATTTGAGCTGTGCATTGGGTTAGGTCTATCTAATTGTCATCACTTTTCATTGTATCCGAGTGTAACGAGCCACAGTGTCTTACAATGCTCTGCTGGCATATGCCACCGGGGCCCATGACCCTTGCTCTTCTATAAGAGAAGTGTCGGCATCCCTACAGGCTTAGCATTCACAACAACCTCCTTCTAGTGTCTCGGCTTGAAGAAGGTCATGGTAGTGTCGGCCAGCAGTGCATCCTTTACTTGGCGAAACGGCATTTCAGTGCGTTCATTCCACTCCGATGTAGTGTCGCTCTCAGGGGTTCAGACAGGGTGTCCAAGTTTGGATGAACTGGCCACAGTAAGTTGCCACCCCAAGGAAGCTCCTCACCTCTTAGGCAGTTTAGAGAATCGATATTTTCCGTATGGCTTCCAACTTACTTGTGTCCACCCTCAAACCCCTCTCACAAGAACACATACCCAAAGAATTCAATCAAGTCTTCATAGAAAGAGCATTTTTCCTTGTGCAGTGTCAGTCCACAGTCCGCAAAACGCTTAAGCTTTGCCCTGAGCCATACATGATGTTCATCGAGAGTGTCTGAGAAGATCAGGAAATCGTCACAGATGTTTAAAACTCCTACAAGGCGGGAGAGGGTTTCACGGTTGGTGATTTGAAACACCTCTGTCGCAGAGGATTTGCCAAACTTTATCCTCCGGTACCTCCTAAGGCCCATAGAGTAAGTTATATATAGGGCTCCCGGTTTTATGGTAACATTTTTTTTAACTTTTCCGTCTGTATTCATCCATATTTCTTTTTTGTTAATTTTGTCTGTATGTATCCATTTATATTTTAGGCTTTGGGAAAAAAAACAAAGATTAAACTGGTATATTTCCACTTTTTTTTTCTGTGGAGGTGTCATATTTATTCAATTTTATTACTACTCAATGAAACCGTTTCTGGCAACTTTAGGACAACAAAACATTGAGGGAGGCAACAATAGGATTCTAAACCTATGAGTTTTTAGTTTGTATGCAGCTCACTGTGCTATAGCAGAAGGATTGAAACTGATGAACTCCAACTAACTAAAGGATCTCTGTGACCAAAGTAATAAACCAAAGAGTTATCTATATAAAATAGTAATCTTCATGTTACACATTGAACTTTGCGGCAGGAACATTAACCCTATATGCTACTTTATCACAAGTCAAAAATATGACTAGACAAATGGTCTCTACCAGGTGCATTAACCAACAGGGTCACCCCATTCAAAAGTGCCATACACACAAAAATCTCTGCACGCTGCCCTTTTCCTCGCTGCCAGTCTACAAAGAGCGTTCACTTGAGCTTGGTGTGTGGTGCTGAGGCGCCGGTTGCCCTGCCCTGAAGCAAACACTGTCTGCTGGGATCTAGAGCACTGCTGATCCCTGCACAACTGCTGGGGTCTGCACCAGTGCTGAGCTCTGCATTGCTGCTGAGCTCTTTACCGCTGCAAGGGCCGGCTCTAGGGCGGTGTGATTGGGTCCACCGCACCGGGCGCTGACTTGGGGTCGGAGTGTCATTTTCCCAGGTATATTATCATTTTAAAGGCACTTACTGACGCGTTCCTGGCCTCCAGCCATTTTCAGGCATCAATAAAAATGTAAAGGGAACTGTGGTGATTATTCGTCTTCCTAGAAAGAGATCAAGGTTTGTCTAGTGGAAGTCTCGGCTCGTCCTAAGGTAGCGCAGAGGGTTTTTTATTTTATTTAATTTTTTAATAATTTTATTTACGTATTTGCATGAAGAACAGCAATACAAAACGACAGACCTGTGCAAAAAAAAAACCTCCCCCTCATTGACATTGCTGACTTCCTCTGCATGTATGGCATCATTGCAGCCTTCCAATAAGCATATACACGGCCATTTAGCCAACAACCCATAGACGGGCAGGCGGCGCTTCACCATATGTACAAATTGCAGTTATGTTAAGGGACATTCTACACAATTCGCCACAACATTACCAAGGCAGCACTCTGCGTCCCAGCCCAGTTACATCTGTTTTCATGACACACAGTGCTCTATCCCTCTGCAGCTCCGTCTGTACCCCCTCTGCTCATCAAGTAAGTTTGGTACAGTCCCCAGAAGTTCTTAGGTCTGCTAGTGGGAGGCTGCAGCTCACTATAATTTTCGGATTGTGTGCAGCAATAAAGCATGTCATGCGCCCAGCGCTTAGGGGTGGGCAATGGGCCTCTCATCCAGCAACTAGCCAGCACTTGGCGGGCAATAAGCAGGCCCATGTCTACCAATCGTCTAATCGCCTTCGGCAACTTTTTGGTGTAGCCTAATAGAGCCACCAGAGGGTCGGGTGTGATGACAACCTCTATCAGTTCACTAATGTCAGTGAATATTTTCCTATCACAAAAAGAGGGTCCGAGGGAAAATTTAAAGTCTCAAACAGGATTCAATCCCCCATTCCTTACAAATTATGCACAAAACGGAATCCTGAAGACTGTAAATGTTATCCTCTAAGGACAAAGTCCAAATGAGCAGAGAGGAAAGTATTCTCTCTCTAGCACCACAAGTGTGTAAGTAGGGAAAAGGATATAACTAGAAATCATACAAGGATATTAAGGTATCCCATCACTACACAAAATCGTGCCCAGTGTCATCATCTGGGAACCCAACGGTGCTCACGTAGGCTCTCTTATGGATCAGAGAGGACCAATACGTGAAGTACCGTATCCTTCTGATGATTTCACCTGAAGGAAAAAACTCAACATACACTAAGCAAAAATCTGTGTAGTGTGATAAAACTGACATGTGTTCAATGTCACAATTCGTGCAGTGCATGTAGGAAAAGTGATTTAAAAAGGAGAAACTACTTGGATCATGAGTGCATTTTATCACTACATGTACATCTTCTTGAATCCACGCAGTTGCTCTACTAAAACCGTGTAATACAGTGAAAAAAAGGGGGACTTAGAACAGTTATGAATTAATCACTGCTCTGTTATTAACTCGGTCGACATGTTTCTGCCTACTGTGAATATAAGAACCCTGGTATTTTTCAGGACCATATCGAATAATGTCACTGCATCAAAAAACTAAATGAAAACAGATACATACAGTCTCTGTGTTGCTTCTGAGAACCACGCAGAGCAAGTGGACAGTCCTGCATCTGTAAAAAAAAATCATAGTTTCTAGTATCTTTCCAAATCCATTCATTACCTTCCTAGTCACTACAATTAACTACAGTTAGGAAGGGCTTACCAGTACTCCACAATGGTTGTACCTCACCTCACACGGCTCCAGCTCGATTAAGTGAGACCCCGCTCTGCGGAGGGAAATTCAAAATCTAAGCAATTGTAGAACTTTAAAATTCGTGCACAAACAATAACGGTATCTACGTCATGTGACCGCGCTCAAATGTGCGCAGGCACACCATTAGTCATCAAAACCCCCACTGTCACCAAGGCAGGATGCAGGTAGTCTGTATAATAGCTGTCAATTGTTTAGCAAAGCTACTCCGAAATGAGTGTGTTGCTCTACGTCTCCAGGCTAAGCAAATGATGAAAAATGGGGCTGATTAGTCTAATTCTCAGCCAACCGAAAACGCACGTTAACTGTGCTGTCATGTCGTGGTCATAATTTACAGGGATGTACCAGTGTTCCACTCAAAAGGCGATGCTCATACTTTAGGAAAAAACGGCCTTGGAAAACCTAGACTGTGTAAGCGCAAACGATAACTATACCGTGCGGCTTACATGTTAAATCACGCTACATGTGTTGGATCTGAGCGGGCCGTTTCGCCCGATTTAGAGAAGCCTAATGGATCACGTCAAAAGAACAGCTGTGACACAGAACGGCTCTATCTGTTCAAATGATCGGGCCGAACTGCCTACCTGTCCGTCGGTGCCTCCTGGCACTATCGAGGCTGGGAAGGAGGTGATTGGCGAAAGTTTGTTGCGCCATTAATCCCTCACCGTGCCCCTCCTCGTCGGAGCGGGCGTGCCTACGTCATCCTGTAGTGCACGCATGCTGCGCCGGTGCAAGGGATGCCGGGTACTGTAGTTCAATGTACTCGCCACGGCTACTTCAAAACTCGTAATCTTTAATCGAACGAGCATAAATGATTGTTTGCCCCTGTACTTTACTGTATATGGAGAAACTGTTCATGTTTAAAGAGAAACGAAAAAGCTCAATATTATAAAGCAAGTGTGTGTGTATTTTCTTATTTATGGTACCTGACATTGCTGCATACAAATTTTGTTAAAGTTAGCTCGGTGGTTACCTACATATCCCATTGAACTAAGATGTCATTCTGGGCTGTCCTTCTTACATTGCATCACTACGTGATGTTATTAGTGTGCTAGGGGATCATTATTTGAGATGCATCACTAAATGATGTTATTAGTGTGCTAAGGGGTCATTATTGCAGGATATAACACTACACTCTCTGATTACTGAGTGCTTATCTGCTGGCCAGGGTCAACCAAGGGATAGAGTCGTTCAGCCCATTTTCATCACTCTTTAGCCTGAAAACCCATCTCTGTTCACGATGGAATAGGAGTCTGGACGCGTCTTGGCATTGTGTCGGAATGACTGGTTTCTCAAGGACTGTCCAGTCAAATTCATCTGATCGATGGTTTTTCTCTAAGAAATGCCTCATCAGTTTTGTTGCAGTTTTTTTGCACCTAAAGGTTCTCCTGTGTTCCATTATTCTGAGTTTCACTTTGCACGTGGTCATCCCTACGTATTTCAAACCGCAGGGACATGTTATCAGATATACCAAATTCGAGCTGTTGCAGTTCGAAAAGAATCGCTGTTCCCATGGTCTGTCGCCGCCAATCTCCACAGTTTTTGAAATTTTCGTTTGCGGGCAAACTCCACAAGAACCACAAGGGAAATGTCCCTTCACTCTAGGTAGATTCCATAGGGTTGTTTCCTTATTCAGTGAGTCGTCACGCGGACGAGTATGTACGAGTCTGTCTTTCAAATTACGGCCTCTCTTGAGAGCAAACATAGGTGTTGGTAACTTTGGAGCACCACTGTTGAGGATGCGCCAATGCTTCCTTATTATTTTCTGGACATCATGTGTCGATGTACTAAAGGTATGTACAAAAGTCATGCGGCCCAGTGGGGGTTTTTCAACTGGTGCTTCGATCAGGGATTCCCTATTATTATTCTTCGCCTGTTTTTTAGCTGTCTTTATGAGTCTATTAGGGTAGTATTTCTCCCTGAATTGTTGTTTTAGCGTTTCTGCGTGTTCTTCAAATTTGACCATTGTGGGGCAATTTCTCTGAACTCGTAAGAACTGTCCTACTGGGAGGTTGTTTCTCAAAGATTTCGGATGATGGCTGTCAAACCGCAATAAAGAATTGCGTGCCATCAGTTTACGGAAGAGTTCACTATGTAAACCACCATTATTATGGAAGATGGATAGGTCTAGGAAGGACAGCTAAAAAACGGGCAAAGAATAATAATAGGGAATCTCTGATCGAAGCACCAGTGGCATTGGCGCATCCTCAACAGTGGCGCTCCAAAGTTACCAACACCTATGTTTGCTCTCAAGAGAGGCCGTAATTTGAAAGACAGACTCGTACATGCTCGTCCGCGTGACGACTCACTGAATAAGGAAACAACCCTATGGAATCTACCTAGAGTGAAGGGACATTTCCCTTGTGGTTCTTGTGGAGTTTGCCCGCAAATGAAAATTTCAAAAACTGTGGAGATTGGCGGCGACAGACCATGGGAACAGCGATTCTTTTCGAACTGCAACAGCTCGAATTTGGTATATCTGATAACATGTCCCTGCGGTTTGAAATACGTGGGGATGACCACGTGCAAAGTGAAACTCAGAATAATGGAACACAGGAGCACCTTTAAGTGCAAAAAAACTGCAACAAAACTGATGAGGCATTTCTTAGAGAAAAACCATCGATCAGATGAATTTGACTGGACAGTCCTTGAGAAACCAGTCATTCCGACACAATGCCAAGACGCGTCCAGACTCCTATTCCATCGTGAACAGAGATGGGTTTTCAGGCTAAAGAGTGATGAAAATGGGCTGAACGACTCTATCCCTTGGTTGACCCTGGCCAGCAGATAAGCACTCAGTAATCAGAGAGTGTAGTGTTATATCCTGCAATAATGACCCCTTAGCACACTAATAACATCATTTAGTGATGCATCTCAAATAATGATCCCCTAGCACACTAATAACATCATGTAGTGATGCAATGTAAGAAGGACAGCCCAGAATGACATCTTAGTTCAATGGGATATGTAGGTAACCACCAAGCTAACTTTAACAAAATTTGTATGCAGCAATGTCAGGTACCATAAATAAGAAAATACACACACACACTTGCTTTATAATATTAAGCTTTTTTGTTTCTCTTTAAACATGAACAGCTTCTCCATATACAGTAAAGTACAGGGGCAAACAATCATTTATGCTCGTTCGATTAAAGATTACGAGTTTTGAAGTAGCCGTGGCGAGTACACTGAACTACAGTACCCGGCATCCCTTAAACCGGCGCAGCATGCGTGCACTACAGGATGACGTAGGCACGCCCGCTCCGACGAGGAGGGGCACGGTGAGGGATTAATGGCGCAACAAACTTTCGCCGATCACCTCCTTCCCAGCCTCGATAGTGCCAGGAGGCACCGACGGACAGGTAGGCAGTTCGGCCCAATCATTTGAACACATAGAGCCGTTCTGTGTCACAGTTGTTCTTTTGACGTGATCCATTAGGCTTCTCTAAATCGGGCGAAACGGCCCGCTCAGATCCAACACATGTAGCGTGATTTAACATGTAAGCCACACGGTATAGTTATCATTTGCGCTTACACTGTCTAGGTTTTCAAAGGCCGTTTTTTCCTAAAGTATGAGCATCGCCTTTTGAGTGGAACACTGGTGCATCCCTGTAAATTATGACCAGGACATGACAGCACAGATAAAGTGCGTTTTCGGTTGGCTGAGAATTAGACTAATCAGCCCCATTTTTCATCATTTGCTTAGCCTGGAGACGTAGAGCAACACACTCATTTCGGAGTAGCTTTGCTAAACAATTGCCAGCTATTATACAGACTACCTGCATCCTGCCTTGGTGACAGTGGGGGTTTTGATGACTGATGGTGTGCCTGCGCACATTTGAGCGCGGTCACATGACGTAGATACAGTTAATGTTTGTGCACGAATTTTAAAGTTCTACAATTGCTTAGATTTTGAATTTCCCTCCGCAGAGCGGGGTCTCACTTAATTGAGCTGGAGCCGTGTGAGGTGAGGTACAAACATTGTGGAGCACTGGTAAGACCTTCCTAACTGTAGTTAATTGTAGTGACTAGGAAGGTAATGAATGGATTTGGAAAGATACTAGAAACTATGATTTTTTTACAGATGCAGCACTGTCCACTTGCTCTGCGTGGTTCTCAGAAGCAACACAGAGACTGTATGTATCTGTTTTCATTTATTTTTTGATGCAGTGACATTATTCGATATGGTCCTGAAGAATGCCAGGGTTCTTATATCCACAGTAGGCAGAAACATGTCGACCGAGTTAATAACAGAGCAGTGATTAATTCATAACTGTTCTAAGTCCCCCTTTTTTTCACTGTATTACACGGTTTTAGTAGGGCAACTGCGTGGATTCAAGAAGATGTACATGTAGTGATAAAATGCACTCATGATCCAAGTAGGTTCTCCATTTTAAATCACTTTTCCTACATGCACTGCACGAATTGTGAGAATGAACACATGTCAGTTTTATCACACTACACAGATTTTTGCTTAGTTTATGTTGAGTTTTTTCCTTCAGGTGAAATCATCAGAAGGATACGGTACTTCACGTAATGGTCCTCTCTGATCCATGAGAGCCTACGTGAGCACCGTTGGGTTCCCAGATGATGACACTGGGCATGATTTTGTGTAGTGATGGGATACCTTAATATCCTTGTATGATTTTGTGACGGGGAGGTGGGTGCCTCTGATATGGACAAGGTGGTTGCCTTGGACTGGTGGTCTGCTGTACCGTTGACCCCCCTTTCTGTTCCTCTTGCACAGACTGATGAATCTGACCCAGCGGATTGGTTTCCCACGGAAGGAGAAACAGTGTGGTACAGCCCGGAGGAAAAGGTGCAGGGTTCCTTTAACCCTGGAGCACAGAGCGTCATGGCCCCCCCCCTGACGTCGATGCGGGACTAAAAGCCAGAAGAAACTCCGAGACAGCGGACGGAGTTTCCCTGGAGGCGGAAGGAGTGTTGGAGTGGAGACGGAGAGCAGACCGAACGAGCGTTGGAGACGAAGAGGAAGAAGACGAGCGGAGCCCAGCTGATACCATCAAGCCAGGAGGCCACCGACTCGGCGACTCGCCCTGCCACGGTCCCACGGGAGGAACATGGCTGCACAAGGTACGGGGCAAAGTAGCGGGCTGGGTGGGGCGTAGCGGCCAGCCAAACACCCTGTAGCCAGTGTATATAGTGTAAAGCCTCTGTGCCCCTTTCCCCTACACGAGCACTGCAGGTCTTGTATATATCTGAGCACTTGGTTTCCCTCACGCCCGGCCCTGTAAACCCTCCCGTCAAGGGCGCCCCATTGACGTCCTCTTTTCCTTTCTTCTTTGCAACGGTCCGGCCGGAGAGCGGAAACAGAACCTGAAGAGCCACCCCTTCCCCATTCAAGACCGGACGGAAGGAGCCAGTCTACCGTCGGGACGGCATCAGTCTGGAGTATTTGGTGTTTCCACGAGGAGTCAGAACGGAGCCTAACGAGTTCGCCAGATTGAGAGTGACTAGCAAAAGGAGAAAAGCTTACTTGAAAATAAAACCCTCTCTACGAGCACTATTCCCTGACTCAGTCTCGCTTGATACCACTCCCCCTGACCCTGCCCCATTACAAGTGGTGTCAGAAGTGGGATTAACATCCCAGTCCATCTGCGATCCCGAGATGGACGCCCTTTTGCAACATCTTATTAAGGGGCAAGAGAAACTGGAATGGGCAGTGGAGCGGCAGATGACTTCTGCCCAAGCCGACTGGGACATGTTCAAGTCCACTATTGCAGCACAGATGGAAAACATGCAGAAAACCATGGCGCCCCCTAGCGGTGTAGTTCCCCTGGAGAGCAGAGCACATGTTCCCAGCCCCACAGGTATTGCACTGCAGAAATATGTACAAGGAGAAGACCCCGACGCTTTCCTGATGAATTTTGAGCGTGCAGCCAGAGCGCTGGGGTGGCCAGAAGAGAAGTGGCCCTTCTTCTTGGCACCGCTGGTAACTGGAGAGGCCCAGTTCGCATATCAGGTAGCGAATCCTGCTGGTAACGCCCCATATGCACTGATCAAAAACGTGATCCTAGATCACTTGGGGTTGGACTCTGAGGCATACAGAGTCAGGTTCCGCAAAGAGAAGGGGATCCCTGGCGAAAATCCCAAAACCCTTTTCTACAGGCTGAAGATGATGGCGGATAAATGGCTGAAGCCCGAAACCAGTACCAAAGAGGACGTACTGGCTCGAATCTACTTAGAGCAATTTATGGACGCACTCCCTTACGGATCCCAGAGGTGGCTGAGACAACACTCGGGACTTTCGGTAGAACAAGCCATTGAGATGGCAGCCACCTATGCCAGAGCCCAACCTAGAGGCATCGGTTGGGAACAAGAGAAAAGTACAAGGCCTCCAACCCCCTGCAAAGTCGAAAAGAAAGCACGACCTGTTCCCGAACCATTTAGACCACGACAGATGCGGATGGAGGTCCCCGTCATGCGTGGGCCGCAGTGTTTCGAGTGTGGCGAGTGGGGCCACATAGCCCGCCTTTGTCCCAGGAAAAGACAGACCGAGGAACCCATGGAAGTGGGCTATCTACCGAAGGCAGTCCTATACTCCGCTGAATTGGGAACCTCATTTTATGTGAGTATAACAATGAATGGGTACCCCATGAAGGCGCTACTAGACTCGGGATGCAGACAGTCAGTGGTGCAAGAAAGGTTTATCCTCCCCACACAATACGTACCGGATATGATGGTACACATCCGTTGTGTGCATGGGGACATTAAACCTTACCCAGTTGCCCAGGTATCCGTTTGCCCGAAAGACCTACCGGTTTGTACAGTGAGAGTGGGAGTAATGCCATCCCTCCCTGAGGATATGATCCTAGGTGTAGACAACCCCGACTTTATAGGCTTATTCCGGAGAATCCTGTCCGAGCCCTTGTCTGAGACGAGTCCCCAGTCCGCTCTGGTTACCACCGAACCCTGGGTCCTTGACCGCAGTTTTAGGTTTGCTCAGTCGGAAGACAGGTCCTTATATAACGCCTGGGAGGCAGCACATGCAGCAAGGGATGACCCTAAACCCCTTTTTCCTAGGTTCATAATAAACAAGCATTTACAATGCAATGGTTTCGCCTTTGTTAAAGTTTGTGCTTTTGGTATTGCTTTTGACAAATGGTCTTTTCTAACTTCTTTGAATTATGTGTAAAACGTTGATGTGTTTTACTTTACACAGAAATATGGAGTGCCTCTCTGGAAAACACCCTCTCTGCACACGCCCTCTTTACACATGCCTTATCTTCACTTGCCCTCTCTACACACAGCCCTGTGCAGAGAGATCATATGGAGAGAGGCATGTGCATAGAGGCCGTGTGTTGAGAGGCTGTGTGCAGTGATAGTGCATGTTGAGAAGGCATATGCAAAGAAGAGTGGGGAGGATACAGAGGTAGGGTAGGAAGGCGAAAATGCAAGGAGTGGGAGGTCAGAAAATAGTGGGAGAGCAAGAGAGAGGACAGAAGGGAAAGGGAGGGCATGTAGGAGGGCAGGAGTAAGAAGGAAGAGAGGTCAAAAGGAAGAGAGGGCAGGAGAGAGAGGGAAGGCAAGAAGGAAAATAGGCAGAAGGGAGAGGGAGGGCAAGAAGGAGTGGGAGGACAGGAGGGAAGGTAGGAGTGTGTGAGAGAGGGCAGAAAGGAGAGGGCGGCAGGTAGGAGAGGGAGGGCGGGAAGGAGAAGGAGGGCTAGAGGAGGAGAGGACAGGAAAGAGAGAACAGGAGAGAGATGGAGGACAAGAAGGTGAAAGAGAGCAGAAGAGAGAGGTGGAAAGGGAGGGCAGGAGGGAGTAAGAAGGCAGAAAAGAGAGGGATGGCAGGAGAGAGAGAGCAGGAAGGAGGAGAAAACCCAGTCCACTACCAATGAAGGAAGCACTGAAATCCCAAAACGTCAAAGTGCAAAAAAATACACGCCTACTAAAGAACCTTGGGGCCATATTTATGAAGGCCTTGCGCCACCGGTGCGTCACTTTTTCCCATGTTAAAAGTGACGCACCGGCGGCGCAAGGCCTTCATAAATAAGGCCCCTTGACTCTTGACCGTTAAATGATGAGCTCCTTTTTTTCTTGGTTAAATACTTTATTGCATGCTAAAAACCCTGGCCTTTTATGTTCCAAGTGGAGTCCATAGGAGAGTTCATGAGGACAGTTAAACATAGGAGCGGGGTTCCAGGACCCGAAAAACAAAATGCGTCGGATGTTCTCCTTTGCCACTAATAACGAAAAGCAATTCATCGAAACCAGATCAGGAGGCATGAAAGTGCGAGCATCAGTCTCTAGTGTGGCCCCGTGAAGGTACCGTTTTCCCTTCTGTGTGCAGCCAACATTTGGGTGTAGATACGTCATTTGGTTCTGACCCCACCCCTCCATTGAGGATGAAATTGTATAGCGTTGTCAGTATCTATAAAGAAACCAGGTCATTTCCTTAAAATGGAAACCGGCATCTCAGCATTTTCTTTGAACTAAAAAGCATGGCTGACAAAGGAGAAGGGTACATAGTGCAAAGCTATAATCGGCTAGAACACATGCCAGATGAACTGAACGAAAGAAAGAAACACACACCAGGGCCCCAGGAAGAGCTTTGTTTTTTGTCGTGTTTTCCAAGTAAAAAGAGCACTTGTAATTAGGAGTTAATTCATGTAAACAAAACTTCGTGAGGCCATAAATCACATTGTTATGTTTAACACCCTCTCCCTCTCCCTCTGCCAGAACAGCACCACTGCAGGGCCTTTCTGAAAGAGGGTGGAGGTGAAAATTAAATGTAAAAAAAGACATTTCCTCCAAGACATAAAACACCCGAACGCGCACAAAGACACAAGTGCATGCAGCGTGTGTATATATCACAAACTCATATTAAAAATAAACAATTAATAGCAATACAGCTCAGCTGTAACATATGTAATGCAGGCACTTTATAATAAATACTTTGAGTGAGGGTGTAATGTGTGCACATAATACACACTTACACACAAATGCATTTTTGCTATCGGAGCTGTTCATCTTTAAAACTTTAAGCTGATTTATTCAGCCTTAAGACATAAAGCTTTCACATAACCAAGAAGCATGTGGCATGCTTACCTGTGAGCGTGCTGCGTGCGTCCTGAGCAGGGGGGCACCTTTGCCGGGAGTACCTGTTCTGGAGAGCAGACAATAACAACACTCAGAAGTGGAATTAGGAGCGCGACCTGTTCCAGACAAGCCTACTACGACCCCCACCCCCAGTTTGTGAGAAGAGCCCAACCCAGAAAAGAGCGCCCCCGGAGCACCTTCCTGGATGCTCCTCCCTCCAAGACCCCCAGCCCCCAGGACCGTGCACTGATGGACACGACTGCGAGAGACGAGTAGCAAATGGTTTAGGGGCATTTTCAGGGTTTGCAGGAACTAGCCTCTAGGTGTCAAGGTCTGAAATCGGTTCCATATGCCCTTTCCAGGGGGGACCAGCATCACAACATGAGCTTTCCTGCCATTTTTAGAGGATCTTTCTCCGCACAGTTTTGCTTAACCCACGAAATAAAGTTTCTTTTCACCTTGTCCCGCTCCAGAATCGATTGACTCAAACGCACGAGCGCTGCAAATCTCGGCTGGTAGTCCGAGTTATTTATTATATTATAATGTTTTCAATTTATTGTCAAAGTCCTGCTGTGAAAATGTGCAAGTAGGTGTGCGAGATTCAAAGAGGCGCCGGAGACAAGTTATGTCAACGTAAATATTGGCGAGGGTGGGTGCGGCTTGCGTGGAGGATGGTTTCTGGGGGCGAGACGCTGGCTTTTGGAAGGGGTTTCAGTTTAGTTGCTACCCTGTTACTTTTTCTACGATCCACAGTCAGATGTGAGGATGTCTGCTCTATACTTCGGCTTCAACAAAACAACGGCATCGGGACCGGTTGCGGCTCGGGGGAATGTCCTGAAAAATAATGGTTACCTGTTGTCCTTCATGCGGCCCTGGGTCCTAGTGCCTCCCACAGGGCTCGTGGCTCATGCTGGGCGAGTCGGGCTTCCCTCCTCCGCTCTCGGCTGGCAGCAACTCAAGCACGCACCCCGAGCCGCCGCCAATGCTGCTGGAGGAGCCCGGGAGGAGGCGCGGCTTCTCCCCCTCCCATGGAGTCCCGATGGCTGAGCCTGGCCGCCATACTTCTTGTGGGCGGGAGAGGACGAGGGGGGCGGGAAAGGACACGGACGTCGGGAGGGAGGCGGGAAACGTGGGGACAGCGGGAGGAGGGACACAAGGCAGGACAGCGTGAGGACACGGGGGGCGGGAGAGGACGAGGGGGGCGGGCGGGAGAGGATGAGGGGGGCGGGAAAGGACACGGACGTCGGGAGGGAGGCGGGAAACGTGGGGACGGCGGGAGGAGGGACACAAGGCAGGACAGCAGCAAGCACGGCCCGGCCGGAGGAGACTCGGGGGCGTTCCCGGCGTCGCGTGACGTCGGCAAAAGGCAAAGAATCTCGGGAACGCCCCCGTGTCTGGTCCGGCATTGATGGACAGGCCCCTCGTCCAATGGCTAGGCTCCATTTATGGAGCCAGCCAATGAATGACGAGGGCCGACCCAAAGCCACACTACAGTTCTCATAAGATTTCTCCTGCGCAAAAGCTGCTTGCGCAGCTTTTTGCAGTCGAAACCTAAAAAGGACCTTCTATACATAGAAGCAGCAGAGGGAAAAGAACTACAGCTATTGGTACCGTTGTCCTTTAGAGAGCAGGTGCTGTTTTTTGCTCATGCCCATCTAACGGCAGGGCATGCGGGAAAAGAGAAGACCACTGAGAGCATAGTCCGGCATTTCAACTGGCCAGGAATCTACCGAGACGTGCAGGACTACTGTCGAAAATGTGAGATCTCCCAGAGAAGGAATATCCACAGACCCCAGGCAGCTCCCTTACATCCCATGCCTATCATTGGGGTCCCTTTCGAGCGGGTAGGTATGGACCTCATCGGCCCTCTACCGAAGTCACCTAGAGGACACCTGTACGCTTTGGTGATTGTGGACTACGCGATGAGGTTCATAGAGGCGTTCCCCTTAAGATCCCCCACTACAGCCAATATAGCCGAGAGGTTTGTGGAATTATTTTCGAGGGTGGGGTTTCCAAAAGAGGTCGTCACAGACCAAGGAACACCGTTTACATCCCGCCTCATGAACGAGGTCTGCAAGACTCTCGATATCCGTCATCTGAAGACCTCCGTCTATCACCCCCAGACAGACGGACTCGTCGAGAGGTACAACCAGACGTTGAAGGCAACATTTAAAAAAATGCTGACCTCCGAAGGCCCAGCATGGGACCGATTGCTACCGTTGGCTTTGTACGTACTGTGGGCACAGAAACAGAGCAGCTTAGGCTATTCAGCTTTCGAGTTGCTGTACGGGAGGCTTCCTAGAACACTCCTGGAAATAACAAAAACCGCCTGGGAAACCCAAGAAGAACAGGAAAAATGCATGCCTTTGGAATACACTGCCCAACTTCGGTCCAAACTGGGAAAACTCAGGAACCTGGAGTATACCAACCTCGAACAACAGAGAAAAAAACAAAAGAAATACTACGACCGGGGAACCAGACTGAGAAGACTGAAGGTGGGTGATTGGGCCCTCGTGTTATTGCCTTCCCTTACGAATAAAAATGAATGGACTGGACCCTATGAAGTAACAGAGACCATAGGAGATACCACCTATAGACTACGGCTTTCCCCTTCCAAAACACAATCATACCATATAAATCTGTTAAAGAAATGGATTGGTACTCCTCCCCGTAGCGCCCATCTGGCTATCCCCAACAAGAGAACGGAGGAATCCACCTTCGATCAGCTAGTGGTGAACCCAGACCTTACGGATGTCATGAGGCACGAACTGAGGAAAGCCTTGCTCCCCTTCTCTCCCATCTTTTCTGATGTGCCAGGAAAGACGAAGCTGGGTGAACATCGCATCGAAACAACTCCGGGCCAGATAGTGAAACAACAGCCCTATCGGATCCCAGCGGCCCGACGAGAGGCGGTGAGACGAGAGGTACAGGATATGTTGGATTTGGGGGTGATAAGACCCTCCACCAGTAACTGGGCCTCGCCGATAGTGATGGTCCCCAAACCGGACGGAACAAAGCGTTTCTGCATGGACTTCAGGGCCCTAAACTCAATATCGACGTTCGACGCGTATCCCATCGCCCGCGTCGATGAGTTGATTGAGAAGTTAGGAGACGCTGTATACATAACAACAATCGATTTAACGAAAGGGTATTGGCAGGTGCCCCTACGAGAGGAGGACAGAAAAAAGACGGCCTTTATCACTGATGAGGGGCTCTTTGAGTTTATGGTGCTCCCTTTCGGACTTCACGGGGCCCCTGCCACATTCCAAAGACTCATGAATCGGGTACTGAAGCCCTATCCCTCTTTTTGCGCAGCCTACTTGGATGATATTGTGGTCCATAGCAAAACCTGGAGCGAACACCTACAACATCTACAGGAAGTCCTCAAGGCCCTCCAGACCGCAGGACTTCACGTCAATTCTAAGAAATCACGGGCTGCGTTTACCAAAGTCAAGTATCTAGGCTACGTGTTGGGAAATGGCAACATCGCTCCCCAGGAAGAGAAAGTTAAGGCCATTCGGAATACGTGTTTTCCGTCCACCAAAAGGGAGCTCAGGGCCTTCCTCGGCCTAATAGGGTACTATAGAAGATTCATACCTAAGTTCGCCGAAGAGGCCGCCCCGTTAACAGACCTCCTAAAGAAAGATGTGAGGACCAGGGAAATACGGAACCCCCCCCAGGAAGCCCTAGAAGCGTTCCAGAATTTGAAGAATATCATAACGTCAGCTCCTGTACTGGTATCCCCTGATTTCACCAAACCATTCGTTTTGGCCACAGACGCTTCCAGCATAGGCATAGGGGCCGTCCTGTCGCAGGTAAACAGCGAAGGGATCGAACAACCGATCTTGTACACCAGCCGAAAGCTATTCCCTAGGGAGCGTAAATACTCCACAGTGGAACGCGAGTGCCTCGCAATCAAATGGGCCGTGGAGAAGCTGCAATATTATTTGGAGGGTAAGCCGTTCATTCTACAAACTGACCACGCTCCCCTGAGATGGATGTACCGGAACCGGTCCCTTAATGCCCGGGTGCTCCGGTGGTTCCTAACTTTGCAGCCCTATTCATTCACCGTGCAGCACAGGAAGGGGTCCGCGAATGGGAACGCGGATTATCTGTCCCGGGTCCACTCTCTCCCCGATCGGGAGAGTCCAGGGGGGGAGGTGTGTGACGGGGAGGTGGGTGCCTCTGATATGGACAAGGTGGTTGCCTCGGACTGGTGGTCTGCTGTACCGTTGACCCCCCTTTCTGTTCCTCTTGCACAGACTGATGAATCTGACCCAGCGGATTGGTTTCCCACTGAAGGAGAAACAGTGTGGTACAGCCCGGAGGAAAAGGTGCAGGGTTCCTTTAAGCCTGGAGCACAGAGCGTCATGGCCCCGCCCCCTGACGTCGATGCAGGACTAAAAGCCGGAAGAAACTCCGAGACAGCGGACGGCGTTTCCCTGGAGGCGGAAGGAGTGTTGGAGTGGAGACGGAGAGCAGACCGAACGAGCGTTGGAGACGAAGAGGAAGAAGACGAGCGGAGCCCAGCTGATACCATCAAGCCAGGAGGCCACCGACTCGGCGACTCTCCCTGCCACGGTCCCACGGGAGGAACGTGGCTGCACAAGGTACGGGGCAAAGTAGCGGGCTGGGTGGGGCGTAGCGGCCAGCCAAACACCCTGTAGCCAGTGTATATAGTGTAAAGCCTCTGTGCCCCTTTCCCCTTCACGAGCACTGCAGGTCTTGTATATATCTGAGCACTTGGTTTCCCTCACGCCCGGCCCTGTAAACCCTCCCGTCAAGGGCGCCCCATTGACGTCCTCTTTTCCTTTCTTCTTTGCAACGGTACGGCCGGAGAGCGGAAACAGAACCTGAAGAGCCACCCCTTCCCCATTCAAGACCGGACGGAAGGAGCCAGTCTACCGTCGGGACGGCATCAGTCTGGAGTATTCGGTGTTTCCACGAGGAGTCAGAACGGAGCCTAACGAGTTCGCCAGATTGAGAGTGACTAGCAAAAGGAGAAAAGCTTACTTGAAAATAAAACCCTTTTTACGAGCACTATTCCCTGACTCAGTCTCGCTTGATACCACTCCCCCTGACCCTGCCCCATTACAGATTTCTAGTTATATCCTTTTCCCTACTTACACAATTGTGGTGCTAGAGAGTGAATATTTTCCCCAAAAAATCCCAGACGCCAGGGCACTGCCATGCGAGGTGCAGGAAGTCCGCATCCGGGGCGCCACATCTCTCACAGCGGGCAGAGTCCCTCAAGCCATATCTACATAGTCTAACTGGGTTGTAGTACATCCGATTGAAGAACTTGAAATGAATCAGACTGTGTCGGCCATTGAGTGATACTTTTTTAGTGCTAGTGCAGCAGTAGCTCCATGTGTCATTGTCCAACACAGCGTCTAAGTCAGTCTGCCACGCTAATCGCGCCTTAGTGTATGTTTGTAGCGTGCTCGCTTGCGTAAGTTTGTATAGGTTGGTCAGCAGTTTCCGGGAAGAAGCAATTTTAAGGACATATGTAAGCTCAGGAACTTCAGGGGGGCTCCGCCATATCGCCGCCCAGCAGGTCACTGAGAGCGCTGCGCACCCTGTGGAACTGAAATCGGGTCAGGAGTGGGGGAGTGTCACAGGTTCCCAGGGCTTGTACCCATGTCTTTGCAACCCCATCAATGAATAGGTCACCCGCCATTTTTATGTTTAGATTCTGCAAAGTAGCGACTACTCCCTTCTCCCTCAGCGGGAGTAACCATCTGGCCCAATCCACAGGCATCTCCGGAGAGTATAGCAGCACGGCGTTCTGCATCTGCAATAGACTGTGCCATGCATGATTGGTGGCTGTAATTGAGTCCAATCGGCCCGTTCTGCAATCAAGCGGTTGGAAGACCGTGTATTGAAGTGAGCCAGGGCTTGCAAACAGAGTTTCCATGCGGACATGTGGTATGTTCCGGTCCCCGTGAAGCCAAGTGTGTAGATGTGATGCCTGAGCTACGCGGTAGTATGCCTACATGTCCGTGGCACTAAGCCCCCCCCCCATCGAATATGGCATAGTGAGTGTCTTCCACCGGACTCGTGGTGTTCCGCCTGCCCAAGCTAGCTTGATCATCTGCTGCCGCAGCCGCATGAAGAATGATTTGGGGAGAACAATTGGGATGGTCATGAACAGAAACAAAAATCTGGTGAGCACAACCATTTTCATTTTTGAAATGCGTCCCAGTAAGGACAAAGGAAGCTTACTCCAGCGAACTACATCGTCTTCTAGTTTACTTACAGCAGTGCCGTAATTAGCCCTGAAGAGGGTTTCCGCATCAGTGTGTAATTGAATCCCCAGATAGCGGACGGTGTCTGTGGTCCACTGGAGAGGATATTCCATTGGCGTAGGCTGCGTGATCGGTGTAAGTGGAAAGGCCAGTGACTTGGCCCAGTTGACCCTCAAGTCAGAGAGAGCCCCAAAACGGACTACCTCCCTGAGCATTGATGACAGGTTATTGTCAGGGTCGCGTATATACAGCAATGTGTCATCTGCGTACATCGACACTATAATCTTGTAACCCGGAAATCCAATGCCCTCGTTTCAGTGGTATTCTCGCAGAGCGCACGCCAGTGGTTCAGCCACCAGGGCATATAGGAGGGGCGAGAGTGGACACCCTTGCCTAGTGCCCCTACTGATGGGAAAAGAGTCCGAGACCAGGTCTCCCATGCGGAGCCGGGCCCGCGGGTCATGATATAGTGCCCCTATCATCTGCAGGAAAGGCTGCCCAGACCCATGCGCTGCAGCACCAGTCGCATCAAAGGCCACTCCACCGAGTCAAAGGCCTTCTCCATGTCTAGGAATACAGCCAGTGCTTTCCTGTCCTGTTTCACATGTTGAATCGTGCCCAGGACCGTACGTAAATTGTAGACTAGGTTCCTGCCAGGGATAAAGCCTGCCTGCTCCGGGGCTACCAGACCATCAGCAAGGAGTGCCAAATGGGTGGCCAAGACCTTGGCAAACAGTTTTGTATCGACGTTTAGCAGTGACAGAGGTCTATATGAGCTGCACTCATCATGAGGTTTCCCGGCTTCAATATTGTAACCAGGAGTGCCTCCCTCATAGAGTGTGGCATGCTGCCCTCCATGCATATGTCATCAAAGAGAGTGGACAGGTGCGGGAGCAGTTGATCCTTGAAGGCTTTATAGAAGCTCGCCTTAAGGCCGTCTGCTCCCGGAGCACTGTTTGACTTCATGCTGGCTAGTGCTTCAAGGATTTCATCCGTATATTTCCACATTTATTTAATCGATAAATAAGTGCTCATGCTTGAATGCCTGCCCGGTATCAGTGATATGATGACCCACAGAACATAAAGGAGAATGCAAATTTAATTATCAACCATGTGCATATCTACTGGTGTTTAAGCCTCTTTACTTTGTATCCCCCTTACCTAGCAATCTGCACAGCTATTAGCAAGCTTTTATGGTAGAGAGTATTTAGTATCACTCAAAAAGCAATTTCCATTTTTATCCACATTTAAGAATAAATACAGACAAGGAAATAAAAGGATTCCTGACTGTATGTATTTGTAAAAATCAGTAAAAATGGAAAACAGGAAGCCTGAGTTATATAGCAGCTAGCTGGTTCCAACTCTAGTAGGTGGTAACCGGCATTGAGGTCAAGTTTAGAAAACCACTGTGGGCCTTTCTTGTCTGCCACAATGTCATCCATAGTTGGGGTAATATACCGTTTATGTCAAATGCCCTTATTTGGAAGTCACATGTCCACAAAGAGCCGAATGGCCTGCAGGTTGCTTTCGTTTGGGTGCGATTACCAGGTCTGAGACTCAGGGTGTGGGGCCAGTGACCATCCCTTTTTGTTCTAGATTCCACAGCTCCTCTTCCAACAGTGGCCGGAGGTGGAAGGGTACCCTCCGGTGGTGGAGCACTGTGGGCCTCACTGTCATCAATGTGCAGCCGCACCTTGGTGTTCTTAAGCTGATTGCAGCAACTTGCGACTCCTGGATTTGCCTTGTTAAAAAGACGAGCCCCATGGGGCAGCCCAAGAGGATGCCAGTGTCACCTTTTGTGACGTGGAAACAGGCCTGTGTTGACCTTCCTTCACTCAACACTACCATTTTCACTACTCCTACCAGTGGCAGTGGTTCTGTGCCTCGGTAAGTGGATAATCTCCCTCAGGTGGGAGCCAGGTTAGGCATGGAGATATCCTGCTGAGCTGGGGGAGTGTCCATGACGCTGACCAAGGCTCCAATGTCAATTAGGGCCCTCACAAATGCGCCTCCGAACTCCACAGTGCACATGGACGGCAGATGGTTTCGGTTGCCTTCTTTGCCCGCAAAGGAGATACTATCATTGTCGTCACCAGGATTGAATCTCGGTTTGCCCCCTGATGAATGGTTCTCTGGCTTCTTCTCTGCAATTGACAACTTTCACAGGGCCGCTTCCAGCTTGCCTTTGTCTGCTGTTTTTGTCCCCATTCCTTTGCTCCAGCACACTTTGGCAAAGTACCCCTTGAATGGGCCAGACATCTAGCGTTTGATGCCCAAGGCTCAGTTGCCACATCTGTTCTCCAGTTGTTGTGGACTGTTGGTGGACTATCTCTGGATGGCATCCACTTGCTCTTCCTTTACCTTCAAAATACGAGCTGCACCAGGTGGGGTTGTGCCTCTCGCCAGAGCCACCTCCATGTCATTGGATTGGCTGTTCACCAGCTCATGTGACTGGTCCAGGACCAGAATGGCATCCAGGATGATTCCCAGCAGACATAGAATTAGCCGTCTCAGGACTGCAGCCCTGCAACCCAGTATCAGCTGCACCCTAATCTCTTTGGTTTGGTAAGGGTTGACACATGCACTCGCTATTTCCTGAGGCATACTTAGAACACGTCCACTGACTCATCCTCCATTTGTCAAGCTTTTTGCAGCTTAAACCGCTCATAGTCTGGGTTAAGCTGAGAGTCAAAATTCCAGTTCAAAGCTGCAATGGCATCATCAAAGTCTGTGTCATTATCAATGTTGGACAGTTTTTAGGTCACGCATTCGAAACCTCTTGTATATACTTTAGTATATACTTATTATATACTTATATGTGTATGTAGTTTGTGGGCTCTGGAGATCAGCCCTAGGAATTGTCTGCTTCCGCTTAGGGACTTTTTTTCTGTTCAACTGCCTCTATTTAACTTACTTGATAGAAAACAACCAGTAGAGGTCAGTAAAATACCAGAATCACTTTAGCATTCTCTAGATTCCAGTCCAAAGAAATTGTCTTTCACGAGCACCCGTAAACAAAAATATTTTTTTCAAATCTTGTATTTTTAGTAATATGACCCCCGAAGGCTCTGGAGATCAGCCCTTCTGTTTAGGGGCATTTTTTTCTGTTCAACTGCCTCTATTTAACTTTTTTTTTTTTGTAAAACTTTTTATTAAATAAGATAAGCAAAACGGTACATTTATAAATGTGTGACATGGATACAGATGGAAAATCAGTCAGTCAATAAGTCTTTATTTCGACAATAAGTCATAAAAGACAACACAGTAAAACAATAAAAAACTCAACATTTCATACTTGGTAGATCCTAATGTTCATAGTGACAAGGGAAAGTTTGTTAATTAATCTATCCAATCAATGCTTTATACAGGGTGTTCCAAACACAACCATTAAAAAAAAATATATTGTGATCTTAAAATTTTATAAACCATTTTAAAATTTGTTACATAATTAGCAACTCATACTTCCTACTCTAAGGGCCAGTTTAAAACAATGCAGTCTACAATAGTTTCAGTTTATCTCTGCGTATTGACCACATCCATTTTAGAAACTTTGCAAGTGCAATTACCAAGCTATCAGTACAATCAGTTTTTAAAATCCTTAGTGCCACAGTGCCACTATGGATGCCTTTCTGTATACAACTTGGCTTATCCATTTGTGGCGCGGGGCTTTATATGCTGGGAATATAAACAAAACATGAGCTATAGTTTCGGATTGGGCTGCACAGAATGGACACAGATGGTGATCTTTGTTAGTTGACCACTTGCTTGTGAATGTATTGATAGGAAGGGTTCCTACCCTGTATTGATGGAAAAGTTTCCTATCATTGGGGATGGTAATAAGGTCCCAGTATCGCTCATATGCAGGGATGTGTTTTTGTTCCATAAAGGCCCTGGTAAGTGATGCATCAGTATGCTTCTGAAATTCCCTTTGGGTTATTTTAGCCCAATACAGCTCTTTTAGGGCCTTTTGTGAGGGAAAATATATTCTAATGGGTTTTCCCATAGTTCCACCATTCCTAGGGCTTTATATTGCAACTTGACCTGTTTGAACCATGATATTTTACCCCCTGTGTCCATTTTCCTAGTTTCTAGGAGCGCTGAAGCATAATGAGATAGTTCAGGTGTCACCCATAGCCTCCTCCAGTATGCAACTGATCTAAAGCTAGCTATGTCCTGAATTTTATGACAACCCAAGTCCGTGTACAACGGTGTCAATGGTGTTGATTTTGGGAGTCTAGTTATGCACCGCAAGAATTTATTTTGTGCATTTGTCAGGGCTGATACATCAGAAACCCCCCACAGTTCGGCCCCATATAACATTGAAGCCCTAACTTTCGTATCATATATTTTTAAGGCTGGGGCTATTGGTTGAGTAACTGATGATCTTAATTCTCTCAAAAGGACACCTGCTAGCTGTGCATGTTTTGTAGTTAGATAGGTCATGTGTGGCTTCCATTCCAATCTAGACCCCAGTGTAATGCCCAGATAACTAAAACAATCAGTTTGTTCTAAAAGCTCACCATTCATAAAGACTGTGCCCCTCACTTTCTTGTGTCTGTGCATTACCATGAATTTGGTTTTTGACACGTTAATGATTAGACCATGGTCATTGCAGAAAGCCAAAAAACAGCCAATTGCTTTTTGAAGCCCTTCTTGCGTTTTAGAAATTAGAAGGGTGTCGTCTGCGAACATTAACAGGGGTATTGGGATGCCATTTTGTTTTGGTGCATCTGTGTGAACCTCCCTGTAATATTCAATAACCCTGTTTATGTATAACGTAAACAAAGTTGGTGCCAGGGCGCACCCTTGTCTAACTCCCCTTTCTGTTTCGAATTTATCAGTAACCTGGCCCTGGTTACCCCACCTGACCTGTGCATAATTATTTTCATGAAGTTTAATCGAGAGGGTGAGGAGTTCGTGTGGCATACCTTGCTCATGAAGCACTCGCCACAGCCTAGTACGCGGGACAAGATCAAAAGCCGATTTCAAATCGACAAAGGCTGCGTAAAGAGTGCCTCCTCCCAGGATTACCCATTTCCAATATATAGTAGAAAATCTAAAAACTTGATCCACAGTGCTCGTAAAAGGGCGAAAGCCTGCCTGTAGTGTAGACATAACCCCAGAATCCTCTATCCAGTTCTGAATCCTATGTAATACAAGCCTAGCCACCACCTTCTGAATACATGCAATTAGGCTGATTGGCCTATAATTCGCTGGATCAGCACGATCCCCTTTTTTTATAAATTGGGATGATTTCGGCTCCCCTCCAAACGTCTGGTATCGGGGAGCCCCTAGAGATAGAGTTCGCCAACAGCTCTAAGTACGGCACCCATACCTCTACAATGAAGAAAAAGGTCTGCCGGAATCATATCCGGACCCGGGGCTCTTCCTCTCGGGATTGTATTTAAGGCGTGTTCGATATCACTCCGATTGAACACTAGCGGAGTGGTGGCTGCATAGTTTATAATAGGATCCAGACTTTCCTCACTTGCCCAGACGGGGTTTGCAAACTGTGATTTGAAATGTGATACCCAGCATTCGGGTGGAACGGAATTTTCTGGCTGGGACCTATAAGATCCTTCACTAAATTCCAGAATCCTGTCATATTTCTAGACTTGCTTGCCTCATATAGCTCTTCCCTGTATTTATCATCCCAGGTTTTTTTTGCTTCCTGCTGGGTCATTTTATAGTGACGCCTAGCATCACATATTGAGAGCCTGTCCTTTGATCTCACGGCAAGTGCTAGAGATTTATATACGGTTCTGCAGCTTTTACCATACCAGGATTCCTGTTTCCTTCTGCTTTTACGGGGAGGATCGTTTATTTGCTTTATAAAAAATTGACTAAGATTTAAAAAAAGGGTTGAATGAATTGGAACCACCCTAGTCATAATGTTATCATTGGATATGCAACACTGTAACTCACTGGTTGCGCTTGACACCATTGCTTCCATTTCTGTAATGCATTGGCAATTATCCATGCATTCCGCCCATTTTAGCCTTCTTGTGTCAGTTGCAATAACGATATCATTGGATGTATCTGCATCAACTATTCCTATTTTTTAAAAGAGCTGGAACTCTAAACTAAGAGGATTATGGTCACTCTCAATTCTATTTATAATGTTCATATCCCGGGTAGATGACCAGAATTCCAGATTAACTAGAATATAGTCAATCCTACTTGAACGTGTACCATTGTTAAAGGTTGGACATCCGTCCTTATCCCCTTTGGTTAGACCATTCACTGCTCTAAGTCCATACTCAAGACTGAAAGTCGGTAGCTGGAGAGCTGCTTGGGTCCACTTCTTTATAGGTGGTATATTTAGAGGGGGAATTTGCCAGCTATCATCCTCTGCCTCTGTAAGGTCGATGTCGAATTGGTCCAGAGGCTCAAAAGAGCAATTGAAATCACCACCTATCAATACATTTGCCTTTCCCCTGTGTAATTTTACACACAGTCCCAATTGTTTAACTGTCTCGGAAGATTTTCCTCCCGGATTACCCCTTGCATATACATTGAATACTATTAGGTCTCCAAACTCAGGGGAGTGAAGCTTTACAATTAGGATGTCCTTGGAATAGGAATCTATATACGCAGTAGTGTACCTGACATCCTGCTTTACCCAGGTGGTCAGGCCCCCCATTGTCCTTCCCCTCTGCGTATGGGTTGCAGGTATTGAAAAATTTAAATAACCCAGCCGATACTGGGATTCCATTGCCCAAGTTTCCTGCATGATGATTATAGTGTAGTTATCAATAAAATTTAACCAATCATGGGAAACTATCTTGTTCCTAAGACCAGCTACATTCCAGGACACTAAAAAAAACTGACCAGCCATGTCATTTCTCAATTCTTTGTGGTCCTGGTCAAACTGTGCTTTTGCATCCCGCTGAGAGACTGTAGTTCGGAATATATTACTGAATTTAGTAGACCTATTGCTCTGTGAACTATCATTTGATCTTGTGACAGCTTCTGCTGCTCTGCCTAATGCCCTCCTTTTATATTTATAGGACATTAACCCAGATGTTGTACCGTCTTTCACTGATGCCCCACTGCTAACTACTTGAGGGTGTATTCTAATTTTATCTTGCAATTCCGCAGAAGTTCCTACCAATGCCATCGCTTTTTGGAGAGTGTGTACATTAGTGGGTTTAACAAGTACTGATTCCCCATCAGTATACCCCTTACCTTGTAATGGGGTGAACAAATTGGTATTCCCTGAGTGTAGCTAGCTACATTTCTCCCCCCAGAGGCTGGTATAACATAGGGTGCGAAATTATTTCTTCTGGAACCCCATGGGCTACACCTTCTGGGCTAATGGTATGGGATTGACCACCCATGCCCCACCTGGACAGTAAACTTCAGTCGCAATCATCCATACCATTAAACACATCGAACCTATTAAATGTCTCCAGGGGTGTGAAGGGCCTCAAATGGTCCACGCTTCTGTTAAAATTTGTGTTGACTCTTGGGGGTACAGTCTTCCACCCGTAGCGATCAGCAAAAGGTATTTGGTATTGTGCGTGTGACAAATGCCCTGTATTGTATGGGGTTGGAAAATATGAATAGGTATGCAATTGTCCACTTGTATATTTTGGGGGAGACACTAGGGATCTGGGGTAGAAGTAGGTCAAAGCACGGGGAATAATGCTTTTATTTCCATTCTCTACAGGCCAATTTAATATATAATTGACCACATGTGAATCTCTAAAGTTGACTACGACTACATCTCCCTCAATGTCCTTACTTCTACCACCCAGCCATGGAAGTCGGTGAACATGTACTATTTCGCTGTTGATGTTGCTTGTGATTGGTCTGTATACACTAAACCAGTGCATAATTTTATTCTTCAGCTGGGCGAACCCTTCCCTCTTGTTGTATGCCAGAACAGGAACCCCAGTTAAGACAACCACAAAGGGCACAGCTTCCGGTGGAAGTTCTACTAATGGACCCCTATTCGTTGGAACCCCTGTGTGTCTGATACCTCTCCACTCCTCCCGTAATTTCCCCACAGGAACCTTTTCCTGAACCCTCGTGATGTTACTAGCAGGAATTACAGCTGTTTTTTTTACCTGCTTTGGGGGAGATAACTTTTGTTGGATGAAGCTTGCTATTTTGGGGGGTTTTGATGTAACTGTATTGGATTGGAATGAGACTTTAGGGGCAATGGGCAGAGCGGATATAGCCGGGATTGGAGGCTGCACTGCCTCACTCACCGGGACCTCAGGTAAACCATCCTTCCTCCCCATACCCAGCTCCATGTCCTCAAGACGTTTCTCCACCTTTTTTAACCTTTCTATGATAGGTAAAATGAAAGATCGAATTAAGTGTTCCATACTGTCCAATGAGACACTAGTTTGTGTTGGTATCAATGTGGATTCGGCAAGGCCATCAACAGGTGCACTGATGCTGGTGTCCATTCCAATATGCGAGGATATTGGATGGACTGTCAGGTTTAGCAAAATGTCTTCTGCAACAGCTGGAGCCTGTTCAGCTGTGATGACAGGCTTGAGAGACTTGCCAAAGTCTGAGTGACTAATCTTGGATTTTTGCATTACCCCCCAGATGGAAAATCACATATATCAAAGTCTTCAGAATTACAGCTTTGCGGACCCTATTCTGTGCATCGAAATTCAGAGCCCATCCAGTTCATGGCTCAATAGTTCAAACTCCAAACAGAAAGGGCATTCACTCACTCTCATCTGAGTCACTGTCCTCCGGAGGTGGCGGTTCACATATATCTTCCCTATACGAGTGCCACTTCCCCCATACTCTGTCCCACTTTCGGGGACATCTTCTGTATATAAAGACAGATTTCTCCGCCACCATTGCCAGGTCCATATCTGCACACCATTGGGCCAGAGTCGGACATAGCCCTGAGCCCCATTTTTGCGCAATGTTCCTCTTTGCTACTGTTACTCCCATGGTCACCCAGCTTTGCATTGTCCCATTTAGATCTGTTGGCTCCCAGATATTTAACAAGCAATATTTTGCCACAGGCAACATCGTGACTTCTGTTACTTGGGAAATCATTCTCAGTACCGCTGCCCAGTATCTTACAATCACCGGACAGTCCCATAACGTGTGGAAGAAGGTCCCCAGTTCCCCACATCCTCTCAGGCAGTGTGGAGTTTCTGCGCTTCCTATTTTATGTAATAGCACCCATGTGTAATATGTGCGATGTAGTATTTTGAGCTGCACCAGACGTAGTCTGGACGGGATTGCCGCCTCTCGCGGGGAGGCGAGCGCTTCCCTCCAATCTGCTTCGTCAATGTCTCCCACATCCTTTTCCCATGCCTGCTTCAACAAACCAGTGGGGTCTGGCCTATTGTTAATGATTTTTTTATACGTCATTGATATCGCCTTTTTTTTTAAAGTGGTCAGTCAGGAGCCTATCCTCCAAAGGCGAAGACTCCTCTGGGGTCTCTCCAGGCAGCAAAGTCGTTGTCAAAGCATGCTTAATTTGTGCATATCGGTAGCGTTCCGTCTCAGCCAGTCCATAGGTGGCTTGTAGTTGCTCAAATGAAATCATCGCCCCCTTCTGCCATAAATCTCCAACCGTTGAGATCCCTATGTCATCCCAATTTCTAAATCCCTTAGAGTTCCTTAGTCTGCCTAACTTTCGGGTGTCCCACAATAGCGTCGCCAACGTAAGCACCCCTTCCCACCCTAGCGCGCGCTGCGTCATAAACCAAATATTGATCGTATGAAGCGTCGGTCCGGTGGCCAACTGCTTTCGCCTTTTATTATATAGGGCATCCATGAAACCATCTTTTTCTAGGATATATCTGTCTAATCTAAAAGCTGGCTCGTCTTGAGGGACATGCAACCATTGGTTGATCGGGACAAGATGCGCCGCCCAATAATAAGCCCTAATATCGGGTAAAGCTATGCCTCCATCAAACCAGCCTCTATGCAATTTCTTCAAAGCAATGCGTGGTGTCTTTCCTTCCCACAGCAGCATGGACATTTCTGTCTCTATTGCTCTGAAGTACGCGGACGGGACTATAAACGGGGTGTTCTGCAAAGCATATAGGAATCTCGGCAGCGCCATCATCTTAAACAGTGCCGCTCGGCCGAGGAGTGTGAGGGGCAGCGTACACCAATGCTGGACATCCTGCTTGAGTCGCCGTAGCGGTCACATCAGATTCTCATCCACAAATTGTGCCCTATCAGGCGTAATGAAGATCCCTTAATATTTGAAGCCGTCTGTAGCTATCTGCAGCGCACACCCTCTCGGTAATCGAGGTGGCGGGCCGCGGAGGACATATAATAGCGACTTATCCCAGTTTATCATATAGCTCGACGCCTTTCCGTATGCCGCACAGATGTCCAGTAAGCAAATAATAGATCTCCTTGGGGAGGAGAGGTATAGCAGGATGTCATCGGCGTATAATGATATTCGATCTTCCCATCCCATCGCCCACTGTATACCTTTTATCATTAGGTCCTGTCTCACCCATGCCGCCAATGGCTCCAAAAATATCGCAAACAGGAGGGGGGATAGCAGACACCCTTGCCGCGTCCCTCTTCCCAGGCCGAACTCTCTGGATAGACATCTATTTACCACCACCCTAGCTAGTGGCTGCTCGTATTATAACCCCACCCACTTACAGAAATTAGGGCTGAAACCCACATGTTGAAGGACTGCAAACAGGAATGGCCATTCCACCAGATCGAAAGCCATACGTGCATCTAGGGAGAGAATGGATGCGTCCTCCTTCAGGAGCTCTCTGCGTTCCAGCACACCGAACAACCGCCGCAGATTGAGTGCCGTGTTGCGGTGGGGCATGAAACCTGATTGGTCCGGGTGGATTATGTCGGCCAGATAGGGCTGGAGTCTGGTAGCCAGAGCCTTTGCTAATATTTTCGCCTCTGCATTGAGCAGCGAGATTGGCCTATACGAACCGCACTCCTGCGCTGGCTTGCCCGGCTTGTGAATTGCCACTATTGTGGCCAAACGTTGGTCCCTCGGGAGGGCCTCTTGCAGCAGGCTGTCATTGTACATGGCCAGCAGGCACGGTGCTAGCTGCGCTCTCCCTAGCTTATAGAATTCCATAGGGATGCCATTTGGCCCTAATGCCTTACCCGCGTGCAGAGCCCTAATGGCTTGCTCTATCTCTTCCTGTGTCACATCTTTTTCCAGCTCTGAGACCGCTTCTTCCCCCAGCCGGGGGTCTGTATATCATGCAAAGAGGCCCGATTATCCGCCAATGTCGCTGTCGCTACTGGCGTGTATACCAATTCGTAGTGACGTGCTAGCTCGTCTGCAATCTGTTGTGGGCCCTGCACCAGTGTGCCATCTTGTGTACGTATTTGCGCTATCCAGTTTTTTCCCCTTTCTTTCTTCCCTAACCATGCCAGTAACTTCCCTGCCTTGTCTCCCTGTCCATAAACAGTATGTTGGGTTTTTGTACATTTTTCAGCGACCTCCTCCCGTGTGTATGCCCTGTATTCCTCCTGCGCTAGCTTCAACTCGTGCGCCGTGTCTATAGAAGTATCTATTGCGTGTGCCCGCTCATCCCTGCCTACTGCGTCCTCAAGGTCTTCTACATGTTTCCGCTGTTCTCTCTTTTTACCCGTAATTGCAGAAATGGCTTTGCCTCGCAAGACCGTTTTATATGCTTCCCACAATGTCGATGGTGAGGCGACTGAAAGTTCGTTTTCCTCAAAATAGTGCTTGGTAGTCTGGAGTAATGTTTTCCTAATCACCTTGTCTTGCAAATAGCCTGGTCTTATGGGGAAGAGTCGCCGTTCCTGTAGGTTCGACGACGTGTATGTGATACTGACCGGGGAATGATCAGAGATACCTCTCGGGTGATGTTGTACTTCTGTCATGCCTAAAATCCCAGTTGCTAGGGTGAAGACATAGTCAAGTCTGGAAAGACTATTATGGGCCCCTGAGTGATATGTAAACTGTTTATCAGTTGGGTACTTAGTTCTCCAAGCATCTACAAGACCCATCACTTCCACGAAGTCCCTCAATCTATGTTTCTCACGGCTGGTTTCCCTCGCAGGCTGTCTGTCTAATTCTGGGTCTATAACCGTGTTGAAATCTCCCCCTACAATCAATTCACCCTCCGGGAGGGCGAGAAGGAACCACCCTAGATCTGCCACGTAGCCTGGTGCAGCGTCGGTGGGACATACACCGAGACCATATTATAGGTCTTGCCATTCCATTGACCGGAGATAGCGGCGAACCTTCCAGAGTCATCATTGTATGTGTGGGATACCACCATTGGAAAGCGCTTATTCACTAAGACACCAACTCCCCTGGAGCCTGAGGAGAATTCGGCATGTGCTGCCTTTGGAGTCCCCATCTATTCAGTGCCCTGACTGTCGTACCCTGCATGTGCGTCTCTTGAATCAGTGCTACCGCCGTTTTTTTTCCTAATGTATTGCAACACTAATCCCCGCTTTATTTTGTCCCCCAGCCCATTAACATTCCAGTGGGCACTGTAAGTTGCGGCGCTCGCTGTCAGGCCTCCTGAGTCTCTGTGGATGTGCTACCAGTGGTTCGATGCGTACCCGCCATGTGTGTTGATGTATGCATACTGTACCCGGATTACCTGGATCTCATCCAATCCATCATGCATCAGTGTCCAATTGAAGAATAAACACCCCAGGAACATTGGGGGCCCAATCCCAAGCACAACACCCTTCCAGAACTTCCCCTCCAATCCCAACCCCCTCCCTGCCTCCCTGCCGCGCGGATCTAGAACTACCCGCCTCCCCAACATAGCAGAGTGCTTCAATCCCCAACTGTTATACACCTGTAACTTGGGGGGAAAGAGGACCCCCTCACCCCTCCCGCCCGACCCCTTGCTTACTCCTCTGGAGCTTGTAACGGAGTCTCTGCTGCACGCACAACAAAGAGTCCCCCTAGTGCCGCATCTCCTCCTTGGTACTCACAGTTCTGAATGGTTCAGGTGGCTGAGACTATTTGTCCCACCGCCCATCCCCCCACCTCTGCGGGGGGATATTTAACTTTCTTGATAGAAAACGACCAGCAGAGCTCAGTAAAATACCAGAATTGCTTTCTGCTGAAAGATTTCCTTTTTTTCCCCTGGTAACTGCCTCTATTTACGTTACTTGATAGAAAAAGACCAGCAGTGTTCAGTAAAATACCAGAATCACTTTAACATTTTGTAGATTACAGTCGATAGAAATTGTATTTAAGTGACATGACCACCGTAGGCCCTGATTTTATATTAAAAACAGAGCTTCGGACTATACTGTTTCTCGCTGAAAGGCAATATTTCTCTCCATGTGTTCCCATACCTGGCGTGTCATGCAGTTTGGTGCTTACTTTCCCTCCATGTTAAGGAACGGTAGATGTTTCAGCACCCAGGCAAATGTGCTGCATAGTTAAATACATATAAGGTCCCAAAGGCGCGACCGATTACATTGCAAATGCTTGTTCAAACTGGTTATATACCTATTACCGCTCTTCTAAAGTGAAGGAACAGGGACCTCTTTACTGCCCTTTCTGTTTCACGAGTGGGGCAGAAGTAAAGTTGCAGCTTTCCAACCCAGAAGCACCACCATGGTGCCGTTGTCTCCGGGTCCACCAGTACCCTGAACTGCGGTAATGCCAGGCTGCCCCGGGCCACCTACGAGGGCAGCCACCCTTAGTGCCACACGATGGCACAGACTCAGCTGCAGTCTAGTGTTGGGGACCTGTAGGGTCCCTGGGTGACATCACTTCCGTGGGGGAAGGGGGGATGTGGGGGAAGGGTATAATTACCTTTGCCTCCATTGGTGCGCCCTCTTTGTTCCCGACGTAGCTTGGAACAGTCGCCCTCCTCCTGCCTCCTGCCGGGCCGTGTAATCAGGCAAGCTTCCTCAAATTCCGAAATACTCGGGGGGGACCAACTCAAAGCTCCCCGAGCAACTCCAACCATGCACAGCCTCCGACTCCCAAAAAACCCCACATACGCTTGATCAGCATTGCAAAACCAACACAGCTGCATGCACCATACTCAACTTATGCTCTCCAAACAGCAGCAGCACGCGGGGGCTTCGCCACAATTCATCCTATGGCCTCGTGCTTCTCCTGGGTATAAACCGGATCACCATGCCTGACACAACTGCAGCGGAGCCAAACAGGGTCGCCACTCTCCCTGCCGACTCCAGGTCCACACATCCGACATCGCGCCTGCAGTGGAAAACAAAAGAAAACATATTACTGGCCGCTGGTGGCCAGGTTTTCAGAATAGGTGTGTTGATGAAGGTGCGGGCATGGGGTTGGGCGTCTGCGACTCCTTCTCTTTGGGCACCCCAAGCAACTTGCTGTGGGTGTGTGCCTCGGTGTGGTGAAGCGAGTCTCGGGCTCCCACCGTGGGATTTCTTGGTAGGTTACGGCCTTTGCGATCTGTTACTTAGCTGTTGTCATAGGGGGTTTATATTTTGTGTACACGTTTGCGAATATGGCACCCGCGTGCCCGAGCACCCTCCCCTCAGGGCCATGAGCATTGGACAAAAGAGCGCCCAGGTGTATGAGGAGCCTCCCCCCCCCACCCTTCCCCCAAGTGCCACGAGCGGTTTAATTGGTGCCCAATTTATTGGGAGCGCCCGTATTAGACACCGTGCGTGTGGGAGGCAGCATGTTAGAAGAGATTTTGTAGATATTAACCGCTAGTTTATTGTATTGACCGCGCCGCAGGGTTTTAATGGCAGTTTTTCACCAATGCTGTGGGTGCAAAATAATAGGTTTACGTTTGTTGGCGCATGACGATTCTGGAAGGAGAATGCAACTTTTGCGATGACGTTGATTAAATCATTTAACTCATTCAAGGTCCGCACGTAGCGCGCTCTCCGCGACCGCCCGCTGGGTCCCTGGGTTGGCACGTTATCCTAAACCTAGGTTTTTGCCCGCTTGTAGTTCTTCGATATGCACGAATTTCTGTTCAGATAGCGTGTTTATCGCGCCCCCGCTATGGTTTCTCGTATTGGTATGGAACTCGCAGGGTGGGCGATTCCCTCCTCTGCTCCCGGGGGCTGGGATCGGAGCCTCACGGCAGGCCGGTGAATCGGACCGCGTGGTTGCTGCCAGGCATGGGGATGAGGCAGCCACGGAGGCCCGGGTTTTGAATTGTGCGGCGGGAGTGGGGCCGGTCCGGTGCCAGCTGCTACAGTAGTGCTTAGTTGAAAGGGTGGCTAGTCATTAAATGTATTTCTAGCCCACATGCTAGTGTTCGGGAGGTTACCTGGACCAGGCAGGGCAGCATTTTAGGTACACGTATGATAAGGAGTACGATGGCTCCCCGTGGCTCCCTTTTCTGATACTGGGGCAGGCTCTTTAGCAAGGGGGGATTACACGTCCTGGGTACACTGCCTTAGGTTCACAGCAACGGCGTCGCTGCCTGTGGAGGGGATTCCCTTTGAGTAAATTTGGTTTGAGGAGTTGTGAACAACTTCAGTAAGGGCAGTGCATGTGTTGGGATGGTCACCGGGCCAATTTCATTCTAATTTCAGGGGAGCTCCGGGGACCTCTGAGGCACGATGTTTAGTCACTTGCCGCCGTTTAAAAAAAAAAAAAAGAAAGGGGGCGTGGCTTGGATGGCAAGGAGGGAGCAGACCTAAGTCCGGAGCTCCCGACCCCCAAGTCTAAAGAACGGCGAGCAAGAAAGGAAAAACGCTGAGAAGCACCACAACAACCGAGACAGAGGGTGCATGAATGAAAGGAGCACCAAGAGAGCCAAGCCAAATCGAGGAGACGCCACCGGGAAGCAGGAAAAAAAGCGAAGAAAGAAGCCAGCCGAGAGGAGGAGAGCGTGCGCAAGATGGCGGACGTCTCGGAGAAGAAGTAAACAGAGCCACCGAGCAGCCAAGTAAGAACACCCGACCCCAGGCGCGCACCCCCCCGGGCCCATAGAAGGGAGGAGAAGCCACCCGCCGACACCGTAGGCAAAGCGGTGAGCAGAACAACCCCCCCCCCCAAAGCGCCACAGACGAGGAAACGAGGCGGCCATTTTGGAGTGGGAAGAGGGAAACAAGGCGGCCATCTTGGTGTGGGCAGAAGCGGAGGGCGTCCACAACGCAAGGAAGGCTCGTTCCCTAAGCGGAACACTCCAAGCCGCGGGGAAAGACCGCAGAGCGAGCGCAAAGCGAGCAGAAGAAACGAGCGAACAGGGGAGGAGGGGCGGAAGAGGCCCGAAGAGAAGCGGTAGCTGGGAGGTGCAAAGCCCGCCACCAAGTCGGCTGAGAGAGGCGCTCGGGGCTGAAGTGCAACCCGCCAGCTCACGCACGGCAGAGGGGAAAACAAACAGTATAGTCCGGAGGGGAACACCTTTGCAACAACGAGGGTGTGGCGCAGAAGGGGGCGGCCATTTTAGAAGAGGTGCTGAAGCGGGCAGGCGGCCATCTTGAAGAAGGCGAAGCGGGGAGCACACCCTGAAGCACCGCACGAGCACCTGAGGAAGAAAGGGAAGGGCCACCAACCAAGCGCAAAACGACCCCAGAGAGTGAATAACCCCCCAAACAGCGAGTAACCCCACAAACTGCGAAGGCGGACGCAGGGGCAGTGCATGGGCAGCAGACGCTGAGCTGCAAGCACGCACGTCAATAACCCCCCCCAAACAGCGAAGGCGGACGCAGGGGCAGTGCATGGCAGTAGACGCAGAGCTGCAAGCACACACAGAAGCAAGGGGTGAAAGGGGGGGCCCAGGGAGCCGTGGGAACACCAAGCCACAGCCAGGCCCCACATCCCCAATGAACCCACAACAAAAGAAGCGGTAGAGGGGGCAGAGCCACCAGAGCGGAAGCCGGAGAAAGCGAAAAAGGCAAGAAGACAAGGGGTGGAACCGCAAGAGGCTGGGGGAGTACAGGACAAAAACTAGAGTGGTCAAGTGGCCACCCAGGTTCAGGGACAACCCCCTAACAGCAATAAGCACCCTGAGGAACAAGGAAGGGAAGGGGGAAAACAAAGCCGCCAAAAGACAACCGCCAATAGAAGGGAAACCCAAGACTAATCAGGCCAAAGGAGGTACCGAAGCCATGGCAGGCAGAGACGGGAAACAGGGCACAAACGACTTGAAAAAAAGCAAGAATGAAACTCCAGCCTCCCCGAGCAAGGAGCGCAGTGGCCAGGGGGACGGTACAATCACGCTAGACACGCTCCTGAAGAAAATAACAGAAGGAAACGAGCTGGCAAAGGCCACGAAAAAGACAGTAGATAGCATCCAGATGGAGTTAATAGCGATCAGAGCAGAGCAAAGCAGAGCCAATGGCAGAATAGACGAGGCAGAGAAAAGGATAGGCCTGCTGGAGGACAATGCCAACACAACACACAAAGACCTGGGGCTGGTGATAAAGAGAACCACGGCGCTACAAAAAGCCATGGCGGAGCAAGAGGACAGGAGCCGCAAGGGAAACATAAGACTCCTGGGAGTGCCCGAGGAGGAGGAAGATACACCGGGGGCATGCGCCCTAATGCTGGAGTCTCTAATACCCAAACTCACTGGACTCAGCTTCGACAAACCGCTCGAAATCACCAAAGCATATCGCATACCGGCCAGAAAGCAAGCGAACAGCAACGCCCCTAGGCCCATAATATGTAAACCTCTAAGAGAAAATCAAACCGACGCAATCTTTGCCGTAGCCAGGAAGGGCCGTCCAATGCTGGTAAACGGAAGCAAAGTAACAATCACCCAAGACTTCTCCAAACTAACAGTTGAGGCGAGGAAAGGCTTCCTAGCCCAGAGGGACCACCTGCGGAAAAAGAACATTGCCTTCACTTTTGCGGGCCCGTCCAAAATGAGAGTGACAGACAGGCACGGAAGCAGAATCTTCGACGACCTCAACGACCTACACAGATATCTACAAGGCCCGGAACCAGAAGAGATGGAACTACCAAGCCCGGGGGCGAAGCGAAGGGCATCCTCGGACGAAACACATGAAGGGGGGGAATAGGAAAGGGAATGTTTGTGTAACATGCATGCGCAACCAGGCACCGAGACTCTGAACGTAAACGAACAAGTCTACCTCAGACAATCGCACAACAAGAGCAACCGCAGCTACCTCAGCAGAGCCACCGCAGCCACGGAAAGAAGGGGCAGAACACCAACAACCATATCCTTTTTAGCTAGTACCCGATCGAACGAAGAAACCGTAAGGGCTGGGGGCCAGCCCAACACCAGAGACTTAGCAAGGACTTGGGGGGGGGGGAGTGTGAGGACCCTTGCTGTCGCACACCCGAGTTACTACTGACGGGGGGAGGGGGGGAGGTGGGCGGGCAGGGGGGGAGTGAAGCAGGTGGACATGACAGTACATGATACAGCCACCATTTGTGTAATGAACAAAATACCTCTACTCTTTCCTTTTTCTATATACATCCTTTACCTTTTCCCTCTTTCTATTCCCATTCAACCCCCTGGGGGGGGCTGCAAAACGCAAAGCATCAGCGACAACACCAGACCACCATGACAGACCCAACAAAAGCTGGCCTGTCCACTGACCTGAAGATAGTATCCATGAACGTTAAAGGACTGAACCACCCGGTCAAACGAAGGAAAATACTAGAACACCTGGCCAAACTAAAAGGAGACGTATACATGCTGCAAGAGACCAAGCTCTCAGAAGAAGAAGCAAAGCAACTCAAAGCTAGATGGATAGGGGAAGTACTCTGCTCGCCAGCAAAGGGGAAAAAAAGAGGAGTAATAACGATCCTGAGCAAGAGGGCCAACCTAACAACACAAACAACGGACGCAGACGAGGACGGCCGCATGCTAATAACCAGCGTCCAGAGAGGGAGCGACAGAATTCACGTGGTCAACATATACGGCCCCAACTCTGAAGATAAACAATTTTGGCAGGAAGTGGACAGCAAAATATCCGGCCTGCCCCAAGAAGACCTCCTGATCACAGCCGGGGACATGAACAGGACAATGGACCAGGCAACGGACAGGCACCCAAACAGACCGAGCCATAACTCCAACAACAACAACAACACCCTGAAAGACCTGTGCATCAAACAGCATCTAGCAGACCCATGGAGGCTCCAACAGCGCGTGAGTACACTTTCTACTCACACCCACACAACTCCTACAGCAGGATTGACTACATACTGATGTCCAACACTCACACGCACCTTATAGAAGAAACGGAGATAGCTCCAATTACCATCTCGGACCACGCTCACATAACACTCACTCTAAGTGGCAAACACAACGAAAGCCCAACGAGGAGATGGAGGCTTAACGACGACATCCTCCAGAACAGAGAGAACGTTAAAGAAATTGAAGCCACAATTAAAGAATACCTCGAGCACAATGATAATGGCGAAGTAGGGAAGGACATCATATGGGACGCCCTCAAAGCGACACTAAGGGGGAAACTAATAAACATCAAATCCAGGATGAACAGAAGCAGAAACAAGAAAATCTCTGAGCTTGAGGAGGAGATAACAGCACTGGAGAGAGGTCACTGCGCAAACATAACAGACAAGAACACGCTCACCCTGCTCACAAAAAAGAAATACGAACTGAACAAGATCTTAAGCGAGAGGGCAGGGTCCTGGCTAACAAAGTTCAAATCAGTCCACCTATGCGCAGCAAACAAAGCAGGGAAACAGCTGGCATCCTACCTAAAGGCAAAACAGAGGCAGCACACGATAGCAGCAATAACAGATCAAACGAACAAGTCCCAAACAACGAACAAAGGAATACTAGAAGTCTTCAGACAATTCTACCAAGAGCTGTACACTGAGGATCAGAACCTGAGCAAAGATGCAGGACTAGATCTGCTCAATGACACCAATCTGCCAAAACTCAAGGAGGAGGAGAGGGAGTCGCTCGAAGCCGAAATAACGGAAAAAGAGATTGAAACAGCCATAAGCCAACTAAAACAGAACAAAGCGCCAGGACCAGATGGATACTCCGCAGCGCTCTACAAAACTTTCGGCGAACACATTAAAACGCTAATGGCACAAACGTACTCGACATGCATCCAGAACGGGAAGATGACGGAGTCCATGTGCGAGGCCAATATCACCATATTCCCCAAGGAGGGGAAAGACCCACAATACCCCCAGAACTACAGACCAATTTCGCTAATAAATGTCGACTGCAAAGTCTACGCAAAGGTCTTGGCCAATAGACTAAACAGAATTCTGCCAGACATCATCCACACCTCACAAGTGGGATACATTAAAAACAGGCTATCGCAGGACAACACAAGGCTACTGTGCCATCTAATCAACCACACAGCAAGAAGCAATGAACAAGCAGTCATGATAGCGCTGGATGCGGAGAAAGCCTTTGACAGAGTCTCGTGGCCCTTCTTGAGAAACTGCATGGGGAGTTTCGGACTGGGGGAAAAATACACGGCAATGGTCATGGCCCTCTACAACAAACCGAAAGCAAAAATAGTGGTAAACGGGAGTGCATCCGAAACGCTCACGCTGGGAAGAGGCACCAGACAAGGATGCCCCCTCTCCCCCGGCCTCTTCTTGCTCGCTCTAGAACCCCTGCTAGCCAGAATAAGAGACAACACAGGTATAACAGGCGTCAAGATCAAGAAGAAGACAGTCAAACTAGCGGCGTACGCAGACGACATCCTAATCACAACAGCAAACCCCTCCACGTCAATAAAAGCGCTAATGGCCACAATAGGAGAATACGCGGAAGCCTCAGGCTACAAACTCAACAAGGAGAAATCGGAGTGCAAGCCAATGAATGTCCATACCACAAGAGAGGTCCTAGGCGAATCCGGACTGGCATGGCAGACGAAACCACTAAAATATCTAGGACTCCACTTTGGAAGAGACCTCACATCAACGCTACAACACAACGAGGACCTTACACTGAAAAAAATAAAAGAAAGGCTGGAACTATGGTCGCCAAAATACATAAGCTGGTGGGGAAGAATTGAAACCATCAAAATGATGATAACCCCAGCGATAAACTACACGCTAACAATGCTACCACTCCCAATGACAGAGACATTCCACAAAAAATTAGACCAACTCATAAACATCTTCCTATGGAAAAACAAAAAACCAAGGATAAGCCTACAAAAACTAAGACTGACAAGGGACCTTGGAGGCCTCAACCTGGCAAACTTCAAAATATACCAAACGGCATGCCTGGCGAGACAGGGGATTGCCTGGATAGACGACACACAAACTTACAAACCAGTATGGCTTGAGGTTGAACAAGACATCCTGGGAGGGCTCAAGCCAATAGCCCTCCTAACAGCAAACAAACACCCACAAAAAACCAACGCCATACTGAAACACACGAGAGAAGCACTGATGAAAGTAGAAAGACACATGGCGCAGAAGCTGAAAGGCTCATCATGGGAGTCGATCTGGTTCAACACAAAAGTAACCTATCATGGAGCGACACTGCACAACGACACATGGATCGAGAAAGGCATAAGCCTTCCTAACCAGGCGGAAGCCAAGCACGAACCGCTGACGTTCCAGAACCTGCAGCAGCTACACAACCTCCCAAACCAAGAACTCTACAACTTCCTAAAGATCAAGACAGCCATAACGAAAGCGAACCTACACAGAGGGGAGCCAAGTATCATCAAGTACCTGCAAGTCCTCAACTCAGCAGGTCACCATACTGCAAGGATCTACAAGCTCCTAAGCCCCTCCACGCTGGAGCAGAACAAGAAGGCCACCAACACATGGGAGATGCTCCTAGGCAGGCAACTGAATGAAATAGAACGGGCAAAAATGTGGAGCGCAGCGACAACAAACAAAGTCACCCCACAACTAGCGCAAACAAAGTATTGGCTACTCCACAGGGCCTACTGGACGCCATCCAGGCTCCACAAAGTCGGCATTGCAGAATCAGGCAACTGCTGGAACTGCCAGAAAGAAGAAGGCACCCTCGAACACCTCATCTTCAGCTGTGTAAAGGTCAAGAGGTTCTGGACACAAATTAACACATTCATAAACGATATGCTCAAAGCCGACCTAACAATTAGCTTCGTAAGCCTGGCGACAGAACACATGACCGCGAACCTAAAAAGTAGGGAAGAGAGAGAACTACTAGACCTACTCCTCACAGCAGCCCTTAAAATAATCCTGACAAACTGGAAGAACACAGCCAAAGCAAATTTTAAAACATGGATTAATTGGGTCACCTTCCTGAGAGGGGCTGACAACATCACAGGCAACTTCTCGAAAGAACACAACGCCAAACTACATATGTGGGGCCCACTCGACGACCACCTGAGGAAACCCCAGTAAGACCCCCCTCCCCCCCCCTCTCTCTCTCCCCCTCTTTCTCTTCCTTCCCTCCTCGTAACTGAGGGAAAACAAACGAAAAGAGCGCGCATCCACAAATGGACTGTAGATATAGAAAAAGCCGCTAATGTACACTCCACCTATATATATATTTTTGTATGTTTTTTGTATATTCGTGCTGATGCCAATAAAAGTTTCTTTAAATAAAAAAAAAAAAAAAAAAAAAAAAAAAGTGGTTTGTTTTGATTAGGTCTTAGTGTGCATAGAGCGGAGAGGATGTGGCCTTACTGCGAAAGCGGTCGACTTTGACGCGGGGATCCGGTTCGAGTCTTTTATTGACGCTCCGCATGCCGCTGCAGTAGGACAATCTGGTGCTCACTCTTATTAATCCGTTTTAATATAGCGCGGACGTTACCCGAAGGGTCAGAGCGCTTCACAATAGGACCAGAACTGATACATGAGAACACTATAAGTGAACACATTACAAAGCAAACGCTAAGTAACATGAGCCAAAAGTGACAAACGTGAGCAAACAAATACAAGAGGTAGCAAACGGTGCATTACAGGAGGAAAAAGTGACATGCGTGCAAGTTACAAAAGCATATAAAGTACAAGTAGAGGAAAAATGTTGCAATACTTGGCAGACACTCAAACACAAGAACATATGTTACATAGGCAAGGGTGGCAATTGTGCAAGTTTTGAAAGCAAACTCTATGTAAGAGGTAGCTAACAGTGCGTAACAAGAGAATAGTGACGGGTGCATGTTACAAACGAGTACCACACATAGGTAATAAGGTAATACTGCAATAAATGGCAGACTCGCAATCACAAGAACACAATGGGAAGACACTTCCATAGTCAAGGGGAATTGAATTTTCTATAATAAACGGTCTTCCTTCAGTTAATAGAGAGGGCGTGAATTAAAGTTGGAAGTGTCTTTGAAGGAGGAGAACTTTGGGGTCAGTTTTGAAGGCCTGGAAGGAGGATTTTGTTCTGGGAGGAAGAGTAAGGAAACAAGTTAAGAAGTGATTCTAAATCACACACATAAAGTGCAATGGTGACTACTAGACTTAGCATTTGAATAATTGACTTTGTTTCAAGACACTACACTACTGCTTCGGGCGCTGGAGGTATTCAAGTATTTGCCCCACCGAACCCCTTACGAGAAGGTAATGTGGACAGACTAGTTCTCGTAACTGTCAAACAGGCTTGGCCTTGGGTGTGTGGGGGCATTGATGGCCCCTGTCCCATTGCAGAGAATTCATATTGGTATATGAGGGGTGCAGGGCTTCTAATGGATGTGTTATGTCTCAATTGCAGGAGCCACGCTGGAGAACCGCCCTACTCACATGGGGTCACATGCTAGGGTCTGGGACAACCAGGTTCTCCCCAGGTGTCATTACTGTCCCTGTCAGGGACCGCGCTATTGCTCTCTTCCCTGCCGGTGGTGCAGGGGGGGGGGGGCGCGAATGTTTAGTTCTTCGTGCGCCTCGCGCGGGAGATCACAGGTTCCAACCCATTAGAAAATGTAGCTGTAACAAGTAGCGATAACTCAAGTGTAAGTCTCGTGCCTATGGGTGTGAAGGCTCTCACAAGACAGGGGTTCGAATCCTGCTATTGCCGTCATGGTAACCTAATGTGGTAAATTTTGAAGCTGCTTTTACTCAACGAGGGGTGCAAACTTTCCGTTCTCCTTGCGCTTCGCCTGGGGGGGGGCAGGCGCAGGTTACACCCCATGGGAGGAATACATTGGCGTCAACTGGTGAGTCTGAGCTTAGCAGGTGTCTCTTGTGCAATAATTGGATGTTGTCTCTTGTAAAACAACTGATGAGTCTGGGCAATTTGTTGATTTACTGGGCAATAATTGGTGTGTTCCCTCAGTAAGCAATGGCAGAGTGGTAAAAGCATGCAATAGGCTTACCTGTCAATGCTGGTTAAGGGCTGTTTTCATGGATTTGTTCTCACTTCCAAAAACGCACTGGTTTCGTTCTATAATGGTCAAACTAGGCCTAGCAGGCTGGCCTGCCAGGGCTCGGAGCAGGTACAGGGGAAGAACACACTGGGGCCAGTGTGTGTGGTTCTGGGTCAGCAAGCCCGGGAATGGAGTGTAACCTTTTTTTAATTTCAGGTCAAACGGACCAAGTACACAGGCACCACTCTGAGAAGGACAGGTGGGAACGGAAGCAGGAATAGCCAGGACGTCTCCGGGCTCGGAGTCTGAATGCTGTTCCTGGTTAAGTGCTCTTGGGGGACAAGGTGACGACCCGGTTCTGACTTCTTGTAAGGGAGAGTAGAAGCAGTGTTGAGTGTGGCAGTTGTGCAAGTGCCATGACATCCTTACACCTCAGCCACAGTTGTGCGCAATTACCTTATGCAACTACTGGCCTTAGCTAATAGGTGACAGGAGGGGTAACCACAAGGGTAGATGGGCAAAAGACTTGTATGGTACTCATTGTGGGGGTGCACATGGGTCTTTTCCTGAAGTTATCTGAAGATCAGTACTTGTGACACACTATAGGGTTTGCACACAGCAGGTGATCAGGGGCAATGGTATTGTCAAGTCTGGACTTCCGTAATCGCGGCTAGGGCCCGCCAAGATCATGATGGACAATTGCCTTCGGCCCAGGGCATCCTTTTAGCCGTTAGGGGGCCTGGTTCGCTTCTTTTTGACACACTGCGAGTGGAATACAAATGGGTCAGTTCTGTTGGGTCGAGCTCCTTAGGGTAAGGCGTGTGCAGCATGGACCTGGGGTAGCCAGCTCAGGCTTGCTCCTGGGTTTGGAAAGTTGATGTGATGGGCCAATGGGTGCTGCACCATGAGTAAATGCTATAGTACAGCATCTAGTTTACCAGTTCTGCATGGGACCATCATTAGCAACAACAGCTGGGCACATGGATAGCAGTATAGCCTCTTTTAGTTCGCCCAGGGTTGGGGCGGGCAAGGTTATCAGCTTGGCAGCCAGAAACGGAGTAGAGAAAAATCATATCCGGGATGGAGCAATGCGCACTCGGCAGTCAGGCTAGCTAGGTTTCAACAGAATCCTGATATACTGTCGGGAATAAATGCAAGGATATGGGCTACACATAAATAGGCCTTTCTGTATGCAGGGGGCACGAGTGAGCCATTCCCAGGAGGGTGCGATTGGCCTTGACAGTGCTGAAATGGAGGGGATGGAGCACTAATAGGGACATCCCCAGAGCACAGTTTGCAGTCATAGTTGAGACGTTCATTGGCATTACTGATACAGTTCACAGGCCTGTAGAGCGGCAGAACTGATAGGGGCTTTTGGTTGCTGGGCAGCACAGCTGTCCAGAGGAGGAAAGGATATGTGCTTGCTTGATCTGAGGGAGGCCTTTGAATGAACAGGCTGTAGGTAACTAGTTCTATGGTGGTGGGGGGCCCTGGGGTGACCGTGGCCACACCCAGTGCTGTGGTGGAATTACAGGGCGATCCAGAGGCTGTAAGGTACAGTGAGGGTACCGGCTGCAGGAGCACAGTAAGGGTACGAAAGCAAAAAATCCACAGGGAGGTCATCACTTTGGACCCTGGAGGAGCAACGGGGCTTTAAAGTTGATGGGATTCACCTGCCCAAAGTAGGAATAGACCTATTTCTGCTAGAATAAGACAAAGCATTGGCAGCAGCTGGTTGTAAGTGAAGGGTCAGTACAAGGTTGGGGGGCCCTGGGGCGGCAGGGGCCACATCCAGAGCCATGACGAAGTTACAGGGCGATCCATAGGCTGTAAGGTACAGAAGAGTACCCTCTACAAGAGCATAGTAAGGGTGCTAAAGCCAATTATCCCCAGGGAGGTCCTCGCGGGGGATCCTGGAGGAGCGAAGGCGTTAGTCCTACGGGCGGTTGTGGATCTGAGCAACCGGGGGTTGCCTGCAACTCTCTGCCCCCATAGGGGTGAGGGGTGTGAGTAAAGGGTGGACTGGAGGTCCGCCGGTGGGAGGTGCTATCCCTTCCCCCAAATTGACAACACCCCGCAGTTAATACCACTGGGGTGTAATGGCTCATCAGGTGGGCAGGTAGCGAGGGGCTGCCTGCCCCTGGAATCGCCCGTAAGATAACCCAACTTGTTGGCATATTGTTATGTAAATAAACTTACAACAACTTTCTCCACCAAACAATTGTGTTGTGTCTGTTATTCAGTTATTGTTGTGGGAGGGCTGGGGTATGTGCCGATGTTGGCACTGTGCCAGGCTGCCCTGGGCCACCGAAGGGGGCCACCTACGAGGGCAGCCACCCTTAGTGCCACATCATGGCACGGACTCAGCTGCAGTCTAATGTTGGGGACCTGTAGGGTCCCTGGGTGACATCACTTCCGGCGGGGGAAGGGTATAATTACCTTTGCCGCCATTGGAGCGCCCTCTTTGTTCCCGGACGTAGCTTGAAACAGTCGCCCTCCTGCCTGGCCGTGCTGCCCGACTCTGTTTTCCCTCCCTACCGCTAACCCGGCAGTCGGACAGCGTGGGGGGTGCGTCATTTAATACTAATTTTCTTTGTGTTGCAGGCGGAGTTACACGGCGATCCAAAGGCTGTAAGGTATAGAAGAGTACCCTCTACAGGAGCACAGTAAGGGTGCTAAAGCCAATTATCCCCAGGGAGGTCCTCGCGGGAGATCCTGGAGGAGCGACGACGCACCCGTTAGTCCTACGGGCGGTTGTGGACCTGAGCAACCGGGGGTTGTCTGCAACTCTCCGCCCCCTGTAGCGGTGAGGGGCGTGAGTAAAGGGTGGCCTGGAGGTCCGCCGGTGGGAGGGGCTATCCCTTCCCCCAAATTGACAACACCCCGCGGTTAATACCACTGGGGTGTAATGGCTCATCAGGTGGGCAGGTAGCGAGGGACTGCCTGCCCCTGGAATCGCCTGTAAGATAGCTCAACTTGTTGGCATATTGTTATGCAAATAAACCTGCAACAACTTTCTCCACCTAACAATTGTGTTGTGTCTGTTATTCAGTTATTGTTGTGGGAGGGCTGGGGTATGTGCCAATGTTGGCACTATGCCTTGACCAATGAGTGGGCATAGGGAGCCGGTGGCGGTGGAGCAAGGTTCCTCCTGCTGCTGGTTTTACATAGTGCGAACTTCGCCCTGCAGGCATAATGCTTTCCCAAGGGTTGAGCTACTGCGCAGAAGGACACTACGCTGGGGTCGCAGTGGTGTCTCGTTTTACAGCACCTCCCCTCTGAATGTCTCTTAGACGGTGAAAGCGGTGCCCACTGATGGGCAATTTTCGTCCAGCAAGTCGGAAATCCAGGATGCTGCTTCCCAGACCGCTGAGCCGGCCCCTGTTACGTGATCGCCAACAATGTTCTCCCGGCAGGCAAGACATGGTGGACACCCCTATTACTATCTCGGGACACAAGCTAACCTGGATTTCAGAGGTGGTAGTGCGATGCACGCACGCGCCAACAGGGGGCGCTACTCCGTATTCTTCGGCAGTGCAGAAGCCCACACGCAGCGGAATGGAGTAGGGCCCCTTCGGTATCGCATTGACTGAAGGCAGCAGGGGAGCCCTCCCTGTGAGCCCAGCAGAAGCAGCAGATGGGGGCCGAGGCACAGGCCCCACTGCAGGCCTGATGAAGCCACTCAGTGTGCCGCGCTTCACTGGCAGCCCTCAACACCGCAGGTGGGGCTGCAGCAATTGCAGCTGCAGGTTGCGGCAGTCCTCCCCGCCAATGTTGTGACTACCCCCAGCCCTGGGGACAAAAGCAGGCTGCCGGCAGGTAACGTGCTAAATAAAGCACGGATATCCACTGTACTGGTGTATTGCGAGTGACTTAGCGCAGCCACTTCATCCTTTATTTACCTCATCGGACCGTGCCCAGCCCTCGGGATGTAATGCCACTACAATGTATTGTAGAGGTCGGGTGGCACCCTACATCTTAGACCTCTCTCATTGTTTTTTGGAGGATTTTTACTGCCCATTAAGTCCTTTGTTCATAGTACGCATATTAGTACTTCGGTTTTGTTTTTAATACTGATATGGCTTTTGAAAACTGTACCACACACCCCTTTCACCGCTTTCCATTCATTCACTTCCGGAAGTGTTTTTTTTTTTTATCTTTTTGTTCCTTGCCTTCAGTTGGCTGGCCGCTCTGTCACTTCAGCTGCGTCCTGTGCAGCCTCCCACAGTCTTCTCCATGGCCCACTTCTTAGGTTTCAGAGGCAGGCAGTGCAGTCACATTCACCGCACTGTGTGGCAGTGGTGACATCACACGTTGTATTACTGACAACACAGGAGCTCATTGGGTCTTGCTTGCACTGTCAGTTACACTGTAAGTGTGACATGGTCTCTGCAGGTGTTAAATGAAAAGAGGAAGCATCTGCTGTCTCTAGTCGGAAGTTGGAGAGAGGATGAGTGCAGCCCCTAGCAGAAAAAAAACACGGCCCCCAGTGGGCATTAGCCCACGGGGGATTGCAAGGTACAAATGCATGGCCTGCATGGGGGTGCTCATAATTCCCAGTTTTCATTATTGTCCTTTACTGTCCCAGTTATGCTTCATTATTTGCCAACTAGACATTTATAAGAACTTCATTACTATCCTGTGCATGGGAGCTACGAACAATGTAAATGGACTAAGTGCTACTGATGCTATTTTGCAAGTAATGCTGGGCTCCCCCCTCACTGACTCTTCCCAACCCCCTGCTGGCCCCACCTATACCAACCTTGCCCTCTTGAGGCTCATAGACATCTTTCTGGTTGTTTGAATTCTTTGTCTCCAACTAAGCAAAGTAAAGGCTGTTTAGCTAAGTTGCTTTAGATGGGAATTCTGTACCTAAAACTCGTTCCTATTTCGTCACACACGCTGGTGTATATTTCAAGGGCCACTTGTTATAAATGGAGGTACTCTTTCTTCATTGCTCTGCTCTGGACGGGGAAGTAGCTCTGCCTATTCTTGTGTTTTGGTCACTCAGGGAGCAAGGATTACCTAGGGCTGTTTGGTCTTTAAGATACTTTAGCTGACATTGCCATGTGCGTGGGGAGGCAGGTAGATATGAATTTGCTTCTATCCTTTTCCATATGAATAAGTTCCACTGTATTTGAGGTTATCAGTGTAATCAGTCTTAGTTGTGATAAAACCTAGAATAGATGACCCGTTGGTAAATTCTTTTAGAGTAATTCCCACTATACACTGGACTTATGGAATGAAGTCCTAGATGAAGCCAGCAGTAGCTTGCATGGTATTGTATGTAAGAACCCTTTCTATGAGGAATGAGAGTATGTTTAGAGGGTGCATTGAAACCTCGTGCAAGGTGTGTTTGCAGTGGAATTCTATGCACCTGCAGGCACATTCCAGGCCTGCCACAGTGGAGTGTGTCCAGGAAACTGAAAGGTACATTGTATCTTTTTTATCAGGGGCAATGAAGGCGGCCACTGATTACAACTGGCCTGAGTTTGTATAAGTGATTATGCCAGTATGGGTAAGTCAGAGTCTGGAGAGGAAGTGCACGGTATGTGCTCTGTGAGTATGATCTTGCATGAAAAGGTTTTCTATGGGAGGGCCCCCTTTTGTACCACTTTGTTTGCCATAGGTTGGCAGGGTATGCTCAGACGTGAGTCCCTTGCTCACTTTGCCACTGGATTCAAGCAAGCCGGGCTGAAGACGGCTGAAATGCCAGAAACCGGTCCTCGGAAGCTTGTTTCCGGTCCAGGGAAGGCATGGCTTTGCAATTCGGGCTGGACTGTTCCCATGAGGCACAGGGTCAGACTGATTTGCATATGGCCATGTCTGAACTGGGGTGGCAGAGTGGGCTAAAGAACTGTGATGTATTAAACCCAGATCAGTTGACTGGGTGTGAGTGTTTGATTGGTTCAGATGCTCCGTCCATCACCACCCCCTTTTGTACCACTTTGTTCGCCATAAATTGGCAGGGTATGCTCAGACGTGAGTCCCTTGCTTACTTTGGCACTGGATTCAAACAAGCCGGGCTGAAGATGGCTGAAATGCCAGAAACCGGTCCCCGGAAGCTTGTTTCCGGTCCAGGGAAGGCATGGCTTTGCAATTCGGGCTGGACTGTTCCCATGAGGCACAGGGTCAGACTGATTTGCATATGGCCATGTCTGAACTGGGGTGGCAGAGTGGGCTAAAGAACTGTGATGTATTAAACCCAGATCTGTTGACTGGGTGTGAGTGTTTGATTGGTTCAGATGCTCCGTCCATCACCACCCCCTTTTGTACCACTTTGTTCGCCATAAGTTGGCAGGGTATGCTCAGACGTGAGTCCCTTGCTCACTTTGCCACTGTATTCAAGCAAGCCGGGCTGAAGACGGCTGAAATGCCAGAAACCGGTCCGCGGAAGCTTGTTTCCGGTCCAGGGAAGGCATGGCTTGGCAGTTCGAGCTGGACTGTTCCCATGAGGCACAGGGTCAGACTGATTTGCATATGGCCATGTCTGAACTGGGGTGGCAGAGTGGGCTAAAGAACGGTGATGGATTAAACCCAGATCTGTTGACTGGGTGTGAGTGTTTGCTTGGTTCAGATGCTCCGTCCATCACCACCCCGTTTTGTACCACTTTTTTCGCCATACGTTGGCAGGGTATGCTCAGATGTGAGTCCCTTGCTTACTTTGGCACTGGATTCAAGCAAGCCGGGCTGAAGATGGCTGAAATGCCAGAAACCGGTCCCCGGAAGCTTGTTTCCGGTCCAGGGAAGGCATGGCTTGGCAGTTCGGGCTGGACTGTTCCCATGAGGTACAGGGTCAGACTGATTTGCATATGGCCATATCTGAACTGGGGTGGTAGAGTGGGCTAAAGAACGGTGATGGATTAAACCCAGATCTGTTGACTGGGTGTGAGTGTTTGATTGATTCAGATGCTCCGTCCATCACCACCCCCTTTTGTACCACTTTGTTCGCCATAAGTTGGCAGTGTATGCTCATACGTGAGTCCCTTGCTCACTTTGCCACTGGATTCAAGCAAGCCGGGCTGAAGACGGCTGAAATGCCAGAAACCGGTCCTCGGAAGGTTGTTTCCGGTCCAGGGAAGGCATGGCTTGGCAGTTCGGGCTGGACTGTTCCCATGAGGCACAGGGTCAGACTGATTTGCATATGGCCATGTCTGAACTGGGGTGGCAGAGTGGGCTAAAGAACGGTGATGGATTAAACCCAGATCTGTTGACTGGGTGTGAGTGTTTGATTGGTTCAGATGCTTCGTCCATCACGACCCCCTTTTGTACCACTTTGTTCGCCATAAGTTGGCAGGGTATGCTCAGGCGTGAGTCCCTTGCTCACTTTGCCACTGCATTCAAGCAAGCCGGGCTGAAGACGGCTGAAATGCCAGAAACGGGTCCTCGGAAGCTTGTTTCCGGTCCAGGGAAGGCATGGCTTGACAGTTCGGGCTGGACTGTTCCCATGAGGCACAGGGTCAGACTGATTTGCATATGGCCATGTCTGAACTGGGGTGGCAGAGTGGGCTAAAGAACGGTGATGATTAAACCCAGATCTGTTGACTGGGTGTGAGTGTTTGATTGGTTCAGATGCTCCGTCCATCACCACCCCCTTTTGTACCATATTGACTAGATTTAGGCTGGGGGGTTTTCACAGACTTGTTGCTATCCCCAAAATGAATGATTGGGCACAAGATCTGGATACGTGTACTTGTGATAACCACTCAGCACAGTCCACAATACACGTTGCACTTTTTTGTAAATTTTATCTTGATGCTCGGAAAGTTTGTATGCTACCAATCTCGAAATCACTGAGGCTACGGCAATGCCGAATGGCATTCTTTGTACTACAAATGCTGGACAATGTGCACAATGTTTGCAGGATTTTAACTTTTTTAAAGTGAGTCTTCAGCCAAAGGAAATGCATGTCTATTTAATCTTTCTTTGTCTGTATTTTGAAACATGATTAATTTCATTATGTATAAACTTTGCTGTCATTTATGGTTGACACTTTTTACTTGTGTGATATTTTAATTGATGAAATAATTGTTCTCCTTTCATGTGCTTTTATGATTTTTTTATGTGGAAATCGAATAAAGATTTCTTTGATTGATTTGAGTTCAGATAATCAAATCCAAGTAGATTTTGACCACTGCCCTCCTCTGCAAAGGTCTCTCTACTGTTTTTACTATTAGTTTTCACCAGCCATTACGCTTGTCAAATCCTTCAATTTCCCCAATGGTTTACCCACCGATGTTTAGAGCCCATAGCTCCTCTGAACTCAAGTAAAACCTGTGACTGACTTCATATCGCTGACCCCATGCACTTTGCACACTTGCACTCTCTTTTCTCACAAATCCCTGTCAGAAACCTTTTCTCAATTCTTCGGGCTCAGGAAATGGAACTTCGGTAGACTGTTAATATGATAGGCTCCAGCAGAGCATCCTATTAAAGTCTATGGCCTCGTATGTAAATTTGGTTCATTCAAGTCCCCATCTCCTTAGTTATGTGCAAGATGTTCTGTAATGGAATGCCCTATTGTTCATTTTTTCTTGCCACTATTTTAACTACAGCATAAACCCCATATATTAGGGACAATAGTGGAACAGTAGAGGGTGCAGCTTTACATAATTCTGATGCAAAGAGGAACTATTTATGGATTCCAGTTCTGGACTGGTAGATGATCCTGCAGGTGAGGATTGAGGTGCATTGATTGTGCATTAGCCACACTTTCTATAATGCCAACAAAAATGCATTACTGTTTCTTTATTTGTGATAACCAAGAATAGCAGAGATTTGACTTGTACAAGTGCATGACAGACCTGTGTTGGTGCACCAGAGCAGAAAGATGGGCTGCAGGCCAAGAATGTGAGCCAAAGGCATAGTTTTTGTTTTGAAGGCATTGCTATTATAAATAAATGCATTTGTTGATGAAATGAGTGAGTTAAATCAAATGATCAGTTTTTAAAAAACATAGTGGTACCTAAACACCCAAAAGAAAATGTTACACTCATACACTGGCCAAAGTATCTGAGACACCTGTGTATATACTGCATTGTTTTTATTTTAGAATTAAATTGTTGAAACAAGCAATTTGAATCAACTAATTTGTTAATTAACATTTTTGTTCCGATGCTGGATGTTTTATGGCCAGTTGCAGCAGGAGCAGCTAGGGTCAAAGACCAGGGTAGCTTGGCAGTGTTGCTGATAGGTGATTCCATTGAGGCAGTGCCAGAAGGCGTTTTTGTTTCCGGCGACTGGGTAGAGACCGCTGGCTTTGCCAGCACAGAATCCGCTTCCACCAGAACTTCCACCGGAGCTCCCACCTCCACTGCTGCCACCGCCAGATGGAGCTGCTGTGGCAGGAGCTGGTGTGACTGGGGCCACAGGAACCGCGGGAGCTGTGCAGCCTGCAATTCAGAGGAAAATATGTTGGTTCTTACATGATTACCTTCCTTTTTCAGTGTGACTATCCATGACTAGAGTACATGGATTCTTTAAAGAAGACACCTCTTGTTAATTTGATCACAAGTTGCATATCTCCAACCAATAATCCAACATGTGCAAAGAAGGCAGTATCTGGGCAGCCATTTAGGACACATTTGAACTTCAGTGTATGTATCATTAGAAAAGTGTCTGTTTTGATTGGGTGGCCCATGCCCCACATTGACTCCCATCCTGGCTAACCCATCTAAATCCTCTGACCAATTGCATTGCTTAATGAAGAGCATTATGAGTAAAAGGGGACTCTTGAGACATTCCAAAGAGGAGGGATCTTGAGATATTCTGAAACTGAGAAGCAGTCTCCACTGTCTATAAAAAATAAAATTGAGTCTGCAGCCCAAACTGGAGAGATTGTGCTTGCAGCAAGTTCTTTTATATAACAGTTTACTATCAAATGTAGATTTGTTCAGATTGAATGCATGGTCTGCATAGGATCTGGTCATAGATGGTGTATTGTATGTCAAAATTGATAGGTTTAAGGCTTGGCCATTACAAACTTGAAGGAATGGTTTACTGTAAGACAGGATCTGTGGGCACATTTGAGCAGCGTGTTTATTAGTTTACGCCTAAGATAATGGTAAGAAAGATACAAGCACTAGCCACTGATGTCATATTAAAACAATTCTGCAATCATGTCTCTCACCTGAAGCCTGCACTCCGAGAGTAGTCTTCAGCGCAGTGATCAGGGGGAACTTTCCTTGGTTACAGAATGTGCCTGTGAAGTCGTCCAGATCAATGGCCCACACCATGGCACCGGCCAGGTTGTTCTTCATCAGCCACTGAGCCTATAAATAGTGGATGGAATATAGTCTTATCTTATTACTGCCATAGATAAATAACAAATGTTGAGACTAAACAGAGAAGGCAGGATAGGTGGTGGCATAGCCATCCTCTTTAAAGATACCATCAAAGCCTCCCTTATAGACAATGTTCAAACAGACTTGGTAGAGATTTGTGTTTTTAAAATTGAAATGTCGCCAAAGGACTGCTGGAGGGGTGTCCTAATATACTGCCATCCAGAACCCCAAAAAAATAATTTAGTCGGCTGCTCACACCATTCATTACTCTCCATGTTGCTGCATCCCAACATTTTCTTTTACTGGATGATTTTAATTTCTATAGAGATGATTCCATTTATCTTGAGGTAGTTCAACTTACCTCTGATGTAACTTCATTAGGCCTCCAACAGAAAGTGATAGGTTCCACCCATCAAGCGGGCCACAACAGATTTAATCTTTGCAAATTCACCCGCGTTGTCTTGTGATGCCCCTCTTCCTATTCTCTGGACAATCACTCTTTAACTTGTTTTCAGATTACTAAAACCAAGGTGCCTGAGAGTTCACAGAAGGCTTCGAAGACAGGGTACTTGTGCCTTTTCTAATGTATTTAAAGTGACCTAATTCAGCTGACTCCGATGTCGACAAAGTTCCAACAGGTTACCTCTAAGCTGCTAATGAAGCTTTTAACAAGATAGCCCTTATAAAACCTTGCTCTAATTCCAACCATGTAATGCACGCACCCTGGTGCACCCTGGATTTGAATATTGAAAAGGCTGTTTAAAAAGCTTGCGAGACAATGGCGCCATTTCAATAACCTCATTGATAAAGAGGCATATAAAATAGCCTTAACGAAATATCACCGCAACATAATAAAGCCTACAAAGCACACATTTCTCTCCAAACCAATCAGACTGGGAACTCCTCTAAGGAGCTCTTTAAAGTGCTTAACCCTTTCCTTAACTGTCAAGCCTGCTCTCTAGAGATTGTACAATCACAAGCTCTTTGTGTTTACCTTGCGAATCACTACAAAGAAAAAAATCGATATCATTTATCAGACTTTTCGCAAAATAACTCAGCAAGACAGCCAGCAGTTTATTCCTTATCACTCTCAACCAATGGTTTTACCTTGGGCAAATTTAAACCACTCTTGCCTGACTCTCTTTAGAAGGTACTGGCAATGGCTAAATCAGGATCTGTCTTAGACATCTCTCCACCTTGTATCACAGTGTCCTTGTCCTTTCAGCTTGCACTGGCCATCTGCTCACTATTTATTCTATCCATTGCCACTGGGAAATTCCCCCTATGTTTGGAAAGCAGCATTGGTTTTAGAAAGGTAATTGTATAAATGGTCAATCTTCAACTAGTACCTTGAGAGTAACACTCTTCACGTTATCGTATCCAAGCCACTCGTTACCCTGGTATGCATAGGGAACCTCCTCAGCAGACGACCAGTTCTCAGTAGCTCCATTCTTCAGGAAGGTGCAGATCTGTAGGGGTTTAAGTTTGAATAAAGTTTGCTTTAAAGTAAATATCACCAGTAGATGAAGAATTGCTGCTCAATTTGAAACACAAGTGCACTTTAATGGAACACAGCGTCCTGCAACCACATCGCTCTCTGTCATATATCCACACTCCAAGATGGCTGTATCAAGTCTCATAATTCAAATCCCAGGCAGCGGACTGATAGAACTGTACACTTTTATAACATCCCAATTCACCCCACCATGCTGTGCTCAATATTCTATTATTCTATGTCAGTGTCTAAATAAAGTCGTTTTTTTTTTTTTACTGGGGGATATTTATATGTCGTATACCTAAACCTGGTGGGTAGCGCAGTGCTATTACCTAGATCAGATCAATTAAGTGTCACCATACGCAGCTTACAGAAGCAAAGGTGGGGGTTTACAGAAGGATTTGATAAGGTTACCGAGGTTTAGAATCTCAATGAGTAAAGTGAAGTAAAGTTTTACTGTTGACATATGACAATCATATGAGTGTTAACAAAAGCTGGACTGCATGTACTGTTTTTATTTTAGAATTAATTGTTTGAACAAGACCTTTGAATCAGAGAATTTGTGAGGTTACATGTTTCTATCGACCTGTTGATTTATGTTGGTAAGGTAATGTACTATTTACTTATTGGTTAAAGTAGCAATGTTAGACATTTGAATTGTGATAGGAGCGTGGTGTGTAAATATGTCAGTTTGCATTAAAATCATATTTGTTGAACACGATGTTGTAGTTGCTCAGCATATTTTAACCCACTAAAAAAATCTGTCACAACTGGGTGATTCTATATAAGGGTACTCTGACTCACATACCTCATAGTAGGCCCAGAACCCAGCCTGTCTGGTGTAAGGCCCGGCAGGTCCAGCTCCAGAGGTTGGGGCTCCAATTCCATTGTTGGATGGGTTGCTCAGAACGAAGGTGTGTCCATAGGTCGGGACTCCAACAATAAGTTTTGACGCTGGGGCACCATTGCTCAACCAGTAATTCATGACGTAATCCTACAAAGAGAATGCTTGTGTTCAGGTCAGAAACTCTGTGATGTGATATGTCAGTCAGTTCATGCATTCTGTATGATTTACTGTTACTGGGAATTCAACTGTCAAAACATAGACGTGTAGCTATACTTACAATATTCAAGTAGGCATTTGCTCCAGTGGCTGCAGGGTTGGTGTACAGGGGACTATTTTCTCCAGTGTATCCTTCCCAGGATCCATGCAAATCATAGGTCATCACATGGATATAGTCAAGAGCCCTGCCAGAAAAATGCATGTTGCCATTTTAAGCAATTGAAATCTTTTGAATTATTAAAAGAAGTGTTTTTGCAGACACAGGGTGTTTAAATGCCAGATATTTTGCTCAAACAAACTCTATTTTTCGTTGTCTATTTTGTGAGCATTTTAGCAAATTTGCTTTAAATACAATATCTCTGTGAACCAAGGCCAAACAAGAGGTTTAAATATGGTGTATCTTTGCCATTAGTGTGGCATTGTAAGAAATAAACTTGCCATCGAAAGACAAGACATGAAATGTATTTTCCATGGATACTCCCTATATGCTACAAATGTACTTTTTTTTAAAGTAACAATCCCTTTTTACATTTAACATTTCAATCTACATTTTTCTCTACAACTAAGCTTAGCAGAGTACGTTATCATTGTTAATGGATTCCTTTGTACATATATGGAACTTTAACATGTTTGTATATAACTCTGCCAATGATGCCACTGGTAGTGCTAATATCAATCCACAAGGGGAGGTGGAAATGTGTCTTAAGTCATGTATCTGGACATCTATGGCTTGCAAATTGTAAACATACTGTCATTCTAAATGTGTTTTTAATGAATGTCTTTGTTATAGAGTTTGTTACAACTTTTTGTTGTTGTTTTGTTATAGTTTCCCTATTTGGTTTGATATCGCATTCATTATTATCTTGACAAAGATTGCATAGTAAGTAAAACATGTTTCACATGTCGTTCTTCAAGCTATACAAGTGAATGATAGGGTAGCTAAAGGCAGAGTTTTAGACCGCACCCATGTTACCTCAGATATTACTTATAGTTTCCTTATGGAATCGTATTATAGCCTTATAGCCTGTGGCAGTTAGGGCTATATGTTTATTAAACATTTCACCCACTAACAGTAGAATGCTCTAAATTTAAACGGGAGAAACATGAAGTCCAACATTGGAATGTTGGAGCTACGAGCTTATACCAGCCACTGTAAGCCCGCAGCTACGTCCTTGTCTTCAGCAGAGCTCTCAACATACAAATGAATAGAATTTGCATATATAAGTAATGGTGTTTGTTATAGCTTCAATAGCAAATTAGAACATTGTAATGTTGAGTCCTTCATTCAAGACAATGAAGCTGCAGCAGCCTATATGAACTGGTATAGGTCCGCTGCTCTCAACATTTCAATGTCCTAATATACAGCATCTGCCTTTATTTTTCCCCCGCTTCTCGAAAATATAATATTTAGGCAGAGGATCGTGAAAGGCAGAAGCTGTGCAGGAGGACACACGCAGCCTTCACTCTTCCCTCCTCCTGTAGCTCAGTGTTACTAGGGCTTCAGAAGGAGGGAAAGGTGAATGCTGCTCAGCCCCTGGCTCTCCCTGGCTTGGCTGAACTACAAAAAGCAGTTCAGCCAAGCCAGGGGGAACCAGGGGCTGTCTTCAGCCCCTTTCACAGCTCTTGCTGTGTATTTTCAATAGCTGACAGCTGTGGCCCTGCATGTGCTTTTAGATGTAGAACATTCACTGCAAGAGCTGTGAAACGAAGGTTTCTTAACCCAAGGGGCAGAATGTTTTTCAACTAGAACATTCTGCCCTCATTGAGCGGAATGTTCTAATAGCTTCATAGCCCGCTGTAGTTCGGCTGCACTGGCCATTAAAGGCCCACTCCCTTGTGAAAGGCCCGAGCCGAAGCTGGAGCAGGACTCTAATAGCCGGCTTAGCCTGCTACTGCAGGCTGTAAAGCTGTAATAGAAGCGATCACAAGCTACATTACTTATATATGCAAAATCTATTCTCTGGCAAACCACTGCCATATGCCAGTGCCTGCAGCAGTTTTGGAACCAAGCTTTGACTAGTTTACTTGTACTTACGCCGAGAGCTGAGGGATCTGGTACCCAGCCTGGATGTTGGAGATACCTCCAGCCACTGCTGCAGTCACCATGAGGCGGGGCCTGTTGGTCTGAGTGGCCTCTTGCTGGAAGGCTGCAAGCATTTCCTGCAAAAAATTAACAGAAGAAACCATATGTTAACAAGTAAAGCAAGGCCAAATTGAAAAAGGGTGGCCTATAATTATTTATTATTTTAAAATGTCTGTCGAATCCAGTTAGTGTTAGTGTAGTTCTTACATTAATCCATCCTTTGAAACCATTATGCCTCATAGAAGATTTTCTTGTCTTCAAGGAGGGGGAAGCCAGTTGTAGTTACATGTAGGATCAAGAAACCCAAATTCCAGTCCCAATTTGCCACCATTAATGCATCATTTTATGCTGGCATATCACTTCCCTTTCAGTCTCTCACTTGCCTCATCTACAGAAATGTAGACCACTAGCCAGCATTTGTAAACCCTGTATGAAACATACACAAGATAACTGCAATGTCTTTTGGCACCTTATACCTCTAATTTCTAGTTTTCACACTCTTGCATTTTTTTGTCTGGAAATGTAGTTGAATCTGTTGATATTGCCCTTGAGTTATTAGTAATTGTATAGCCAATTTCTATCATAGACATGATGATTTGGTACTCTGGGTTTTTGAGCAGGTTGAAGATTAGTTTGCTGATGTTTTTATCCGGGTACCTGTGATCATTTTATTTGTATCTGGTGCGTTGTGTAGTGTAAGTGAATAGGAAAGTAACATTCGGTACTTTCAACCAGTGGTAGCAAGCTGCTGTAAGTCAGCTGCATTATTTTTCAGAATCCTAGGTTGCCATTTAGAACTTTTATAATGATGTCCCAAGAGTTACTGTAGGGCATCTAACATGATAAATGGATATTGAATAGCTTCTAGTCAATGTTGCCTCTTTGTTCCCAGCCCAATCAGAGATCTGCTTTGCCACACATCCACTGCCACACCTGCCTTTTCCAACACCATACACTGTAAAACGACAAATTATTGTCTAATGAGAGGATCTCAGTGGCTAAGCTGAATTTTATTAGGTGTGCACCAGTGAATGCTCTCTTGGTAATGTCTTTTGAAATATGTTCTAATCCTTTAATGCTAGATAGACTAATTCTCGTCGAATTTGATTCCTTTCAGTCCTTTTAAAAAAAAAAAAAAAACAGTTTTGTGCTTTTACTACTAACAGTCATCTTTGATTATGAATCTTCTGCTTGTGATGCCCTTTGACTTCCAAGTTAAAGTGCCATTTTTGTAATAGTTGCAAGTAAAAAATGTAATTTCCATGTATTTTATTGCAATAACTTGCTAGTATCCCCAAACACTTACAATTTTTTTAATGTATTTTTTTTTTATTTTCTGGCATCTAGGTGCTCAATATTGTGTGCTTGTCTCTACATTGTATCACTGGTAACCCACTTCTCTGTTGCCATGCAACAATAATTTAGCCAGATTGTTTGATGCCATGGTGTTTTTCCTTCAATTTGTTGACAAGACTTAGTTCATCAATCAATCTCTACAATTGCCTGATATGTCAGCCAGTACGGGTAATTTTTAAAGCAGGAATGCAGTTACTTTTTGTTAGACTCTAACTGCACGAATAATGGAGTGCTAAGGTATTAAATTACCTAGAAAACAACCTGGGCACTGTACCTTTGATGTACATATTATATGCTCCTCTTGTCACATAGTACCTCCCCTCCACCATTTACACTCCATGTTACCTGGACCAGTGTGGTAAAGAGTTGCTTGTCCTGAGGGGGACTTCCTCTAGACCCAGGGTACTCCCAGTCAAAGTCCAGCCCATCAAACTCATACTGTCGCAGAAACTTGATGACCGAAGTAATGAAGGTCTGACGGTTCTGTGGGGTGGAGACCATGGCAGTGAATCTGAAGAAGAAGAAGACCATAGGGATAGAAGCGTCAACAGCTGAGGGATAGTTGTGCACAAAGCCTTAGAGTTCAACTCCATTTAAAATACTCACGGGGCTGTGCCAAAGTTCCAGCCACCGATTGCCAGCAGAGTTTTCAGATTGCCGTTCCTAGAAAAGAGAGCAGCCAATCAAGACTATGTTTCCTTGCAAAGTGTTCAATCCATCCAGCACGTGGTGATACTGGATGTCATTAAATCCATTTCTTCCCATATTTCGTAAACATTCGTCATCTGGCAATATTTACCACTTGTAATAAAGTGTGATCTCATATCCCACCCACTTCATTAGCTGTGATATAGTGGCTTGTTTTTCTTGGATATTCGATGCACACACCTTGATCATAGATTCAGGTTTTTATTACACTTTGTACATGTTTTATACTGTGTGTGGCACTGAATGTCAGTGTTGAGTGTTTTTTTTGTCACTAGGACCTTTCCAAGCCAGTGCATGACTTTTAAGAGGCTTTACTATTGTACGTTACAGCTTTCACTGAAAAGTAAGAATAAAAGCCAGTGCTTTTGCGAGAGAGCAGTAAGACATTAATAGATGTTTACCACACTTTAAACACTACTCCTAAAAGAATAGGATTTGAAATTATATAAGTAGTTTAGTGGAGTTTAAGCTATGTGAGGGTGGTTATTGTGCATATTGCAGTGGTAGTTGGTGGGAGAGGTGATAGTTTATATAGGAGTAAACAGTTTGCAATTTAGTCAACCCTTTACTTCTAGGTTGACTAGAGTTGAGCATAGAATGATCATGGTTTGTGTTGAACAGGATCCGGGGAGGAGGGTGGGTTGTTGGGGAATGTATTAGATTATTAGATGGGGACACACTGAGCTCTATCTTTACTAGGTTTCATGTATCTGCACTGGCTTTCATCCTAGCCCCTTCCCTGAACCTGCTAACAAGGGGGTTTCTATTAGGGGTTAGACAGTGTGGATCATGTAATTGCTGCTATATGATGTGTGAATAAAAACCCATAAAAAATTTGTTTAAAAAAATGGTTGGTGTTGAACATGTGCAGGTTTAGCAAGAAAAGTTGAAGAGGATCTCTGACACTGGTCTTCAGCTCTGGACAGTGGTGAGGAATTCTCAAGAAAGTAAGTTCTCCACTTTATTTTAAGAAGGGGCTCTGCATGTACCACACAACACACCAATGCATTCACTTAGTAGCATCTGATAGGTATTGGGAGGCATATTATTTTCAAGCCAGCACATGAAATTGTTTGGTTATTGTGCTGCTGTCATTTGAATTTGGCCGTGCTTGATTTATTTGTTGTGAGGCATGCCTCCATGTGCTCTGTACGAATTACTGAAAGGTAATTCTATGCACTAAAAACAGGACTCACTGGTTCTTCAGGTTCTGGAAGGAGTTGTAGAGAGTCACGTCATTCCACTCAATGGTTGTGATCTGGTTGTTGGACATTCCAGCGAAGGCGTAGATCAGGTGAGTACACAGGCATGGGTCAATGTTGTCAGGCTTAAACTTCCCCAGGCCAGGCCTGTACTGTGCCCAGTTGGTGAAGTAGCATGTCAGCTCATAGGCAGAGCCTGCAGCGGGAATAAAAAAATATATAACTTTAAAACCATGAGTTATGAAGGCAGGCATTTGAAGCGTATCCATTTTTTATAATTTTGCTTAATGGGGTGGTGATTGTGAACATTTCACAATTTTTCTTTTTTTATTGAGTTTTAAGTAGTTTTTGGCTTGTTGCTGCAGTATAGAACCGACCACCACTTGTAGCACCGGTAAATAATTCTTGCTATTAGATGCTCTATCAAGATAAATCCCATCACAAAAGTGGTTTCTTTGAGAAATAAATCAGCCTAATCGAGCCAGCTTTCTGTGCTTTGCACTCGCTGTCAGTCGCTTCATGTGGCCCTGATAACATTCTTAATACAAAATGTGATCTTTTAAGAGAAGTGTTAATTTTTGCATGCTTTTGAAACTACAAAGCAATGGAAAACTGCATAGCAAAATGCCTCTAGGCACTTCCAAAGCCAGTTCAAGTTCAGACCTCATCTCAACAAAATAGTTTGAGTAAAGTGTAAACCTTCTCAGTAATCTTGTGGCAATAGTTCATATGAGTGATTGTTCTGGGCAATAAATTGGCCTTGGTGTATATTTTAAATAAAATGTCTAACATATGCTACTTTTCATTTTCTGAAAAGCAGTTTGTTGATCATAGGGAGCCTATACTCTGTTGGCCCCTCAAACATATATTTGTGACCTAACCTTTTATTTCTGAGACATATGTTAGCTTCCCAAAACCTTTCTAGATTGAGATTTGATTCTCATGAAGAAGGACGAACTGTTTACTTAGACTGCATTAAATAAGCTAAATTGACCAGTCTAACTTTTTTTTTTCTTTAGTCACCATACAAAGTGATAGGGAAATTGTATATTCTGTAATCACAGATTGCAGTGGAACTTTTTACAAAAGTATCTGACATGCCAGGGTCGTATTATCTGAAAGTTGTGTCAATGCTTATACAGCTTATATATTGTTTTATTTGGGTGAATACATTCTACCGTAATCTTAATGTAGGTCAGGCCTTTCCAAGAGAAATGGGCACAATTTTTAAATAAAACTTACCCAGCTGAGCATTAAGCAGTAGCGCAAAACCTACAAAAAAGAAACACAGATTTTAAAGTCAATACATTTAAACAAGTAGACTTTTTAAGAAAGGTGTAGTTGTAGATGCTCCTTGGTATCAAATCTCTTTCAGATAAAATGATGCCAAAAGATACTCTTAGACAGTATTACAGCAGTGCTAAGCTGGTTTTCAAATTATTGAAATTCTAGCTGTGGACCGGAATGCTTCAGAGCGGAGAAGATATGTAATGAAATAAGACAAAGCATTGCGTTCAGAGATGCCATCACACATTCCATCACACTACTCTTGTCTTGATATTGCTCGTTTTCGGAAATCATATCGCAATGACTAATGACGACTACACGTGAAAATATCTTGATTTTCTTATCTTTAGCAATGATATACAGGATGAGTTAGTGTGGACAATTTAAGTAATTAACAACGTATTGTTGAGGAGAAAACATTATGCTCAGACCTTGGAGAGTGCAACTTTTGCTGACAAGCCTTGCTCTTGTGAACAATAAAAAGTAACTCTACAATGTTGTGGCTTGTTTCTGTTGCTACCAGGTGTTAGTAGACTAAATTACTGATCTTGTTCTTTACCCTATGCATTTCACGACATAGTAATCAGATATTATTGTTTTGCTGAGACCACAGGTACTGCAAACAACTCAACCAGATGTACAGTTGGTCTCTACTAAACCACAGGAACAGCAGGAGACTGTCGGTGCACCCAGGCTCCATCGATTAGAATATCTGCAGATCACATGTGAACTCTGTTGTTCACAACAGTTGGGGTTAACCCATATCCAAGAAAAGCTAGAGAACACTCAGTGAGAAAACCGTGAACGACCACACTGCCACCATAACTATATCATACTGCCACCAACAGCTAAATTTTTCAGCACGCAGATGTCCCGTTCCCAGGCCCTCAATTACCAATAAAAAAGATACTGCTAATCCACAAGCACACAATCATGAGGTCAGTTGGAGACCTAAAGGGTGCTTTATTCTAAATAGAGGAAATGCTGCAAACCACCCACCTATCCACAAGGTGTGGTGAAGGACATGAAATCTCCATTCCAAAGAAATGAGCAGCAAGCTGGAAACCACTGTCTAGTGTTCTAGAAATTATATTAAATTCTGAGAATGAGTTTGCGGAAGCCTGGACTTACCCGTAAGGAAGAGTAGCTTTGCCATCTTTGCCTCTGTACTGATCCTAAGCTGGTTGTTTCCTGCTTATATACTTCCTGCCTCCACTGTTATCTTCTAATTTTGTGATTACTTGTTGGATTAATAGGCTGCTATCTTACTTTTAGTGTAATTAGTACCTTTAAATAACTCCTGAAATAATGGTATCAGTTTCCTGTCATATGGCCAATTTGGCAAGCAATTTTAGTCCTTTTTGGCAGTTGTTGGATCACGCTAAGGGCGTCCTTCAATCCCAGAGGTGTGCAATGTCTTTACTTTACAAACCAAGGACTGGATGCTGATTATTTTGTGGTGCCTACTGATCAAAGCATTGTTTATTCTGCCTCATATGCTGTATCATGTGATGGCATTGATAACCTCAACAGAAGGTTCCATTTCTGGTTCCATAGGTAAACATCTCCTTGACGTATCGTCACTCTAACTGATAACAGAAATAATTTGTACAATTAAACAAGTTTAACAGACACAAGGACCTAGCGAAGGTCATTAACCTGTTGTGCTTTTTAGGAGAATGTTCTATATCTTCTGCATTTTTTACTTTGAATAGAAAGAGGTTTTCTCTGAATTATTCATAACTATTCAATCTAAAAGGGAAACATGCAACTAAGGTACCAGACTGACAAAGCACAGTGAAGGGCAAACTACATTGAGGCTCAAAGTATGTCCACATCTTTGTAATTCTCACTCCTCTGAAAACTTAACAAATTCCATGATATACAAGAAAGCTTAGAACATAGCTGCCATGTAATGGTGCCACCAACCAACCTGTCTAGACTGTCTTTTCTTCAGTCCTATTTATTACCAGGCTCTCAACATAGGCTGACCTGGCAATGTATCAATGTTCATTCCACCTATTTCTCAGAACCACAACAATAAGTGAAACAGGTCCTGCTTTTAAGGCTCTCCTTTAAATTTCTGATCCTCATGCTAAAGCAAACTTCATACAGGTGATCTACATCCTAAATATACAACAATGATAGCTTACTCTCTGTCTAACTCATCACCTTGTTTAGAAGACAACATTAGAATATCATCTTTGATCAGCCTGTCTACATAAGCCATCACTGGTTGGTTTAATTATTTATCTGTGTTAAACCATATGCTCAAACATAATGCTCGTTTATAAGTTTACTGAAGTTGTAATTGATGGATTAAAAATAAAATGTCTAGTATAGTAAAGTTTTAACTAGCTTATTTCTTGTAAAATTTCTTCCAAATAGTAGCTGGCTTTTGACAAGACTGTAACTCTACCAAAATGGGCCCTGAACAATGGTTGGTGCTAACCTCCATCTTCATGCCCATCTAAAGCACACTACTTTTCATGTCCGGTAATCTGCTCCACACAACTTTTATGATGACCCTGGCCAAACTGGGGTGAAGATAGAATACATTGTTTTTGTGTGACTGGTGACTTGAAATTCTTCTGCTACCTGGTTATATGATCTGTTCAAATGTTTCCACATCTGGTACACTTCTGAACATCATGCACAGTGGGCTATGATCTACTTTTGAACGAAGTCCTTGTTTCTTGATCAGACCATGAAAAAACTTAGTTTGTTATTGGCATTGCACAAAAGGGTGAATAACAGACGAAGTAGCTCCTGCTGAGAACACTTAGAGAAAATCATATTCTTCGTATTGATGAAGCAAGACATTTGCTGATGAGTGCTGCGTATGTTCTGGTGAGATCCAGATATCCCACAGTCCACTCGTGATTATAAGTTTATTTCATGAAGACCAAAATTACAAGACTCTCACAAGTGGTTTTGAGCGTTCTGTGGATGATATTGAAAACTTCACTGACCCTTGGGAATTATAACAACTTGTATTCAGTCTGATGTCATGGCAAATATATTATAGTAGGAGATTCTGAGTTCTTGGTGCAGTTGGGAAACATCGTTTGCTTGCTCTGTAAGTCATTATCATCACCACAGGCATGCATAGCCATCTGATACAATTTGACATATGGAAGTAAATGAAGAAAAAGCACAGTGCCTAGAACAACAGTGTTTAAAATCAACAGGAAAGCATCTTCAACTAGTTTACTTCCAACTAGAGAAAACTGGTAATAATTGTGTATTTTTACACTATGCCAAGTAATTTTGTAGTAATGAGGTCCACGCAGGAAGGATGTAGTTTATGAAGTTTTATTGAAGATAGTTACAAGTAGATATGTTCTTGTGGAATGTCTGACAAAATATCGAGATTCACAATATCGACGTACAAAAATATCGGAGCAAAAATATCGAAATCAAAAATATCGGGTTCCTATACTTAACTAGATATATACACAAATATCGATTTTTTAATATCGATATACAAAAACATCGTTTACTTTTATATCGACTACATTAACATCGGAAAACAAAAATATCGCTATCTACAAAAAATAATGACATTAACTATAATATCGACATCAAAAATATCGTGCACTTCAATATCGGATTATCAGCTATATCGACTTTTTATATGCATCTGTTTGCATAATTAATTAACGTTTTATATGTTTTCACATCTAAATAAACACACAATACTTAAATTAATACTATAGACACACTATTAATTTGTCAAAAATATCCTATTGGTATAATTATATCACCTACACATATAAAAATATTCTATAGTACTTTGTATAATTTTATAATTTGTTTTTGTTTTTCACTTCTATTACAAAGTAATCACAACTGAAATTCAAATATACTAACTAACCAATCACAAACCTAATTTTTTAAATGAACCAATAGCAAAATAATTACTACTGACACTCCCCTATATAAACAATTAAAATCTAAGCACAAACTACTTGCCAAAAGTCACTGAAGGAGATTCATCTCTATCCGAATTGCTGCACAACAACTAGAAGAACCAGACTATCAACCTACTATCACATCTTCTAAGTAAGTAAATAAAATAGAAAATGCATTATTTGCTAATACTACTTACTTACCTGCTAAATACCCAGTGCCCCTTTGCTATTCATACTACTTAACATGCTAAATATTTATATGAAACTATTTTTTTTAGATACAACGAGTACTGAATATTCTACTCAAAATAACTGTGAACAAACCCTAGGAATACAGATTCTAATAACTATGTAAGTAATTTCACATTGATTCATTATGTGCACATAAATCTAAACACACAGAAATAATGACTTTTGCCCCACATATTTCTTTTTTTCTGTAGATTCTACTACTGAAAACTGCACTACTAATGAACTAAGGACATCAGTACTATTTCTCCAATACATTTTACTACGTAAGTATTATGCAACTGAAATAAATGTGGAAAAACAATACAAACATTTAGAACTGTTCTAAATATGTTCTATTATATATTGTTTATTTACAGAGCAAACACAACGAATAGATATACAGACATAATACAGAACTCCACATTCTGAATAATACAGATAATAATCACAAAGTAAGTATATTAAAGAACATAATTACCAGATAATCTATTAAAAAACATACCAACATGGTGATTATTCTAATACATATGTTCCTTTTTTATTTAAGGTAACACTACAAACTACTCTCCAGAAGCTGAAGAAACAACTATACTGGCAAAGACCAACCTAAAAAAATATGTAAGTATCTTCACAATGTGAATCATGAAGATACACGTTTGTAGTAGAAATGAGCTCTAACATTGCAAATGTACCGAAACATTAATTAATAATATACTACTTTCATGTTTTGTTTTTCATAACAGCTACAACAACATCACAAATAAATATCCCCAACTAAAGAAGCAAGCAGCTCCTAATTTTGCTGTAAATTCAAAAACACGTAAGTATAAACATTCCTACTTATCACTGACATAGATTATTTATCACATTTAATTTGACATTAACTATTATATATACATTTTATAGATATACAAAGTACAAAATGACCGAAGGAGCCGAATTTGTGACCAGCCAGAAAGGAAAACTATTACTATGCTACATGGGTTACACTTATACACAAGAAAAGCAATATGGCATGCAAGTTAATTGGAAATGTTGTAAATATTATTCTAACAAGTGCTATGGCAGAGCAACAACTAAAGAAGCTACAGTACTGTATACTAGGGAACACAATCATCCACCTAATGTTACTGAAATAGAAGTTAGAACAGCTTTGGAAAATATAAAAGAAGCTAGTACTGGTTCCCAAAAGCAAACAAATGTCATTTTAAAAGAAGCCATTCCTAAAATCCCAAAAACTGCCACAACTCAAATGCCAAATATCCTCTCCTTAAAAAGAACTATAGCACGAACTAAAAAAGCTACTACTTCTACAACACCATCTCCCAGAACATATCAGGATATAAATTTAACTGCTAACCAAATAATAACTTTAAATAAACAACCATTTATAGTTTACGACAACGAAAACAATGACAAAAGGCTTATAATTTTTGGTACCAGTATGAATTTAGTTAAACTGCAGCAAAGCCAATATTGGATGATGGATGGAACATTTAACATCTGTCCCAAACCATTTTTCCAATTATACACAATACATGGCCTCTACCACAACTGCAACATACCTTTGCTATATGCACTATTACCAAACAAAAATAATTCCACATATATGGAATTAATAAATATAATTAAACAAAAAACTAATGATTTTTCTCCTGAAAGTATCATTCTTGATTTTGAGCAAGCAATGCTCTCAACTATCATAAAAATCCACCCCCATACCTGCATTCAAGGCTGCTATTATCATTTAAACCAGTGTTTATGGAGACACCTTCAAAAAACTACCCTAAGGTGTCGATTCCGATCCGGTAAAATGCGCTCCGAATGGTCGTACGGAGAGTTTTTTCCCCGTACGAATCGTATCCGTAGACGTCCCGTACGTACGATGAAGTACGATCCGTACTAGGTGCCGAACTCCGTACGAGTCGTACAGGACTCCGTACGACTCAAATCTCCGGACGAATCTCACTCGGAACCCGCAGTACGCGACATCGCGGCATGTTTTTACGACCCAGCAAGTACGATCCGTGTCGGGTACGCGCCGTACGACCCTTTTCCTACGGGAGCCGAAAACAGTCGTAAACGCAGAGTTCGCGCCGAAACAGGTACGGAAGGCCCCCCCCCGGGTACGGCACGTACCACCCATGATCGCAGGGGTACGCGCCGTACCCCTGTGGTCATGCGGGGTACGCGCCGTACACCCAGCGTACATGGGGTACGCACCGTACCCCATGTACAGTGGGCGTACGGCACGTACCCCATGTACGCTGGGTGTACGGCACGTACCCCGCATGACCAGAGGGGTACGCCGCGTACCCCTGCGATCATGGGGGGTACGCGCCGTACGGTGTGTAGGTGAGCGCGCGATTTTCCGTACGAATCGACGTGAACCGTACGAATCGCGTACGGGTCGGCCGATCGGGATCGGAATCGTCCGGTCGTACGGCGTCTGTACGAGTCGTACGGAAACGGCTCCGGATACGATTCATACGCCGGATTATTTTACCGGATCGGAATCGACCCCAAAGTGTCGAATATGCTACAAACTCATCTTTTGCTTTCCAAATTAAAAAACTCATTGCACTTGCTTATGTACCTGAAACAGACGTAGCTGAACACTACAACATTCTTATAGACAGCCCCTTCTACAAACAAAATGAAGCTAAATTAAGTCCATTTCTCGACTACTTTGAAGACACCTGGGTAGGCAGACTCCACAGATCTGGCCACAGACGAAATCCCAAATTCCTCATACCCTGGTGGAACGTTTACAGAAGTACCCTTAACGGAGATTCAAAAACTAACAATGCAGTGGAAGGTTGGCACAATGCATTTGTACAATCAACTGGCAGAACCAAACCTACTCTAGAACATTTCATTAAATGCCTACAGAAAGAACAGAGCTACCAGGAATTTAGAATGGACCAATCTGTAACTGAACTTGTCCCTAAAACATCAAAGCAAAATAAACAAATGCACAAGTACCTGGAAGAACAAGTTAAACTTTACCCTAGTACAAAAGGCATAGAATACCTAAATATCATTGCCAAAACACTACTCTAATTAATTCCCAAAATGTTATAAAACACTAAAAGTATCACCTAAGTATGGAAAAATATGTAACGTGAGCTTCTAAAGTATTTAATGTATGCAATATATAGAGATATTATTATAATATATGCACACATTAAAACTAAATAACAAGTAAAAAACTATTCCATAATAAAAATAACATTACCCACCCACACAAAATAAGAAAGCAAGGATTTACCAATCATGTTGTCAATCCAATAACCTCCTTGTCCACCAAAGTAATCCAGGTAGTGCCAAATTAACCCCAAAAAAATGTAAAAATACAACTGTTCCAAAATTAAGACATCCACGTTATCCAGAGCCATTGAATAAGCATAAAAAACCCGAAAAATTTGAAAAATAGAAAGAATCGCTCCAGCAAAACCGAAAAATGTAAAGAAGTGTTTGTAAAGCAGTGTTGAATGAAACAAACAAACACTTCCTTTAAAAAAAAACGGAACTTCCGATGTAGCGTACACCTATGACAAAAACATAGAAAACAGACATTCCCACCCACATTAATTAGCTAGTAATTAGGTACAAACATATTAAAATAGATGATTTCACTTGTAGATATACCGTAAAAGACTAAAATTCACTCTATATATAATGAGTTAACTAACTAACACTACGTGTATATACCATAAGTAATTATCTGTTTTCGAAATCTAAAACATACCTCCCTCACATTCAACAACACAAAATATAAGGTCACTAATCTCAAAACATCATTAAAATACACATAAAACATATAAAATAAACCTTACCTGAAGCGACGTGAAGTGTCTCCCAACCGCGATCAGCCCTTCTTCCAAATAACCCAAAACGACCTAACCCGGTTACAAAATAAAGCACCCAAATGCAATAAAATAGTCCCAAGTATAAAATATAATATATATACTTCACTAAATATGCAAAAATGAACATTAAGTTTCTATTATTGTAAAGAAATATTTACTTTAATCCTACAATGATTTGATTAACAAATATGTAAATGAATGTAATAAATACATATTATGAAAAGAATAATATTTATATTAACAATGTATAGAAATATAACTACATTGTCAAAAATTATAATAATAGAAAAATGTGTTAAAAATATGTGACTCACATAATAAATATTTTATGTATTGAAATAAAGTGTAAAAAATACTTTTGTTATTTCTACATTTCTTTATGAAATTACAATATGTAAAAGAGATAATAAATAATATTCATTTTTGTACAAAAAGTATGAAAATAATAATGCTTCTGTATAGTTGCTTATCATTGTGTTTATAAAATATGTTTATAAAACCAAATGTAATAAAAAGAATTTTGTAATGAAATAACATTTGATTTGTGAAACATAAATAAAAATAATGTTTCTACAATCATGTTGTACTATTTGTATCATTATCTTACTATAATGTAACAATCTTATCAGAAATTTTGCACTGTATATTAAATGTGAGTATATGTTGGTGTCTAATAATTTAATTATTACTATACCAAATCCAGCGTACATTAAATTAAAACTGACCCTGAACCCAAAAAATACCCCTTTACCCAAAAACAGAAAACTGACCCTGAACCCTAAAAATACGCCTTTACCCAAAAACCCAAAACTGACCCTGAACCCTAAAAATACCCCTTTACCCAAAAACCCAAAACTGACCCTGAACCCTAAAAATACCCCTTAACCCAAAAACTGAAAACTGACCCTGAACCCAAAAAATACCCCTTTACCCAAAAACTGAAAACTGACCCTGACCCCTAAAAATACCCCTTTACCCAAAAACCCAAAACTGACCCTGAACCCTAAAAATACCCCTTAACCCAAAAACTGAAAACTGATCCTGAACCCAAAAAATACCCCTTTACCCAAAAACTGAAAACTGACCCTGAACCCAAAAAATACCCCTTTACCCAAAAACTAAAAACTGACCCTGAACCCGAAAAATACCCCTTTACCCAAAAACTGAAAACTGACCCTGAACCCTAAAAATACCCCTTTACCCAAAAACTGAAAACTGACCCTGAACCCAAGAAATACCCCTTTACCCAAAAACTGAAAACTGACCCTGAACCCTAAAAATACCCCTTTACCCAAAAACTGAAAACTGACCCTGAACCCAAAAAATACCCCTTTACCCAAAAACTGAAAACTGACCCTGAACCCAAAAAATACCCCTTTACCCAAAAACTGAAAACTGACCCTGAACCCTAAAAATACCCCTTTACCCAAAAACTGAAAACTGACCCTGAACCCAAGAAAGACCCCTTTACCCAAAAACCGAAAACTGACCCTGAACCCTAAAAATACCCCTTTACCCAAAAACTGAAAACTGACCCTGAACCCAAAAAATACCCCTTTACCCAAAAACTGAAAACTGACCCTGAACCCAAAAAATACCCCTTTACCCAAAAACTAAAAACTGACCCTGAACCCAAAAAATACCCCTTTACCCAAAAACTGAAAACTGACCCTGAACCCTAAAAATACCCCTTTACCCAAAAACTGAAAACTGACCCTGAACCCAAGAAATACCCCTTTACCCAAAAAATGAAAACTGACCCTGAACCCTAAAAATACCCCTTTACCCAAAAACTGAAAACTGACCCTGAACTCAAGAAATACCCCTTTACCCAAAAACTGAAAACTGACCCTGAACCCAAGAAATACCCCTTTACCCAAAAACAGAACACTGACCCTGAACCCTAAAAATACCCCTTTAACCAAGAACTGAAAACTGACCCTGAACTCTAACAATACTCCTTTACCCAAAAATAATTATTATTATGTAATTACAAATTAATTATTAATTAATAATAACAATAAAGTTAATATATTTGCACATTAGCTGTAAAGAAATAAATTTAATAATTAATATTATATTTTCCAAAATAATTTACAATAAGTAAAAAATATATATTAAACTAAATGAAGCTAATTAATATAATTAACTCATTTATATTAATTAATTACCAATTAATTATTATTTAAAAATATGTAAAAAATTATATTCATTAATTAACTCATTAATATTAATTAATTAACAATTATTTATTCTTTAAAAATATATTAAAAATTATATTAATTAATTAACTAGTTAATATTAATTAATTACCATATAATTATTATTATTATTTAATTACCAATTATTTATTATTTAAAATTATGTCCAAAATTATATTAATTAATTAATTAACTAATTAATTATAATTAATTACCAATTATTAATTTTTTACAATTATGTACGATATTATATTAATTAACTAACTAATTAATATTCATTAATTACCAATTAATTATTATATAAAATAATGTACAAAATTATATTAATTAATTAACTAATTAATATTAATTAGTTACCAATTAATTATTAATACATTTTTTTTACAAATATATATTAATTTATTAATTATTTTTAAATTACTTCCCACCCTTATCCCCTATAAACCCAATAACCCGCTCCTAAAACTATATATGTTTTTTAAAAATATTTTTATATTAAATATATTGTAATTTTTTAATATAGACCTTTTTATCAAATTTTTATTTACAATTATTATATTTTTTCCTACACTATTTATTTTTTCCATTACTACACGATATTTTGTATTGTCGATATTTTGTCATACGATATTATTTTTTTCGATATTTCTACTTACTTACCTATTACGATATTTTTGTATCCGATATATTTGCTTCCCAATATTTTTTACCTTCGATATTTTAACTTCGATATTTTGTCTTTCCGATATTTTTTTTTCGATATTTTGTCTGTGTACCGTTCTGGTGAAGCAGCCCCACCTGGAGCAGCCTACCTGCTGCTCAGCCCATTCTCAACTGTCAGACTTCACCTCACAGGCACCCAGCATTCCAATCCATATCAGCATTCCAACATTCCATGCTGCACCCAGTACATTCACACTGGCTGAGCAGATGGTGAAAATGGCAGAACATTAACATGAGCAGGATACTACATAACCCCCTGTCTTGTACAACAGACGCATAAGTCTTATACTTTAAAAAGGATATAACAATAAGAACCCAGGAAAGGGTAAAATGAGAGGAACACTAATGCAACAGAATAAATGTAATAGAAATAAACAAATAAGAAAGAGCGAAGAGATAGGTGGAAGAAAACAAAGAGGAAGCAATGGGTAAATATACACAAATAGAAATGACCCACCCTGTCCAACAAAGAATCACGAAAGAGAAGAAAATAGTAATAAGGCTTGAGAAACAACAAGTAGAAGATAGACATAGATGCACCAATGACCACCCACAAACACACCCACTGGCCACACAGGCATGCAAGGAAGGAAGAAGTAGCACAACACAAACTTAACAAGCTATTCACCCAGACACACAAAGTAAAGGTGGGAGGATCTCCTCCTAAACATAGAAGAAAAAGAAAGACCCTACAGTGGGGAAAGACTATAGACAAGGAAGAACAACAACCAAAAGTGGTCCGGAATCCAAGGATGAAAAGAAGATAGGATATTACAAGGAGAACTGAACAAGGAAAACATAGAGAAGATGAGAAGAAAATACAGGAAGTATTACTCATCCTTCACCATTTTCAAATTGAGAATGTAATAAAATTTAAGATTATGTTGCGAGTACATAACAGCAAAGTCCATAAACGTAACATTGCGTTATCAAAGTTGTCAATGTAATATGATGTACGCATAAAGAAGGGTCTGAATAAAAGCAAAGTCTAAGAGTGGACTAAAAATAAATTGTACCCCAACAGGGGATAATGTAGAAGATGGGAATGACACCCATAAGGGACAACCCTCGAGTACGGGAAACCACTGGCAGAAATGGGACTAACACCCCATAAGACACACCCTAGGAAAGGGTAATAATGTACCACTACAGCGTGAAGATGGGACTAAGACCCATGACCTAACCCTGACATAAGAGTGGATAAATAATGTAAAAGGGACTAAAACCCCGAACCACCCTGACATGAGGGTCGTAGATAATGTATATGGGACTGACACCCATGACCTACCCCCAGAGATAAGGGTGGTAGCTACTGTAAATGGGACTAACACCCATGTTCTACCCCCAGCCATAGGGGAGGAAAGCTATTGTAAATGGGACTAAAACTCATGACCTACACTTGACATAAGGATGGGAAAGTAGTGAATATGGGACCGTGACCCATACAACGATGCCCTGTGTCAGGGTTGAAACCGTAATTGGCCCATGTAGGGAAATGTGCTATAAGAGAATGGGGCTGGAACCCATTTCCGACCCAAATGTATGGGAGTGTAACATGTGACACATCGCCAAACTCATGCATGAGGGCTGAAAAATACAATGCTGTAGAGTAACTTAAGGTGCAATGTTATAACTTATACTGGAAAACATACAGTAGATGCATCAACATGCTACAAAATGCGATGTATGCCCAAAATTACTGGTATTTCCCACAGTGGAACATAACGACCGAGAGATTAGGTCCAACATGCTCCGGTACTGTGCCCAAAACTACTGTAATAACAGACAAACTGGTAGTTTGTAGCGACTCCAAGTGTTGTGAGTAGCTATATGTTACCCAAAATACAAGTTCTATGAGGCAGAGAGTAGGAGTAAGGTAACCTATTGCAGCACTTCAAACCTTAGTTAACGCCTCACACAAGAAATGGTGAGCTGTGCAAGTTCAATAAAAATGGACAGAAGACATTAAAGTGTATGGGCAACAGACACTGTTTAAATACTGCTTTGTCCTTACATACATCAAAAAAAGTAGCGCAACAGTACCCTGGGATGCTGCAATGTGCCTGGTTGGCAAAAGTTCCAGTACTTAATTATCACACTGCTAGTGATTGGTCGAACACAACAAAACAGAAACCGCCTGCGGCAAAGATATGACCACTGGTTTACAACCACCGGCAGTGCTTTGTAGCTTTACAGCAGATGCCACAGAAAGAAAACATGGCGGCACGTAAAATGCGCTGTGCAGGATGGCTCCCAGCGCATTAGTGCCGCAAACTGTCACTTTCTGGCTGGTGAAATGCCTGACGTCACAGAGGATCCTCGAGGAGATACAAGAATGAAGTAAAATGCATGTGCACATTTTTGTTTTTAACAGCCAAATAAAAGGTTTAACGGCCACTGTTCAGGCAGAAAGCAGCGATAGATGAGGAGAACCAAAAACATAGAGTAATTCACAACAGTTCGGTTATCTTAGCCTCATCCATGTGCCGGTGGCATAGTCAAATCCTCAAACTGGCTTGAAAGAAACTCAGTTGTTGTGACAAGCGCACAATAGGCATACAACAAAGCATATAACTTTCCAGCGATGTCAGACAAAGAGTTTGGAACAGTCCATACCAAGGTGACAGGGACAGTCCAAGTCAGCACGAAGGCATAATGTCGAGTGGGCACTCCTCTTTTTGACATACAGTCAAATACTTCATATGTGAGACATCTTTTAGTATGATACAGCTGTGCGTCTCCCCAACACCGGAGCACTGTAGTCGAAGGTTGTAGCTAGAAGCAAACACTCTATTGAGGACAGAATGGGTTGACGCTGAGACACAAGCAATTATTCCTATCCTTGAGGTTTGACCTTGCCCCGTGACGATTTTGTATGTTCTCTGGGTCATGGAATATATGGCTGAAAATGCACATACGTGACCCAGATCAATTTACAGGCTGTAAAATGATGGGCTTGAAAACACAAGCAGTACTGGTTACTCCAAAGTCCCTTTTTAGCAGTGTAGATGAGCACAGCACGCCTGGGCTAAGGCTGTCAGATGGTGATGACACTGGTGGGGCTGAGAGGAGTAGTGCTTCATCTTTGCATGTATCTTGTTGACTTCTTTACTTTTCTGTGAGGAACTTCTTTCTTTCTTGTAGATGTCTCCCATTTCATACAAGCTTTACAATTATTTTCTTATATATAGCAACTTAGGGCGTCGTATATCAAAGGATTTTAACCCATTCTGTGTCTATGGGGAAATATGTTGATACATCATGGCCTTAGTTCCCATTCATCATTTAACCCCCTTAGCTGCATAGTTGCCAAACATTTTAACCAAACTATTTCCTTAATGATAATTGTTTGCTTATGTTGCCTCCAAATGGCGTTATTGTTGTTGTGTATAGTCCCTGAAATCCTAGTTAACTGATGATCTGATCTTCTCTTTAAAATGTACCGCAACTCCTTTTGCAGGTTCTTAGGTTGCATTTCTTTCAGTTTTCTTAGCATGCATCTTTACATGGGCATTTAGGTGGGCACACCCAGCAAGTGTAATCACAGGAGGTATTGGCTTTGAGTTTGATTTTTCAATGGCTGGATGATGATCTGCTGGATCCTTAATTATACTATTTTAGGGTCCACAGTTCAAACATTGGTATGTTCCTCTGATTTTTAATTGTGTTGTGTATCTTTTTTTATTTTGGGAGTTAATAATGCTTGAATGTTATTACTTCTGGTGTATTCAATCAAAGGTTTGTCTGTGTATAACTCTTAAATTCATCATCAAATTCCACTTATTTTCCAGTGTGCCATAATGATGATTCTGATTTATTTGTATTGTCATGAGAACTTCGCGACCCTGACTGGTCAGTCCCTGTTTTCTTGCACTTGTTCCCTTGGGAGATTTGTTTTGTTTGATCCTATTTGTTCACTAGTTCTGGTGCATACACCCTCATCATGAGTTTCTAGCATATATTTTGGTTCTCCATAGCATCATACTCATGGGTGAGTACTCGCCACTTTTGCTCGAATGAGTTAAGAAAATGATTGTGTTTAAGAGACCAGATATGGAATGATTTAAAAAGAAACATGTTATTTTTGTCTGTGCTTTTGGTGTAAAGGTTGGTCTGCCATGTTTTGCCATTTTGGGAGGCCCTAGATGCAGAAACTCTATAGTTTCTTTGTTCCACCTAAATATTTTGTTTTAACCAATTGTATTGAATGTCAACAGTATGACAAATACATTATTGCATCAGAATCTGTGACAGTTACTCTTCCCATACTTCTGTTTCATCGCAATATTGCCAACAGGAGTCAAGGGTCCTTCTGTGTCTGAACATTTAAACAGAGAGTAACAACAGGTTCCATCAAATCTTTAGTTTCAAATGGCAGGGTGCGGGATAGTTTAGATGAAAGGATGGGGTGGGGGTGTGAGACAAGGGCAAATGGTGGGAGGGATTGGGGGGAAGAGAAGGAGGGGAAGGGTTGTACCAATCTAGGCACCCAGATGCTAAGACCAGGTGCATGCTTGAGCATTGGCTCAGCCTTTTAGCTCCTCCTCATAAGTTTGTAAGTCCAATAACAGCACTTTGCAATCTGTTACAATGGGGATCTTGCGTAATGCATGGGCCTCCTCTCTCCTTATGCCACAGCCTCCACCCTTCCCCACTTAAGTGGGCAATGCCTCATAATGTTTGGCCTTTCCAGTGCATGGCAATAAGCTTACGGGCCATAAGCAGTGCCAAGCCAATGAAATGCTTCATGGCATATGCAGTTTTTGAGAGCCTAAACAGCCCCAAAAATGAGCCCTCTATCGTGCATACATTTGTGCAGCCGGTCTCCTCGGTTAATGCATTTGAGACCCCCCTCCCCATAGTGCTACAGCCTTCGGAAAGCTCCAGAGCATATGGGCCATGCCTGCCCCAATTGATGACATCGAGGACAGTCTGAGGGTGATCCAACATCTGGTGGAGAGTCGTTGGCATTAGAAAGGCTCTGTGCAGGAATGTATGCTGTATGTACTGAAACTGAAAAGGGGGGGCCCTCGGCCCCCCCGCACGCATGGCGGCGCGGCGACCGTCTCACCTCCTCTCCCCTCGGGTCCTTCGACGGTGGGGGCGTGCCCTGGGGGCGCGGCCCACCGCCGATTGGCCGGCGCCCCTCCTGACCCGGATTCAATGGACTGGTTCCGGGTCGGGGGGGGCGGGCGATAGGAGGGGCCACCCGGCCCCTCGGGAATAAGAGGTAGGGAGCGCCCAGGAGACCCCCTTGTCCCTGGACGCTCCCTCGCTGAACGTTGTGCCCCGCGTTCGGGGCTTCTTTGTTTAGTAAATTTTGCCCCTTTCTTTTTCAGATTTATCGAGCGGTTCCGGAGGATAACAGCGTGGAACCGCGTTGGGAGATCGTAGTCGGCCGGGGACGCGAGGCGGCTTTTTTCCCTTTCTTTTTCCCTTTCTTTTACAGGTGAACCCAAGGGTTTACGGAGGAGGGGGAGCCCAGCCGCGTGGAGCCAGCCGCGTCGCGAGATCTGTGCTCGGTGGAGATCATCGTCGGCGAGGGACACAGGGCGGCAACAGCGGAGGAAGGGCCCGGGATACAAGTATCACGAGCTGCGCGCCACCTGGTAGGGTGCACGTCGACCGGACAAGGTATTTGTTGGTACGGGGGGCACGGACGAGCAGCGGGCCGGTTGCTAGATATCGAGTCAGGTCGGAGTGGTGCTCTTGTGCACGGTGAGGGCGCCACACAGTGTGCCGATGAATGATTACGCGCTTTACAAATGTGGATTACTTGAAGAGCGCTGTGCTATAAGGTTGAATTAAGAACGGTTTTGTCCATGCGCACTCGATTTAAACGGCACAATAAGGCCGGGGGGAGCAAATTTATCATAAACCTAGTGAGAGTTGGAGCCAATTTTGCACAATTGTAATTTCGTGTTTATGGCCACAGGGCAGTGTCGTGTTACAGTGCTAAGGAGTGAGGCAGGGTCGACCAGGGCAGCGCCTGGAGAGGAGACTGCTGGTACATGGATGTAATTGTTTTTCACTACTGTATAGCACTGTTAATGAAGTAATTGCCAGTTCATATATTGCATAAAAACGAGGGGGAATTTCTTAAAGTGTTTTCTCTACTATATGGGATTAATTAGTAAGTGAATTGTTGATCAACATTTTTTAGAGTGTTTCTCAATACTGTGGGGTATTAATTAGTAAATAACTTTTTGGTTCAAGTAGTGTCTTAAAAGCGCACTAGTAAAGGGAATAAGTGCAAGTCTTTGCGCGGAAGTGTACCGACCTTTTGCATAAGGGTGTTTTTTAAAGTCATTGATACAAGGTGTTTTAGTACCGCACAGCAATTGTGAGGTCACAGGGAGGGTTCAACCGTCCCCTGTATTTAAGTTGGGTTTCCTACAACTTGTTCCTGCTTTCTTACACGGTACTAAGACTTGTTTTCAATTTCAGGCAACTTTAACTACATTATTGGCACATTTCAGCAGACGGGGCACGCAACGTGGTGAGGGCTGTGACCGCAGATCACCATCGCCGGCGAGGATACAGGAGGGGTCGGAAAGAGGGGTACGGGGGGCTGGCATTCATCGCTCCTGGTGGCCGCCGGGTGGGTCTACATTAGGTTTACTCACCCCCTTACATAAGCGGACAAGCCGCTAGTGTTGCGGTCGCCGTTGCATGGTGCTGAAAGCCCCCTGGTGACCCTCCATCTGAAAGGTACACACAGTTGACCTGTTGGGAACTACGTAGGCAGCGGGTAAGCGTCATGCCAGGTCCAAGGGGTGGAAAGAGGGGGTCCAACATGGAGGCTATGATGCGGGCTATGATGCGGGAGATGAGCGACATTAAGCAACAGCTAGGACAAATTAAGGAGCGGGAAGCTCGGTTGGAGGACAGAGAGGGCGAGGCACCGGGCCCGTCCGGGAGACCGATCCGCAAGAGGGTGGCACCAGTGCCAAGAGGGGAATTTGTCACCCCGCAAGGGAAACCTAGGTCCAAAAGACCCAAGGAGGCGGTCCCCACCCCAGGCCCAGTGGACCCGTTACCCGCCGCACCGCCCGCGGTGGTCCCACCCCCGCATGTGCCTACACCCATTGCCCCTGTGGTGCCGGTGCCGGCAGGTCAACCAGTAGACGCTGGGTCTGCTCCCGCTCCGGTGCCCACAATCCCGGGTACAGGCTGGCCACACCCGGCGCCCGCCCTGCCAGCTGTGCCAGGACCACTGGGCATAACCCCAGTGGTACCTGTTGTCCCGGGGGGTAATGTAGATTCAATGCCACCCGAATTGTTATCTCAGTTAACGGCCATGATGCCATGGCTCCAAAAAGGGGGAGCCTTCCCGAATTCTGCAGACCATGCGGCAGAGGCGGCAAGGTTTGTAGAAAAAATCAGATCGGCACCGGTCGCCGACAGTGTTGCATTGCCAATTTCTTCTCCCCTTGCAGGTCCAAGTGTTCCCCAGCTGGACGGAGTAAAAGGGCAGCCGCCCCCGGTGCCCGCACTTGGTAAGGAAGTGGCATTGCCGCTCTTGGGGGACGGTGTGATACCTTCCAGGAGTGAAAACCTAGCTCAGCATGTGTCATTAGCTGTGAAAGAAATGATTTGGGCTGATAAATACGTGTACATTTATTCTTTATTGTTGGATAATAGGGAAATGGAGCAGGCAAAAGCACTGAAAGAGTGGATGCTCCCAAGTGAATGGAGGGCGCAGTGTACTAGATTCAGGGTTGAGGAAAATCTCAATAATTGGATGCAAGCATGGGCTGTTTTCACTGCAATTAAGGCTGAGCGTCCTCCAGATCTGCAGGCTGCATTGGCTTGCTACTCGAGCAGGATTGTGGGGTGGAGTCAACAGTATTCTGGGGAAGCATGGAAGGGTTATGATGTCAATTTTAGGAAGGCATTGGAATTCAATAGATCGTTGCCATGGGACTCGGTAGATTCCATGGCTTGGCACAAACAGTTCTCTGACACTGCACCGCCCCCTCAGTTCGGTGCGGTCAAGGTGTTCACTAGACCGCAGCAGCCCTTTCGGCCCCCCCAAACGAGTGAAATACCTGGGAAATTTAGGGCAGGTGGGCCAGAGAAGAAAGGGGTGTGCTGGGATTTTAATAGGCGCACCTGCACAAGGGCCGCGTGTAAGTTTAGGCATGCATGTTCCTCCTGTGGGCACCCCTCTCATCCAGAAACTACCTGTAGGTCCAAGCAAGGTAACACAGGACAGAGGGGTAGGGGAAAGCCACTATAAGTCAGACAGGTTACGCCCCCCCACTCCAGTGGATGTGGTGGCAATGATTCCATTGTTGAACAGATACCCTGACCACAAAGCGGCCACCCTACTCCAGGAAGGTTTTTCTAAAGGTTTTAGGATCCCGGCCGGGGGATACACAGGCAGTGCGCACTGTAGAAATCAATTATCAGTCAAACACAATCCGGCTGTTGTGGCCGCCAAAATTGACAAGGAGCTTTCCTTAGGCAGGATAACTGGCCCTTTTCCCGCAGTGCCAGTACCCAATTTTGTGTGTTCCCCACTGGGAGTTGTCCCCAAGAAAGAGAAGGGACAATTCAGATTGATTCATAACCTGTCAGCGCCAAAGGGGGCGTCACTGAATGATGCCATTGACGAAGGTATCTGTAGTGTTAAGTACGCCTCTTTTGATCAGGCTGTTACCTTATTGCAGGCCACTGGACCCGGGGCGCTGATGGCGAAATCAGACATAGAATCCGCCTTCCGCCTCCTCCCAGTCCACCCGGCGGACCAGCATCTTTTAGGTTTCACCTTTAGGGATAGGTTCTACATGGATAAATGCATGCCTATGGGTTGTTCTATTTCTTGCGCCTACTTTGAGATGTTTAGTTCATTTCTTGAATGGGCCATGAGACAAGTGACGGGCCATCAAAGGGTCATGCATTACTTAGATGATTTCCTCTTCCTCGGTACAGCGGGTTCTCAGGAGTGCGCACTGGCATTGCAGGAATTTTGCGTGCTCATGCGGGCTTTTGGGGTCCCGCTTGCGCCTGGGAAGACGGTGGGCCCGACCACCTGCTTGGAATTTCTGGGCATCGAGATTGACTCAATGGAGAGATGTTTTAGACTACCTAGGGACAAGGTGTGCAAATTCAAGACATCGCTACAGTTATGCCTCCGGAAGGAGAAGGTCACTTTGCAGCAATTACAGGAGGTGGTAGGGCAATTGAATTTCGCACTAAGAATCATCCCAATGGCTCGCCCCTTCTCTCGCTCCATCGCGCACGCGATGAGGGGGCTGAAGGACAAGCACCACCGCACGCGCCTATCGTCTGAAATTCGCCAGGATATGCTCATTTGGATGGCATTCCTGGAGGATTTTAACGGTAGGGTGGTCTGGCCCGGCCCGCTCACGACATCGGCGGAGTTGGGACTATGGACTGATGCGGCCGGTAGTGTGGGCTTTGGTGCCATCCTAGGGAATAGGTGGGTCGCTCAACAATGGCCAGAAGAATGGAACACATGGGGTTTGCTCAGCAACATTGGCTTCCTGGAACTTTTTCCAATATGGGTGGCACTGATGGTTTGGCCCGAACACCTATGTAACCAATCAGTGGTGTTTTGGTCAGATAACATGACAGTGGTGGAATGTATCAATCAGCAGGGGGCGCGGTGTCCTTTCATACTTCGTCTGATCAAAGAAATTGTTCTGCGGTGCCTTAAACTGAATGCTAACTTTAGAGCCAAACATGTCCCTGGTGTTTTAAACAATGCTGCTGACTCCCTTTCTCGCTTCAAAATGCAGGTTTTCAGGGAACATCTCCCCACAGCAGACCCCTCGCCAGCACACTTCCCAGCAGTACTTTGGCAGATTGGTGCCCCAGATTACAGGACCTCGTGGTCGCTAGCCTAGCCCCCAGGACCAAGACGGCTTACGAAGGGGCGTTTCTGTCTTATTGTTCTTTCTTGGGGCCACAGTGGGAAGTGCTTTGGGCGAAGGAGGATGGGTTTGCAGCCTATTTAGAATGGATGCACAAAGAGGGGCGCTCAGTGGCAGCGGCGACCAGACATAGGGCAGCAGTGTCATTCTTCGCTCAAGCTAGGGGCTTCCGGGATCCCACTAATACCTTTATGATACGCAAGGCTTTAAGGGGATGGCGCCGTATTCAGGGACACCAGAAGGATAAGAGGAAGCCCATGGGGTTGGCCCGGCTAACAGCCTTACTGGGCACGCTGGAGATTGTTTGTAACTCGGAGTGGGAAGTGCTTCTATTTAAGGCGGCATTCTCCCTGGCATTTTATGGGGCGCTGAGAATTAGTGAACTTGTGGCAGGATCCAAGTCTGACATATTAGGTGGCTTGCAGAAGGCTGGGGTGACGATAAGGGGTGACACCATGTGGGTGATTATCCAGAAATCAAAGACCGATCAAGAAGCTAGGGGTCAAACCATAGTTCTGCAACGGGCCCCCGCCAACCCGTGCTGCCCGGTGAGGCACATAGAATCACTCATGGGACTGATGGTCGGTTCAGCAGGCAGGGCGTTGCTCTGTCACGCCGACGGGAGCCCCTTGACCAGGTATCAATTCAGGAGAGTGTTCGAAATAGGGGTTACAAAAGCAGGTCTTGATCCTAGAGATTTTGGATCTCATTCCTTCAGGATTGGGGCGGCAACTGAGGCGGTGGCGGGGGGCCTCCCGGTGGAAAGAGTGAAGACAATTGGGAGGTGGTCATCAGACTGCTATAAACGTTATGTTCGGATTGACATGCTATGATTACTTGTCACTCACGCTTGGTCTCTTTCCGCTCTCTTACAGTTTCTCAGACCTGTTACGCAGGGGAGGAATTTGTCGTCGGGCACCGCCAATATTCATCAGCACGGAGCGGCGAACAGGAAACAACAAAGAACAATGTCTGGATTGTCGGTCATTCATATGTGAAGCGAGCGGAATGTGTCTTCCTGTCAGGTGACAAGAAAGAAAGGGCGGCACAACTAGGGTTGAATATCACGTTCTTTGGCAGAGGAGGGTTGTGTCTTCACGAGTTTAGGGGATTCTTCCATGGGCTGTTAGCACGCCAGCGGTCTCCACCGTCAGTGGTGATACTTCACCTTGGGGAGAACGACTTGGCAACACTGGGCAGGCGCATCTTGATTGAAGAGATTATCTCAACAGCGGGTTGGATAGCTAGGACCTGCCCCGGGTGCACGCTAGTATGGTCACAACTCATACCTCGACTTCAGTGGCGGGGGGGTCATTCGGTCAGGGCGTTGAATCACTCGGTAAAGAGGATCAACACACGGTTGGATAGGTTGTTTCGAACCCCCGTGTTACAGTCAATACCTCATGGGTGCATCTGGGGTCACGAGTATTACTTGAAGGACGGGGTTCATTTGACAGAAGAGGGTAATGTCCTATGGTCTGACAATATCTGGGCTTGGCTAGAGGGCTGGGATAGGAGGAGTGTGTCCTTAGGCAGGGGCTAGAGGGGGAGGCCAGATCGTCGGTTAACAATACTGGCCTGTGGCGGTAAGGTCATTATCGGTGAGCACATATTTGAGGTCTGAGGGGGCGGGCATCATCCTATGGAGGTTCCCGCCCGGGGGGAGGGGCCTGCGGGCCACTCCCAGTACTCCAGGGGCAAGGTAATATGCAAAGGAGCGCGGGTAGGAGTAGTTCACGCTTTCCTTAGGCTGGTAGCCACCCCGCGCGCGTGGACTCATGACGCCACCGGCGCAGAGTAAGGGCCCTCCTTTAGTGGGTAAATGGAGTTTGGGGCGTAGACCGGGCAATTCCCGGGGTAACACTGCGCATGCGCACTTCTAGGGGGGAGGCGCAGCTTGTAGGACCTGACACCGGTAGTGACCCTGCCATATGGCCAGAAATGTACAAAAATCAAGGTAGGATGTTTAGTTTAAGCTAGGAACAACTTGTATTAGAGTTTTGTTAAGGTCAGGCTCTCAAACTTGTTGATAACAATTGTATAACTGAATGTCCTGCTGATTTTTGTATTCATTGTTGATTATGCAATTAAAACCTTTTTTAATTTCATACTTTAATAAATACGGCCGGGCGACTAGCGCCCGCCTTCCAAAAAGTAAAACACGTCTCGTGTCCACGTTCCTGGGTGTTGGGTGCCGGATTGGGGGGGAGGCGGCAGCTAGTCGCTGACCATGTGAAAAGGGGGGGCCCTCGGCCCCCCCGCACGCATGGCGGCGCGGCGACCGTCTCACCTCCTCTCCCCTCGGGTCCTTCGACGGTGGGGGCGTGCCCTGGGGGCGCGGCCCACCGCCGATTGGCCGGCGCCCCTCCTGACCCGGATTCAATGGACTGGTTCCGGGTCGGGGGGGGCGGGCGATAGGAGGGGCCACCCGGCCCCTCGGGAATAAGAGGTAGGGAGCGCCCAGGAGACCCCCTTGTCCCTGGACGCTCCCTCGCTGAACGTTGTGCCCCGCGTTCGGGGCTTCTTTGTTTCCCACCCACCATCCCTTGGTACAAAGTTTAAGCAGCGTTATGTCCGGTTTAATGGTAAGTTTCAAAGGTATGGACCGCGGGAGAGAGTAGGCTGTTGTTGTATTTTGTGATCTGTTGTTAGGACTTTTTCCCCTTTGTAGAGAAGTGATGTGTGAAGTGAACTGTATTTGAAGATATGTGTCTTTAGGCCTTTTTTCCCTTGGTAGCTATACGTTGATATTGTAATTTTGAGTAACATGAGTGAACCGAATTGTAATGTTATGCCATGTGTCGTTAGGCCTTTTTTCCCCTTTTAGCTATGCGTGGATACTGTTATTTATTAGCCAGTGTAGTTGTCCTTTAGAATTTTTCCATAGGTCGTCGTATTTATTAGGTATGGGACATGCGGTAAGGTCATTATCGGTGAGCACATATTTGAGGTCTGAGGGGGCGGGCATCATCCTATGGAGGTTCCCGCCCGGGGGGAGGGGCCTGCGGGCCACTCCCAGTACTCCAGGGGCAAGGTAATATGCAAAGGAGCGCGGGTAGGAGTAGTTCACGCTTTCCTTAGGCTGGTAGCCACCCCGCGCGCGTGGACTCATGACGCCACCGGCGCAGAGTAAGGGCCCTCCTTTAGTGGGTAAATGGAGTTTGGGGCGTAGACCGGGCAATTCCCGGGGTAACACTGCGCATGCGCACTTCTAGGGGGGAGGCGCAGCTTGTAGGACCTGACACCGGTAGTGACCCTGCCATATGGCCAGAAATGTACAAAAATCAAGGTAGGATGTTTAGTTTAAGCTAGGAACAACTTGTATTAGAGTTTTGTTAAGGTCAGGCTCTCAAACTTGTTGATAACAATTGTATAACTGAATGTCCTGCTGATTTTTGTATTCATTGTTGATTATGCAATTAAAACCTTTTTTAATTTCATACTTTAATAAATACGGCCGGGCGACTAGCGCCCGCCTTCCAAAAAGTAAAACACGTCTCGTGTCCACGTTCCTGGGTGTTGGGTGCCGGATTGGGGGGGAGGCGGCAGCTAGTCGCTGACCATGTTAGCATTTTGTGACAGTTTCCTAGAGTTCATAAGCGCTCTCCCCCATTATTTCTACGATAATGCATTGCCTATGTTCCCCTCTCAGCCTCTACGGATCGCAGACAATGGATCTGTTGAGGTTGTATGCCAGGGCATGGACAAACCATGCGATAAGTCGTCCACCACCGCCCATAATGTGGAGTGCGTGTATCAGTCGGTGCTGTTCCGGCTTCGTTTCTGTGATGTGCCGTAGCTGATCTAGTTCAGCTAACAGGCAGCCATGGGCCAGAAACTGACCTGTCAGAAGTTCGTTCTTTTGCAGTCTATCAAAGGGCAGAAGTGCTCCATCGTGAAACAGGGCCACCAGTGTACCTACTCCTGCTGCTTCCCATGTCACCATACTTTCTTCCCTATTACATCGCTAAACGATGTGATGGAGCATATTGGGAATTCAGAATACTATTGCGGAATGCATGACATTAGTCACAGACTGCGATGTAAGCTATCACAGGCTACCCGCAACAAGCTATTTGAATTTGTGTAAGTCGCGCAGGTGGAAGGAAGATCTTCTGGACCACATGCCACACTTGTGTAGGAGTGGGGAGCCCTAGTTCCTCAGTAAAGCACCCCGCCAAGCAGCTCATGGGCCACTGTATCTGTGCCGCTAAGTAATAGTGTTCAAAGTTTGGGGCTCATATGTCCCTTTTGTCCACTGGTAACTTACGGAGTGCAACCTGGCACCTATCCTTGTTCCCAATGAACGTCCCCAGGGCTTAATGCAATGTGTGGAATGCACATATATAAGGATATGTACCAGTATTTTATGGAAAAAGTAGACTAAAAAGGAGAGCATCACCATTTTCGACAAGGACCCTCTGCCCTGCATTGTGAGCGGCAGCATGCACCAGAATGCCATTTGGGGACAGAAAAATGCTATGGCTCAGGTGAGATTGCCATCTATAAGATTCTGCGTCTCTGGGTCAATATGTATACCAAATATTGGAATGTGCGGTGCTCCCACCATAAAGGCTGCAAATCTACTAACAGATGCTGTTGGGGACAATTTGGATGTAGGAGAAAGAGGCAGGATTTGTCCCAGTTCACTCCTAAACCTGAGGCAGATCAATTCTTGCAATATTGTCTGAATGTCTGCTATTCCCTCCAGAATGCCACAGCTATAAATTAACATGTCCGCATACAGTGAGACAACGTGGATCTCCAGTCAGTGGGATGCCCCAAGCCTCTCCCCACTGCAGGAGCCTCTGCGCAAGGGGCTCCATGGCCAGGACGAAGAGGAGTGGGGACAACAGACAGCCCTGCCGCGTTCCTCTGCTCATTTGGAATGAGGGTAGATACATTGGCCAATCGTCACCCTAGCGGTGGCCTCGATGTATGGCAGGTGAATTAGCCTGTGCAACCTACCCTTAATGCCAAAAGAGGTCTGGATCAAGAATAGATAATCCCGGGGGGCGGAGCCAGACTGGCGACCAAGATGGTCGCCCGGGCCCCCGGCTCTGTCGACTTTCTTCCCCCGCCGCCTGATTCTATCGGCCATCCTGTGCTGCGATGGTGCTCCCGGACGTCGGAAGGGGTGCTGAGTTGCAGTGTCCGACTCCGGGGGTTTTTCGAGCCCTGGAGACGGTGATATGACCCTTCGTATTTTGTGGCCTGCACGAGACCTGAAGCCGGGACCCCGCGTGATGCTGCTGCCGCCCGCGAGTGCAACAACAACGGCCATACAGACCCGGAAGGTGCCGGTCAACCGCTATGGAGGTCAGCCCATCCCCGAGAGTGTGCATCCAGCGCTCGATCCGTGGAGCCTGGTGAACGCGAACCACGCCACCCCTATATGCCGATTATGCTCCCCCCCCGTCTGCTGCTTGATGCAATGGCAACCTAGACGCTGTTCTCTGTTCCCACACGAAACCCCGGTTTGCCCGCGTGCAGCTGTTTCCATCCGCACTCCAGGTGATCGTGGCTGGTTGAGACACAACGCAGCTGCGGTACTTTTTGGTTTGTGGGGGAGTGACCATCAGTGGGGAAGTGGAAATGGCAACCATATTGTGTGCAGCATGGAGGACGCGGTGATACTATGCTCCTCTCTATATCAAGGGCTGGTGGCGCTGGTGTTCGTTTGAGCGGCGTTCATGCTGGGAGTCCCTTTTGGAGGTGGCGTCTCGAATGGGACATACCTAAACATGGCGATGGCAGTCTGCTCTGAAGATCGAAGGGTGGAGACCGGATACCCCCTGTGTATTGGAAGGACGGAATCTGGAATAGAGCGATACGGGGACACCCCGGTATATATGGAATGGAAAGAGAGCCCGATGCTGGTACTATCCTTATGGGACTTTGTTTGAGTGGCCCCTTCTACAGTTGTCCGTGTAGACTTTGCTGTGGGGTCCGGAGCTGACTCTATCGATGGCTGAGAGGGAGGGCTTGTACTTGGAGGACTCCCGACTCGTTCCAAGTGGGTCGTCACAGAGATGCCTGGTTCCATGGGTGCATTGTTCCTTTGGAGACACCGCCAGATGTGTGTTTACCGCTTCCCCTTTCACGCTCTTTTTCCGATGGCGGGCTTCATCATGAGACCCGGAAACTACGTAATGACTATTCTTTTTGCACTCAACTTTGTTCTCAGGATCGTGAACGACTAAGTGGCGGTAGATGGCTTTTGAATGTGTTGTATACTGGTGCATTGCAAGATCTCCAGCTTCTTCCGGACTGCCCTGTTTGTTCACTCCGGTATTTTGCTTGCCCGACCCTGCATCACATGGACTGGAATAAGTTTATGATTAGAGCTGGGTGGATCTACGTACATAATGGTACTCTGATTTCTGATGGTGATACACAGGGGGACTTTCATCTTAGATGTGTGACTTGAGGATCTGAGCGGCGAATGTTATCCTGTTTATGTTGTTGTCTTGAGGCTTTGTTAATAACTCTGGCACAATTGCAGTGCTACGCGGCGGTGGGGGGGGGGGCCCGTACTGGGGACCCTCCAATGTTTTCTTCTTTCCCTATCGTGGGGGTTTTTCGTTAACTTTTCTTCTTCCCTTTCTCTTCTGTTTTCGTGTAGATTATTGTCTTTCCTCTCCATTTTCCTTCCTTCTATATTTCGGGTTTTCGACACTGGGCGATAGGCACGCTGCTAGGGGGGTGGGCCGTAGCCGTATGCAGGGGTGCAGGGTGGGGGGTTGGGGGAGGGGTATAATTGTTTTAGTTCCCTTTCTGTTACTATGGCCTTTTTATTTCTGTCCTATTCGCTTTTCTGTAACTTTCTTCTTTTTCCTCTCTTTTCCTGGGATCCGAGTTGAGGTAACTCTCCGTGTGCTTTGCTAGTTCAGATGACAAGGGTCAATGTTTTTTCTGTTCTTTCTGTTACAGCGGACTTACACTGATTCGGTGGGCTAAATGTACTGTCTGTTGTTTCTCCTGATTATATACACCAGTGCTAATATCTTACCTACAGTAGTCCTGACTGTGAATATCCTGTTTTATGAACATCCCTTGACTTGTTGTGGCTTAATTGTACGGCATCGGATCCTGCTCTATCTTTAACTTTAAAAGAAACCTTCTTTAATCCTGTTATCAATGTGGTACGAACATTCTCCAGAATTACAACGGAGCGTTTGGAAGGCGGCTTTCTGCATTTTTATGGCTTAATCGATTTGATTTGACCGCATCTGTCCTGATGGCCGACCGTGATGGTCTGTAGGCCTGTGACTGTAACTGACTTAAGTAACAATAAAGGTTTATAAAAAAAAAAAAAAAGAATAGATAATCCCAGCCCATTGTATTAAAGGCTTTCTCGAAGTCCAGTGCCATGCATGCTGAATAGGGCCACTGAGCTGGAGAGAGCTCCATCACTCTATACAAGTACTGGCTATTGAGAGTGATAGATCTTCCTGGTACAATCCATTCTCTTCTGGGTGCACCAACTTTGGCATATGCTCATATAGTCAGCCCGCTATAACTTTACTCAAAATCATGTAATCCGACCCGAGCATAGCTAATGGGTGGTCCGATGATTGCTCTAAGTGGTCTTTGTCAGTCTTCAGAATGAATTCCAATTAGGGCTCCCGCAGCGATGGCAGAAGTCTGCATTCTGTTAGAGCGGTTTGGTACAGCTCCAGTAGCTTGGGAGCCAGCAGGTGTTCATACACCTGTTCATACACCTTATAGTCCCAGAGTCTTATTTGTGGCTGCACCCCAGATGTCTCCCAGGATTTCCTGCAGTGTGATGGGTGTGTTTTAGCTCTTTTCTATCCAAGGGTTCAATGGAAGTTAGTGTAACAGAACTAAGAAAATGCTGTGTGGCCAGTTGACGATCAATGAAGGGGAGATCATATAGGGATTGGTAGTGGGTGGTGAATCCTCTGTGTATTTCCTCTTAGTATATACTTTCGTCAGGGTTAGCCTTACCATAGTGACAGGTGTAGTTGGTTTAGTAATTCTCAGGAACCATACTAATGCTAATGGATGGCCTGACTTGTCCCCCTCTGCATGCATCTTTGCTTGGTACTCTCTAAAGTCTAAGCACCATACCTGCTCCATCAGCTGAGCATGCTGCTTCAGGGCCTCAATCAATTCGCCCTGCCTCACATAATCAGCATGGACCGCTGCTCCCACTGACGCTTCGATGTGCAGCAAATCCTTCCACAGGTCAGCCCTGACCCTTACGACCACATGATGCAATAACCCCTGCGTACAACTTTTTGTGCATCCCAGTCTATTCGTTTGGAGGAGTCCGTGCCCCAATTCTCCATCAGGTAATGTGATAACATCTCACTTGTTGCATCTCGGAAGTTCTAATCCTCCAACATGGTAGAGGGTAATTGCCAGGTGGGGATCGGTGACCTTGGTGCTCCCTACTCTCACTCCAGTTGCAACTCCAGGGAGTTATGATCAGAGAAAGTCTTCCCCACAGCCAGCAGTCTTGTGGCCGGGTCACAGAGTATTCAGTCCAGCCTCATGTGCAGGTCATGTGAGGGCGAGGAATAGGAGTACACTCTATAGTCTGGGTACTTGGAGGCAGGCCATTGAGTCGAGGAAATTGCTTTTTATGAGGGAACAGTTGTGTTAGTTAATTTCTGAAGGAGATTGGGAAAAAGGCCCCCCACCGAACTCACTGAGATAAAGAAGGCTATTTACCGGCTGCTCTTATACAAAAATTAAGCGATATATCTAGCATTGCATCAATACCTCCACTCCAATGCATGCTGGGAACTGTAGTTCAGCCATCTACTTCATCTGATGTTCATCCGACTTCCCTTCTCGACCAGAGCCCTAATTTGTCATTTATAAATGATACAGCTATTATTCCAGAGTCTGGTCTCGATTCAAGGGGGTCAGAGTGCACCGAGCCCCCGGATACATTTTATTCAGTTTCGGATCATTCATCAGTTGAGGAGGATCCAGAGTTTAATGTTGAACTTGAATGGTCTGATTATGATAGCGAAGCAGGGGATTGGCGCCTTAGTGATGCTTCCAAAGACTTGAACGATGTGAGCGCTGTTAATACAGTTCGTAAAGTCCCCCCCTATTCTAAAGGATTGATAAACACTGCTGACCTACAGAATATTATGTTAGATCAATCTGTAATCAATAACGGGGCTACATTAGCTAACCCCTCTGGAACGTCAACAGAACCGCCTGAGGATATTACCCTCTCAATAATCTATCAGACCATTATCTCCCATAGAGAGGCCACAAGACAGGAGAACATCCGTACACAGGGGGCATGCTGCAGAATGCAGGATTCCCTGCGTCGAGTGGTGAAAACATGCACTGACATCGCTAGAGTTGGGGAAGCTGAGGAACGGATCTCTGCGCTAGAAGATGCAGTAGTGGCCCAGAAAGAACTGACAACAGAGTTTAAGGAACAGCACACTGATATCCTATGGAAGCTTACGGATTTAGAAAACCGAGCTAGAAGAAACAATCTAAGAGTTTTAGGAATCGAAGAAAATTTAGAAGGCAAAGACCCTCGGCAGTTCATAGTTGAACTTTTTTCGGAGGCATTCCCAGAAGTTACACAATGGGACTGGAATTTAGAAATACAGCGAGCACACCGGTTTCCATTTCAGCTATCGCCGTATTTCAGCTTTTGGTTCTAGTAAAACCTTCCCACGTGCTATCTTGATATGTTTTAACAATTTTCTTGCATGTGAGAAGATATTTGATCCTGCCAGACCTCATAAAAAGCGGTCTGCGAAGGGATGCCAATTTTTTGTCCGGCCTAATTTCTGTCCAGCCACAGTTGAGAGACGTTGGCACCTTCGTCAGTTGATTCCCTTCTTTCAGGCTAAGGGTGCTCAGGTTTTTCTACTCTCTCCCTCTAAGCTGAAAGTGATATGTAAGGGGCAGACCAAGTACTTTACATCAGAGGTCTTGGCCAAGAGTTTCTGGGTACCATTTAATTTGAACTGCCTTATCAAATTTAAATTGTCACACCAAAAATTGGATTGACTCGGGATGGGATACTTATTTATTTTCATGATTATTGACTTTAGAAGACCTGACTGATAGTTCGTTATAGGTTGTTTTTTTAGCTTTTTTAGCTTTTTTCTTGTCTATCTGGTGGTCAGGTCTCCTTCAGAGTTTCAACGCGGGATGGTTTCGGGCTTCGGGAGGCAGTGGGTCTCACCAACCTGACCATCAAAAGGACTATGGTCCTGTTGCTCTACACGGGGGGTGGAGGGCGAGGCGGGTTCAGAAGGTGGGGGAGGTCTTGTGGGGAGGGGGGTGGGGGGGGCTTTGGGGGGGTTTGGTGGTGGGGACTCAGGAGGCTGATTTTGTCTTTAGCACTTCTTTTTTTTTGTTTGGGAAACATGATTGACTCAAATGTTCTTTACTTTATGTATATTGCTGTTTAGAGGTCTGGTAATTTTTGTATACAACATCATTAGTAAACTCAGTTTTGCAGGCTATTGGCTTTCCTATTTTCTGAATAGGGGGGTAGGCTACGTTGTGCCACATGAAATATCTGCGGTTTAAATGATCCTAAGAAGCGTAGGATGTTTTATAAGATTCTTCAAATTCTACAGGCCGATCTAATTTGCCTACAGGAGACCCATATCCCGTGGACTAAACGTAGCTGGCTAAGATTACCTGGATATGAGCTGGCAGCTTGTTCCAGGCAAACATCTACTATTAGGGGTGTAGCTATTCTCTTAAAGAATGGGGTTGGATCTATTAAAGGGGTCAAGGTCGATAATCTTGGAAGATGGGCAATTATCAAACTCCTGGTGAATAGATCTTTACTATCAGTTTGCTCAATATACGCTTCCAACCTAGATGATCCGCAGGTTCTTAGGAGCCTAAACTTGGAATTAGTGGGATGGCCCCATCCAATATTATTTACTGGAGACTTTAATATTAACCTTGCTAGCCAAATTAACCTTCCAACATATCATAACTATGTGGGCCGAAAGCCTCAAGTATTCAAGGCTCTCCAAATTCTTGTGCTGGATCACGGTCTTATAGATCTATGGCACTTCCACCATCAAGATCTGGATGGATATACATTCTATTCTGCCCCACACAATAAAATGGTTCGCCTTGATTATGCCTTCCTTTCCGATCAAAATGCCTCATCTGCACACATTGAAGTTGCCCCTAGGACCATATCTGATCATAATCCCATAATTATTGATATTGCATGGGACCGTCCCACTAATCAGATTAGACCGTGGACTTTTGACAGAAAGCTCCTTATAGATCAGCAATATCGGGAGCGTATGGCTACTTGGATTCCAGATTTTTTTAATATTAATAGGGGTACCTCTTCCGACTCTATCATTTGGGATACATTTAAAGCGGCCTTACGTGGCGAAACTAAAAACTTTGCCTCCTACAGTTGGAAACAAGCACAGCAACATACTAAAGATAGACTCAAAGAGCTGCAGCAAGTTGAACTTGAATTATGTAACAATATCCGCCTGGGCCATGATATATCAAACATTCAGAAGGCGGTTACTATAGCTAAGTCCAATTTGTTAGATCCTCTTTATCAAGACATAGCAGCCAAATATGTTCAGTTTCGTACTTTCATGTATGAGTTCAGGGAAAGTTCAGGCAAGGTACTTGCACAGAGACTACAGCAGAGGGCTATTGCGAACCGAATTGTCCGAATCACAGATCAACAGGGCTGCTTGCAAGAGACCCCGGCGGGTGTCCTTGACGCCTTTGTGAGCTTCTATACTAAACTATATACAGAAGACCCTTGCATGGTTCAGAAACAAGTTGGCTTAGATGATTTCTGTTACTCCTTAAATACCATGCGGGTAACAATGGAACAGAACGAAGCTCTCTCAGCACCTATCAGTTGGGAGGAGGTAACAACTGCCATTAAATCTCTCTCCAATGGTAAGGCCGCTGGCCCCGGCCTTATCCATCTCGAGTTTTACAAGACTTTCTCATCACTGTTTAGACAAGAAATGTTAGCGGTTTTTAGGGCCGCCCAACTTGGGGTTATTCCTGACTCGTGGCCCCGGGCCATCATTGTGCTGTTCAAAAAAAGGGCAAAGATGAGTTAAACCCTGCCTCATATCGTCCGATTGAACTTATCAACACAGATAGCAAGATTTATTCCAGAATTCTAGCCTTTAGATTAGCCCAAGTTATAGTCCCCTTAGTTTCAATTCGGCAGCATGGTTTCATTCCCAGAAGGGATACAACAGATCACATCCGTCGCGTCATTGCCCTCCTTGATTGGACTCAGGCTACTAGCTCTCCCCTCGGGGTGATCCTGTTGGACGCCGAGAAGGCGTTGGACAGGGTCTCCTGGGGGTATCTCTGGGCGGTAATGCGTTGGAAGGGACTTTCTCCCGAGTTTATTCAGGCCCTTCAGGCGCTCTATCTGCCCCCAACCGCTGCAATTCGTATCTCCGGGCGAGAATCTGCCTATTTTTCTATTAGTAGGGGGACTAGACAGGGTTGTCCCTGTTCCCCCCTACTATTTGCTCTGTTCATTGATCCCTTCCTGAGTATGATTGAAAATTGTCATGGGATTACTCCAGTCAGGGTTCGCGGGGTCGATTACAAGGCATTGGCGTATGCCGACGACATTGTTGTACTAACTGACAGTGTTGGCTCATCTTTCGCAGCATTAGAAAGGCTTGCGGCTCAATTTGGTGCTTTATCCGGGTATAAGCTTAACATTTCAAAGACTCAAATAATTCAATCCTCAGCTATGCCCCTTTCGCATGTTCCTATAATTAATGAGGCTACATACCTCGGTATTCAAATCTCCCCCGAAGTTGAGCAGATCCTAGACCTAAATTATATCCCGGTAATTGATTCCTTACATTGGAAACTTGAGAGGATGGACCATCTGCACCTTTTGTTATATGGACGTTGTAATATCCTGAAAATGCTTGTTCTTCCAAAGTTCTTATATCTTTTCAGGTCCATTCCACTTCTTATCTATAACACAACATTAGGGAGAGCTGATAGAATATGTCAACGGTTTCTTTGGGGATACCGTAGGCCGAGAAGGGCCGCTAAATGGACATGTCTTCCTCGGGAACGGGGCGGTTGGACTGTTCCTAAGTAGTTATATTACTATTGGTCTACTTTGATCCAGCACTTTGGTCTCTCTCTTCTTGGGGATAATGTTGAGATTCCAATTTATATGTTCCCATCCATTTATGAAATAGCACTTGGTGATGCTGCCAAAGGGGTAATAACACGTGTATTGGAACCCAGCTATTTCAAAAAAACTAAATTTAAGATCTGTTGGGCCTTATTTTCTGTATGGCAGAAAGTCCGTTCCTGCTTGACTATTTCAAAACTCAATTATTATACCCCATTAGATGCCTCTGCCTTGCTTCCTCCAATATTTTATGATGGTGTGATGGTAAAATGGAGGTCTTTAGGGTTGAAGCGAATTGGTGATTTAGTCTATTCTGACCAATTGGCCCCTTTCTCTTTTCTGAAGAAGAAGTTCCATTTAAAATCTAATTATTTTTTTTAATATTTACAGATTTGAAGCTTTCTTGACAAGAACTTGTCTAGGAACCCCAATTTATATGTAAAGATCAACTTGATTGAACTAATTTGGAAGGAGTCTAGAATTAGTTCTGTATACCAAAGTCTTTTGTCAGAACTGCCGGACGACCTATCTGCTCAGAATGTAAAGTGGGCTGCTAAATTTGGTGTTCCCATACTAGACCTGGAATTACCGCTTGAATTAGCTAGATCTGTTCTTGTCTCGGGCTCACTGCGATCGCAAAGTTATATGGCCATGTTTAATCTGTACCATACCCCTGCAAAAATAGCGAGTTGGGGGATCTCCGGCTCAAAAACCTAGGGTTCTTGCCCTAGATGTAAAATGGGCTCTGCTGATGCCATGCACATGTTCTACACATGTCCTAATTTAACTCTTTTCTTAAGTGAGGTAGAAGCTTTTCTTAATCAATCACTTTTAATACCGGTTACAATTTCAGCGGAATTAATAATAATTGGATATGAATATTCAACCGGTTCTCAAAGAACACGACATCTATCAGCGTTTTTGTTTATTGGAATGGCTATGATTAGACTGTGTATTACATCGCAATGGCTAAATCCTGAAACTAATACCTTTATCCATTGGAAAGCTAGGATGCTTGCATGGTACAAATTAGAATCATCAGTATTATTGTTAAGGGGGAGGAGAAAGCATTTATCGGCATCTAAGAACTGGCTCCTCTGGTGGACTGGCTCTCTCAATAACTATGTTACTTTTTATTTAACTATGTTGTGTACGTGTTGGTCATGTACATCTATGTTCTCTTTTTAGTATCAACATGTCTCCTAAATTATGTATTTTGCTTTGTCTGTCTCCTGATGCCCTGTTTTTCTTTTCTTTTGAAAATTTAAATAAAGCAACAAAAAAAAAGAGAGAGATATATAAGGCTAACTGTGTAGCCATCGCAACTTACGGGGCTGGCGTGTGGGGATACGGGAAGGTTGAAGCCTTACAAAAGGTTGAAAATAGTTTTTGAGGGTTTCTCCTCGCTGTCCCACAGGGTACTGCGACCTACTCGTGCCACTTGGAACTGGGTCTGTCTTATTTGATAGACTTAGTTAAAATCCAACCCCTCCTTCTATGGCACCGTATTTGGTCATCAAATAAAAATATATTTTTTGCCAAAGGTACATACAGGAATGTATTTCTCTAGAGAACGCTCACAAGATTGGATGGATAACCTACATTAAAAACTTCTTGTATGATTTGGGTATGGCACAATATTATTATTCTTCCATCTTAATCTCAGAACTCTTTAGAAAAGCATTAAAAAAACTTTGCTTGACGCACCTAGAATACCTGCGGCTGACTAATGAGGCCAGTAAAACATCAGTCCAACATATGTTATTAATTCAAACAACTTTGACCATTCAACCTTATTCAACTTTCAATTTTTCAAGCTATGAAAGATTTTTATTAACACGGTTCAGGTTGGATATTTTCCACCGTTTGGTCACTTTCCCAAAAACTAACGATTGGGCAAAGAATTTACAAGCATGCCCCTGTGATGATGCCTCTGCCCAATCTTCAATCCACACAATTCTATTCTGTAAGTTTTACAGTGAGCTAAGGAAACGCTGGCTTATGCTGATTATAGAAAATATGGGTTTTCGAAAGTGTTGCCCCGCCTTTCTCTCTCTCCAATTTTTGGATGAAGAGTGTTCTGCTAAAGCCATAGCTAAATTTCTGAAGTTTGTCATCAGACACCGGCCAAACTTAGACTAAACTGTGAACATGATATGCTAGGATTATACTCTTCTCTATTTGCTGTATAGCTTAAGATGTTTTAGACTGTTCTTAACTGTTTCTATCTTTGCACTTTATAAATTGTGATAGTTGTTAATGAATCTTTTACATGCGCTCTACTAGATGAACACATTTAAAAATTTTAAAACTATTCTACTTGTGTACATTTTTAAATGTACTTTTATGGTTTTTCTAACAGATGAAAGCCGAATAAAGGACTATTTGATTTGATTTGACTCAAAGTATCCAATACTTTGTCCAATGTTCAAAACCATATTTCCTTATTTTAGTTTTATTGTCAACTAGTCATTGCCTCAATGTATTCATTGAATTTCTTTTGGTAAGTCTTTAGCTATAAGGACAATCGTTCCATCATTGTGGCCAGATGTATGACTAGATTTGGATCATTAGTAAATTTATTTAGAATTTGTTTTCCTTGCTGGTCAAATTTTTTTTTTGCGGTTCCCTAAAAAATGTTCAAAGGCATCTGGAGTTTTGTGATTTGTGGGTGGCATACATTTAAACTTTTTCTTGAACTCCAAGCATTCAGGCTGCGTTGCCTGTGAAGTCTGTTCCACAAAGTTATTTTGTCTCAGGTGTCTCCTAAATAGGAAAACACCTAATCTCCAGTTCTAGTTTTGAGGAGTTATAGGTTTGTATAAAGATGTACTTCTGCCATACACCTGTAACTCTGCTGGAGGTAATTGATGTTTGGATATATTTATTGTGAGCCTCTCATTTGACTGCATAGTTGGCTTTTATGTGAAGCTCCTTCTGGTTTATTTTGGACCCCTTCAATTTGTTCCAATGAAGGATCTGGAAGATAGTTGTTAGACGTGAAGTGCGCAGTTTTTCCTCACCATCTGACTGTTTGCATGCTTGTTTCTAAGGTAACTTCTGTTATGTTCACTTTATGTTATGTTTGTGTTGTGATGTGCCGTGCTTTGCCGCGTTGTGCCATGTTGTGGTGTTACGTTGTATTTTATGTGGTGTAATGTTGTGTTTTCTGTGGTGTAACGTGTTTTGTGTGGTGTTGCGTCAGGATGCTGCAGTGTCGCGTTATGATGTTGGTGGTGTTGTGTCGTGATGCTGGGGTGTTGTCGTGATGCTGGGGTGTTGCGTCGTGATGCTGGGGTGTTGCGTCGTGATGCTGGAATGTTGCGACGTGATGCTGGGGTGTTGCGTCGTGATGCTGGGGTGTTGCGTTGTGATGCTGCGGTGTTGCGTCGTGATGCTGCGTTGTTGCGTCGTGATGCTGCAGTGTTCTGTCGTGATGCTTCGGTATTGCGTTGTGATGCTGCATTAGGGTATATTGTGTAATGTTTTGTTAATGTTATTACACCCAAGGGTTTCTTAGTGCTGGAGCAAACAGGAGGGTCAGGAGAGAGGGCTTAGGCTAAAAAAAAATTGCTTAAATAGTCAGGTCTTCAAAAGCTTCCTGAGCCTAGGTTCCAGCCGGACATAAGACGGGTTCAGGACAGAAGATCCTGCTCCCTGCTTTCATGGTTGGTTGGTTCTGTGACCTTTTTGAGGGGGAGAGGTCTGACTCTTTGATTTGTGCTTTTGATCTCTTGTGCAATTCAGATCCCATTGAATCCTCTTTTTAGGTTTCGACCTGGCCGTAGCACGCAGTGCTCCGCCCAGGGCGAAAACTTTTGTAAACAGTATGGATGGTCGTCCCACCTCTGTATCCCATTGGCTAGCTCCATAAATGGACGCTAGCCATTGGCAAACAGAGGCGTCCGTCATCCTGCGAGGCGACTCGTGTGCGTTTCTGGAGAATTTTTCTCATCCGGCCCCTTTTGTCTCGTCAGTGCGGCGGTGGGCGGGGTTTATTTTTTTTGCTCGTCGAGGTTTGTTTTGGCCATTCCGCGGCCGGAGGAAGTCCAGGTGAGTGCATTTTTTAATTCGGTCTCACTTCGCACTGTCTTTCTTTTCCTTCTGCTATATGTCTCGCCCCCTCCCCCCATCCCCTCACCCGTCTTTCTCCCTTTCATTTCTGTTTTCCCCCATATAGCACTATTTTCTCTCGCTCTGTTTTCTATGCGACTTCGCTTTTGTTGTTTTCCAGCATGGTCTCTACCCGAGGCTCCTTACCCCATTGCCTCCGCCGCCCTCACTTCTCGGTTCTCTTTCCCTTCCCCGACAGGTAGGCAGTCCCACGCAAGTGTTCCGCTGCCTCCTCTCCGAAGGCAGCATGTGGAAACTCTGCGAAGAATGCGGTGAATGTGGCTCGGGGCTACGGCGTTCCTGAGCCGGCAGAACAGGAAACGCCGCTTCTGGGAGCCCGGGCCTGCCCTTAACAGGACAGTGGCGTAGCTAGGCCTTAGGCGCCCGTCACGGCCCCTGCGTTTGTCGCCTGCAGCAGTCGAATGTAAGGGGGGAGGGAGGCCGCCGCCAAAACACCTGCCGCCTGGGGCGGACCACACACCCCCTTGCTACGCTGCTGAAACAGGATCTGCCTGCGATCCCAGCCAAGTGGCCCCTGACGGAGTACCTGTTCGGGATCTCCGTTTAGAAACAACACTTAGGAGTATTACTGCTCTCTGCTGAAATCTGAGACGACGGGTGATCCTCAAATCACGGGGCACTGAGGTCTCGATGTCCTTTCACTCCCTTTATTTATCTTCCATTACCCCACGGCACGTCCCCTTTGTCCTAGGTAGGATTTTATTTGCTTTTCCCTCATTATCCCACGCTCCCTTCCTATCTCGCACTGTTTGTGCTGCCTTTCCCCCTTGCACAGTGAGATTATCAGGGGAATCACTAGCCTTTACACTTGTTTATTGTAGTAGCACTACTGACTGTGGTATATGCCTCCTGCCCATCACACGCTTCAGTGTGTTCAACACAGATTCCATTTTCACTGATTTTGTTTAATGCTTCGAGGCAGACCTGAACCCTTCTTTAACTAAGTACAGACAGGAGGGGCCTGGCACCTTCTTTAAACAGCAGTCTGGATGGGCCTGGCCAGGGCTTTAAGTGGGATGAAAAAACTGGGGGGGGGGTCTCTCAAAGGGGAGTGGTCTATGTAATTAAGGGCGTGGCTTAAAACCACATAGGTGAAAAAAATCTGTGCTTAGCATAGTGTGCCGCCAGACTTGTATTTTGCTGTTTCTGTCATTGCATCCAGATATATGGTACAAGTAACATTACACCTACAACAAGTCTATTGCTGTCTGCTGAGCTCATCCGTAGGGTACCATAAGTCTCAGATTTGCAAGAGATTAAGCTAATGGCAATGTAAATGACAATGCCATCTATTTTGCTATTCTCAAAACAAACACATAAATTCAAATTTTGACATTTACAATGCCAATAGCTCCAACTTTTCCAAAGTCGAAACCATTGCATTGAAAATGCTTGTTAGGTCGAGCCTTGGCAGAGCATGCACTGCTCTGAGAGGCATGCTGTGTTGGAGTATGCACTTGAAGCCCTGCCCACTCTCCACCCATATTTTTCATTGGCTTGTGTCAGTGCCCTTCATAAATGCTGGCTTCTGATTCATAAATAGACTTGTTAGTCTCTCCTTAGTACTGCCTTGTCTTCATTTGTTGCCTCCCAGGAGGACTGGCCTTTTTACTTTGATTGTTACACGGTACGTCTTATTGAGTCTGTAAGCACTATTTTGTCTGCATTCCGGAGAAGGGCATCGGCTGGCTTCCTAAAATGAGAAGAGATATCCAGTGCCTCTCCATGAAACGGCAGTTTGCTTTGGTTTCCACAGCTCGTTTACCCCTTTGTCTCAGTCTACGGCCCGCATCGGCTGCACTACACAGTGTGCTAAACTGACTTTTCAATTTTTATTATTTACTTTTTTGTTTTATTTACAAAAACACTCTTATTTTTTCTCGTTTCTCTTTCATCTCCCTTCTATTCTGTAAAGAGGCTGCCTTCTTAAAGCTGTCTGCCGCACCCTCACGTTAGAAGTCACAAGGCATCTTTACAAAATCCTTCTGCCAGTTCCACACACATAACGAGGGGGCAGGGGATTGAAACATAGCTGACATATTCATCATAAGAGTTGCATTTTGTTTGGAAAACTGTTTTTCTACATTATGCTGAAAATGTTTTTGTGTTCTCTGATGAGCGTATAGATATCTTTCTGAAAAGAACGTTCTGCATTTTAAAGGTCTGAGATATGTTAGATTTCAATATATAAGCGGGTGGTAGCTACAAAGTAATGCCACAGATTCTTCCACAACAGAGCATGGGCTTGCATAACATGTTACATAATTAGCTTCCTAAGGCCGCTGAATCCAACCAGCTCTGCAGCATGATTTGATTCAGCACGCCCTGCACCAGCTCATGACGTAGAAATGCACGCGCCTGCATGAAAGATGTCTGTCAGTAAAGTTCTTCCACACATACAAACTCACTGCTGCCTTCTGTCTCCCAATCCTCAGCTCCACATCTCTCACTAAGTTGCTTCCTCTCCTGTCTCTCCTTGCCTTATCTCCCTCCTCTCACACACATGCTCTCTCTTTCTTTCCCACCCTGCCCCTCCTTTCATTCCCTTTATTCCCCCTTCATCTCTTTCAACAAGCAGTGGGGACCACAGGAGTCTCTTCCTGTACTGGGCAGATGATTCGAAATTGTTAAACAAATTCAGTTCAAAACCTTGTGTATAGCTTTCAAGTCCCTGCACGGCCAGGGTACTACTGAGTTAACTCACTACTTTAAACCCTATCCCTCTCGAGCACTCTGGACTGCTGCCTGCAGAAACCTTGCTGTCTGCTAATTCAACAAGCATTTGCAATGTAATAGGTCTCACATTACTCAAAGTTTGAGCTATTGGCATTGCATTATTATTTGCAGTCATACGAGACCTATTGCATTCCAAATGCTTGTTTGATTCTGCCTGTGGACATTTTCATCAGCCCGCATATATACTCCTTTATAATTGTTGACCTATTTATCAAATTTGATTAGAATTATCTTATTATATATATTTTCTATAAGTGTGAGCATGGAGTGTTATGACTGAGCACAAGCCACATTCTTCAATCTATACATTAACTTGTGTAGATGGTTACAATATTAGTTTTTAACAATTGACCACATGGTATTTGTGTTCATAGTCTGTTATGATTTATGACCAATAGAACTATGTAATTAATGAAATATGTATTTTGTAATAAACCATAAGGCAAAAAATTAGCCGAAGTCGTGAATGTTATGTCTACAATGCAGATCTACATAAAAGAATTATAAACATTGAATGTAAATGTATGATATTTGTGCCTGAGTCAACAGTTCACCATTGCATAGGTTAAGCCTGTTCTCAGTTTTCCCTAAGCGCTATGACTAGTGGCATAAAGCTGGATGGACACACTGAACACAAATGGAACAGTGATAAAACACTCAAACCTCCCAGGTAGAAGTGGGTTTGCTCCAAGTGCCAGGGCTGAAAGCACACAGGCAAGCCCCAGTACATTCTTGTCTCTGACAACCGCCAGTAATGCTGGAAGTCGTATGTCATGTATAACAGTTTACCAACACATTTCAACACATCAAGGGCCCGATGTAGGTAAATCTAATTTACCACTTCTAAAATACCGAATCATACCGATTCGGTATTTAAGAAGTGGTAAATTAGAGGGGGGGAAATGTAGGTAATTCTGAATCGGTAAATACCGAATCTGTAAGATTCGGTATTTACCGATTCTGTAAATACCGAATCGGTATCCCCCATTGATTCCTATGGGCCTTGAAGCCCATAGGAATCAATGTGGAATACCGAATCGGTATTTACCGATTCGGTAATTACCTATTCTTGCAAGGGTGCAGGGGGTGTCACTTTGACACCCTCTAGCACCCCAATTACAGGCTTGTGTGCCATGTGGCACACAGACATGCCCTAAGGGCATGTCTGTGTGTCACATGGCACAGGTGTGCATGCACAGATGTGCATGCACACCTGGATTCGGTATTTTACCACCCAATTGGATTGGGTGGTAAAATACCGACTCTTGAAGGCCTGTGGCACTCTTCAGAGTGCCCCCTACATCTCTATTTACCGAATCTGTACATTTACCGATTCGGTATTTTACCGAATCAGTAAATGTACAGAATCGGTAAAATTACCGAATCTGTACTTATGTAGCCCCCTACATAAGAAAACCGTAATACCGGTCGGAAACGGCCGAATTCGGCCGTTTCCGACCGGTATTAGGGCTCCTACATCGGGCTCAAGATGTCTTAATGTGTTGAAGCGACACTCTTCCTCCAGTTTTTGAATGCAAATGAACTGCAAGGTTTTTAAGTGATTTATGTGTAGACCTTTCATGTCTGTTTGCCCCTTCTGGGCATCCCATTCTAGGCTCACACATAACTTCATATCGATCTGTCGTACAGCTGAAAATAAACTGCACATTTCTGTCGATGAGATGACATCTCAGCCCTATTTGCAAAAGCCTTTGAAAGATCTAGTTGTGTTCTAAAACCGTCATTCAGAAGTTCTCAGAATCCTAGATTTAATTATTAAGGGAAATTGTCCAATCTGAATTCTGAGAGGTGTGGTAATTCTACATTTGTTACCGCTGCACCCTTTGGGTTTGATGGTATATATTTGCAAGGTAAAATCATGCACACTGCTCTCATTATGTAATGTATACATTGCATGTGGAGATAGCTGTGGAAACAGATTTCCCAGGGTAATTGCTAATGTGACAATTTAGAAATGATAACATCTCACAAACTCAGGATTTCCAGGTGTAATATTACCACCTTTGGAGTCTGCTGAATTTGGAATGAGAACATAGCTTCCTAAATTGTAGACAATAAGTAGTAAACTATATCTATTTGACGCTGTCATGTGTAGGTGTTTTTGTAGCCCATTCAAAGTCAATGTAGACCAAAGCTTCCTTAGCTTTGTGAAACCAATGAGAGTAAGCAACGGAGCAGGGTATCTTTAAATGTTAAAACTTAGTGCTCCCTGTTGAATTAAGGGTTTGACACTAATGGCCTTCTGTTCTTAAACCAAGTCTGCACATCCATTTTACAACAGTGTTGCTATAGTATGCTTACCTTGGAAATCCTTTGTATTTTTTGTTCCTTTTTTATCTTGAGCATGTATCATGGCTGCCTTTCAGGAAGAAGTCCTTTTTCAGACTTGAAAGCTTCGGTAAACCCCTTATGCAATTTGTAGGAAATGGTTTGCTTGGTATCTGCCAGCCATACTTTATTGGCTTATAACACCTCTTTCCTTGTTATAACTTGTGCCTTGTCAAGAGAGCCACATTTTTTACCATTATGTTGACATGCATGGCTCCAAAAGGAGGCTCGTGGGTTCCTACCCCTATCTTATTTTAAGTCACTGTTTACTCTGGTGAGCAAGCAAAGAGAAAATGTCATTTATTTTTGAAGTTGTCTAGTTGCAGAAGCATATTCACACAAAAGCGGACAGTTGGGTATAGAACACTGATGCAGCACCAGTTTAGAAAATGATACCAATATATTTAAACCAAATCTTTGAATCTGTGTGCAGGTCCCGAAAGCACCCCCTGCCCAAGGGCACCACCTTAAAATCAGAAACAGTCAAAACAACAATAAATCAGAACTGCACCACCTTTCTTGACATATATGCAAGAAATCTTAAATGTCCATATTAATCCAGTCGAAATAATTAGTGCGAGAGACGTCAATTGTCCCAACAGATGATTTATAATTTCTTTTATTTTCAATTAAAAGCCATCAGCCAACGCGTTTCATCCTAATCTACAAGGACTTCTTCAGGGCTGAAAGTTACAGAAAAAAGAACACATAAAAAGCTGACATGTTACATTACTTACAATACATGCAACATCTAGTTACAACATTTTAAAGTTACAAAACATGTTCACATGTACTTGTTAGATTAATTAAAAGAAAAACGTCCACCTATAACCATAATTCCTATATATAATATATTATTTAATTTGAAAACAATTTATTTATTTTTTATTTATTTTATTTTGTAAATTTTACATAGCGCGAACATGACCCAAGTCGGTATCTGAGCGCTTTACATAAGGATGACTTAGAGAAAGTGGGTCAATGTGTCACAAGAGTAACAATTACGTAGTTGAGAGCAATAGGTAGCAAGCTATTGCAGCATATACATCAAGCACATAAGGGACATTAAGGCAGAGAACAATAGGTCGCCACATATGACATGTTATAGCAAGGATAACCAAAAAGTCTTGATGTTTGAGTAGCAAGGTTTCTAGATCAGCTCCTTGTTCCTTTATAGTTTTTTCATTTCTCTTTTGAAAGCAAAGGTGGATGGAATAAGCCTTGTCTCCACTGGAAGGGCGTTCCAGATTCTCGGGGCAATGCCTGAGAATGTACGGTTGTAGGTTTTAAGCTTATTGAATTTCTTTGGCTTGAGCCGTAAGGTGCCGGTGCTCGTCGTGGGCCGGGAGCCCCCAGAGAGTTCCAGTTTGTTTGCCAGGTAGAGAGGGGTATTGAAGTGAAGAGCCCTATGGGTCATACAGGCAATCTTTAATTGGATCCTAGCCTCAAAGGGAAGCCAGTTGAGTGATTTCAGGTTGGTGAAATGTGGTTGGTTTTCTTAGAACCCATGATGAGTCTCGTAGCTGCATTTAGTGAAGCTCTGATAGGGGCTAGACTGAGTTTGGTAGTCCGCATAAAGTAGCACTGCCATATTCTAGTCTGGAGATGACCAGTGCCTGCACTGCAGATCTGAAGTCCTCATGGGGTAGGTAGGGTTTAAGTTTTCTTAGGATGCACAGCTGGAAATTCGCTCCTTTGGTAGATGCTCTGATGTGCTCTTGCATGTGTAGGTTTTTATCAAGCAGAATTCCAAGTAATTTTGTGGAGTCAATGAGGTGAGGTGTGCAGTTGAGTGCGGTGAGATTAGAGAGATATTTCACAACAGTGGGAGTTTGCCTAGCCGGTGCAATAAGGAGGAATTTCGTCTTGAGGGTGTTTAGTTTGAGGTGGTTGGAGGTAAGCCAGTTTAGGGTTTTGAGCAGGGTTCAGTTGAGAGCATTGATGTCTTCGGGGGAGGATATTTTAATGTATAGTTGGGTGTCATCGGCGTACATGTGATATTGGATGTTGGAGGCTTTAAGAATTACTGTCAGTGGTTCGAGGAAGAGGTTAAAAAGCGTGGGGTAGAGTGAGGACCCTTGTGGAACACCCAGCATGCAGGGACTGGGGTTGGATAGAGACTGATTGGATTTGATTCTTTGAGTTCTATTGTTGAGGAAAGAGGCAAACCATTTAAGGACCGTGCCAGATAGGCCCATTCTGCATTCAAGGAGGTGGAGAAGATTGTCGTGCTTGACAGTTTCGAATGCAGATGAGAGATCGAGAAAAATTAGTAGGCAGGCTTCATTCTGGTCCAGTAAGGTGAGAGCGTCATCCACAATGTGAGTAATGGCTGTTTCGGTGCTGTGGCCAGTGCAGAAACCCGATTGGAATAGGTCAAGGAGCTGTAATTGTTCAATGTGTCTACGTAGTTGCTCATGAACACATTTCTCCAGTAGTGTAGCCAGGGTAGGAATGTTTGTGATTGGTCTGTAATTATTCAGGTCTTCAGGGTCAGCCGAGGGTTTTTTTAGGATGGGGAGCACTAGGCCCTCCTTCAGGCAGTCCGGGATCTCGCCTTGACGGACAGAGGTGTTGATAATTTTGGACCAGAGCGGTGCTAATGAGCCTATCATTTCTTTAAAGAAGTAGGGAGGGAGGGGGTCATTGAAGTGGTTTGAATGTTTAATGGTCGAGAGAGTATTGAGAATGGTAACATTGTTGATCTTACTTTCTTCTACCCACGTCCTATTAGTGTCCTGACTGGTCTGCATAATGAGCAAACTTGTCCCTCTAACCCCCCACGGTCTAGGATTTACCCACCTGTTTCGTTGTTTCAGTGCCAAAATATTCTTAGTGTCCCGACCTGCAACTTTTCGGTTGGATGGCAAGATCCAGGTTGGGGATGTTGACAAACTTTCTATCATATGGACTCTGGTGGAATAGGAAAAAGCATGAATCAACAAGGGGATTCTAATGACCCTGATCCAAATGCTGGGGTAACGCTAGATGACACAAATATTGGCGATGATATCGCGAATATGGAGGTAGGTTGTGGTGATGTAAGGAAAGGGGAGTTACCTATTCTAACCGTATATGTTGATAATGACATGGATGGAGGCAGTACAAGGAGTAGTGAGAGACCTGTCAGGATTGATGTAAGTTTAGAGAATATACAACCATGTCCTTTATCAAGTGAAGTATGTGAGGAAGGGTTTAGTTCTGGGAAATTGCTATCTTGGAATATTGCTGGGCTGTGTAGCAAGTCTGAATTACAACCCTGGGTAGACTTTATTAACAGGTTCGACGTGTGCTGTCTCCAAGAAACATGGGCTTGTGACCCTGTTTTTCTCTGTGGGTACCTAAATTTCTCAATCCCAGCTACCAGAGGGGCTAGGGGTCGGCCAATGGGAGGGCTTACAGTGTGGATAAGGCAGGATTTGGACATTTCTATTAAAGTGTTGGATTTGGGCCATAGTGACATCCAAATGTTAAGACTGTCCTCAGAAAAGTGGGGCGTGATTGATCTGTATAACATCTATGCAAGAGGAACCAACTCGGGGAGTTCTCCCACCCTAGAGGCCTTGCTCTCCTTCTTGGAAACCAAGTCCCTAAGAAATAGAATTGTAGTAGCGGGGGACTTAAATAGGACCTTCGAACCACTTGACTGTACAAATGATCCCCTAGGCCAGGATGAGGATATGCTTTGGGGTATACCATCTTTGAACATAGATCCTATAAAGCGGTGGACGAAGGACGTATTGCTACTAAATGCCATGTGTATGGAGCATGGGTTAAGAGCTCTAAACGGGAGGACACTAGGGGACAAAGAAGGTGCTTGTACTTTTGATAATGGCCATAGCAGGAGTAGAATAGATTATGTTATATGTAGTCTTTCACTCTGGCAGGGGGTCTTTGATATGGTCATCAATGGTAGATTGGAAAGCGATCACAATCCCCTTTGTGTGACCCATAAATGGTGGAGTGTGGGGCCTTATAACATGCACACAAGAAACGAACAACTTCCGATAATGGCCAACGACATGCGAAGGTTGAAATGGCCAAGTGTCTTAGCAAATGAAGAATCTATGACTACTATTAATGCTGAGGTTGATAAGGCTCTCATTTCCATGGAAGCGGCAAAACCTATAATCCCTGGTTCCAGGGAAATTACAGATATTCATAACGAGTTTTTCCGCCTCCTAAGACCACACTTTATGCAACCACTGAGTACTAAAAGTAAAAGACCTCCTAAAGTGGCCAGGTGGTTTAATCGACAGTGTAGGGCAGCTCGATTGGCACTGGGTCATGCGATTAGAGCAAGAGATAGGGCTATGATTAGTGTAGCCAGAAAATCCTACAATATATGTATCTTCCAGGCAAAGAGACAATGGGATGAAGAGCACTGGGCAGAGCTAAAGGAGGCTTCAAGTAGCAAGGATTCCAGGCTTTTTTGGAAGATTATAAAGTGGGGCAGAGGCGGTACCCCTGATAGGCCAGATAACAATGTGGCTGAAGAAGCCTGGGTTGAGTATTTTAGACCCCAATATGCTGACGCAAAAAAGGACGGGTTAGGGGAGGTGTTACCGCCAGTTTTTGCTACTGATAATCTATTTTCTCTCAAGGAAGTCGAATTAGCTATTTGCTCTGTTAAAGGGGGGAGGGCACCAGGGCTAGACGGAATACCGTCCGATGTCTTTAAACACGACACGGAAAAGTGGGCGAGGTATGTCCTATTATTGAGTAATGCAATTGCTAAGGGTGGGGTGGTCCCGGAGCTGTGGCAAGGTGCCATTATCATACCCATCCACAAAAAAGGAGATCGATCTCTCCCAGCTAATTACAGACCAATAAGCTTGATTGCAACCATACAAAAAGTTCTGGGGAAAATGGTTGTAAACCAGCTTATGGACTGGGTGGACGACAATAATGCCCTATCCCCCTACCAGGCAGGATTCAGGCGGGCCACCAGCACAATTGACCAAGTCTTTCGTTTTACCATTTTGCGGTGGAGGACGGTATTGCTTGGCAAAGGCTGCCTGTATGTTGCATTTGTCGACTTGCGGGCAGCCTTTGATTTGGTCCCAAGGCAAAAGCTATGGATGGTATTACACAAATTAGCCATACCAGCTGAACTCCTTACCCTTATCATGCGATTGCATGAATGTAATTTTGCAAGGGTCCAGTGGGGTGGGAATGGCGAGGCATCCCCAGACTTCCCGGTAGAAAGGGGGGTCCGACAAGGATGTGCAATGGCACCCCTACTATTCTCACTATTTATTAATGGGATTGTGGGGAGGATGATAGATGTTAGTGTAGATGCACCTTCGTTAGCGGGCGTCAGGGTCCCGATCCTGATGTTCGCTGACGACACACTAATTATGTCTAAGACTCCTGCAGGTTTACAGCGTGCCCTAAATATATTTGATGATTTTTGTAAAGAGCATGGCCTTGAAGTAAACGTGGGCAAGACGAAGCTAATGGTCTTTTCCCCGCGCCATAAAGCCCACCCTAGGGTATTTTTGAACAACATCAAGCTAGAGGTGGTTAGCAAATTTACATATCTAGGGGTCCAGATAACAGATGGCTCGGGCTGGTTACACCATCTGGAAAAAACGGCATTAAAACACCAACAAATCTCGGGGGCACTGAGGGGGGAACATAGGAAATCTAAAACAAAACCCATTAAGCCTGTCCTTATAGTGTATGACGCTAAGGCTCTAGGTGCGGCCCTATATGGGGCTGAGTTGTGGGCCTGGGATAACCTATCTACCTTACAGACATCAGAAAACAGGTTTTTTAGAGGAATTACGGGTGTACCCCAGAGCACCCCTCTAATTCCACTGCTCTCCGACCTAGGCAGATGATCAATCAGTGATAGAGCAAGACTGCGCCCCATCCTTTACTGGAGACGTCTATGGACAACTCCAGAGATTAAACATTATGCAGATGGATTCCTGGCAATCATCAAGGAAGACAAATTTCATAAGATTAACTGGCTAAAAAATTTAAGGGCCATGTTAATTAAATTGGGCCTTTCCAATCTGTGGGATAATCCCCAGGGTGAAGTCTTCCCAAGTAAAGAAACCCTCAACTCGCAATATTGGGATTGGGTGGATAGTAGCCTTCTGATGGGCACGAGATCTGATTCTATGGCTGGCCGCTTTCTGGAAGTTAAAATCTGTCCACAATTGGAAAACTATTGGGACAGTATTACTGCCCCAATGGACAGGAAGTTATTTTTCCAATTAAGGTCTGGATCCCTCCCTTTAAAAATATTGACTGCAGGATGGCAGAATTTGACCTTTAAGTGTTGCCCTGTGTGTAAAGCTGCTACTGAAAGTCTAGGTCATTTTTTATTTGTTTGTAATGCTTATTCGTTACCAAGGAGGGTTTGGCTAACCAGAGTTTGCAAAAATCTTGGGACACGAAGTAGTGTAGTGGCTATGAGAATCTTATGTACATCCACTGATGAGCCGATCGCACTTGGAGTGGCTAAATATTTGGGGTGGGCTTGGTCCATTAGGAGGAGGTCGATAGGTAGGGTATGTTAATGTAGTTCACTAATGTAATTTTAATGCGATTTTAATGTAACCCGGCTTTATTTTTATGTATAATTTGTATTATATAGTATCGTATTTGCTTGCACAACTGTTTTTAGAAATTGTATATGCATATTAATGAATGTACCAGTTGTATTTGTAATGTATTGTTTGTATGTTGTGCTTTTATGAGATTTCTTCTCGAATAAAGCTTATACTACTACTAATGAGAATGGTAATGTCATCAATGGGTGTGAATAGGCTCCAAAAAGCATTGTTTTTGAGAGAGATAACAGACTGGCTGGGCGCTGGCGTGGAGTGGGAGGAGGCAGGAAGGGGAGAGAGTAAGATTGCAGCCAACCTTAGGTCAGTTTCGCAATTTGGCTCAGAGCGAGCAGCTTGTTGTGATTGGGTGGGTGCATTGTTGGATTGTGTTTTAATCAGCTCAAATAGTTGTTTCTGCCGATTTCTTGCATTGTCAAGTTGGGCTTTGAAGAAGGAGAGTTTCGTGGTTCTAATAAGTTTGTTGTATCTACTTCTTTTGAGTCTAAGGATTTTTAGCAGTTCCGTGGAGGGAGTGGTTCTCCAAGAGCGTTCAGCAAGTCTGAGGCTAGGTCTGTCTTCGTTTATGTTGTCGTTGAACCAAGGTTTGGAGTCCTTGGCTGGTATTCTTTTTAATTGTAGAGGGGCCGCAGCATTCAGCGCCTCGAGCATGGCATTGTTATAGTGCACAGTGAGGTCGGCACGTCGGTCATATTTGCAGGTGGTGGTAGGGAGTCATTGCAGTGCGCTATGAGCTCATTAGTGCTAGTGTTGAGAAGCAATCTTTTCCAATGTTTTAATTTTAGTGGTTGTGATCTGTTGGGAATCCAGCATTCAAGGATACGGAAGCTGATATAATGATGGTCCGACCAGTCACAGGGAAGAATAGAGTCGAGATGAATGGTGTTGGGGTTGGAGATGATTAGATCCAATGTTGAGCCTAAGTTGTGAGTGGGGTAGTCGCAGAATTGAGTTAGGGAGAGGTCTGTTAGGAAGCTGTTAACCGCCTGATCATGAGGGTGGTGATCATTCCAGTGAAGGTTGAAGTGACCAAGGAAGATCTGTGGGCAGTGCCTGCCCAGGTTGGAGGAGATGGTTTCCATAGTTTATTCAATTAGATGGAGGTTATCACCAGGGGGGTGGTAGAAGATGTGAAGGGAGCATAAGGGTCTGTGTGCATTAGTGATGTCAAGTCCTAAGTATTCACAGGAAGAGAGATTAGCTGAGGAGGATTGTTTGGCTGTGAGAGAGTTACGGAAAATGCAGGCAATGCCCCCCCCCCAGTTTTCTTGACGCGGTCTAGTCTGATAATATTGTAAGTGGAGGGACTAGTATGTCAAGGATAGGCCCAGATGAGTCGTTGAGCCAGGTTTCGGTGAGGACCAGGAGGTCCAGTTCATGTGCAAGGATGAGATCAGCAAGATCTGCAGCATGTTTAACCGCAGACCTGCAGTTAAGTAACATGCAGTTCAGGTGCGGTTTGTGGAGGTTGTCAGTGAGCTGTGGGAGTGTGAAGGGTATCTGCTTGAGATTATTAGTGTTTAGGGCATTACTGTTGATTCTGGGAGCTCTGTAAGGGTGGGATGTGATGCTTTGGATGGGTTCTGTGAAAGATTCATAAGCCGGGTCGCACTGGGGGTAGGTAGAGGGGCTGCTTGTGCTGTACTAGAGGGGACTGATGTGAGTGAGAGTGGCGAGGTGTAAGAACTGAGGAGGGCGATGATATCTGGCTCAGAGAAAGGATTCATGGATCTGGAGGGTCTCGATGGGGCGTTCGGGTAGGGGGCGGTGTTCCAGTTCAGTCCAGAGGGAATATCTGGAGCTGAGAGAGGGTTCATGATACTGGAGGTTCTAGCAGGGGGGTGAGGATAGGGGTTGGTATTCCAGTTCTGGGCTGGGGGTTTCACAAGAATCCTATGACGAGTCTCTTGATAGCTCTTATTGGAGGAGAGATTACGTGCCAGCTCTACGGTTGACTCAGTGAGTTTTTGAATGGCAGTTTTGAGAGACAGAAGTACTTGATTTATTTCTTGAAGTTTTGCAGCAGGCTCTGAGTGAGGATTATGTATAGCGTGGAGGGTAGGCGGAGAATTGGTCAGTGGGAGGGGGGAGGCTCGGGCTGGATGAGGGGTGAGGTCGGCAAGCAGGGAGGTCTCTTTGTGATGAGCGGGAGAGCGTGCAGTGGGATGGAGGTTGGGAGAAGGGGGTTGAGAGAATTGCCATTGTGTAGTGGGGAAGAGTCAGAAGAGAGGGCAAAGGGATTGAGGGTGAGAAGAGGGGGGTTGGGAGATTTCCCAGTGACCTGACAGAGATTGCCCGGAGAGTGGGCCATGGGAATGCGGTTAGGGGAAAGTGGGTTAGTAGCCAGGAGGTTAGGGGAGGGAAAGTTAGGGGAAGGGAGGTTAGACGCGTTTTTGTTGAAGTGTGGAGGCGTCGGCTGTTGAGTGTGGGAGTGAAGAAGGGGGGGAAAAGATGGGTGATGGAGAGGTGTTGGAGAGGAGAGCGTCCACGCAGGGAATATGCCGTGCTCCTGAATTGGGGTCAGGTGAATAGTTTGGACGGTGCAAGTTGGATGCAATTGGGGCGCCTCGGGTAGGTGGAGGTAAGGTCATGTGTGTGTTGGAAAAGGTGTGAAGGGCAGTCCTCAGGATGAGATCCCTAGAGGAGGGATCACTAAGGGAGGAATCAGTATCGTCTGGAGAAAAGGTAAGTGGACGCCCGCTTCTAGGTTGGGTAAGGGAAACATTAGTGACCAGAGAGCCTTTAAGCAGGGCAAATCTGTCATCAAAGATGTCAAGGTTGAGGTCAGAGGCCTGAATTAGAATTGTCCAATTGTTGTAGATGGATATAGTAGCATTTGTTCTAAATTTGGGAGACGACGTAGCCAATAGTCGAAGGCCATGAGGGAATTTTTTGGTCGCGGAGATTTTGAGTGAGGTTTGGAAGATCGACCTCAACTGTGCTCTTCTTTTAGTGTAGAAGATCAGGTCGCTAGTGATAGTACCTTTTTTTGGACAGATGTAGGGGTCAGAAATAAGGGTTTCGGGATTTGCTTTAAGAAGTCTGTGTTTCAAAGCTTTTGTTCCATTTTAGAGAGGATGGTTGGATAGTTAATTGTGTAGCTATTGGTGCCAAAATGTTCTAGCCTGGAGTCCATTTTTGATTAAGGTAGGGTGGTCGTGAAAGACTAGTTGTCAGTAATCCGGCGTCTGAAAGAGCAGGCCTCTACCAGTTATAGAGAGGAACAGATACAGTAATCAAGCAAGGGGCGGGCTTTAGGCTTCCCATGTGTCCAGGGAGCCGCCTGTTGGAGAATTCAGTGAGTCTGTTGAATAATGGTCAGATGATAGGACCAGTTATAGAATTCCTGATAGTGTGGGACTGGAGTAAAGATCTCAGCCCTGAAATAGTACTGATGATCAGTCATGTGCTAAGTTATGTACTCAGGTCAGGATGCATGGTAATGAGGTCGTGAGAGTATGATCAGCTATCTCACAACTCACAACTGCACAGGTAAAGTCCAATTTACTTGTCCAAGGACTAGCACTCCTGAGTAGGGAGCAGCCGGTTTAGAGGGGAACCATAGTAGAGAAGGCGGTGTCCTGCAATAGGCCCAGTTAGTGTTCCAAAGCATTCAGACTTGCTGGGGGATAACTGTAGTCTATCAAAAGTCAGATAGGTGTGTAACTAAGGGCACTTACCGGTGTATCCATGAGCGTGGTAAGTTAGGCACAGCAGCCAACAGGATTCAGCATAGACAGATTCATTCATCTGAATGTGGAGCTCCGTGAACAGCCAGATGCAGGAGCAACCAGGGGCATCAGAGACTTCAGCCGATGACCTTAAGCTCTGTAATTCCAATCAGTAGCAGTCTGCAGCAAGCCGGCAGCCTCCGATGACCAGCAGGCAGCCAGACCGCAATCTGTTAAATTTGGGAAACGGTCGAGGGCGTCAGCGTTGCAGAGGGAGGGGGCTGAACTCGGCTAACAGGATTCAGCACAGCAAAAACAAACAAACAGCCGCAGGAGCGTCCGGATGGGGCAGTCAACAGGATTCAGCAGCCAGCAAGATTCAGACCATAAACAAGACAGCCGCCGGGGCGACTGAGGGCATTCGAAACTTCCCCAGATATCCAAGAGCCACAAAGCTTCTTTCAGTATCTGCCAGCAGCCATCTTGCGGCCTCCGGTGACCCGCGGGGGCCCGATCACTAAATGTGCTGCCACTTTCTTCAGTGTGGTCTGAAGGGGGGGGGCAGCGATCAGTAGGGGCGGGGGGCGATCAGGAGCCCAGGTTGTGCACACGGTCGGCACCGTAGTTAGCCACAGCAACAATCTCCCAACGGCAGTCGCGAGGGCATCAGAGCCTGACACCGATGTCCATGAGCCACAAAGCTACGTGGCCTTCGGTGCTTCATTGATGAGATCGGAGGGAGGGGGGCAGCGATCAGGAGGGGTAGCGATCAGGAGCCCAAGGAAATACACCCAGTCGGCACCGTAGTGAGATGCAGCAGTCTCCCGAAGGCAGCCGCGACATGGGGATGCACTGTATCCGGAGCTCCACTCATGCTACGAGGGACGGCAACCTGGCAGTGTGGCAGGCTTTGTGGCTCAACTCTCGCACGACTAATGGTCCCTGATAGTGAGGGGGAGGGGCCGAGCGACCCCAAGGTCCTCGGTGGCGCAGGTTGACCCGGGGGATCGTAGGCGACTATTTGAGCATCTGAGATCACCCAAGCATCTGAGATCACACACAGGTGCTGGGTGCAGCCGCTTCAGTGGTGCAGTCCCAGTGAAGCATCAGTCCAGAGGCGTCGCGGATCCACCGGTACAGATGAACCGGTTAAGCGAAGGTGAAGAGCTTCCAAAGTTCAGGTACGCAAAGTAACATGTTGTATGTGTTAGAAAGTAGAAAGATGCTGTTGGATGGCAGGTTAAAGCGGGGATATCCGGCGATATGCGATCCCCAAACCGGGAGCTCTAGGCGTCTTGGCGTCATCTTGTCACATGAATTAACACCTCCAAGTTAATTTGTCATAAGGATCAATTAAGAATCCATTTACAGTGATTCTCAGATATTACAACATCATATTCAATTTCAATTAAAACTTCATATATGAATAAAAAATATAATGTAGCATAAGCAATATACAGACCCTCCAGGATATCGCGATTTCGCGATTTGCCGCGAAATCGGCACTTTTGTAAAAATGCCGCGATTTTTGCAAAAGTGCCCGCAAAATCGGCACTTTTGTAGAAATCGCGGCATTTTGTACTTTGACAAAAGCCGCTATATCCTGGGGGGTCTGGGGCCACTTACGTTGTTTATTGGGGCGGGGGGGAAGGACACAGAAGCAATAAAGGATCACTTTCCGGGCTTAATGGGGCATTAGCAGCTCACTGTGACGGGCTTTGAAGTGCCCCTCCCGCCTCTGGCTCCCCGCTGAAGACCCTCCCGGTGACTGTGGCGAGGCGCCGCCCTCTCCCCTGGAGCCGAGGGTCTATATGGTAAAGAAAGGGCATCGCCTCGGTAGACGGCTATAGTCATAATAAGACCCTATGACGTTGGTTGGAGCTTGTTCTCAAATAAACGGCTATGAAGAATATTACTCTTAATGAAAGTTTCTTCTTAAAAACTGGGTATTGGCATCTAATGAATTTTAGTTTCCTTTTTACATTTTTATTTAACAAATGGCAATTCCTTCGTTGTTTTCAAACAATTGTTGCTGAGTGTAGAAAAACTCTCAGGAAGCCAGTGATTTAAATAGAAACCATAAATCATTTGCACGTATTTAACTGGAATACACAGCCGGATACATCGTAGATAGCACAGTGGGTTACTGCAAGCGTCTGTTGGTGAACATATGGATAACCTGCAGGTAATTTGACTAACGCTCAGCAGATCGACCACGCCCGTAACCCTTGAGAATTTTATAAAATAAGTACCAATGATTTATGGAAATTCCTATAATTAAAGGAGCTTTGAAAAGGCAAAAATGTGCAGTACAGTGTGAAAAGCAATTAACTAGTTGGGGTGTAAATGAATCGAAAGAGGAACGTTTGGTAGAATGAGGAACACTTTTACTTTCTACAAAAATATCAAACATATGGTCTTTAGAAAGGCTTATTTAACACATTCATATTTGCTAAAATAGTACACTGATCATGCATCAACGTGACTCTCTCTCTGTGATTCTCACTGGGATTTCCATTTCTGTTCAGGTTCCTACGACGTGCATTGTTTCGAAAGCTGTGACAATTACATTAATTATATTAAAAATGGTCTGTTTATGCGCAGTGCTGTGACGCAACTTCTGACTGTACCAGTCACTGTACCCTGGCCCCCTTGAAAGGTATGGGCCCTGGGCAATTGCCCACTATGCCCACTTTGACCGTGCCGTAAAACGTATGATGGATCCCCTACAGAATAAGCAGCAGTGGCGTAACACAGGCCATCACAGCCCCCGCAGTGCGGTGGGGGCCCCGAGCTGCAGGGGGCACCTTCAGCAGAGTATTCTGCCCAGAGAGCTGAATAAGTCTGGAGCGGGTGCCAAGTACCTTGTAGGGCGGACCCCTCAGGTTTCGTTCCACCACTGATAAGCAGGGCAATTTAAATGATTACCAGAGAGGTGAATGAGGATCAAGAAAGTCACAGTACATTTTTACCCTTGAGTGTGCCATACCACTGCAAGTAGGAGTTCAGGAGGTTTTAACAAAAAGTAACCCCTAAACCAGAGCTTTACCACTACATTGTGGACATTCATTTCGTGTAACTGTCAAGCTGTAGGAAAAGGGAATTACTTAAACCCACAATCAAGAGTGTTTCTATGGAGGAATGCTTACATTAGTATACATACACAGCTTCATGTTGTTAAATAACTAAAAAAACTAAGATATCTGTGTTTGTTGTATGAAAAATGGCCAAATAAAATGCCGCTAAATTGCCGCTAAATTTCCATATTTGTGCCGCTAAATTTCCATTTTTGTGCCGCTAAATTTGCTAATCCATGCCGCTATATTCTGGGGGGTCTGAATATAAAAATATATATGTAATAGGATATAGAATAACCCTCACCAGTGAGAAAAAGGCACACGCAACCACATGAAAGGAGAGAGACACCAAAGAAAACCAACCAATCTTGTAACATCCATAGTGTGCCTAGACCTATGGAACCACACCCTGGGCTAACATCCATATACTTAGCGAACACAAGAACAACATACCAATTGTATTTTCCTTGTAGTGTGAATGCAAAATGAAAGCAATCGTCCAATGTGAAGTAACTGATAATCTAATATAACCGATGTTTCTGTAATGTGAACCAATATGGCATAATCTCACAGTGCCTGCCGGATGCCGGAAAAATTCATAAGCCCCAGTGGGGATAACCCACTTAATTAGAATGGAACAGTGAGCATTGCACACATCCTGCCCAAAATATACTCATCTAAAATCAGGATTTGGCACATTTTTTAGCAGTTCCCGTATTAAAGGACCAACTCATTGTAAGCAAAATTTGGAAAGAAGCACACACCCCAAAGTGGCGCTCTTGACCCACATCCCATCGCATCACGTATCGCAAAACCGCGTTCTAAGCTGCACAATAAATATCAAGCCAAGAGAGCGTTGAAACACACATTCTGGCATGATCACCCCTGTCAAATCCAGTCATGTTTGCTGCACAAGCGCTCATAATTGGTCAAGAAAGTAGCGCTTACCCAAATCCTACAACCTTAAAAATGTCACCCTAAATACCCACTTAGCCAGTGCTTGACTCCCATGTAGCCGTAGCGCACCGCAACGTAACTTCAAGATACGGTGGAAACTAAGGGGCAGATTTACAAGCCCCTTATGCCTCATTTACGCCGCCGTTGCGTCACTTTTGTGACGCAGCGGCGGCGCAAATCCTGCTTCATGGTGCGGGGGTACTTACAACGTGACGCAACTAGGAGATGCGTCACGTTGTAATGCCCTGCGCCACATGTAGGCGTTCCTGCGCAGGGGGGGGGGGGGGCGTTCCGTCGCAGGAACACCTCCTAAAAGTGGCTGAGTGAAATCTACAAGATTTCACTCAGTCACTTTTAGGCCCATGCTGCGTCAAAACCCTGCGCCTGCCTGAAGCAGGCGTAAGGATTAACGCAGCATTAACTAGATGGGGCCCCCAGAGTATTGCTGGAGCTGCGTCGCACTAGCGACGCAACTCCAGCAATGCATCACTTTTATGGCACAGATGCGTCACGCACTGTGCCGTTTTTGCACCATGGAGCGCCGCATTGTAAATGCGGCGCATCCATGATGGCGGAGCTCTGGCGCACAATAACTGGCGCATCCCTGCTGATTTGCAGGGATGCGTCAGTTATTGTAAATATGCCCCTAAGCTCCCAAAGTGCACTCCTATTTGAACACGCCATCAAGCAGCATATATGCGCGATGACGTCATGTTCACACTGTCAATTATCAAACTCCGATTCGCAACAATGGGTGCCATATTGAAAGAGTACATTGGCTCATCGTTACACTGGTGTTGATCCGGCATAAAGCCCACTTCCTACAATGATTTGTGCATAAAAGTTTCTGATAGAAATAAAGTCGCATTAGGATATATATTGACTACACCGGCGCCATGTATTGCTATTTGTCATTACCGCCATAACTATCTTGATAAGATCGAATCGCAACGACACCTCATATCTAAATAGTAAATATCCGCCTCATGATACAGGCACCATACACTGTATATGTACACGCTCAACACTCAACAACAAAATTGACCGGTGTAAAACACCTTAAGTAGTATTTTAAACAAAATAAAATCCCAATATCGTGTTCACAAACAGGGGGTCATGTTGGATAAGTGTGCTAGCGCGTCCTTCGAACCCTGCTTCTTCAGCAAATGATGCACCCAACGTGATGCATGTAAACATAACATTTCTGGTGCACGTAATTTGGTACTGTGATAATCGTAATTACATCTGTGACGATCACAGCCAGATAATATATTTCCAACACACAGCCTTACTAAATGAATCAGAACGCAAAGCATAGGTTCAGAGAGCTCTGATCATACCCCAAACTCATTTTTCAGAAAGAGTCGTATTTAATATCCATGCCAAGGGAAACACTATATATGTGTCCAAACGACCTACGAACTGGCTGGATGCCTAATGCCCAAATATTTAGATTAAGGTCTATACAATATTAATGTCATAATAGATTTCACATTTATCGGGCAATCGATAGATGGCTGGTATACAAAGTGGGTCATAAGCACGAAAAAACATAAAAGTAAAAGAGTTTAAGGTGCGAAAATGGAAGAAAGGGAAAGGAGGCAAGTATACTTATTTGTTCCATTTTTTGACATATAAAACATGTCTAATTATAAATGCTCATCAACACGAACACAAACTACTGTATTTGGTAAAGCACATTGTCATTTAATACATTCATATTTAATTATTATTTATTGCGAACAATTCCAAATAGGTTGCCCAATTGACATTAACTTAGGCATATTATCACTAATGATGCTTAAGCACCATAGTCACCCTTGATCATATTGGCTGAGTTCTAATCATACTTAAAACAGAGTTCCGAAATTAGGTATACTAACAAACGAAGAGCCCTTCGTGTTAGAATGTTATAAGTGATAGTGCATCTCATCGTCAGTATTGTGTCCCATCTCGATGCATCTCAAATGGCAAATCCAAATGGATTCCCTATGTCTCAGTGCCAATTCACGGCTTCCACCCCGTGATGGCACTTGGATGTGGTCAATCCCATGAAACCACTCTTTGCAGGAACTTTCATGTTTTTCCCCCATGTGATAGGTCATGGGGTACCTTTGGTCATTGTGTCTAAGTGCCCGTATATGTTCTTGAATACGTAGTTTAAGGGGCCTCACAGTACTACCCACATAAATTTTGTTACACCCACAACCCAGTATGTACACAACCTATTTTGAATTAGAGTTTATGAAGTGTTTGATGTCATATTCCTTGTCAGTTTTTTTTATTTTATTTTAAAATGTTTGTGTCACAGCACAGCAGAAAACAAATTACTATACACTATATACATTACTTCTGCTCATTTACCCGTCCCAGCATACATTATTTCAACATGCCAAATATTAGGAAAGGCTCGATACAGGAATGAGAAAGAGATACATACGTAAAAAGAACAACATTACGCCTAAGTTGTATTTTTAAGACCCTCTTTCCACTGCTCAGTAGGGCTCCAAATTCTCCTTCCAAGTAGTTTGCCCTTTTTTCCTTTTCTTGCATAAATTACCATTTCTAGGTTATAGGCAGCAAGCAGCCTGGCTAACCACTGATGTAGCCTGGGGCCACTTTGTCTAGCCATGCCTTAGCAATGCACATTCGCAGGGCAGACATAGCCATAAATAAAAATTCCTCGTGGGGCCCCTCAGAGCCTTCATTAACCCCAAGAATGATCAGATCAAGGACCTGTCAAGAAACAGCTGTATTGCTCTATGAAGTGTGTACAACTGCGGTCAAGTAGCAAAAATTTTAATTATGTCTGCCTCCGTGGACTCGCAATGGGGGCAGGTAGTACCTTAGGTACCCTCCACTGAGCTATCCTTGCGGGTGTATGATATAAAGAATATATCTTCTTGTAATGCTGGGCCTACAATGTGGCTGTGCAAAGTATTGTCCGTACCAGATCAAGTGAATCCTGAAAATAATCCTGATTAGTACCTAGTTTCTCTGCCCATTTTAAGCCATATTTCCCTAGATCATCGGGCTTATCTGCAACGAGTTCTGCATAAAATCTGCGGATAGTACAATCTCCCCTGCTTTCAATAATATCCAAGATTTTATTGCTGCCGAACCCTACTGGCCCTCCGTGTTTATTGGAGCTAAAACTCCGTACCTGTAAATATTTTAAAAAACTCCTCCTGTCAATACCATAAATGGCCTGCAGTTCCGAGAACTGAACTAGTCCGCAAGGACCCAATAAGTCACCTAATTTCTGAATTCCATGTTCCTCCCAAGCCACCATCATTGCATCCCTAAATATCTCCCCTGGAAGGGATACGTTCTTCAACATACGAGTATATCTGTTAAATCTACCGAGGACAAACTTTTTTAAAAAGGCTGTCCAAAACTTATAAGCTGCCTGTATTGTCTTAAACCTTGTTCTTTTATAATAGTTGAAATCTGTGCAATTAAGAAAACAATTTCCAGCCTCTGCCCCCAGCACCGAGGCATAAACATTAGTGATTCCAGATCTACCTTCTGAATCCCTTTCTGCCCTGCCCAGTTGCCCCTGCATATACTGAAATGCCGCTGCCCAGTAATACATTCTAACATCCGGGGCCCCCACCCACCTCTGTCCCTGGGAAGAGTATTAAATCGATATGCCCTCCTTGTTTTACCGTGAGCCCATACGAATCTATTCAGGATATGTTCTAGTGCCCGCAACCATTTGGCCTCGAAGAAGAGTGGAATCACACTGAACAAGTAAAGAAATATCGGCAGGATGATCATCTTGATCACATTTGTGCAACCCACTATGGACAACTGAAGATTGTGTATCCTATTTAGATCCCCTTTCACTTTGTTGATCAGTGGCTCAATATTCTGGTCCACTGAATTGCTCAGATCTGCCAACATCCTGATCCCTAGATAAACCACTGAGCTAACCACCCTCTCGTCCTCAAAGACCGTGATATCGCTTTTAATTACCTGGGTTTTACCCTGTTGAGCGCATACCCTGAAACTTGCCCGAATGCCCAGGCTTCTGATTCTACCTCTTCAATGGCAGTGACTGGTGCTGATTTGACAATCGCGACATCATCTGCGTAAGCGAAAGTTTTAAACTCCTGCTCATGCATAACTAAAGGGACAATCCTGTTGTTACATTCCAGTCTACGTAGCAGTGGATCCAATATACAGAGCAAATAGAAGAGGTGAGGATGGGCACCCTTGCCTAGTTCCTCGCTTGATCTGTAGCGGGACAGTGTATCCTTTGTTGATTCTCAGTCTGGCTGAGGGGTCCCTATAAAGGGCCTGTATGGCCCTTATAAAGCCTTACCTTGTACCGCTCCACCTCATGGCCATCCAAAGGTAGTCCCAGGAGACCCTATCAAATGCTTCTCTGTGTCAAGCAGAAAGACGGCCATAGGGTCTCCCGAGACTTCCGCAGCATCAAAGAGGGTGAACATTTGCCTAGTATGCTGTGTGGTTCCCTTTCCCGGTATAAAACCATGCTGTCTGGGACTAACCATGCCCTTGATCACCCTGCCTAACCGTATAGCAATAATTTTAGAAAAAATCTTCGCATCAGCTTTCATAGGTGTTATGGCCCTATAAGATCCCGGTTCAGATGGTGGTTTACCTTTTTTCAGGATTACGACTATATCGACCCCCCCCCCCAGGAGCTTGGTATTGAGACCCCTTGTTGCGCTTGTATCATTGTAGCCTGCATATCCCTACTTAACACACCTTGAAAAACTTCACAAAACTCATCCGGTATCTGATCCAGACCTACCGCCTTGCCCGAGGGGAGATTTTTTAATGCAGTAACCATCTCATCTAGATCTATGGGGAGATCCAAAGCTACCTTCTCCTCCACCGGGAGGACCAGATGTAGAATGACCATCAGGTATTCCTGTATAGGTGCTACCTCCCTTATCTGATCCTGATTATACAATGCCGCATAGAAGAGTCTAAAAACCTCCCGTATTGCCCCGGAGTCTGTAACTAAATCTCCTCTATCATCAAGAATCTCCTTTATTTAGCCTGCAACCATTTTCTGCCTTGTATGCACTGCCACTCTCTCACTTAATTCGTAGCACTTCTCTTTTTTAACCAAAAAGCTGGCTGCCACTTTGCTCGTGATCCTCTCACTTGCCTCAGCTTTTCCAGCTGCAATTTTAAGAAGGATTTGCTCCAGGGGCGCCTTCTGCTAAATAGCTACAATCAGCTCCTCACTGCCTCTGACAGCATTTTGATTAGCTTTCCCACTCGTTCCCTTTCCTGCTTGTTTTTATATAATGTGTAACTCAGAGTTTCCCCTCCCACCTCTGCTTTGAAAGCGTCCCAGGCAATACCGGAGGAGGTGCTTCCTCTATTAATCTCCCAGTATATTCTAATCCACTTCTTCATATGGTTAACATATTCCTCATCTCTTAATAGCGCCCTCTCAAAGGTCCAGTTGTTCTCCCTGCTAGCGGTCCTCCCTAGCTTAAGAATGATTATTAGGGGGTTATAATCAGAAATTATTTGTGGTTGTATTTCTATCCGGGTTCTTGAAACTAGGGAATTAGATACTAAGAAATAATCCAATCTCACGAAGATCGTGTGTGGTGCTGAGTAAAATGTACTACCAGTGCCTACCGAGTTAAACCGAGCCCAGAGGTCTGTAAGTGAGTTCTGATTTGCCACGTTAACTATTGCATGGCATGTCTTTTTCTTGCGACCAGTGTATATCTCCCCCGCCTCAATGCCCAGACCAGTCAGGCCATTTATATTAAAATCCCCACAGCAAATGATAGGTTCTGGCCATAGGGGCAATTCTAAATCCAAAAACTCAAATATTTCTGGTTCATCTTCAGTAGACCCGTAGATTGATACTAATGTGAATGTCTCCCCCTTAGTAGTGCATTCAATTAAGACCCATCTCCCCCACTGTTCCTCCTTCTTTCTTTTGATTGTTGTGTCCCCTCCCCGAGCCACATCCCGAGTTTATGACCCTTGCTTAGTATATGCCAAGACTGAGAATCCCAGCTGTTCCAAGAGGTAGCTTTTTGTCCCTTCTACGTGTGTCTCCTGTAGACAAGCAAGATCTAAGTGCATTGATTTAAGGAGCACTGCCACCCGGTGGCTTTTAGTTCTATCATTTAGACCACAAACGTTTACTGATGCAATCCGGATACTCCTTAGAATACGTCATATTGCTGTCCTGCCTTTCCCAGCCGTGCCATACATGAACTAAAAACGTGAGCTGTGCTGTGCTGTATGTTCCCCCCCTTAAGCCCCCTCTCTCCCCCAACCCCCCACCCCTCAAGCCCCTACCGGCATCCCTCCCTCCAGAGCCCCACTCCCCCCTCCTTACAGGCAAATAGTTCAACCATGACCTATGAGTGACCGCTTTTGGATTGCAGCCATCACATCCCTCTCCCTCACAAATGCCAATCAAACCACTTAGTGGGTACCCCCTTACCCTTTAACCAAAAAAAGAAAAAATACCTCCCCCCAGCATGACCTGCTCATGACCCAGCCTCAAGAGCCCCTGTATACCCTATATAGCCCAAAATCCTTTCCCCTATACCTCACTTTAAGCAGCTCACCCCCCTTCGGTCCCTTTAGTTCCTCCAAATACTCTTGTGCTTTAATTTTTGAGAAAAACATTTTACCTGGCCCTTATAATCACCTAGGGCCTGGATGGGAGCTGTTAGCTGCCTTAGCCTCCATCTTCTTTCCACTGTAATGTGGCAAAAGTCGGGTCTGGAGAAAAAAGTAATATCTTTGAATGAACGCTTAGATTCTGGCCTCGCCTTATCCATAATTTCTTGTCTAAGCAGGTAGTTACCCACGTAGACCAAAATAGCCCTCTATCTTCCACTGAACGTCCTCCGCCATCTTTTCTTGTGCTTGCTTAAAAGTCTGCCAGCTACTAATGTCATCCTCCAGCTTCCCCGTTCTCTCCTCGACATGTGCGACTCTGTCCGCCCCTTCCTCGTACAGCTTGTTAAATCTCCTGAGTGAATTTTGTATTTTTTTTGTTGCCTGTCTAGCCCTGTGGCTCTCGATCCTCGCTTCCCCCTGCATCTACTTTAAAGTGCTACACCGTAACTCCATTGGAGCAAGTTGTGGCTGATGGGGGGGTGTTAGATGTGAGTTCTCCACTTGTGAGGTAGCGGAGTAATTTCTTAGCAGTATCTGAGGGGCTCCCAGACGGGTTGACTCTTATTTTAGACCTTCGCTTCCTCTGTATGCTTTTCTCATCAGAAGCACTAGTCCCTGAGTCTGAGCCCTCATCTGAGCTTGCTTAGCTAGAGACCATAGACTCTGAGTCCTCAATTAGAGGGAAGAAACAGTACCCCTCAGGTGAGCCGCCCCCCTCTCTCTGGTGACTGTTGCAGAGCCTTCGCGTTGTTGTGACTGGCCAGGAGGAGGTCACTCCCCACTTACTCACAGTTTGGGATGGTGTGTTAAATGCTGCTCCATCTGTGGTCTGCGCTCTGGGTTCATCCTTATCACAGGCAAAAGATGTGGTCGGGATCAGTTGTAGTCAGCAAGCACCTTCTGAGCTTCGCTGTCCATTCCAGTGCCTGCCGTACCTGCCGTGCTGCTCCCCTGCTGACCGAGCGGAGTTCGCGCTGCTGAGTTTGGGCGTTGCTTAGCAACCATAGTATCAGCATCCTCGAGGACTGCGCTGCTTGCTTTCCCCTTTCCTCACGTCAGCGTCTGACAGCTCCGACGATTTAGGTGTAAAGGCTTCAACAACGGTAGGATGCCGCATCAAGGCTTCCTTTTGTTTGCCACTGTCCTTAGAAGGTTTTTGTATCTAGGTGCATCGAGGATTAGCACTAGCCGCGGCCTCGCTGGTGTTTCCGCGCTGTTCCCCAGTTTTCTTCGTAATCTGAGCCCTCCGAGCTGTGCTTGTAGAGCGCTGAGCTGGGCTGTTGTGTCTTTAGATGCCGCTCTCTCTCTCGAGTTAGAGTTCCCCAGTTCCTTTGGGTCTTTAATCTGCTTGGGAGCGCGCGGGGGCATTGTAGATGCTGTTCTTTTTTTAAATAGAGCCGCGGCAATCTTTAAGAAGCACGCCTTGAAAGTAGCAATTAATGAGGCTGAAGGGTATGCGAACCAACTTGAAGTCCCGAGACCCTTTCTCTTCGCTACCGTCTGGAAATCCAAGCCTCCGGGGGTCCACAGCATGCTACTCAAATCTCCATCCTAGGTCTGGGAGGGAGAAGGAAAAGTTGCGACTGAGCTCTACGATCTAGCAGCAGCCATCTTGCCCCCGTGAGTTTGTAACATCGTCATATTCCTTGTTAGTGTTGTAAGTGAAACTCTTTATCTTGTCCTTGGCCTAGGCACATACATTACACGCATGGCACTTAAAAAATCCACCCGGAGCCGTGGGTAACCATGCACTTATAGTGGTCCCCTTGATGTAGCTAGGGCACAGCTTGTTCCTCACCGTTCTCCCCCTGCAAAAGGTGACCCTAGGGTTTATGGTCAAATGATCTCTGAGGCTAGGTATTGCATATAGGAGACCCCAATGTTTTTTCAGAATGGTAAAAATTCTACCACTGTTGTTTGTATACAGTGTAATAAATGCCAAAAGAGCAATATGGTCCTTATTAGATTGTATATTAGATTTCTTGGTTAACTTATTACATCTTGATGTTTTATGTATCCTGGAATCAACCTTCAACAGGATCTTCTCATAGTAACCTCATAGCCTAAACTTATTCTTAACTTCTTCAATGTTCCTTTCAAATCCATGTTCAGTGCTACATTTACGGCGAACCCGCACCATCTTGCCATACGGAATGTTTCTAACCACAGATTTGGGATGTGAGCTTGTCACATGCAAAGTACTATTGCATGATGTTTGTTTATGGAAGATAGTACTCTGAATGCTACCATTCTCCACATAATACTTTACATCAAGGAATTCGATCCCAATGGAACTATGCTGCGTTGTGAGGTAGACATTATATGGGTTATCATTAGGAAATGTGTGGAATTCAATTAATTGACTTGTGGACCCCTTCCATAATAGTATAATGGCATCAATATACCTCCCCCAGAGGGCAATCATGTCAATCCAGGGGAGGCATATTTTTCCCGGGCATGCTCCCTCTCCCACCAGCCCATGAAAAGGCAGGCGTACGAGGGAGCAAACCTGGAACCCATTGCTGCAGTTGGTAATGCCATAAGCCATTATGCAAAAAGTAGTTATTAGAAAGAATGATATTGATCAAGTCCATTAGCATCTCATTATGTTCCATGTGGTCCACTGTTCTAGTTTTCAAAATCTATTATATTGCCAGGCTACCAAATTGTTTCTGAATCCAAGTATATAAGCTGGTGACATCCTTTATAACAAACATTAGGTCATCTGACCAAGTGAGACCCTCAAACTTCTGTAGGGTATCCCTAGTGTCCTGTATATAGAATGGTAAGTTGATGCGCTGGTGTGCTGCTGCACAGCTTGGCGAGACATACACCACCCAGACCTGCGTCTTATACCCATACTTCATAAATCCATGCACCTCTCCCCAGTTTTTTACGCCTCGGTTCCAAGTACCACTGTTGCATAAAATCTACTGATCCGCTTCGCACATCACTGATGATATTAAAAATAGAATGGTAAGTTGATTACAAATGCTTGAAGAAATGTATCTACATATTGTGATAACCGTTCTGTGGGTGAGTCAATGCCCAAGATTATGGGATGCCCAGGTGGAAGGCACCCCGTTTATGAATCTTCGGAAGGATATTGATACAGGGGGCCACAGGGTGGCTGACTGTGAGGTAGCCATATTTCTCTTCGGATAAAAGACCACTCTCGCGCCAATCATGAAGTCTTGTGTTAATATGGATTGCAAGGGAGGCAATGGGATTGGTGACTACCCATTCATAACAGATAGAGTCCCCAAGCTGTCTATCAATCTCGGCCATATAGTAAACCAAATTCATGACCACCACATTTCCCCTCTTATCTGCCTCCCTGATTACAATGGGATCATCCTTCATTAGGTTGTTTAATGCAAGCCTTTCAATTTTGGTAAAATTCTGACTGTGATTGCCAAATTTGCCTGGCTTGTCCATCAAAGTATAAATGTCCTCTAGTAACCCTGTCCCTGAAAAGATCTATATTTACATGTGTATTGCGGGGCATGAATCTTGATCGTGCTTTAAGCCTAGTTGCAGAAACATCACTGTTAATCCACTAAATACTGCCATTGAAATCAAACTATTTACCTGCAGTATTAATCACATCTGCTTTAAGTATCAGCGAATCTTCAGCGTCCATTATATCAGAATACGTCGCATTTCCAAACACTGAGTAAACATCACCTCTGACTCATTAGTTATGAATTCTTAATCACTCCTATTTTGATTAGCACTTTGTAACATGTAGATTGAATCCTTACTAGTGATTGAATTGAGAATACATTGAGACATAACCTATTTTCAGGGTATTGATTTGAGAAATCTATCCAGTTTCTCTTGTAGTCATTTCTGCTCTCTGTAATTCCAGTGGGTGATGCCCACATTGGACTCTGTCATTGGCTATAGTCGGTTTTCTGATGTGCTAAGTGTGGGGGTGGTAGTAGCCTGTTTTCTCTACTCCTGCAGAGATACTGACACTATTCCAGTTGCTAGAGACTTTTGTCAGCATTGTAACCATTGATTTGTTTTTTCCACTGAGTATTATTTTGTCGTTCCCCCAGCAAATTGCGAGAGGAAATAGGTTGGTGAAATGAACCGGCCTTCATTTTCTGGCTCTCCTGATATCAGAAAATTTCCATTTGTTACTACTGACCAATTGTTGAAGGCCTCTCAACTGGAATCCCAGTCACTGTTGCAGTAGATACTGACTAGCACATTGCACACCCTTGATCCCTCACTGCCTATGGTGCTTGCCTAATGTACGAATGCTGCCCAGGTTATGAATACAGCTTCACATTAATCAGGCTGGGCTTCAACCTTTGGAAGTGATTCAGACAAAACTAGTGCGTGTGTATACGGGCTTTATATGGGGTCGGTGCTGAGGCACCACCAGTATTTTAAACTGGACTGTCCTAACAGGCCCTACCTTTCAGGTCATTAAAGTGACAACCAAACAAGATGATTTATTTCTGATTAGAACAATAGAATGTTGGGAGCTCCATTGAAGACAATTGAGTACTCCATGCTTTTACGGACCGTTAAAGGCCCGCAAAGCAACATTCCAATGTTGTTTTCAAAGGCCTCTCGGAGCCCGAGGGAATTTAAACCCCTCTAACTCGGAGAGGCCTTTGTTTTATTTGTTTGCAAATTCTGCCCTCTAGTGGCATAATGTTCTAATAGCCTTATAGCCCTTCGTAGCTGGGCGATACTGGCTATTAAAGTCCCGCTCCCTTGTTAAATTCCCTCGTCTTCGGCTCGTTAACGCTGGACCGGGCCTTTAATAGTCGGTATAGCCCGCTACATAATAATGTGTGCAGGAATCCTTACGGTAATCCAAGTCAGTGGTGCATTTACTGTTACATTTCACAGGCTTTAATTCAAGCTGTATCATATATGTGTGCCTATTTCTTAACAGAATTTTCTTTTCCTAGCTGTATATGGAGTTTTCTTTTTCATATAATATGACATGCTGTGAACTGAGTTGCTTCTTGGTGAGTTCAGGAGGGGGATTGGTGTGCATGTGGGCAGAAAGAGAGCTCTGGAGTAGAGTCTGAAGGCAGTCAGAGCATCTGACAGAGCCACATTTGGTGTCATAAAGCTGTTCTTACTACCTGCTCATACAATCCTTGGCCTTTCTAGTGTAGGTGCACCGAGCATTGGTCCCATATGTGGCAACTGATAATATAATTCTATGGGAAAGGATGGGAGAATTACACAGCTTTTGAAATATTGAAAGTACCAAGGGAAAAATGACTTGGCAAGAGAAACTCCGCGGTAATCCTCCCTGGAAACTGGGAGTGGGCATTGTCAGTCAGTCAGTATAGCTTTATTCGATTTTGGTTTAAAATCATAAAAGCGTACAAGTAAAATCAGTTACAAATAAAAACATACATACAATGACACATAATATTTGAAGTTAAAAAGCTTTTCCCCAACCCATGGGGATAAGTATCATAATTATAGCGTTCTTTTCACAGGTTGAGCTTGGGTCAAGCAGTAATTAATAGGGGTTCCAATACTTGGGACTGTAAAACGATGATTCCTGTCTGATGTAGGAGGAAAAACTACGGCTGCTCGGTGCATAGAGTCCTCTGCCCATTATCATGTTGGAGCCTACCTTTTGGCTAGATGTGGGGATGCATGGCAATCTAGGGTAAAAATCATGCAGATCCCAGACGGAGATTGGGCCATTACCCACTTGAGGTGCACAGGTACGCAGGTATGTGACGATGTTTCTCTGTCTAAATCTAACCAGTACTAGGTCACCATCAATGTTTTTTGGGAGGGAACCCAGCCAACACACCCTTCTCACACTCACTATTGTACCCTCAAGGTTAGGTGGCAAGGGTCTATTTTTTGCCAACCAAAACTTAACCTTATTCAGCAAATCATGTTGTCTCTCGGTTTTCCCAGGTGGAAGTAAAGGTACTCCCGCAAGGACAGATACAAAAGGAGCTGCCTCCGGAGGGAGTTGGATAGGGATAGCTTTTTTATACTGTGCTCTAGGAGCAGTAATCTGTGGCAAAAGAGGTTGTGAAAAAGGTTTATGGGGTATTAGGGCTGGCGCGTTAGGGGCTTTTAATTGGATTGTCTTTTGACTTTTATCTTGCATAACTGGTTTGGGGTCATTGGAAATAGTAGGTGAGTCGTAACAGTTAGGTGTTTTAAAACATTTTTTGCATTTATTGGCCAAAAAGTTCGATTTAATGGTTTCCTCTACTCCAGTCAGCCTGTCCCCTAATATGTTTATTTTTTCTATTAATGGTGATATAATAGAGCTGACCAGTTGTTCAATAAGGGATAATAAATCCCGCTGTGGAGGGGAAGCTGAAATGGATAATATCTCGGCAGCCTCAGGAGTCATGGAAGGGTTGCTGAGTGAAACTGTGGGACTTGAGCACAATTTTTGGAGTTTAGATTGATTCCCAGTGTGACTAATCCCACTACGTTTTCTCTTAACAGATGATGGTAGGGGGGAAACTACCCTATGAGTATTTTCAATGTTGGGTGTTTTGGTTAGTGGGAAAGATTGCAGGGGGCTAACAATATCATGTGATGCACAGGGGCTGTCAGCAGGGAGCGTCGATTCCACTAAAGCATGTTTAGTTTTACACAGGGTGTTTAGGTCATCTAACCATGCAAGAGTGTGGTCTGCGACTACAGTTTGTGTGGCTGGGTAGATATACCTTTATCAATTTCTCTGACAATGGACAGATTTGAGCTGGCTATATTATCCCCCTTGCGAGACATGTTATGAATTTGGGTGTAACAGAATGGTAATCAGCACAAAATACGCTTCGGAAGGGAATATGTCCTTGGCGAAAGGCAAAGTCAAGAAGCAGAGGACAAAAAGGAAGAAAACGTCTTTCTATACCTCCTCGTACCCAGGAGACGAAGGGGGTGGCCCCGTCCCGTCCTCCTCAGTCCTCTGAGGGCCACAGAGGGCCCGCTCGCGTCCCGCGAGGGAGGGCTATCGTAAGTTTATTGCGCCTCCTGGCGCTACGATTTGGTCACGTGGTACTCTGGGCTTCTGGGGCTTGTAGTTCCCTGACCTGCTCTCCACGCGGCGGCCAGCGCTTCCCCAGATGGTAGTGGGAGCGGGCAGCGGGAGGCAGGCAGGCGGCAACCCCAGCGAGTCAGAGGAGTCAGCAGTCCTCCACCCGGGCTCCTCGGCGGCAACAGGCAAGTTCCCAGATGCTCCCCCCGCTCAGCAGGGCTATCGTAAGTTTATTGCGCCTCCTGGCACTACGATTTGGTCACGTGGTACTCTGGGCTTCTGGGGCTTGTAGTTCCCTGACCTGCTCTCCACGCGGCGGCCAGCGCTTCCCCGGATGGTAGTGGGAGCGGGCAGCGTGAGGCAGGCAGGCGGCAACCCCAGCGAGTCAGAAGGGTCAGCAGTCCTCCACCCAGGCTCCTCGGCGGCAACAGGCAAGTTCCCAGATGCTCCCCCTGCTCAGCAGGGCTATCGTAAGTTTATTGCGCCTCATGGCGCTACGATTTGGTCACGTGGTACTCTGGGCTTCTGGGGCTTGTAGTTCCCTGACCTGCTCTCCACGCGGCGGCCAGCGCTTCCCCAGATGGTAGTGGGAGCGGGCAGCGGGAGGCAGGCTGGCGGCAACCCCAGCGAGTCAGAAGGGTCAGCAGTCCTCCACTCGGGCTCCTCGGCGGCAACAGGCAAGTGGGCATTGTCAGTTGGGGGTGGGCATTTTTGTTGGTCACCTGAACTTATTTTATCACACATTAAGCAAAAGAATGCCAACTTCTCTTTAGATTGTGCTCCAACTGCCTGCGTGTTCCTGCTTCACATAAACTTTAGTGTGTATTTCTCAGTTTTAAAATCATAATTATGTTTTTCTTGTTCCAGATCTGAACCTCTTAGATCCACTGTCCCAAGTCTGTCATGTGTGTAACCCTATGGTACATGGCTGTTCACTGTGGGAAGGCTCTTCATAATGCAGTTGCAGATCCTCCTCAATAACTGCAACTGAAAATATCTACATGTTACAAAGTAGTTAGAGAAATTTATCTTTCCTTTCAGCTTTTTTTTATGCTCAGAATCCTCTTTGACAAAGTAAGTTACTTATTTGAAAGAAAAAAAGAGACACACAGTGAGATGTTCAGCGTTCATTTCAATGCCTTTCAAACCAACACCTTGAACTCCGCAGTGCTCTGAAGTCCTTGACGTTCATTGACCTGAGCACAGAATTTACTGATAACCTTACGTCTGTCAAATGTTTATTGCCTTTTTCACTAAGTCTTCATCTTGAATCTCGGACAAGCAGTGGAGCAGATCCAGGTGATAGCTCCCCAGCTTAGCTCGGCATATTTATTCCTTCCAAAATCCATGACAATTCTCTCTTCAACGAGTCAAAGAAACCTCCATTGGCCAAATGCACTTTTCACGAGCTGCTTAACTTGGCGCTCAAAGGAGTGGTGGAAGAAAGCCATTTGATCATTTAGATTGTCGCGGCTGCTTCGTCTGAGCTCTTCCTTGATCCACATCAGTAATGCAGCCTTTATGTTTGGTGAAATCTTCCATTGTAATCCCTTCTCCATCTGATCCAACCTCTCCTTATTACAAGGCGGAATAAGAAGCGCACAGTCAAGGTAAAGTGGGCATGTTCACGCTCACTATTACTTTCCAATAAATTGGTCAAGTCCCGGGGAGGATTCCCAGTGTGTTCTGTGGCTGCTTCATGTTCTCCCAGTAAATAAAACAATGCAGCAAAAAATCTTGAACTCAAGCGGATGAAGCTGTATATGTTGCAGTTAACATTGTCTTCCTCAAAAACGTCATTACTCAAAAAGAGTACTGCATTACTCAGAAAGAGAGGGACTGGACAGCTAGTTCATCTAAGCCATGCTTCATTAAGTCACCATCCTCAAACTGTATTTTCTGCTGATGAATTCCTTCCTTGCCTAATCCACAGAGCCACCTCAGGTTAATGTTGGTAATCCACGGTGCAGTAGTGCTGCATTTCTGATGCAATAAATTGGAGAAAAGCCCAAATAGAAGTGGTCGTTCTCAGAGCAAAACCAAAATCCTATTTCTTCATTTGCTGTTTAATGGCTTTGCAGATATTCCAGCACACAATGAGCACAAAACACATGGTAAAGAGAATGGCATTTCCTTTCACAATATTAAAAGAATTAGCAAATTCTTGGATATTTTAAGTTCATCAAAGCCATCAATAAAGAACAGCAGTTTTTTTCCCTTTGCCTCTACTCCTCCTATTGATATGAAGGGCCCTTGACCACCGCTTTGTAAAAGGAAGTCTGTACAGTCTCCGGCCCAGCACGCAAGTTGTATTCTCTGCAGTGGATATAAGAGACAAATTTAAACCTGTTCTGGAAGAGCTCTCCTGATACCCAAATCGAGCATGATCTTTTAGGCATTCACTGTTTTTCCAATCCCAGAACTCCTAGGAGCGTTACGTGCTGGGGACATGTCTATACTCTTCAGGGACAAAGGGAGCTTCAATGTGAGAGTCGGAGTCTTCAGCTCATTGGGCAATGAGATCCAGATGTTTCCTTCTGGTTGAAATGATTTCATGCATTTTCTTGTCCTCGTGTTAGTAGTTCTTTACGATGAGAACTCTGGTGTACCTTTCTTTACATGTCGAATGTTCACCCATCTGCTTGCTATCATCTCTCATTATCCTGAACCATTTCTTTTTTCTTTTCAAACATACTTTTATTGGGATTTCGAATAATATAGTGGGCATGTATAAAAGAGCAAGAGCCATCACATGATGGACATAATAAATCACGCCCACTTACTTTCAAGGTTTATCATTGAATCCACTACTGGCTTTAAACTGGTACTCATTAAAAAAAATTCAGATGATAGTAGTCCTTACTTGTTAGCAATAACCATATACTGGGATTCTGTCCATGGTAAGCTCTAAATTCTGTGTAATCTGAAAACTCTTAGATGCTCTGTACAAATGGTATCAACTTGGGGTTGTGCTCACACTCACATAGATGTTGCAAACATTGGTCATGTTGCTCAAAATTGAGAAAAGTAGCAACAGAACGAAAATCAAGATAAAAGGGGAAACCGAAAGCTGTCCAGGGGGTGTAGTGAAACGAGCTGCAGAGGAAAGCGTTTCAGGAGATCAAAAAATAAACAAAAATAAGTATATCGTCTCACTGGGGGGTCGGGTACAGGGAAGGAGCGCCGCAATGTAAGTTCCCCTTAGCCCATCTGCCTTTAGTCAACACATCACACCTCATACAAGGGGTTCTGCATTGCTCTCGTCTGGCTGTAAGCTATCTATACAGTTACAGGCTGCAATAGCATTCCTTTTGTTCCAGGCTCCAAATAGCAGCTAGTGGGTGGAGTAGTATTTCTTGTGCATCTTCCTTAATCAGTGCCCTCTCTTCAACTCTTGCCATCTTATCTTATCTTATCTTAGGTGCACTTTATAAAGCGCACTGACACCGGAGCTTTCTGCCATGCATCAACATCTCTGACCCCACCATGGGGCCCTCCCACGCCCGCCATCTCATTGCTATAAGTCTTCTTGGTAAGATCAAGTTAAGGTCTTCAAATCTAGTGCCAACTTTGTCGGTCTTAGGTCTGGTAAATAACCCCAAGAGGAATACCTCTGCTGTGCAAGGAAGCGAGCAGGCTAGTACCCCGTTAAGTGTGGCTACCACTGCCCTCCAGAAGTCTGGTAACCCCGGGCAACTCCATGTCATGTTTACAAACCCAGCATCCAACTCCCCACATCTAGGACATCCCCGCCATTCACCACTGTACATGACCTGTAGTCTACGGGTGTCAGGTAGACCTTGTGTAGGTAGTTAAATTGAACACATTTGAAGTTAGAATTCCTATAAATGTGTTTAGAGTAAGACCCAAGGTCTTACTCTAGTCTGCATCTGTCAAGTCCCTGCCCAACACTGTCTCCCATCTCTCCGTAATCCAAGTCAATGGCTTCATTGTCATTTCAAGTTGTGCTCTGTAGAGCCATTTCACGAGGTGTTGCACAAGGGGGCCAGGGTCACCAGTGGCTGAAGGACAACATGGGTGTCTGGCTCCTGTCCGCTCCTTGACCATAAGTCTCTGAATGTCCTCACCAGCGCATGATAATTGAGGAACTGGCTGGGGGCAAGCCACATTGGTCCATCAGAGCATCCAGTGGGAGAAACTCCCATAGTTGAAAGAAGTTGCTCACCGTAATGAGCTGGGCTATCGTCCAGTCAAGCATCTGTCGGTCTGTAAATGGGTAAGACGGATTTCCACGTGGCAGCCGTACCAGTGGTAGATCTGGAGCATAGAGAGGTGTTCTAGAGGTTTGTTTGCCACAAGACATCTCCTCCAACTCTGCAGTGCTACTTTCAATATAATCCTTGGAGGGGGAATGACTGTTTTTGAATAAAGGAACTTCACCAGGAGGAGTCACTGGTTATGAGCCAGCCCAATAGGCCCCAGCAGCTAAAGGTAGTGCCTAACACAAATTTATGTGTCCTTGTCTAACGCAACTGGTGCTAGTGTAAAGCGCTCTGATACTCAATACCTTCGGGTCAAGTTTACGTTATATATAACTCTGAGAAGAAAAAAAAAAGGTCTTTACTGTCCAGCCATTGGGCCAACCACTGCAGTTGGGCAGACAAATAGTATCATTCAAAGTCTAAGGTGCCCAAACAGCCATCTTCTGAGGCTCCCCGCAGTACCGTCAGGGAAACTGTATTTTACCCCCCTTTCCATATCAATTCTCGAAGCAAAGAATCCAGACTATAAAACCAGGAACATGATAACCGGACAGAGAGATTTACAAGGAAATACAATAGTCTGGGGAGCATCATCATTATGGATAAGGAGATGCGAACCATCACTGATCGCTTCTAGGAGCGCTAAAATTTTACAGAGGCCTTAAGCGAACAAACCACTGGTCCCAGATTTCCATCTTTAAGATCCTCTAAGGTGTGGATTACCTGGATGTCCAAATAGAAGAAGGACTGAGGCGACCAGGCAGGTCCAGGGAGCATATTGGACAGCTGTGTCATTCCTGGTGTCATGGGGAAAAGGTGAGTCCTGGTTATATTAACTTGAAGGCATGAAAACCCGTTAAGTAACCCAAGGGCATTGGTAACAACTGTATGTTTATCTGATAGATAGAGCAACACGCCATCTGCATATAACAATATATGTTCCTTGCCCTCCAAAACCAACCCATGACCCCCTCCCCCTATTGGCCGAAGATCACCGCCAGTGGCTCAATGGACATGGCTAACAAAAGGGGAGACAGCAGACACCTCTGTCTGGTACCTCAGTATACGCCATATGGGGTCGAGATTATGTCACCTGTCTTGACCCGCGCTGTGGGGTTTGTGTATAACAGGCGCACCCAGCAGGCCAAGCCGTCACCTAGTCCCATTAGTTTCACTGCATGGAGGAAATCCCATCTCAATGCCTTCTCCAAACCAATTGACATGATCAGGGTGCCTGGATAGAGATTGATATCCCGATGGCATAGGATATGGTATAACCAGCAAAGGTTTCCATAAGTTGACCAGGTTGGAAAAAATCAATTTTGGATGAGACCTGGCATGAAGGGAAGCAATCTCATCGCTACTATTTTACTGAAAATCTGCATTTAACATGGAGAGAGGACAATATCCCTATGGGCTTCTGACTAATGACTTCGATTTAGGGTGAGGGACCAATAGCGCGTCCCTGGACGAGATCGGCAATGACCCCAAGCACAATCACTCGACATATAGAGCCTCCAATCTAGGGGCAAGGACGGATGCAAATGTAGAATAAAACTTCGCAGGCAAACCATCTGGGGCAGGTGTTTTCCCATTAGCCATCTCTTTAATGTCTAGGTGAATTTCCTGCACCATCATGGACCTTCCCAATTCTTCTAGACAAAACAGGCTCAAAGTGCGCTACAGCAGTGGTGTGAACTCCTCCAGGGCCTGTGGCAGAATTATCCCGGGGTGTCTGTAAAGGGCTTAATAGAGGCTACAAACGGCTATATTTATTGCTTTGGGTGAATAAACCATGTCCCCTCATGAGATAGAATCTGGGATATGGGTATTCCTCTAGAGTCCAGGTGCACCAGCCATGGCAAAAGCCTGCTCGATCCAGCCCCCTCCCATGCACCCTAGCAAAGTAGTCTCATAGGTCTAGGCACCAGATATGTTCCAGGGGAGCGACATAACCGCCCTTTGAGTTGAGTCTGAATAATGTCATGGGAGCCCAGCTTGTTACTCAAGTCATGTAGGCTATTTTCTAGAGTAGAAAGCTCCTTATATTTGATTTGACTTTATAAAGCGCAAACAAAGACCCTAAGGTGTCTTAGGCGCTAAAAAGAATCAGGGAAATGGAATCAGTTAGGGTTTAGAAAAGAGTCAAGTTTTTAGTAACTTATGGAAGTTCCAAAGAGAAGGAGCAGATTTTCTCTCTAAGGGAAGGCAATTCCAGTTTTTGGTTGTGCAGCGACACCTGAGGAGAGCTTGTATGGTGGCACAATCAAATTCCTGGCTGAACAGGACCTAAGAGTTCTGTTAGGGAGGTACATTTGAGTTTTTCTTTGAAGAAGGTAGGTCATTGTCCCAGTAGCACCTTATAAGCAATGCAAAGCGTTTTAAATTGAATCCTTTGATGCACAGTCAGCCAAGGAAGGTTCACCAAAGCATTAGAGGCCGACTGGGACCTCGGGATTTTCATCAACAGCCATGCCACTGTTTTGTAAAGTCTGCAGTTTTTTTAAGGGAGCTTTGGGTAAATTAACATCGTCCATTGCAATAGTCCAATTTGTACAATACAAGGCAAAGGACCACTGTTTTCAATAGGTTCGGGGGAAGAAACGATGCACCTTTTCTGATCCACTGCAGCATAAAAAAGGCCTTAGAGGTTACCTTATTGACTTGTTCTTTGTATGTTAATTTATAGTCAATCAGGATACACAGGTTTTTCACCTTTTTCACTGGAACCGAGAGCTCTCTTTTCACCCCAACCATCTGTCCTATGCAGTGGCCCCTCACAACAACCATGTTCGTTTCCCATTCAATAAAGCAATCAGTGGCAGTGTCCTGGTTGAGTCGAAAAATACTCTGAGATAGTCGCGTGCAGGGCATCTCCAAGGAAGGATGGGTTAAGACACCAAGAGGGAATAACTGGTGGTTTGGCAGCAGGGCAAAATTTTATTAGTAATGGGCAGTGGCCCGGCAGTGTGCAGCATAAGTAATCAGTACGTGTCACATTCGGGCAAGGCACATTGAGCAGATAAACAAATCTAGTTGTGTGTGTAACGTATAGAGATGGGACTAATAAGAGTAATCACGCTCTAGATTATGTTGCATTCTCCACATATCTAAACAGCCCCAGTGTTCTGCCCAGTCTCAAAAACCCCTCGAAGTCCTGTTCGTTATTGGTTCATGTAAGGGGGTAGGGACATATCCAGGCGGACATCCGCTACACAGTTAAAATCACCACCTAGGATGATCATCCGCCATGAGGGAAGACATGGGCATGGACAGCGCCTTTAGTAAGGGCATATGGTTGTGGTTTGGATCATATATAGGGCCCGATTCACAGAACTACCTTAAGACAAAATCCTAAACTTACTACCATTTTGGTATTCACCGATGGCACTTACTCATTTTGGTATTCACAGAAGGCACTCGGTCATTTTGGTATTCACAGAAGGCACTTACTCATCAATGAGTAAGTGCCTTCTGTGAATACCAAACTGAGTAAGTGCCAAAATGAGTACGTTCTGTGAATCGGACCCAGACTACCCAAAGTAACCTCCCACCCCAGGAGTAGGCCCTTAACCAAAACATAGCGTCCCTTCGGGTCAATAATGGATCGGTTAGCCTCAAAGGGGGGTCCCTGCCCGAATCTACTGCATCGTCCCTCAAGAATAGGCAGAATAGGTGGTTGTAAAAAAGGTGCTGCTGCCACCTACAGTGCAGGCAAGTGGATTTCTGCGCAGTGAGGTGGGTCTCCTGTAACATCCCCATTTTGGCCCCCGGGTGACACAGATAGCGATTAATGTTATTCGTTTGGAAGCAGATCCCATTCCTTGAACGTTCCAGGGTATCATTTTAATAGTGCCATGAGGGTCTCCCATGACCAAAAGCTACAGCATTCTCCCCAACTTCCCGCCCACTCCCTTCATTTTCCCCCCAGCAGATTCAATGCTGTCCTTTCTCCCCCCCCCGCACAAAATAAAATCCCAACTACAAACTCCCACTCCCAAGAGCAGTCCAGCAACAGCTGGCCGTCCAACCCTGAAAAAGAATAACATTGTTAAGGGAGAGCCTCCTTTCAATTCCTAGTTTAGGCACTCCGGAGGGGGTATCCAAGTTAGAAGACCACTGTATATACACCAGTCCATCATTAATAGCACTACAAAATAAAGCCCCAACCGGAGGACACCGCCAGCAAGCCAATTCTTGGAGGGGTTGGGGGGGGGGCTCAGTCATCCACTCAACAGACTGACTCTGACCCAGGCCAGGACAACATCCTAAGTTAAGGGGATAAGAACCTGTCTAGTACTTCATTAAATTATTTTGTCAATAGACTGGGACGTGATGACCGGGAGGCCTTTGCCACCCTGGGTCAAGCTTCATGAGTCAGATGCCGCAGAGCGATCATCAGAGGAGGTGTCTATGCCAGTCTCTGTTTTTTGTGAGGAATACTATTTCGGCTATTGCTTGCCGCAGCTCTGCGTTCTTTTTCTGTTTGTGAGGAAGAAGGCCCCACAAGGAGGGTTGCCAAAGCTGCCTCTTAGCTCTCTGTCCGGTGGGCCCAGATTTCCCATGCCCGCCCACAAGCATTGCACCTGCTTTATATGACTGTAACCCAGTCCACGCCACATCAAGGATGTCACAAAAATAGGGCTTGCCATCCAGTATTATACAGAGTTTGTCAGGAAACATCAATGAGTATTTTATACCCGCTGCACGGAGAGCTTTCTTGGCTTCCCCAAAATATCCATGCTGTTGATACACTTTAGCAGTAAAATGCGGGAACACCAGCCCCCTTTTATTTTAAATGGGTCATTTGTATGGTCCATCTGTAAGATGACTGTCCCTATAATGCAACAGTTTCACTATAATAGGCCTGGGTGGTCTTCCCGGGGCAAGGGACGTGCTGGGCTGTTTTCAGGGCAAAACCTTTCGTGAGCTGGTCCGTTGTAACTGTTGTAGCAAGCCATTTTTCTGGAAAGGAAATCATGTCTGTCCCTTCAACCCCCTCAGGGATTCCAATCTCTCCGATATTGTTGCAGTATATATATCTCACCTCCAGTAAGTACATCGGCCAAGTTTTCAATGTTCAATATAGCAGACACTCGCTGTGTAGGCCCCAAATACTCTGCAAGAAAAGAGTGGCCAAATCAGCTCATACATCCTGTCTCTCCCACCTAACCTAGGTGACAGTCCAGGGGTCTTGCCCAGACCCCGTAGCCAAGGTCCTTCACCACCCTGCGTGGTGTCGTAGGTGTATTTAAGAACAGCCGTGGTTCCAGTGGTTACCCCACCACTCACTGCTGACCAGAGGCACAGGGGAGACTGAGTCTTGCCTCACACCGCTGCCGCCAAAGGAACAGGCCATGGATCCAGTAGTCATTTCTGGAGATATCAGGACTCCCACGTTAATGGACACCGTCCTCTCCAGGCTCAGAGAAGTAATGGGTGCAGGTAGAGGAGAAACGGCTAACAGCCCACTGCCTCGCCTATCGTGGGGTCGAGGTCTTCCGCACCACAGTGTGATACCATCACACTTAACTCCCCCTCTGCCCTGCCTGATGTCGCCAGTTGGCCTTCACCACTGGAATGGAGGGGGACCAATCCGCTTTTTCCTACTTGCATCCCAGGCACCTCGCCTCAATGTAAGGTGAACCCCAATGGGTGCAACCGTGACAATCCAAGAACCAGCAATGCACAGCTGGCCGGAGGGCAGCACCGCTACATGTCGCCAATCAGCAGCGAGCCAATGTCCATTGGACCGGAGCGACCTTATCCGCACTGGGGAGAGCCGTGGCACTCCTAGTCTACTCATCCACCACTCCGCATAGCACTGGATCCCGATATCGGCCTGAGGCTACCTGCTAGGCCCCAATTGGGCAGTGGCTGGCTCCATACCACATACCTCTGATCCGGTGTAGCTCCACTGCCGCCGCAGCACCCCAAGGCATCAAGGTAGTCATTTTTCTCCGTTGGACTCTCCAGGGTCCCTCACGCTCCAGCTACACAGTTCAGTGGGTCCGCAGAGTCTCGCTACCCCAGGTCCTGTCCACCATGTTGGGCCTCAGCAGCTGCCCTTCGACAAGGGCTGCGGATAGCTATCACTCCCCTATACTTAAAATGTGGCCCTGGGGGGAGGGGCGTCTGCCAACAACACTGCAGCATGTACGGGGGGCTGCCACTTCCCCAGACCTCAGAGGGCCCAGGATTGCCGGGGCTGAACTACAGGCTCACGCATCTGCCATCATCATGTCATTAGCCCTGCCCCTGAATCATTCCTCCATGAATTCTTTATACTTCTGTTTGCCATCTAGATTAGAAAAGAGAAGACACAGTAGAAGGGCCAAAGTAAGGCCAAAGGGGAGCACAGCAAATTGAAAGTGGTCTTGACCCACCTTGAACTTCAGGTAATGTCTGTGGGGTCGCAGGATCTGTATATAGAAATATGCATCCTGCAAGTATAAGGGCACCATCCAATCTCCTGGTTCTACAAAAAAAATAATCTGGGCCAGCATGAGAATCTTTCATTTGTTCTTTCGCAAAAATGCATTCAATGGACAAAAAACTCAATGGCATCTTTGGAGAGCAAAAGAGTGATCTCCTGCATCATAATTTTAGAGTAGTGTTCTGAGATGCTTTATGTTGTTTGTAGAAGGTAAGAAAGGGTAGAAGTAAAAGGTAGGGCATAACCGATTTGTATAATTCAATTATTAAACTATTGGATGTGATGGATCTCCAGCCATTATAGAAATATTGGATCCTGCCTCCTACTGGCCTGGGTCGCTGAAGTCAAACGTGGCTTAGAAGCCACTGCAGCAGGGAGCATGCAGTAGATTAATGCTGTTCTTGCTAAGTTGCATGAATGCTGCCTTTGCAACATCCACTGCCTCGGAAATAGCGGAGTTGGCTGCTGTATAAATGACTGTGTGAACTGATGTTTTCTATAAGCTACCCTCCTCAGGTAGGCTCTGAAATTCTTGAAGTGCTGGGAAAATGAATTTACTTTCATAAATCAAGGGATTGTGCCGTGGCACAGCTGTCTGAGTATCATAGAGCCATCAAAGGCCATATCTATGAGAGATGCTTGCACAAGAAGTCACAAGAAGAGTCACAAGAAGAGCCAGTGTCCCATGCTTAGAAGGCAAGCCTTCTAAGCATGACACTGTGCCAATAGCCTTGCCATTACAGTTATTTGTGTCCAGACAAGTCCAATATTTCTGGTTGTGTCCCACCATTACAAAAGAACATTGGTCCCTAAGGTGATAACTGTTCAATTTCTGAAGAAAACAGATATTGCAAAACAAGGTATTACTAGTTAATAATGAAAAAACTGTGTTTTTTCTTAAGTTACAGTGGGGTGAGAAAAACATGCTTAGTGCTCAGGTAAAGGTGATACAAATGTGCAAAACGTCTGTCGCAGTCTGCAGAGTCAGTAAACAGCTCATATCCTTTAATTATTATATTTTCGATTGGGTCTCCATAGTTAGTTGACGACATTTCGAACCACAAACATTACGATATCATCATCCGGAATTGAAATATAGTCTGCAGAAGATAGTAAGAGCTCTATTCAATATAGCCTTATAGCCCGCCGTAGAGGGCTATACCGGCTATTAAAGGCCCTCTCCAGCGTTAAAGGCCCTGAGCCGAAGGCAAGGGCCTTTAACAAGGGAGAGGGACTTTAATAGCAGTATAGCCCATCTACGAAGGGCTATAAGGCTATTAGAACATTCTGTCACTAGAGGACAGAATGTTCTAACAAACAAACAAAGCCTTTTGGGAGCGTGAGGGGATTGGAATCCCCTCAGGTTCCCTGAAGCCTTTGTTCACAGCCAGAGCTGTGAACAAAGAAACATTGGAATGTTGGAGCTCCAGGCTTATACCAGCCATTATAAGCCCAAAGCACTCCATTGTTTTCAATGGAGCTCCCAACATTCCAATTTTCTAATAATGATTATTGAGCATTAGGATTAATTTCTAGTAACCAAAGTGTTTCATTACCAGTTAAAGAACGTGTCTGCTTGCTTGAATATATAGTTGCAGTTGTGAGGCCAAAAGTTGTGTATGTCTCTATACCAAAATTTTATCCGGGTTCACACTGAGACATGACCTTGCTGTCCTCCTCCACTTTTTTTATCACACGCTGTAAAAGGTACATTTCCTCATGATGCAGCTAGCCTACAATGAAATAATTAACAAATGAATTTCACCATCTCTTATAAAAATGTAACTTCAGTGGGGTGCAGTCGACTAGAGCCTAAGATGGCTATGTCTTGATGGACCGCTTTTTCAATAACCCCAATTCTCTATCCACCTACGTGTCTACTGGAGCTGGGGCAAACCATGCACTACGAATAGCCAGGGTGACCTGTATGGAGCTTTAGTTGTAGTGCATGCTTCTCGGGAAGGCCCAAGATGGCCCCTTTTGAGCACATCACGCACACTGAGCATCTCCCACTCCTTTAGTTGACAATAGGCTGCTGTCCAGGTTCCACCAGAATACAGAGAAGGCCCAGCATAATCAAAATTGTGAGGATTCTTGTTCTGATACCTCTGTTTAGGAAATTGGCCTACAAAGACAAAGACATCCAGGGATGTTCAACTGATGGCACATCATAGAAGGGTCCGCTAATATCAGAAGTCAAGAAATTGAGGATTTTTAGACTGACTGTTTTTACTTCAGGGAGTACCAGCAACGGTGATGGTCTTCTCCTACACCAAAAATAGTTTCAGGGGCTTCTTGTAAAACATAAGTCTTTTTTATTTGCCTGAGAAATGGAAAAACGGGTGTGTTTATCAAACTGCATGGACCAGTAGGTAACAAGAGGCAAGGTGAAGTGCCCGCCAACCCCTCTGAGCATTCTTATCTGAGCTGCAAGAGGAACCTTGCTATATACCATTAGCACCTTTCGTGCACTCCTCCATAGTCAAGACTAGCTGTTAAGAGGTGGCCATGAAAATGGTGGATGAAATGCTAAAGGGACTATCCAGCAGAATCACAAATTAAACGAGATGAAAAGTGTGAATGACAGAATGTGAGCTCTGAAGTACAAGGTTGTGGGTACTAAAGACACAGTGAAGAAGATGGGCGCCTTTAGATCCCGTTTGATTGGCTCCCTTGGAACTGTACTGTTAGCCACTCCTCTGATGGACACAATTTCTAAGTGCTGGTGGTCCCAGCAGACAATCCCATTGGAGTCCCTAGCAATTTGAATTTGAATAGGTAGTTATAAAGCACAACTGTCACTCCGAAATTACCATCTTGGCGCTTTGCGGCAGAAAGTCAAGATAGACAAGAGAAGACAGTTCATCTGAGGCTCCAAAGATCCAGGTCTTCAGGGCCTTTCTGAACTGGGTTTCTGTTTTGATTAGCCTTAGTTGCATAGGCATACGATTACAGGCTTTGGTTCCTAAGGCAGCTACAGTTTTTCCTCCTTTTGTTTTACATCTGAAGCAGGGGGGCTTGAGAAAGTTTGCAGATGAGAATCTGAGCGTCCTGGCAGTGATGTAGGGGGAGAATCTGGCCAAAAGATATGTTGGTCCTAGATTCATGGATCCCCAAAAGGTGATTAAAAGTACCTAGAACAAGATTATTTTATGCAAAGGTAGCCAGTGGTGGGTTTTAAGGCCCGCTGAGGTGGAAGATCTATGTGGTAGTTTTAGAAATAGGTGAGCAGCCGCGTTCTGTACCTCTTGTAGTCTCTTAAGTACTTGTTTATTTGCTGTTGCAGTAGTCTAGTCATGACAGGATAAGTGCCACCACAACTGTCTTCCTCGCAGGAAGAGGAATAAAGTCAAATACATTTTTTTAAGTGTTTTGATTCTGTTCAAACATCCCTGCCACCCTCAGGGCATCTGGTTGGAAGGAGAGTTAAGTATTGAATTTAACTCCCAAGTTTTTTGCCTCTGGTATTTGGGGGTGCTGTTGGCCACCATATACTTGGCTTGAAGGGATTGTCCTTTCCTAACAGGAGGATCTTAGTTTTGTCTGTATTACACCTGACATGGTTAAGCTTCATCCACTGGATGACCTCTGTTAGGCTTAGTTTAAAATTAAATTCTGCCTTAGTGCAATATTTGTCCAGAGATAAGATCAATTGCGTGTCGTCAGTGTATGATGTTACTTCGATATCAAAAGAGGATATCAAGGAGTTGAGAGTGGCCATGTAGATGTTGAATAACAAAGGGCTACGAGAGGAGCCCTGTGGCACGCCTGATGTAATAGAACGTGCAGAGGAGAGAAACATTCCTAGAGCCACTGATTGTCTATGATTAGTAAGGAAGGATCCAATCCAGGCCAATGCTGTGTATGAAAGGCCGCTGTTCTTTAACCGGGCGTGGAGGATGTCATGTGAGATGGTGTCAAATGCAGCTGACAGATCGGGTGAAATCAGAACCGCCTTCCTGCTTTCATCTGCAGTAGATTTTAATGTATCAACTATTTCCAATAGCGCAGATACCGTTGAGTGCTTAGGGCAGAAGGCTGATTGGCGTGGATGAAGGATCCTAGCAGTTTCGAGTAAGTTGGACAATTCTCTGTTAACCAGTCTTTCTGTGATTTTACCCAAGGTGGGTAACAGCGATATAGGTCGGAGGTTTGAGAGAATTGATGAGTCAATATTTTTTTTTTACTTACTGGTTTAACTATGGCCAGTTTCCATTCATCTGGGACTGTGCCGTAGCTAATGAGGAGTTGACTATCTGGTTAATCACCGAATTAACAATGTTTATATTTTGGTGCAGGACCATGGGTGGGCAAGCATCAAGAGGGGAGACGAATTACAAGCAGCAATAGCTTCACGTGTCTGCTCAAGTGAAACTATTCCAAAGGCCTGGAATGAAGGACCAGTGTGAGCAGGGTCAAACTCGAAGTCCAAGATCTGGGTAGGGATAGTAGTAAAGTCTTTCTGTATATTGTGGATTTTTTCCTCGAAGAAGACCGAAATCTGGTCACATAAGGTCTGTGAGGGACAATTTCCCTACTCAATGTTTTAGGGTCAGGGAAGGTCTTTATAATTGAAAAGATAGTTTTGTGATCATGATGTGCCTCAAAAAGTTTGTTGTATTTGTACACTTTTTTCCTCTGATTTATGTGTGTGTGGTATTGTTTCCTGCTTAATTTAAAAGAGTTTTGGTCTGCTGGATCATAGGCTCTTCTTCACTTGTGTTCCAGTTGTTTACACTGCAGATGTAGTTGAGCTAAGGTGGGCATGTACCAAGGGGCTTGGTGTGTTTTGGCTTCACGCTTATTATTAGATTGCTCCAGTGGGGCTAACTTATCACTTATTGAGGTCATCCAGTTATGGAAGAGTTGCGTATCTTCCAAACTGGTGTCACCAGTTAGAGTAGGTGTGGAAGCATAAGCAAGAGTAGGCAGCTTTGGGTTAGTAACTAATTGAGCCCACTTGCGCCTTGGGTGATGGCAGGGTATTTGCTTAGTGGGGTGTTTAACTACTGGCATCTTAATGCTGAGGGGGATACATTTGTGATCTGACCATATTTGAGAAATGGGGGTGTCAACCATTAGTGAAGTGGAGTTAAAACAGACTCCATCTAACATGTGACCTGCCTGGTGTGTAGGAGTAACAACTAGTTGGTGCATTGCGAGCGATTCTATGATTTCGAGAAAATTGTCCACTCCTGGTTCATTTCTGTATTCTAAGTGGATATTGAGGTCTCCTAGGAAGGTGAAATTAGCATACCTGAACAAGAAATGGCCTAGGGTATCTCCCAGTGATTCCAAAAAACAAAAATTGAAATGTCTATGATCCTGGTGGGTGTGCTGGGGCTATAATCATAACCTGAACAACAGCTCGTGAAACCTATTAATAGGGCACAGAAAAACAAATCAGAGTTGAGTGGTAATGTCGTGGTGGCGCTGGAATCTGCGAGATGAAGGGATAGAATTTTATGAGTAGTTATTCTAAAATATTTCTCAATCCTGACCAGGAAGAAATTGTTGCTGGAGGAGAAGGAAATGGCCAGTAGAGGACTCACTGCCTTGGTTCCTAATAATCTAAAAGCTGATCATCACGGCAGAGATTTAGGTTTACAGAGGTTGAGAATGTCAGAGCCTCCTTGGAAGGCATTGACATAGATAAGAGATGAAGGTGAGTTGACGATGTGCAGTTAACTCATGGGGGCTTTGGGCAGTATCAAGGGTTGTATGGTCCAGGGCTTGTACTCCATTGGAGCAGAAAGAGCGAAATCTGGTGGGATTCTAATTATACATATTCTTTTCTGGTTTGCTACTTCAACTTTGTCAATCAATCAATCAATCATAGCATTTGTAAAGCGGACTACATACCCGTGAGGGTCTCAAGGCGCTGGGGGGGGTCAGGGGGGAACGCTGCTACTGTTCGAAGAGCCAGGTCTTGAGGAGTCTCCTGAAGGTTAGGAGGTCTTCAGTCTGCCGTAGTTGGATGGGGAGGGTGTTCCACATCTTGGCGGCGAGGTGGGAGAATGATCTGCCACCGGCGGTCACTCTTTGGATGCGGGGGACTCTAGCGAGGGTGCAGTCTGCGGAGCGGAGCTGGTGGGCGGGGGTGTAGAGGCTGAGTCGGATGTTGAGGTACGCTGGCCCGGTGTCGTGGAGTGCCTTGTGTGCGTGGGTGAGGAGCTTGAAGGTTATCCTCTTGTATCTCACTCACCTTCTGGAACCTTATGCCAGCACACTCACACCCCAAAGACATTTGGGAACCATTGCTAATATATCTAAGAAAGAGACCCGTCCCCATGGCTGAACGTGGGTAGCCCCTCCCTGGGAGGCAACCCCCCCACTGCATCGAACACGATAATTCCTGAACCTATGCCCTCATCCACTATCTTGCCCTCTTGATTTCTGAGTTTTGGGAGCTTGAAGAAACCACATACCTCACCCACTTTTTTCATTAGTCAGACCATGGACTGCTCTTAATGTGGGCAATGTTATGCTGAAACTGTTGTACATGTGCTCTTCTACTGGTGGGTCAATATGTTGATTTTTCTTTTAGTAAGCCTACACAAATGCCCCCCCCCACTCTCCCCTTCTTCCCTCTCATTGATATTGCTGCAGTGTTGTCTTCTCTTCAAAATAGCAATAAAGAAATAAAAAAATAAAAAAACCTTTGTCTCACTGCTCTCTTTTCTTCCTCCCACTTTGTTGCCCAAATGGGATACTGCATTTTTGTTCATGCCTCTAATTCTTTTTAAGAATTTACTGTAAATATTCAAGTTGGCGTTCACTAAATGCATCTCAGGGATGTGGCATGAACACAGCGGTGGTGCTTTCTGGGGATCTTTTCTCTTAGGCCAGTTTTCTTCAACAATGTTCTGACCAAAACACCTTGGTTTACACAAAATAAGTCTTAAAGTCAAGATCTGCTTAGCAAATTGGTTATCTTGCAAAATGCAGGATCTTGGTCACTGATGGGGGTTAATATATCAAAGACAGACGCATACAAACCAGGGAATTCTGGAATGAATAGAAATGCTAACAGCATTAGTCAATATTTCAATTAAATACTTGTCATAATGAAAAAAAACATCTTGCAATTGAATTAATTGTTCATGCAATGTTTCTGTGACCATTTGTTCGACCAACTTCAATTTTCCAGATTTTTTTATAGACCTAAACTAAAAAAGTAGGGAGGTGGGAAAGACATAGAATCTTTACCATCAGGAATATCATGAGATAGTGGTAGACCGCTCTTGTTCTCTGCCAAGAGTAGGAACTTGGTATAATATGGGGAAAATAACACCCTTATTGTGCTAAATAAGGACTGCAATATGCTTAGGGTGATCAGATTGTTACATATTGCAGGGACACCACTTTTCTAATGGTGGATTGAGCTTGGCAGGCTGGTTTTAACTTGCAGTCTTCTTGTATTGATAGCACTACATTGATTAATGTTTTGGTTATTTTATTTGGACCAATCACACCCTTTTCATCATATGTCTTCAAAGTGTCACTGATAATAATAGGGTGGAAAGAGCAGCAATGAGGTGGACGGGTGCACTGGGTGCACCCAAGGAAAGCTCATCTGTGCATGGGCAAGGTAAAGGGAAGATAATGCTGTCCCTCTATAACATTCTGGTTTTGATTTGCAAGTGGGTGGTTTGGTGTTTTTCTTCTACACTGGCTCTACATGTAATACAAGACACTGTGAACATGGTTCAAGGGTGGCACTCTCTCAGACTATGGAAGTCAGCATACACTAAATATAAGCCTGTCATCATTAGTCTGTGGTACATCCTGTCCCTGTAGTTGTTCTCATGAAATTTAAGATGATTCCATGCCTCGAGGGGCATGATCTTCTATCTGATGGATAAAGTGACATATTAACTAAAACTTAAAGTTGTCTTAAAGATTCAGAACTATAGCAGATGTCATTCCAGGGACTTAAATTGGTTCACAATGACTGTAAAACATCCCCCTTTGATAAGATAACTGCTGTAGCAGTTAAGAGACACAGTCATAATAACTATAACTGAAGCTGCATGTTAGACCTGGCATCTTTTGGCATGTTTCACCTGTCTTTGTTTTCTGACCTGATGTTTTTGATAATATGTTGGACTTTGCTTTTGCTGGTTTAGTGTCTCTGCACACCTTTTCACTGCTATTCAGTGCTAAAGTGCATGTGCTCCTACTGTAAATTGTGTTATGATTGGTTTTCCATGATTGGCATATTTGATTTACTAGTTCGTCCCTACTACAGTACACTGTGTGTGCCCAGGGCCTGTAAATGAAATACTACTAGTGGGCCTGCAGCACTGGTTGTGCCACCCACATAAGTAGCCTTTTAAAGTTGTCTCAGCCCTGCCACTGTGATGTCTGCATGCAGTTTTAACTGACATGTAAACCTGGCAAGTACACCCACTTGTCGGCCTAACCCTTCCATTTTAGTACATATGTCACTGCTAAGATAGGCCCAAGGTAGTCCCATGGGCAGGGTGCATTGTATGTGAAAGGTAGGACTTGTGCAGGTGTGTTTTACATGTCCCGATAGTGAAATACCAGGCATTTCTTTTTTCACTACTGAAAGGCTGACTTTCCCATAGGTGATCATTGGAGCTGCCTTTGTCACATTTTACAAGTGTAACTTTCAATTGAGAAAAGATGGAGAAATGGAGTTTAGGTTCCCTGAGCTCAGAATTTAATAACACTTCTTTTAGAAAAGGTGTTTTTTAAATTGTGTGTTTGAAAATGGCACTTTTAGAAAGTGGGCCTTTTCTTGCTTAACCATCCTGTGAGCCTCTGCCTGCTTGTGGATTCACTGTCTAGTTTTAGACTGGCAGTGGCTGTTTGTACATTCAGTCCAGGCACTCTCACAAAGGGATTTGAGGTGTGCCCTACATATGCTGATGGGCCATCTTGGGATAGAGTGGTGGAATGGGTTGTCACTGACAACTGAATAGGCTGTGGCTGCTCTGCGCCATGCTATCTCCACCTCCTGTAGTGAAGCTGGAACAGGGAGGCCAGAACTGTTTTTTATTGAGCAAGATGGGTTTTCTGCCTAAGACTTCAAAGAGAAAAGTGGTATACATTTTAGAGCCCTGACCCCAGTACTCTAGAACACTTTTGGACAAAGTACCCTGCCAAGAAGAAGAGCTGGTAAAGCTGACAAAAGGAGTACTACCCCTTTGCTGTGTGCTGCTTTGTTGAGTTGGCCTGCAGCTGCTGCTTCTGTCTTGGGCAGTGAAAGGGCTGGACTGAACTTTCTTGAATCCTGCTGCTAAAGTTACTCCAAGAGCTTGAAGTATAGCTTGCCTCCTGTTGGAAGTCTCAGGCACATCAAATATTTCACCATCCTTTGGATACCTGTACCTGGAACTTTGTGTTTCAGCTGCCACAGATGGAAAAAGCAACCCAACACCATCCTCTAAGCTGCTGCCGACACCTGACCTGTTAGCCCGGCAACAAGCAGCGCCGCACTTTTCACCACAATCCTGTGTCTCACCTATGCCATCCGACGCTGTCACCGAGCCTCTGCTTGCACCATGACCTGTGGGAGCCGCACTGCCTCGCTTCGCCTCCTCGCCCTGTTCTTATCTCCCATGCTGCTTCAAGCTGACCTAGACACTGCTGCCTGTACCATGGTTTGGGGCACTGTTCGTAAGTTACACAATGGAGCCTTGGTCCACCGACACCCGCACCATCGACTCCAGATTGTCTACCAACGATGCTGCTTGCACCGCGACCTGTCAGCAGTGCAACGAGTAACGCCCCACTTTGCAGTGCCCCACTTTGTACCATAGACCTGGTCTAACCAATGCTGCAGAACACCATCACCGAGCCTCTGCCTCCACTGCGACCTGAGGGCACTGCACTCCGCACTGCTCCACTTCGCACCACAGCCCGAACACCAGCGCTCTACAACCTCACGTAGTTCAATCTGCAACACGTGTGACTTCAAGGGCCCGATGACTCATGCACCGACCTCTGGAACTGACGAAGCATCTTGGAGCTCACCACAAGGTCCATGAAGCTGTGCATTTCCAAGGTACTATTTGCAGGTCTTCCAGACATTGTAGCTGGCCCGCAACCTCGAGGTTGGCACTGAACTGTTGCATTTGTTTGTTCACAGAAACGGAGCTATTAACTTCAAGGAACTGTATTTTAAGTTGAGTCTTGCAATCTTCATATCTTTATTACTTGTACAGGAGGCCTGTGCACATGCAGTCGTAGTCTGCAGAGCAAATTCTGCGTATCTGATATGATAAAATATTGGAAAAAACACAACAAAGATAGTAGAACAAGTAGTATACAGGAACACTCCAAGTGCTGTGTGTTCTCTGTATTTATTGTAGATCGATTGCCCAGCCAACATGTGTTTCGTCAGGGTGGAAAACCCACGACTCCTTCAGGGCTAGTAGGCAAGATAGCTGAGTGGTGATCGATCTCTCTGCCAGTTGTAATTCCGTCTGGCCTGGGAAAGGTACTTCAGGGAAGTGGTATAAAACTTGATGAGTGGAAGCGGATCGGGTAAAGTGTCACTCTAAAGGGTAACCTGGAAAAATAGCAGGGTACACGTTGAAAGGACCCGGGTAGTGCTCCGTTCTGGGAGTGTGGTCCTCAGTGCATTCTGCAGGGAGGCAGCGAGTACGCTGCTGAATCCATGGACCTGCGGCGATAACCGGAAGTTATAGTAATTCACACCTATATTTCCACTTACATAACCTTAGAACTATATGTGCAGCAATGGTCATGTTACACCTGTATCTACAGTGATAGTATATTCACACCTATCTTAACTAATCAGGATCACATACCTATATCTGCAGAAATGCTGATTTCATACTTACATCTGCAGTTATAGTGGTCTCACACCTATATGTGCAGTGATAATGATCTCACATCTATGTAACAGTAATGGTAACATCACACTTGTGACAGTAATCTTACATATTAATAGTATATAGTAATGACTATATGTGTAAGATTACTGTTACTGCATATATAGGTATGAGATTACTAGTACTATAGATGTAAGATCACTAACTTTAGATATAGGTGTAGATCAGTATTTATGCACATTTCTGAGTTATGACAATACTGCATATATTGGTGTTATACTACTGTCCTGCATGTATTGGTGTGAGTTGTATTATTATGACAGCTATAGGTGTGAGATTCTTATTACTGTAGATGTAGGTGTGAAATTAATATCACTGTAGATATAGGTGTGACTTTATTATTACTCAATATCTACTTTTGAGGGGACTATAACTGCAATATAGGTGTGTGATTATTATGACTTTAGATATAAGTGCAAGATTATTATTACTGCAGATGTATTTGAGTTTATTACTATTGCAGAGATAGGTGTATGATTAATATTAGTGCAGATATATAGAGAATACTTACTTGTTTGGTATGAGAGTTGCAGGCATTATTTTTGGAAATGATCATGCCTTTTATTTATGTTTTAAAACTGTAAACCAAAATAAAAGGCATTGTCATGTCCAATGTATGGCGGAAAGTGCTGCAAATGCGGGATCCTGCATATGTTGGCGTTGAAAAAGGCACCCATCCTACAGTTTTGTGATAATGAAACCAACTCTTACTTTTTGTTTCAGAGTGAAAAACACCCCCATCTCCTTGGGGTGAGGCACCCCGCTCCGTCTGCTGGTGTGTCCTCCTGTTCAGAATTTCATGAATGTAGGCGGACGTACTTAGCGCAGGCACAGTGCAGTGCTGCACATGTATATCCACACACATAGTGTAGTAACAACTATGTAAAGTAATTGTTTCTCACACCTACATCTGCATTCATTAATCTTATACCTATATTCACTTGGACAGTGATGTCATACCTATAACTGCTGTGTTTGTAATACCAGTCTGCAGTGCAGCACACCTAAATCCACATACATAGTGTAGTTACAACTATGTAAAGTAATAGTTCCTTACAATTACATCTGCAGTGATTAATCTTATACCTGTATACACTTGGTCAGTGATGTCATACTTTTAACTGCTGTGTTTATAATATCACACCAATATGTATAATAATAACAATCTCACACCAATATTTACATTAATACATATCACACCTATATCAACAGCAATACTAATCTCACACTTTTATCTACAGTGATAATAATGTCACAGCTAAATCAAAAGTCATAGTAATTCACACCTATACCTGCACTTAAATAACCTCAGAGCTATATTTGCAGCTGTGGTCATGTTACACCTAGGGCACAAAATTCACTACAGTCATGGCATCCCTTAACTCGTCTCGGCTCTAAAGACTTGCACTCAACGGCATACAGGGCTATGGGAGCCCAATCCAGGGAGATATAGGCGGGTAGCAGAAAGAAGACTACTCAGCGACCTGGGCACAAGACTACAATTTAGTATGAACCAGATAGACGCCATATTAGGGATGGGCAGTAAGGCCCCAGGTCTTCTGCAATCTATTTGGGAATGACCAAAAAGGATCACCTCATTAAGGAGATCAGTGGCGTTGGGAGTGCTCCTCCAGGTATGCAGGCCTAGCATCAGGCCCACTATGGCAATCTGTTTCCAAAGACACTAGCAGCCATTGTGTGCTTGAAAAACAAAACCCCTAATAAAAAAATTCAATGTGTAGTGGTACGTTCCAGAAGAAATGTAAGGAGCGCCACAACACCACTAATTACAAGCAAGGGTTAACACTCCCTATATAACCATAGAGGGAACAGTCATCAAGAAAAGTATGAAACGCCGCCATTTTAAAGTCAGGCAACGGCAGGCTACTACAATGTCTTGTATTCGCATTTCCGCCATTTTAAAGTCAGGCAGTGTTCAGCATTCAAGAAACATGGGTATAAGGAGGCAATAAACTGTTACCGCGTTCAAATAACAAAGTTGGCCATGTAATCACGGCACCGCACTGAAAACGATGGATCTTAGGGCAGGAATCTCCGCCGAGGAAGCTTGTCTCGAGGGCTGCAACGAGTGGCACTGGCGTTGGGAGTCCAAACAGCAAGGCCGTCTCTGGCTATCAATAGGCTGCCGTGTTCCTGGCAGGATCCAGGTGAAGCAGAGGCAGCAAAGAGCCCGATGCCGGAGGCCAAATGGCATCGGTAACCATTGCTGAGCAACCTGGCTGAAGGCAGGTCAGAGCAGTGACATCTTTAGAAGCAACAGAAATGATGTCGGAGCCCAAAAACAGAGCTGGTACTCCCAGACCCCTGCTAGCAACAGGCAAGCTATCTGTTGTTCGGAGGCAGAGGAGAAGGGCCCACCGACTATGGCACGGCTGGGGGGCTCCAATCAGGTCTGCGTGGACGGAGATCGTCGGACGCAGGCAGGAGCACATCACAGACACCATTGGGCAGGAGAGACAATGCAAATGGTGCCTGACCAGAGAGTCGCCCACAGGCACCAGAAGATCACAGAACTTTGGAGGCATGCAGTGCGGTATCGGAGGAGCGGGCAGTGGCAGAATCCAAGGGCTCACTGCATTGTATATCTGTCCCACGTCAACGGACGGGTCCCGGATCTGCATCGAGCAGTGCTAGTGTCCAGGCAGTGTAGGCTTGGACCTGGGCAGCCACGGCGGTCGATCCAGCTGGTGAGTAGAAGACCGATTTAGCTTCAACTTCGTGCCTCAGTGGATGTGAGCTGTCCGGTCCAAGGGCATGTGGGGAGGAGGGTTCGTGAGACGGTTTATACGAGGATAACTACCAAATTGGTAATCACCAAACTGGGAGCTCCTTGGGAGGCTCCTACTCGCCGGCCATCTTGATATAATTAAAGCTTGGCAAAAAAGCAGTCCGGCTTAATTTAGAGGCAATGTATTAAGTATTTATGCAGCAATCCATCCAGTGACAAAGTGAAACACAATACAAATCACACATCAATTTAGAAAAAGAATAAACAATTTTATAAATAACTTAAGGTCAAAACAACAAAAATACAATTAGTAGAACTGGAGAAATGCAATTTCAAAGTTATAAGTAAGAAAAGCTCCACAAAGCACCAACAGTTGATATTTGGTCGCCCCGGACAGGGACAAAGTCACAAGTTCAGGCCAACCATGATAGAGCACAGGTTGGCCACAGGGCCCCAGTTAGGCCACTGCACAACAATTCCAAAAATGCTAGTTGTGGAGTAATGCGTCTAGGAGCTGCATCGTCAAGTATGATATCAACGAGGGTCTTGCTTTGCGAAGGACTGCGTCGAGGATGCGTTGTGCAAAAGTGTTCCCAAAATGAAGTTTGGCGTAGCGATGCGTTGCGCTGCAGCTCCAATGCGTCAGTTCTCCTGGTACCACAGTTGGAGCTGGTAGAGCACCTTCAGATCCACTTCCAAATGTCCAGGATTGGGGTGGCACCACTTGGGAGGGTAGGACTCACAGTTGGCAGAGTCCAGTTGCTGGGTAGAGGATGGAGGAAGCCTGTTCTGTCACTGATAGTTCTGATCTGGAGGCCAGTGTACTGATCCTTCTTTTTTTTAAAGTTTTTCAATGGCGAACATATGTACAAACTGTGCATAATAAAAAAAATTAACCCCTCCCCCCCCCGAGTGGCTGTGTAATATTCATTTTGACTCCACAATATGCAATGGCCAGTGCTTTAAGTGGGAAATAAAGTGCACAAATTGAGCTGCGGCCTGAGGGGCGTGGCAAGGAGGCGGGCTAATTACATATTTAAAGGGCTCAAGAAGTTTATTTGGGTGCAAATGATGACAAATTGCTTCAATCTGTAATGTAGTGTTGGTGCCCTTGCATGTATTAAGGATACTTTTTTACATTCTCTTTCAAATGTTGCATATATGAAGATTGCCTGTGCACAAATGGCACAAGCATCACATATGAATGTTAACATTATACACAGTTTCACTTGACATGGGCAGCTCATAGAATAAAAGTAGACAATGATTTTCTACCAATAAACACTAGTTGACAGATTGTTGGAGAGGTAACTATCAGGTTTCACCTTTTATCAGAGGCATTGGTCCAATGTAAGTCCAATGTAAGTGTAATCTGGAATTTTCAGTCCACTAAGATCATTTGTTCATCTAACAGGACACAGCATAGCTAAAAAAAAAAACAGATTCAGAAAGCACAATGAGCTAAAGTACTGGAACAACAACAAATGTTGTGGTACTGCATTTGGCAGCTTGGTAATTGCCAATAAAAGTTCTAAAAAATACCAGCAGTGATTGTTAACAGACATCAAAAAAGCATCCATATAGATTTGAAGGGGGACTTTTCTTCCCCTTGCTTGTGTGAATGACAAGTAGTCTCATCAGCTGATTTCCTTCGTAGTTGCAGCCATGTTTTAACATGTGGTAGTGGTTTAAACATTTGAATGGGTGGGCCTACACATTTCAAAAACAGAACGCAGGATAGGCGATTTGTGGAAAAAGGATTTCTCATTGGTGTGAGCAGATCATTCATACAGCTAAAACATTTTTCATATTTACTGGTGGATACAGCAATGGCTTCAACAGTTTTCATCAATGGCATTAAATCTAGAGGTATTTACGTTGCTTTGACCTCCTTGTACTCTCTAAATTCCCTGATAATATCCACCACATTTACTCTCAAAATTCACACAGCTGCCTCACATCCTTGTCACCATATTGAATATCCATGCTATCTTCTGCACAGTTTTAGGGGCAAAGCAGTGTTATGTGCTGCATAACCAATTTCATGTTGTCTGCTCTGGGAGTGGCTGCCAGTTTAGTGCAGACATAGGAAGATTTTGTGGTGGAAAATCTTGTTTTAAAGTTTTCTGCTAAGCTCGTGTAGTGAAGAAAAGTGATGCCAAACAGCCTTTGAACTCCTTTCATTTGACGCAACCCAGCGAATATAAAGAATCGATCTTCATGTATCGCAATATAGCACTTAATGGATGCTAAAGCGTCTTTTCTTTTCACATCATTCTTTCACATCATTCATTTCACTCCTTCCTTTTCATTTTTTTATAAGGATACCCCCTACGTGTCACCATGCTATGTTTTCACTATATTTCTTCTAATAGAGAGTCGCACTTACTGTTACCTTGCCTGTTACCTTTGTAAACATTAGTATGACATATATATATTATCTTGTTTAGATTCCCCTGACGAAGGGCTTGTTGTTTTTGCCCGAAATGCATTGGTATTGATAATTTGAAACTCAACATGAATCTCTCTGGACTTCATCTTTTGAATTTGGAATCTGAATGCTTTGATTCAACATAAAGACTTTCGATTCAAAACTTCAAGGACCACATTTTGTTTTGTCTCACTGCTTGAAATGTTCTTTGTGAAAACTGAAACTCTAACCAGAATGTTTTGAAATGCAATTGAATTTATTGCGTAGCTTAGTACACTCTGTATGAGTGACTTGTAGCAGTGCACCGGGACTACTAGATCCCCATCTGGTATTCTTTAGTTTTGATTTCCAATAGGCCCGCAGAGCCTATTTTTCCGCTTCACGCATCGTTTAATCTTTGTATAATCATAGTTGAATTGCTAACTATTTAGAAATTGGTTTACTGAGTGCAAGACGGTTGCCATACCCTTTCATTGTTTTAATAACATCTCCCACATCTAGCTCCAACCGAGGATTGCTAAAGTGCCTCGCAAATGAATCTGGGTAGCGAATATGTAGCTGTGTTGTACTTCCAGCATGCTTCTCAAGCACAACCAATGCACCATCACAGATTAAACATTCTTGAAGAAAGCCTTAATAAAAGCCTTGCTTGTGTAGGCACCCCGTCACAGCAGTGACAGCTGTGGTGCCATGAAGTTCAAGTAAGTAAAAAAAAAAAGTACGCACATCAGAATCATTTGCGACAATTAACAAGCATATTTTATGTTTTTTTTAGCAATGTGTCCTTTACAAGTTTTTTTTCTCAATCTGGAGCTGTATGGTCTAAAATGTCAGCACATGGATTGTTGCTATGAAGAACATGGCCCATATTTAATCCATTCAGTTTTTGCATATCAACATCCAGTGACATATCTACAAATGGCCGCCCATGTTTAACTATTTTTCATGCTGCACAAACACGCAGCATGTTATTTCCTGTTCTGCAATGTACATTAAATGTGCATGATATGCCGGTCTCTCTCAGTGACTTTTGTGCAATTTTTTCTGCAGTGAAATGAGCTGTTGAAACTGTAGGCTCTCTAATTTTGTTCCATAGAGACATCTGCTGCTTAAATTTCTCTTTTCATAATGAGTTACATTGCAATCTGACCATTCTTGTGCAAGTCTTAAGCCTTGGGTTTTATTTATAGTTTAGGTTTTTAGCAATCTACATGTTGAGGAACCTAATTGTTTATTTTTAACAATTAGCCAGCTATATTCTTTGAAGAAATATTGCATTTGCTGAATATTCCAGCATTCCAGTATGTCCACCTCTTTGAACTAATTTGTAGCAAATGTAGTGAAAAGCAGTGTTTGGCTTGGCAAACAGGACACACTCTCATTAGAATGATGCACAGTAGTGTCCACAGTAATATAATCAGTATTGTCACATTAAAATAATCATCTGCATTATTATTAGTATTACCACCTTCAGATACAACGCATTCAATGTCGTCCACACACTCTGGCTCCGTTTGCATCCTTTTAATGGCATGAGAGCACTCTCCTTTTGTAACCACTTCAACAAACTCATTTTTACCACATAGACTGAATTTGGATCTGTAGCAACCTAATGTATTACACCGACAACCTCTTCCCCATCTTCCCCAGTCTAGAACTTAATCATTGATTGGGCCTTTACTGGATCTGTTGTATTTTTGATGTGTGTGGAGGTGCCTTTACCTCGGGGACACATTGCCTCATGAGATTGAAGTTTAAAATGGTTTCCTAATCCTCAATTCTGTAGGCAAGTTATTGAGGTAAAGGCTGGGGTGTTCGAATTTGTGAGTTTCCTATGCCCACACCTTGAAGAAGGTTCTTATGTAGGATGACTGGCGCATGGCTTTCCGACCCAGGTGGGTGAGAAGTGTAAATGAGAGGAGGCATTATACTTGACGGAGAGTACCTGAGGGAAATGAAGGATCTTTAAAGAAGTTGAAGAAACTGTGGTGGGAGTGTATGGTACGAGAGAGGGATGGAAGTTGCCTGTATGGAGCGCAAAATATCTGACAGAGAGATTGAGGGGCAGAAAACTCCTGAGAGAATGTGATGGATGAACACTAAGGGCAAGGTAGTAGAGTATTACGAGATAACCCTGATAAAGAGTGCCCGAGTACAGATAGAGTAGAGAGTACCTCTGATCTCCTCACAGATGTGTACCCTAATACTCTTCTGTACTCTCTTGTGCCCTGCTTCTATGCCCCCTGGTTAACTTACCCATCTGCCCATCGGTGCCCCTCTCTTAGTACTTTCTTGGTACCTGAACCCTCTGCAGTCCCTGACTGTACCCTCTGGCGGTCTTGCCACTATCCATGTGCTCTCTTTTACCGTTTGGTACTCTCTGACACCACGCACGTGAACCCTCAGTGCACTGCATCTCTGCCCTCTGCTTCTGTGCCCTCAGTGCAGTGCATCTCTACCCTGTTCACTCTCTGCCTCAGCACCCTCCATGCACTGCATCTCTAACCTGTAACATCTCTGCCTACTTACCCTCGGGGCATTGCATCTCTTCAGTCTGGTATTTCTGCAGAAAAGTTCAAAACTGAGTGTAAATTTTTTTAAAAAAATGTCTTTTTTTATATAGGCCTGAAATAAAAATGACCCCTTTTTCTAATGTTGAGCCAAAAGTCTTCCAATAGGTCTGCTCCGACTGGGACAATGGGAAAATTAGGTGCACAGGTATATATAGAGCACCTTACATTGCACTTTGTTGAGCCGTCTTGAATGCTGTGTCCCTAAACTGACATTTTAATTGCATGCCAAGATGATGTGGTTAAGTGGTGCAGGATTAAAAAGATAGAGCTAATTATGTTTCCGATACATTTGAAGCCACATTTTTGGTCATGCCTCCTTATGGGAAATTACGCCAAAACATGTGGTTTTTCCTCCTAGTCTTTGATGACTCTCTCTGCATAACCTTAGGAAACTGGTCACCTTCCCCCTTTAAGGCAGAGGGAAGGTGCATGCACTCGGCTTGCCAATATTAGGCTGTGTTGTGTATATGGTGGATTTAGTTGCCATACCTCTGTGCAACCGAGACACACCACATAACCAGGGCAGGTACAAAGTATAAAGTACAATTATTCTTTTTTTATAGCGCAAAATGACCCGAAGTTGTTGAAGCGCTTTACATGAACACTGGTTACATTACACCAGGAGACCCTGCAGGAACAGAGTCACTAGCCAGACCCGCACCACTCTCAGCCCAGCAGCAGCTGCTGCAATCTGAGCAAAGTGAAGGACGCGAGGTACCTACCTAGACTCCTCCTCGCCCTGCCCCAGGTGCAGCATCCTGCATTGGACAGGGTTTGGTACTCTAGTGACAGAACTTGTTATTGATTTATCTCAGATTTTTAGTCCTAATAAAATACACATGTACGACCATAATTGTGTGAATACAATTAGTACAATATGTACATTTCTGAAAAAGTGCAGTATTTGCAACTAGCTCAGCACCTACACTGGTTAGTAGTCATCACCCATGTTTACAAAGGCATTGGCACACAAGGATACCAACCAGCTTGCATGGATTACATTTAGGGGCTCATTAGTATGGCGGGCGCCACACTGGCAGGCGCATCCCGCATTTTTAACATTGCGACGGGCGGTGCTAAAAGCCCCGCCCGCCGCAATGCCAAAAATGCAAGTTGTGCATTTCAATGCACAACGTGACAGGCACTGCGCGGTGCCTGCTATGTTGTACATTGAAATGCAGGGGGTACCATAGACACCCCCCATGTGCACCCCCTCCCCCTAGAATCCCTGGGGGCCTGCTACAGACCCCCAATGTTGAAGACCGCCTGCTGCCACGGAAAGGCAAAAGCCCGCATTTATCTTAATATGGATGGCAGTGTCTACCAAACAACGCCACTATATTAACAGCTTTTCCATCCGGTCGACTCATCGACCTCAGCGGGAGGTCCGCTGAGGGTTTCTTTAGGAGGGGGTTCACGACGGCGTGTTTCCAGTCGTCGGGGAACGAGGCAGTCGTCAGGAAGCGGTTGATGGTGTGGCGGAGCATGGGTGCGATGGTGTCGGCGGCTCTGTTGAAGATGTGGTGGGGGCAGGGGTCCGTGGGGGCCCCTGAGTGGATTGACTTCATTGTCTTCAGTGTGTCTTCGGTGGTGATGGCTGTCCAGTCATCAATCGCTGGTTTCCGGGTGTCGAGGGTGGTTGGTGAGGGTTCAGTGTGTTGGTTGTCTTCGTCGAAGTTGTCGTAGATGCTCTTGATTTTGTGGTGGAAAAAGGTGCTGAGTTTGTCGCAGAGGTCTTGTGAGGGAGGGATGTCGGTAGACTCGCTGGTGGGTTGGGCGAACTCCTTGATGATGCTGAAGAGTTCCTTGCTGTTGTGTGCGTGGGTGGAGATTCTGTCTTCAATCGCTTTTTTCCTCGTTTCTCTGATGAGTTGATGGTGGGCGTTGGTGGCGGCTCTGAAGTTGTTGTGGGCTTCTGTGGATTTGGTGTTCCTCCAGGCCTTTTCGAGGCGGCGGCATGTGCGCCTGGATTCTCGAAGTTCGGTGGTAAACCATCTGGCTTTCTTGGCACTTGTATTGTTGTTTTTCTTGAGGGGGGCTATGGTGTTGGTGCTGTCCGAGATCCATCTATGCAGGGTTCGGGCTGCGTTGTTGGGGTCGTCGTTTTCCACGATGGTTGGGGTGGAGTTGTTGAGTGAGGAGGTGAGCTGGTCTTCGGTGATTTTGGTCCAGTTTCTTTGTGGAAGCAGGTGCTGGTGTCTGTGGATGGTGGGTGTTCTGAAGGTGAAGTGGACGGAACGATGGTCGGTCCATGGGAGTTCGGTGGTGTGGCTGAAGGTGATGGAGTTTCCTGTAGTGAAGAGGGGGTCGAGGGTGTGTCCTGCTGAGTGTGTGGGCTCGGTCACGATCTGGCGGAGTCCAATGTTGTGGCGGTTGTCCAGGAGGCATGTGGTGTTGGGGTCCAGTTGATTGTCGAGGTGGAAGTTGAGGTCTCCCAGCAGGGTGTAGTTGGTGGATGCGATGGCCTGCGGGGAGATAATGTCCGTGATGGAGTTGGCGAAGGGTCCGCGGGGTCTAGGGGGTCGGTAGATGAGGGTTCCTCGGAGGGCGGCGGTGGGTCTGGCCAGTATCTTGAAGTGAAGGTGTTCCATCAGTTCTGTGGACTCGTCAGGGAGTGTGCTCAGGCGGAGGCTGGATTTGTGGACGATGGCGATTCCTCCTCCTGGGTGGGTGGGGCGGTCCTTCCTGGAGATCTTGTATCCTTGGGGGATGGCGATGGTGATGTCCGGTCCCAAGGTGGTGTTGGTCCAGGTTTCGGTGAAGAATGCTACGTCCGGGGTGGTGCTGTTAAGTAGGTCCCAGATTTCTGTGGCGTGTTTGTGGAGGGATCGGACGTTAAAGAGGATGCATTGCAGGATCTTCGGTTCGGTTGTGTTCTTGTGGGCGGGTTGTGCTGGATCCGTGTTCTTGGCGGTGCTGCAGGTGTGCCGGCAGCGGTGACAGCTGAAGGGTCCATGGGTGTCGGCTGGTGATGCTAGCTTGCAGTTGTTGTTGCAGTCTGGGTTGGGTGCGTGGAGTGCTGCTGGGTCGTAGCGTTGGCGGGGCGGAGGTCCAGGGTTCCTGGTGCTGGTCACGGATGGGTCGCAGACGGACGCAGACATGCTTGCCTTTGACGCGCCTTCTGTGCACCAGCGGCGCGCCCGCAGCCCGCAGTGGCCGCCATTAAGTAGGGGTCGGGGAGGGCTGGACAGCTGGGAGACGGGAGCGGGGAGGGGAGCTGGATTGGGCCGGTCGCGCTGGGGGGTGGGGCCGCGGGGGCAGCAGCGGCGGGGAAAGGTAAAGGGAGGAAAGAAGGGATAAAGAAAAAGGGAAAATAAGCAATAATAAGATACAAAAGAGCAGAGATGCAGAAAAGAGCAGAAAGGTGAAAGATAGAAAGGTTAGAAAAACGAGTGAAGGAGCAGAGGGAGAGAAAGGGAAAATGGGCAGAAATAAGGCACAAAAGAGCAGAGGTGCAGAAGGGTGAAAGATAGAAAGGGTAGAAAAACGAGAGAAAACAAGTGAAGGAGCAGAGGGAGAGAAAGGGAAAATGGGCAGAAATAAGGCACAAAAGAGCAGAGATGCAGAAAGGTGCAGAAAGGTGAAAGATAGAAAGAGTAGAAAACCGAGTGAAGGAGCAGAGTGAGAGAAAGGAGACAGAGGTCCACTGGACCACCAGGGATGAGGCGCAGGGAAACCTGCGGGTGGAGGAGGGCCTCGATCACCAACACTCAAGAGTGCAGGGGCAAGGGCACCTCACTTAATGGTGGAGCTGCGAGGGTGGGAGACCAATTTCACTGACAATGAGACAACATTATGTGCAAGGTCGAACAACAAGGCCCCTTATTTTATTCTGGCCAGTCCTTAGCCCTTATACAAAACATACCAACGCAGCTGTTCTTTGCACAGCGTACTTGGGTTTTTAGTGGGGTGCACAGATAGGGGACGCACACTTGGACAGGGAGCTTTCCAGGGAGAAGAGCGAGACAGCACCTATGACTTAGATCTATAGCCTAAGGTTTGGGGTCTGCTGACAAAGCCCAGAGATCTTCTATTATATAATAATACTTCTTCTTAGCGGGGGGAGGGAGGTTAGGCAGTATAGTCTTTTCTCCATTGTCTTTCTATGATTAAATCTCCCTTCATGATATATGGACTAGCTGTTATGCTGAATGTGTTTGTATTATACATTTTCCTGCTTGTTGTGGCACATATACTGCATGTTAGGGCACATTAGTTAAAATAAATATTTTAAACTGTTTGGTGTCTCAGTCACATCTTTTTGTGGACAAGTACAAGAGTGAGCGAAAGGCTGTGTCTTGTTACTGCGATTCCTGAGAGATCTGGGCGTGTTCTGTTCTGGGGTGCCTAATCATTTATTTTTCTGTGAGTGAGTAAGAGAGCAAGTGAGGCACTATAGCTAGTCAGTCCTGTATTTGTGGGTCAAAAGGTGGTAGGAATACTCAGTCCCTATACACCTAGGTCCCATATTCCTGCACATAGTTGTGTATTTGTGCAGAATCCCCGCTGCACCCTATTTATCTTCCTTCCTGTCTGTGGCTGTTGTCTGCCCCATGTCACTCTTTTCTAGTGACCAGAGGTACCTGACCAACTCATCTTCATTTTCTTCAAATCACCTTAATGGTTTCTAATAATGCCAAGCCTTTCATCCTAACCATGTCATTTTCCCCACGATGTAGCGCTAAGATTTCCGGGTGGCCATTTCTATTCAAAATTCCACCCCACGCAGTTAACAGCTTCCATCATGACATTCCCTTTCTCCCAAACCACTTAACCCATATCTGGGGCTCTTCGAAACCCACCTGTGCCAGCAATCCAAATGGCCATGTCACCTTGCAGTGAGCCTGGAACTGAACATAAAATAAAACACAGTAACTATACAGTTTTTCACACACAATTGATCGATCAGTGCTCCAGATCCTTAATTCTGTCCTTTGACAAACCCCACCTACCTGGCCTTTTTGCAGCCCCTATCCCAAAGGAGTGAGTCCCATACTCTTCTCCTGCTAAGCCCAGCTGTTCCAATGCTTTAGGAGGTACTGACAGTAATTGAAAGGATGGTGTGCTGGAACCATTTACCTTCCATACCCAAGCATTCTTGCATGTAGCATTGCCACCAAAGCACTGGGCATCAACATTGTACAGTGCACTGTCTCAGCAATACCATTTGGTCCATTTTTGACTTCCTAAGATGTATCTTCAACAACCACAAAGCAGTGGTCAATATCCTTGATATCCAGTGCCTTCCCACCCCGTCCCTCAAATAATTCCAATACCTTATGCTCCCAAAGAACATCGAAACCATCAACATAGAAAAAAGAACCACTTGAGACCCATCAATGCAAATAGACAGAAGTACACCTACTACTCCATGGAGCACTGCCCAGGCCAGTGGCCTCTGCGGCCACCCGCCCTTCCTTTTCTCCTGTGCCCAAACTTCTAATCATTGCGCTCACGACAGTGCATAGTTCAGTGTAATTTACCAAGAAAAGCTATGCTTGCAGATCATGACATGCGACCACCCTTTGTCATTACATCTTCTCTCCTCTGCCATATGTCCTCCTCACCATGGACTACATTCCACTACGGACTACATTCCATTTATGTACATACACCCTCTGCTTGGCTGGTGAAAATGATCCCAATGCTTCTATTTCTCACAGGTCCGAGAGGCATTGGCATTTTCTCCTTGTCCCCTCCCAAAGCAAGTCTACTAAATGTCCTCCACTGCAAACAAGATAAAGCATCCGCACATCATTGTCCATTCCCAGAACATGCCTTGCCCTAAGCACTATGATATGCCATAGGTGGCTTCAAACAAACACTCTCAACAGCTTCAGGACCTTTGAGTCTCTTACAGACCTTTAACTATTTGTACCACGGCAAAGTCATACACATTAAACAGCAGTTACTTGTTGGCAAACCTGGCCCCATTACTGAACCAAGGCAACCACCAATTGAAGCAATCTAGGAAAGCTATGCTACTCCCCCTTTCTTTCACCTTTCAGAGCATTGCTCAGCACATTAGTGTCCTTGCCAAATCAATCAATCAGTACTTGTTAAGTGTGACTGCTCACCCCTGAGGGTCTCAAGGTCCTGGGTGGGCAGGGGGGCTACAGGGTGCTGCAGTTCAGTCGAAGAGCCAGGTCTTGAGATCCTTACTGTATTGGGTCAGTGTGGGGAAGGGGTTCGGGTGGACCGGAATAACAGGCGAGGAGGCCGGTTGAAGTGTGCAATTATTCACAGTATTTATTGTTTGGGTCAAACAGGGTACGATATGTCCGGAGGAAAGGTCGGTATCTTGGGTAGCAGTCTTCAGGGAGTGATGTCGTCGGAAGGAGTTCCGGTAGGATGCGGGTGCTCTGGTCCTGTTCTGTCCTGGTGTCCCTCGGAGGTATGTAAGAGAGAGAGAGAGAACTGGGCCGTTAGTCCCTGAGCTTGGGACGGTCAGAGCTCAGCCACCGACACCAGGGATGTGATATGACCAGAAGACATATAGTGAGGGCAGGACGGAGGGGAGGATCGTGAGGGAGAGAATCAGATAAGGGGAAGGAGAAAAGGGTGATCCTGTGAGGACGGGCGAAGAGGGGGTTTTTGTACACGAAAGGGGTGCTTTTATATATACATATACAGTGAGGCGGTGAATTTACAGGTGATTAACTAGAACACTATTTACACTATAAACAGAGGGGACACGGAGACGCTGTACTCACGTGGCCCGCCGTAACTCTCCTGTGAGTCACGGCCGCTCTCCAGCCACCTCCTGAGGACTCCACCAGTCTTCGGACCAGACGTCGTCCTCCTCGTCCTCTCCACGGGTTTTCTCCTTTCCTCCGCTCTCGGTCTCGGGTTCTTCGCTTGCGTCCTCCTGCCATGGGTCTGCTGCTCGGAACGTCTTCTCCTTCTGGTCGCCGTCTTTTCTGTCTTCCAGCGGTGAACTTCCAGGGTCAAGGGGAACTGCTTCCGGTCCTGCGCACTCCGTCACGGGTTCCTGCAGAGGGAGAGAGAGGGGAGGAGTCCGGGATGACCGGGAAGCGCCATGGCTGGGTTTGCGCCCTATGGATGTGGGAACGACATGCCGCCCTGCCGAGGTAAGGGCTGTCTCCTTTCCACATCCCCTTTCCCTAGCAGTCTTTCTTGTAGGGGTAGAGTGATGTGGATAACGGGAGAGGTAGTCCGCGTTACCCTGATCTGTTCCTTTCCGATGGAGCGTCTTAAACCTATAGGGTTGCAGGGACAGGAACCAACGGAGCACCCTGTCGTTGTGGCCCCTGTTGCGGGCCATCCACTCTAGGGGGGCATGGTCGGTGTACAGGATGAATTCCCTCCCTTCAAGGTAATACCAAAGGCTCTCCACTGCCCACTTGATGGCTAGGGCCTCTTTCTCAACGACTGCATAATTCATCTCACGGGGAAAGAGCTTCCGGCTAAGTTAGAGAATGGGTCGTTCGGCCCCTTTTGGATCTTTCTGTGAAAGGACTGCACCCAAACCCTGATCTGAGGCATTCGTCTGTAAGATGAAGGGCTGTGTGAAGTCAGGGCTCAGGAGTACTGGTTCGGAGATGAGAGAGTGTTTGAGCTGTTGAAATGCTGTTTGCAGCAGAGAAGAGGGATGTTGTAGAGCCTCTTCGGTTCTGGTGGCCTTTTTCAACAGGTCCGTCAACGGGGCTGCGGTCTGGGAAAAATTGTGGATGAACCTCCTATAATAGCCCAACAGGCCGAGGAAGGCACGAAGTTCTTTTTTTGTGCGAGGAAAGGCTATGGCCTGGATGGCTCTGATCTTGTTGTCCTGGGGTCTGATAACCCCTTCCCCCAACAGGTATCCCAGATATTTCACGCTTTGGGCAGCTAGGGTGGTCTTAGCGGGGTTAATGGTGAAGCCATGATTCCTAAGTGACGTTAAGACAGCCTGCAAGTGATCCAGGTGCTGTCCCCAGTTATCACTGTAGATGACGATGTCATCGAGGTAGGCACCAGCGTACCGGAAATGGGGTTGTAGTACCAGGTTCATAGCCCTTTGAAAGGTAGCAGGGGCTCCATGGAGCCCGAAGGGCATAACCTTGAACTGGAACAAGCCTTCATGGGTCGAAAACGCGGTTTTCTTTTTGTCTTCTTCTTTAAGTGGGATTTGCCAATAACCCTTGCACAAGTCAAGGGTGCTTATGTATGCGGCCATGCCTATGCGCTCGACCATCTCGTCCACTCGTGGTAGGGGATAGGTGTCGAAGCTAGAAACCTTATTCATCTCCCTGAAGTCTATACAGAACCGGGTCGAGCCATCGGGTTTGGGAACCAGGACTATTGGCGAATTCCAGCTGCTGATGGACGGTTCTATGATGCCCATCCTTAACATCACATCAGTTTCTTCTTTGATGACAAGTCGGCGAGCTTCAGGGATCCTATAGGGCCTTTGTCTCACTGTTTTGCCTGGCTCTGTGGGTATGGCGTGTTCAACGATGGTGGTGTGACCAGGGAGAGAGGAGAAACTCGTTTGTAGGGTGCTTAAGGACCGTCTAAGGTCCTCTTTGTTCTTTTCTGGTAAATCAGAGTCGATACAACCTTCAAATGAGAGGGGTTTTTCTTTTGGACTTGCCGTGAGAACGGGACGGGGTCCCTCCCATTTTTTTAGGAGGTTCACATGGTATATCTGTGTTAGTCCTCGAGTAGAGTCTGTTTCGATCTCATACGTGACAGGGGTCACTTGTCTTAAGACGGAAAATGGGCCCTGCCACTGCCCTAGCAGCTGGTGGTCGGAAGACGGTAGAAGGAGTAGGACTAGGTCCCCGGGGACAAAGGAACGGGGTTTGGTTCCTTTGTCGTACTGGACTTTTTGGGTGGTTTGTGCGATCACCATATTCTGTCTCACTATCTCCCGTATCTGCCCTAAGTGGGTCTTCAGGTTGTCTACATATTCGGGCAGTGGTCTGGTACGGTCAGGTTCTGCTTCCCATGCCTCCCTAGCCATGTCTAACAGTGTGCGTGGTGCCCGCCCATACAGGAGTTCATAACGGGAGCACCCGGTGCTGCTTTGGACTTTGCACCGGATCGCAAATAATGCCAGGGGTAGCATCTCCTCCCATCTCTTACTCTCTAGTCCCTACAGTTTCTTGAGTGTGGTTTTCAGGGTGGCGTTATAGCGTTCCACGAGCCCGTCAGTTTGGGGGTGGTAGGCTGAGGTTCTTATTTGTTTAATCCCTAGATGGGAACAGACTTGCCGCATAAGGGAGGAAACAAAAGGGGTTCCCTGATCTGTTAGGATCTCCCGGGGAAATCCAACCCGGGAAAAAATGGAAATGAGGGCCTTCGCAATGTTCTGCGTGGTGGGTTGGCGAAGTGGGACTGCTTCAGGGAAGCGGGTGGCGTAGTCCACCAAGACCAGAGCATACCTATGACCACCTCTAGAGGGAAGCAGGGGTCCTATGAGGTCCATCCCTACTCTACTAAAGGGGATGTCAATAAGAGGGAGCGGTTGTAACGGGACTCGAGGAGGTCTATAACGACTGTTCTTCTGGCACACCGGGCACTCCCGGCAATACCGTTTTATTTGTCCGTACACCCCAGGCCAATAGAACCTCTCCAGGATTGTTTGTCCTGTTTTTTCGTCACTGAAGTGACCCCCCAGCAAGTGGCTATGAGCCAGAAACAGCACCTTGTCCCGGAATAGGCTGGGAATGATCAATTGGGTGTTTTGCTGGGGCCCTCCCTTCCTGTATAGGAGCCCATTCTTTTTAAAGAAATAAGGACCTACTTGTTGAGGGTCCTCGTTATCCAGAGCGCGCCCCCAGGCGTCCTGTAAAATAGGGTCCTCTTGCTGGGCTGCGCGGAACTCTCTATCGGTTTCCCATGGATGAGTGTCCACTTGCACAGGATAGGCCAAGGCGTAGTCCCTTCTTTCTTTCTTCTTTTGGCTCTTCGTTTTGGGGGTTTTAGGAGGTGACCCCGATGAGGCAGGATTTTGGGAGTATGGGGCTTCGGCCCACCACTTCTCCAGGGAGTCAGTGGTTTCCTGAAGAAGACGGGGAAGACCACTATAGTCACTGCCCAGGATGACTTGTTCTGGCAAATTGGGTACCAGGCCGACTGTTAGCGAACTGTCTTCATTGACGGGATCTTGTACACGTACGCGGGCTGTTGGATAACTCTTCGTATCCCCATGCACACATTTGATAGCCACCGTGCCGGTCACGGGGCCGACAGGGATGGGTAATTCCTGGGGCCGTAGGACGCTCTGTCGACATCCAGAATCAGCCAGGGCCATCACTTGGTGTCCGTCTATTCTCACCGGACACCGGTATGGGGGAGGAGCTGCTTCGTTGGTGAGACACACATAGTTCCGCACGTATCCAATGTCCATGGGTTCCTCCTTATGTGGGCATGTGCGGGCTATGTGTCCGTACCCACCACAATGGTAGCACTGGGGTCCTGGCTGTATCGGTCGATGGGGTACTGGATAATGCAGCAAGGGAATAGGATCGGGCTTCTTGGGTCCGGGAGGTCGCTGGGGCCGGGGGTGACCGCCTGACGGAGTTCGTGAAGGGTGTTCCTCCTTACTTCTGTTGAAGTCTTGTGCCCTGCTGTAGGCGCTGGCTATCTCGACGGCACTCTCTAGCGTGAGACGGGCGTGATGTCGTACCCATTTTTGGGTAGCTGGGTGAAGAGAGGCTAAGAACTGCTCCAGGTATATCTTCGAGAGGATATCCTCCTTCGAGGCCGTTGCAGGCTTCAACCACCGATTAGTCAAGTCCTGTATGCGGAACGACAGGGCCCGGGGTGTCTCCTGGGGTCCTTCCCGTACTTGTCTCAGACGAACCCGGTATGCTTCGTCGTCTATCCCCAGACGCTCCAGGATGCAAGTTTTGATATCCTGATAAGGGGTTTGCCCCTGAACGTTCGCCTGTTGATAGGCTGCTTGTAGTTCCCCTGTTAACAGCGGACCCAGATAATGACCCCAACGGTCTGCAGGCCATGCAGCGGCCTGGGCCAGGCGTTCGAAGTTTGTAAAAAAGAAATCTGGGTCTTCGCCCGGCACGTACTTCTGCAATACGACGGAGGGTAGTGAAGTGACCGGTCTCTGTTGGCCCATAACATCGGTGAGACGTCCTATGGCCTGATCCTGAGCTGTGCCCTGGCCCTTTAGAACGTCGTGTAGCTGTCCGCGATCATCCTCAGCCGTCTTCAGAAACTGTTCCATCATCTTGCCCAGGGCTTCTTGGCTTTCCGCCAGTTTCTTAACAGCCTCCTCCATTCCTCCGGTAGATCCCACTTCTGACACCAAGTGTGGGGAAGGGGTTCGGGCGGACCGGAATAACAGGCGAGGAGGCCGGATGAAGTGTGCAATTATTCACAGTATTTATTGTTTGGGTCAAACAGGGTACGATATGTCCGGAGGAAAGGTCGGTATCTTGGGTAGCAGTCTTCAGGGAGTGATGTCGTCGGAAGGAGTTCCGGTAGGATGCGGGTGCTCTGGTCCTGTTCTGTCCTGGTGTCCCTCGGAGGTATGTAAGAGAGAGAGAGAGAACAGGGCCGTTAGTCCCGGAGCTTGGGACGGTCAGAGCTCAGCCACCGACACCAGGGATGTGATATGACCAGAAGACATATAGTGAGGGCAGGACGGAGGGGAGGGTCATGAGGGAGAGAATCAGATAAGGGGAAGGAGAAAAGGGTGATCCTGTGAGGACGGGCGAAGAGGGGGTTTTTGTACACGAAAGGGGTGCTTTTATATATATATATATACAGTGAGGCGGTGAATTTACAGGTGATTAACTAGAACGCTATTTACACTATAAACAGAGGGGACACGGAGACGCTGTACTCACGTGGCCCACCGTAACTCTCCTGTGAGTCACAGCCGCTCTCCAGCCACCTCCTGAGGACGCCACCAGTCTTCGGACCAGACGTCGTCCTCCTCGTCCTCTCCACGGGTTTTCTCCTTTCCTCCGCTCTCGGTCTCGGGTTCTTCGCTTGCGTCCTCCTGCCATGGGTCTGCTGCTCGGAACGTCTTCTCCTTCTGGTCGCCGTCTTTTCTGTCTTCCAGCGGTGAACTTCCGGGGTCAAGGGGAACTGCTTCCGGTCCTGCGCACTCCGTCACGGGTTCCTGCAGAGGGAGAGAGAGGGGAGGAGTCCGGGATGACCGGGAAGCGCCATGGCTGGGTTCGCGCCCTATGGATGTGGGAACGACATGCCGCCCTGCCGAGGTAAGGGCCGTCTCCTTTCCACAGTCAGCAACGGGGATAGCCTGAGTTGGAAAAGCAGGGTGTTCCAAGTTTTGGTGGTGAGGAAAGACAAGGATCTTCCACCAGTCCTGGTCTTGCGGAATCAGAGGGATGGTGGCAAGGGCCATTTGGGCGGAGCGGAGGTGTCTGGTGGATACGTGGAATGAGAGGTGGTGGTTCAGGCATGCTGGGACGCCATCGTGGAGGGCTTTGTAGGCATGTGTGAGGAGCTTGAAGGTGACTCTTTGATTGACTGGGAGCTGGTGGAGTTCTCGTAGGTATTCGGAGATGTGGCTGTGGTGAGGGCTGCTGAGGAACTATCTGGCTGTATTATTTTGAATGTTCTGTAGTTTCCTGAGGAATTTCTGGGTGATGCCTGCTTAGAGTGCGTTGCCGTAGTCGAGTCTGCTGCTGATGAGTGCGTGGGTGACCGTCTTTGTGGCCTCCGTGGGGATCCATCTGAAGGTCTTTCGAAGCAGGCGAAGAGTGCGGAAGAATGATGAGGAGACACCATTGATATGGCAGTTCATGGTGAGCGAGAAGTCCAGTGGGCCACCTGGAGTCTTCCCAAGCTGAGAGTTGGATCCCAGGTTGAGCACTTCGGTCTTGTCTGAGTTGTGCTTGAGGAAGTTGTCATCCAGGTGATGACAGACTTCATCCTGTCATGGAAGTTGTTTCTGGCGATTGTTGGCTCATCAGTGAGGGAGTGGATCAGCTAGGTATCATTGGCGTTGGAGATGATGTTGAGTCCGTGGTTCCTGACCATGGCAGTGAGCGGGGCCATGTAGATGTTGAAGAGGGTGGGACTCAGGGAAGAGCCCTAGGGGACTCCCAGCCAATCTCCGTGGGTTCTGAGAGGAACGGTGATAGTCTGATTCACTATGTTCTACCGGTGAGGAAGGAGCTAATCCAGTCCAGGGCTTTGTCATGGATGCCGGCGTTGTAGAGTCTCATGCTTGGGTGTGGTGGGAGATGGCGGGCGAGAGGTCCAGGAGGATGGAAGCTGCTGTTTCTTCACAGTTAGGAGGGAGCAGATGCCATTGGTGGCAGCGAGGAGAGTGCCTTTGGTGCTGTGGTTGCTTCTTAAGCCTGATTGAGAGGAGTCTAGGATGTGATTGACTTCGACAAACTCGGAGAGTTTGGAAATGATGGCCTTCTCGATGACCTTGGCTGGGAAGGGGAGCAGGGAGATGGGTCTGAAATTCTTGAGGTGTGTCATGTCAACGGGCAGTTTCTTCATTGGGAGCTTGATCTAGCCATGTTTTCGGTCATCAGAGAAGGTGGCAGTCTCGATGGAGCCGTTGATGCTGCAGCGTAGCACGGGGACGATGACAGGTCTGTGGAAGATGTGGTGCGGGTAGGGATCCGGGGTGCTCTGGAGTGAATGCTCTTCATGGTCTTGAGAGTGTTGTCCGTGGTGAGAAGGATCCAGTTGAGCCGGATCTGATGGGGGCATTATCGTCAATGTATGTGGTTGTGTGGGAGTGATGGGTAGGGTTTTGGTGTCAAAGCTGCTGTAGATATATATATTTTTTTTTTGCAGAGTTTTATATAGCGCAAACTAGACCCGAACCAAATCGGGTATCAGAGCGCTTTACATAGCACCAGTGATGGTACATGGGACACACATTCATTTTAGGCACGGGGAGATTAAGTGATTTGCCCAGAATCACAGGAGGTTTTTGGCGTTGTTACCGAGACTCAAACCCAGATCCGAGGTTGAGCGCTCTAGCCGATAGGCCAACTCCTCTATGCTTGACCAATATGCTTGATCTTGTGGTGGAAGTAGGGCCCTAGTTTGTTGAAGAGGTCTTTGGAGGGTGAAACTTCTGTGGTCTCACTGTTGGCAAACTCCTTGACAATGGCGAAGGCTTCTTTGCTGTTGTGTGCGTTGGCGTTGATTCTGTCTTGGAGGGTCATTTCCTTTGTGGATTTGATGAGGATGTGGTGTACGATGACTGAGGCTTTGAACGCTGTGTGGGTGTCCAGGGTTTTGTTTTTCCTCCATCTCTTCCCAAGCTGTCTACACGTGCGTCTGGACTTTTGGAGGGCGGTACTGAACCAACTGAATTTCTTGGAATGTTGCTTCCCGGGTGCTTTCTTGTGGGGCGTCAGCACTTTGGAACAGTTGGAGATCCACTGGTGGATGTAGCATGCTGAGGTATTGGCATCTGTGGGTGCCGGCAGTGGGATGTTCATATGTGGCCTCGTTCCAGTTGTGGCTGGGGGTAGGCGGTGGGTGCGGTGTTGCACGGTGAGTTTGGTGAAGGTGAAATGAACGCAGTGGTGGTCGATCTAGAGGAGTTCAGAGGTGTGGCTGTTTGGGATGGTCTCGCTGGCAGATAAGATGGGGTCGTTGGGTCGTCTAATTGGGTGGTCAGACAGAGGGAGTTCTTGTGAACGATTCCTCCTCCTGGTCGGATGGTGTGGTTCCAGCTGGGGTTCGTCCAGGTTTCCGTGAGGAAGGCAATGTCGGGGGAGACTGAGTCTAGGAGGTCCCAGATTTTGGTGGCATGTTTGTGGAGGGAGCTTGTGTTGAGGGGGATGCAGCTGAGTCAGTCGGGTGCACTGTGGGTTTGCCAGGCAGTGGGAGGAGCTGGAGTGCAGAGGTGGCAGGATAAAGGTCCTTCCGCGACACAGAGTGGTGTCCGGTGTTGAGGGCGAGCAGGGTGCTGGCGTCGTATCGGTGAAGGGTTCGAGAACCAGGGTCCATGGTGCTGGGGGCGGGTCAGGCACAGACGGGCTTGTCTTTGGCACACCGGCCAGCTTTAAGTAGTGTGAGGGGGAGGACTGGACAGCTGGGAGGTCAGAAGTGGGAAACGCAGCCCTGGAAGGGGGCGGGCTGCACGGGTCGAGCAGCAGCAGGAGCACCGTGCAGAAAAAAAGAGTGTCAAGTGAAAAAAGTATGCAAAAGGGGAAACATTTGAAAAAGCACAAAAGGAGTGGAAAGAACTCAGAGGCAGAAGAACAAGGACAGAAGGCAGACCAGCAGCAGAGCAAAGATGTTCCCCAGTAGACCACCAGAGATGAAGCGCAGGTGGAGGAGGGCCTCGAACCACCAACCAAGAGTCAGTGACTACCAGGCGGAGCTCCGCAGGGAAAGAAGCAGATCACTGACAAGGTCAGTTGAAATGCCAAAACAGTCTAAAACCTGTCCTGCCCCACAGCTGAGAAAATATGAATATTCCACTGGACCTCTACACCACAGCGATATTCCATTAAAATGATCCAGAAGAGATCACCACTTGCTCAATTTAGCCTGTACCGCTGCAGACAGTGTTGGCAGATGGTAAGTAAGGGACAGTCCTGACAAAGTCAAACCTCGCAGTCTAGAAAATGTCCTACCTGTCTGCACCAAACTACAGGCAAAGTTGAGTTGTCCCAGACATATCTGTACCTACCATACCTGTACCCTTTTTTCACCACCATCCTGCCAATCCACGTAATCACTGTTATTTTTTTTTTCATCTGGCAACCTGGCTTTTCCATTTTCATAGTGTATTTCAATCCCCAGAAATTATAGTACGGTGTGTGGCGTCTGCTATGGGCACACACAAATACCTCATTAGCTCTTGAAAACGAACCAGCAATTGCTGTAGCGCCAGTTGCTCGCACAAACAATAAATTTTCCAAGTAGTGTGCCACTGTCATTGCTCCAGTAACAAAAGTAAACAGCAAGCAAAGAACATGTGTGGATATCCCCACTAAATAGCATGAAATGGGCAATAGCTCCAAAGATATACAAACTTTTATGAACATACATATTTCAAATAATCATATATACACTACATCAACAATCATGAGCCAGAAAAACAAATCCATCAGAAAAAATATATATATTGGAAAAACTACACTATACTAAAATCAAACTGACTAACAAATAGGTCATCAACATACAACATTTACATAACAATATAAAACTACAGAGCAACATAGCACAATGAAAAACAATACACAATGAAGATACAATACACACATTACAAATAGAACGATAAGGGAAAAAATGCGCCACTATAAAAAAGAACTGATCTTCTAAAATAAGGCACCAGAGAGAGTAGTTGCACATCAGCTATGCCTTGTCCATTGATTACGCCTTGCCACTCATGGCAGGAGAGCTGGGGTAATGATTGAAAGGATGTGCACAGGAGAAAGGGAATGACGGGAGCCAGCAAGGCCACTGGCCTGGCCAGTGCTCCATAGGGTAGATGGTGTACTCCTGTCTATTTGCAGTCATGGGAATTAAGTGGTTATTTTTTCTATGTTGATGGTTTGGATGATCTTGGGGCATACAAGTGCCCCCAAACTGTATTCCCAACAGATCAAAATCACCGGGGTGCAGTGGCAAAAAGCAAAACACAGATTTTATGTAGCTCTTAGCCACACATGTTACTACCCCTACCCAGCTCACCAGGTGAATGCCAACATTCACTGACCGGTATGTCACTGATAATAATCATTCACCAACTGACCTTGTGGCATGGACAGATGTTGAATCAGTCTGAACTGTCTCTGCTCTTTCGTAGACTGTATCAACCTGTCCAAGGGCCACACATCAAATGGACCTCCCATTCTATCTTCATTCAGTTCCTTCAACAGTTGGGTCCCCACTGGCTCCAGGTAGTCCATCACTGATTTCTGGTTCTCCTGTTCCTAGGTCTTTCGTACCCCCAGCTTAAACCATCACTTAAAACCTGTCAGTAATAGTTGTGCATCCACCTTGTTGTCGTAATACCGAAGCCCATAGGCCAGGCTATCAACTTTAACCAGAGTATGAGCCTTTCCCCAGTGGTAACTGTGCTGCCCACCTTCTGTGCTCTTCAGTTGCCCATTCCACCTTGGCCTTCCTTGTGCCCTATCTGGATTGCCCTACACTGTGTAAGCAGGTGTAGCGCCCCATGCGTGTATTTTAGAATAGTGACGTGATTTGAACCTTACATTGCAGATCATCAAGTGGGTAGAACCCACCATATGCAGCCCTGTGCTCCACAGAGTGCTAGATGTGGTGATAAAGCACAAAGCTAAAAGAATTTCATGCTGATTCTGCATCACTTGGGTGCCCTGTTGAACCTGGCATTTGGGCTTGAAATGGGGTTGTTGGTGTACATGGTAGATGAGTATTACCACATCTGAAGCTCTCACTGAACTGAAGTTGGTGATTTCCTGAGTTGAACCACAGGAATACGTTGTTGCCTTATTGTGAGGGATGGGCGGAAAATAAACCTAGAAGGCCGAATGTGCTTCTCAATTTTGATGTATTTATTCGGGTAGACAATGCAACCAAGAGAAATGCTCAAAAAAGGGGGGGACTTAATTCGGGGTGTGGTTTTGGTCTTTAAGTTCTTCTCTTCTCACTGGTAATCTTCTTTCTCTTTTTCTTTTCTTTGGTTTCAGGTCCGGTCTCCAGTGGTATATAGTTCCCAGGTTGCCAGGAGAGAAGACAAGGAGAGCGAGGTAAATAAGAAGGTCTAGGCAATTAAGTTGTAGGGGACAGTAACCATCACCACACCCAGGAGTGCTGGGGAAAAACTCTTTCAATTTTCAGGTACCACCTTCTACAGTTCACATTTATTCAGAACATATTGGCATGTTATTGGTCCCAGATTTCCATTATATTTTGAATTGTATCTGTTCCTCAACAAAGTGGGTGTCCTATCGGTAGGCAGAGTTGGGAACAAAAGTGGGATTGTACCAGTCCCCATGACTTACCATTACATTACTCCTACTATTAGTTTTTTTTGTTAAAGCACCAGTACTTTTCATATGTGTGAAGGCCAAGCTAGCTTGCTTATGTACATTTCCTTTTAGGTCTCTGCGCATGCGGTGCTCTGCGAGACATTTTGTAAGCGGGTTTTAAAAGTGTTGCTACCAAAGGCTTGGCCACCAGCTTGCGATTACGCGCACAAGCGCGCGCACGCCTCGCTCCACCCTGTCGTGTCCTCAGCCCCCATAGATCCACGGGAGACAGGAAAGGATCTTCGATTCTTTATTATTACAGTATGTGCTGTGCTGCCCACACACACGTCTATCCCCGCTTCCTCGTCCCTCTGCAATGCCCACTCCCACACCTTTGACCGGATGTGGTGTCCTGTTCCCTTGGTGTCCCCACTGTCCACTGCAGGGTCCTGGGGTCCTGCGCCAGGTCACTACATCTCCCCCTTTTGTCACAAAGAAATGAAGAGAAAAGTGAAACACAGAGATCTGTAGATGGAGATAGATGCAAGTCTGCCAGGGCACAGGTTGGTGTGCTTCCCATCAGTACATTTCTTCTATTAGTCTTTTTGGCCATCTGCATGCTCTTCTCAGGCCGGCCTCAGTCTGTTGCTCTTCTGCTGGTCCCTCACCATTGTCTGTTTCCTTCCTGTTGTGCTCCTGCTCCTCTCGTTCTGCTGTTTCCTTATCTTGGTCTTCCCCCTTCTTCTCCTTTAGTTCTTTGAAGTGTGAGCTGTTCCGTGTTATCCTCTGGTGTTCTGACTCTGCCGTGATCATTGGGCCCTTCACTTTTGTTACTGTAAGTGGGTCTTTGGAGAACATGCTGTCAGATTTCCTTTGTTGTCGTTGACGCACTACCACAGTGTCTCCTTCATTTAGGTGTGATGAGATGGCTGGTGGTCCTGTCACTTGACATAGGTGGCATGTCGTTATGGTGTCTTCTACCATGTGGTCTAGGCCAGGAAACCATACTTTCTCTCTTAGCAGTTTCTTCATTGGTACTATGCCTCTGTGCGACTCATGAGCCAGATTGACCAGTTGCCTCCTGAGTGAACTTGGTATCACTATTCTGGTCCCTCTCATCATTATTCCTCTGTCTGTCTCTGACAGTTCTTCATGTATCTTCTTTAGAGCTAGCACTTCTTCCTTGCATACTCCTTCTCTCCAGGTGCAGTTATTGTTGATGTGTCTCCATCTCTGCCTTCTCGTTGTCTCCACGGCCATTTGCAGCGTGGCATCTTCCTTAGTCTCTCTTGCTAGCTCCGCTACTGTTATTGGTGCTGGGGTGTTTTGCTTTAGTACGAAGTTGATGTATTCTTCTGCCATCTATGTCGTCTCTTGTGCCTGTGGTAATGGGTGTCTCAACATGTAGTCTGCCGGGTTGTGTTCTTTCCCTAGCTTGTGCACAATCGTGAAGTCATAGTCCATCAGCCTTATGCCCCAGCATTCCATCCTTGGTGGCATTTTGGCTGACAGGCTGCTATAGATCGTTACCAGTGACTGGTGGTCAGTTATGATGGTGAATGACTTCCCGTAGATGAACATGTGATAGTGTTCACATGCCCATACCACTGCTAGGCTCTCCTTTTCTGGTTGCAAGTATGCCTTTTCAATGTCTGTTAAGCTTTTGCCTGCATATGCAACTATTTTTCTTGGTGAGTCTCTCCCTGGCAGATGGTGCACTAGTATTGCCCTCAGTCCTACTGGGCTGGCATTGACAGTCAGTTCGGTGCAGAGCAGGGGGTCAAAGTAGGCGAGATGTTCCACAGTCACCACTGCTTGTCTTATTTCCGTGAATTCCTTGTTGCATTCCTGAGACCAGATGAACTTATGTCCTTGTTTGGTCAGTTCTCTTAGCGGTGTGCTCTCCGTGGCGAAGTCCTGTACGTATCGAGCACAGTAGATAGCAAGGCCTAGAAATGATCTTACTTCTGCGACATCCTTCGGGGGATTTGCGTTCTTTAGTGTTTCTACTTTGCTGGGGTCTGGCCTCATCACTTGTTTGGCGAAGATGTGTCTGAAGAACACCAATTCCCTTCTCCTCACATTTGTCTCCATTCAGTGTTAGGCCCGCTTGTTCCAGTTGTGAGCACACTTGACGCAACGCTGTGTCATGTTCTTTATCTATTTTTCTGAATACCAAGATGTCATCATTATAGTTTAGGCCAGTGGTTCCCAAACTTTTTAGACCCGTGGCACCCTTGATCTAATTGGCAGTTGGCCGTGGCTCCCCCCCATTTTTTACGGGAGTACTTCCTGTTGTTTTCCTAAAATCAATTGGGATGCAATGAAGGTATTTAGTCATATTTGTAACAAAATTAAAAGATAACAGTTGTAAAAGGGGAAAAACAAACTTTTGTTTTATGTGCTGATACGTTTTCTCTCATCAAGAATTTAAATGCGTCGTGAACTCAGGCGTGGGAGGCTGTATTGAAGCCAGTGACCATACTGATGTTCCAGTAATATTTGAATTCCTTCCCCTTTCAAGGACCATCCGAGAGTTCTACTGGGTTTGGTCTAGAATAGTTAAGAAAGATGACGATGGCCCTGTCTGTAAACGCACACTTGAAGATGTTTATTAAACAAAATACACTTTCTTTTTATGTAATTGTAAATGCATATTCCCTATTGAATATATGGAATATGCAATTACAATGAAATTTAAAAAAAAGTGTATTTTGTTTAAAAAACATCTTCAAATGTGACTTTACAGACAGGGCCATCGTCATTTTTCTAATCTATTCTAGACCAAACCCAGTAAAACTCTCGGTTAATCTGGAGTTAAATTCCACCAAGTTAAGACGGGGCCACTCGGTGTTATCATTGCATACTGGAGGAGAAATGCACCCAACAGGCAGACACGCATGGCGAAATTCATTTAATGCCCCCTCTGTCCATGCCTGCCCCCGCGCCCTCAGACTGCCCCTTCTGTGCATGCCTCCTTTCTTTGTGCACTCGATATGCTCCTTGTGTCCATGACTGCTCCATTTGTGCCCCCTGATTGACCCATCTGGCAATGCCTGCTCCCACTGTGCTTTCAGAATTCCCCTTCTGTCCATCCCAGCCCCCTTCGTGCTCTCAGACTACCTTGTCTGTCCATGCCTTTCCTCCATGCCTTCTCCCTTCGTGCCCTGAGACTGCCCCTTTCCTCCATGCCTGCTCCCTTCATGCCCTGAGACTGCCCCTTTCCTCCATGCCTGCTCCCTTCGTGCTCTAAGACTTCCCCTTCCCTCCATGCCTGCTCCCTTCGTGCCCTGAGACTGCCTCTTTCCTCCATGCTTTCTCCCTTCGTGCCCTGAGACTGCCCCTTTCCTCCATGCCTGCTCCCTTCATGATCTAAGACTGCCCCTTTCCTCCATGTCTGCTCCCTTCATGCCCTGAGACTGCCCCTTTCCTCCATGCCTGCTCCCTTCATGCCCTTAGACTGCCCCTTTCCTCGATGCCTGCTCCCTTCGTGCCCTGAGATTGCCCCTTTCCTCCATTCTCCCTTCTTGCCCTGAGACTGCCCCTTCCCTCCGTGTCTGCTCCCTTTGTGCCCTCTATCCATGATTCCATGCCTGTTCTCTTTGTGCCCTCAGACTCAGGCGCGCAACACCCTTTGGACTCAAAGGGCTTCAACCCCCGAACCAGCCCCACTCCCCGTTGTGTGTGGCAGCCCGGGATGAGAAGCATCCTGGGTGCACACACAGCGGCACCCCAACACTTCACAGGTCTTTAAAAGATCATCTGCATGTTAATGAGGCCTTGCAGTTGTTTCACCCCTTCTAAGAGCCCCTGCAGCTCCATTCTGCATTTATTTATTTATATATTTATAAAGTTTTATATAGCACGAGCAAGATCCCGAAGGATATCAGAGCGCTTTACAAAAATAATGGAAGGAAGGACATAAGAGCAATGAATATGTCTTACCTACATTTCACCAAAGGTAGACACCGACTCTGTCTGCTTAAGTTTGTAATGCAGAAAATTATATCAGATGATCCATTGTTACATTCTATGTATTCTGACGGCCTGTGCCAATTTCAATATTCCAGTTAGAATGCTAATATTTTGTTAATAACGCTTCCTATTTCCACAACATTGCCCACACCCCGCTGCTCGTCCGGCCTCTAAGTGTCCTTCAGGGAGAGCCAAAGAGAAGTCCACAGTGAACTCAGCAGGCAGACGGATAAAAGGAGGAGTATTTGGCACTTACAAAGAGTGATGGGCACAACAGAGCTCGACCTTTAACACCCGCCTACAAGCAGAGATAAGGGTGAAAAAGGCGGGATAACGAATTCAGACATCAAACATCCCATGTTGCCCACATCGTGCCGCGGCGCCCCTGGCAACTCATAACGGCGTACCAGGGTGCCGCGGCACACAGTTTGGGAACCACGGGTTTAGGCTATTCTGTACCGGCCTTATCACCTGCCTTATTGTCTCCTGGAATACATCTGCTGCCGATGAGATTCCAAAGCTCCGTCTCTTGTATCTAAACAGGCCCAGGTGGGTGGAGAATGTCGTGATATACCTGAACTGGGTGATCTAGTTCTAATTGATGGTACCCTTTGCACAAGTCCAGATTCGAGAATCGGCAGGCCCCAGTGAGACAGCTGATCATGTCATTTAGGTGTGGCCCGGGTGACGTTCGCTTGCGATTGCGGTGTTTAGGATCCTCATGTCTACACAGATGCAGATCTATGAGGTGTTCTTCTTTGGAACTGCCACAATCGGAGACACCCAAGGCGTTTGCCCTTAAGCAGGTTCAATTATGTCTTGCGCCAGCAAGCTGAATATTTCCTCTTCAACCTGTGGTTGTAAATGGATTGGTACTCGTCTATGATGTTGGGCCACCGGCTTAATTGCTTCATTGATATGTAGTGTTATCTGTTTCCCTTTCAATTTGCTGAGACCTTTCAGTATAGCAGGGTATTCTTGTAGAATGTTCTGACATGTGATAGGTCATTGCTAGTAGCCCCATCACCTGCGCCGTCACATTGCTTAGCAGGCATGGTGCTGGGACGTCACCCTTTAGCACGTGTATTTCTTCTTGGTATGACTTGCCCTTGTATGTTAAAATCTCTGTGAATTTTCCAATGTTTTCTACTGGGCTTTTGGAGCCCCACCTGAATACATTCACGGTCGACGGTGATAGCTGTGGTTTCACTTTCATTTTCTTGTATTCTGGCATGCACATGATGTTGCATGTCCTCCACTGTCAAGCACGAACTTAGCTTGGTGGTTCCCAATCCCTACATCGATGTCCATGGTGGCAGTTTTCTTTATCTGCTGCTTCTCCATGAGATGAATCTGCTCTGGCCTTTTTGCTCCTTTGGGTGTGTCTGACATTAGATGTAGTCTCGCCTTCCTCACTGGTGCTGCTGTCTCTTCTGACTCATCGGAGGAGCTCCGATTGGCCGTTTCCATGTGTCGTGCGTACCTGTTTCTGGTCATCTGTTGTCTCATTGTTCTACCTCTCTCACTTCTGAATTGTCTGGTCATGCACGTGCTTGCAAAATGATTGTCCCTGTTGCACTTCCTGCACTTTTGGACCATTGCTGGGCAGGCACCGACGTGTGGGAATTCAAGGCCACATCGATAGCATGTTTGTTCGCCTTTCTTGGTAGGACTGGTGCCTGGTATTCTTTTTTTTCCAAAGTTTCCGGTGACCTGATGTGCTAGCGCCTCTCTCTTTTCTTTTCCCATCTCTATCTGCTTGGCATGCACTGTGGCCCGTGCTTAGCCATGGTCAATATCTTTTCCAGCGTTGTTGGTTCCTTCAAAATGCGCGTTCGAAACTCCACCGATTAACAACCTTCAAAATAATGCGCAATCTTATTGCTTGCTCATTGTCAAATTGGTCAAATGCGCAGTATGCCACCAGTTTTCTCAGTCTTGTCGCAAAGTCGTTCAGGGTGGGCTCCTGGCTCCGTTTCTTCTCCCCCAATGTCGCACCGATCACTGCGTTGCTCCTTCTGTTGGCATGGTGGGCTCCTGGTTCCGTTGCTCTGTTTTACATGGGAAAATGATCCGATCCACTTCTGCTCTTCTGTGGGTGATGGACGATCCCGCCTTCGTTCACCAGTTGTTGAGTCCTCAGCCATCTTACAGCCACGCACAACTCAGCTAGCAACGGAGACCACAGTTTGTGCCCTCAGAACAGTTTCAAAAGGCAAGTCTAATTAATTGTAATGCCCACAAGGACCCCTCCCCAAAAGAAATCAAAGCACAAGGGACTGAAGAGTAAACTGCACTTTTCGTCACGTGGTGCTGTCGCGTTTCTAGTCGGATTTCACCTGCACGTTTTGCTCGGTGTACCCCATTGCCCGGCAGCGAGGCTCGTGAGCAGGTCACTGCGAGGCGCTGCACGCACACTCCGCTCTGTAAGTGCAGCGCCAGAGGGGCATGCGCCACTCAGGTGGAGCCGCCGGGTCGTGGTTGAGGTGCACACACCCTGCACCTTTGACTTCTTTCCAGTGATGATGGGGTGTGCTTTGCTGGCCAGTGGTGGCTGCATTTTGTTTGAGTTCAGGGCAGAGGCTTGTGAACATGAGCCTGACCTCTTAAGATGGCCGCTGCTTGTTTCTTGCTCCTGATTGGCCCAATCTGCCTGTCCTCAAAATGGCCACCGTTCTCACAATAGTTGATTTGAACTACGCATGTCTTTATTCTTTAATCTCTGCGGGCACACTTGTGTGCTGACGCTTGCCTGCTCTTCGCCTCGCCGGCAGACACCTTATTTTAAATTTTTGATTTTTGCGTGTAATTATTTTTGTCCACCCTAAGCGTGGAAGGGTATACTCAGATGTGAGTCCCTTGCTCATTGCACCATCAGGATTCAAGCAAGCCGGGCCGAAGACGGCTGAAATGCCAGAAACCGGTCCCCGGAAGCTTGTTTCCTTCCCAGTGTAAGAATTGGCTTTTGTAGTCTGGTCTGCCCTGTTCCCATGATGCACTGGGCCAGGGACAGACTAATTTGCATACAGCCAGGTTCTGAAACTGGGATGGTGCAATGAGCTAAAAAACGGTGTTGGATCTAGCCCTGATCTCTTGACTGGGTGAGAGTATTCTGCTTAATTCAGAGACTCTGTCCATCACCACCCCTTGTTGTAAATATTTTTGTCCACCCTAAGCGTGGAAGGGTATACTCAGATGTGAGTCCCTTGCTCATTGCACCATCAGGATTCAAGCAAGCCGGGCCGAAGACGGCTGAAATGCCAGAAACCGGTCCCCGGAAGCTTGTTTCCTTCCCAGTGTAAGAATTGGCTTTTGTAGTCTGGTCTGCCCTGTTCCCATGATGCACTGGGCCAGGGACAGACTAATTTGCATACAGCCAGGTTCTGAAACTGGGATGGTGCAATGAGCTAAAAAACGGTGTTGGATCTGGCCCTGATCTCTTGACTGGGTGAGAGTATTCTGCTTAATTCAGAGACTCTGTCCATCACCACCCCTTGTTGTAAATATGCTTGCCTGCTCTTCGCCTCGCCGGCAGACACCTTATTTTAAATTTTTGATTTTTGCGTGCAGCCTCAGCACTCTTACCGCTTTTTCGGCGGATGGGGCAGGCTCCCGCATCGCTGCTTCTTTGGCTGCTCGACTCGGACCAGGGTGGTCTACTGGCTCTGTTTCTTCTCCCCCAATGTCGCACCGATCACTGCGATGCTCCCTCTGTTGGCCAGCAGACCAGGGTGGGCTCCTGGTTCCATTGCTCTGTTTTACATGGGAAAATGATCCGATCCACTTCTGCTCTTCTGTGGGTGATGGACGATCCCACCTTCGTTCTCCAGTTGTCGTGTCCTCAGCCCCCACAGATACATGGGTGACAGGTAACGATCTTCGATTCTTTATTATTACAGTATGTGCTGTGCTGCCCACACACACGTCTATCCCCGCTTCCTCGTCCCTCTGCAATGCCCACTCCCACACCCTTGACCAGATATGGTGTCCGGTACCCTTGGTGTCCCCATTGTCTACTGCAGCATCCTAGTGCCCTGCCCCAGGTCACTACACACCCCTCCCCGACTGGTTCCTGCCATCAGACAATTAAATGCTGCTTAGTAGTGCTTTCGCGTGCAGCGCGTGCCCACACAACTCCCTCCGCCTCTCTCTCTCACCCTGCAGCCCCCATGTGTGCATTCTGCGCGGCCAATGCTTGTTTTCTGTAACGTACAAGGTTGAAAAGTTGAGCAACCCTTGATGGCTTTTATGTGTAAATTGTATAAAATGTTTGTTTCATGCTTTCTTTCAATTAAAGTCTTTTAAGGGAAAAGACGCGAAGCGCGACTGCAACCGTGACCGCTAATGACACAAAGCTTTCAGCATTGTAGTAAATTCCTAACTCACTAAGCCATCCTACAGCCACGCGCAACTCAGATAGCAACAGAGACCACAGTTTGTGCCCTCAGAACAGTTTCAAAAGGCAAGTCAAATTAATTGTAATGCCCACAAGGACCCCTCCCCAAAAGAAATCAAAGCGCAGGGGACTGAAGAGTAAACTGCACTTTTCGTCACGTGGTGCTGTCACGTTTCTAGTCGGATCTCACCTGCACGATTCGCTCCGTGTCCCCCGTTGCCCGGCAGCGAGGCTCGTGAGCAGGTCACTGCGAGGCGCTGCACGCACACTCTGCTCTGTAAGTGCAGCGCCAGAGGGGCGTGCGCCAGTCAGGTGGAGCCGCCGGGTCGTGGGTGGGGTGCACACACCCTGCACCTTTGACTTCTTTCCAGTGATGTTGTGGTGTGCTTTGTTGGCCAGTGGTGGCTGCATTTTGTTTGAGTTCAGGGCAGAGGCATGTGAACATAAGCCTCTGCTGATAGGAAGCAGGCGAAGAGGCAGCAAGCCTGGGGCTGCTTGCAGACTCGGCCTCCTAACTAAGATGCTCGTTTACCACGTCATACGTTTGTCAACCTTTGCTGTGGTCGCGTGTTGCTGTCACGGGCACGGACGGTGGCATCATTGTCCATGCGTCAAGGAGGTGGGAAAGGCTTAGAATTTACTCTGCCCTACTGAGGAGGCATTGGGGTCTTGGAATTGTTGAAAACATGCAATTATTAAAGGTTTGTGTTTGGTGTGTTCCTTGTGAAAAAGAAGCATACTGCAACTAGTAGTGGAATCAGCCAAAGTCTGAGGTAAGCTGATACATTGACCCCTTAATGCATGCAGAAGTGGATGGAAGAAAAATGTGAATGACAGCAACCACTGACTAATGGCTGAAGTTTGGCTGAAGTCCCTATAATCAACTAATTTATACACATAATTTTAGTAAAATGAAACGGTCTTGTCGAACACAAACCTAACAAGCATTGGCATAGCCGATATGTCTCGCTTTTGGGACATTATAAGTGTTTAGCCATGCAACAGTTGATGTTGTTGCACTAAGGATATTGTGATACTTATAAGGTCCCAAAAGCGAGACGTATTGACTATGCCAATGCTTGGTAGAGTTGTACACAGTCTGAAAAGGAAGAGTTTTTTAAGAGCTCTCCATTAATAGCTTTGATAGAGTAATAACTCTTGAATAATTTATGAAAAATAGTAACACTTCACTAGGTGGTAGATGGTCCTTGTACCCATTTGAAAACGTCGATAACACTAAATCAAGCATTCGATTCTGAAAGACGTCTTTGCACTGAATCTCAGATTGTTCTTCCTGGCAGCAAAACGGAAAAAACCTTTGCCAAGGTCAAAAAGATTAAGCAGCATGACTTGTGACTGCTATCATGCATAGTATGAGAATGAAACAACCACATAGACTACCAAGAGCTACATTGAGTGGTACGGTAACCCCTAGCTGCCTTCTGCAGGTACTCAGACTGTGGAAACATGATAGCACTGTTTGTTGAACTCTGGAGGCTTTGTTCTGTAGCAAGTCTAATATTGATACTTCGGCTGAAGATATGTAAAGCCAGTTTCCTACAGATTGTAATGTGATAACACTGGAATACTTTTGGGAACTTGATGTATAAAAAGGTAGCATGACACCGTCCTCAGTAGCAGCACAGTCGCAAACATGGGCAAGTTTCTTCTCCTCACCGGTGAGTATAAACCTCAGGCTCTTGAGTAATTTAGGAATAGCTGTCTTTGTCTCTGCCTTTTACTCTGGACAACAACATGTTTTTAAAATTTGGAGAGCACACCTGCTACTCAGAAGAGTGTCCTGGCACTAAAAGCTGGTGGAATTGAGAAACAAATTGAATATCCATAACTGTACTTGCTCATGGAAAACATGTTTTTAAAATCCTGAACTGAAAGTGATTATAGCCTTAAGGAAACGAGAAAGGGCTTTTCGATGCTTTGCTGCTTGTAAACTATGGCTCCTCCACCAACTAAGTTTCTGAAACAAGAAGTCATCAAATTAAGGTCAGACACGGAAAAAAAAAGATCTAGTAAGAATATATGTACAGAATGTATCCTAGAGATTAAAAGGCCAGATTTAGTTAACGCTCAAGGAATCATGTCTTGAATAGCATTTGTTTCTCAAGGGCAGCCAGTGCAGCTGACGCCTAGAAGGGGTCGGATGCGCTTCTCAGCAAAGACCAAAAATCCTAAGCACATCAATATTCTGAATAAATTGTATTTTAGCAGTAAGTTTATGGGGTAGCAATATAAACACTGTTGCAATAGTCAAGTCTTGAAATAATGCTGCAAAACCTGTATACGACATCCTAAAGGACAAAGGAGGAGATTTTCTTTACCAGTTTCAAAAAGGGAAACCATGTAGAAACCATTTTATTAATCTAGATTGACAGGGTAAGGTCGTCATCAAGCTAGAAAACTAGATTTCTGATTGTTTTACTGGAAGTCGGTGGATCACCCAACTCAGACCACCAATTATCATCAGACAACATCATATTATAAACTACTTCAGTTTTGTCAGGTTTATATTTCAAGACATTACAATGAATCCATTTAAGCTACTTCAGAAAGACAACTTTTAAAATAAGCCTGGTTGATTTCCATTGGGCCAGCTAACACAATGATTAGGCAGGTATTACAAGCATACATCATAAAACAAAGTAGCCAAATGCTCGGATCAGTAAAAAGGGAAGCATGATATAGATGTTAAATAGTGTAGGGCTCAGTAAGGAGCCTTGGGTAACCTCATGTTAACATCTGAAATTAAAGAGACTCTTTTGAGCACTTACGTTCTATTCTGTGTATAGGAGTTTAGCCAATCCCAAGCTATGCCTCTGACGCTGGTCATTTGGAGCCTTGGTTTTAGGACTTCATGAGATTTGTCTAAAACTGTAGACAAATCCAAAAGAATCCGAGCTGAACCATCCCCCTGATCTAGAACCCAGCACGGTTCATTACCCGCTGCTACCAGTGCCAATACTGTAGTGTTGTAGGATCGAAACCGGATTGCAGCAGGTCAAGAATGGAATTTGACAGTTGAGACACTATCGTTTACTTATTTCTCAAAAATATTAATGGCATAAGCAGTAAAATAATAGGGTGTTAGTTACTAGGAGTAGAAGAACAGGGTGATGGTTCTTTTAAAATTGCGCACCTATGCTGCTGCAAGAGAAGCATTGCATGGCCGAGTGAAGGGTGAGGCAAGCTTGTCAGTCTCCAGGTGCAGGATCCGAACTTGGCTGGAATAACACAAGAAGAACTGAATCTTATGGAAAGAACAAGCACTTTCAAAAGATCAAGGGTGAAAGTCAGTCCACAAGTAGATGATTGAATGAGCGGATGCCTCACTAAGCCATTTACTTGTAAATAAGAGGGTCCAGGTTGGAACTTACTCAGGTATATCGCTTTTTGATTTCTCCAGAAAGTGGTATGCTTGGTTCTTGCATGTATCTTCGTAGTTCGAAATAACATGAACATTACATCTCCACCAGATACATAAATTAGTGATATTAAAATTATATATATATATATAAAAATATATTTAGTGGAGTTTTTTACAAATTTAATTTTATGACTCGAAAACCTGGATTCAGCCAGTTTAATGATCTCTGGCACAGGGCAACTAGATATGGTGACTTGTTTTCAGTACTGTAGACTTGTTGTCATATACACCAAGCTTCTTACATTCTTTTTTTTTAAATGGAGTAAATCATCCAAAAATGAAGGTCTATTACTGTTAAAGGGTATGATGCACTGACTTACAGATATGCCACATGAATCCAAAGAGGCTGTTTACAAATTAGAATGGAGACCTCAGCCTCCTAGTAGTCTACATACACTGAAATGATAGTAATGAGTGGTCATAAAAGTATTTTTAGGAATTAGGCATGTGCTTCACCCTGTTGCTCTTAGAGCAGGGGACTATAAACCCTTTGGGATGTGGAGAAATATCCCAGAGCTTTTGATTACATGATAGCTGATGCATTATATTAATGCAGTCACTCAGTTTATATACTAGGTACCAGTCGTAAGCTGCTGGTGGTGATAACCTATGTTTGACTGACCATTGTAGGCAGATGTTTGTTGGTGGCGAAAATGAAAGCAACAGCTATTGTTTTGTAATGCAGATTTATAAAGGGCACTATCGCCCGGATTGGTATTCTGGTGCTGAGCAGGTGTGAGCCTAGCCAGATCTAGGGCCTAGTGGGACTAATCAAAGCCTTGCCTTCAGCATCTTCTGGAATTCAAATGTGAGGAAGAGGCTCTTATGTATAGCTGCAGGTTGTTCCATACTTTAGTAGAGATATAGGAGAATGCTTGATCTCTCCCCTCCATGCCTCCCCACTGGATCTGGTTTTCCATATGCATGGGATGTGTGCCAGTAGATGTCCGGATGAGTGGAGGTGTCTGGAAAGTTTGTGAAAGAAGATACAGTTGTTGAGATCAGGTGGGCCAGTGTTATGCAGTGCCTTGAAAGTGTGGGTGAGGAGTTTGAATTGTGCTCATTTGAGAATTGGGAAGCAAGTGGAGCTTTTTCTGGTGTCATGTGAGGTGAGTGCATCATTGTAGGTTGAGAGTAATTCTGGCCACCAAGTTCTGAATGGCCTGCAGCCTTCTGGCGATTCCTTTTTGTTGATCACGTCATAGAGGGGTTTCTGTAGTCCAGCTTGCTTGTGACCAGGGTGTGCGTGAGTGTTCTCTCTGTGCTGATTGGGAGCCATATGAAAATCTTCCTCCGCATCTTCAGGGTATGGAATCAAGGGGATGTGATGGCCTTGACTATTAGTTATACAATTAAAATAAACACTTAGTTTTAAAGATCATAAAGTAGTTTACATGCACCCATAAGCAATTTATATGTGAATGGTTAAATTAAATATAAGTAAGGTCTACTATGTAATGTTTTGCTAGATCATGAATTTACAGCCACAGTTGATATACAAGTCTAAATTTTACAAGAAAATATATTTTTTTAACATTCCAAATACTTGCCTTTAATGCCATAATAAATGTCCTATAGAATGCTTAGACTACCTTAACATAGATTGGGTTACTCATGTTAAAATTTTATAACTAACTGCCATGCTTCTTGTGACAGCTATTTTCAGGCAATTATATGTTAGTGTTCAGTGTGCAAACTAATATTGATAGTATTCTGTTTGTGATATATTTATTAACAGCCTTAATCATGACAACTGCATCATACTTTCATAAACACAAATTGTATTTGAGTTTTATGAAGTGCATGTGTCTCCTTATGGCTAGTTCAGAGAACTGCTTTGTTCAGCAAAGATTATGAATCTTACGTAGATTCTTAACAACAGTCCTTTAGTAGAGATGGGATACAAATTTTCTGAATCAAAAATCCCCTGATTCTGGTGTTATTTTCGAATTCATGTCAACAATATTTTATTAATATAACCAGTATCTCCTGGAAGTACATACATATTATCAAATTGTCATTGTAGAACTATTCTAGGCTATAATTAGAAATATTTAGCAAGAAAACTATAATGTGGCATTGAGTTACTATTAATTCAAGGCATGCCTAAAGAACAATTTTTGATCCCTAAATATATCCTTCTTAATATCCAATATGCTTGTCATGTGGTTTTCATGAAATGTTAAAATGATCTACAACAGAAAATTCTAAATTGACGTGGCACCGAATCACTCCTAACTGCTCAAAATGACCAAAAAGAAATGACTGGTCAGAGCACCAGTCACTGCTGACAGCCAAGTGAGGAATACCTTCTGTTCAGGTTTTTAAGACTCAAGGAAAGAAGACTTTGGTAGACAGTGACTTTTCATGGTGACAGCAGCACAAACATCTAAAGTTTCTGTAGAGTGTGATGTCCTTAAAACAGGAAGTTTTCTTAATGAAGCAAATTAAATTGTCTTTTGAATTCTGCTCCTAAACACTCCACTTGCTGTGGCTGTTGCCCTCTTCTCATTGCTATATTGTAACCAAATTTTTACCTCCATGCAGGTTTGGCTCTGCTGCTCAATGCCCAGATAGGTAAGTGGCCTTCATTACTTGTTTCTGTTCCTCAGATAGATGTGTGCATCGGATAGGGCTAAGTGAGTTGAAAATAGCACCCTCATTGTAAATGTCACTTTAGTTATGGCCACATTCTACCCCTGCCACCTAAAGCACTCTTTGAAGTTTAATTAATTAGCTTGAGAGTTTTATTTTTTATAAGTGGCCCTTAGATCAAAGCCTCAGTTAAGCCCATATATGTGAGCCTCACCCTGCAATTTAACTTCTGTGCCTGGGCTTGAATTCAACCTTCCTGCTGTAATACTGTGAGTTTGAATGACCTGGTAGTTTTGTGTAGTCTGAAGGTGATGGTGACTCAATACATGTGCTTAGTCTCAAGGACGTTCAGTGTTAGCACTGTGATACTTTTCTGACAGTGTAAACCATAGAGATAACTGATTTGGCTCACGCAAACAAAGCATTCCTATCAGAGTCAAAAATGTTTGACTTGACCTAATTGAGCTACAAGTATTTCTGAAGAGACACCTTAACGAATTGTTGGGGTCTTACCGCCTCTGATCATGTGACACTTTCTGTGATGTAAGGCATGAACATCAGATTTTTAATTTTAAGGAGAGTTCTTGCACTTTTACCTCTCTCTCAACATTCTTCCCATGTTCTCCCAAAAAGCCTAATGAGGGAATTCAAATACCATAATTAGGGGCCCTCAAAGTCTGTGTGAGAAGATGCGGTCAAACAGCATTGGCCATTAGGAACTGCCCATGGACTATGAATACTAGGAGACAGCTCTAGTGTAGTCTGTCAACTATTGTGCCTTGCACAGTATTCTGGTTGCTGCATGCCTCCGTTTTATTATTTTTTCAGCAGCTGGGAGACTTGACAATGTAGTTAGGAATGGGAAAACACTGTATGGGAAGATGTCTGTGAAAAATATTACCTACTAGGGCATGCAATCCAATTGATAGTGCCTGACAGAAAATGTTAAGTGTGTGAAATAACTCCCTTAATCCTATTCACAATGCAGGCTCTGCCTACCAGCTGACATGCTACTTCACCAACTGGGCCCAGTACAGGCCAGGCCTTGGAAAATTCAAGCCAGACAACATCGATCCATGCCTGTGTACTCACCTGATCTACGCCTTTGCTGGAATGTCTAACAACCAAATCGCAACAATTGAGTGGAATGACGTGACTCTCTACAGCTCCTTTCAGAACCTCAAGAACCAGTAAGTAATTGACCACAGCGGTAACTCTACAGTTACATTTGTGACTTAAAGGGTCTCAAAGAATAACAAAGAGGAGATCAAATGGTTAGTCAAAGTCTCCTGTTCTCTGGAGATAATCATTATGTAACACATCTATCTGATGAAGAATCAATAAGTAGATATGAGTTAATAACCAGGCTAATCATATTGTTAATGCATGCATGATTTGCGGGAAGTAAATTACAGACCTAAAGCTAAGATGAGAAGGTGAAATCTGAGTGTCCTGGACAGGTGATGCTCACTTCAGACCGTATTATTCACTGAATGACAGTATTTCAGTACAGGACGAATATGTATTTCAATCACGGTTGCATTTCAGGAGTCTTTTTATTCAAATGAGTGCACCTTCCTCTTGTTGTATGTTTTAATGGTACATCATAATTTATGACAAAGATTGCGTACTTAAACCTATTTCTTCACATCATTTTATCTATAGGAATGGAGCACTGAAGACTCTCCTGGCGATTGGTGGTTGGAACTTTGGTACAGCACCGTGAGTTTTAAAAATTTGGTGGCTGCAATTACGTCCATTACCCACTTTGCACAGTGCCAGCACTCTTCAAAAGGACCCTGACCCTTTCATTTTTCTCCTTTTTAGATTCACTGCCATGGTTTCAACTTCACAGAACCGTCAGACCTTCATCACCTCTGTCATCAGCTTCCTGCGTCAGTATGGGTTTGACGGGTTGGACTTTGACTGGGAGTACCCTGGATCCAGAGGAAGCCCACCCCAGGACAAACAACTCTTCACTACTCTGGTCCAGGTGAGGAAGAGGAATCATACCTCTGGTTTACCAAAGTCAAAGCCTCTGGTGAAGAAAGGAACACCAGCTTGCACAGGCAGAAGGACACAAGCCAGATGGTGAGGGGGCAAGAGTAGCAGTGAGTTGAATCGATAAGCATACGAGCCTGTACGTTTGAGTATGGATACCTGAGGATTCATCTCCAGGGACATAGGGTTTGCAGTCAGTGGAGAGGCAATGGTGTAGGCCAGCCATTGGGAAGGCCAGGGGAAAAAAGGAACAACTTGACATTGAGGAGACAACTGAGTCATCCACTCTGTCAGCCAGACATCTGGATTGCAGAGATATGGGAGCAAGCAAATGAGCAGGGAGATAAGGTAGCCAGCTACCAAGCAGGTAGCAAGGTCACCAGGCAATTTTGGGGTGTACAAGGGCGTCGGCCAGTTGTTGCCGATACCAGTGCCACATCCATCCCGCAGGGCAAAGAGTACCATTCAGCAACAGGGAGACAATGGTACAAAGCTATCAATAGACGGACAAGGGTTCCACCTACTGCATGAGAGACGAGGGTGCTAACTAGCAAGTGGAGTGATAGTGATGTCAGACAGCGAAAAAAGCACCAGACAGTCCTTGCTGTCTTAATGACTGGTGGGAATCGGAGTATCAGTTGTAAAGACACGGGTGGCGGAGAGACTAGAAAATAGTGCCATACAATGGTTTAGGAGACTGGAAGGATGCATGCAGCAGTTAGGGACACTGAGTCTGCAAGGCAGCCCTTGAGGAGGCTGGGGAAGTGCGCACTAGACACTGAGGAGGGGTGCTCCAAGCAGGCATAAGGATGACTGGGTGATGTAGGGCTTCTCCAGGATGCTGCAGAGGAAACTAGAGGTGCTAACCAGCTGAGTCGTCAAGAACACTAGCGATCAAGGGGGCAAATAAAGGAGCCAACCTGGAAAAAAGGTGTCAGGAAGGCAATGGGAAGGCTAGAACATCTACCACTTGGGGGTGGAATAACTTAACCTCTGGCAGGCAAAATATTAGTTAGTGGACCTGCAGGCTGCAATACCATTTTAAAGAGTACTGCTGTCTGCAGATCGTCTCTTTAATCTCATCTAAGAATGATATTTAGACTATTGTTTGACTTTTTATGACTTTCTACTCCATTTTTTAAAAGTCTGGAAACAAGCGCATAAAACAAAAATATAGACTCTACAAATGTTATTTTCATTCTGACAAAAAAAGCTCATACTAAGCTTAAAATGTGAAAAATGTGTTTCTATTAACTTCTCTCAATTCAACAAGGATATCTTAAAATATATATATGCAGCTTAGCTCACCCAACTGCTGCAGGGCTAGCATCCCTGCCTGTGACACTCTGGAGAACTGCCATATTCTTATATACAGAGTTTGAAATAATTCTAGGGGTTTCTGAGTAGCTACCCCTACCCCTTCTTTGCATCTTGATTCATCTGCTTTTCCCAATGGTTGGATTTTCTTTTCCACTTTGATGGTGGAGTTCAATTGTTTCCAAAGCAAATGTCAATCAGATCCTTGTTTAATGAATATTGTACTGACACCCACCATAGCTCTGATCCTCCGGGAACTTTGGACATTTCCAGGGACATGGGCATGGTGGCTTTTTCTCTTTTCTCTGATGAGATGTTGAAAGCAGGTGTAAATCCTCAGCTCCTGGCCTACGTGGAGCTGTCTCCCCCTCCTGCTGGAGAGGCTTGCACTTTCTAGAACAAGAAGCCCTTCTGTAAGGAATGATTTAAAAAAAGACTGTATATTGTGCTAGAAGAAATGTTTTCAATTAATCATTACCCAGGCTGTCTGAAGAGAGGTCTTTTTGATGAATTTACCCATAAATGCTAGAGTAACCATTCCCTCCATTATAAACTCTATTTTCAATTTCTTCCTTTCTTTATAGGAAATGCGGGCAGCCTTTGAGCAGGAGGCAACTCAGAGCAACAAGCCCAGGCTCATGGTCACAGCTGCTGTGGCTGCAGGCATCTCTAATATCCAGGCTGGGTATCAGATCCCTCAGCTCTCCGCGTGAGTACAGTCTTCTTTCTGGGGATGCATTTAATAATGTTGTATTCAGGAGCACCAATAATCATTACACATTAAAATGTGAAAGTTTAATGATTAGAAGGTTGGTCTTAATGCTCACAGTCTGTGTGCATTCTGGCAGTAAATGAGATGGGCAAGAAGAGTAGGCAGCTACATGACAGGCATCTAATAGGAAATCCAAACACTAAAGAACAACCTGACCTGCTGGTGCATCAGGATAGTACAACCACAGGAAATATAACTGTATCTGCCAATTATCCTGTATATTCTGTACAGTGCCCTTAAGATATAGTACAGCAGCCTATTTACGCATATGCCTTTTCCGACAGGGCTCTGGACTACATTCATGTGATGACCTATGATTTGCACGGATCCTGGGAGGGATACACGGGGGAGAACAGCCCCTTGTACACCAACCCTTCTGCCACTGGGGCAAACGCTTACTTGAATGTCGTAAGTATAGTGACAGACCAAAAGTGATGACATGCTGTTTAGTCACTGTCTGATATTTTGAATTAATCTTTGTCAAGTGCCCAGTTTGAGAGACTCTCAAAGTATGTACGAACTTGTTATGACATTTTATGCACCACTCACAAAGAATTTAACTTGAAAACAACTAATATCCTTGTAGGATTACGTCATGAACTACTGGCTGAATAATGGTGCCCCAGCTTCTAAACTCATTGTTGGATTTCCCACCTATGGACACACTTTTATTCTGAGCAATCCATCCAACAACGGCATTGCAGCCCCAACATCTGGAGCTGGTCCTGCGGGGCCATATACCAGACAAGCTGGGTTCTGGGCCTACTATGAGGTACTGTACTTTGAGACATTCATTGACTTTGGAGTTATTTCTGGCCAATACATTATACCACTCAAAACTAAAATAAAACTAATGAACATTTATTACAACCTCTAATCTTTACAGATCTGCACATTCCTGAAGAATGGAGCTACTGATAACTGGTCATCTGCTGAAGATGTTCCCTACGCATACCAGGGCAACCAGTGGCTTGGATACGACAATGTGAAGAGTTTCACGCTCAAGGTATTCTTTACAGATTGGCCTGTTCCATGATATTTTGCAAAGGCTGGAGGCAACACAAATTAACTGATGTTCATAGCAGTACGTTCCATCTAATTCTTACAGGCTCAGTGGCTGATGAAGAACAACCTGGCTGGTGCATTGGTCTGGGCCATTGACCTGGATGACTTTACTGGCACATTCTGCAACCAGGGCAAGTTTCCTCTGATCACTGCCTTGAAGACTACTCTTGGAGTACAAGCTTCAGGTGAGGAATGATCATACATTTGAAGGACATCTTCCTGTCTTCTTTCTTCTCAGTTTTCCTCTTTTATGAAACTGAGCGCTTAATGAGGATTTCAGTTTATGCATGTATTATACATAGAATGACAGGGTATAGTATTGTAAAAAGAGGATTTGTGGTAAAGTTTAACAACACAAATCTAACTGGGAATTTCCTATACGACTTTAATAGAAGTACATAATAAATTTGAATCTAGCCAGAGTTTGCCACCAGTAGCTTTTCTCCTGTACAGTGTCCCCCACCCTCGCCCACTAAGGGTTTATTCTGTCTTGTGGGAATTGAAACACCAGTGCACTCCAAACTGGACAGGCTGACACTGGCAGCAAAATGATTTTTTTAATGTAGTACTACTAATACCTAGGGCCAGATGTAGGTAAATTTTATTTTCCGACCTCTTAAATACCGAGTCATACCGACTCGGTATTTCAGAGGTCGGAAAATAAAAATACCGAGATGTAGGTAATTGCAGATGTGCAATTACCGAATCGGAAACAGTCGGTAATTTCCGATGCGGTAAATACCGACCGGTAAATGCCCATGCATTCCTATGGGCTTTGAAGCCCATAGGAATGATTGGGCATTTACCGGTCGGTATTTACCGCGTCGGAAAATACCGACTGTCACAAGGGTGCAGGGGGTGTCACTTTGACACCCTCTGGCACCCCCAAAAGAGGCTCGGGTGCCATGTGGCAGGCATACCTGCCCTAAGGGCAGGTCTGCCTGTCATATGGCATAGGTGTGCATGCACACATGTGCATGCACACCAGAATCGGTATTTTACCATCAAGTATTATTTGATGGTAAAATACCGATTTTGTACTGCTTGTGGGACTCAGAAGAGTCCCACTTACATACCAATTTACCGGAATCCGTAATGTTACCGACTCGGTATTTTACATACTCGGTAAATTTACCTATCGGTAAATTTACCGAGTCTCTAAATTACAGGGACCTACATGTCAAATTGCTTTTACCGGGTGGTAACGGCCGAATTCGGCCGTTACCACCCGGTAAAAGCCTACCTACATCTGGCCCTAAATGTTGTGTGAGACACAGACATCATTGTAATGTATTCATTTAACCTGCTAAATCACTTTAAAGTTTAATGAATGCATGACTACCGCCCTATTTGGGGTGTACCACCACATGTACACTCTAAATAGGATGGATGGGAACTCTGTCAAACTCTACATAGCACCCTAAGCATGTAATAAAACTGAGATCCTTAAAGCGTAAAGGAAAAGGAATTGAACACCTGTCTCAGAAGCACCTAGCATTTAGGTTCAGAACAATAAGGTTGCTTTACCGAGCTGGGAGGGTCTCTGGCTGTTTAAAACCTCATGTGCTTAATAAAGATTTTTGACAGAGGAATGAATGTGGTATCTGCGTAATCTGGAACCCGATTGTTCTTATTCCAAAGAAACAAAGCTTGTTCCCGTAGATATGGTGTGAAGCCGGGACCGTGGACGGTTGTCCCCTCCGGTGGTTGCTCACAGTCAGACAGCATAAGTCCATCTGACGCATAAAAGGGTCATAAAGCAGGTCCATATGATCTGTGCAAAAGCTGGGGTTGTGAAAGTGGATTTGGTAGCTTAATGTATGCAACAGTTTTTCAACACTATGGGTGGAGACAATGTAGAATTTGGGTTTCATAATGCAAACATGGTACACCTGGGAGCAAACATTTGTAGAAAGGTGAAGTTGTGTTAAAGGCACATCTGCCCTGGCTTCAGTAACCGGGGGCTTGGCAGACTAGATGCATAGTATTGTGCCTGTGTCTGGGTGTGTTTCTATTATGTTTGTGCCTGGCTTCTTGGAATGAAGTACCTTATTTCCGTGCCCCGATGAGGATTCATCGTATTCTTTTTCTGTGCCTTTCCTCTCCAGTAAGACTATGTGTTCTCAAAACCTCAGAACCATGCTATCTGTTGCATTTCACCGCCACAAGATGCTCAGGAAATTGGGATGGCACAGGTCCACATTCTGGGCATGCCATACAGAACCAATTGGCAGTATTTAAAAAAGAAACATTCATAATTACGAAGTGGAAATTTAAGTAGGCTGCAACATTAGATTCTTGGGCTAATTTAGTAGACTGTGTTTGACTAGAGTTTGATTGCAGAGTATTTCCCTAACTGGTACCTTTTATTCATGCCCTTTTAGGTTGTACTGCCCCTGCAGTTCCAGTCACAGCAGCTCCAGCCCCCAGTGGTGGTGGTGGAGGCAGCAGCGGTGGCAGCAGTGGTGGCAGCAGCTCTGGTGGCAGTGGATTCTGTGCTGGTAAAGCCAACGGCCTCTACCCGAACCCAACATTGAAGAACGGCTTCTACAACTGCTTGAATGGAAATACCTATCAACAGGCTTGTCAGACCGGCTTAGTCTTTGATGCCAGCTGTTCCTGCTGCAACTGGCCATGATTAAATTCACACTACTGAGCACATTGCATGGCATTCTTCCACCGTATGTTCTTCTGTAATGGGGTGTGGCAACGCTTTCTTACCACATTGAGCAACCTGACTGTATGCCAAGCATAGTGCAAATGTCTTCTGAATACATTATATGAATGGTCTTCATCTCATCTTCTGCAATAAATGCCTTGTGTTTTCTTGTAGTTTTGCAATTCATCTCTGTATCAGGTACATCGTGTGCGACAAAATAAAGTATGTTAAAAATCCATGCTTCTTTTTCAGCTTTCAGTTTTAAAAGCAATCGATTCAAACTTCCAGTTTCTGTAATTTTTACAATCATTTCCTCTTTACGGGTGAGCCATACTACATCACTATTGCTAAAATTACCAATTATGAATATGCATATGAAAAAATATTTGAGTGACTAAAGGTGTGTAATTACAGAGTGTGAATATACAAGATTCACCCAAAGGAGTCCTATGCCTAAAAGAAAAACAAAACAGAAGATATAATATTTTGTACAATTTGTTCAAAGGGTGGAGAGGCGCTGGAAAGGTGAACCGTTAGGTACATTTGTGACAAATTTGAAATGTAGACAAGAGTAACTGACTTATGTTTGAATGAAGTTGTAAGTCATTCACAGTTTATGGAGCAGTTTTCTCAGTTTGCGAACCTCTGAGTGGTAAAATAAGTCACTTTTCTACTACCCTTTTAACTTTGAGTTACTTACAGAAATTTACATGCAAACCATGTTCTAAATCATAAAAATGAATGAAGAGTAATCCTGGTCAGGCCATAGTGCCAGAGACAAAAAAAACAGCGCCATAGCCCCCTACATTTGTCCCACAATGGTCACAAAATGGTGAGCAGTATTCTGAATCGTAGCATGCTCATGCCCCAGGGTGAACAACTCTTTTAGCCGGAGCCCCACCATTTGGCAGCTAGACTTCCTTGCTCAAAAGTTGTGAAGAAACGTTCTACCCTCCCTAATAACAGCTACTTCACCCTTTCCCCACACATTATTGGGATGGCTGTGGGTAGGCCTGAGCAGGTGATAGCTTTAATTCCCTCTTCCCACCACAAAGTCAAGTCAAGTCAAGTCATAAAATTTGTATAGCGCACTACATACCCAGAGGGTTTCAAGGCGCTTAGGAAGGGGAGGAGGATTATTTGTCAAATATCCACGTTTTAAGCTGCTTTCTGAACGCTAGGTGGTTCTGGGTGAGGCGAAGGTAAGCGGGGAGTGAGTTCCATGTTTTAGCAGCCAGGTATGAAAAGGATCTGCCTCCCATGGTGGTCTTGTTGATGTGAGGTACAGTGGCGAAGGCTAGGCTGGAAGAACGTAGTTGGCGGGAGGGGGTGTAGAAGGACAGTCGAGAGTTGAGGCAATCTGGTCCGATGTCGTAGAGTGATTTGTGTGCGTGGGTAAGCAGTCGGAAAGTGATCCTCTTATTGACGGGGAGCCAGTGAAGGTCTTTAAGGTGACCGGAGATGTGTTCGTTGCGTGGGATGTCTAATATGAGCCTGGCTGAGGCGTTTTGGATTCGTTGGAGTTTCTTCTGGAGTTTAGCGGTGGTACCTGCGTAGAGGGTGTTTCCGTAGTCCAGTCGGCTCGTGACTAGTGCGTGGGTGACTGTTTTCCTTGTTTCGGAGGGGATCCAGCGAAATGTTTTTCTGAGCATGCGAAGAATGTTGAAGCAGGAAGAGGATACGGCGCTGACTTGTCTGTTCATTGAGAGTGAGGAATCCAGGATGACGCCAAGGTTCCGTGCGTGGTCTGTCGGGATGGGTGCTTTTCCGAGGGCTTCCGGCCACCAGGAGTCGTCCCAAGCAGAGGGGGATGTGCCTAAGATGAGGACTTCTGTTTTATCTGAGTTCAGTTTCAGACGGCTTTGTTTCATCCATTCGGCGACTTCTTTCATTCCTTCGTGTAGGTTAGTTTTGGCGGTGCTGGGGTTCTTGGTGAGAGAAAGGATCAGTTGAGTGTCGTCCGCGTAAGAGATGATGTTGAGGTTGTGTTGGCGGGCGATGGCCGCGAGGGGGCTCATGTATACGTTGAAGAGGGTGGGGCTGAGTGATGATCCTTGAGGCACGCCGCAGATGACTTCAGAGGCCTCGGACTTGAATGGTGGTAGGCGGACTCTCTGGGTTCTTCCGGTGAGGAACGAGGTGATCCATTCAAGTGCTTTTCCTTGGATTCCGATGTTATTGAGGCGTTGTAGAAGGGTGCTGTGGCAGACTGTGTCGAATGCTGCAGAGAGGTCGAGGAGGATGAGGGCGACTGTGTCTCCATTGTCCAGTAGAGTTCGAATGTCGTCTGTTGCTGCGATGAGGGCGGTCTCAGTGCTGTGTTTTGCTCGGAAGCCAGATTGTGAGGGGTCGAGTGCTTTGTTGGCTTCGAGGAAGGCGGCGAGCTGGTTGTTGACGGCTTTCTCGATGACTTTGGCCGGGAATGGAAGAAGCGAGATGGGGCGGTAATTTTTGAGTTCGGTGGGGTCCGCTGTTGGTTTTTTCAGAAGGGCGGTGAGTTCAGCGTGTTTCCAGTCTACTGGGAAGGTCGCGGATATCAGGGAGCAGTTGATGACGTCTCGGAGGTGCGGTGCTATGACGGAGTCTGCTTTGTTGAAGATGTGGTGAGGGCATGGGTCTGTGGGGGATCCAGAGTGGATGGAATTCATCAGGCGGATGGTTTCCTCAGTGGAGATTGGGTTCCAGGCGTTAAGGGTGTTTACGGGGGGAGGATGGTCAACAGATGGTGGGGTGGGTTGGTTTCCGGGTTGGTTGTCAAAGCTGTTGTGGATGTCAGCAATCTTGTTGTGGAAAAAAGAGGCTAGGGAATCGCAGAGGGTTTGAGAGGGGGTGATGTCGTTGGAGTTGGCCGAGGGGTTGGAAAATTCCATGACGATGTTGAAAAGTTCCTTGCTGTTGTGGGCGTTGTTGTCAAGTCGATCCTTGAATGCTGTTTTCTTGGCTTTTCGGATCAGTTGGTGGTGAGTGCGGGTGGCGCTTTTGAAGGCGTCCTTGGTGCTGGTGGATGGGTCTTTTTTCCAGGCTTTTTCGAGGGAGCGGCAGAGTTTCTTGGATTTCTTAAGATCCTCGTTGAACCAAGAGGCCTTCTTGCTGCCAGGTTTGCTTTGACGTTTTTTCAGTGGTGCTAGGATGTCGGCGGTGTTGGATAGCCATAGGGTGAGGCTGGCTGCGGCTTCGTTGGCGTTAGAAGAGAGGGCTGGGGAGTTTCGAAGGAGCGATGCGGAGATTTGTTCCGTGGTGATTTTCTTCCAGTTTCTTTGCAGGGTAGGTTGGGGGTGGTTGATGGGTTTCGGCTTGTTGTAGGTGAAGTGAACGCAGCTGTGGTCGGTCCATAGGAGGTCCGTAGTGTGGCTGAAGGAGACATGATTGCTGGAAGTGAAGATGGGGTCGAGTGTGTGGCCTGCGATGTGGGTGGGGGAAGTGACCAGTTGTTTAAGTCCAAGGTTGGCGAGGTTGTCCACGAGGGTGGCGGTGTTGTGGTCGTTTATCTTTTCGAGGTGAAAGTTGAGGTCTCCCAGAAGGATGTAGTCTTTGGAGGGGAGCGCGTGTGGAGAGATGAAGTCCGTGATGTCTTCACTGAATTTTGCGCGGGGTCCTGGTGGTCTGTAGAGGAGAGTGCCTCTGAGAGTGGTTTTGGGGTCGATGTGGATCTGGAAGTGAAGGTGTTCGGAGTTGGCGAGGTTGGTGTCAGAGCTGGTTGAGATGCGGATAGATTTCTTGTGGACGATAGCGATTCCTCCTCCTGTGTGGCTGGTACGGTCTTTGCGAGTGATCTTATAGTCTTCAGGGATGGCAATGGTGATGTCTGGTGCGGAGGAAGCGTTCATCCATGCTTCCGTAAGGAATGCGACGTCTGGAGAGAAGGTGTCTAGAAGGTTCCATAGGTCAATGGCGTGTCTGTGCACCGAGCGGGTGTTGAGAAGGATGCATTGTAGGTGGTTGGGGTCGGTCAAAGGAGAGGATAATAACCTCTACAAGGTGCTACTCATCCTGCAGCTAAATAGAAAGAATATTCACAGTCTAAACCCTCATGTGAGATCAAAATTCTGGTGGGATGGGCCACTGCCCCCACCCACCCCACACCCACCGACTATGTTTGGATACAATATACACAAACCTATAGGCCTATTATTGCAGTAACATATTTAACATTGGATTACAGTCTTCAACCTTAAGTTAGTGTCAATGAACAAAAACATTCCAAATCTTAGGAAAAAGTGTGTGACTGACTGGAAATTTGAATAGATATCAGGGTGAAATATGGATATATGATAGTGAAAATGTATTGTAATGCTTTTCAGTTTAGTCCCAAAGCCTATTTAAACGAGCCACTCCCCCTGTAATTATTTTCAACAATCTGCAGTGTTTAGAATGCAAAGCAATTGAAATGTGTTGCTCTTTAGCACCTAATTTCAGCCAGTCTTAAAGTAACATGTATTCATAAAGCTCACAATCTCCTCAAATAGTTTATTGGGGCTATATGACAGATGTTTAATATTACTCTACTCAATAGTACTAGTTTTATCAACTTTGCGAAATGAAATGTGTAGCTGGACTTTCAAGATTCAAACATTTGACTCGCAAGACAAAAACATATCCCAGCAGTGTAGTCTGATGAGTCGCTATACTTATCAGTGCCTCTTTTCTCAATCCCACACATTGTCCCACCTCACCTCTGCTTGTGGTCCTAATAGCTCACATTTGACTGTCACTTCCAGTCAATCTCTAGTGTAATGCTTGCCTTGGCTATCTAATATACACTCATGCTCTTCCCATTCTGCAAGTTCGCTAAAGTGTCAATACAATGAACCCTTGCCTCTCTCAGCACCAGCTGTAGAACTAATCTCCAGTGATAGCAGCCATTGCATCCTGCGGCCAGTTCTTCTTACTCTTTCTGATGATTCTGCATGCTTTGTCCGAGGATTGAATTCGGGCGAGATAGAAATATGTGGGAAGTTTCCAAAACATTACAAATCTGCAGGGAATCGGGGCATTGATGTTTTCTGCAGTGAATGTTGCCTTGAATAGTTAGACCATATTTATATATGTGGACACGATTTTCTTGTGGCATTGTAGCAGCCTTGATTATCTCTAGGGACCGGTATCACCACAATTTATACTAATAATATAATTAGTGATATTACATAACTGATCACAATTAGCGATTTTAGTGATATCCTGTAATCCATAAAGCACTGCTCTCATCCATATGTTTGCTGACTCTGGGAATCCAGCAGTGGGCTCAAGGTGCACTGGGAACATCCGAATGCACTGAACAAGAGGGGGTTGGCACGAGGAGACTTGTTGCAGGACATGGTCAAAGGTCACACTACACCAAGAACAGCTGAGTGTGACCGAAGGTCATGCCTAGCAAGCTCTGAAGGGGATTATAGCTACAAAAGTACTACTATTGCAAGGATGCAGCAGTGGAGGACATATATATAACTGCACAAGGGTTTCCTTACAGATGTGGTCAGTACATGAAAAGCAAATAGCTGTGTGGTGCTACCACAAACTACACCCCTGCTGCAATGAGGTGTAAAAGAGTCAACTGCGAGAGCAATCACTACTACAACATATTATTAGAGTCTGGAGCACAGAGAAAATACAGTCATTCACAATTTTGTTAGTAAAAAAGAGTCCTATTTATTTCCAGTCTCAGTAAAATGCATTGGTTTCACCCAATAATATGTTGATTCTTAGTATTTTAACATGCAACAAAAGACATTTATAAGAATTTTTCGATTTCAGTGTTAATACACTTGATGTGATATACTGAAAGAGGTACATTTTAGGTCGAGATGTATACTTTACTATACATCTCTGTGGGCCTTAAGACATTCCCAGGCTTCTCATTTGTTGGTTACAGTGTCCTTTAAAAATCCTTGCATGCTAGTGGCCAGTCCTGCCTCTTTGTCCCTCCTTTGTTTCCTCCAAGGAGCAGGAACTTAGTACAATATCTTTTCACTTTGTTCTGTTGAACTGCCCGTGGGCGGGGGGACTATTTTATTATGTTTTCAACCTCATGTTACACAGTGGGTGCCTAGACCCGTAGCTGCTTACATTTTATTGCTGCATTCGTCCCTCCCAGTTCCTGCCATGAGGCTGACTTTCTTTTTTTTTCTTTCGGAAGGCAGCTCCCAGACTGCCTTGTTTACATAGTGCCAATATCGGCCACACTCACCAGACCTCCCGCAGCAACATACACGTAAACATAAATAAGCAGACAAGACAACTTTTTGATGGGAAAAAAATGCTGCAGGTTTATTAGCATATCAAATATGCCAACATGGTGGGTTATCTTACAGACGATCCAAAGGCAAGCCGCCCCTCGCGGCCTACCACCTGATGGGCCAACTTGCATCGTGGTCTTAGCCAATCGGTGCTTAACGGGTGTGGTGAGGGGATAGCCCCCCCCCCTACGGGGGCTGGAGCTTTCAAGCGACACCCGGTTGTACAGGCAGTTCTGCTTTCTGCATGTGTATTTGGTTCTGCTCTTGAAAAGTCACGCACAGTGTTGCACGCGCTTCTTCAGAAGCATAAACTTGTGTTAACTTATTTTAAGTGTTACCTGTCTTGGAATACTGATGCTGTTTTCTCTGTTTCTTTTCTTATATTATTTCTCAGAGAAAATGGAAACCTTCAAAGGTTGCGTTTTCTCACGTATAACATAAAAGTAATTTAGAGTGGATGGTGATGGAAAATATGCTTTATTGTTACATTCAAAATAACCTGGGCTGCGTCTGTCACCTCCAGATTTGAAAGCTGCAAGAATTGTGCCTGACTCCATTTTTTTCAGAGCCTTACTTATTATCGAGCTTGGCAAATTGAACAAAATGCCCAAATATTCTCAGAGGTCAAGGAAACATCTGCATTATTTTTATGTTTGCATGGTCACTAGCTTCTGGCTAAGTTATTTCAGAGTTTGGCCGGCTCTCGCTGACAGCGCTGAATGGTGTCACTAATGTGTTTGACACTTTTGAGAGGTAGAATTAGGCAGTCTGAATCCTGTAGCCCCCTTTTAAAAATATTGAAGCGAGTGGCGGCCACCTGGAGAGGCCACCTTCCCCAACCACCCAGCTCCTGTTCTGTTCTCAGGGCTCAGGCAAAGGGGGCCACCAGCCTTGGGCAGCTTGGTGCATTCAGCAGAGGAGCCCCCTTGACCTGCTCTCCCCTCCGTCGACACCAGGCCCTCTTTCCCACAGCAGGAGTCAGGGGCGACTAGTGGATTTTGAAAGGGGTGGGGCAAAAAACTGTATTGTAGTGTAATGAGCGAGCGAAGAGAGCGAGCCCGAACTGCAAAAGGAGGGTGCAGGGGGGGGTTTCCCCCGCAAGAAATTTTTTCAAAAAATGGATTTAAAAGGCAGCTTTTACACCACAAATGTACTTCAAATTGTTGCAAACATGGGCTCCAAATATAGCATTTTTAAAGCACAAGTGAGAAGAAAACTTTAGAAACATATCAAAAATGTGCCCAATCCTATAACTGGTCTGATTGCAAAATGACCCTGAAGCCAAGCAACGGAAACAGGCCCTCTAAGTGTTTTCTACCTGTAACATATCTCTGCCTCTTTACTGTATTGGTTGATGAAGTCATCAAGGCACACACCATTGGTAACATCATACATTGCAAATACTTTAAAAATTAGATGGCACAAGAGATCCATACCAGGATTGCCGTTCAACCTTGATTTTTTTAAGATTAGCCAGACAAACAGAAATGATATTACAGCAAACTATGTTTAGTTTGTAAAATACAACATTTATATACTATAAATGCACACAGACAGAAGGTCCACATAACAGAAATTGAGGTGTTTGTAATCCTCCTCCCTCTGTCTGCCTCTCTCCCTCTCTCTTCCACTCTCCTTCTGTCTCCCTCTGTCTGTCTCCCTCTGTTTGTCTCCCCCTCTGTCTGTCTCCCCCTCTCTCTGTCTCCCTCCATCTGTCTCCCTCCCTCTGTCTCCCTCCCTCTGTCTCCCTCTGCCTGTCTCCCTCCCTCTGACTCCCTTTCTCTCTCTGTCTCCCTCTCTCTGTTTCCCTCCCTCTCCGTCTCTTTGTCACCCTCCCATTGTCTCACTCCCTCTCTCTTCCTCTCTCTTCCTCTCTCTCCCTCTCTCTCCATCTCTCTGCCTCTATCTCTCTGCCTCTGTCTCTGCCTCTATCTGTCTGTATCTGTCTCTGCTTCTGTCTGTCCCTGTCTCTGTCTGTCCCTGTCTCTGCTGCAACCGACAGTGTTTGCTGACAGTATTAAAAACACCAAAAACACAGGTACGATGTCTGCAAGGTTTGCGGGCAGCTAAGGAAGGCTTGACAGGCCGCTGGTGGCCCGCGGGCCGTATTTTGAGTACCCATGGGCTAAATCAAACACAACACACTTCCAACCACAAAAGCCACAGGGTGTAGTGTGCTACCTGCATGGATAAGCACGCAACATAGGGGTAGTAAGTGCTATACAAGGGCTATAATACAGTACAGTAAAATACTGCAGTGGCCTAAACCTGCGAGGCTAAAACAATAAGCATTTGCAATGCAATAGGTCTCTCAGTTACACAAGTTTAAGCTATTGGCATTATAAATGACACTGCCTTTTATTTATGTTTTAAAACAAAAATAAAAGACATTGTTATTTGCAATGTCAATAGCTCAAACTCGCATAAATGCGAGACCTATTGCATTGCAAATGCTTGTTAGTACAACTCTGAGCCAGGGCCACTTGGCCAGTCTGTTACTTACCGACCAGTTATTACATCAGTTAAGAGGCTGACATCACGGTAAGCGAATTAGCTTCGTGCCCTTTTATGCCTGCTAGAGGAGTAGCATACACCAACACCAGGACTCTACGCTGGCCCTCTTAGTATTTGTTGACGAATCAGTGCACTCTGGGAATTGTCGTTTTTCTTTGTTTCAATTAAAACTACTGAACTAATGCACGTAAAATGAAATGAAAGAGGAATCAGCATATCTTCTAGGTCACAGGAATAATGGGAGACTAAAATAAAGGTCGCCGTATACCGAGGAAAAACAACAAAAGGACCCACAAGGGCCGAACTGGACTCAAAGTGTAGCAGAACTCGCAGTTTCCAGGCATAGTAAAAAAGAGCACCTGCCACTTTAAGGCAGAGATGGCAACCATGACCTAAGACACTTTCTTATTAGGTCTCGCACTAGTGCAGAAATAACTGCCCTCAGATCCATCAGTGCCACGGCATTATAGTGGTTTATTAAAAAGGTGGGTAAATAACTGCTGTTAACATTTACTGGCACTGTTAGCTTCAAGGGGAAAGCCCACCAAAAAATGCCACCCTAGAAGCGCTTACTGGATCTTGGCACACTCATCTGCCGATGTGTGTATGCTGGGGTGCCACAGGGTGAGTCAATTCCATGGGGGTGCCTCCCGTGAGCAAATCAATCTTGTAAACACATGCGCTCTCCACATCCACCAGCTCAAGGTGAGAGCATGTACACAAACTGTTGTGCATGCCACATCCTCCAATGACGCAACATCCTCCCAGTGTGCCCCGCAGGCCCCTCGCTCCCACCCTGACCCCCTGCTCTAAGTGGCTGCCAAAGTGGAATGAAAACAGCCCATCTCGATTGTTCCCCGGGAACCCAGGGTTGCCCTCAAGGCCATGCCTCAACCTCTTCTCCTCTTCCTCGCTTCATTGTCTGGCCAAGCTCTAAACAACCAGGACAGACACTGAAGTACCCAACTGCCACCATAAATAGCATAGGCACACAAACTCTACTGGCCCGTGGTACAACTACTACAAACACAGAACTGAAAACACATGTCCACTATACACCTCAAACTCAGACGATCCATCAAACATACCACAGGCCTACATCCAACTCACACAAACTCCCACATCGCAGAGTGACCATACACCCATCTAAAGACACACTGGCATGCACCAAATCCAAGACCAACACAATCACGATACACATAGAGCCTGCATACACCCTTATCATTTTGAGATCTCAGGCATCAAGCATACAAGTACACTCAACATACCAGACATCAAATACTACCTGCCACACATACTCAGCTCTGTTAACATACAAAGGTGTGTGTGAGCGCACACACATGCCCAAATCCACTCGATAAACATTATCAAGAACAGACACATAACACACCATAGACACAAATGAAACACCTGCATATACATCCTACAGACAGCGCCATGGACGAGCCCCTTCTCCCCCACACACATATATAACACAGGAATGAACATTGACATACATCTACATCCATGCAACTACTCTGTAGACATAAATTATGACACACACCACAGGACCACAGCTAAAAACCTGGCACCCACATACACATTATCTGTCACACACAACACCTACAACACACTCATGCATGCACATGTGCACAATAGCTCGACCTCATATGCAAAAACATAGCCAACGCCTTCACTATGCATACACATAGAACAGACAGGACACACATTCACACACACACTCATGCCACAGCCACACTAATGATAAAAAATAGTCAGTGACACTATAATTATGCGACAGGGAAGGGTTGAATTATGCACATTGCCCGCAAGCACACTGACTGCAAGAACTGACTGTGTATGCGCATGTCTAAGAGCAGCCTCTCAAACACACGCGCAGTGCACAGTCCCGGCACACAACCCCTCAGCTTGACAATCACATACAGGCAGCACAATAACACCATAAGCCTGTAAACTCACACATACACATCCGCTCCCACCATTACTAACCTAACCCCCAACCCCAGCCCCGCCCGAAGGAAGCAGATTAAGAGCTCTCCATGGCAGGAAGAATGCAGCCAGTGGTTGAGTAAACAACGTCTGCAAACGCTGGACACCAGGACAGAATCCCGGCAAAACAGCATTTTACAGATGGTTACTATAGTTTAATAGGCTATGGTGTACATAAATCCTGGACGCTTAAACTACACCTCCGAAAATGCATTAGGGAAAAGAACAAAATTGTCATGCAACTAGGAACTCGTAAAACATTTACCACATAAGCAACTTAACGCTGGGTATGAAACTAAATGTACACTTGAAATAACATGGACACAGACTTCCTCTAAAGTCCTGGGTGCCCGCTGACGGTCTCAGGAACTCACAAGAGCTTCAGAACATGAGGCGGGTGCCCCTCTTTGCTATGCGCACAACTTTGGAAATCCATGTCAGCATCTGTCCTCTCACTGGGAAAGCAGCTCTTTTAGGGATACTGAAGGATTAACACCATGCGGGCCAGATAGCTCAGTGAGTTAAGCAATATTTTTGAGCAAGGTTCAGGTCACAATTTTGAATCCAGTTTGAGGCATCACAGCCTTTTATCCTTCTGAGATCGAAAACCTCCTGTAAATCAGGCAATAGCAAAGCCGGTTATATACAGCACTTTCTTGAGAACACTGGGTATTGGGTTACGCATAAAGTACTTATGATTCTGTTATGTTAGAGTGCCTACTGCTGTGCTCATTTCATTTCTCATTTGATTGGCCACACAGCGCTGTATTATTAGTAAACCCCCTCTCTCCCATGTTGGCCTGCTGATCAGGGTGCACAAATGCCCCATAGCTCCAGTGTGGTCTATGGAAGAGCAGCAGTTCTGTCTGCACACACATTCATTCAACCACATATGCACCCACTCATGCATCACAGACTAGAATTGGTTCTAGTATGCTTGTTGACAGGATGTCTCAGCTGCAGGCTGCAGCTCTAAGCAGCCTCTGAAGGTGGCGGTGCTCAGTTACCAGCCTCATTGTACAGCGAGTGAGTGCAGGGCATTGCAGTGCAAGCCTGGCCCTATAATGGGAGTTAGGGGGTAGGGGGTGTTTGCGGGGGCTTGGGAACTTCTCTATCCATAGATATTTTTAAATATGAAGCACTTTTTTTCAAGTCTATTGGGTGTCAATCAGTAGGCTTCACAGGCAGTTCTAGAAAGAAACTCTTAGAACATGGAGCATTATTTTCCCACAGCTGCTAGTCATGTGCGTGCCACTGCCTATATGAACAATGTTTTGTGCCCTCTCACTTTTCTGCTAAGCCCGTCTTCTTGCAATAGATCCCTGGTCTGCAGCTTAACAGGGGGCCAGCCCAGTTCTACTTAGAGAAGGTTTGGACTTTGTACTGGGAGGCCCAAGGGCTGCGGTATCTCTGCTTTAAATTAGTGTGAGGGGTCACAGAAGAGTACAGAATGATTTTCACATCACCATGTTGGTTTAAAATGCAAATTCTCCTGCATTAACGGATGGCACACACCCGCCCCCACCCTTTCTAGCCCCCCACCCCTGACCCGGCTTAAAGGAAGCAGATTAAGAGCTCTCCGTGGCCCTGATGTGAGGCAATCAATCAATCAAAGTGAAAGTAAAGCCACACACTGCCTAAAAGAAGAGTAAATATGCTCTTTCTTCATGACAACAACAACGATTATTCTAAGGCGTGAAAACACTAAATCGAGCTCTATTTTGGGGAGTTATATTAGCTATTAATTGAGAGGAAAGAAGAGGTGGCCTGCACTGTACAGAAACGGTTATGTTATCACTGGAAGATCAAAGGATTCAAAGCAAAGTAGCAGGGATTGCGTCTGCCTGCAGGCTGCCTTAATGAAAGCGTGCACACACAGTGTGTGACTAATTTTAAAAGAAACACCGGCCGGGCCTTTCACTGGCTGCTGGCAGTCTGTCTGTCTACCTGTGAAAGGCCAGGCCCGTTCCTTCTAAATTAGTCATGCACGCTTTCACTTTAATTCAAGCTGCAGGCAGCCATCAGGTCACTCGGCTGTGTTGGTTCATTAATGAAATTACACAACAATGGTTACTTATTCAGTCAGTGGCACAGTGCTCGCCTCTACCACCTCAATCCCACACAAGCTTCATATGTTCCCTTGCTCTGGCCTCCAACTCGTGACTGATTCCCAAACAACTGGAAAATTCTGGATTAACCCCTCCCCCTGACCCAAGCACACCAATCACTACTGAATAATAACTGTTACTGGGTGGTTCTCAAGTCTCCAGGAAGAGGCAGAGGAGGCCACTGCCACACCCCCACTACTTTACCGAAGCTGAGCTGGCCTGCCCCTAGCCATTGGAATAAATGGGAGCTTCTGACTCCTCCCTGGGCTAAACAAAATTCGCCCAAATGAAACGCTGTATTCTGGCAGTGATACATAGATCCTGCTCACCTGTGTCTCCTCACTGCTCTGCTTTCTGGCTTCAGGTCGAAGAAATCTTCGCCCAGCCAAAAGCATGCACACAGAGCAGAGAGCCAAGAGCCAATGCCATCATCCGCAACCACCTCAAAGAAAAACCTGGATTTACCCATGTTTGTTCACCAAGCAGCCAGCACAATTTATTGCTAGCTGCTCGGTGTTCCAGCTCATATTTATTTAATCCCCCAAGGGTGGCAGGGCGGCGCCCATCTCGCCCATGAACACTGTCCTGTCCAGGACAAGGGCACTAGGACCCTGGGGCAGCGCAGGGGCGAGGGGACACCGGACACCACATCCGGTCAAGGGGTGGGGAGAGGACATTCTGGTGCTGGACCTCGAGGCATGAGGTCGTGATCTGCATATGCTGTAAGGAATAAGAATAAAGGCATACCTGTACAACACCATCGTGTCCTGCGTGCTTTCCTGGGTCTGGGGACACGACATCTGGCGACGAGGTTCGACGGACTGCATGCTGTGCCCATCGGAACATCGAGATTGAAACGAGGAGCCCACCCTGGATTGCGTCGTGGTCAAAAGGAAGAGGGAAGAGTGAAGCGCCATCCAGAAGAAAGCAGCGACGTGGGAGCCCACCCCGACCGCCGCGAACGAAGAAGAAACGAATCCGGTAAGCGCCAGCCAAAGAGCGCGAGTTTCAAGGAATAAAAGAAAAGCCAGCGCGAGCTCCCGCGAGAGTCTCGGCGGCCATATTGGGGCCAGGCGCGAGGGCCAATAGGGACGAAGAACAAGCGCAGCGGCCATTTTGAGGTCAGGCTGCATCGCGATTGGCCGCGAAGTCCCGCGAGAAGACGGCGGCCATCTTAGAACAAGGCTGTACAAGCCAATAGGAACAGAGAACGAGCGCGGCGGCCATCTTAAAGTCAGGCAAAGGGCGAAAAACATCAGAAAGTGCCGATCAAAGAGGAGAAAAGGCACAAAGAAGGACAAATAACGACAAGGGGCATAAATACATAAATACATGTACATAAGAGAAACACCAGAAGAAAAGGGGCAAATAAAAGGACAAAAAAAAAAAAGAAAAGAAAGGAAATTAAGAAAAAGGCACAAACAAGGATATGCAAAGGCAAAAAGAGGCAAGGGGCAAATAAAAGGACAAAAGAAAGAAAAGAAAGGAAATTAAGAAAAAGGCACAAACAAGGATATGCAAAGGCAAAAAGAGGCAAAATAAAGGACAAAAGAAAGAAAAGAAAGGAAATTAAGAAAAAGGCACAAACAAGCATATGCAAAGGCAAAAAGAGGCAAAAAGAGAAAATAAGGGTTGAACAAGGAGCAATAGAACAAAGAACAGAAAAGAAGGTGACAGCACAACGAACAGGTGCAAATAAAGAAGATACAAGAGAACAAAGCACAGACAAAGAAGAAAATAAAGAAAGAACAAAGGGTGACAAGGACGAATAAGAGAATCGAACTAAAGGAATTGAATAAGAGAAAAAGACAACAAGTAAAAAGAAAGAAAGGAAAATAAAGACACATAAGAGAAAATAAAGACGACAAAGTACAGAGCAGAGCACGGAGAATAGAAGAGTGCCGGAAGAGCACGGAGAATAGAAGAGTGCCAGGAAGAGCACAGAAAACAGAAGAGTGCCAGAAAGAGCACGGGAAACAACAAAAGAAAAAGATAATAGAAGAAATAACAAAAAAAAAAAAGAGTGCCAGGAAGAGCACGGAGAACAGAAGAGTGCCGGAAGAGCACAGAGAATAGAAGAGTGCCAGGAAGAGCACAGAAAACAGAAGAGTGCCAGAAAGAGCACGGGAAACAACAAAAGAAAAAGATAATAGAAGAAATAACACAAAAAAAAAAAAAAAAGAGTGCCAGGAAGAGCACGGAGAATAGAAGAGTGCCGGAAGAGCACGGAGAATAGAAGAGTGCCAGGAAGAGCACAGAAAACAGAAGAGTGCCAGAAAGAGCACGGGAAACAACAAAAGAAAAAGATACTAGAAGAAATAACAAAAAAAATAAATAAATAAAAAGAGTGCCAGGAAGAGCACGGAGAATAGAAGAGTGCCGGAAGAGCACGGAGAATAGAAGAGTGCCAGGAAGAGCACAGAAAACAGAAGAGTGCCAGAAAGAGCACGGGAAACAACAAAAGAAAAAGATAATAGAAGAAATAACAAAAAAAAAAAAAAAGAGTGCCAGGAAGAGCACGGAGAATAGAAGAGTGCCAGGAAGAGCACAGAAAACAGAAGAGTGCCAGAAAGAGCACGGGAAACAACAAAAGAAAAAGATAATAGAAGAAATAACAAAAAACAAAAAAAAGGAGTGCCAGGAAGAGCACGGAGAATAGAAGAGTGCCGGAAGAGCACGGAGAATAGAAGAGTGCCAGGAAGAGCACAGAACAGACGAGTGCCAGAAAGAGCACGGGAAACAACAAAAGAATACCAGGAAGCGCACACGAAAGAGTGTCAAGAAGAGCACAGATAAGAAGAAATGACAGACCCCAAGCCAGAAAGACAAAGTGCACAATACAGAAAACCACCACCATTCAACTTGTCGGAGCCACAAGTCGGAATAAGGTGGGAGAATTGGATCAGACATCTGGAGAGATACATGGAAGAGACTGATGTGACAGAGGCAAAGAAACTGGGTCTATTACTAAATTATGCAGGCGATGACATTGGGGACCTCCTAGTGACGCTATCAACAAAGGAAACAACTACTTATAAAAAACTAAAGAAATGTTTAACAATGAAATTTGACCAGCAAAGAAATATTGATCTTGAAAGATACAATTTCGCAACTGCGTCTCAACAAATAGGCGAAACACCAGATGACTTTGCGACCAGACTGAGGAAACTTGTAACGCATTGTGAATTTGACAAATTTGACAACACACAAGCAATAAGATTGCGAATAATAGAAGGATGCCGTGACAGGAGCTTCCGTGCAAAAATACTAAAAGAGCCAACATCACTAGAAAACATCTTGGCCCTAGCAAGAGCGGAGGCTAGAGCGACAGCAGACGCAAAAGAAATGGAGCGAGGAAAGTTCACAGAAGAAACAGCGCCGTGACTGTTGAGCAACGTCACAACGCAAATGATGGGTCTCATGGCAACTGAAAGACTGGAAGAAGATGATGCCATCACAAGTACCCCACCGAAGGGGCTAACAAACAAAGGAAAACGTTTCACATGGACCGAAGAGCACCACAAAGAATTGAAAGAGATCAGATTTGCTATGACGGCCGAGGACGACCCAGCACATGCTGACTGGGGACAGCGCAGAAAGCCAAATTCAGATGGCAACGAAATAGAACTGGTAGCAAAGGTGACACAACATCAACAAAGAAAAAAATCACAGAAGACAGGTGGTGGCAATGAGAGAATGAAGAAGAGTGAGACTATCACACACAAGAAAGGAAAAAGAGTGGAACAAGAAGACACTGCTGCAAGAGCTCAAACAGCAAACGCAACAACAAAGGCTCAGGAGAAAAAAGGAAGACATGCGACGAAACGGAAAAGAAAGAAAGGAGGCATTGCGATGGTCAAAGAAGGACAAGCGAGGAAATGGAGCAACGAGATCCCCGGAGGCAAATTGAAGATGACAAAAGCAAAAGAACGGATGGCAAAGGCGGCAGTTTGGCCAGTATCACGTCACAGGGCACCTTTCGCATGTCAGCAAGGCAGACGCAAGAGAAGCGAAAAGGTCAAGGCAAGAACTATAGAAAGGCACACAAAAGGAAGAAGCTCAAGCGGATATCAGAAAACAGCGATCAAGAAGGAAACACATGGAACCAAAGAGACTAATTGAAGAGGTGTAAACGAAGAGGCCTCTGGGCCATCGAACAACATCTCTCTCTCTCTCTCTCTCTCTCTCTCTCTCTCTCTCTCTCTCTCTCTCTCTTTCTCTCTTTCCTTTCTCAAAAAATAAAAAATAAATAAAAATGTTTGTTTTGCAACAAGGGGGGAGATGTCCTGTCCAGGACAAGGGCACTAGGACCCTGGGGCAGCGCAGGGGCGAGGGGACACCGGACACCACATCCGGTCAAGGGGTGGGGAGAGGACATTCTGGTGCTGGACCTCGAGGCATGAGGTCGTGATCTGCATATGCTGTAAGGAATAAGAATAAAGGCATACCTGTACAACACCATCGTGTCCTGCGTGCTTTTCTGGGTCTGGGGACACGACAAACACCAGCCTCCACTGGCAGGAGTCCTCTTCAGTGTGTGCAAATCAATGCACAGGATGTTGTTTCCAAATTGTTGTCGTCCTTGGACCAGAGGCTGCATTTTTTAAAGCGTTTACACTGTGCATTTAATTGTTCTCTACTCATCTTGCTTTGTAAAGGCTCCTTGATAAGAATTTCATTTTCTACTTGGCAGTTTATTTTGGTGTCATTAATTTAGTCTCATTAACTAGAAGAGGTCTGCTTGTGCTTTTTCGTTGGGCCCAAAGTGTGCGCTCCGGACGTACCATTATAAATAAACAAACGTTAAAAAACATTTCAAATGGAAGGTGCCTCTGTACCTATTTCTGTGCTCACAGAAATGTACGAATGTGAGGCGTAGGGTACAGGGACATGTTATGTGTGTACAGGGTCCAATTCAAAACAGCGACACCTGCTGGCTGAAATATAGACTAGTGTCCTCAAGTCAATGGCTTTTCTAATAATATAAGCAAGTTCAAATAGTTTGTTGACGGTATTGCATTGCAGTTCAGATTTTTAAAAAAAAGAAGAAAGTGAAAGCAAACAAGAACTATTTTGTTATGTTTAAACATACCACTGCCAGTTCATTGGGGTCCCATTTAAAGACCCTTAACATGTTGGTAAGAAAATTGAAGTATAAATATAAAACTTTAACTACAGAAAGTATGTATCCTCTCTGCAAATCTATCATAAACAGTCAGTGCTTCTAAAGACGCCTGCCAGCAACGTTTGGTTTTCTTCGAGTTTGCCTGTGGTGCGTACCATGATCTGCTTGCACACTTCCTATAGTACCAGTTGTAACCATTTTTCTTCCAGACAAATGAAAGATCAAATTGCCTCTCACTTCCCAGTATTTTCAAGTTTCAACGAAGGACATTTGTTGTTTGAATGACTACAGACAGACAGAGCATGCCAGTCAGCCCTGACAGTCGTAAGTGCTACATAAATACATTCACAGTTGACTCTAACTAGCTTGACTTTTCAAAGGAGACTGTACAAATTCCCCAAAAATTCAATTGAGATCAAAAAGCTATAAAAGGAGATTCAAAACCAAACACTAGATTTCATTGAAGTACTTTGATTGATCTGAGACTCTGAAGACAGCTATTCGAACTTGCACACATTTAACAGGCAAGGTGAGACAGTATTCCTCAGATCAAGGGAGTAGTCAGAAAATTAAAATACCCCCCACTTTCAAATAAAGGTCTTATAGCACCAAGCAGGTGAAGCAAGTAATTGTGACCCTCCCCAGAAGAGCTTGCTTGTCTATTCCACACAAGCATCTGTCCATTCATCTTTTCATCATTCCATCCATCTGCTGATATCCAATATTTCATCCTTACATTGTCGTTCAATCAATCTTTCATCCAACATTCAGTCTGTCACCTTCTGCCTATTTATATCCAAACCTCTATATCTATCTTTAAACCTATCCATAACACAAACTCTTCCTTCCATGGTCATCTGTCCTTTCACTCATACATCCACACTTTCACTTATCCACCCATTCACTTCAACCATCCAGCCATCATTCCTTTCACTCAGCCATCCATCTTTTCACTCAGTCATCACCCTTTGACACATCCATCCATCTATTAACCTTTTTATTCATCCATCCTTTCACTAACTCATCCATCTACCGTTTCATTAACTCATCCATCTACCCTTTCACTTATTCATCCGTCCATTCACCCTTCCACTTATCCATCCATCCACCCTTTCATCCAGCCATTCATCTACTCTCATTCACTCATCCATCCATTCATTCACTCATCCATCCTTACAGCCATTCTTTCACTCATCAATCCATTCAGTCATCCATCCACCCTTCCACTCAGTCATCTATCTATCTGCTCATTGATCCATCAATTTACCCTTTCACTCAACCATCCATTCTTTCACTCACCCATCCATTCTCCATCCATCCATCCTTTCATTCACTCATCCTTCCTCTTTCATTCATACAACCTTGTATCAATCCTTTTACTCATTGATCCAAGCATGCATATATCCATTTATCCTTTCACTCACCCGCAATCCACTGTTTCACTCACATATCCATGCATCCATTTATCCTTTAACTCATCCAGTCACCCTTTCACTCACTCACTCATCCTTCCATTCATTCACACTCCCTCATCCATCCGTCCTCCCTTTCATCTAGCCTTCTATCTGTCCTCCCTTTCACTCATTAATTTTTTCACTCATCCGCCCTTACATCATCCTTTTACCCACCCATCCATTCATCATCCATTCATCCATCCCGCCCATCAACCTAGCCTTTCACCCATTCAGCCAATCTCTTTCACTCATCATCCATCCTTTCACTCATTAATCAATCCATCCATCCTTTCACTCATTCATCCATGTATATATCCACCCCTTCACTCATCCACCTTCCCACCCTTTCACATAGCTATGCAAAAATAAAAATAACAACATTTTTATTAAAAGCAAATTTGCTGTTTTCATTAGGTGATGGTGGGCACTTGGAAAATGCAGGAGTTGGTGACAGCGTGAAGTACTAAAAGAACTACTATACAGAGGCCACCAGATTATGTCATTGGTGGGAAAATAGTCACATGTTTGCTGCCCTTGTCTTTTTTTTTTTAACACCCAAATCGGTGTATAAAGGTGGATGGATGACTAACTCCGTCATGGATAATCCCTCTGGATGAGTCTGTCAAGTAGTTCATATGTGGTTAATCATAGAGGTACTGTCCATGATACATTTTTCTAATGTCGGAACAATGTCTTTGATAAAGGTGTTTATGAACACACCAAATGGTCCTATAATGGACCCACAGCCTGAAAGAATGGATCTGCCCTGGAGGGGGCAGGAAGGATTCTTCTGTATTTTGGGAAGGATGTACAATACTGGAATCATGGGATGGCCTGTATTTATGTACTCAAACTCTTTTTGTGAAATGAGACCAGAGTCACTCCTTTTGGTCCTGATAGCTAGAATGCATTCCTGATTTATTCTAGGGGGTTGTGATTCAGTTTGCAATAATGTAGGGGGTTGGAAAATTGATTGTATATTTCCACATTGTAGTTGTGTACGTTTTGGATAAAAAAAATACCCTTTTTGTCTGCTGGCTAAGTTACAATGGCACTGTCCTTTTTAGGTCTCGCCTATGCAGCGCACATGCATTGCATAGGAGAGAGACCATCGGCACAGCTTTCCCTGCAAAGACGTGCATGCGTTGCATTGCTTGCAATGGCAACGCGTGCACGTCTATCGATTTCCTTGCAGGAGCGCGCAGCGCCATATGGTCGCACGCTTCCACAAGGGAATCGCGCAGGCCCCCCTCTGCCACATGAAGCGTGCTCTTTAAAGTAGAATGGTAGGGCAGTATTTTACTGTTTAACTGTTGAATGGGCAGCTTCAAAAATAGTGACCAGGCTTGTTTTTCAAAGCGATGATCAGCGGTTTGGTGTGGATGACCCGTGTGGGCTCAACGGGTGAGTTAGTGCAAGGGATGGATACCTTTGACAGAGCGGCTGTACGTAGAAGCAACCTCCACTGCTGTAGCTTCTTGCAGGGAAGCTGCACAATGGCTCCATGGATTATTGTATAGGCAGAGAACGGTAGGAACAATGGGAGGCGGACCCCTCTTCTTTCATTGCTGAGATTGTTCAACCCGCTTTTCTTTTGGGCGTGGAAATCTTATTTCATGTTTTGTTGCGTGTGTCCTGTACGTTTTGTCTGTTTTCTATTTGTCTCTTTGGGGATGTGCTGGAGCGGTAACTGTTTTTGCCTGGATTGTATATCGGTTTTCCTAATTCTAGACTCGACTGGCATATGTGTTTACGCTCACATTACCCGTTGGCGCCCTCTATAGCTGACTCTTGTGATGGCTATGACAGCATGGCGGCAGCTGGGTGGTTTCGGAGACCATCAATGCTCGTACATCTGCTACTGTAATAATGAATATGCTGTTTAACCTGCACGTTTTGTCAGATATCCGATCGTCACATTTTGTGATTCATTGTCACTTTAATGCACCAGATACAATAAATGCATAAATGTGGAAGAGTATCCACAGTTATATGTTCAAAAATATGGTACGCCTATACGAAGAAATGATGTGACTATTGATAGGCGAGGTCACAGTGTGCATGTTTAAGCTTGTGTAACTGAATCGCGATGTGTAATGCCCTTGTTCAGAATATTGGCCCTATTCACCTTGTTCTTATTAAAGTGCTGATTTTAGAAATGTTTTTCATGCTTCTCTTAACCCCTTTTTTGTTTATTGAACTACTTGTTTGTGCCGAAACTCCCTCTCTCCCCCTCTTCCATCTTGCCAAATATATTGTCCTTCTTTGAAGACCTGCTAATTAGCATTCAACCTACTACTCCTGAAGTCGCTAACCTAGTAACATCCTCTGTTTCCTAACCATGCTTCCAGTTCTTAAATACTTTAAGTTGGTAAATTGTGATTCCCAACGCTGTTGAGGGATTGATCACTGCTTGAAGATTTTCTTAAACTACTTGAAGTTTATAGAATCCAAAATATTGAGCTCTGGGATGTAGAAAGAATGGCGTACATTTGCTTCCAGGAAGATCAAATCATTCATTTTTGCCAAATAACATTTTGAATGGAATCTGTAGGTTGTGTACGGATGTTTCTAGTGTTGAGCTGCCCCTTCTGTACCTATGTGTGTTACAATAGCAAGATAATACCACTGAATGCTGGATGCAATGCATAAGTTGCCTTTGCTTTGCACATAGGTGTGTCTTTCCTTGTCACACAAGTTATTCAACCTTGCTGCATAACTCTATCCTGCAAACATTCCGATGGTTTTGAATCTAACTTATTTGATAGTAAGAAAAATGAGAGAAGTTTCCAGAGCCGCTGCAATAATATTTGTTTTTTTTAGCAAGAAGAACTGAACACCCAGCATCAGTATTCTAGCAGCTGAAATGCAAACAAAATGTTTGTGAACAGGGAACGAAACAGACTTGCTTGTGATACGTTGTTTGTTTGATGATGTGCCAGTAATGTTCATAATGCAGAATTCAGGGAAAGGGGGAGGGGTGCCTACCAACATAATACATCTAATCTGTTTATGCTACAGCAGTTCTAAGCGAATCTGTGCTCAACTCCTGATGGTAGTGGCACAATCAAGAGACACATTCCCAGAGAAATGCAGGTAAAGTTAAATCAGTACTGCATTTAATAAGCAAAAATACACCCAAACAGTTAAAACCTGATAAGTGGAACCAGAGTCATTAATTTTTAACGTTTTGAGGCAAAACATTTTTAGAGGTAAAGTGCTGATCAGAAGTCCCTGTTTGCGGTTGAGTAGATCCTAGGTGCTATTTCAAGACCTCCACGGTAGAGCAGCCTAGAAGGGCACAGCAGTCAATTATTTTTGAATGTATAACTTGGTCTACATTTGACGGTCCTCAACTGATTCAGTGGGGCAAAGCAAGAAGCTGGTGAGGGTACGCATCGTTGCCAAGCTCCTACTGAACTCTTAAGCTTTGGTGCCAAAAGCTGGGGAGTGGGATCAAGCAGCATCCTTCAGTTGCAGTGTTAAGAAGGTCGACCACAGGCCAGTGAAAGTAAATATACACTTATTTTCAAGCTGAAACATGCAGCATAGCCTGGTAGCTTCATCCAGCTGACTCCAGAATGTACTTCTCTGAATCTCCAAATAGCTCCAAGGTCTTAAAGTAAATAATGGTAATGAAGAAATTAAACCCATTATTTAGAATATAACACGTCCCTCTTTCTATTATTACAAACATGAGTAGTCAAACAAGAGATCTAATTGTACGATAATAACATGGTTGTATAAGTATATAATACTCTTTTCAAAGCATGAGAATAAAATCAACAGACAAATAATGCACAGCGCACTGACGCATTCGTAAAGGAATACATTTGGGACTCTTAACTGGCCAAATGAAACAAAAGATGAACGGCAAGCATCAGTGATAAAGTCATCATACTTTCTAGGTTTCCTTGTAGGATGATCCTGTCATAATCCTCATGAACTTGTCTTCCCTCTTATCCTCATCACAATGAAAACTTGCAAAGCCATGTTGTTAATCCTTTTTCTACACCACTGCATGTCGTCACTTCTTGCACATTCCACCTCATTCCATAATCATCCACCCCTATGCTAGTTCGTGCATGCACTGCTCACTTTGATTTGAGGGTTCCAGTCTCTCTCCATGCATGTCTCCCTCCTTACACTGTCTCCATCGTCTAGATTCTATTGTTGTTTCTGAGCATAACAGTTCTGGTCACATTGCACTCTATCTCAAATCCATCACATTGACCTTTGTCTCGGCGACCCACCATTCATGCTGTAGTAACCCCTGTAGAAGGGACTTTTTCCATGATCAGAAAAGAGTGACTCTGTAGTCATAGAATGTGGTGTTGTTTAAAACTCCACAACATATTTTGTACCTCTTCTCGGAGTGTCACCAGGCTTTTAATTTTGTTAAAAAGAGCATTGTACATGTGATGGAGTTAAAGACTTATAATCCATGTAATAGGTCTGTCATTGTTACTGATGCCAGTTTGCATGGTTTTGGAGCACTTGAAGGCAGGCCAGGAAAGAATAGTGGCATTAGGTTAAAAAAAACTCTCAGGGGAACAGACAAAAGTTACTTTTGTGATAGAAAAAGAGGCTTCTAGCTTAGAGGTAGTGGATACAGCACTTTAGGATGTGTGGGGAACTTCCAATAAATTAATGATGGATTGTAGCCACTTCCAGATCTGTTCTCCACAAAGGCAGCTGGTAAGGTAATTCCATCCATAGCTTAGATAGTTGTGTTGGGTACAAGAATGCCCATTTGAGATGAAGTATGTTCCTGGCATAATGACTGTGAACACAGACTGCTTATTAAGAAATCTGTTCGAGGACAGGGGGGTTGGCGGAGGATGATTATTGGTTGGTTGGTCGACATAGTTCAATCGTCTTCTGTGTTGATCATGGTGAAAGTGTAGAAGAGCGTGTTGTCTGTGATAAGATTCTGCAGGAAATGGTTAAGCATTTGAATAAGGAAAAGGGCATGGAATGACGGAGTGGAATTGATTGTCTACAACACAGTGTGTTTGAGGTTAGCTGTAGAGAACGGATTGTGGAGATGAGAGGTTAGTGGTGCTAGAAGCTCTGCATGGAATTTTGATGAATTTAATGTATGAAGGACACCTAACAGAGGAGCTCTTGCTGGGTCTGCATGTCCAGGTCTTCAGTCTTAGTCTGCCAGATGTAGAGGTGACGCCTTCCATTAGCCACATTGCCATGGACACTTGGTAGCACATACACAGAAGGTGCTTTCTGAAAGGAGTCCTGAAAATGAGTTAAAAACCCTAAGACAACAAGCATTGGCATAGCCAATAGGTCTAGCCTTTGGGACATTATAAGTGTTTAGCCATGCAACAGTTGATGTTGCACCAAGGATCTTGTGCTGCATAATTAAATACTTATAAGGTCCCAAAGGCGAGACCTATTGGCTATGCCAATGCTTGTTGAGTTTGGGGAAGGCTTGTCTCTTTGTCAGTATGATATTACAAGGGATGAAACGACTTTGGTTTTTTATTTCTTGGCGGTCATGCAGGACCAGATTTTCAAATGTGAGTATCTTGCATAGTATACCTGCCCATGGCAGTCTAAGGCCAGTAGCTGATGTCTCTCCCTTTTTGCAAAGAAACATTTGGGACAGACATTCAGAAAAAAACGGATTATTTCTGCCTGGAGGGAAAAGTCTGTCCTTTCTGTGATGATGAATGACAGGTCTTTACTTAAGTGACAGATCTTAGGTGGGTAGATAAATTAAAAATAGGGATTGGCATGTTGGTGTCCTGTTGGCTTATGGTCCCTGTGGCCCCTATCTGTAAAACTTCCTCCGAGTTTGGCTGTCACCCTGGAGTTTGCCATTTTTTCCACTGGACTCCACTGGACTCCTCCTTCCTCTCTGGCCTGTAGCTGAAAAATTGGAAGGAGATTGTCCTGATATATGGCTCCATTGTGGCCTTCTAGGGGATCTGATTCGTCATAGATGAGTCTGAGAACGTCACATTCCTATTTTGCTGGAATCTGCCCCACGTGTTGGGTTTATGGAGTATGGAGTTTGGAGTATAAAGGTATTTTCGTAGATACGATTAAGCCTTTTCCTTAGAGAATTTTTTACTGCCTTTGGTCACCTTGTCAGCCTTCTTTTCCAACTCTAATTGGTTGAACTCTGCAGTTCTTTTGTCCAGTTTGTCTAATGTTGATTGGGCCTTTGCTGGGGCATCAGATCCCAGGAGTTCCTTTTCTAACTCCTCAATTATTTTCAATAATTCCTTTAGGTGTTCCAATGTTGTTTCTATACCCAACACCATCCATTGGTGAGAGCAAGTGGTAGAGATTTTGCTAAAGACTGCCATGAACTTAAGGTCATCTTTAAACAGGCCTGGGACATGTTTGGCCTGTAAACCCAAAGGGATGGTCCCTGCCTTCAGGTACTCAGTTAACATGCGGGCATAAAGCTCGTGCGTACTAATTTTCTCTTAACATTTTCTACAAGAGGCTGTCTAGGACCTGTAGTGGTAGATGTAGTGTGAGTGATTAGCGATGGGCCACTAATTACCTTGGCTATATATTCCTCTGTGTACAGTGGTGCCTCCCAACTTGTGACGAATATGTAAACTCCTGAATTATCAGAATAAGGCGTTCTTGATATAAAAAGCCCTTGCAGTGCTTCCTTGGGGCTTATTTTGTTAGTACAATTATTGTTTGTACAGCATAGTAATTGGACCCTTTTACTCTTTTAGTGTCAGCCTTCGCAGGCATGTTCCTTGGCATGCCCTTGTGTATCATGAACAGATAGAAATACTTACACTCTATTCGTCTAGCTTATGAACATTAGGTGACTATAATTTATTATATTCCTCTGCATCTAGCATGATGCTTGTGCATGCCTCACCTCCACATTTGTAGCATGGCCTTGAGACATTTGAGCGCATAGCAGTATTACCGCTCTAATTTTCTAGCCCATGAACACTAGGTCACTATTACCATTGATTATACCCCTTTCCATCTAGGATGCGCAAAGGGCTTGCTTCACTCAATAGATTGTGCTTTGTCTCCACAGCCTTGCCTCTCCTAGTAGCAGGCTCAGCCTGCATGCCATGCCCTTACTCCAGGGCTCACTACCACGATAAGTGTTAACCCCATTCATTGATTTTTCATTTCTGTTCCAAACAGGATGTCCCATTATTTTCTGTCCTGGTGAGACCCCTACTTCAAGTTGTTGGTCGAAACACCATCAACAGTATTAAACAGACATTTTGTATCGGGTTCTGGGCTTGATTAAAACTTCACCCTGTACAGAGAAGGCTCTGGAAGGGGGGATTTGACGGCGCATATTGTATGGACACAGGGCACGTAATGCACTTAGAGCCTGCTACCCATGGATAAAGAAATATCCCAGAATGCTTTAAGGGTAGAATAACCAAATGCAGAGCATGGCCCATTGTCTCAGTGCATGGTAGTGGGGCATGCTCCATACCTAGTGCACACTGAGCAATGTCCAGATATTACTATGATAAAGATGTGCTTGACCAGTAGAATTACAAAATTAGGTGTGGTATAGGAACCCTGAAAAACATCCTAACATATAAATTGAATGATGCTGGAGTTGTAATCTTAATCTAAAACTCATTTGCAATTTGCCAATTATGGTGGACATGTCAAACATGAGTTCCACATGCCATACATGAGTTCCACATGCCATGTACAGCTCAGTACAGCTCATATTTTAAAATGTGGGGTAACAAATGTTATCATTAAGGGAAAATGTATTTATATCAAAATACCAAATTAGATTGAAATATGAGCTGAGTACTGATTATAATGCTTTTCCTGTGAGATGCAAAAAACTTTAAATCTCAGTCAAGATGATTGATTACGTACACGGAACACAGTCTATAATGATTGCTACTATTGGAGAATATGCAGTTATCACTACATAGCAAAATGCACGGATTTTAAACAAATCAGTTTATACTGATATATTTTCAAACGGTACAAGTTCCACAGAACTTTCAGTTACTCCTAACTATCATAACCAACAAAACTGCTACCTGCGCAATACTATTTCCTTCTGCCTAAACATTTAACATAAATATTTTTCCTGCATTCTGATAATTTGGGACAAGAAAATAAAATCTTATTAGCTTTCTCTTGTCGAGATGCCTTGTGAATAAATACATTGTGTAACAAGTATAAATCAATCAAATATTTAAAAGAGCATTATGTGATTGTAAATAAGATAATTATATACTTTGTTTTACCTCTGCATTAAAGGAAACGTCTAACCTTTCTATTCATGTAAGGTTTCAACTGGCATTTGTCCAACACACTGAATGTTTCCCAGATAACGATTTAGCAGCCGATTACGATGTGGCCATTAAAGGCTCTGGCCCTTGGTTAGAGCCTTTGCTGCCGCATCCTAACGGGCAGGTTGGTTTAGTTTACAACCGCCTCATTACGATGGAATCAGTCATAAACTAAACCTGTCCATCATTCAGGCTGACTTCTGACGGGCCCGACAGCGAGTTGAAATCCAGCCTGTAATCTCAAGGGATGACATTTTCGCCCTTGAGATTATCATTTTGGGTTTCGGCAACCTTTTCATGCCGCCCTTTCCGACATGGAACGGCTGTCTGAACTCGAATTTGGTGGCTCCCAACAGGACCCCTTCGGTGCACGGCCTCTGAATCGAGAGGGCACCTATGGTCCCCCTTTGATCCCTGCGCCCAAGACAGGCACCTTGTGGTGCCTGCCACGGGTGCAGGGATGAACTGCACCTCCCTTTTTCTCAACGAGAGCTTGTGTTACAGCCAGATCAACAGCTCTCATTGAGAAAAGGGCAATGCGACCGAACAGTGTTCAGGCGCATTGTAATGGCCCGGTTGGCACCGCCGACTGGGTGTCGATCGGCCCCAGGACCGGTGTTGGTCGGTCCCAGGACCGAGTCGGTGTCAGTCAGAATTGCTTCCACCCGACATCATAATGAGGCCCTTAGTCTTCAGTAAGAGATCGTGCGCACCACATTCTAGGCCTGTAGGTGCAGTTTAAATTTTCTGAGTATACATGTGCATAGATGTGGATAGTTAGGCTACAATAATTGTAATTGAGAACAGGCATTAAAAATAGAGATATTGCAATTGATAAGGCAGAGATTTCCCTTAACAACTGTGTGACAATACTAGAAAAACTATTGTGACAATTCTGTATATAGATGATGACAAATATGTGTTAAGCTTCACGTTTCTGGAAAACAACAAAATGCAACTTTGATTTAGATACTGCATCGTTACAGCAGAATGCTGGAATAAGTTTACGTTATATTCTATTTTTACTTAACTGTGAATTATTAACAATCTAATAATATTAATTTTATGAATTGATAATGTGATATTAATAATAACAAAGAAATTCCACACTCCAAAAATTAAAGTTTCATGTGTTAGTAATGAATAACAATTTCATGTGTAACGTGTACACTGAAATTGACAAAAAAATCGTAGGTGCTACATAAGTTTTAGTTAGTCATTTTAGGGAACTTTTTCCCTGATGTACCTTTTATATATGTGTGCCTTAATAACATGTAAACTCAACCTATATATGTGTAACAGTGATATTTACAAAATTTGTTTGTGTACCCCATACTTAAATGAAAGAATTATGACTAGAAGTGTTTATTGACACATTTATTTGTGAGATTAAAATGTTGCTATTCAATGCGAGATTCATATTTTAACATAATTCATTGTGAATGAGCTGCATTTCATGTAGGCCTCATATCTTGCTTTCTTTGTAAAACGTGAACTCATGAATTTAATATTCTGTGGGAACTTTTAACAAAGTTGCCACATGTAATCTAACTCAATTGTTTCCTTTGACATCCTTAGCACAGCTTATCTACATTTGCAACAACATTTGTTACATACTAGTACAGATGCTTGGGAAAGAACTGGTGACAAATTCATAAGCATTTTTCGCCTACACTCTGAAATATCTCATTGTTCATGCGACTAAGCTTGCAATGGTTTATGAAAACTAGGTTACTTAATTCTTCTGGATTGTATTCATTTTACCTACTACATCAGCCTCATCCTTTTAAAGACGGCCAATGGGACAGAGTGGTCTGACATTTCTAGTGATGCCAAGGGGTGTCACCCTTGAGACACATTGAGTATCATTTTTATTTGTTATTTTTTTTAATTGATTTTATTGCATTACATAATAGAAACAACTTAACAAAACCCGTTGTATCACGTGGGGACATAACAGCAAGACAGTGCTTAAGACCAGTTACAACCTAATACTTAACAAAGCAGGCATCTGAGGGGTGTACTTTATACATATATTACACCTGGAATGAATCATGCACCCACGCACCATCTCCAAACTCTCCGCCATCTGAAAACCCATCCAAGGTCGATCAATTTCTGAATAGCTCTATCCACCAGACTGTAGTGCAGCCCCATGCACCGTGGTCTCCTATGCATGCGACGCCTGAGATGAGGTCATGGTACCATTGCCATTTGGGTCTACTTCTGTACTTGCAGTTTTACTCAGGAGATATGTTTGATATGGACCCCAACAACTTTTGGGCCGGCTCCTGGGAGGGACACATTGAGTATAATTGTTCCGATTTTGGGGACATGTAGGGCGGCACACACCATCCTTGGATTGGAGATGGTTTGATTTTGGACATCCAAGTTTTCAGCTGCTTTGATTGTGATGCTGCAGCTCACTACCGAAGGGGTTTCCAGGTGTTGCAACTGACTGAGACAGATTGCTGTCTTAACCAACTGGAACTGGTCTTTTGGACCTTACTGAACCTTCTTATGGGTTTGTATGACACTCCTCTGACTATCTTAGACAACACATACGCCATATGAGTCTAATCTCCCTCAGCTGAGGAAGATTTCCATTTCATCCCTTAACTATGAGAATTAATTAAATCTACTTCGAATTGAAATAGTAGGTATGTATGCTGTTTGCAGTTCTTTATCTCTGAATGAATGACTAAATACATACATTAAATTCAGCTGATTCTGACTCATTCATTTCCTTGTGGGTAAATCATTTGAATTTCATTCTTTTCTAGTTGGTACATTGAGTTTCTAGATGTTGTGTAATAATCCTTGAATGTAGCAATTATCTTCTTCCTCGTTAGATAATTGCCCATCATCCGAATATCCAGTGCCTTTCAGCACAGAACAAGATCCATCGGAGGACCAGCCGAGTTTTTTGGGTAGCTAGAGATTAGCTAAAATAGATAATTATACAAAAATATGTTTGAGCCCAGTACTAATACTACAACACAATAGACCCGACTTTCTCAAAGACCACTACCGTCTTGTAGCACAAACAAAGCCAGGCTTCTCATGAGAATTAAACATGCTAAGCAAGGAACACAGTTTCTCCCACATGTATCTTATTCTTGAATATTTCTATCCAGGAGTGATTCCGGGAGCCCTTGAATACACCAGATGCTGGAATGCTTCCACATTTCTGTTAATAAAACATCAGATGTACATTGGAAGGACTATTACTTGATGCCCGGTGAAACATGTACAGTTCAGAGGACAGTGCAAGGACAACAGGCACTCTCAGATTTTGTGTAAAAGGCTGCTTACATGTGACCAGATCCCCTTTCACTTTCACCTATCATGTTGTGTTTAAACTAAATGATCCCCTCCTCACTAATACAATAAACATCCTAACTTTCCTCACACTCAAACCTTCCTCTTTTCCCATGTCACCCCCCTGACCCAAGCTACTCATTTACCTACCATCTGTACATCCCTGTCCTTTCAGAGACATGGTCTCAGCGCTTTCAGCTTCATGGCTTGAAAATGCCATTCAGAATCTGCTCTACCCCCCCAGAACTGACCCTCCTGCCGAGAAGCTTAGCCAACCCTGTGTCCTTTCCTAGGTGACCCTGAGCATGCCACTTCACCCCCTCCTTTAATGTTCTGCCATTGTAGACCTGTTCCCATTAACAGCAACCCACTCCACTGCTATCCATCATATTCCGAATTGGCCATACCATTCCTTAACCACTGCTGTTCTGGCCCAGGGAACTGGCAGCATTGGGTGATTATGTCATCTCTACCAAACACCTCCTGCCCATCACAGCGGTGGTGAAATGAGGTGTATGCAGACTTACCCAGGCCCCGGTGACTTTTGAAACCCAAGTTGTAAATGACTGAAGTCTGGCACTAGTTTGCATTGTGATAAAGCCTTTCATCTATCTCTACTAGCATTCACTTACTGCAGCACTTACTCTGCTGGAACCCAAACACCACAGATCACTCTCTGAACCCTCCAATGACAGGTGTAATGCCCTTGCCACCTACTTTGCCACTAACATTTCAGAGATTTTGGCTAGGGGCTTCCCTCAAAACCATACGAAAATCTGGGACAGGTGGACCGCTTATAGGGGAATCCTGATGAAAATATACAACGCCATAGATGGCTTGTCTGAGGTGAAACTACTGGAACTGTGTGAAATAAGGGAAACAGATCATCTGATAGGACACAACAACTTTGATAAGGGATATAAATGTAACTGTGAGTTAAACTGAGGCACTGCATGTTAGGGGTTTATACCAGGGTTATGGTATAATGCTTTTTGTGTTTACTCTGAGGGGTTCAAGAAAAGATGGGATGTTGTCATTGTATTGAGTCTATATTTGCTGACATTGCCTGTCTCATGTCACTTGAACACTTTGAACCTTTGTAAAATCAATATAATTCGTTCCTTAAAAAAAAGAATTTCAGGAGAGGAGCCTAGCTCGCGGCCGTGATGGTCGCCTTTTAGCTCGGCTCCCGCAACCCTCCATCCTGACTGCCTATCCTGTCTTTTATCCTGTCCCGGGACTGCACACTTTTGGGGAATTGGAAACATTACGGCTTGTTTGTACTTACCATCTGACCCCGGGGTCTTGACGTGCAGTGGCACCGGAGTTCCGGCCTCCGAGAGATCGGGGCCTCTGCGAGACTTGGACCGGGACCTGGCCGGTGGGATCCGATGGCTCTCGGCCCCGGCCGAGAGCGAGAACCAGTGTTGGGAGCCGATGTGCGAAGATCCCAGCGATCCTGACCCGGACCTGTCCTGCTGGTCGCGTGGCAGACGTGGGTGAGAAGCCCCGGGACCTGATTCTGAGAGGGGGTCTCCCCCCGCCGCTGCTTTGTCCGGCGGTCCTGGTCCTCGAGGCCCGGACTCCGCTTGTTTGGGGCACCGGTGCTGGTGCGGGCGGAGACCCGTTTTGGGCGGACATCCTTTTGGCATCGAGGCCGCCCTTGCTGGGACCCCCGGCGCTTGTAAAGTCCTACATTTGAGACCTGTTATTTCCGGGGGTCCTCGTGGGCGGCGATTGGGCTGATTCACGAAATGGCGGCCGGCCCTCTGGATCGAGAGTCACCTTGTGGCGGCGGGCCCGAGTTGCCTGATTGTGTGGGGATCGGATCTGGTGGGCGTGAGCCGACAGTCGGAGATATCCTGGAAGCCCTCAGATCCCTGTACGCTTCCCTGGCCCTGGGCGTCTCGGTGGGTCCGCCACGATCCGCCGCCATTTTGGGCGGCCGTTTCTTCTTGTCGCCCTCTTGTTTCGATGCCTCCATTGCCTCACCCCCCTCGATTGACCTGAGTGTCTCCACCGCTGATCGAAGATCGTGTAATGTGCTGGTGACTTTGGGGCGCCCTGCTTTTCAAGGTTCGGACCCCGGAGACTCGGATGCTGTACTGCGACCCTGTTCGACATTGTTGCCTGGAATTATGGGTGGACTTCCTCCTGTGCCTACTTCGATGACTTTGCCTGTGTTTAAAAATGGGACCACCTCGCCCGCTCCAGTGGCGCAACTGAACTCCTGTTTCTCATGGCTCGTGCTTCGATTGTTGATGCATCGATACTTTCAGTTTGAACTATTGCTCACTTGTCGATCTATCTACTCCCCACGTAGCTATGCTAGTCTCCATTCCACTCGATTATCTGCTGATGTCGTATTTAGTATGTGGTTGTACATTGCCATGTGGTGGGTGGGGTTTGTCGCTCGGAAGGGTTGGGGGTGAAATGTACGACTTCTGCTTGATTCCCGGTATGCGATTTCGTTGCACACTTGTCTCTGATTGTAGAGGGGTGGGAGGTCCCCTTCTCCTAATATTTGGTGGCGCGTGATGGGGTGACATCCTGGTCTGTTTTTTGATTGTGCTTGTCCGGTTGGGCGGAGGGCTGTGGCTCATCGTTTGTATTATAGCTCTTCTGCTCCTCCCTCCTGTTTTCTTTCTCCGCTTTTGTGGTCTTTTTGTCTCGTTTTTCATTCTTTCTTCTTGCTATATTTCGGGTTCTGGTTTAGGGCGACAGGCACGCTGTTTGAAGGGTAGGCCGTAGCCTTCTACAGGGGTGCAGGGTGGGACGGGTGGGTTGGGTTCTATTTTTTGTTTGTCTTCTGGTTCTATGGCCCTTTTGTATATCTTTTTCGTGAGGCCGCGTCTGTCCAGACCTCCTATGGTGTGTTTCGGGTGTGGGTATGGCATTGTTACTCCTCCTGCTACATTTTGGCTGTCTTTCATCCGAATGCCATGCCCCACTTGGACCGTTAATCCTTTTGTCTCCTGTCCTCTCACCATGGGGTGCCGTGTCGGCGTGTCTTTTACCTTTCTTTTTTCATATTTCCTTATTCCCTTTTATTGTTTGGTTTTTCTCCCCTCCATTTTCCTTTCCCTTCCTCTTCCCCCCCCTTCCTAGTCCCCTTCCCTTTTTCCCTTCCTGCGTCCCAGAGGGTACTGTGACGGGCGGGGTTTCATGCATTGTCTTCCGATCCCACTGTTCTGGCTTGGTAGTGTCCCGGGTGGCGGGCGTGTTACGAGGATAACGCTCAGGGGTTGACTGTATCTCGCATATCCTGATTTCTTGAATGCATTGTGTTGTCCCCCTGATATTTTGCCCCACGCCCCCTTCTTAATGTTGAGGTTGATTACGGGATATCGGATGCCTCCGTATTGCAATTGTGCCTGTCATATGTCCTCTCCCCTTATTGTAAAATTAAGCCTTCTTTACTCCTGTGTTTTAGCCCTTTAGTTTCTGTATTTTTTTTTTCCCTATTGCGATTATACGGCCTCTGCTTTGTGTTGATTGATTATGTACTATTTGCCTGATGACTCCTGATTGTTTTGTACACTGCGGCCGGCCGGCCGGCTTGGTTGTGGGCCTCTATTTGTCTTCTTTTGATATCAATAAAGGTTTTCAAAAAAAAAAAAAGAATTTCAGAGATTTACAGTACCTCTCAAAAGGGGGAAAAAGCCCTGTTCTCATTCTTTTTTGGTAACAATAAGTAGATGACCCCACACAAACTTTCTGAATTTCCCCTCTCACTTCGGAATATTTTGTGGGTCTTGTTAGCAAAATCAATTTGGGCACCCCTCTTGATCACGCCCCTCCTAGAATTCTGACCATGGGAGGAGAAATCTTTTTTTCTACCCTGCTTGGCCAAAGGAGTGGTCCCTGAGTTTTGGAAGCATGCCATAGTCAAAGCCATTCTTAAAAAGCATAATGCTGACACCTCATTCTTGGGGAGTTGTGGCCCAATCTCCTTGCTTTCAGGAATAAGTAAAGTAGCAGAAAAATATGTAAATAGACATCTCTCTGAATTATTTGCGGCCAGCTCCTTCTTGCACCACACTCAAACCGGTTTTTGTCCTAAACATAGTATCAAAACCCCACTTCTATCAGTGGTAGAGAAAAAAGCAGACTTGACCAAAGCGATACGGCTGACATTATACTTCTAGATCTCAGCTCGGCCTTTGACACTGTTGACCATATTAGACTCTTGAATAGGATTAGCAATGCTGGTGTCGAAGGAAAAAACCTGAGTTGGTTAAGCTCTTTTCTGAAGTATAGATCCTTCCAGGTCTTTGACCAGGCCTGTTCCTCTGATATTTTACCAATAACATGTGGAGTTCCGCAGGGCTCATCTCTTAGCCCTACGTTATTTAACATGTACCTGCAACCTCTGGCTGCAATCGTAACCCACTTTGGGATTTCTATTGTCTCCTATGCAGATGACACTCAGCTGATCTTTTCACTCGTTCCTGACTCAGACCTTTTAGCTTCCACTCTGGGACCATGTCTGGAGATTGTAGCCACCTGGATGAACGAATCCTGTCTAAAGCTGAGTGGCGCTAAAAACGAGCTGATGATTCTTGGAAACAATCACTCTCCTCAACGGACCCTAGGCTGGCCGGTATGTCTCGGCCCCCTTCCGGTACCCAAAATGGCAATAAAAAGTCTGGGGGTTTGCTTGGAGAAATCCTTGTTCCTGGAAACCCAGGTGACTAAACTTCAGCTAGTAACTTTTGAATCCTGCAAATGCTGCACACAATTCTCCTCCCACCCCTCCAAGTACTCGAGTCCAGGCCTTGATTCGTTCCTACTTTGACTATGGCAATTCTCTCTACCTAGGTGCCCCCAAGACAGCTATTTGAAAAATAAAAGTTGCACAGAATGCCGCTGCACGCAGTCTGTTGAGTATCCTTAGACATGAATCAGCCAGACACGGCCTGGAGGACCTCCACTGGCTTGCAGCTGCCCAAAGAATTGTATTTAGAGCTTTGTGCCTCACATATAAAGCTTTACATGCACAGGGCCCTCCCATTTTAGGACAGTTAGTAACTCCCTGTACTCCTAAAAAAATTACTTAGATACGCCAGCTCCCACATGGCCACCGTTCCCAACATCATAAGAGCCGGAAGTGGAGGACGGTCTGTCTGCCTCAACATCGCCAAACTTTGGATTTCCCTCCCTCTGACTATACGATCTATAGACAATGAGCTGTGCTTTCGTAAACAACTTAAGGTTTGACTTATTATTTATTTGATATTTTTACATTTTATTTTGTGTTTAATAGAGCGCAAACTTGACCCATTAGGGAATCAGAGCGCTTTACAGGATTAACAAGTTGAATACAAATGCCTTAGGAAGGGGGTGGAAACATTTAGGATAAAAACAGGTATTTATATTTTACAAGAGCGAGAGGTCAAAGAGCCTAAGGGTGGGATGCCCTGAGGTGCCGGGTGGATAGCATCTGGTTAATCCAAGGTATGGCAGTAATAGGATATAAGAATAAAGTCGCTGAGGTGACTGCAATGCAAGAGTTAGAAGAGAAATGTGCCAATTAGGAAGGTTTTGGCCTCCTTTTTAAAGTGTTTCAGAGACAGAATTCTTTTCATGGCGGGTGGGAGTGAGTTCCATATTCTTGGTGCGGCTCCAGAGAAGAAAAACAAAGCACAATGTGACAAGGCTCTTATGCACAATTTTTTTTTTTTAATAATCCCTCCAATCTGATGCAAACTACTTAAGTTGTGTGCTCCAAGGAAGAGGGCAGCCACTAATACCCCCAGAAAAAGGACCAGAAAACCGGTCCTATAACAACAAAACAAGTTATCCTGAGCACTACACAATGTGTATCATGAAATCAAAGTCCTGTCCGTCTTCTTTCAATTCCAATGATTTATTCTTGAAGTATAATATAGTCTGCTCCAGATCACACAAATACTTGTAATGAATTCATATATAATCGTTAGTCTTCTTAAGTCCTCCATCCAGGACAATAAGTAACCACGTTCGGAGTACTCTCTGCTGCTTGGGTCAGAAAAGCCCTATTGTGGTCACTTATTGTCCTGGATGGAGGGCTTAAGGAGACTAACGATTATATATTAATTCATTACAAGTATTTGACATCTGGAGTACAGTGAATTTGACTTGTGGAATTGGGATATATCTCTAATCCCTGATGAATTCAGAGATGCGGAGGCATCAGTTCTGACAAAACACGTGTTGGCTATTGTGTGATCTGGAGCAGACTATATTATACCTCAAGAATAAATCATCGGAATTGAAAGAAGATGGATTGGACTTTGATTTCATGATACACATTGTGTAGTGCTCAGGATAACTTGTTTTTGCGGCCCCAGAAAAGGCCCAATTGTAGGTTTTTTTCTTTCACAAGCGCAGTGGCTGGAGCAAGAGGTCTCTGGTGGACCGGAAGTTTCTGGCTCCTCCGGATACTATGGGTTTCTGGGCGAGAAATGGAGGGAAATTAGTGTATAGAGCCTTGTGAGTGATACAAGCCAGTTTTAGCCATATTCAAGTCTGGAGATAACTAGTCCCTGGACTGCCATTTTTAGGTCAAGAGTGTCGAGGAAAGGTTTCAGTTATCGTAGATAGCTCAGGTGAAATCTGGCGGTTTTGGCCCTCGAGTTCATGTGGTCACGCATATTCAAGCTGCAGTCTAGGGTTATTCCAAGGGATTTGGCAGAGTCCACTATGATTGGCGGGCAGTTTAAAGCTGTGATCACCTTAGTCCATTCCTGGATGTCCGGGTTGGTTTTGGGTGAGGAGATTAGAAGAAATTCATTTTGTTTGCGTTAAGTTTGAGCTGATTAGAGGTGAGCCATTGGACAGTCCACTTCAAGGCCTCATTCAGGGAAAGAATCTCCTCAGGAGAAGAGATTTTGATGTACATCTGGGTATCGTCTGCATACATGTGGTAGGAGATATTGGCGGTGCGTAGTACTTCTGCTAGCGGTTCGAAGTAAAGAGTGAAGAGGGTAGGGGACAGGGTTGATCCTTGGGGACTCCGACCATGATCAGAGAGGTAGCGGACAGGTTACCATTGATTAGGAATCTCTGAGAGCGGTTCTGGAGGAAGGGCCTAATCCATTCAAGAACGGGGTCATGCAGTCCCATCCTGAATTTGAGGCATTCGAAGAGTTTTTTGTGGTTGACCGTATCGAAAGCCGAGGATAGATCTAAGACGGTTAGAAGACAGGTTTTGCCTTGGTCAAGGGCTTGGAGGGCATCATCCACTATGTGGAGAATGGTGGTTTCAGTGCTGTGCCCAGGCCTGAACCTGCTTGGAAGTCGTCTAGCAGGTGGAAGTTAGCTCAACTGCTGCTGCACACATTTCTCCAGAACTTTAGCTAGGATGGGATATTAGATATTGGTCTAAAGTTGTCAGGGGAAGATGGATTAAGCGTAGGTTTTTTTAAGATGGGGATGACTTGACTGGCTTTTAGAGAGTCAGGTATCGACCCCTGAACAAGGGAGGCGTTGATTATTGCAGTCCATCTAAAAAAGATAGATTAAGAGTCGCAGCTAAACATTTAGAGGGGAGTGGGTCATTAAAGTGGTTGTTCGGGTTTAAGGAGGATAGAATTTTCATGATGGAATGGTCGTCATATACTTTGAAGTTGGAACAGTGTGCTTGGTTTATGGGTGATGTCTGGCGGTGCAGCGCAGAGAGATGAGACAGTTTCTGAGGGGGTTGGTAGTAGGTAGCGGATCTAAGTTCGTTACCTAGGGCAGTAATTTTGTCAGAGAAGAAGGAGGAAAATCCTTGCATGTTATTATAGACTTTAGGGTTTCTTTATAGGTTTTAGCCACTTTGTTAGATTGGTGTTTGGCCATTTTGAAGAGCTAGTGAGGTCTGTTCTTGGCGTTCCCCAGTTCTGATCTGAAGAATTCCTTTTTTGAATTGAGGATGTTCCTATTATAGGCATTTCTGGCCTGGCTGAGATGTTTTAAATGGGCGGCTGAAGGGTGCTGTCTGCAGTTTCTTTCTGTCTGACGGAGGGTTCTCCTTTCATTGTTGAGGGTTCTGTTTAACCAGGGGTTTCTGTCTTTGATTTGGGTTCTTTTTAGTTTTAGGGGAGCAAGATCATCAAGAATGTTAGATATAGTCGTGGAATAGTGTTCTGTGATGTTGTTGACCGTTGTGATATGAGGAGGGCGGTCAGTCTGGCAGCGTGCAGTCAGTTTCCCGGGATGAAGGTTCTTAGTGTCACTAGCTCAACGTTTTGGAATAACAGGTTGCTGTGCCCTTGTCTTGTGGGTGCCAGGTAAAAGAAAGGTGATAGCGTGGTGGTCAGACCAGTCGCATGGGTCTATAGAGATAAGCTTGACCACTGATTCCTTAGCAATGATCCAGTCTAAAGTGGTGCCTTTAGAGTGTGTTGGGAGTGTGCAGGCTTGGGTAAGGGCTTGGTCGGCCAGGAAGTCTTTGATGGCATTGACCCGAGGGTCCTTGAGGACTTTACAGTGCAGATTGAAGTCACCAAGGAAAATGTCTTTAGAATTGGAGGAAACCTTGATGATTTCCATGAGGTGGTCAGTGAAGGTGTCATTCATGCCTGGGTGTGGTAAAAGATGTGCAGTCTGCACAGTTGAGTGGCGTTGCTGCATATGGAGAGGGCAAGGTATTTGCAGGAGTCTGTGGGATCTGCCAGCAGTTCAGTTGCTAAGAGGTTAGAGCGGTAGATGCAGGCAATGCCTTTTTTTTTTTATTGCCGTCCAGACTTGTGAAATTATAGTTAGGAGAGACTAAGAGGTCTAGGCAGGGAGATGAGGATTCATTGAGCCAAGATTCGGTCGGGATTTCTAAGTCAGGTTTTTGGCTCAGGATGAGATCAGTGGCGTCAGCGGCATGCTTTACTGCTGAGCGGCAGTTAATTAAGAGGCCGGACAGAGGGGGTTTGGGGTGAGTGTCAAGAGTTGGGGCGGAAACGGGTACTTGCGCTAGGTTGTTATTAATAACTCCTCTGTTGCAGAGAGTAGCTGATCTGTTACCGTTTATTGCAACCGTATGGATAGCGTGTCCGTCACTCAAGTGACCTGCCCGCAAGCTCTTCCCTCTTATATGGATATTGAAACTCTGCACCTCAGAGCAGCCAAACTAACTCAGAGCATCCATAACTCCATTCTGGAACTAAAGAACATCCTTAACCTCAATAAACTCTCCCTTTAAAATTTCAAGATCCCATAGAACTCTGCTCCCCCCCTCTCACCGAGCCCCTCTATCACCCATTACCGCTATCCCTGAGACACCTTCGCCCTCGCAAGCAGCCCTGCCACCTCTCAGAGGAGGAAATTCTAGCCCTCCTCCTTACCTAAATCTGGCCCTGAAACCCCAAGTCCACTGGCATCGTCCTGATCCAAGCTCCAACCAAAGACTCCCCTAGTCACTATGTAAGTGGGGGGTGAGCACTGGTTGGAGGAGGAGGGCAGCAGTAAGATCTCCTTGAGGGATGGCAGAGGTTGTGTAGGAGTGGAAGGGAAATCCCTAGTAGAAATATGGGAGACATTGCCTAGAGAGCTGTTTAGAGTGGAGAATGGCAAGGGTTGGGTTTGTCTGGTTTGCACCCTTGGAGGAGGTGTGGGGGGCGAGGGGGAGTGGTTGGGTTTTTGGTGGGACTAAGCGGGAGGCTTTTATCCTTATCCATTGGGCTGCATTGAACGGAGCAAGGGAGGGGGTCGGGTGGCGACAGTCGGTGTAGGGGAGCGTGGAAGGATGAGGGTTGTGCACATGTTTTCCGAGGAGGGTGAAAAGGTCCGCAAATTTATTGAGGTCTTTGGTTGGAGCTTTCCATATTGCTCCTTCATCAAATTTGTCATCTTTACAATCCTTACAATTCAAATCTAGGATATACTTATCCATATTAGCTTCATTGCATGTCTGTTCTAAATCATCAAAATGATTCTCATTTGCATTGTTAAACTGGCTCTCATGTGCACCACTTTGGACGCCAATTCTTTTTGAGGCGCTGAGGGCTCCTTCTTGTAAGATCCACCTTCCATATGCTCCCTCTTTTTTGCCACCTGGACTTCTATCTTCCTCTTCTGAAATTGAAAAATATTCATCCGCATCCAAATGAATGAATTCTCTCTTTTTGCATAGAACCTTCTTTACTGTCTCTTCAACTGCATCATGCAGTTCCTGTGCTCTTATTTTCCTTATAATGTTCTTCTGACTAATTTCCCCAGGCTCCTGTTCGGCCATTTTCAGAATTAATATCTAGTTTTTTAAATTATTCTCTAAATATTTACTTGTTTTCCTTTATCTTTGTACGGCTCCCTTACTCCAATCTAGCATTCATTTAAAAACTGTTGTTTCTACAATGTACATGCTAAGCAACTTATCAGAAATGCCTACTACCTGTCAGAAAATCTGCTTATTTCAAGAAAGGCCCTTTACCTCTAACAATGTATTTTGACGTATAATTTCATACGTGTAGCGTGCCCTTTCTAAACATGGTGGCCTACACGTGCAATGCAGCTGAAGCTTAGATGCCCACACTTACTTAAAAAAGGCCCTTTATTTGAGAGGAGGTTCTCGTAAATGACCTCCTCAGGTTGAGCAGCTGCAAGGCGGCGACAGGTAACATTTAAAATACCAATTTTATTAGTATTCATCAAACAATTTTTCCTCCTTTGAGTCTTACTTACCTCTCCACCTTATTAAAGCATAGATTTAAAATTAAAAAGGCTAAAATATTTTGCATCAAAAAATTATCTTTAACATTTAAACAGCATATTACCCTTAAATAGTGTAATCCATGACCACAAAAGCATGTAAATTAAGTACACAACAAAATCTTCTTCCTTAAAAGTTTTTCTGTTCAGAAGGAGTGAATAAAAGATTAATGATTGATGCTTGCCTCCCGTCTTGCCATGAAATCTGTCAGATGGCAGGGAAAGCAGTCAATAGGCCTAAATAGCCAGACTCCTAAAATGGCAACTTTGTGGCTTGATGTTGGGATGGGTGGGATCCAGAAACACTAGTCTTAATAGAAATATAGGTCTCTTACCGGCAAAGAGAGACATGAACCCCTCACCCCCAGTGGGAGAATGACTGAGTGGCATGGACTACTGTATTTATTTATTTATTTATAGAGTTTTATATAGCGCGAACGTGACCCACGAGGGTATCAGAGCGCTTTACAGTAGAAGAATATTAAAGGATGAAGTAGAATACAGTCAACAAAAACAAATTTCCCAGTTTGTGAAGAAATAGAGATCAGGTAAAAAAATAAAAAATAAAAAAGAATACATAGCAACCATAGAGGACCAGAATAGACACATGCATATACATACATGTATATACATAAATATATGTATACACATGTACATACACACAAACACACACATGGATGATCAAGCGTATCAACATCCAGCTAGTATTGAGCTGCATACAGATATAAGGCAACAAGGGTTGTGATGAAAATCTTAAACTCAAATACATCCTGTATCTAAACTTATTCTTAGGACATGAATTTGATCATTAGTAGTCTTTTTACTTCCTTTCTGAAAATAATGAAGGAGGTAATTCCACGCACAAGTGGTGGTAGAGAGTTCCAAATCTTTGGTGCAATCCCTGAGAAAGCTCTACAGCCTGTTCTCTTCTTCCGGAAGGATTGGGGTTTCAGAAGGAAAGTGCTCCCACTTCGTAATTGTCTACAGCCTCCAGATTTTTCCAACTTTAGCACCAGATAACTAGGTGTACTGTTGTGAATTGCTTTATGCGTCATGCAAGCCACTTTAAGGTGTATTCTTGCCTCATAAGGCAACCAATCCAGTGCTTTAAATGTTGGTGAAATGTGGCTGTTTCTTTTAGTTCCTGAAACCAGTCTAGCTGCAGCATTCAGGGCTGCTCTCAGCGGAGCAAGTCTGTATTTAGGGAGACCAGCGAGGGTGGAGCTTCTGTAATCTAGTCTTGTTAGGACTAGAGCTTGTACTGCAATTTTTAGATCAGCCTGAGGGAGGAAGCAAATTCAACTGAATACAAAGATAGAGGTTGTGTGATATAATACAAGAAGTCCTGTGAGACCTGGTGGTGGTGGTAACACTTTCAAATGTTCCAGACTGTAATACGTGGAGAACCCTCTTGGTGAGGCATCTTGCCTAATATGCACTGAGCAAAGGATACACATTGACTAATTCTGTAACTGACTGCACCTGACCTTGTGTCTAAGTTGGTATCGTTATGAAAAAATTTAAAAAGCAATTAAAAAAGAATTATAAAAAAATGAAGCCCAACTCGTATTTGAATGCTATGGCATTTTTAAAGCACATGGAGTACCGTGGGCATACAAGCGCTAGTTGAGAAAGAGCATTCCTTTGAGGCCAGATGTGCCACCTGGTGGGCCATTTGCAGTTCTTCAACACTACTACACCTTGGACCTGCCCAGATCCAGGGCCCCGGATTGGTGAGTCCTTTCCCCCCGCTCCCTGCCTGGCCAGGTAATTAGGGGACCGTGGCCTGGTGGCTTCTCGGCAGGGTCCCACGGAGCAATTGCTGGTTGCCAGGGAGCAGGGTCTCGACGTCCAGGCGTGTGCGCGCCCGACTTCTGCTGGGCCCCTGCTGTTTTGTCTTCAAGCCTAGTCTGGCCTCTCAGTCCTGCCACCTCGGCCGACTTCGAGTGTGGCATTTGCTTTATCTGCAGTGCTGTGGCAGACCTTGCATTCCCATGGCGATAGCTTTCGGGATCCAAATGGATTGATTCCTGTACTTGGCAACTTTCTTGGATGTGGAGACTCCCTGTGTGACAGATCAGTGACTAAGCATGGGCGTAAAATCCGCTCCGATCGCGGATTTTTCGGATTTTTGGCAAATTCGCAATCCGCGAACGCTCGTGAATTTGTCAAAAATCCGTGAATCCGCTCGCGGCGGATTTTTTGCTTGGTTGCGGCGCGCGGCGTGGTGCACGGCGTTCACTTTCCGTCATTTAGCGTTTGCCGAGTTGTTTTTCTTTGCGAGTGACGTGCCATTTTAGATCTTGCTGCGTGTTCCCGCGGGAGTTTGGCGCCCACGAATACGTAATCGCGGCTTGCCACCTTGCACAGCACACCTCGCGAGAGTTCGCAATTGCGAACACGTAGTTGCGGCGGAAAGGAACAATCTCGCACTTGCGAAATAGAGATTTTGCAATTTCGCACAAGAAAATCACCAGCAAACAGGATAAACCTTCAGAAAATTATGATTTTTATCAGAATCACTCCTCAGGCTGACATTTGCATGGCCTTTTTTTTTGCAAGGAGTCCATTTGGGGGTGGGGGGGAGGAAGGAAGTGCCCCACAGGCTCCGCCTTCCTGTTCCTGTCCAGCAGGCTCCTCCCAGTGCTTTGTCCATCTCCTGGTCACTTTCATTTGGATCTGGAGCTGGAAGGATTACTTTTTGTGGGTGCTGCTGGATATTTGGATTTGAGGCCTTTTTGACTGTCTTTGGATCACTTTTGGATTAGAAATCAACTTTCACAAGTAAGTTTGTTTGGGGCATTACAGTTGCTGCAAGTAAAATTTTGGAACTTTTTCAGAACATTAAATAAATTATATTGTGGGTAGCCACAGTATCCAGTAGGACCAGGGTTGGTTAGGGGTGCATGATACAACTGTTTTGTTGAATTTAAACACCATTGAGGCCATGGATGGGCTGGGATTGTGCTGATTTTTGTCCTTTTTTTGGGCCTGCTGGTGTGGCCCTTTGCCCAGGGGTGGTGAGTGTTGCATGGGCCTAGTCTTTCTGTGGGGTGTCTTCTTGAATTTAAACATAATTGAGGCCATGGATGGGCTGGGATTGTGCTTATTTTATTGTTTTTTGTCGTTTTTGGGGGCTGCTGGTGTGGCCTTTTGCCCAGGGGTGGTGGTGCATGGACTGAGTGTGCCTGTGGTGTGGTCCCACTCTCTTTAATGTAAACATCATGGATGGCATTGGATTGTGGTGATTTCTGGCTGTTTTTCTGTTTTTTGGGGGTGTACTGTTGATGTGGACTTGCCATGTGGGTGGTGGTGGTGGCCATCTTGAGTGCTGGCTGGTACAGGCAACATGTGCTTTGGGTGTAAGGGGCCATTTTGAGGAGAGGCAGTGTCTGAGGCCTGCACTTATTTTGCCTACTTTTCATCCATTATGCCCAGTGGTAGTGAGTGTTGCATGGGCCTAGTGTTTCTGAGGGGTGTCTTCTTGAATTTAAACACCATTGAGGCCATGGATGGGCTGGGATTGTGCTGATTTTATTGTTTTTTGTCGTTTTTTTGGGCCTGCTGTTGGGGCCCTTTGCCCAGGGGTGGTGAGTGTTGCATGGGCCTAGTCTTTCTGTGGGGTGTCTTCTTGAATGTAAACATAATTGAGGCCATGGATGGGCTGGGATTGTGCTTATTTTATTGTTTTTTGTCGTTTTTGGGGGGCTGCTGGTGTGGCCTTTTGCCCAGGGGTGGTGGTGCATGGACTGAGTGTGCCTGTGGTGTGGTCTCACTCTCTTTAATGTAAACATCATGGATGGCATTGGATTGTGGTGATTTCTGGCTGTTTTTCTGTTTTTTGGGGGTGTACTGTTGATGTGGACTGGCCATGTGGGTGGTGGTGGTGGCCATCTTGAGTGCTGGCTGGTACAGGCAACATGTGCTTGGGGTGTAAGGGGCCATTTTGAGGAGAGGCAGTGTCTGAGGCCTGCACTTATTTTGCCTACTTTTCATCCATTATGCCCAGGGGTAGTGAGTGTTGCATGGGCCTAGTGTTTCTGAGGGGTGTCTTCTTGAATTTAAACACCATTGAGGCCATGGATGGGCTGGGATTGTGCTGATTTTATTGTTTTTTGTCGTTTTTTTGGGCCTGCTGGTGTGGCCCTTTGCCCAGGGGTGGTGAGTGTTGCATGGGCCTAGTCTTTCTGTGGGGTGTCTTCTTGAATTTAAACATAATTGAGGCCATGGATGGGCTGGGATTGTGCTTATTTTATTGTTTTTTGTCGTTTTTGGGGGGCTGCTGGTGTGGCCTTTTGCCCAGGGGTGGTGGTGCATGGACTGAGTGTGCCTGTGGTGTGGTCTCACTCTCTTTAATGTAAACATCATGGATGGCATTGGATTGTGGTGATTTCTGGCTGTTTTTCTGTTTTTTGGGGGTGTACTGTTGATGTGGACTGGCCATGTGGGTGGTGGTGGTGGCCATCTTGAGTGCTGGCTGGTACAGGCAACATGTGCTTTGGGTGTAAGGGGCCATTTTGAGGAGAGGCAGTGTCTGAGGCCTGCACTTATTTTGCCTACTTTTCATCCATTATGCCCAGGGGTAGTGAGTGTTGCATGGGCCTAGTGTTTCTGAGGGGTGTCTTCTTGAATTTAAACACCATTGAGGCCATGGATGGGCTGGGATTGTGCTGATTTTATTGTTTTTTGTCGTTTTTTTGGGCCTGCTGGTGGGGCCCTTTGCCCAGGGGTGGTGAGTGTTGCATGGGCCTAGTCTTTCTGTGGGGTGTCTTCTTGAATGTAAACATAATTGAGGCCATGGATGGGCTGGGATTGTGCTTATTTTATTGTTTTTTGTCGTTTTTGGGGGGCTGCTGGTGTGGCCTTTTGCCCAGGGGTGGTGGTGCATGGACTGAGTGTGCCTGTGGTGTGGTCTGGTCTCACTCTCTTTAATGTAAACATCATGGATGGCATTGGATTGTGGTGATTTCTGGCTGTTTTTCTGTTTTTTGGGGGTGTACTGTTGATGTGGACTGGCCATGTGGGTGGTGGTGGTGGCCATCTTGAGTGCTGGCTGGTACAGGCAACATGTGCTTGGGGTGTAAGGGGCCATTTTGAAGAGAGGCAGTGTCTGAGGCATGCACTTATTTTGCCTACTTTTCATCCATTATGCCCAGGGGTAGTGAGTGTTGTATACTTGCATGTCCCTAGTCTTTCTGTGGGGTGTCTTCAATGTAAACATCATGGATGGCATGGGATTGTGCTCATTTTTCTGTGTTTTGTCCATTTTTTGGGGTGTATAACTGAACTGATGTTCCTCTGTCTTCCATTGCTTTTAGCTGCACAAGAAGACTCAAGAGAACCACCAGTGCCAGGAAGAAGTCCTGCAGCGGTGTGTGTCTGCAGCATAACGTCAAGCGACGTCACGTCTGGACACAGAACCCTCTGCAACGCGTGCAACTGCTGCCTGCTGACCTGCTCTGAAGAAGATGGCCCCAAATAAAGTAACCCGTAGCTCCTCTAGCAAGAAAGGTGCCAGTAAGGAGCAGAAGAAGCAAGTTACCAAGGACACTGGTGTGCCGCCCGCCCCTTTTTTTGGGAGTAAAAAAAAAAGTATGCCTGAAGCAGCAGCGGGATCTGCTGGGGACCAAGCTGGCAGCAGCACCCCCGCTCCATTGGGCTCAGTGCCACCACCACCACCACTCCAACTTAAGTCCAAGCCCTTGAGTGCTGCAGAGGCAGCCAGTATAGTTCTTCAATCACCATCGACCAGTGATGTTGGCTCATCGCAAGAAAGCAGCAGCAATGTCCCTCAATCAACACAGGTTGTTGTAGCTCATCTGACGAGTGTTGAACAACCACAGCCGCAACAACAATCACATGTGCAAGTACAAGCCCAAGTACATGTGGAAGGAGAGGCAGCGCAAGGAGATGCGCAAGCAGAGGTGCATGGAGGGTCACAAGTGGCCACAATAGTTGTTCCTCCCGAAGTAGGGGCACATCAGGAAATCGACAATCAAGGCGAGGTATCATTTGAGGAAGCCACTCCTCCTGATGATCCTTCATTGTCTTCCACACCCCTAGCAAGGAAGAGATCAAGGGTGGTGTCTACATCTTCTTCAAGCACACCTCCTTCTGATGATACGGATCAAACTTGGGAACCAGCACCACAGCCGTCTGAGAGTGAGGCACACCATGATCCGACAAAGGTAGTTAAGCGTAAAAGGAAGCTCGTCCAAAGTCTCAGAGTTATGGAGTGTGATGAGGCTCAACAAGAAGTGGCGGATACTGCTGCTGATGAAGACTCTGCCAACGACGACCCAGTCATCATAAAGGTCACTGCAGCCCCAGCTGGCATGCAGCAAACAGACATTTTGACCCTAGCCCGAAGAGCTGCTGAGCGTGATGATGATGATGATGTTGTCGATGAGGAGGCAGTGGAAACACCACAATCATTGGAGTTAAGTAGTACACCAACTCGTCCCGCTTCCATATTTCTTTCTGGCAAGAAGAGACCTCCGTCAACCTCGACCTTAATTAGTGGCGGTGAAAGTGCAAAATGTACAAAAGTTGGGCAATCCAGATCCTCCACTTCATCTGGCATTAGCTTCATGACCACCACCACCAGTATCGCCGCCTCCTCCATGTCCCACAGACACTTCAAGTCCCCAGTTTGGGACTTCTTTACTGTTTGTCCAAAAAATCCAAAGTTTGCCATTTGTACCATTTGTAAGCAAGCAGTTAGTCGTGGTAAGCCAGGTACCAACTATGGTACCGGAGGCCAGAGAGGTCATCTTAGGAGACAGCACACTGTCAAATGGTTTGCGCACCTAGATGCGATCAAGAAAGGCCGAATTCAAGGAAACGTTGATGTTTCATCTGATGATGACGAGGAGGAAGAAGACGTGTCAAACACTTCCCTTACACCCAGTACCCCTGTCAGCAGCACACCCAATGTGAGGCACACTAAGAGTGTTGGAGCGACTGAGACACCAACGCACAAAAGTTCACCAGCGAGCAAAATTGGGTCAACGAAGTCATTATCAGCCCGTAAATGCTTGGTCCAGGGCAACATTAGAACAATGCTTACTTCAGACGTGCCATATGAACGCAACCACCCACTGACGCGTCTGTATAACACTAAGCTGGCTAAAATGCTAGCTGTGGACCTTCTCCCTTTTTCTTTTGTAGAAGCGGTAGGTTTTCTAGAATTAGTGGCAACGCTCTGCCCTAAATGGAAGGTTCCTAGCCGGTTCTATTTTGCCAGAGTTGCGGTTCCAGCACTACATGAAGATGTGCTGGAGGCGATTGGGGCAGCTTTGCAGAAGAGTGCTGTTCACACAATACATCTGACAACAGACATGTGGACCAATGGCGCAGGCGCTGATTACATGTGCATCACTGCACACTGGGTCTCTTTTTCAGGTGTTAAAGCAAAGCTAAACGCAGGTGTTGACCCGGACCAAGTTTTTAAAGCTGCTCGGAAACATGCAACACTAGCCATGTTTGGCTTGGAGAAAAGTCACACAGCAGAAAACCTTTTGGAAGAGTTTAACAAAAAGGTTTGAAAATGCTATCCCCCCAAAAACGCATGATTGGTTATGTTTCCACGGATAATAAATGTGGCCTCTTTGTGGAACTCGTTGCCCCTACAACTGCGCTCGGAAGCTAGCCTTCTTCGGTTTCGAAAACTTTTAAAAACTTTTTTGTTTTCTGTTTAATCCCTTCATTCTCTAGTAGTGTTATGTTCTGGTAAGCGCTGGGATGCCTATAGGTAACCAGGCGCTATACAAAACTCAGAATAATAATAATAATAATAATAATAATAATAATGGCGCCAATGTAGTTAAGGCCATGTGGAAGGGTGACTATTTTAGAGTGCCGTGTTTGGCGCACTGTATCAACCTGGTAGTTCAAAAATTCTTGAGTGATAAACACAGTCCAGCGTTCGAGGTAATGGCCACCTGCCGCAAAATGTGCAACCATTTCGGCCATTCTTTTAAGGCCCGGAAGCATCTGAGGAGACTGCTACTTGAACGTCAAATGCCAGTGAAAGCACTCATCCAGGAGGTGGCAACACGTTGGAACTCAACCTTCTACATGCTTGAGCGTCTGTATGAGCAGTATACGGTACTCGATCACTATTTCTTCACAGAGGGTACATCTCAGAAGGAGGACATGCGGTTGGGTGCGGCGCAATGGGACATAGTTAAAAGCCTGACAGACATGCTTCGTCCTTTTGAGTTCTTCACGAGTGCAGTCAGCCAGGAGGACTGTAATTTGGAAAAAGCTATCCCATTGTTGTGCATTCTGGAGCACCAACTGATGGCGGTGTCTTCTGAGTTTGAAAAAGATGAAAAAAAAAGACCATTTTATTTTGTCTGAGAAATTATTAGAGCGCCTACGTGGTGATGAACGTCTTAAAAACATCAAGTCAGAACAGCATTACATTTGTGCTACTATTCTGGATCCACGCTACAAAAAGGCACTGGCAGGCGAAGCATTCTTTCCTTTTGCTGATGCAGATGTTCAAAAGTACAAACATTGGTTAGCCTTGTCAGCCAAGAGGTTTGAAAAAGAACGGCAGGTTATTGAAGGAGAAGACAGTACATCAGCATCAGCATCAGCAGGCCATCCCCAGTCACAAGAATCCACTTCTGCACCTGTGGCTGGGGCACAAGTGACCTCTCAGCCGTTAAAGGCAACTGGATCATCTGCACCACACACAACAGTATCAGTGGCTGTTGTAGAGGATTGGCTAAGTTTGCTTGGGTATGGTTCTCGAAAAAATGTCAAAGGCACAGCAAAAAGTAAGCAAAGTGGAGGAACCGTTGATGACCTTGAGCCGATGGTGCAGGACTATATGAATGACTCAACAGAGGTCTTTCTTAATGATGAGCCATTGCAGTATTGGCATGGCAAAAAACAATTGTGACCACAGCTCTCCAACCTGGCTATAAACTATTTGTCTTGCCCACTCACAAGTGTGTCTTCTGAACGTGTTTTCAGTGCTGCTGGTGGCATTGTAACTCCCAAACGGAGCCGCCTCTCGCCCAAAAATGTGGAGCGGCTGACAATGATCAAGATGAATCAGCACCTCATACCACCAGATTACAAAGTACGAGAAAGCACACCGCATGAAGATGAGGAGGACGGCAACGTAGATGAGGGGATTTGTTCTCTGTTCGGTGGCACTGACCTCATCCAGCCTGAATTCGCAGAGTATGATGACGAAATCTTCTTCTTATTCCCTGACACCGAGCCCTGAAAATGAGACAATGAATCAAGAACTTTCTTTTTCGTCCTTATTCACTTTTATTCCTGTTTGTCTCTCTTTCTTTGGTTTGCACAGTTAATTTAATTCAAACTTTAATCACCTAATCCCAAAAACAAGACCATCAGCAGAACTGTCTTCACTTGTTTGCTTATTGATTTGAAGGTGCCGCAGTCTACATTCCTCAGGTTCACAAGTTCTGAAGAACATGCTCCTCTATCCTCCTCCTCCAGACTGCGATTTCCCTCAAAGCAGAGTGCTGGATTACGCCCAATGAAGAAAGACTCAGCACTTGTGGGGGTGTTGTACTTCTTTGCGGGTGAGTTGACGGACTTGGGCCCATTGCTGTGAAGCTCTAATAATGGACAAAAGTGTTTTGGACCAAATATGAGGTGGAAATTTCTTGCCGTTTTTGCTGACTTGCTTGCCTTTGGGGTGCTCTTTGGCGGGGTTCCGGGTGTTTGTGGGTGATTTTTGGTGTCTGGGAGCACTGCTGCGACAATCTAATCTTGATTGCATTTGCTTTTCAGGAAATCCGTGGTGGAAAACAGGAGTTATGATGATTGATGATGATGACCTAGCTGCACAGCGCCGCGTTTGGACCGAAGGCCGAGAGATATTGTAAGTATGAGATTTAGCTTTTTCGCTGTTTGGGGGTGTTGTCGGGTGGTTTTTTCCGGGTGGGTTGGTTGGCGGGTCTTGCCTGGGGCATTCCTGGGAAGGTCTAATACCGGATAGAAGTGTTTTGAACAAAATCCTTAAGGAACAGCCTTTTTTTTGCTATTTCTTCTGTCATCTTGCTCAATGTAGCGTTTTGGGGGGCTTCCTGCTGTTCGTGGGTGGGTTGCGGCCGGGGTCTCTGTCGAAGCACTGCTGCGACAATCTAATCTTGATTGCATTTGCTTTTCAGGAAATCTGTGGTGGAAAACAGGAGTTATGATGATTGATGATGATGACCTAGCTGCACAGCGCCGCGTTTGGACCGAAGGCCGAGAGATATTGTAAGTATGAGATTTAGCTTTTTCGCTGTTTGGGGGTGTTGTCGGGTGGTTTTTTCCGGGTGGGTTGGTTGGCGGGTCTTGCCTGGGGCATTCCTGGGAAGGTCTAATACCGGATAGAAGAGTTTTGGACAAAATCCTGAAGGAAACACCAGTTTTGGCACTTTTTGTAAGTTAGGGTTCGTTAGGGTTAGCCCTAGCAGCAGGATTGCATGTGTTTCGGGGGGTTCGATTACAACGCAGTTCTAGTGTTGTAGAGCACTGTTGGAGCGATGCTGGCTATGGATACTTTTGCTTGCTTGCAAGTGGTTTGAATACAATCCACGGTCTGTATTTGGGCCTACTGTTACTTTCAAAGTACGTTTTGTAACCATTTTTCTGCTAGGCATCGTTTTTGGAGATCTGATTGGGGTTCTTCTACATTTTTGCGACTGGCTTTAGTAAGGGTCTTGGTGGGAGCATTGCTGGGAAGGTCAAATTTTGTTCTAAAACACAGTTTACAGTACACCTACCTTGACTTGAGGGGAAAGATCCGCTATAATATTTTGGCCATACTTATTTATCCTTAAAAAGGTGACTCAGACAGAGCACGCAATTTCAAAAATATTGTACTGTCTATTAGGGAAATCAAAGTGTCACTTTTTGAACCACACAGCGTACATACCTTTTATTTATTTATCAGTGGTATTGTAATAGCACTTCCTGTTTTCCGTTCAATAATTACAGGCCGGGTTTCAGACAACATCCGCAAGGCAGGCAGTGGACAGGGTGTCTTCTGTCAGTGGTCACCAACATTGATGGACGAAGCGTCAGCTGGAATGGAGGAGTGCCGCCAATAAGAGGAATTGTTTGCTGCATGCAACTTACTTACCAAATTCAACAGGACAACTCCAACAACATACGCAATACAGATACAGTATCCATTGTTTTATTCTATGAGTGTGACTGCATGTGCTTAGCTTTAGTTTGTAACCAAAGATTGTCTTTATCTTCAATTATTGTTTGTCCATGCTCTGCTTTTTTTTTCTTCTCTCAACAAAACCTACCCAAAAAGAAACCCCCATTCCCATCCATTTTACAAACCCTAACCCTCTTCCCCCGGGCTGTGTTGTTTTGCTTGATGTCTGACTAAAATGACATCAATAATTCCACACACTTGCTGGGGAGGATAAGGTCATAGCAACAGGCTGGTGAAGGAATACGAGGATATCTTCTAGACTTACTCAGCTTCAGTACTATATCTTCTAGTAGTAGTAGCCAATGTCAAATAAATTCAACGCAAGTACTAGTTATACTTGCAAGCAAATACTTTACCATTTGTTAGGCTACATTATGGCACTGTTCTGTCTGTCACCTGCTATATTCTCGATCGTACCGTAACCGTTGTAATGCTACAGTAAGGACAAACAAGGTTTCGTTTTCTTTTTTTCCATAGGCATGCAACTGCCACTGTGTCACACCACTAGTACCACCGCAATGAGGAAATGTCACCCGCCCAGGATTGACAACGTTAATCCCCATTTCACGTGGAGCCAGCCCTGGGCCTAGCCCTAATTTCTAACACAAATTACAGGTAAGATAAGCGTTTGGTGGGAGGTAGTATAATGGAGTATTATTTCGGAGTAGACAAGAGATTGACGGTTGTACTACTAAAGTCCTACGACTGTTCAGGAAAACAAAGTTACTGTTACACCCCCGCCCCCCACCCACCAGACTGAAAAGCAGTAAAAAACAGGTATGGTCAGATAAAGTTTAAAAATATATTTATGTAGCCCTAACAAAATAATCTCCCTCACCCACCCTAACCCCAACGATTGTCTTTGAAACGTCCCAAAACGATCCCAACTCCCAAATCCCACCCCCCAAAAGTCTATAAAAAAAGGGCAAGGGACACTCCACTACTGGAGGGTGCTGGTGCTGGTGCATTTTGCGGCATGGGCATCATACTCCTTGCGGAGGGTGGCAAGCTCGGAGCGGAGGCCCTTAACCAAGTTCTTATACTTCAGGACCTCCTGCTCCAGGTTGGACATTCGGACTCGTAGGCGGCGTTGGCGTTCCTTGCAGCTCCTGTGGGGGGCAGCTGGTATTTCTGTTGCTTGGCGGTGGTGGTTGTCTTTGTTAGCCCGGCTCGGTCCCGCTGGCTTAGTCACGGAGGAGGATGCAGTGGTCCCAGTCGAGGATGTTGTTGTTGCCCCGCTCGACTGCGTGTCCTCCTCCTCCTCCAGGGCCACCAGCCGCCGATATTCGGCGACAGTGGCCTCCAGCCTCCGTTGCCGGGCCATTCTAGCCTGCTCCCTCCGTGTTGTTGATTTGGAAGGAGCAACTATATGAAGAAAGAAAGACATAGTCTGTAACCAATGCTCCTTAGCATTAATAACACAAAGTGATTGAGCCGAAAGTTGGGTCACAGTACAAGTAGCAAATTGAAAGCACAGTACATAACTATTGAGGACAATATCTATGTAACCTCCCACTTCTGCATCCTTGCTCTAACATTAGTGGTAGTTTAATGAACAAATTCTACGACCACTATGGACTTACATTACAGTCGACTATGACAGTACACTAGTCTTATTCTTCTTCTTCTCTCTTGTTTAGGGAAATTGGTACGTTATCTTATGCAAGCCGGCAGAATGACATGGACAGCACAGTGAACTTGCACCCGAGAAAAAAAGTTGCACACCATGATGAGTGAGACAGACTTGCGTTACTGTACCGGTCCAGTACATGCAGGTGGTGAAGCTATTACTTTTCTATTACGGGTGGCACTGAGAATACTCTGTTACAAGGGCTACTGCTTAATTAATTTACCTTTCACCCTACAGTGCAAATGAGTACTAGAAAAGGAAAATGAAGAAGCTAACTAATTTGATTATCTATCACTTCACATGGGACGTATTTGATGACATATGGGATGACTTTAGGTGATTTGCTTAATATTGAGTGAACAGTGATACACCCACACATGAATGACGTACTACAAGTAAACTAAAGTTATTAAGAGAGGTACGGAGTGTCCACCGTAATAACCAGATATATGCTGTGATTGCAGACGCAATACAAAGTACTGCTACTATTCATGGTAGTATTGGACACATTTACAATTTCTTTTCCTTGCCTTCCCTGCACTGGAACAGACGTGCGGGTGCGGTGGTACATGCTCTTCAAGGTAACACTTAGTTCATCTGGCGACCATCTACTCTCTCTAGATACACATGTGCTATCTAAGAGTCAGAGAATACCATGCTCCAGTCATCCATTCAGTCAAAGTATACGCACACATACAGTTTCTGTTTCACCCACCCAGGCTGCTGTCCTTCCACCCATCCTTGCTTCATCATTGACCCAGCCATGCACCATACCATATTCTTTCCTTCCCAGCCACCTCGGGGGCCAAGCAAACACATATCGTTCTTCTTTGCCAGCCATCATACAAGTTCGCGTCCCACTTACTTACACCCTTCTTTCGCTTTTCGTTCATCCCATCCATCACGTTCGTCTAAGAACTTATTGGGATTCTTCTCACCAAAAACTTCACAGCTAAGTCGAAGTACATTTCGAGGAGGCTACTACCTGGTTGATTTGTAATACACCCGTGCAGAAAACACACTATGCAGTCTTCAATCTCAATAAGTAAGGAATATATAGCTTACCTGTTTCCGCCACCACCGTTTGAACCCCCACAGGACCGTCCGCCGGCTCTTGCACCGCCTCCTCCCCAGAGTCCTCCGAGTCCTCGCCCAACACAGCCACCTCCGCGCTGGCCCCGTCACCAGATGTTACACCTACAAAGTACATTTAAGAATGTTAGAATACACCACTCACTACTATATAATATTTGGTCTAGGAGAAATGTTAAAAAAACTGAATACAATGTAATAATTTGTGACTGTCTACTCCAAAGTAAAAATGTCCCTTTTTCCAGGGAAGGCTGTTGTCTTGCTGCACTTTTATGCACAACTGATGAATGCTTGCTTTTGATTTTTAACACGCACCACTTTTTCTCCTAACAGACAGAAGCTTGACTCCTAAGAACATGACCAGGATCAAGTTCAAACCAGGTGAGAGCTCTGCTCGACCACAAGAAATGTATCCAATTAATCGTCAGCACTAAACACTTTTCCGTTTTCAGTTAAATAGTTTTATGACAAAGTAGATTTTAATAAATGTGTTTACTTTTAATAAAGCTTTTAAACTTAAATAGACTCTTTGGTTTTTGTTCCTCCAGACTAGAGTGGATGAGCTAAAGGTTTTGGAATTTTTGCAAGCATGAGTGCCTCTGACACTTCTTGACTGTGCTGTGACTCCGTACTCTCTTGTCCTGCGTACGATAATCTAGAGATCATTGGGGATCAATAATCGGTGACTTCGGGAGCTGAATGACTCTGCCACACTATCTAGTCAGTAAGGAGACAGTGCATAGAGCTATTGCTGAATAGAATGGGAGTCCAATGGAATTGCCAAATGTCCAATCTTAGTTAGCTACACAGACAGACTAATAAGAATAGTCTAGTAATACCACAGGGAGTCATATTCGAGGCAGGATAAGAATTTATATCCAGTCTACAAGAAGATCAAAGACGATTTAGAAAAAATCGAATGAGGAACGCTAGGAAAAAATAGGTACTCTTTATTAAAATGTAAACTTACTGGGGCCAGCAAAGGAGCCCTCGCCTGCCCGATCCTGGCCTGCATCCTCAGCACCCTCCTCCTGTGTCCTCTTGCCCTTGGGGGGAGCTGATGTACAACATGAAAGAAAGAAAGACCAGAAAACATGGATGAGATTTTTCAACCAAATCAAACATTTCAAAAGAACAATAACAAAATATTTTGGAGAAATAGCAAATAGATAGACAACTATTCCACGGGATCTATCTCATGTGGTATACTACGTTATTCGTATTGCCTGATTTGCAGAACGTTGACTTAGAAAGTTCCTATGTAACTCAATAAACAGACTACTAAAGAGGTTTGCCTAGGCCTGGCACTGCAGGCAGCAGTCTGCAGCACGCGAAGTGACAGACAAAGTCCATCCTGCTTGCAGATCAGTGAATACTCAAACTATCAATCCACCCACCACCGCCACTATTTCTTCTTATAGCCATGTGTCTAAAGGAAGGACTGGACTTCAGTCTGTGGGGCTGATTTAGAAGTCCCTTGCGGCTCATTTTCCTCCATTGTTGCGTGCCTTTTGTGACGCAGCGGCAGAACAAAAGACTCGCCATGGTGTTGGTGCGGCGTATATATTAAAAAAAACACATATGGGCATATGGGCGATGCATCACGTTGTAAAGCCCTGCGCCATCAGGGGGCGTTCCGGCGCAAGGGAGGGCGTACCTGCGCAGGAACGAATCCTAAAAGTGGCTGAGGGAAATCTACAAGATGTCAATCAGTCACTTTTAGGACAATGATGCATGACTCAAACCCTGCGCGCTTGAAGCCGACGTACGGCTTGATGCAGCATTGGGGAGATAGGGTACCCCAGAGCATTGCTGGAGCTGCGCCATCGTTGGCACGCAACTCCAGCAATGCGCTGCCTTTACGGCACAGATGCGTAAGGCTTCTGTGACGTTTTGGGCCAATGGGTGGTGGTGGCATGGCACACAATTACTGCCGCATCCCTGCTACTTTGCAGGGATGCGCCGGTAATTGAAAATATGACCCTTAGTGTCTGGCATTACGCAGTTCTTATCTTTACACTACACTCATACATAATTTCTCAGGCCAATGAAATGCTTCTGAACACAACATACAAAACAAAGAAGCATAGTAGCAAGCAAGGCTACTGAGAAGGAGAGCAGTGCACCTGAAATGCATAGAAGATTTTGAAATATAATTTACCTCAATGTAATCGGCAGCATTATTGCTCTTGGTAAAGAACAAAGATTTGCAAATAACAGAGCCAGATAAAACAGAGTAGTAAATGAATAGCTACTACTACTCACCAAGCCCGGGGACCTCTACGCCGAGCGCGTCCAGCAAGTCCCGTTCCCGGTCCATGACATCGGTCCAGCGGTGGGTGGCCTGGTTATATGTGCGCCGGACCCCAGAGAGCTGAAACATGGCCCGGCACACCTTCTCCCACCGCTTGCGGCGCTCCCGGATGCCATAGCCAGTCGCGATCTTGCCGCCTCCCAGGATCGTCTTGGGGAGGCGGCGCTGGACGTGGAAGATGAGTGCCGCCACTTCCTCCGCGCTGAAGATCTCCCGCGGCACCACTTGCTCCCCCCTCAAACGCCCGCACGGGAGCCGGGCACGGGGTGCGGGACCCTTCCCCTTCTCAGGGTGCTTCCCGGCTCCCTTTACCATGGTCTGGGCAGAAATACAGTTAAATGATAAACAAGAAATAGAATAGTGAAGAAGAAAAGAAAAGAGTTTAAAAAAGTAGTTTAAAAGTAACTAAAAGCAGCAGAAAACACAAAAATATAGAGCTAGAAAAATAGAGGGATAGATAATAAGTAAAATTAGATCAAATAAACTTCAAACAAGCAAAGGATGGCAGAGATTGAGAGAGGATAGAGAAAGCATGCCCAGAACCATAGCAATGAATGAGAAACAAGATGGCCGCGCCCGTTCACGACCGCGTGTGTAAGTTCGCGCGAGATTTTCCTCGCGAGCACGCGCGAAATTGTACTAGCGAGCAGCACACTTTGCGAGATTACACATAGCGGCCGGAAACGGAATTACGTCACGCAAACAAGATGGCCGCGCCCGTGTACGACCAATAGGGTAACTTGGCAAACGTATAGCTAGAAGCGCCTCGCGAACACGCGCAAGATCACGCGAACATACACGTCGCAAAAAAAACAATTTTGTATTCGCACGCATTCGCGGCTTCCGAAATCGATCTCGCACGGATTCGCGCCCCAAAAAACACGCGAAATTGCAGAAAAAACGATTTTAGCTAAACTGAAAGCAATGAGCAGGTGCAAAAGTTCAAACTTAACATTAGTAACATTCAAGGTAGTGCTTCCTGAGGGGCCCCTCCAGAGTTTGCAACTATTCTATGACCCTGCTATGACCCAAACAGCAGGCTCATAGAATAGCTACAAGTAGACCATAAAGGTCCTGTGAAAAAAAAATTCACTGCAACAAAAAGCAAATTACAGATAAGGAAGGAAGCAGGTGCCAGCCAGACTGGAAGTTTCAAAATTACTGACACATTAATGACCCACAAATTAATTGATGGCAGTTGAAGAAGGGCAGGTGTGCTTGCTTTTTTCAACCACCATACAGTGATAAATAAACCTAATGGGTGGCAGTGAGGATGTACCAGAGGGTGGCATGGGTGTCCCAGAGGGTGGCAGTGGTGAAACAGAGGGTGCTGTGAACCTGTGATGATAAACCAGACGTAGAAACAACATAGTCGCTGCAGTTGCGAGCCGAAAAGTAAGTTCGCAATTGCGAACTTGTCCCAAAATCGGCGCGAACGCGCGCCAACACAAAAAACGGGCAAATCCGCAAATCCGCTAGAGTTCGCGTATCTTCGCGGATTGCGAATCCGTAAATCCGCAATTTCACGTACGCGAGATCCGCTAGATCCGCCCATGCTTATCAGTGACCCATTGAGATTGGAGATTTGGAAGGAGCAATTTTTGAACCTTAAAAGGGTGTGCTTCAGGTTCAACCACACTGAAGTATGATTAACCTCGTTCCAAACCCTGTCAGAGCACCCCGCCGATCACTGAACAAAGCGTAAAAGAATCATCTTCTAACTCTCACGTCAGAGACTTTCCAAACCAAGCGTGAAGGAGCATGAACCATGGATGATTTTACAATGGACTTTGACCGCATTTATAATATGCATTTGTATTGGTATCACGTCGCACAAACATGGGTTATTTTAGTAATTGCTGAATATAGTGGGGGGCGAAGAGGTGATTCATTTGGTTTGTGATATTATTTCATGATGAACATGGGGGAGAGGTGATCAGGGTGACGTGATTCAGCGTGACCTGAGGGATAGAGAGGTCGAGGGCACTTTAAGAAACACAGTGAGGCATAGATAGCACGTGATAGGTTTTGAACACAGGTGGGTGGATACGGTTTAAAAGCAGTTACGAGGGAAGCAGCACGAGGAGGTTATGACGGTTGAAATTGAGGACATTTTGTAGCAGTTATGCACAGGGATGTAGTGTCAGTTGAAATAGTTAGTCACTTTGGGTGGAGTTTTGTGGGGTGATTTGTTGGGAACTAGAGGCGAATTTACATTTGGGTTACAGCAGTTTTTTTAAATTTTTGAAAGGGTCTTCAGCGCGATGTTAACTAGGAGGGCACATCAAGTTGTGTGTTGTGTGAACAGGGGCACTTTCAACGGGGAGCGTACATACTGCAGGATGGCGTAACGAACAGCGTGTTTAAGAGTCAAACACACGATTAAGTTACACTTTTTTTGTCACAGGGTTGTTTGGGTTAAACAAATGTTTAAATGTCTGTTGCAAAAGTATTGTGCATCTGCACTGTTCACAGAAATATGTTCTTAACATTATATATACCCCCGAAGAAGGTCGTGTGGACCGAAATGCATCGGGTAGAATCAAATGTTCGGGAATTATGAAGTTTCAAGTTATTGCCTGTGAATAAGCCTGGATGGGCATTCTCAGAGTATTAAGATGCATAAAGCGCAGAAACTGTGTCTTTGACGTGATGGTGAAAAACTGATTACATTTTGGAATAAATTTGCGTGAACTTGATAAAAATATGGAGTACGCGTGAATACTGTTTGCATATGTGCACACTGCAGTGCAACTCCTTCGTGACACGGACATGCCGCGCCACATTCAGGATTCTTTATATCAGGTGCTTTGTTTGGGACGGAGCATAACGGAGTCTTGCACGCTAAAATTGAAAAAGAGACACAAAGTTTGATTATTCAAAAGAAAAACCTCGCTAAAAGGGTGTGCTTCAGGTTCAACCACACTGAAGAGATCATGTGGTGGGTCACATGGTCGGCTAATATGTGCAGTGCAGAGGACCCAGAGGTGGGGGCCATCTTTAAAGGGAGTAAAGTAAATAAAAGGTATATCTTAAACCAGCGAGAGGAGAAGGAATATAAAGAAATTAAACAAATAGAAAGAGTAAAAAGAATAAGAGGGAAAAACCGTTAATGGTTGACATTTGAAAATCAAAAAAAGTGCGAAGCGAAAAATCACGAGGTACATTGTCGTAACTCAGATAATTGCAAAGTAAAAAATCACGAGGCACATTTCTATCCAATGAAGCTGAAATTAAAGATGATAGATAATCACCTGTGAATAAAAACCATCAGCACATCTGTGTATTGATTAGCAATTGCGCACCATGAATGTATGACAAGGTTGAAAAGGTTGCGGCCATGTTGAAAAGGTGTCTGATAGAGAAGGAAGAATGCTGTGAAATTTGGAAAAAGAGGTGAAAGCCGGCCAGAAAACGGAAGAGAGAGAATATCAGCAATAATGACAGTTGCTTATCAGAAAATGCAGAGCGGAAAAGAAATGAATTGCACTTCTGTCATAATTAGCAACAAAGCAAACAGCAAGGCTGTAATCATGGGCAGTAAAACGTAGCCAGTGCATAAAATTCATACATGCATCAGATGGAAAACTATTGCCAACCTAACATAATGGGTTTCATAAAGGGTTATGAAAGCTGTCAGGCATAAGGGTTACAAGGTACAGAAATGTTTTATAGAAGAAACCCATATGGTTGGATCGGCTATAGCAAGGTGGTCCAATCCTCGAGCCTGTTGAGTCCGCTTTGTATGCTGCCAGTACAGAGGATCCACTTTAGTTCTTCTTTGTTGAGGAGTTGCCCGATGTCTGGGCCTCTCGGTAGAGGTTTTACTACACTGATGACAGTCCATCTGATGTCGTCCTCATAGTATGCGCACAACGTGACATTCCCTCCTCCCCGAATTCCTTCACCTTACCGCCCGCTACGCCCAATAACTCTCAGAATCAGGGTCTGTTGTCCACGGCGTAGCCTTTTTATTCACATTACTCTAGGCAATTAGGCAATTTACCACAGACCATTACAAAAGAAAGGTATCCTTCTTGGATTTATAACAATTATTCAAAGCATCACACTTTAGCAGCATCACATGTCAATGGCAGTAAGGAAATTAGGTACAAGATTACACTTTAACTTTAATTCGACCTTACACAACTTGGCCGTACATTTAAACTTTACACTTTAACTTTAAGACTCGGCCGTACACTAGAACTTGGCCGTACATTTTACCTGGCCCGTCTCGGCCACCAATGTCCCATTGTGCTGCGCACATTGCGCCGGCAGGCCCCAACGCACTACAGCCAACAGTTACTTGACATCCAGGGCACCGCATACCGCACTGGCCCACTGGGGTACCTGAACACAGGCAGCTTCCCCAAGATACTACTCAGTCCATACGTTGTGGGTTAGGGCAGTAAAGTCCAGGACCACCGGCAGGTCGGTCCCTCCTCCCCGCCGACCCACTACACATGTGGAATCTACCCCCTCCTGGGGCCCAACGAATGGCTGCACCTCCATTGTTGTGCATCCCTCTTTGTTGTTAACTGTCAGCGCTCCGCCTCCGTGAAGCCACGCTCTTCTGCCGGGTGGGTGGGTGGTCAACGACGCTCCTGAAGCTCAGGCTGCAGCCTAAGGGGACAAAGAGAATGAAACTCCCCAGGGCACAGCCTTAAATACTAGTTAAGTTTCGTTTCCCGTAGGTTTCGATTCTCCATGCCTGACTTCACGAAGTCATCACCACCACCACCACCACCCCCCTTCTTTTTGTCCTGGGGCCCGGAGGAGGCTCAGCCCCGTGGCGCAACTAAGGGCGCCCCTCCCCTAGGCTCGGGGGGAGCCTGTCCATAGTATGCGCACAACGTGACATTCCCTCCTCCCCGAATTCCTTCACCTTACCGCCCGCTACGCCCAATAACTCTCAGAATCAGGGTCTGTTGTCCACGGCGTAGCCTTTTTATTCACATTACTCTAGGCAATTAGGCAATTTACCACAGACCATTACAAAAGGAAGGTATCCTTCTTGGATTTATAACAATTATTCAAAGCATCACACTTTAGCAGCATCACATGTCAATGGCAGTAGGGAAATTAGGTACAAGATTACACTTTAACTTTAACTCGACCGTACACAACTTGGCCGTACATTTAAACTTTACACTTTAACTTTAAGACTCGGCCGTACACTAGAACTTGGCCGTACATTTTACCTGGCCCGTCTCGGCCACCAATGTCCCATTGTGCTGCGCACATAGCGCCGGCAGGCCCCAACGCACTACAGCCAACAGTTACTTGACATCCAGGGCACCTCATACCGCACTGGCCCACTGGGGTACCTGAACACAGGCAGCTTCCCCAAGATACTACTCAGTCCATACGTTGTGGGTTAGGACAGTAAAGTCCAGGACCACCGGCATGTCGGTCCCTCCTCCCCGCCGACCCACTACACATGTGGAATCTACCCCCTCCTGGGGCCCAACGAATGGCTGCACCTCCATTGTTGTGCATCCCTCTTTGTTGTTAACTGTCAGCGCTCCGCCACAGGGTGAGAAGCTTCCGGCGCACTCGCCCTCCCCCACCCAGACGCTGACTATGCTCCAGAACATGATATATTAAACCCCAAGGTAGAAGCTGACTATCGAAGCGAACCGCACATAATAAAGTGATATTCACTGTGCCCAGAATGCCATCCAGTCCCCGCTTTGCACAACCTTTCCCAGTCTTCCAACAGGACATCCTTGCCCATTCATAATTAACTTATGATGGAGAATATGCGGGAAAACTTCACTATATGTCTATTTCATCCACCATCATTGGAGAACCTACCCATTTACAAATGGCATACACTGGAAAATATGCAGTATAACTTCACCATATATCCATTGCGTCCACCATCAGTGGATAACGTACTTCCTGAGATGTCCGATGCGCGTCGTGCTCGGGGCACTGCATACTACCTTGGCCCACTGGGCAGCTGTTAATTGGTGCTAGGGAAAGCCCGTAGTGTGCACTGAGTTATTACATAGAAGGGCACTTATGTTCGAATAGTGGGCATTGGAGCAGAAGAAAATTGGGCACTTGCGCTCACTGTTTCAGAGAGGTAGTACTGCCACCTGGATACCTGATCCTCGGAGACTCTCAGTCATAAACTACGAGGATCCCATAGCTGCATTGATATGTCAAAGGCCGAAGGGAAAATAGGGACAAGATCACCCTTTAACTAGGCCACACCCAGTACAACTTGGCCGTTCCTTTGAACTTTACCCTTTAATTTGTAAGTCAGCCACCCACTCAAACATGGCCGTATAACTGAACTTGGCCGCTTCGGCCACTAGCGCCCCACTCTGCTGTGCACATTGCGCCGGCAGGCCCCAACGCGCACAGCTATTACCTTGGCCGTACACTAGAAGAACTTGACTGAACAGTTGAACTTTACACGTTAACTTTTTACCTCGGCCGCACCTGCTGCAAACTTTTCAGCATGGTCAGGCAGCTGTTAATTGGTGCTAGAGAAAGCCCGTAGTGCGCACTGAGTTATTACATGTAAGGGTACTTATGTTTGAATAGTGGACATTGGAGCAGAAGAAAAATTGAGCACTAGTGCTCACTGTTTCAGAGAGGTAGCGCTGCCACCGGGACACATGATCACCAGAGACTCTCAGTAATAAACAGCTGCATTAATATGTGAAAGTCCGAAGGGAAAGTAGGGACGAGATCACCCCTTAACTTTAACTTGGCCGCCCACCAGTACAACTTGGCCGCACCTTGGAACTTTACCCTTTAATTTGTAAGTCGGCTGCACACTATAAAATGTCTGTATAACTGAACTTGGCCGCTTTGGCCACTAGCACTCTGCCATGCATATTGCGCCGGCAGGCCCCAACGTGCACAGCTATTAACTCGGCCGTACACTCGAACTTGGCAGAACAGTTGAACTTTACACGTTAACTTTTTACATCGGCCGCACACTAGAATGTGGCCAAATATTTGAACTTGGCCGGCTGGGTCACTAATGCCCCACTCCACTTTGCCCATTGTGACCGTGCCATTGTACTAAAGCCAATATCCAAGGCCCCACCTATGACCGCGAAGAGTGCCAACTCGCTAAAAGAAATTGGGTCTGGGGTATGTGTGGCCACAAACTGTTCAGCATGGTCACAGACTGATCGTCCCAACTTTGGGTAGAAAACGGTCCTGTTACAATGATTGCCTCCAGAAGGATCTCACCACACCTCTTAAACTACATAGAGAGACCATTAGCATGCCGCATAGGTACTTGGGCTGGTACTGAATGACCAAGACGATTATATCCGGACCTTGTCACCCTGGAATAAATTAACCATTATTGCCCTCAGCAGGCGTATTGGGACAGACATACGGCTAAGCTTAGGACTGCGAGGGCGCTGCCCCGCAATTCATATTAACTCTGTAAGCAAGTAATGTACTGAAAAATTTGCAACCATGGCTAATTTAGTATTGCCAGGACGATGAGCCCCGCAAACAGTATTACATCTGTCATCAAGTCGCCAGGGCGTTGGGCCCTACAAATTATATTACATTTGCAAGTAAGTAACATACTGAAAACTCCTTGCAGAAACGGGAAATTTTAGAACTGCCAGGGCGCTGAGCCCTGCGAGTTGTATTAAATCCGTAAGCAAGTCCCCAGCATTGTCCGATTGTGTGTCATGGAATTGGCAGACCGTACACCCCAGACCTGTCCCCGCTTATGCGAACACAAACTTATAATATGGTTGCCGCGTTGCGAGAGAGGCTCTGTAATGCACTGGGATTATGCCACTTTCTAGCGAAGCTGTCTATCAGTCCCCTGGACCCCCTTGCATGTACCACACCAAACAGTTACCACACGGGACATGGAATCCTTCCCATGTCTGCTGATACCGATCTCCGGCTGCCCTCTTGCAGTTTCTGTTAGCTGCCATCCCCAGAACATGTTGCTTCCATGTCCGTGCAGTGTGCCACCCATGATGATGAAAGGGAAGAGAAAACAAGCATTAGTGTTAGGCGCGCTTCTGCTTTATTTTTTCAAATTGGATGCAGTTTATTTATCCACAACTGAGGAGGTTCGCCCCTGCAACTGCACACATACTGTAAGTATTGGAAGCCTCAAATGTGGCCTAGATTCAGTCCCGAAACTTCTACCCCCCTCGTGATCAAAGTTGTCCCACTGGGACATTAAGCAGCGGGTCCATAACAGGGACATAGCGAAACCTAATTTCAAGAGGCATGGGCTATGCAATTAAGGCATGGCTTAAACATGTAAACTGCTTCTCACGTCAGGACACCTGGCTCGCCCTTGATTGCCCCTCTGAGGGATTAATTGTACACAAGACACCTCACAGGACTGCAGACATACCCTAGATACAGTAATATCCCAAAATACGGCCAGGAGGCCACCTACGGCCCTCCTGACCCTTACATGCGGCCCCCTGAGTTGCAGCGACACCAGGCTGCTGTTTACTGGACTCAGTACTAACCTGAAATAAACTGTTAAATGTACAGCAAGCATTTATTTACAGGTTATTCGTGGATAGAGAAAGGAAGGTACCAGGCCTTTAACTTTAGGAACCTTCATTTTTAACGACAGCCCCTAGATAATAATTTATTTCCTTTACTCCCACTTTAGAACCCCCGCTGGCGTCAGTGCGGCCCCATGGTGACACTACAGACCACAACCTTGCGGCCCTCTGCAAAATGTTTCTGGGTACACCTTGTCCTAAAACAAGCCTAACCCACTGTCTGTGCCCCCGCTTGTTGCTTACCTTAAATTAAAGAGTAACAAAGGTATTGTTGTAGCATGGGCTTTAAACATTTCCACTCTGAAAATATATATTAACTATTACTAACGATTGCTTGATGTTTGAGAATCATCATGTTTCAGGATGTTTGAGGAAGGGATTGCGTCTTTAGAGTGTGGCCATCACTCCTTGTCTCCCCGTCGTCATTTTCTTATGGAGCCGTTTTGTGAGACACATTGTTTAAAGAGATTTTATGTACTAGGATCACTGTGAGCAGTTTAAAGACGCTGAAGTGGCGACCTGAATCTAGGCATGCCAGCCCTGAGACTCTTTTTTTTTATTTTATTTTTTTAACGAGTGTTCTAACATACCTCTCTGTGCAGAACTGTACCTCTATTAGAGTCATATCACACAAATAAAATGCCCCTTGTAATGCCAAAGTAACCAGGACTCTTTTTCATATCACACAAATAAAATGCCCCTTGTAATGCCAAAGTAACCAGGACTGATTAAATGCAAGACGAAGTGTAACCTGTGCCCTGTAGGAAATGCCCTCTGAATAACCCAACCCTAATTTCTTAGCTGGGATAAACCCTGGATTTGTAACACCACTGTACTGCATTCTGGTTGGGGTGACTACCAGCGAGACGTCCGATCAGTAACATGTTTCGGAAAAGGGGGGCCAAGGCCACTGGAATTATGCAATCTTCAGACGATCTCGGCACGCATTTGAGAGTAGAAAGGCTGATATTTATATGTTTCCCTCGTTTCCAAAGGTTGACCTTGCTTGCCAGAAAGTGTCCCTTACAGACGTTGAAACGCCACTCATGACTACACTGAAATTATGAAAATGTCCCCCTACTAGATGTATGCCATTAGTCTAGCACTTAATTTGTGTCTGGGTGGTTCACCACGCCACTACCTCTGTCTATGCATTACTGATATTGCACCCTAGGGCCCAATTCCAAGGTATTCAGGGTAGTAGCTCCGGTATTCAGACATTTTTAATGTTATCCCAAAGTGTTTTAATGCAAGAGAATGCTTTAATGGAAGAGAATAACCATCTGCAACAATAGCTCAATTCCGACCGGGATTTTAACATACATGCCACAGAAATTACAAATGCGTGGGGTACATCAAACGCAATCGCCACCACAAGTGCCTTTATGCATTTTTCCAGCCACTTTAACATATTAAAATAGCTTTAACTTAGCACCTCAGATAACAACCCCTCTACTTCACCGAAGTGTTACGTTGGAATTTAAATGCTCTCAGTTCTTTATTAAATCCCCGGTTATGAGGTTTGACATTGACATCATTATTATCACCATCCCCGTGGAACTAGGTCAGTGGGATTTGAAGTGGAGACCACAACGGCTCATTCACCATTCCATTACCATCACAACCTTATATTTGATTGCTTGCTGCATTTGAAGTTCATATTTATAGACCCGTACCTAGCTGCAGAGCTTCTTATAATGCCCAGACAGGCTGCGACAACCGAGAGACAGCAACAAGTATGCCAAATGAATCCTTGTCCATGCGCACCTTCTCAGCCACCATAGCATATGCTTTACAAACAAATGAAATGCCACTGTGAATATTCCTATAATTAAACTCCAAATATGCTGGGTAAAGATCAGAGGAGAATGAAAAACATTGAACCCTTTTTCCAGGCGTACACGCACCCTGCAGCTGTGAATCCGGTACAACATGGACGTGGAAAATAGATTTCCGACTCGAAAATCACTAGGTCACAGCAACACACTAAAACACCATCCAAACTATTAAAAATACAGTTGTTCGGCAACGCAGCCCAGATCGCCGCATCTCTGTTCACAACAACCATCTCTAATCCCGTAAATCACTTAGAGAGGGTCCGGTTATGATCACGGTGCAGCACTAGACCTCAACTGAATGTGCATGCATCGCGTGCAACTTGTATTGAAAGCATAAAGTTATCCTCTGGGACTGAGGAATCATAGTTAAAGCCCATGTTCCCATTTTTATCAACATAGCACGGCAGCTTATGTCAATCAAGTGGGAGCATAACTCACCCCCTGTATGATTAGGCCAGTAAAGTTGCAGCACAGCGCACCGCTGTCCCGTCCGCAGCCTCATTAAGCGGTAGCGATATTATTGAAAGGCACTAACATTTGCGCCAATCCCTGTACCCTACTGCGCAACAACTGCCTTAGTTAAATAAAGACGCATCCAGACGTTCCTGCCGCCATTCTTGCACACTGGCATAACATTCTACTACAAGCGCGGACCCACCACCTTTTATGAGGTAACGGTAGTATTCAAAGGCACCGACATTCTCGGCTCTCTCTCTGCCTATTGTGCGCAACAACTGCCTAAGTAAAATAATGGCGCATCCCGCTGCATTAACAATCATAAAAACAATAATCAGGGTGATTTTGTGCAATCAGCAGGAAAAGTTAGCACATCAGGGTCATTGATAAACAGTTACCAAGCATTGAAAAACATTTTAGCATTCCTCTCCGCTGACTGCTTTGAACCTCCCTTTAAATCGATTGGAGTAGGATCTCAGGTAGTTTTACACTGAAATTACATACTCACATCAATAGGGTAAAAAACTTATAACGCTACGCCAGGCCCCCTCCGACTCAGCCCGACAGGAACATCACTCCACATCTACGATGCACTCAACGACGCTCCTGAAGCTCAGGCTGCAGCCTAAGGGGACAAAGAGAATGAAACTCCCCAGGGCACAGCCTTAAATACTTGTTAAGTTTCGTTTCCCGTAGGTTTCGATTCTCCATGCCTGACTTCACGAAGTCATCACCACCACCACCCCCCTTCTTTTTGTCCTGGGGCCCGGAGGAGGCTCAGCCCCGTGGCGCAACTAAGGGCGCCCCTCCCCTAGGCGCGGAGGGCGCCTGTCCATTGTGTCCTGCGCTTTTGAAGTGTTAAACAAGAGGGGAATTGGGTGTTTTGCAATGAAGCCGGCTGCGATATTGACAGATCTTAATCCGCACTTTCTGGGTGGTCTGCCCAATGTAGATCTTATCACAGGATTAAGTAAACAACATTACAAGTGTTACAATTAGAGAATTATTTCAGCTGTACCTGGATGTCATCAAATGTGAACTCTTTACATTCAATTGTAAATTTGCATACAATGTAATTACCACATTTTGCATGTCCAGAGAGGGGCTCGAGCCCACAGTGCTCGTTTAATGTCCCAGCAGGTTTGTGAACGGGTAGCGCCGCCCTGACCAAATTATCCTTTATATTCTTACTTTTATGGAATGCAAAAATAGGGCATTCAAGGTAAAGAGTATCTGCGTTGAGGACCCTCCAATGCTTCAGAATACTTTTCCGCACAGTGTGGGACACTGGCGAAAAAGTCGTGACACAAACCAATCGGTTGTGTGTGGGCTTGTAGCCATTAGTATATTGGATAGAATGGCCACCTCGTGGAAGTAGTCTTACTTGAGGGAACAATTTCTCCTGATACATAGGAATTGTGAGTAGGGGAGTGAGTAATGGAGGGCTCGAGGTGGTGGCTCTCATACCCTAATAGAGTATTGCGCTCCAATGGTTTTCTGAATAGACTTATGAGTAGTTCCCCATTTCTGTGTTGAATATTGAGATCAAGGAAGGGGATCTCATTACTACTATGTGAGAGAGTAAAGTTCAAGTCCTGACAGTTGGTGTTAAGCTAGGGCAAGAAATGTGTGAGGGTATCTTCTGTGTCATGCCAGATGAGGAAGATATCATTGATAAAGCGGTTCCATAGGGAGATACCTATATGGAAAGGGTTGCATGGAGTGAGAATTCTTGCCATCTCTAGATGGTCCTTATAGAGTATATCTATGACAGTGCTGATAACCTTCACTCCTAAAAAGTGTTTCAATTTGTGTCTAATATTCTAGGTTTATAATATTAAACAATGGTGCTGCCCTCAGAGCCTGACTAGCCCATGTCAGATATCGAATACTACAAATAACAAACAAAACCTGTTTGCATGTGAGAACTTCACATGCCATTACGGTTCTGTGTTTCTTATGTGCATTATTAGTGCAAAAATGAATTCAAAATAATCTCAAATATTTGTCGCCGTTAACATTCCTTATACAGATGCATGGTTTCAAATCCATACCATGTTCTCAATATGAACTATTAACAAAAACAAGTTTAAAAAAAAAGATAATTAACACCAAGTTAGCAATCAAATAGCAGTTGATATTTTCTTGTTTATTCTTTTGATCATTTTCTTCATTGCTCGAAGCAAAGTATCTACATTTCCCAATGCATTTTGGTGCAACACCTTCGTCAGGGGAATACTGCAATTGAAACATTTCAATGTTGGAGAAACAAATTCTCTTCTATTTAAAGGCACAGTAATATTAATAATAAAGTTTAACACAAGGATTATCGGACACCACCAGCGGTCCCATCACAAAATGTATGCACATGTTTGTCGTGTTCGTTACCCTTAGTGATCCAAATCACGCACAATGAACACTGCTAAGACACTCTGTGAAATAAAAGTGTCTACACTAATATCACCCCGTGTTAAGGTGCAGTTAGCCTGCCAAAGTAGTGTTGAGGTCAAACAAGTGTGCCACAAATACAAACTTAAAACACGAGACTCGTGCTACCTTCAATTCCAAACCAAAGGAAGACGCTGACCTTTACATAAGCTAAAAAACTTTAACGATCAACAGAAATCTGGAAGAAATAATAAATGAAGCCTGGGTTGTGCCCACATATGCCATCATATATGTTAGAATACTTCAGTAGGGGTTCCAGAAGAATACCCTACTTGCGATTCACAAGAAGTCTTTCTCCGCGTTCCCACCAGGGTTATCGATAATGACCCCTGTTGTGTGCTGATATAAACAAAAATGGCGCTTAGTGTGAATAATACCGCGCGGACTCAATGCGTTGTAAAAATAACCCATATTGTAGCCATCATAGCTTTTAAGAGATTATCCCCGTAAACCGAACGACCTCCCCTTCCCGCGTAGTCAGTGTCAACTGGGAGACCAGCTCCTCCACTGTAAAATCCCATGTTGGCGTCTGACGTGTCAGCCAACAGGAAAAACTGAAAACAGACTCTGTGCTACCACTATTACAAAGAGTAATTGTTCCACCCTGCTATTTCCACAAAAACAATCGACACAGCAACACCTTAAAACTAACTTCTAAATAATAAAATAAACTGTTGATTTTGTGTAGTGGCTGCACTGCAAATATAAAAATAGAAAAAAGACTCATATAAAATTTAATCACTGCGTGCATTGCTCGTGGCAAGATTGTATATTACTGAGTCATATAACTAGAACTCAAAAATTAAAAGTTTCAGTAACACCAACCTGACTGGTACTCTCGAAAAAACCTATATAAAATGTGATAGTGTGCTTAGCATCATACAATGCAAAATGTGCTGTGCCCACAGGTATGTCACATGTTTAAAATCATTATGAACATTCTGCGTGCTTTAGCCAACATGTACAACGAGTCAGAACAACAATGTTCTGCACAAAGAATGCAGTTACATATTTATAAACAGATCCATGCTCATACCAATATGTTCTTCATAAAAAGCAAGTAAATTCAATTTTGTCATTCAGTCCACAAGGAATAAAAAATTATTTTTTAACGTATCCAGTAAGTTTCTATTTGTGCCAAATGTCTATTAGCATCAACATGTGGTAACACTGACACCCTCTCCAGTATAGTAATAGGTAACTGTGGTATGATATGCTTCTTCTCCCCCCAGTTCAATGCTAAACATGACTTGATATTAGCAGTTCTAATCATGCTTTTGTGTTCGGTTATTCTAACCTTAACCTTTCTAGTGGTACGTTCAACATGCACTAGCCCGCATGGACATTTTATAGCATATATTACCATACTTGTGTTGTAGTCTGCTGTGTGTTTTAATTTGATCCTTTGCCCTGTGTGTGGATGTGTGAAGTTATCACCTACAAGCACGTTCCCACAGTGACCGCAGTTGTGACACTTGCGCATTCCCTGGCCAACATACCATTATGGAGAAAGCAAGCTTGCATGACAACTGCTCTGGAAATAGCTGTGGGTATTTCATATTTTATAAAGTCATGCAATGAACTTCTAAGAGGAGTGGGGAAGGAAGAGCATCTTTTAGTTGTTACATTTGCTAAACCTTCTAGTTGAAGAATTTCAGGAATTCAGGTAGATTCTCAGCCATTTCTGGAACAGCTGGAGAGCTGCTCAACGAATCTTGGGTTCCAGGCACTAGGAAAAGATACAGAGGTGCTTGGAGAATATGATTACCTTTGGTGCATGGCAAGGGACGTGTATCCCGTGGAGGTTGATGAAGTAGAGGTGGCAGTTTGTTTGGCTGAATTATTTAAGAAAGCATTGACATACAGAACAGCTGATTGTTATAGGTCGGCTATTGCAGCAGGACAGTCATTTATACTGAGGATGTTAATTGGTAGGAGACCGTTGATCTGTAGAGTAATGAAAGGGATTCGCTTAAAGAGGCCTCCAAAGGTATGAGTCGCTTTTGGATGTGCATTTGATTTTGAAGTTGTTTGATAGCTGGCCTACTAATATATATCTGGGAGTAAGAGAATTAACATGGACGTTAGCAACCTTGTTGTGTTGGATTTCTTTCAGAAGGGTATAGGATGTAAGGGCATTTATTTTTTATTTAAGGCACATTCTGTGAGGGGTGCTATGGCACATAAAGTTTACAAGTCAGAAGAAAGATATTGAAAGCGGCAGATTGGTCTAATACTGATATGTTCTGCAAGAATAAAAAACAATCTCCTAAACAGGTTTCAATCTCTGTCTTGAAGGATTTTGAACATACATAATGCAAGCCTCCAATCTTGCCAAAAAAGTATGATTCTTAAAGGTTAACTGCATAAAGAATAACGTTTTAATGTAAGACAAGGGTGTCTAGTATTATCCCCCTCCCTATTTCTATATAAAATTGGTAAGGTGAAAAGGGGTGGAGATTTTAGCAGTAATTGACAGTTAAAGTTTAGATATGAAGAAGTTTAGGAGAGCAATGCAGATGTAAATAATATTTGTTTACAAGAAGAACAAGAAAATGTGTTTATAGGAAGAGATGATTTTGATGAATTTCTTTCAGAACATTAACAAAAGAGATCAAGAAGAGAAGGAAGGATGCTGTAGAAAGTACAAACAAAAGAGGAAGAATATGGAGGACAAGAACAGGTTACAAAAGTGAAGATTCTTTTTCATTGTGATGTGATTCTGTGTTCTGCTTCTTGGAACTAAAAGTGTTGCTGCTCAGAAGGAGTGACTAAAACATTAATGCTTGAAGGATGGTATCAAAAGTGTTTTTGCATTGTAGTCATACTGGGTTCTGTCTCTTGCCCATCTGCCGTAGCCTTGCTGGTTATAGTAAATCTAGTGAAAGTACTTCAACTATTTAAGGCTAAGGCACAAGGAAATGCCCAGTATGTGTGTTTCGGTCTACTCTTCTCCTTCCAGTTGTTCAAGTCCCTTTCCATCTATCCTATGAATCTTTCAAGGGATATAGCATGTTTATTAATCGAGATCTGTGGAAAAAAAGAAAAAAAAGAGGCATGCCATTGTCAATATAGGTTCTACATGGTTAAACTAAGAAAGTCTTTCCCATTTTCCCTGCAAGTATTACAAAATTGTGTTTTAGGAAATTGAATGTTGCAGTCAATTGTTCAAAATATTTGGTGACTGAATACCCATATATCTCACAGCTTAAATATCTCTCTCCGGTCCCACAATCTCTATCTGTTCAATTTTGTTTTGTAGCAAAGCCATTTACACTTCAGCGCTGCAGTTTTATTTCTTAGGGTTCCTTGCCATTTAATGCACTTTTGGGCATTGTGCTAACAGAAGAGATATTCCAGTTATGGCTGCGATTGTGTGAGGGACAGCTGTTCCATATAGGGTGGTGTGCAAGTTGGGATTTTTTGTAAGATCCATTCTAGTTTCACTACTGGGTCGTTTCTGCCACAAAAGTCATTAATAGGGATTAGCTGGCAGACGGAAATATATAAACAGATGTCTGCTATTCCCAGTCCTCCACAATATGGACCATAAACCTAGTTTGAAAAGAAACTCTTGGGACGCCATCAATTTATTGATCCAAGTTTGGAGTTCACCATATGTGAGGTCGGATAATATACAGGTAGTTTGCCTGGAGGGGATAAAAGAAACATTTTGAAAAGGGCTCCCCTTGTTTAGGGAGGGAAGCCATACAAAGTATTGTGCACTGGAGCAGTGTGGACCGAAATGCATCGGGTAGAATCAAATGTTCGGGAATTATGAAGTTTCAAGTTATTGCCTGTGAATAAGCCTGGATGGGCATTCTCAGAGTATTAAGATGCATAAAGCGCAGAAACTTTGTCTTTGACGTGATGGTGAAAAACTGATTACATTTTGGAATAAATTTGCGTGAACTTGATAAAAATATGGAGTACGCGTGAATACTGTTTGCATATGTGCACACTGCAGTGCAACTCCTTCGTGACACGGACATGCCGCGCCACATTCAGGATTCTTTATATCAGGTGCTTTGTTTGGGACGGAGCATAACGGAGTCTTGCACGCTAAAATTGAAAAAGAGACACAAAGTTTGATTATTCAAAAGAAAAACCTCGCTAAAAGGGTCTGCTTCAGGTTCAACCACACTGAAGAGATCATGTGGTGGGTCACATGGTCGGCTAATATGTGCAGTGCAGAGGACCCAGAGGTGGGGGCCATCTTTAAAGGGAGTAAAGTAAATAAAAGGTATATCTTAAACCAGCGAGAGGAGAAGGAATATAAAGAAATTAAACAAATAGAAAGAGTAAAAAGAATAAGAGGGAAAAACCGTTAATGGTTGACATTTGAAAATCAAAAAAAGTGCGAAGCGAAAAATCACGAGGTACATTGTCGTAACTCAGATAATTGCAAAGTAAAAAATCACGAGGCACATTTCTATCCAATGAAGCTGAAATTAAAGATGATAGATAATCACCTGTGAATAAAAACCATCAGCACATCTGTGTATTGATTAGCAATTGCGCACCATGAATGTATGACAAGGTTGAAAAGGTTGCGGCCATGTTGAAAAGGTGTCTGATAGAGAAGGAAGAATGCTGTGAAATTTGGAAAAAGAGGTGAAAGCCGGCCAGAAAACGGAAGAGAGAGAATATCAGCAATAATGACAGTTGCTTATCAGAAAATGCAGAGCGGAAAAGAAATGAATTGCACTTCTGTCATAATTAGCAACAAAGCAAACAGCAAGGCTGTAATCATGGGCAGTAAAACGTAGCCAGTGCATAAAATTCATACATGCATCAGATGGAAAACTATTGCCAACCTAACATAATGAGTTTCATAAAGGGTTATGAAAGCTGTCAGGCATAGGGGTTACAAGGTACAGAAATGTTTTATAGAAGAAACCCATATGGTTGGATCGGCTATAGCAAGGTGGTCCAATCCTCGAGCCTGTTGAGTCCGCTTTGTATGCTGCCAGTACAGAGGATCCACTTTAGTTCTTCTTTGTTGAGGAGTTGCCCGATGTCTGGGCCTCTCGGTAGAGGTTTTACTACACTGATGACAGTCCATCTGATGTCGTCCTCATAGTATGCGCACTACGTGACATTCCCTCCTCCCCGAATTCCTTCACCTTACCGCCCGCTACGCCCAATAACTCTCAGAATCAGGGTCTGTTGTCCACGGGGTAGCCTTTTTATTCACATTACTCTAGGCAATTAGGCAATTTACCACAGACCATTACAAAAGAAAGGTATCCTTCTTGGATTTATAACAATTATTCAAAGCATCACACTTTAGCAGCATCACATGTCAATGGCAGTAAGGAAATTAGGTACAAGATTACACTTTAACTTTAATTCGACCGTACACAACTTGGCCGTACATTTAAACTTTACACTTTAACTTTAAGACTCGGCCGTACACTAGAACTTGGCCGTACATTTTACCTGGCCCGTCTCGGCCACCAATGTCCCATTGTGCTGCGCACATTGCGCCGGCAGGCCCCAACGCACTACAGCCAACAGTTACTTGACATCCAGGGCACCGCATACCGCACTGGCCCACTGGGGTACCTGAACACAGGCAGCTTCCCCAAGATACTACTCAGTCCATACGTTGTGGGTTAGGGCAGTAAAGTCCAGGACCACCGGCAGGTCGGTCCCTCCTCCCCGCCGACCCACTACACATGTGGAATCTACCCCCTCCTGGGGCCCAACGAATGGCTGCACCTCCATTGTTGTGTATCCCTCTTTGTTGTTAACTGTCAGCGCTCCGCCTCCGTGAAGCCACGCTCTTCTGCCGGGTGGGTGGGTGGTCAACGACGCTCCTGAAGCTCAGGCTGCAGCCTAAGGGGACAAAGAGAATGAAACTCCCCAGGGCACAGCCTTAAATACTTGTTAAGTTTCGTTTCCCGTAGGTTTCGATTCTCCATGCCTGACTTCACGAAGTCATCACCACCACCACCACCACCCCCCTTCTTTTTGTCCTGGGGCCCGGAGGAGGCTCAGCCCCGTGGCGCAACTAAGGGCGCCCCTCCCCTAGGCGCGGGGGGCGCCTGTCCATAGTATGCGTACAACGTGACATTCCCTCCTCCCCGAATTCCTTCACCTTACCGCCCGCTACGCCCAATAACTCTCAGAATCAGGGTCTGTTGTCCACGGCGTAGCCTTTTTATTCACATTACTCTAGGCAATTAGGCAATTTACCACAGACCATTACAAAAGGAAGGTATCCTTCTTGGATTTATAACAATTATTCAAAGCATCACACTTTAGCAGCATCACATGTCAATGGCAGTAAGGAAATTAGGTACAAGATTACACTTTAACTTTAACTCGACCGTACACAACTTGGCCGTACATTTAAACTTTACACTTTAACTTTAAGACTCGGCCGTACACTAGAACTTGGCCGTACATTTTACCTGGCCCGTCTCGGCCACCAATGTCCCATTGTGCTGCGCACATTGCGCCGGCAGGCCCCAACGCACTACAGCCAACAGTTACTTGACATCCAGGGCACCGCATACCGCACTGGCCCACTGGGGTACCTGAACACAGGCAGCTTCCCCAAGATACTACTCAGTCCATACGTTGTGGGTTAGGACAGTAAAGTCCAGGACCACCGGCAGGTCGGTCCCTCCTCCCCGCCGACCCACTACACATGTGGAATCTACCCCCTCCTGGGGCCCAACGAATGGCTGCACCTCCATTGTTGTGCATCCCTCTTTGTTGTTAACTGTCAGCGCTCCGCCACAGGGTGAGAAGCTTCCCGGCGCACTCGCCCTCCCCCACCCAGACGCTGACTATGCTCCAGAACATGATATATTAAACCCCAAGGTAGAAGCTGACTATCGAAGCGAACCGCACATAATAAAGTGATATTCACTGTGCCCAGAATGCCATCCAGTCCCCGCTTTGCACAACCTTTCCCAGTCTTCCAACAGGACATCCTTGCCCATTCATAATTAACTTATGATGGAGAATATGCGGGAAAACTTCACTATATGTCTATTTCATCCACCATCATTGGAGAACCTACCCATTTACAAATGGCATACACTGGAAAATATGCAGTATAACTTCACCATATATCCATTGCGTCCACCATCAGTGGATAACGTACTTCCTGAGATGTCCGATGCGCGTCGTGCTCGGGGCACTGCATACTACCTTGGCCCACTGGGCAGCTGTTAATTGGTGCTAGGGAAAGCCCGTAGTGTGCACTGAGTTATTACATAGAAGGGCACTTATGTTCGAATAGTGGGCATTGGAGCAGAAGAAAATTGGGCACTTGCGCTCACTGTTTCAGAGAGGTAGTACTGCCACCTGGATACCTGATCCTCGGAGACTCTCAGTCATAAACTACGAGGATCCCATAGCTGCATTGATATGTCAAAGGCCGAAGGGAAAATAGGGACAAGATCACCCTTTAACTAGGCCACACCCAGTACAACTTGGCCGTTCCTTTGAACTTTACCCTTTAATTTGTAAGTCAGCCACCCACTCAAACATGGCCGTATAACTGAACTTGGCCGCTTCGGCCACTAGCGCCCCACTCTGCTGTGCACATTGCGCCGGCAGGCCCCAACGCGCACAGCTATTACCTTGGCCGTACACTAGAAGAACTTGACTGAACAGTTAAACTTTACACGTTAACTTTTTACCTCGGCCGCACCTGCTGCAAACTTTTCAGCATGGTCAGGCAGCTGTTAATTGGTGCTAGAGAAAGCCCGTAGTGCGCACTGAGTTATTACATGTAAGGGTACTTATGTTTGAATAGTGGACATTGGAGCAGAAGAAAAATTGAGCACTAGTGCTCACTGTTTCAGAGAGGTAGCGCTGCCACCGGGACACATGATCACCAGAGACTCTCAGTAATAAACAGCTGCATTAATATGTGAAAGTCCGAAGGGAAAGTAGGGACGAGATCACCCCTTAACTTTAACTTGGCCGCCCACCAGTACAACTTGGCCGCACCTTGGAACTTTACCCTTTAATTTGTAAGTCGGCTGCACACTATAAAATGTCTGTATAACTGAACTTGGCCGCTTTGGCCACTAGCACTCTGCCATGCATATTGTGCCGGCAGGCCCCAACGTGCACAGCTATTAACTCGGCCGTACACTCGAACTTGGCAGAACAGTTGAACTTTACACGTTAACTTTTTACATCGGCCGCACACTAGAATGTGGCCAAATATTTGAACTTGGCCGGCTGGGTCACTAATGCCCCACTCCACTTTGCCCATTGTGACCGTGCCATTGTACTAAAGCCAATATCCAAGGCCCCACCTATGGCCGCGAAGAGTGCCAACTCGCTAAAAGAAATTGGGTCTGGGGTATGTGTGGCCACAAACTGTTCAGCATGGTCACAGACTGATCGTCCCAACTTTGGGTAGAAAACGGTCCTGTTACAATGATTGCCTCCAGAAGGATCTCACCACACCTCTTAAACTACATAGAGAGACCATTAGCATGCCGCATAGGTACTTGGGCTGGTACTGAATGACCAAGACGATTATATCCGGACCTTGTCACCCTGGAATAAATTAACCATTATTGCCCTCAGCAGGCGTATTGGGACAGACATACGGCTAAGCTTAGGACTGCGAGGGTGCTGCCCCGCAATTCATATTAACTCTGTAAGCAAGTAATGTACTGAAAAATTTGCAACCATGGCTAATTTAGTACCGCCAGGACGATGAGCCCCGCAAACAGTATTACATCTGTCATCAAGTCGCCAGGGCGTTGGGCCCTACAAATTATATTACATTTGCAAGTAAGTAACATACTGAAAACTCCTTGCAGAAACGGGAAATTTTAGAACTGCCAGGGCGCTGAGCCCTGCGAGTTGTATTAAATCCGTAAGCAAGTCCCCAGCATTGTCCGATTGTGTGTCATGGAATTGGCAGACCATACACCCCAGACCTGTCCCCGCTTATGCGAACACAAACTTATAATATGGTTGCCGCGTTGCGAGAGAGGCTCTGTAATGCACTGGGATTATGCCACTTTCTAGCGAAGCTGTCTATCAGTCCCCTGGACCCCCTTGCATGTACCACACCAAACAGTTACCACACGGGACATGGAATCCTTCCCATGTCTGCTGATACCGATCTCCGGCTGCCCTCTTGCAGTTTCTGTTAGCTGCCATCCCCAGAACATGTTGCTTCCATGTCCGTGCAGTGTGCCACCCATGATGATGAAAGGGAAGAGAAAACAAGCATTAGTGTTAGGCGCGCTTCTGCTTTATTTTTTCAAATTGGATGCAGTTTATTTATCCACAACTGAGGAGGTTCGCCCCTGCAACTGCACACATACTGTAAGTATTGGAAGCCTCAAATGTGGCCTAGATTCAGTCCCGAAACTTCTACCCCCCTCGTGATCAAAGTTGTCCCACTGGGACATTAAGCAGCGGGTCCATAACAGGGACATAGCGAAACCTAATTTCAAGAGGCATGGGCTATGCAATTAAGGCATGGCTTAAACATGTAAACTGCTTCTCACGTCAGGACACCTGGCTCGCCCTTGATTGCCCCTCTGAGGGATTAATTGTACACAAGACACCTCACAGGACTGCAGACATACCCTAGATACAGTAATATCCCAAAATACGGCCAGGAGGTCACCTACGGCCCTCCTGACCCTTACATGCGGCCCCCTGAGTTGCAGCGACACCAGGCTGCTGTTTACTGGACTCAGTACTAACCTGAAATAAACTGTTAAATGTACAGCAAGCATTTATTTACAGGTTATTCGTGGATAGAGAAAGGAAGGTACCAGGCCTTTAACTTTAGGAACCTTCATTTTTAACGACAGCCCCTAGATAATAATTTATTTCCTTTACTCCCACTTTAGAACCCCCGCTGGCGTCAGTGCGGCCCCATGGTGACACTACAGACCACAACTTTGCGGCCCTCTGCAAAATGTTTCTGGGTACACCTTGTCCTAAAACAAGCCTAACCCACTGTCTGTGCCCCCGCTTGTTGCTTACCTTAAATTAAAGAGTAACAAAGGTATTGTTGTAGCATGGGCTTTAAACATTTCCACTCTGAAAATATATATTAACTATTACTAACGATTGCTTGATGTTTGAGAATCATCATGTTTGAGGATGTTTGAGGAAGGGATTGCGTCTTTAGAGTGTGGCCATCACTCCTTTTCTCCCCGTCGTCATTTTCTTATGGAGCCGTTTTGAGAGACACATTGTTTAAAGAGATTTTATGTACTAGGATCACTGTGAGCAGTTTAAAGACGCTGAAGTGGCGACCTGAATCTAGGCATGCCAGCCCTGAGACTCTTTTTTTTTTTTTTTTTTTTTAACGAGTGTTCTAACATACCTCTCTGTGCAGAACTGTACCTCTATTAGAGTCATATCACACAAATAAAATGCCCCTTGTAATGCCAAAGTAACCAGGACTCTTTTTCATATCACACAAATAAAATGCCCCTTGTAATGCCAAAGTAACCAGGACTCTTTGATTAAATGCAAGACGAAGTGTAACCTGTGCCCTGTAGGAAATGCCCTCTGAATAACCCAACCCTAATTTCTTAGCTGGGATAAACCCTGGATTTGTAACACCACTGTACTGCATTCTGGTTGGGGTGACTACCAGCGAGACGTCCGATCAGTAACATGTTTCGGAAAAGGGGGGCCAAGGCCACTGGAATTATGCAATCTTCAGACGATCTCGGCACGCATTTGAGAGTAGAAAGGCTGATATTTATATGTTTCCCTCGTTTCCAAAGGTTGACCTTGCTTGCCAGAAAGTGTCCCTTACAGACGTTGAAACGCCACTCATGACTACACTGAAATTATGAAAATGTCCCCCTACTAGATGTATGCCATTAGTCTAGCACTTAATTTGTGTCTGGGTGGTTCACCACGCCACTACCTCTGTCTATGCATTACTGATATTGCACCCTAGGGCCCAATTCCAAGGTATTCAGGGTAGTAGCTCCGGTATTCAGACATTTTTAATGTTATCCCAAAGTGTTTTAATGCAAGAGAATCCTTTAATGGAAGAGAATAACCATCTGCAACAATAGCTCAATTCCGACCGGGATTTTAACATACATGCCACAGAAATTACAAATGCGTGGGGTACATCAAACGCAATCGCCACCACAAGTGCCTTTATGCATTTTTCCAGCCACTTTAACATATTAAAATAGCTTTAACTTAGCACCTCAGATAACAACGCCTCTACTTCACCGAAGTGTTACGTTGGAATTTAAATGCTCTCAGTTCTTTATTAAATCCCCGGTTATGAGGTTTGACATTGACATCATTATTATCACCATCCCCGTGGAACTAGGTCAGTGGGATTTGAAGTGGAGACCACAACGGCTCATTCGCCATTCCATTACCATCACAACCTTATATTTGATTGCTTGCTGCATTTGAAGTTCATATTTATAGACCCGTACCTAGCTGCAGAGCTTCTTATAATGCCCAGACAGGCTGCGACAACCGAGAGACAGCAACAAGTATGCCAAATGAATCCTTGTCCATGCGCACCTTCTCAGCCACCATAGCATATGCTTTACAAACAAATGAAATGCCACTGTGAATATTCCTATAATTAAACTCCAAATATGCTGGGTAAAGATCAGAGGAGAATGAAAAACATTGAACCCTTTTTCCAGGCGTACACGCACCCTGCAGCTGTGAATCCGGTACAACATGGACGTGGAAAATAGATTTCCGACTCGAAAATCACTAGGTCACAGCAACACACTAAAACACCATCCAAACTATTAAAAATACAGTTGTTCGGCAACGCAGCCCAGATCGCCGCATCTCTGTTCACAACAACCATCTCTAATCCCGTAAATCACTTAGAGAGGGTCCGGTTATGATCACGGTGCAGCACTAGACCTCAACTGAATGTGCATGCATCGCGTGCAACTTGTATTGAAAGCATAAAGTTATCCTCTGGGACTGAGGAATCATAGTTAAAGCCCATGTTCCCATTTTTATCAACATAGCACGGCAGCTTATGTCAATCAAGTGGGAGCATAACTCACCCCCTGTATGATTAGGCCAGTAAAGTTGCAGCACAGCGCACCGCTGTCCCGTCCGCAGCCTCATTAAGCGGTAGCGATATTATTGAAAGGCACTAACATTTGCGCCAATCCCTGTACCCTACTGCGCAACAACTGCCTTAGTTAAATAAAGACGCATCCAGACGTTCCTGCCGCCATTCTTGCACACTGGCATAACATTCTACTACAAGCGCGGACCCACCACCTTTTATGAGGTAACGGTAGTATTCAAAGGCACCGACATTCTCGGCTCTCTCTCTGCCTATTGTGCGCAACAACTGCCTAAGTAAAATAATGGCGCATCCCGCTGCATTAACAATCATAAAAACAATAATCAGGGTGATTTTGTGCAATCAGCAGGAAAAGTTAGCACATCAGGGTCATTGATAAACAGTTACCAAGCATTGAAAAACATTTTAGCATTCCTCTCCGCTGACTGCTTTGAACCTCCCTTTAAATCGATTGGAGTAGGATCTCAGGTAGTTTTACACTGAAATTACATACTCACATCAATAGGGTAAAAAACTTATAACGCTACGCCAGGCCCCCTCCGACTCAGCCCGACAGGAACATCACTCCACATCTACGATGCACTCAACGACGCTCCTGAAGCTCAGGCTGCAGCCTAAGGGGACAAAGAGAATGAAACTCCCCAGGGCACAGCCTTAAATACTTGTTAAGTTTCGTTTCCCGTAGGTTTCGATTCTCCATGCCTGACTTCACGAAGTCATCACCACCACCACCCCCCTTCTTTTTGTCCTGGGGCCCGGAGGAGGCTCAGCCCCGTGGCGCAACTAAGGGCGCCCCTCCCCTAGGCGCGGAGGGCGCCTGTCCATTGTGTCCTGCGCTTTTGAAGTGTTAAACAAGAGGGGAATTGGGTGTTTTGCAATGAAGCCGGCTGCGATATTGACAGATCTTAATCCGCACTTTCTGGGTGGTCTGCCCAATGTAGATCTTATCACAGGATTAAGTAAACAACATTACAAGTGTTACAATTAGAGAATTATTTCAGCTGTACCTGGATGTCATCAAATGTGAACTCTTTACATTCAATTGTAAATTTGCATACAATGTAATTACCACATTTTGCATGTCCAGAGAGGGGCTCGAGCCCACAGTGCTCGTTTAATGTCCCAGCAGGTTTGTGAACGGGTAGCGCCGCCCTGACCAAATTATCCTTTATATTCTTACTTTTATGGAATGCAAAAATAGGGCATTCAAGGTAAAGAGTATCTGCGTTGAGGACCCTCCAATGCTTCAGAATACTTTTCCGCACAGTGTGGGACACTGGCGAAAAAGTCGTGACACAAACCAATCGGTTGTGTGTGGGCTTGTAGCCATTAGTATATTGGATAGAATGGCCACCTCGTGGAAGTAGTCTTACTTGAGGGAACAATTTCTCCTGATACATAGGAATTGTGAGTAGGGGAGTGAGTAATGGAGGGCTCGAGGTGGTGGCTCTCATACCCTAATAGAGTATTGCGCTTCAATGGTTTTCTGAATAGACTTATGAGTAGTTCCCCATTTCTGTGTTGAATATTGAGATCAAGGAAGGGGATCTCATTACTACTATGTGAGAGAGTAAAGTTCAAGTCCTGACAGTTGGTGTTAAGCTAGGGCAAGAAATGTGTGAGGGTATCTTCTGTGTCATGCCAGATGAGGAAGATATCATTGATAAAGCGGTTCCATAGGGAGATACCTATATGGAAAGGGTTGCATGGAGTGAGAATTCTTGCCATCTCTAGATGGTCCTTATAGAGTATATCTATGACAGTGCTGATAACCTTCACTCCTAAAAAGTGTTTCAATTTGTGTCTAATATTCTAGGTTTATAATATTAAACAATGGTGCTGCCCTCAGAGCCTGACTAGCCCATGTCAGATATCGAATACTACAAATAACAAACAAAACCTGTTTGCATGTGAGAACTTCACATGCCATTACGGTTCTGTGTTTCTTATGTGCATTATTAGTGCAAAAATGAATTCAAAATAATCTCAAATATTTGTCGCCGTTAACATTCCTTATACAGATGCATGGTTTCAAATCCATACCATGTTCTCAATATGAACTATTAACAAAAACAAGTTTTAAAAAAAAGATAATTAACACCAAGTTAGCAATCAAATAGCAGTTGATATTTTCTTGTTTATTCTTTTGATCATTTTCTTCATTGCTCGAAGCAAAGTATCTACATTTCCCAATGCATTTTGGTGCAACACCTTCGTCAGGGGAATACTGCAATTGAAACATTTCAATGTTGGAGAAACAAATTCTCTTCTATTTAAAGGCACAGTAATATTAATAATAAAGTTTAACACAAGGATTATCGGACACCACCAGCGGTCCCATCACAAAATGTATGCACATGTTTGTCCTGTTCGTTACCCTTAGTGATCCAAATCACGCACAATGAACACTGCTAAGACACTCTGTGAAATAAAAGTGTCTACACTAATATCACCCCGTGTTAAGGTGCAGTTAGCCTGCCAAAGTAGTGTTGAGGTCAAACAAGTGTGCCACAAATACAAACTTAAAACACGAGACTCGTGCTACCTTCAATTCCAAACCAAAGGAAGACGCTGACCTTTACATAAGCTAAAAAACTTTAACGATCAACAGAAATCTGGAAGAAATAATAAATGAAGCCTGGGTTGTGCCCACATATGCCATCATATATGTTAGAATACTTCAGTAGGGGTTCCAGAAGAATACCCTACTTGCGATTCACAAGAAGTCTTTCTCCGCGTTCCCACCAGGGTTATCGATAATGACCCCTGTTGTGTGCTGATATAAACAAAAATGGCGCTTAGTGTGAATAATACCGCGCGGACTCAATGCGTTGTAAAAATAACCCATATTGTAGCCATCATAGCTTTTAAGAGATTATCCCCGTAAACCGAACGACCTCCCCTTCCCGCGTAGTCAGTGTCAACTGGGAGACCAGCTCCTCCACTGTAAAATCCCATGTTGGCGTCTGACGTGTCAGCCAACAGGAAAAACTGAAAACAGACTCTGTGCTACCACTATTACAAAGAGTAATTGTTCCACCCTGCTATTTCCACAAAAACAATCGACACAGCAACACCTTAAAACTAACTTCTAAATAATAAAATAAACTGTTGATTTTGTGTAGTGGCTGCACTGCAAATATAAAAATAGAAAAAAGACTCATATAAAATGTAATCACTGCGTGCATTGCTCGTGGCAAGATTGTATATTACTGAGTCATATAACTAGAACTCAAAATTAAAAGTTTCAGTAACACCAACCTGACTGGTACTCTCGAAAAAACCTATATAAAATGTGATAGTGTGCTTAGCATCATACAATGCAAAATGTGCTGTGCCCACAGGTATGTCACATGTTTAAAATCATTATGAACATTCTGCGTGCTTTAGCCAACATGTACAACGAGTCAGAACAACAATGTTCTGCACAAAGAATGCAGTTACATATTTATAAACAGATCCATGCTCATACCAATATGTTCTTCATAAAAAGCAAGTAAATTCAATTTTGTCATTCAGTCCACAAGGAATACAAAAATTTTTTTTAACGTATCCAGTAAGTTTCTATTTGTGCCAAATGTCTATTAGCATCAACATGTGGTAACACTGACACCCTCTCCAGTATAGTAATAGGTAACTGTGGTATGATATGCTTCTTCTCCCCCCAGTTCAATGCTAAACATGACTTGATATTAGCAGTTCTAATCATGCTTTTGTGTTCGGTTATTCTAACCTTAACCTTTCTAGTGGTACGTTCAACATGCACTAGCCCGCATGGACATTTTATAGCATATATTACCATACTTGTGTTGTAGTCTGCTGTGTGTTTTAATTTGATCCTTTGCCCTGTGTGTGGATGTGTGAAGTTATCACCTACAAGCACGTTCCCACAGTGACCGCAGTTGTGACACTTGCGCATTCCCTGGCCAACATACCATTATGGAGAAAGCAAGCTTGCATGACAACTGCTCTGGAAATAGCTGTGGGTATTTCATATTTTATAAAGTCATGCAATGAACTTCTAAGAGGAGTGGGGAAGGAAGAGCATCTTTTAGTTGTTACATTTGCTAAACCTTCTAGTTGAAGAATTTCAGGAATTCAGGTAGATTCTCAGCCATTTCTGGAACAGCTGGAGAGCTGCTCAACGAATCTTGGGTTCCAGGCACTAGGAAAAGATACAGAGGTGCTTGGAGAATATGATTACCTTTGGTGCATGGCAAGGGACGTGTATCCCGTGGAGGTTGATGAAGTAGAGGTGGCAGTTTGTTTGGCTGAATTATTTAAGAAAGCATTGACATACAGAACAGCTGATTGTTATAGGTCGGCTATTGCAGCAGGACAGTCATTTATACTGAGGATGTTAATTGGTAGGAGACCGTTGATCTGTAGAGTAATGAAAGGGATTCGCTTAAAGAGGCCTCCAAAGGTATGAGTCGCTTTTGGATGTGCATTTGATTTTGAAGTTGTTTGATAGCTGGCCTACTAATATATATCTGGGAGTAAGAGAATTAACATGGACGTTAGCAACCTTGTTGTGTTGGATTTCTTTCAGAAGGGTATAGGATGTAAGGGCATTTATTTTTTATTTAAGGCACATTCTGTGAGGGGTGCTATGGCACATAAAGTTTACAAGTCAGAAGAAAGATATTGAAAGCGGCAGATTGGTCTAATACTGATATGTTCTGCAAGAATAAAAAACAATCTCCTAAACAGGTTTCAATCTCTGTCTTGAAGGATTTTGAACATACATAATGCAAGCCTCCAATCTTGCCAAAAAAGTATGATTCTTAAAGGTTAACTGCATAAAGAATAACGTTTTAATGTAAGACAAGGGTGTCTAGTATTATCCCCCTCCCTATTTCTATATAAAATTGGTAAGGTGAAAAGGGGTGGAGATTTTAGCAGTAATTGACAGTTAAAGTTTAGATATGAAGAAGTTTAGGAGAGCAATGCAGATGTAAATAATATTTGTTTACAAGAAGAACAAGAAAATGTGTTTATAGGAAGAGATGATTTTGATGAATTTCTTTCAGAACATTAACAAAAGAGATCAAGAAGAGAAGGAAGGATGCTGTAGAAAGTACAAACAAAAGAGGAAGAATATGGAGGACAAGAACAGGTTACAAAAGTGAAGATTCTTTTTCATTGTGATGTGATTCTGTGTTCTGCTTCTTGGAACTAAAAGTGTTGCTGCTCAGAAGGAGTGACTAAAACATTAATGCTTGAAGGATGGTATCGAAAGTGTTTTTGCATTGTAGTCATACTGGGTTCTGTCTCTTGCCCATCTGCCGTAGCCTTGCTGGTTATAGTAAATCTAGTGAAAGTACTTCAACTATTTAAGGCTAAGGCACAAGGAAATGCCCAGTATGTGTGTTTCGGTCTACTCTTCTCCTTCCAGTTGTTCAAGTCCCTTTCCATCTATCCTATGAATCTTTCAAGGGATATAGCATGTTTATTAATCGAGATCTGTGGAAAAAAAGAAAAAAAAGAGGCATGCCATTGTCAATATAGGTTCTACATGGTTAAACTAAGAAAGTCTTTCCCATTTTCCCTGCAAGTATTACAAAATTGTGTTTTAGGAAATTGAATGTTGCAGTCAATTGTTCAAAATATTTGGTGACTGAATACCCATATATCTCACAGCTTAAATATCTCTCTCCGGTCCCACAATCTCTATCTGTTCAATTTTGTTTTGTAGCAAAGCCATTTACACTTCAGCGCTGCAGTTTTATTTCTTAGGGTTCCTTGCCATTTAATGCACTTTTGGGCATTGTGCTAACAGAAGAGATATTCCAGTTATGGCTGCGATTGTGTGAGGGACAGCTGTTCCATATAGGGTGGTGTGCAAGTTGGGATTTTTTGTAAGATCCATTCTAGTTTCACTACTGGGTCGTTTCTGTCACAAAAGTCATTAATAGGGATTAGCTGGCAGACGGAAATATATAAACAGATGTCTGCTATTCCCAGTCCTCCACAATATGGACCATAAACCTAGTTTGAAAAGAAACTCTTGGGACGCCATCAATTTATTGATCCAAGTTTGGAGTTCACCATATGTGAGGTCGGATAATATACAGGTAGTTTGCCTGGAGGGGATAAAAGAAACATTTTGAAAAGGGCTCCCCTTGTTTAGGGAGGGAAGCCATACAAAGTATTGTGCACTGGAGCAGTGGGGCAATATTAAATTATCAGGACTGACTCATTTTTCTCACCACTTGCCTTCCCAAATATTTAAAATGATACCCTGCAGTATGTAGTTGGGTGTACCATTTTAGTTGGCGAGCTACCCTATTGACATATGTTGATTTTACCTATGAGGCCAGAGGCGATGCCATAAACCTAGAAAATGTTTATGAATCATGGAATGATACTGTTGGATTGTTGAATAAATAGCAGAAAATCATCCATATAGAAGGACTCTCTTGCCTTGTGCTCACTTCTCCACTGTAATCTTGCTTTACCCAATCTCCAAAGAGGTACCACAGCCAGGACAAATTAGGTGGGGGAGAAGATGATTCTAAAGTACTGATTTTACTCTTGTAGAGCAATGATCTCCCGCTTTCTGTCTGATAAAGGACATTGCTTGTCCTCAAAAGATTGTTTTGAATGGGTCCCATAGGGTGGTTGGAGAAGTCATTGAACTACTATTACTTTAAACCATGCTGATATTTCTTTACTAAGGCATTGTGCTAGCTCGTCACTCCCCACCCACCTGGTTTGAATTTCTAATGCCGTAAGTGAGCTAAATACTACTCTGGTTTAGAGTATACATGTGTGACTTCTAGTAAATCTTTGAGTCAATTAGTACTCATAGATAATATTGAGCTGAATATGATTGTAACTTGAAATTATCAATGGATCATCTTTCCACTAAAATGCCTGCTCTTAGTTTTAGTTAGATTCTCCTGATTATAGTCTTGCAATTTATTCAGGGGTAATTGCAGACTATTTTGCATTAAGGCCAGCAATACTAAATTAGAATAAGCTACATTACTGGTGTTTACATCCAAGGGTGGAAACTATTGATGCCAACTAAAATCTCTACAAGATCAACATATAAAGGGACAATGATGAGGGTTCAAAATGTAGCCCTGATTTAATCCATAAAATCTAAATATTTTAGAAAAACTACTAGTCTTGTTATCTAATTTGACTGATATTCAGACTTCAGTGTGAGTTTGAATAGTTAGGTTCAAAAGGAGTTAGTCAAACATTAATATGTTCAGAGACTCTTGAAAAGAATGCAGCAACACGTGTTTCCGCTCAGTGGAAGTCCCTTTGCAACGCAGGACTGGTCACCTTTCTGTTGCTTGTAGCTATATTTAAATGTTGAACTGGCACTAATGAGGTGCAGCTGGTGCCCATACAGTGTTACCAAGTTTAACAAGCATTGGTAAATGTAATAGGGTTTGCCTGTGTGCTTAATAATATTTAGTTTTTTTAGTTTTTAGCTTGGTAAGCAGATGTATGATATAAGTTAAAGAAACTCCACAAAAGTGTTATGACTTGCTTAGTGAGAAAGGCAATATATTGTGCGAGAACAGGTGGTAATATAAAGTGCTCCTGTGATGCTGGCACTATATAAAACTGACCCTAAAATAAAATTGTGAAAAGCAGGTTTAAATGCAGAGGCGATTAGTTACCTGTGTGCTTGTATGAAGTAACTGGTGGTGATATAACGTGCTCCTGCACCTTCAGGTGATGTTGACACTATATAAAAGTGCCCCACAAATGAATTAAATACAAAACATGTTTCATAGCAGCACTGTAACATGTTTTTTATTTAATTAACCATGGGGAGCCATCAATGGCTCCCAGCCAATGTTGGTACTGACCTTTAAAAACTTCAAAGGAGAAGACCTTTAATATTTACACAGCAAAGCACAGCCTCCTTGCCAAGCTGAGCTCTGCTGCCCGGGTTTATCCTTGAGAACGTATTTAGCATTTAGCACACTACCAAAGAAGGTCATATCACTGCAGGACTTCACAGAATGTCATTCCACCAATCACAGTCCTAAACACAACCACCTACCTTTCCTAATGAAGTGGCCTACATGTCCGACTCCGTTCTAGTATCTTCGAGTGTCGAATGTCTCATCCTAAATAGGGCTAGAGGATATCAGTGTTCTGCTATTTAAAACATTTATAAACATCAATATGAAGAATGACTTTGGTCTGTTTAAAAACCAGCGTAACATATGAGCAAACATGCATCAGCCATTCAAGACTACCTATTTGTTGACAACTAACTCCACTCCCACCCAACCTTCATCACATGGGTCACCAGTAGATCATAAAGGCATATGCATACAGCTATGGGTCTGAATGCTGTTTGACTACAGCACCACCAATATATTCAAGCACAGAATGCTTGCACCCCTCGAAACAAGCTGCAATATAAATTACAAGGTTTTCGTCTAAAAATGCGATGAATGCAATGATGCAGAGATTGCTTCATAGCTGAGTTTGTTCTTCGATTCTATTCCCAATTGCTGCTGAAATGCAATTAGATATTCAACTATTATAGGAGCAATGTAAGTGTTATATTAAAAATGCAACTATTTTGAAGGCAAAACTTGGCCAGTCGCCATTTGTAAGTGATTTTACGAGCAACACTTAGCTTACATAAGAAAAACAAGCATTCGCAAATGCAGTACATTTTGCCTATGTGCTGTCTTTTGCTGTAGGTTGTAGCTTGATGAGCATTTGTGCAATATAAGTTACTGGATTTAATTAAAGTGTTATGACTTGCAATTACAATAGCCTAGTGGAAAAAACAGGTAGTGAGCATGCTGCCATAATGATACAATTTACTGTGTTTAACAGGAGAAAGGCACATGCTTCGTAAGTAATGCCTTGATGACAGATGGAGCAGGGACTGCGCATAAAAGAGATAGGTGGGAGGTAGAGAGTAGAGACTGAGAGCAACATGACTTAGAGAAGTTAGAGGTAAAAGGGAGAGAGGCAGGGGTGCCGAGGGCAAGGGAAGGTGCGGGATAGAGTGGAATTGCTGAGGTCAGTGAAACTATGGAGCATAGTAGGAATTTATACGGGAGGTTTAACTATTCATAAGCAAAATAATTAAGATGTTGGACCGCTGAGCAGCCTGTGTTTGGAGGACCCCAATGTGTACTGCATATGCCAAAACAATACTCGAATCTCACTTATTGCTTCTTCTTTGCAGCCTCTTTGTGGAAGCACCTCTCCCATGTCAGTTGCCGCAGATTTTTAGAGCTGCCACATTTTGAACTAAAAGCCGTGCCTTATTTATCATGCATCCTGTTTGTTGTCTTTGAAGAAGGCACCATTAGTCACTTGGAGGAGGAGGTCTGGAATGACTTTCTAAATACATTTCCCTCTTTGCTGCAATTTAACAAAGTGGATCTGTCATTAGTCCGCCACAGGGGAGCAAGAAAATGGAACCCTTGAATGGAAATGGGGGGAACCTGACTTTCTGTCTACAGCATTTGCTGTTGTCCTTTACCGTCACAATTCTCCATTCTCTTGTATTTTTCGGGTGGACTAGAGGGCCAGAGGGGGGTAGGAGTGTTTCGTGGACAGTAAATGGGGGGAGTAAAGCTGGACAGGCAAGCAACACAATGGTGGGATGGGGAACGGAGTTGGTAAATTGGGAGTAACGAAGGCTAAGGGAGGTAGATTTGGGCAAGACCACGGATGTCTAAAGGCTGGAGGGAGTCAAGAAGTGCACAGACAGCTGAGGGGTGGATGGGCTGCATACACATACACTCTTAGAGAATGCATGTCTAAAAGAAAAATGGCCATGCTTTGAATGCGTGCAGCCTTAACCTAATAAAATAAGTTCTCCTTGGCGATTTGTTATTATCATGACTGCTGCCTGACTCCAAGATGGCAGCAGTCTGACAATGTCCGAGCTAAGCTTGGTAGTTGAGTTACTGGTAGCGTGTAGGAGTAGGGAGAAGGTGGGGGTAGCAATATAAGGGATGGAAATGAACTGTAGAGAGCCAAAAAACAAGCACAGGGCAAGTGGTGTTAGGCTAAGCTAAGCTCTGTATTTGACCTACTGGTGGTGAGTGGGAGGAGGGAAAAAGGGTGGGCTACATGAGGGATGCAGACCACCTGTAGAGAGCAATAAACAAGCACAGGGCAAGTGTTGTGCAGGTAGAAGCTTAAAAGAAAGTTCCCAAACAGCGTATGAAAACAGTACTTGGGCCTCAGGACCTGTTTGAGCAAACGCATGAGGAAGAACAGGTAATAGTATGCTACAGCCAACAGAAAGAGAAAAAGTCATTGGCAAGCACTGGAACTAATGAAAAGCAAGAGGCGGGATCATGTGCAATTTTCTTTTTTCACTTTTTTCCTTACAGATAACAATTAGTCCAGCGCATTGGGATCCGCGCTTTTCTAAAACCTGTGCTCTTATTCTTTCAGGCTTATTACATCAGAATTCCTGATATAGCTAGAACTCGTATATCTATAAAATATATTTATACACATTGATATTGAATCACACCCTCTTATTGTGGTAGAACATTAGTGAGTGACAGGGGGATCTGTACCCGGTCCTGACGAAGGGGCATGTCGCCCCAAAACATGTTGACCCACACAGGAGAGTAAGCCCAGTAACTTGCTTTATCTCTCCGCATCACCCTTTTTAACAATACCAGGCAGTGTCTATTAAACAGTTTTTTCTACCACTAGGCCAGGTATTTTTTAACCTCACTCTCACATCACTCCTGACCCCACTGACACTCACTTCATGTCACTCACATAGTACTCACAAATTAAAGGTGCTCCGGCGTAGTCGCTTGTCGCAGCACTGCCCCGTCCCGCAGCGGGGACGGGAAGACCCCGATGATGAAGCGTGACACCAAGGGCCCTTTTGGTGTGTGAGGGGTATTTTAACACACTGAATATATTCCACCAACACCGGAATATATACTGACTTCGTATCAGGTGGTCTCTATTGATTATTCGTGCTACCCTTTGCAGACCTGAGGTGGTCTAAGCCCTGACCTCTTACGGAGAACTCTTCTTAATTCATTGTGTTATGCACTCAGTAAATGCGAGTCGTTAGGAGTGTGGCACACTTTGATAGGAGCACAATGTCCAGTGACTGCTGGCTCTGCACTGTCTTGTTCTCCACTCCAGAAGAAGACGCGAGCTACAGCGAAGACTGCCACAAACTGAAATTATATTTATTTAAAAGCTGATCATCACTGCTTAATGATGGGTGGTGCAGAAATATCTCATTCAGTAATCCACGTCTCCATTCACCAAACCCCAATTTAATATGACAATCTTGGTTTTATTCGAACTTGTTGCACAATGAAGGGGGCGTTCAACTTGAACCCCGATTTCATCAAGTTACACTTTACCTGCAGCACTGATAAATACCTTGAAAAGAGGGACTGGGACCAACTGTAGAGAGCCATAAATAAGCACAGGGCATGCACTGTGCAGGCAAGAGCTTAAAAAAAAGTTCCCCAAAAGCAGATGAAAACAGTACTTGAGCCTTGGCACACTGATAAGAGCAAACACATGAGGAAGAACAGGAAACAGTATGCTACAGTCAATAGAAACAGAGGAAAAGTAAGTGGCAAGCACGTCATACAAGCAGCAGCAGCAGCAGCAGCAGCCGGGTCGAGAGGGGGGCCAGGACTCAGTGCCCCAGAGTGCCCCGCGTGCTTTCACCGAGTCACCAGCCGCGCCAGGAGGCGCCACCGTTAAAACCTCGAGCGGGCTCCTGCAGCACGGGACACCCGTCATACAAGCACCAGCAGCAGCAGCCTGGTCGAGAGGGGGGCCAGGACTCAGTGCCCCAGAGTGCCCCGCGTGCTTTCACCACGTCACCAGCCGCACCAGGAGGCGCCACCGTTAAAACCTCGAGCAGGCTCCCGCAGCGCGGGAAGCACGCGGGTTCGCCCGGGCCAAGGGCGGGCCCGTCCTTGCCTGTCATTGCCCGTAAGAGGCAGGGCAGGGCCACCCCTCTTTTGTCCTGGATCCTGGTCCATTTCCTGCATACGAGTCGGAGTTGACTGACAGGTACTGTGAGCCCCTTTCTCCATAGTCCCATTACTTGCTTCTGCCCCTAAAAAGTTCCATTTCAATTCCAGAAGCATAACTAACGAGTTCTATGAAGTAGAGGACTGTGTGAGAGTAAAACCTATTATTTCGAACTGGGACTCATAAGACTTCGCAGCCTTGAACCAACCAGGGTATTGTACTGTGTGAGGCAGTTTAGCGATACTATTTTATCAAACGTTTTACTGTTAAAAATCGCATGAACCAGTTGTGTTCTCATTTTTCAGGCAAGCTTTATATAGTATTTTAACATATGGTTTCACTGTGTCTAGTAGTATTGTTTTGTACTGTTCTTTTTAGCGTATTTTGCGTTTTTGACTAGAAATAACAAGGTATAATATGCACCACTCTGCCTATGGGATCAAGTTAATTATACCTGAAAGTACATTGCACTTTATTCTGAGTGAGGATTCTAGCAAATTAGATAGCTAAAAAATTCCCTTAAAACATAGCACATAAGTAATCATTAAGTAGCTGATTATTGAATATGGGGAAAAGGAAATTAACATCAAGCCAGATAGCAAAATCACGGAGCAAGCATAGAAAAGCTAATATGACTCTACTCAACTATCTAACAGGGGCAGTTGGAGATATAGGACGCCAGATAACTTCTGTTGAAGAAACGTTAAATATGGACCCCACAAATCCATCAGGGCACAAACTAATGGACAAAACCAGTATGCCAGCATTGGGGTCTGAAGTAACTGGTAGTATGGGTAAAACACCATTTGAGCAAAAAATAACGGCTGTGTCCAGACTATTACTGACGTCATTTTCCTGACCCTGATAACGAACACTCACCCCCCTCGAAAAAATCCTGTAAATTGTTAAGTATAGAAATACCGGATTCTCAGCCAGATGGTACATGCCTGGGGCAAACTACTCCTAGTCCAAGTAAGACCCACACCAAAACATTACAGGGTAAAATATAGAGCCCGAAAAACAAAACTCAAGGAATACAAATACAACACAGGCAAAAAATAGAGGCAATGCACCTTCAATAGAGACTGTAAACTTGTCTAGGATGCTAAAAGAATTAAGTGAGTTAGTTACCAAGTCTGTGAATAGTTTAAGTAGTAGGCTAGATAAAATAGAAGCAGGACTAGAGAAAGCTTTTGCATCCCAGAACATAGAAGTTGAAGAGGGGAAAAGACTACCAAAGAAGCCGACAAGTAAAACCACATTATGTGAGAAAGGAAATATGAAAGCTATTCCCTCAGGGACAAAGAGACAGGACATAGAAAGAGGAAATGGTGGGGGGCCGGGTATCTACCCAAGTATAACAATAAACTCGAAAAACCCCATCCCAAGAGAGATTGATGCATATAGGAAAAACAACATAGGAGGGACGGATTACTGGGTGGGTGATAGACAGGTTGGTGGGAATAATTTAAGAACAAATCTGGTAAACAGCAACTTCCCAGAGGACATTCGAAGCCTGCAGACTTCAAATTTACCACCCACAGCCAATCCATATACGGTAATCCTAGCTAATATTCCTTCCTGCTCACCAGGTGAAAAGGAAAACTGGGTGGCTTTAAGAAACAAAACCTTGCACTGGCTTGGAAATAGAACAGGCCTGACCAGTGCACTTTTCAAAGAATTTAAAATGGTAAGGAGGATCAGCTGGGTGGGTAACGGCAAGAAACTCTATCAAGGCGACTGCGTTGTCCTTTCATTGGGGTCACCCGCATTGGTAAGGGAAGTTTTACTGAGAACACAGCATCCTTATCTCAGCTATACAAATATATACGCCTCCCCATTAGCCTTTTTTGCCAGCAGAAGCACCCACTAGGACTAAATAAACCCCCTGCATCTAGATTGTTGAAAGACACTTCCCATTTTATCATAGAGATAACAAATTGTTTTGGGCCTTTATCGACCCTAGACATCAACGACTGACTATTTATAAATCAGAATTTAGTAGGGATCAAAAATAAAAACTGTGTGGGGACCAAAAGTGATTCAGCCTTAAACAGGCCAATTAGAATTGAACCAGTGGATGAGGGCTATAGTAAGTGCGATGGGGAAGATCCAAATGAGGCTGGAAATATTAGCAGTGTGCCCACGGAAACGGACAATGTTGGGCTACCAATCAAGCAATGTAAAAGGAGCCGGGTCCAATCGAGCCGCTTATATCTTTTCCTGTAACAGCCCAGCCCAAAACAAAACATTTGAGAGTTTTGTAATGGAATGTTGCAGGCTTAAAGAATAAGGTGAAAGACATACCTTGGAATGATTTTATAAATAACTTTGACATCTTGTGTATCCAAGAAACCTGGATGATTAACGAAGTACACATAAATGGTTTCCGGACATTTCATATACCAGCAACACATTCATCGTGTGGAAGACCCAAGGGCGGAATTTGTGTTTATGTTTCAAATATGGTTGGTCCCAAAAGATTGAAACAATTAATACTGAAAATTACTATCAGACTGTATTGATCCATATAGATGCAAAACTTATATTGGCTGTAATCAATTTATATAACAATGTTGAAAAAGGGAAATTGGGCACTATCACAAAGAAATTAAGCCAGGATATTAGCAATCGAACATCGAATGGCAAGACCGATATAATTCATATATGTGGCAGGGATTTTAATGTCCATTTATGCCCGATAGCTGGGCTAGGAAAATGTGGACTAACAACTGATGAGGCCGACCCAATGATGCACTTCTCCCATACAGATAGAGGAGAGTTGTTTAATGAAACCTTGTCCATTGGATCTGCTAGGAGGCGTCCTTACTCTTGCTGCCTGTCGTCGCTGGATTTTCGTGGACACCCTGCAACTTGCCGGACCCGCTGCGCGGGTCCCGCTGCGCCTGCAGTCTCCGTGGGGCGTTGGGAGGGGAGTTGAACACCCTTGAACCCTGTGCTCGCGGCAGGGCTGCGAGCAGCCTAGCAGGGACTCCATTGTCCAGGAGTCCCTGCGTGTTACACCTGTGGCCGCTCTCCCTGCCGGTCACGCCCCCTGACATTGGATAAAGCTGCTCTTTTCCCATCACCCAGCGGGAAACCTTGTCCATTGGATCTGCTAGGAGGCGTCCTTACTCTTGCTGCCTGTTGTCGCTGGATTTTCGTGGACACCCTGCAACTTGCCGGACCCGCTGCGCGGGTCCCGCTGCGCCTGCAGTCTCCGTGGGGCGTTGGGAGGGGAGTTGAACACCCTTGAACCCAGTGCTCGCCGGCAGGGCTGCGAGCAGCCTAGCAGGGACTCCATTGTCCAGGAGTCCCTGCGTGTTACACCTGTGGCCGCTCTCCCTGCCGGTCACGCCCCCTGCCCTGTCCTAGCCCTATTTTAGAGGGCGGAGTAACAGCTGCGCGGTAGCGCGCGGGAGCGCCCGGGGCGAAGACCGGGCAAAGAGCGGGCCGTTTGAGGCCGTTGGAGGTCTAAGAGGTCTGGGCTGGGCCATTCCCCTTGGTTCGTTGTTTGTTGATTATTGTTGATATATTTCACCTGTGCCACATCGTCCACTCTCACATCGACTATGTGTACACGGGGTAGTCGCAGCAAGACTTTCAAGGGTCTTAATAAGCCCAATGGAACCCTAGATGATTTCCTCACAAAGACCAATTTGGCCATTGATGTGGAAATCAGTAAAATGCAACATAGGGTTTCCTTAGAATTAGAAGCTGCACGTAAGCTTTCCCTGAACTTAACTTCCTCCAAAAAATCATCCTTGGGGAACTTAGCCTTAGCACTTACCCCTGAGCGTACATCAGGGCCCCGCTCATTGTTAACGCTGGCAGTTATCCACCATGTTCCAACTATATCCCTACTCGAGCCCCCTCTGACTCCAACACCACCACCTCTAAAGCCCTTGGAGGAGTCTGTACCCTACACCCCCGTGGCCGGCATAGGCTTCCCCACCAAACTCGATATGCCTAACTCAGCAGAAAATGTTAAAAATGCCAAAAAAGTTTCCATCCAAAAGAGGAAATGCCTTGCCCGATCTATCTATGCTCGCAAAAAGGCAAAAATTGCGAGATCTCAGTTTTTTAATAGTAGACGACCATTGGTCACACATGGGGTGGATGTAGAAGCACCTACAACTAACATCGCCTCTCTGGGCAAGGAAAACGACACAGGTACACGCAGTGTTGTGCTAGACCTTACTGTGGGAACCTCCCCCCAATAAGATTGAGGAAGGGCCCATAGAGGGTAGTTTGAGTAAGTTGGAGAAGGATAGGAGGGGGGATGAAGAATTTCTCAAAACCGTTTGGAAAACGTTACACCAGCTACTTACTCCCCTGGAACTTAGACTTTCCCGAATTGAAAACAACCTACTAGAAATGGATAGGACTATAGTCACATTGGCTAGTTTTAGTCTTAAACAAATGGAAGCTAGGTTTCCCCAGGGTGAGGGTTGTACCTCTCAGCCTCAGGAGACAGAATCCCCGGCTTTGCCTCCCCCAAGTTCTAAACCCATTCCCAAACCCCGTACCAAAGTTTGTAGCTCCACCACTATTAATCCAAGATCTACAGTCCCCAGCTCTTGTCCCCCCCAGAGTGTAGCACCATTAAAGCCAAGGCCTCAAACTGTCTCACACCAGCCTAACGAGCCAGCAACCAAGAGATTACTCCCTCAGCGACCCAGTCGACCAAATTTTCGCGGTGGGTATATTGATATGCCACCTGAGGCTGGGCCTTACGTTATAGTATTAGCTGGCGTGCCCACCCTTGACCCACAAATCCAAGAGAACCATTGGTCCTTAAAAAACAAGGTCATCCACTGGCTCAATACAAATAGACAGCTCCCTAATCATCAAAGAAGCCGGGTATTAATGTGCGTAGAGTACCATGGGTGGGTCCCACACACAAGTCCATTGCTGGCGATTGTATAGTAGTGTCCTTCGCAGATCCCAGTACAGCTCGGCATCTCTGTTCATGGGCCCCATGTGATGATGACCCCTCTATTGTTGTTAGACCCCTCACTTTTTTTTATCCTCCTCGACAGCAGTATGGGATGGAGGGGTCTTGGTCAACAGTCCAAAAACCTAGAAAGAAAGGACAATGAGAGGGCTGGCAAAGCCAAAATAACTGGTGGCAAGGGGCTCCCACTACTAACATGTTTGGTTGCTTGGATGAGGTTGACTGACTTGGGGGGCTTGATGTATCAATACACCTTATGGAACCAATTCTCCCCCAGGTAATTGCCTCCCCTATCCCCCCAGTAACCTGTATGGATTGTTTAAACTTACGTAAAGGCCCTAGCATAACCCTGGATCATGTTAACATTCCTACTTTGTCCAGGTCAGGGGCTCTGGGTTCATCACAGACTATTCCACTCAGTAGCTCGGTAAATGTAATCAAGGTGGCCTCATGGAATATTGCAGGATTGAGGGGTCGCTTGGACAGCGACGATTGGGTAGACTTTATTGTCACGCACGATATCGTCGTTTTTCAGGAAACTTGGTCAATCGTTCCCCTATTTAGGGTAGGCTACCGGAACTATCATAAACCGGCTACACAGGGCCCCAGGGGTAGGGCTTCGGGAGGTCTCACTGTATGGATTAGAAACTCCCTGGGTTTCCGTGTTAAGGAAACTTTGGTGGAGAATGCTGACCTCCTCTGTATTACCTTGAGTAAGGATAACTGCAAGGACATTATTCTAATTAACATCTATGCGCGAGGTTGTCAGGGTGGTAAGAAGCAACCAATCCTTAATGACCTTGAATATCTCCTGAACAAGCTCAAAGGGGATCATCTTGTCATAGTGGCAGGTGATCTGAATTGTTCATTCGAACCCATCCTTAGTTTGGCTGAAGATGTGGGGTCTGATGAAGATACTGTTTGGAATATTCCCCCACTAGCTATAAGTAAGGGTGTCAGGGGCACTGAGGCTGCCCTCCACTGGTTGGGTCTTTGTTTGGAGTGGGGGTTTCGGGCAGTGAATGGCCGTACCCCGTCGGACATGCTAGGGAAATCTACCTTTGATAATGGGACCAGTGCAAGTCGCATTGACTATATATTGGTCAATATTGAATCCTGGCCACTTGTGATGGATATGGTAGTAGAGACCAGGCCAGAGAGTGATCATAACCCCCTCTCTTTGGGGCTTAGGGTTCCTGGTCTGGGTGGTCCCCAATTAGAAACAGCCTGCGTAACCCCTGACTTAGTCCTGTGTGATAATAAAAGACGGGTCAAATGGACCAGGGTCATTGCTGACCCAGAGCTTATTTGTAAAATAGAGGAGTTGGTCCTAGACACAAGGAGTAGGATGACTGTATTATCCCCTCCTGGCGGAATCGATTCCTCTACCATCGATCTTCATGAGAAGTGTTTTGCGGCACTTAAAAATCTTCTTACTAAGCCATCTAAAAATAAGAAAGACAAACTACATAAAAGATGGTACAATAAGAATTGCAGAGAAGCCCACAGCAAACTAATAGCAGCTGTTAAAACCAGGATAACCCTTGATATCAGGGAAGCCAGGCAGTTTTACAAACACACCCTTTGGGCAGCTAAGAGGGACTGGGATGATTCTTACTGGTCAGATCTCCTCAAAGCCTGTGAGTCATCTAACCAAGTAACATTTTGGGCGATAGTTCGATGGGGCAGGGACTCGGACTCCCAAATACCTGCAAACCATGTTTCAGCTCTGGATTGGGTGGAATTCTTCTCTGCCCAATTTAAAGATAAAAATGCTGAACAGGAACTGGCAACCCAGCCTGCAGTGGGGATAATGCCAATATTTCATGGGGATAGGCTCATATTTTCCGCTTCAGACACGGTACATGCCCTAGGTTCTGTCCATTCTGGCAAAGCCCCAGGTCTAGATGCCATACCAGCGGACCTTTTCAAATCGAATCTTGATTTATGGGTTCCATTCATTACAACACTAGCAAACTCTATCGCAGCAGGGGCTAGGATACCCCAATCCTGGAAAGGTGCTGAGATACTTCCAGTATATAAGAAAGGGGATCGATCATTACCTAATAATTATCGCCCCATAAGCCTGATCGACTCTATTCAAAAAATTGTATCAAGAATGGCCTTAGCAAGAATTCAGGGGTGGATTGAGCAGAACAACATACTCTCCCCCATGCAGGCAGGGTTTAGATCAGGCACTAGCACCTTAGATCAGGTGTTCCGACTTACCATGCTCTATTGGAAGGTGGTTTTCTTGGGCGGTGGGGTTATCTATGCCGCATTCGTTGATCTTAGGTCGGCTTTCAACTTAGTCCCTAGGGCAAAACTATGGGAAGCCCTCAGACTTATTGGTTTCCCTTTAGAACTCCTAGAACTAGTCAGGCGCCTACACGAGGATAATTTCGCCCAGGTAAGGTGGGGAGACAGGGTAAGGTGACCAGCGGCTTTCCTGTCCAACGAGGGGTGCGCCAGGGCTGCGTGCTGGCCCCCACCCTGTTTCTCCTCTTTATTAACCAGGTAGTTGCATTTTTTAATAACACACAAACAGATGCACCCACCCTGGGCGGATCAAAATATCCGATGTTCATATTCGCCGACGACACCCTGCTCCTTTCTAAAACCCGGAGCGGTTTACAGACAGCCCTGAATAGGTTTGCTGAGTTTTGTAGGAACAATGATCTACAGATCAACGTCGATAAAACCAAATTTATGGTTTTCAACAAAAATAAACCAATCAAAAGTTCGGTTACTCTGAACGATGCCCCAATCGAACAAGTCAAGGTCATGACATATTTGGGGGTGACTCTTGATCATCAACTTAGTTGGAACCCACAGTTGGAGGCTCTAAATCTTAAATTTGTTCGCCTTACGGGATGCTTACTGCAGGAACAAAAAAATCCCTGACCAAACGCATTATACCAGCGTTAAACATTTATGAGGCCAAGGCTAATGCTGCTACCCTGTATGGAGCTGACATATGGGGTTATAAGGACTTGTCAGCATTGACCATAGCACAGAATAGGTTTCTACGGAACCTGGTTGGGCTTCCACAATCATCACCAATAAAACCATTGCTCCTCAACCTAGGTTGCAGACCTCTGGACGAGATGGCGCAGTTTCATCTCGTGGCACTCTGGCGTCGCCTTTGGACGACTCCAGAGCTTAGCCTCTTTGCCCATGAATTGGATGAGGTCAAATCACTGTGGGGTGCTTATAGAATTCCATGGTTCCGAGAGGTGAAACTAATATTGTATTCAATGGGCCTCTCTGAGCTGTGGTTACATCCTGAGTGCTCTAGGTTTCCATCGAAACAAGAGTTTAAGGATCTCTTCTGGGCTACAAAAAAATCTACGCTGGTCACTCACTCTTCGGACAATAGTCTAACGGGACTCTTTTTAACACATAAGGTAACACCGTCCCTTGAGCCCTATTGGGATTTGATTTGCAAAACCCTAGACCGTAAACTGTATCACCAGTTTCGGGTAGGTACATTTCCCATCAACTCCTTTACTGCGAAGTAGGCGAAGAGTGTAAGCAATAAAAGCAATAAATGTTTTTTTTGTCCCGACCAGGTAGAAAGTATTGGCCATCTGTTTTTTGCATGCCCAGTATATCGATCCCCTAGATTGAAATGGCTGAAACCTATATGTATAACCTTGAATTGTGGGGGATATCGTGATGCCCTGCTGAAATTACGTGATATACGAACTGAAATGTCTGTGATTTGCGTAGCCAAATTATTGGGGTGGGCGTGGCTGATCCGTTCAATGAAATTGAAAACCTTCTTAAATTAATTGTCAGGAAATGATTGTATGTTGATTGTTGTTACATATTTCTTCTATATAATTTGTGAGCATGTTTGAAGTAGTTTTTAATATTATGTAATGTATGTTGTCTTTTATGAATTTTATTCGAAATAAAGACAAAATGAAATGAAATGAAAAAAAAATGAATGAGATTTTGTATAAGCATAATTTTAGTTTTGCAAATCGTATCTGTTCACCGAAGGTGGACTTTGGTCATACATTTATTGGTAGAGGTGCTGAGTCAACAATAGACTTGATACTTATGCCAAACTGTTACGCAAGTTACGTCACCGGTTACTATATCCATCAAAACGTAATGAGTGACCATCTGCCCCTAAGCATACATATAACCATTCCAACCATTGCAGCGAGGGAAGACTGCAAACAAGTAGTGAGGGCACAAAACGTAATATTGAATAGACACAATGGCTATACATTAGGATGGTCCAGCTTGGCTCCTTCAGAGTTAAGTAGACAAGTTGTTAGTAAGGCATATAATTCAATTTTAACCTGTCTAGATGATAGCCCATCGCACGATAACATCCTGACAGAATTTACCATCATAACCAATACAGTAAAAAAAAGTGTTGTTAGTGGAGAATAAAGCTACCCGAACGGCCAGAAAGGGATGGTTTGATAAAAACTGCACCAAAACATATAATAAGTTATAAAAAAAAGCCCTGCACAGGCAAGTACGAGACAAGGAGGAAATCAGGGGCTGCAGGAAGTTTTATAATGAAGCAAGGAAAACTAGGAAAAATTATTTGAAAGAGAAGGCTTGGGAGAAACTTAAAAATGCATTGGGGAGTAAAGATAGCTCCCTATTTTGGCAGGCGGTGAATGCACCCTTCTTTTCCATTGATAACCGAGATGCTCCTTCTATTGAAGTAGCAAGCAATAGAAGAAAAGACATGGGTGGACTTCTTTGCAAATGTTTACTCCCTTCAAAATGATGCAGCGAGGAAAATAGACTGGGCGAAAGAGCCTGAGAGGGACCACCAGGACCTCCAAAAATGCTGGCCTATTAATTTGAATATCACTCTCGAAGGTGTAACAAGGGCAGTAAATGCCAGCAAAAGTGGTAAGGCCCCAGGCACCGATGGGGTGCCAATCGATCTTTTTAAGTCCTCCCCGCAGTTATGGTCTCCAATATTAACAGGGGTCCTACAAGCATGTTGTGCAAAAGGGTTTATAGCCTCATGGTCTGAATCCATTATTGTCCTGATCTTCAAGAAGGGAGATAGGGACAATCTGGCATATTACCACCCTATATCCTTATTAGACTCCCTTATGAAGGTGGCGGGAAGGATCGTTCTAGACAGGTTCGAAAACATGGGCAGAGGATAATAACATTTTAAGTGATGCACAGTACGGTTTTAGATCTGGAATAGGTGTCAACGAGCAGGCTCTTAACCTTAGTATTTTAATTGGAAAGTATACGCAGCCCAAAACAGAAATTTTACCTGGCATTCATCGATTTAACAGCCACTTTCGACTGTGTCATACATAGTAAATTGTGGAATATTCTATGCAACCTTAATGTTGACCCCAATATAATACAGTTTTTGAGACAATTATACTCTGGGGCTACAGCTAAAGTTCGATATGGGTCAATGTTGAGAATGCACAGCATCATTCAATGTGGAGATGGGAGTGAGGCAAGGGTGCGTTTTGGCACCATTCCTGTTCACTCTTTACACCAAAGCGTTGAAACAGAAGTTTGTGTCTAACGCTAGGGACCTGCCATATATACATAACCGCCCAATAGTCTCCCTTCTCATTGCTGATGATGCTGTGCTTATGGCATGTACTCTGATTGGTCTACAACAGGCTCTTACCTTTTATACTAATTTTATGGACTCCCTGGGTCTAAAGATGAATACAAAGAAAAGTTTTATTATGGGAGAGGCAAACAAAAATGCAGCAGTTTACAAGCTGGGGGCAGTAGGGTAGCATCTATAAAATCATTTACATATCTGGGTGTTTTATTTAATAATACTGGGACTTGGACACAAGCAATTAAAACCAGGAGTCTCTTGTTCATGAAGTCTATACCGGCATTGATAACGTTTTCTAACAAATTGGGAAAAAGGCCACCAGAAATCCTTTTGAAGATTTATAATGCCAAATGCGTGATCATAGCTATCTTCAGGGCAGGTATATGGGGACCCCACGATTGTACCTCAATTCAGCTAGCTGAAAACACTTTTATAAGATTGATATTGGCAGCTTCTGCTAGCGCCCCAGTTTTTAATTGCTACAGATCTGATTAAGACACAAGTTATGTTGCTCTGGCATAGAATTTGGACCTCTACGAGCACAGGGTTAAATAAGGAAATTTTAACCGATGCTATGAGATTAGATCATGTAAACAAGATTACATGGTTAAGATACGTAAAAAACGTCATGCAAGATGTAGGGCACCCGGAGTATTTTTCCCAACCAGAAACTATGAATACAATAAATCGGAGGGATTTTAAAAAAATGTGCATGAATGTCTTGGAGGATAACAGGCTATCCCTAAAAATGAACAAACCCACAGTGGTTCAGCACTTAATAATTACAACAACATGCACTATTCAACAGTATCTATCGTGCTGTATGAGGGGGTATGATAGATACGTGTTAACACCCTGTAGATTTGGGTCTTTTCATCGGCTGGTCAGTTACCCTGACATGAATAACTGGTCAAGGGATTTAGGCCTGTGTCCATGTGACACTATCTCTCTACAAACTATGATTCATGTAATCTTATTCTGTAAATTCTATGTAAATGAAAGACGTAGATGGATTAATCCCCTATTAAAAGAGGGTGGGTGGAGACAATGTCGTCCAGCTCTTCTATAATTACAGATGTAGGATAGTTATTATTGCATTGCAACGATGACGGGTTTCTTGAAAAGTGTTTTGAGAGTGAGGAAAATCACAAATGCCTAGAAGCTGTGGGGACACACACGAGCAGTATATATATTGCGAGACACTTTCTCTGTATTAAGGCTGTTTGCCTAAACTGTTTATAAAGTAGGAGAAACTGCAGAGTATTAATTGCTTTTATGAATTTGTATATCATTTTATGTTTTTTTGCGATGATTGTACAGCCTGCTTTTATGATTTTATATGCCTAAAATCGAATAAAGCTCATTTTGACTTGACTTGAAGTGGCAAGCACATGAACCAATGAAAATCAAGGGGGCGGGATGTAAGTCCCTTTTAAGATTCATACTGAATACAATAGATTTTGCAAGCACTGTGCAGGCAAAACCTAAAAAACAAGTGCGCACAGCTTAAGATCCCTAGCATCAGCAGACCCTAGAACATCAAAGTTGGTGACATGAAAGTCACTATTTTCACATGGCCTTAATTTTACCCTCATTCTGCAGACATAAAAACTGCGCTGTTCCACCATTCAAAACTTGACACTCTCATGCATAGTCTGACTCCATGATCATGTACGTGGCAATAGTTCAGCTGCTGCTTGAAAGTGGAGGGTTGGCAAAATGTGAATCCAACCAAAACAGTAAGTAAAAGTTCAGGACAGTATTGCATTCTTTAAATAGGAATTTGCTGCAGTGCAATTCATATTTTTATTAGTACAAATAAGTTACTTGTCAGCAGGTGTGCTGAACTTTTTTTTGACAGGCAACATGTTTGCATTTTAATCACATAAAGGTAGAATACTGAAATTTGTATATGAAAAATTGTTGCTGTTCCTAGAACGGTTAAACCACCTGCAAGACGTGCCTTAAATGTCAAACATGCACACAGGCAAGAAGGCTTTTTACAAGCAAAATCTGATGGTGATAAAGTGCACGCAAATGCACGGAGGGAAAGTTCTGATTGAATAGCAAAAGGAATTAAATGAAGGAAAAAAAGAATGAAAGGTGCTGTGTTTTGAAATCACAAGCATGCACGCACACATGTGACAATCGATAGCAGTGGGCAGTTACTGGATGTTATTTCCCCAATGTTTTTCTTATATGAGTATGGTGCGACACGTAATGCGGTCACACATGCAACGGTGCTACCCAGAGGCATGCAAATTTGGTCTGTATCTGTTTGCGAGTCGAATCATTTGTAACCTTGATTACTAGCATTCCGTCATACAAGGGCGGTCACTGGAGGTGGCTGAAGCAAGGGGGTAGGGATGAAAAATTAGCTTTGAACTACCATCTCCATGCTTGCTTTTTTACCATAAAGAGCTAACCTTTTCCACTCACTGTCTCTCCTGTGTTGAAGCCTCAGTGTTATGTAGGTCACCACAGCTTAGAAGGGCAATTCCTCTTGTTGGAAACAAAACAGCACCGGAGTTCCTTTGTACAGATAAATAACGGAAAATAGACAAGTGGGGAGAGACCAGTTAATGAAGAAACACAGCACTGCCTGTCACATAGAGATCTTGCAATGAATAGTGGAACGAATTGCACTGCATAAGTGTAAACTCGGCTAGAGAGAACAGTTACCTGAGCCGAACTTCAGGGGGCACCTTACACCAAAGCATATATCATGTTCTATCTCCATCAGCAGCTTAGCCTTTGATAAAAGGCTTTGCACATTATAACTGCCCTCGGGTGTAGGAGGTGCTAAATGTCTGGGGGGGACAGGCAGAGCCTTGAGGACTCTCCGTTGACCCTATACAAAGAGCCCGTGGTCTGCGAGTTATAGGCTCTGATAAAAGTATAAAATCGCATAGTTCTAAACTGAAAAAGTGTAATAATGATAAAGGTTGGCATATAATCCCAGTACACTTTCTTGTTTTTAAAATGTTCCTCAGTGGTTAGAGAATCTGTGTGTTAGAATTGGGGGTCTCTGGTAGGCACAGGTAAGTACTTGTTACAAGCAGGGACCCTCTCCTCTAGTCAGGGCAAGGAAATTACCCTCTTAAAATAACCCCTGCTCACCCTCTAGGCGGCGTGGCACGAGCAGTCAAGGCTTATTTCACAGGCGATGTAAGTTAAGCATTTGTGACCACATACAGTAACCCAGTGACAATACTACAAATGGACACCACACAAGGTTTTATATAAAAAATAAGTATACTTTATATAGAGTTATCACAAGACCAATAAACGACAAAAATAATCCACAGTACTATTACATTTCAAGGTTTCTGGTTAAAAAGGTGTAAATCAAAGTTCTGTGCGAGTCGGTAGCCTTGTCTGGCTACGGCGTGCTGAAAGAACACAGAACCTAACAAATCCAGCGGATGGCGGCGGTCCGGGCCCACTCAAATGTCGACAGACTCAAACACAGTACCTTTTCCTTGGGGCGGCCAGCACGGATGTGCGAGCCGGTTCCGGGGATCATCGCTGTGCAGAAAAAGAAGCGTTGCAGGTCACGGTGTCCCTTCCGTCGCGGTGCAGGCTACGGCTCATTGACGGCATCGGTGAGCTCAGAGCTGGCGTTGTTCGGGCGGAAGTTGCTCGGTTCGGTGCTTCCAGCTTTACGGTGCGGCGTTCGAGCCAGAGTTTGGAAGCTGGCGTCGATCAGTCCGGACAGCGATGCAAGTAAGGCGGTGCGTCGCAAAGCGTGCGAGGCGGTGCCCAACTCCGGTGCGGTCACAGTACTCGAAGTCAGCAGCAGTGACCACGTTGGTCAGGCCAGTTCGATTTGGTGTAGCAAGGCATTGCACATTGCGGTGTGCTTCGAGTCGCGGTGAGGGGTATGGCTAGTTGACGGCGTCGAGACGGAGTCGGTGAGCGCAGAGCTTGCGTTGTTTGATGCGGACGTTGCTCAGTGCGGTGCCAACAGGACACCGGGCCGGTCGTGAGAGTCGGTCACAGCTCCCTGCTCTGTAGCCACTTGTTTCCAGCAGCAATTCACAAAGGCTGGTGAAGTCCACTGGTCCTGAGACTTCGGTCAGGGGGCAAGCTCTCTTCCAAGGCCTTGGAGATCTTTTTAGCACAAGTTGAAAAGCAAAAGTAAAATCCACAAAGTCCTTTCTCCTCTCTAGGCAGTCAGGCAACCACTGCAGGCCAATCCCCCAAGCAGCACTTCAGCTTGGGAATAGTCTCGCCTCAGTTTCTTCAGGTTACTTCTCCTCAGCAGAGGTTTCTTCTTGTCAGTTCCAGGAGTGATCTAATTTCATGGGCTCAGGGTTCCATTACTTATACCCCAAAATCCTTTGTTCTCTGAAGGAAGAGGGGCCTGTGCCCAGTTCAAGCCAGTTCTGAAGCACTCTGTTTACCAGACTTCTCCATTCCTTTCACAGCCCAGGGCAGGCACATCAGACGCCCCACAGGGGGTGGAGCCAGCATTGTGGAAGGCAAGTACAGTCCAGGAGCACTATGTTGACAGTCTTCCTTCTCTTCTTTCAGTGTGCAGGGCAGAGACATCAGACACACCACAGGGGGTGGAGCCAGCATTGTAGAGGGAAGGCCGAGCCCTATTCAGGTCCCAGGTGCAACTCCTCCCTCCCATCTTAGATGCAGATCTCCCTATTCACCACCGGGCAGCCCCAGCCTGTCTCTGGAATTCCCCAGTCCTGTCACACACAAACCCAGACAAGGAATACACAACCTAGCTGAGGCGGGCTCAAATGGTTAGGCAAGCAAATACCTACTTTCTAAAAGTGGCATTTACAAACACAGAATATTAAAATAACCTTTACTAAAATATGTATTTTATTATTCTGAGTGTAGGCATATTAAACTCGAATTTCTACCATGTTCTCTGAGTCTGCTAGGATTATAACATGTAACAATCCAGCAGCCCATTCTAGCCTATGGAGAACAGGTAGCCTTGCAATAGTGAAAAACGAAAATGGCTGTAATTAATTATTAGGACATGCCACATACATCAGGGCTTGTCCTACCTTATACTTAAAATGCACCCGGCCCTTGGGCCTACCATCACGCACGTAACCTGGGCTTCATTCTGGACTCCTCCCTCTCGATGACCAGACAAGCTAACGCCGTCTCATCATCATGCTTCAACATCCTACGCATGCTCAAAAAAATCTTCCGTTGGATCCCCACCGAAACAAGAAAGACGGTCACCCACGCACTGGTCACCAGCCGATTGGATTACAGAAACACACTCTACGCCGGAACCACAGCCAAACTACAGAAAAAACTCCAACGCATCCAAAACGCCTCAGCCAGACTCATATTGGACATCCACCGGCAAGCCCACATTTCCGACCACCTGAAAGACCTCCATTGGCTCCCCGTCAACAAGAGAATAACGTTTCGTCTCCTCACCCACGCACACAAAGCCCTCTACAACCTAGGACCCGAATGCCTCAACACACGACTGTCCTTCTACACCCCCTCCCGCCAACTACGATCGTCCAATCAAGCCCTCGCCGCAATTCCGCGCATCCATAGATCCACCATGGGGGGAAGATCCTTCTCCTACTTAGCGGCCAAGACCTGGAATTCTCTCCCCACCTCCGCCTTACACAGAACCACCTCTCCTTCAGAAAGCAACTAAAAACTTGGATATTCAATAAGTAAAGCACCCCCCCCCCCTCTCTCTCAAGCACCTTGAGACCCTCTGGGTGAGTAGTGCGCTATACAAATTTCTGAACTTGAACTTGAACTTACCATAGGGGTGACTAATATGAAGAAAAGGGAAGGTTTAGGGACTGGCAAGTGGGTGCACTTGCCCAGTCAGCATGACAGTGCGAGACTGCACGCAGGCTCTGCAATGGCAGAATTCAGACATGTTTTACAGGGCCGCTTCTGTGGGTGGCACAACCAGTGCTGCAAGCCCACTAGCAGCATTTGGAATTACACGCCCTGGGCATACTCAGTGCACTGCACTAGGGTCTGACAAGTAAATCAAATATCCAATCATGTAACCACTAATCAATACATCAATTTACAGTAGGGAGCACTCGCACTGTAGCACTAGACAGCAGTGGCACCGTGCCCAAAGCATCTAACACCAGAAAAACACATGAGGCAACAGCAAAAACGGAAGGAAGACCCACGCCAATGGTGCCAGGTCTAACAATGTTAAAAACACTTGAACCTTGTATCTCAATGCACCAAGCAAAGAAGGTTTGGAAGGTAAAAACAGAACAATAAATACAATGTTCTTGGTGGCATTCCTAAACCTCAAAATACAAATAGAGTATTCCAAAAAATTTATGTAGAAATAGCTCCAAAAAGCTCAAATTGGTAATAATAGTCAATAGATGAGGTAGAATGGGACCTATACAAAATTTGAAGCTAACCATATAGAGCACGGCTCCGATACATCAGCCAGTTCTGTCCAGGTGAAAAATGTTATCTTCTAACTTTAGCCATTTGAGTCCCAATCCCACACAAAAGTAGATTTCTAAAGGCCCCCATGGCCTCAGAGGAGGAACTTAGAAACTTGCAGTTTTTCAGGCAGAGGCAAACAGCAGGATCCAGTCCAAGACCTGTTGCCACTGGTCAGCTGGGCAGTTGCATGAAAGGTCTCTTGTTGTTTGTGGTATCCCTGCAGCTTGAACAGGACGTTATTCTTATGACCCTTTAAATCTACTTTCTTCTCCTGGGTACAATCGGGATCGGGTCCAGTCCTTCAGAGCTTCTCTCATGTCACAGATAGAAGGTCCAGTCCTCTTCTGTTCTCCCTCAGGTGCTCTGAAGAGGGTAACTGGAGGTGCCACATTTAAGCCTAGCCAAGCTAGTGGGTAAGAATGACTCCTGGGCATGCTCTTAACAATAGGGTAAAAGTTCCTGGGACCAAATCTACCCAATTTGGGCATTTTCATGAAGGCAAAAGTATACGATCACTCTAAACTTGAGGGCTAGGGCTGAGTAGGGAGTATATTATGGTAATCCTAGTGTCCTCCCACATCTAAAATACAGTTGTAGGCAGCCACTGTACATCCAATAAACCCAGAGATAGAAGTCTGGTAGGACAAAATCAGGAGGTTGTTTCACCCTTTGAAGTGCTCCCAAAGTGTTATGTGTAAAACACAGAGACAGAATTCTGACAAATGCAAGGATTTCCAGTAACCAAACAGTGGATACACAAGCATTGTCTTGGCACTCTGTTTTTACCCTTGGAAGTGTGCTTAAGTGATATTTGTAAAACCCAGCGGACCTGCCAAGCAGGATTTCACACTCAAGCAGTATTTGACAATGTAATGTTAAAAACGATGCTCACAGCCCTCACCCTGCATAATCCGAGATTCATGGGAGTCATCTCAGCTCATTCGGGCCACCCATGTCAGTCACATCTGACCTATTCTGTAGTACCTGGGAGGAATTTCATATCATATAATGTCAAATGCTAATCGCTGCCTGGTGGAAGTTGGAGAGCAAATGCAAATTATCCTACAGGAAATGTTAGGCAAGCAAAAGGTAACCTTCTAAAAGTTTCCCTTAAGATTTGTTAAAAATATGACTTTATAATTGAATTGGGTTTATAATGGTTATTAAAAACAGTTATTACATTATTTTTCCAGCTAGTCCTATTCTTGAGACACAGTATTATGATTTTAATCTGTATTCTGATTTTCTCCACTGGCTAGCGAGATCTGTCAAAGTAAAATAGTTTATACTGCTGTAGCACACTGAAATTCACCCTGTCAAAATAAACCCTTTTGACAGGTCAAAACCACCCTTTCAAATGTTGATTAGTCACCCGTATTTAAGCTTTGTTCCCTAGAAGGGAAGACACATGGGGTTTAAAAGTAGGACATATAGAAATGTAATGGTAACAAATCATTACAGTGACTTGTACCTAAAAACTATTTTCACTGTGACTGATATAGCTAGCCAGTGGAGAAAATCATAATACCGTTTAAAATCATAATGAAAGGCCTGAAGCCAAGTTGTATACTGCCTCTGTGGTGGATGGATCAGTAGGTGCTGCAGTTCATTAGCGACATTTAACTTATAGGCCCTGGGACAATTTGTACGAAATATTAGGGACATATTGTTAAGTTACATATGCCAATTGGGAGAATACCAATCTTGACCATGTTTAAAAGAGTGCCAGGCACTTTACCAATGGGTATAAGCAGTAAAGTGCACAGAGTGCTACAGTCAGCGAAAGTAGTCAAAGCACAAATCTAGGGGTCCATCACAAAAGATGTTTGTTTCCCACTAGTATGTTGTAAAAAACTCTGCATTAAAATCTGTCATGTCTCCGAACAGTGGCATTTTTCACTGCGGTAATCCCTGAGCATTTTCATCAGAAGAACCACCTCTGCCATAGTCATAGTGCTGTGGGCACGGTGGAACCTGTAAAAACATTATTATTGCCAGCTCCCCGTTGACAAACTGTGTGATCATGAGTAATCATATGTTCAACAGGCGGTAAACCTCTCCTGACAGTAAGTAGCATCCTTGAGCCAGTCTGCTGCAAGCAATAACGCACGTTGCCCCCTCCTCATCGGTACCCTGTGCTTGTCAAGCAGAAGGAAGAGTGCTGCCAATGTGCACCTCTCAGGCGCCACCTTCTGAACATATCCCAATAGCGCAACACGGAGAGGGAACGTTCACGGGAACAACCCAAAATATCAGCAACCATGGTAAAAATGTCAACCCAATAATTGGAGATACCTGGGCAGGCCCAAGCAATCTGGCAGTGGTTACACACGTGTCTGTGCTCATGCCCATTTTAAGCAGTCTCACGGTGTATGATACAGTCAGTGTATGACTTTTAAAAGGAATAAGACAGAGGTGATAGGGGATAATGCATGTGACTGGGCGCAACAGTACTGCCACTGTGCATCTGTCAGCTCGGCGAGGGCGTAATATCAGCATCTCAAGCGCTATTGCTCGTAGGAATGTGTATAGGCGCTGGAGTTTGCATGGCCATATAATTTCAGAGCAAGTCTCTGAGGAGATGGGAAGGTCAGAAACATCTCTAGCACCTGAAATGTGCGCGGGAAACGAAGCAAGAAGCACTCGAATGGCAGCGAGCGATCGATAGTATGTAATATATCTACTAATCTAGTATTGCCGGTCTGTAGGGCCTCCGTGGTGGAAGGAAGGTGCCGCCAAGGAAGATCGAAGCCATAGTTGTGAAGCTTAGCCTAACCCATCTACACATGTCTCAGGGTCACTCATAATGGGTAGGAAGGGGTGTCCAATAAGTGGCATGGATGGAGCAAAGAGATTCTTGAACCATGCACCTTAGATCGTCCCACACTGTACACGCCGCAGTGTCAATTTGCTCCTGGGGGCCCTCAGCCGGCAGGAGTAGTGCCATCTGCAAATGGCAAGGGGGCCACACGATCACATTAAGGGGCAGTGTGGGCCAGGAATTGAATGAGAAACAGCCAATAATGGGCAACCTGGGCCTGTGCACTGAAAAAATATAAGGTCATATCAGAGGCACCTAGACCACCCTGTTCAAAGGGGAGTGTCATGACCTCCCAAGCTATGCGCGGCTTTCCACCTGCCAAAGATAGACAAGGTGAGATCTAATTTATCTATGAAAGAGCAGGGCCAAAGGAAGCGGTAAATGAATAAAAAGGTAGGGAAACTGGGGATAATTCAAATTTTTGCTATGGCCAGGCGGCCAATCAGGGACAAGGGAAGTCATTTCCAGCCCTCTAGTCTGTCATACAGCCTACCTAGCAGATGGCCGTAATTATTAACCTTCAGCTCGTCAGTATTTCTACTAAGCCACACACAGATATACTTGACAGGGCCATCAGCCCAGACTATGGGGAGCTCCAAGTCAGTTTTGGGAAGTCTCGTTCGTCAAGGGACAGACAATGGATGTTGCCCAGTTTATTTCAATCCTTGACAACCCACCAAATCTAGTGAATTCTCTAATATGAGGGCTCAAATTAAGAGGCGGGTCCCTGACATATAAAGTGACTCTAATATTCTGCGAGGGGTGAATGTCAGTCCCCGATGCTACCTAAGAGAAAGACAGAGCAGTGTAGGCTATACTGGGGTTGCACTAGTAAGAGTGCATGCGGTTAGAAACAAGAAATGTAAGCGCTCTACCGTTTATGCTGAGGAAACACACAGTACAAGAGATAAGAAACAAACTAAACTTGGAACGCTTAAATTCACACAAAATCAAATCAAATCTAATTAATGGGATATTACGAGAATAATGCCTCCAACGGTTGCTGTGACAATCAGATCATGTTCATAGTATCACAAGGAGTCATGTATTTGTCTAGAAAGTTCTTCTTGTATTATTCTTTTAGGACATAAACCAAATCAGCACAACCAACGCATTTCGTCCATATGGACTTCATCAGTGTTTGGTTCCTGCAGGCAGAAAGGTAGTTTCCAGCATTATTATTAAATTCACTCTACGTTGCCATTATTTTCTTGACACAACTTCAAATGTATTATTTGTCTTGGATGGGCATCACCATCCATGAGACCATGTCACGTCAATATTAAAGTTTTTAAGTAGTAAGTCCTTTCTGTAGGATCACAGTGATACAACATGGTGGTGGAACCCCGACTTGTGTACTACTGTCCTGAGACACCTCACTTCCTGTGAGTCCCTGATGTGCATGGTACAGGTGATGAGCCCCCAGCAGCTCCATTACAATTGCGAAAAGTATGGGAAAAAGGGGGCACCCCTGGCGGGTACCCATAGTGACCACAAAGGGGCCAGAGATGCTACCATTAATTCTCAAGTAGGCCGGAGTAGAGCAGGCCAGTAGATTTAATGAAGGTGGTACTTAAGCCTAGGCGCTTCAGTAGAGCAAAGAGATATGGCTATTGGCGGGAATCATACGCCTTTATGTTGTATAAAGAGACTGCAGCTGCGTGTAAGGCGGGGGCAGTGGTATGGAGCAGCGCAAAGGTGCAGAGGTTATGAGAGGTGAACCTGCTTTGCACAAAACTGGCCTGGTCAGGTCTCACCACTGTTGGAAGTAAAGGATGAAGGCACGAGGCAAGGGGTTTGGCCAGGATTTTATTTTCTATATTAATTAAGGAAAACAGATGGAGCCTAGCGCAAAGAGGGGGGCAGAACACCATAAGATAGATAATCCTTGTACCCTGATAATAGATGCGGGGCAAGCAAGGATGCTTATTCTTTATAAAATGAAGCAATAAAGTGTTCAAGGCCAGGGGCAGAGCTTTGATAACCCTAGTAATATCCTCGGTTGTGAATGGTTCGCCCAAATACCGTCTATGGCCCTCTTTCAGCCACAAAAGTTGAATGGAATCCAGGTACTCCAACAGTTCCACAGGAGAGGAATCCTGTCTCGTTCTTTATTGGGAGTAAAAAGAAAAGTCCATCATGACCCTTTGGACCGCTTCCATTCTGATGTGTACGTGTGAATGGTCATCTTGTAGTTCAGTTATGTAGTTGTTTGCCCAGAGCTTAAGAAGCAGCTGAGCAAGGGACTTATCCAGTCTGTCTCCCTCTCCAAATCGCCTGACACGTGCCTCCTTTCCCAAATAGTACGATTCCCGCTGGGCAGCCTCCTCATAATCATAGAGTTTACTTTGCATAGTTGCTAGTCTGGGAACATAGCAATCAGTATAGAACTGCAATTGGAGATCTCTAATCTTGTGCTCAAGGCAAGGCAGTTCTCCCCATAGGGCATGGAGAACGCCTGTCTGGTTGTCGATGCGTACTCCCCTAAGGGCCACTTTGAAGCCCGCCCAAAGGGAAGCCCTCGATATAGCCTCCTTATCATTGTGCTCTAAGTAATCCAAAATTGGTGCTCTAATATCTTCTCTGAATACCTCTCAGGGCGCCCAGCAGGAGTTTCTAAGTAAAGACTCGAAGGAGACTGTCTGGGAGTGCCAATTCCAGAAGCACAGGAGCATGATTAGAGAGCGTTCATGGTAAGTGGGATGCTTGGGCCGTCCATGCCATAATGCCTTGCAATACCAGCCAATAATCTATCCTTGACCGCGAGATGTGGGCAGTGTTTATGCAGGTACCCTCCCTTTGGTATGCAGGGTGGACGTGCCAAAGGTCAGTCAAGTCAAAGTCATCAATAATTAGATGCAAATGGGTCGCAGCCCGTGGATGGGGGCATCTGGAATCACTTGACCTGTCCATCTCAGGATTAAGTATGACATTAACATATCCACCTCACATATTCGCCCCATCCACCATACCTCCATGAAGAATTGGGGGTTATACATATTAGGACCATAGACAGAGTTAATCTTGATTGGTAATCTTGAATGACTCTTGAAAGCAAAACATATCTGCTCTGTGTGTTACACTGAAATCTGTGCTTGCGCCAGGCCAACACCTTTCAAATAAGGATCGCCACTGTACGGCCATAATTAGAATAGGTAGCAACATGCTTTTCCCAAATCCACCCAGATCTCAGCCGAGTACTAGTTCCTTCCATAAGGTGAAGTTCCTGTAATAAGCAAATATCCATAGGGTGCCTTTGTAAGTATGCAAACACCGGCCACGTCTTGCGCTGATCATTGAGGCCGCTAATGTTGCATATTAGTCATTATAAGTGGCTCATTTAACCTTAATGCAAGAATGCAATGACAGTAGGCTACAGCTGCAAATCGTATGTGATAGCCGTGAATATATTTAAATGAGTGGATGTCAATGAGACACAGTGAAATAGAACATCCAGGCCACCACCCACACCAATCATCAAACTTGGGTGTGTACCATTTCCGACCCTTCCCAAACTATCACAACTTAAGCACTTGAATAAGAATCATCCCTGAGGGCAGAGAGGTGCAAGGCGTACAAACCCTACCATGTACAGCAGGTTGGACGAGGCTATTACATCAGTAGGCTACATTTTTGCAATTTACCATGATGTGAAGTTCCCTTAAGCAACATATTGGATAGCAAACATGAGGTCACCCCAGGTGCGGCAGTCAAATCTGAACTAGAGGCAATATGGGACTCGAAAACAGCATAAACAGTATAACAAATCTCAGGAAGACCTTGTCCGTAAACTGCAAAATGGGGCGGTATCAATCATTATCACTCAACATATGTCTGTCTGCTGCGTGTGGTGAAGATAGAGGGGAGCCCTTGTCCTTAGTGATGTGTTTAGCAAATTTTAAAGCCGCTTTGGCGTCCTGGAAGAAATGCTGTTTGCCCTCCCAAGCACGTTCTTTTTTTTGTCCTCATTCTCCACCCAACTCGCTCCATTATATCCTAGAGAAATCGACACACTGCCTCAGTAAACTGGATATATAGGTGTATAGAAAGGATGACCTTCGCCTATCAGTGTTGTCAGATCCTCAGAGGACTTTAAGGAGACCTGTAGGGAGCCGCCTTACAGGGCATTGACCTACCCAACCGCATCAGGGCGCAACCTTATGTCTCCGGATATACCTGAAAAAAGGAAGGGCAGCGTAATCATCGGACAGGGGAGAAAAACAAAAACCCATCCGTCGTCTCAATGTTGCCCCCATTTCAAAAGATTCCAAAAGGCTCGTTTATTTTGGTTACCTGATCTCATTAAATCCAATCTAGAAATCTGCAATACTGACGCCTGCCAGTCTAGAAAAGAGGGTGGTGTAGGTTCCTTCCATTTTTTGCAGATTTCTCTCCTGACCAGGAGGATAGTATAGAAAAGAAGTTGTTTAGCAGGGCCTATAACGCCCTCCAATACACCAAATGTTACCAGTGAGGGATTAATTGTAATGGGGCAGCCAAGCGATGTGGTCAACGATCTGCTTATGGAGTCCCAAAAGGAAGACAGAGTTGGGCAATCAAAAAACATATGGAGATCAGAAGCAGCTATTGTCCCGCACCTCATACATGATACTGGTGAGTCCTTTGAAAATTTTGAAAGCCTCTGTGGTGAATATTAGGCCCTATGCAAAGTGAAGAGGTGATTCATTCGGAGCCATGCTGGTTTAACTACATCCCACAATGTCTTACAGGAGTTTAGCCAAAGACTTTCAACGTCTTGGTCCAAGAAGGAACTGCCCCAAAGCTTATCGGCTAGCTGAAATTTGCCATCAACCTCATCTAATATTGAGTGGTACCAGAAGGAGACTTCTTTTTTTGCCGGGACTTTATTAATGAGCTGAAACTCAAGGTGGTTACCTCCTCCAACTGGGTATTTACTCCGGTTGCTTGTCTGGGACTGAGCCCAACTAGCCATCTGTAAGTATTTAAACCTAGAGAGGCTAGAACCAACCCTGTCCCTGAGAGATTCCCATGAAATAAGGACTCCTTCCACAAACAGATCTCCCCAAACTCCACACCAGCTTCTCTGAAGGGCAAGACCAGTCTATCCTTAAGCCTTCCCGGACCCCCTGGTGTATCCCACAAAGGTGCCATACTAGAGAAATACCCTAGCGTTACAGAGCTACGCAGCTTGGCCCATGTTCTAGCTAAACTCTGTAAGACCTTTAATTTTATCCCTCCCAAGCACTTTCAGCTTGGCCGGCTCGATTAAGACATTGGGGATTTGTGCTTTCTGTGGGATCCGTTTGCGTGGCAGAAACTGCAGATGGACCGCCTGCACCGTTATTGTAAAGTTTGGATAGAATGACAAGCTGTACATTTGAAATTGGATAGATCCATGCTCCCATGCCAGACGTAGGACTGCGTCTCAGTCCGTGCAGTTCAGTAGGTGTGAGACTGGGGGCTCGCTGGGACGCTACAGTGGGGGCCCTAGGACCCAGTGAGTGATGTGCACATTCCACAATGAACAGAGTGGTTAAGCCTTCCTCACAGAGATCACAAAGCATAGTTTCAACATAAACTTTAATTTTAGTAATGTTTGTGAATTCTGGGAAGCCCATAATCTGGAGATTGTTGCACGAGGAGTGAGCTACGAGATCTTAATTTTTAGCCTTGATCACTTCCAGCACTTTATCCATTTTCAATAGTTGCTCTCTGCATTCCACTTGTGCATCATCTGCATCCGACACGCAGTGCTCCAAATGGTCAATGCGATCCTCATGCCTGTCTACTCTCTGTTTGACCTGATCCAAGCGGTTTTTGAGGATATTGAGCTTTGTGTCTATGGTCTTGGGGCTTGACAATAAACAACACTTTTAGACTTTGTTTCCACTTCTGGTTTGGAAAACAGAATGTTTTCTTTATATAACCCTCAAATGCTTCATCATTGGGTCCTTCCCGTTCCGCTGTGGAATGGGGCGTGCTGCGACATACAAGTTACATATGAGCACTTATGGTATTGATTCTAATAGATGAAGAGAATGTTAAAAAAATAGGAGGGGTGTTTGTGGAAGATTAAAAATACTTGTCTAGTAGGGTAAAAGAGTTTTATTCGTACCACTAGCCGGTAAGCCTAAAAAATGGGGAAATAAATTAAACTCAATGAAATTATATTCCTGCGTTTTCAGAGGTGTACATGTTTCGAGCCCTACCCCAAGGCTATTCATCAGGACCAAGTATTACTACTCCCTGATTCCACTCCTATCAACACACTAGTTCTGAAGCAACTCCATGCTGAAAAGGTAAAATATACATACAGCACCATTTTAGTGATATATCTGGAAGATCTGTAAAAATATATGAAGTGAAAGTCTGCCATAGCTCCTGGCCACACATATTATACATGCACATTGCGATCATTGGAAAACATTGTCTTCGTGAACCTTGTGATATATTTTTCAATGCTCATAGGAATGAACACTTCTAGTGCTACCAAAATGTTGAACTTAAAACTTTACACAGGTATGCACAAACACAAACAAACAAACACATAAATGTAGGAGGCATAGGACTATAAATGCAGGACTTCAACTCAAAAGTAAATTAAAATAAATACATACATGCACGATGTCTAAATTTGGCATCATGAGTCCAAACAGGGGGAAGGGACCCCTGTAGTCACACTTTGCGGAGAATGCGAGAGAAGGAAACAGGTGATCGTCATAGGAATGAAAATGTTTAAACTGCTCATAAGAGGCGTGTCTGTTAATAACGGCGACGATACCATATTTACTATTCCAAGGTTACTCCCTTGCTGAATTGTATAGGGATAGCCCACCTGTGGCGCTGAATTTTCCAACAGGGTAGCAATGAGCTCAGTATATGCTGAAAGAGCAACATAGTCTGCATCCCCTTGTCTATGAAAGGGTTGGACGCCGGCTGCCCAAATATGGCTGCCGGTAAATGGAACCACCTGCATTCCACTAGCGATGTGTATGCTAGAAAGCACCCCTTCCTGATTTATTATCAAAGGAATGTCACTAAAAATATCGACTGAGAAATTGTAGGATTGTACCAAAAGTATTCATAAGGCAAGGTGAATTCTTTGTCTTATTATACATAAAGACATTTTTCTTTTGGAGTGCATATAAAAAGGAGGGGTTATGCTGGAGTGTGTCTAACAAACGAGCAAACAGTGATATATTAAAAGATTTATTGAAGAATTATCAGAATTAATCCAGGATATGGGAGATCCTTGCTTTGTACGGTTATATACAGAGAATAGATATCTCGGAGAACGGTGAGTAACTTAACACTCTGGAGATATAGTACATATTAGTTTTTCATAGAGAGGTCCCAGCGGTCGGTTAGATTGTCGGGTGTAATCTAGGATTTTGTGTGATCTCTTTTTTAGCCCATAAATTGGCCCCGGGCTATATTTTTTTGAGGCCATAAATGTGTTTTTAATCTAAGCAACCAGCGTTGTTCCTTTTGGAAAAGTTGGGATTCTAGATTTACTTGTTCTAGGATGATCCAACAGTAATCCCTTACAGTGTGTTTATGTTCTGACATCTTAGATGTTGCACTTCCACATCAGAGATTGCTGTGGTGTTTGGAGATCCCCTTATTGATTTTACTGCTGGTCATCCCTATATAATGTAGGTTGCAAGGGCATGTTATCATATAAACTACTTGTTGGGAGTTGCAGTTGGTGAAATGTCTTTATTCCCATGTGATATTGTTGTTAAATGTGATCGTTTTTGTTGCTTGAGTGAGATGGCAGACACTACAACTACAACACTGGTGATGTCTCTTTATCATGGTAAGGACCTCATGATTTTCCTTTCTGCTGTTTTTTCGCGTTATGTATGGACTAGCATGTTGCGGAAACTGTGTCCCGTCTGTGCGAGAACATGGGTTTTGTTCATTGTAAAACCCCACTGTTCAGTGTGCGCCAGTGTTTGTTAATGATTTTGCTCACTTAATTTGATGCATCATTGTCAGTTGTGATGCATATTGGTCTTTCCTCCTTTGCTTTTGGTAGCAAGAACTCTAATAGTGCCTCCCTGTTATTGTTCCTGGCACATTTCATGGCTTGCATTCTGATTTTCTGTGGGTAGTTCCTTGCTTCCTATTTGGACGCCAAACCGTCTGTCTGTCTTTTGTAGTCACTGAGTCTAGTGCAATTCCTTCTAAGTCTCGGAAATTGGTCAAACAATAGGGTTTCCCTGAGTAGTCTGGGGTGGAAGCTATCAAAAAGAAGCAGGCAATTTTATGCTGTGGGTTTTTCGTGGGTGGTTGTTCTAAGGGTCCCTTCATCAAGGATGATGAGACAGTTCTGTCTCAGTGATGTGTGAATTTTAAGAATTCATTTTGTCAATTGCAGTGGCTTTGTCTCACTGCCATAAGACCAACACATCATCAATGTATCACATCCACAATTTTATGTTTATGAGGTATGGTTTGTGGGGGCATAAGATTTTGTGTGTCTCCAAATAGTGAACATAGAGACCAGCTATGCTCGGCACGAAAGTACTGCCCATGTTGGCCCCATGTTTTAGTAGATATAGGGGTCCTCAAATCTGAAGAAGTTCTTGGTTAATGCACATTTGTTGCATTCCATTAGCACGTTTCTTGGGGTCTGATACTCCCAATCAATTTTAAACAAAAAGTCTTCAATTATATTGAGAGTCTTGGTGTGTGGAATACTTTTGTAGGGACTTTCAATGTCTAATCAGGGGTAAAGGCCATGTCTTTTGGTAATCATAGTGCGTCCTTAGTGTCTTTGAGATAAGTGTTGTCATGTGGTTACTAGAGACATTGTCAACATCTTAAAGGTAGCATGAGCACGGTCGCCATGATGCGGCTTTTGCGCATGACACTGAATGCCTTTTTTTTTGCATGACTTTGTTTACGCCTTTCACATGAGAACTCTCTGCTGTGCTCATTCTCTGCCTGTTCCTGGAGTTTAGTCTGAACATTGTGCGTGAGGTAGATAAACACTGGCTCCTGTTATTCTGTTTTGTTCAGGCCCTAGCACTTAGACAAAACATACCAATGCAGCTATTTCTGCTGGAGGATCATACTTTGATATGATGAGGATTCATGTGTAGGTAAAATGTACTTGGAGTGGGAGCTTTCCAGGGATAAGTGCAACCCACACCTGTGATGTAGACATATGAACTATGGTTTGGGGTATGGGGGTCTGCTGACAAATCCCAGAGATCTTCTTTTATATAATAATACTTCTGTTACCAAGGGGAGGGTGGTTAGGCCTTATAGTCCTTTATCCACTTTCTTTATAAAATTACATGTCTCTTTATGATATATGGCCTTGCTGCAATGCTAACTATATTGATATTATGCATTTTGCTGCTGGTGGTGGCTTGTATACTGCATTTTAGAGCACTTTAGTTAGAATAAATATTTTAAACTATTTTCGGGTTTCTGTCAGATCTTATTGTGGACAGGTACGAGAGTGTGAGCGAAAAGGTATGATCTGGGAGTGTTGTGTTCTAGGGTGTCTAATTATTGATTTCTCCATTTGTTAGTAGGGGAGCGAGTGAGACAATATAGCTAGTCCGTCCGGGGTTCATGGGCACTAAGATGGTGGGAAGGCTTAGCTCCTATACACCGAGGTCCCATTTTCCTGTACATTGTTCTGTGTATGTGCAAAATCCCTGCAACAGTGTCTGTGTTCTGTGTGACAGGTCTTAGAAAGGCGCCAGTAAACCTGAACAAAGGTTCTAGGATGGAGCCTATTCCAAACTCTATGGGTTGCCCAGGGATATTTTCCAGGTTCTTATATATGTTATGGATGGTATAGAAATATGAGGCGATAGGAGACTTATTGACTAGGAAATCAGTCTCTTTCTGAGATATCCAATCATATGTAAGTGCTTCCTCTGTCATATTCACTATAAATACTCTAAGTGATTCTGTAGTTTCATGTGTCAGTGGTTCTTAGTTTCTAGTGTCTTTGAGTAAGCAGAGGGATTCTGTCCGGTGTACCTCTGTTGTCTGTATGACCACTGCCCCTCCTTTGTCAGCTGGTTTTATCACCGGATCTTTGTCCTCTTCAAGTTCTCCTATGGCTAGCTTTTGTTCCCTGGTAGTGTTATGGGATATTCTCTGTGTCTGGATTGATTTCTTCAATATCTTTTAAGACAGCTTTTCAAAAGGTAATATTTCAACTGGGATAGCTGTGATTGGTGGAGTGAAGGATGATTTTACTCTGAGAATAGTGCTGTCTTGTTGGTTCATCTCTGTGGTTTGACTGAGAAATAGGCCCTCTGTTCAAGTTTTCTATATGACCACTGCCCCTCCTTTGTCAGCTGGTTTTATCACCAGATCTTTGTCCTCTTCAAGTTCTCCTATGGCTAGCTTTTGTTCCCTGGTAGTGTTATGGAATATTCTCTGTGTCTGGATTGATTTCTTCAATATCTTTTAAGACAGCTTTTTCAAAAGTTAATATTTCAACTGGGATAGCTGTGATTGGTGGAGTGAAGGATGATTTTACTCTGAGAATAGTGCTGTCTTGTTGGTTCATCTCTGTGGTTTGACTGAGAAATAGGCCCTCAGTTCAAGTTTTCTAATAAACTCGTTGACTTCACAGCTCAATTTGTATTTGTCTAAGTTGGCTGTGGGGACGAATCCCAGACCTTTCTCAAGTACCTGTATCTGTGTTATAGAAAGAGTTTGTTATGTAAAGTAAACAATGAAATTGGTTGACTGCTCGGAACTGGATGGTTGTTTGAGCTTGTCAAACGCCTGATTGGTACCCAGTGGTGGCTCCTCCGCTATGGCAGAGGAGGGTTGCCCCACTGCTTTGAAGCAGTGCGAGAAGAAGAAACATAACAGGATAATAACTTTCAGTTATTATCCTATAACAGGATAATAACTTTTAGTTATTATCCTGTTATGTTTCCTTTGTTGTGGGAGGGTGGACGGGGCTGCTCTGCTCACGAAATGGGTCAGGGTTGGAGTGGTTTGCCCACTCAAATGCGCAATAAATGTTTGGTCGGCACTCTCGGGCTGCCCAAAGCAGTCATGAGCACTTCCCTGTTCTGTGCTGTAATGCAGCCTGCATGGAGAACTTGCCCACCCCTACAGCCCCTGGCTGAGTGCTGTGTCACGGTGCTCAGACCAATCACAACACTGCACTGCACCGTTGTGATTGGCTTAGGGGAGCCTGGCTGCCTCCTTCCTGTTCCTGGAAGTGGACTCAGGAGAGCAGGAGCACAGAATACGAGGGACCAGCCCTCGGGGTAAGATTATTATTATACTGGAAATTGCCTACACTATCTTCATAACAAAATTGGCGACGATCGAGATTTTTAAGGACCGCATTGAGGAAGAAGATTATATTTATTGAAAAGAATTGTGGCAGAGTCGACGCTGTTGTGACAACTTCGTGTTGGAGAAAAAACAAGTAGACGAAGTGAAACCGCCGTTTAAGCTGATATTCTACCGCCAATCTGGTGAGCAAAATGGCACTTTATATTATCTTTCAGAAATATTCTCATAAATACCTTAAACTGGGCTTTCGTTACCAAGCCGAACGTTATCGTTCAAACACGGACTGCCTAGCAACGTTGGAGTCCTGGCTCGCGCTCACTATGCTTTGCCTCGCATGTCACGCATCAGACGTTCTGCAGAAAAGGAACGTAGCGCATCATCATGTTTATGCGCAGCGGCCATTATGAAGTGGGAAGGTCGCGATACAAAATAAAACGTATCCACTCATTGCCACACGTGAATGGTAACTAAATACCTTTACACTCCCCCCCCTAGCACCGTTACATCAGTCAGAGACCAAGGGATCAGATTCGATTCAGCCCTAGTGTTTAAACAACAAGCAGTAGCTGTGGCTGGAACTTGCTTCTGCACTATAAAGGGGTTAAGACAATTCTTTGACCTAATACCTTTCCCAGCACGGAAAATGGTTGCAGTAGCACTTATTACATCACGTTTAGACTGCTGCAACAGTCTCTATGCAGGGACAAATAGGACGGTCTGCCATAAACTGCAAATAGTACAACACGCAGCGGCTAGACTGGTGTTGGGATGGAACAGGAAGTCATCCGCCACAGCAGCAATGGACGTTCTACACTGGCTACCAATACATAAAAGAGTTCTCTTTAAAATACTCTTAATCACCTTTAGGGCCTACCATGGAAGAGGACCTAGCTATATTCAGAATATGTTTAAACACCATACCCCCTCACGAAATCACAGATCTGCCAAAGCGAACCTCCTCACCATCCCTAGATTCAGACTTAAAACCAGAGGAGGGAAGGCACTGGCGGTCCTGGGCTCAAAGGCATGGAATAAATTACCCCTGCATCTCCGCCAAATCTCAGTGGAATCAGTCTTCAGGAAAAACCTCAAAACATGGATATAATGCCAATCCGACACCCTATGCAAAAGTCTGATATGATTCAATTTCTTGGCCATACCTCTAGCTGTTTCAGAGCGATCAGCCCGCACTGCCTATGTCTTATTTAAGCACCAAGATGCTCCATGGAGTGAAAGCTGCGCTATAAAAGAACTCATTACATTACATTACAATAAACTGCTTTAATATCTGTTACTAATCACTTTCAAACAACAAGTCAATGCGTACTGTTGGATCGTTCTTGTCAACTTGAGGTGATCTATCAACGCGCACTGTTGAATTATTCTTTACTACTTGAGGTGATTTATTTTTTATCGCTAAAGATTGTTAATATTCTGCATTTATAGTACAAGCGGTGAAGTATGGACAGTGTTATATGACTTCACACTGAACAATTCCACTTTGTGACATTACATTGCACAATTCCACTGTGTGTCAACATTTAAAGTACTGTATGTCATCTTTTGTGCAACCATGAGTCAACAAACGTTTTCACTCAGTCCTCCTCAAGCGTTTTGGTCTTCAGGATCTGAACCTACACTCAAGTGGACAGAATGGAAAGAGTATTTTTTAAATTATATTGAAACTGTTGATTCTGATGGAAAAATGGCTGCTCAGCACAAAAAGCAGATTTTATTACACTCTTTAGGTCCCCAAGGTCTGAAAACGTACAACCAAATGAACAAACCTGTAGTAGGTGATGGTGATTGTAATGTTTTTATGGTAGCTCTTGCAAATTTAGATAAGTATTTTGCACCTAAATTGTGTATTGGTATAACTTGCTACAAATTCTTCCAGAGGAAACAACTTAAAAATGAATCTGTTGATGATTATGTCAGTGAGTTAAAGAAATTAGCTGTTGATTGTGCTTTTGGGGATTGTTAGAGGATTTAGTGCGTGATCAAGTGGTTATGCACGCTTCTAATCCTGCTATTCAAGAGCGTTGTGGATTAACATCGATGCTTGTCTAAATTACATTCTTGCTATAGTCCGCAAAGCTGAAACATCCAGTAGATGTGCCAATGCTTTGTAAAACGGAAGCCGTGGTAAATGAGACTGTGGCTAAAATCAAGTCCAGTTCTAAAAAAAACTTTTAAAGAAATTTCCCTCTGTTTTTCACAAAAACATCAGCAACCTAAAAGGTTTTGAACATAAAATTGTTCTTAAGGACAATGCAATTCCTACGTTAGGAGTGTTCCTATAGCTTTAAGGAATGAAGATGCTAAGGAACTTGACAGACTTGTTTCTGCAGACATAATTGAACCTGTTAAGACTTTTGAATGGGTTTCTCCATTAGTTGTAGTCAAACATTGCAATGGGAAATTGAGACTATGTGTGGACCTACGCCATTTGAATGAGAACATAGTTATAGATCAATTTCCTTTCCCAAAATAAATGAAATGGTAGCTTTATTGGATGGTGTAAAGTGGTTTTCCACAATTGATTTATCTGCTGCCTATCATCGGATTCCACTATACAAGGACAGCAAGAAATTCACTAAATTTGGCACACCGCAGAGTTGTTTTCAATTTAAAAGGATGCCTTTTGGCCTTGTTTCTGCTGTGGCAGTTTTTCAACGATTAATGCATCATTTATTTTCTAATATTAAAAACACCTAATTTTTCCAAGCTGACATCCTGATTTTTGGAAAAGACAAAGTAGATCATGATCAAACATTACATGAAGTGTTGTCCATTTTAGATTCCAAGGGATTGACTGTTGAATATTCCAAATGCACATTTCCTAGTCATAGTGTCACTTATTTAGGACAGGTTATAGATTGTAGGGGAATTAGACCTAAACCAAATCTCATGACTCTATTAGGTGTGTTCCTGCTCCAAATTTTAAAGACGATGTTAGATCTTTTATAGGTCTAGCGGAATTCTGTTCCAAATAAATTCAAATCTTTTCACCAAGAACTTATAATATCAAAGCAATTGTTAAAGAACAGAAACAAATTTGAATGGTCTTTGAAGTGTCAACAAGATTTTGATGATATTAAAGATTGTATATCCAAGGTTGCTTCTTTGAAGAGTTTCAACCCTGATGCTCACAGCATAATAACTACAGACGCTAGCATCAAAGGTTTAGGTGCTGTTCTTTCTCAGATTGATCCAAAGGGTGAAGAACACCTAATAGCGTATGCGTCTAGATCTTTGTCACCTACTGAGGAAAAATACTCAGTAATTGAGAAAGAAACATTAGCTTGCGTGTGGCCTGTTGATAATTTTAGAGCATTTGTTTAGGGAAAACACTTTACCTTGCATTGTGATCTTAAACCCCTTCTTAAAGTTCTTACTACTGAAGGCACAATTAATACATCAGCTAGAGTTGCCAGGTTAGCTATCAGGTTACAGGATTATTGTTACAAAATGGAATATATTCCTGGTAAAAAAAACTGTATGGCAGATTGTTGGACTTGACCCTGCTTGCAGGGTCATCCTGAAACTTGTTGCCTTTCCCCTAGCCCTTTCACTGTGATGTAGTTGGTGGGTTCAGGATGTTTGACACTTTGGCGCTGGTTAGTAGTGCAAAGTGTGTGAGCTTTCTGCCTTACATAGGTATATTAGAACCCCCCCCCCCTTTAGGGGACATCTCCCCCATGGTAGGAAATGTACATGCCATATATGCCATGTGTGGTGTGAGAGGAAAATAATAAATGCTGTGTTATGGTGTACGCACCTTTATTTTCACAATTGCAGAAATGTCACTTTTAAAATGGACGCCATTTCTGTCTGCTTGTGCCGACTGTCTGAGGTGGGTTGGCGGTCTAGTGTTTGAAGTGACAAGGTGCTCTACACTTGCCCCAGTGACAGTGAGGCTGAACTGCCAGGGACCTTCTAGAAGCTTCCAGCTCTTTCTGGTAGGTGGGAGGAGGAGTGTATATGTAGAGCAGTAGAGATGCCATGTGCTCAGACTGAGGGTGGACTGAAATGAGAGGGGACTCTCTGCCAGGAGGTACCGCCGCAAGGGCCTGTGTGCTGGACCCTGAGCCCATTTGTACCCCTCTGCTGTCCACAGAGCCAGTGAGAGCCTTTGATGAAGTGAAGACTGCTGTGTCAGGAGGAGTGGCACTTTATGGGAGATGACTGCTTCTAGGAGCTGCTGTCCTGTACTGATGAGTACCCACTGTCTGCTGATCTTGCCCAGCCTGGCCTGCCTGCTCTGCTGCCCTAGCGCCTCGTGAGTGCTATACTTTGACTGCCTGCACGCCAAGGAGGTGAGGAGCGTGGGTGCTACTCCCACGGGTGGGACCCCGGGTGCTGTGAGTTACCTAGCACCTGGTGAGTGCCATATTTGTAGTGACTGTGCTGCTCTGCCTGCACTCTAGCGCCTGGCGGGCACTGTTTTCCTGATTACCAGAGGAGGTACACTATCTTCTGTCCCTAAAGCTTCTAGTGGGACCTAGTGCCTCGCAAGTGCTATATTCAAGGTGCCAGGGGAAGAGGAGCTGACGCCTGCAGCGCTGTGCTGTCAAAGCGCTTTACTTCAATTCCCCTGCTTGTGTGCTGCATTGGGGTGCTGCCATAGTGCTATATTTGCATTGACTATGCTCTGCTTGCTGCCAAGGCACTACAACTGTGCCCAGGAGAAGAGGAGCGGACTTCTGCAGTGCCAGGATTCTATAGCGCTACGAGGGGATTCCCCCCTGCCTGCTTGGTTGACAGTGGGCAGCTGCAACGTATTGGGGGGCATTGTACTCCTCAGGAGAAGAGAGAGAGGAGTGAGAGACACTCCTGCCCTGCCCCAGTGCTTTGCGCACTTTGCTTTTGGTGTTTTTGCCGCCAGCCCTGACTTTGCGGGATATAGGGCATTTGAGCCCCGGAGAGAGATCAGTTGGCCTGGGGCCAGTTTCAGAGTGTTGTGCCCCCGATTGGGGCGAACTGTGTTTATGCTGGCGAGGCCTATTGCCCCATATGATTTCTTGCATAACATTGTTGCATAATGCATCTGTACCTAGGATGATGCCTGATGCTTTTCCCTCCGGTTTGCAGTGCTGATTTTGGGCCATTGGTAATTTGAGAGCCCCCGAGTAGGGGCTCCCCAGGCGCAGTAGCGCCAGAAGGGTATCTGCAACCTTGGGGCAGCTATTCCAGGTGTATTTACATAAAGTGTACTGTTAATGTTGCTTATGCCTAATGCACGTGGGTATATCGCTAATGTATTTTTTCTCCCCTAATGCTTACAGGATGTTTGGGGGTTACTTGGGATGCACCATTATGCTAATGTTCTGTCCTAATGTGCTCAAATGCGCGTCCAATTAGAAATTGGCAGCATCCCAGGGGGCACACTCAAAGAATGGGCGAACCTTTATTCCATTTATAGAAAAAGTTCCATAGAACATCGTTGAATTCAATTTATTTTCTCTTGCGTTTTCTTATTTTCAATTAGAATTCATTTGTTATATCATCTCATGTATTATCACACATTATTTCTTTGGGCTCCAATGCATTTCGGGCCACCGCCCTTCATCTGGGAGCATTCTAGTAAGTCACATTTACCGAGTTTTTTTACCGTGATTATCACTGCGCGTTTTTTCGCGCACCTTGTTCACCACAAGCATGCCCATTTTTTTACCACCACGCAACACCAATGCACAGTTATGTTGATGAGCTAATAGACTACATAGAGCTATGTTGATTTATGTTGTTTGATTTGTAGATATGCTCCCAGATGAAGGGCGGTGGCCCTAAATGCATTGGAGCCCAAATAAATAATGTGTGATAATACATGAGATGATATAACAAATGAATTCTAATTGAAAATAAGAAAACGCAAGAGAAAATAAATTGAATTCAACGATACTTACAGCGTCTATGGAACTTTTTCTATAAATGGAATAAAAGTTTAGCCCATTCTTTCAGTGTGCCCCCTGGGATGCTGCCAATTTCTAAATGGACGCGCATTTGAACACTTAAATTCAATCGTCACGTGGTTAGGAGACGATACCACGGGAGCACCCACCAACTGTTATTAACCCATTTGAACTTTAACAATACCAGTTGTGCACTTGTTTATCCACCTTTGCACTGTCCTAATGTGCGCAATGATGAAATGCCTCATGTGTATGCCCCATTCTAATATGAATAGGCCCCATGTCCCGCTGGAGGTGCCTTATGCATCTGCTAATGCCTAAGGTGATGTTGCCTAGCGTTTTTATCCTAATGAGAATGCTTCATGCCTACTATGTTTATGCCGACAGGTTTATGCCCAATGCTTTTCCCGCCTAATAGGTGATTCATACAGTTTGTATGCCTAATGCATTAATGCTGGCAATGCTTTTACCCTAATGCTACCTTGTGGGGTTTGTGCGTAAAGTGCCTAATCTAAGGTGATTTAATGCTCCCATGGTTTAGGCCCCAGCTGAGTATGGTTTGCCTAATGATATGCAGAATCTGCTCACCTGTTATGCCTAATGTATTCGTGTTTTCAGGTCCACTGTGACTGTAAGCCTAAGGTGTTGATTCAGGCTTTATACCTTACCACTGTGTGTTTTATGCCTATTGCAAACTTTTTCTGTTCCCCTAAGGCTGCAATGCTGGTGTTCTGCATACTATGCCTAACCGGAGGTTCTCATTCCAGGCTACGGCAACAATGATTTATGCCTGAAGTTATGCATAATGTGTTTTCATGATTAATGCCTTTATGCTACTGTTTTTTCCTAATGCATACGTGGCTGGTTTCATGTTTAGGCCTACCTTGACAAATGCCTAAATCGATTTATGCCAAGTGCATGTCTACTCACCAGTAGGTACGGCCGGTGAGACGTTATTGCTTATGGACTTTCAGTTATCCTTGGACTTGTGATGGTTCTGGCAGCGGCCCAATTGGCGCTGCCCTATATATTGTCCCCCTGTGAATTATTCAGGACAAGTTTGTGAAGCTTGAACCCTACTTTCCCCTGGTCCCACCAAATAACGTTGATAAACATTTCTACTAAATGACTTAATACGTGGGTCTGGCTCCTGCTAAGAGAACTATACCTTACCTCTTGTTTAAATTATTGGATTTTCTTTTTCATTCATTTTTCTTTTCTTTCACTTGAACACGCACTCTTTGCACTTTCTACTGCACCTGGCAGCATCCCTTTGTTCTTAAGAATATGTATATAGAAATGTGAAATAAATTGAGAAATGATATGGTTCCATACAACATTGTGCGCTTAATTATTCTTGGGTACCTTTTGACTAGACGTTAAACGTGTTTGGCTTTTCTGTATGTTCTCTCTTTCTCTTTTGATTTTTCAGGAGTAAGTCCCATGAAGTAAAATTGGACTCAATATTAATGTGACAAGTAAAATGTTTTTTGATTTAAAGTATGTCTAGGACCATTTTCTTGCTGTACTAATTGATACCCAGGTCCTTTGGCTGTTGCTGCGTGATACCCCATTATCTTAATGTTTCTATTGTTAAAGTTGTCACTAGAGGAGATACTGATTCTATTCTTCATTTTCTTGATAAATCATTTCAAATGGAAGGTATTCCTTCAGTCCTTTTAAGTGACACTTCATGTCGAACAAAGCAAAAGAATGCTTTAACAAACTAGGTATAAAGCATAAAACCACTGCGTTATATAACCCAAACAGTAATGGAATAGTTGAGCGCTATAATAGAGTTATAAAAAACACTATTCAAATGGCTGGCAAACAGGGTGATTGGGAAGCGCAAGTTTTAAAAATGGTTTGGGCTTATAGAATGTCGATTTGTGCAGCTATTTGTTCTTATGCGTGGTAGAAATCCCAGACAAAATGTACACCTGGATGATTATTCAAATACAACATTGTACATTGGTCAGAGGATTCTGTCAGAGAAAGAGCTGAGGCTCTTCAAGCTAAGAGGAAGGAGTGGTATGATTCTAAACACGGTGCAAAAGAGCCCAATATAATGGTTGGACAATGGGTCAGAGTAAAAAAACTAGGTAAAATTCCTAAAGTAGTTAGCAATTTCTAGGAACCTTTGCAAGTGATTGAAACAATGAATAATGCTGTACATCTTTCTGATGGAAAGGTTTGGAACCTCAAGAGAGTGGTTAAATGTGCTGCACCTACTTCTTGCACCAATGCAATTCCTGATTTGTTTGATTTGGAGGACTCAGTAGTGGTTGTGTTGGTGACAATATTAATGTAAATTCTCATTGCCAATACTAATCTGAATTCTCCTGCAATTGTAAATAACAACGTTTCAAGTGATTCCATGGATCAATTGTCATGTAGTTCTGATATGGATGTGATGGATCCTCCATGTTGAATCAACCTACTTCTACCTTAGATTCTAAGCAATCTAAGCGTGAAAGAAGACCTCCTGTTTGGTTAAAGGATTATATTTCTGAAAATTTACCATTGTAATTTTGCTATCTTGATTTTTTTTTCCCAGCTGTTTTTATTTTTATTATATTCATTTCTTTTGTTTATTTATTTTCTTTTTTTTTTAAGAAAGGGGATGTGTTATGTAATGTATTAATGTGTTATGTAATGTACTGTAACGAGTGCTGCCGGGTACTGCCGTCCATCTGTGTCGTCTTGCTGACTTCACGTTCAGGGTCGGACTGGGAACCACAACCGGCCCTGGCAAAGTGCTCGGCCGCCCCCCCCCAAACCTGTCGAGCACTTTGCTGGGGCCGGTTTTCGGCCGATTTTGTTACAGGGCCGATTTTGCAGCTATGCTGCAAGAACGGCCCTGTAACAAAAACAGCCACCAGGGGCACAAAAGCGGCCCCCACCCGTGCGGCGCACCGGCGGATTGCCCGGTGCCCGCTATGGCCAGTCCGGGCCTGTTCACGTTCCATTGAATATGGAACGTGGAGTGAGTAAGAGGACTGGTAGCAGTTTGAACCAGGACTTGATACTGATAAGACCTATTACTTGTACCTGCCTAATTTCAATAGATTCTTCTTCACAAATTGCCTACACTATCTTCATAACAGTCTTTGTGCTGCTCAGCTTGCAAAATTGAAACCGCTAAGAAATGTGGTACACATAAAAGCAGCACCGTTACTGTCAGGAGTCACAGTGTTAGAACTGCATCCAGCAATATATGAGGCCTGGTCTACCCTCAACAACGGGAAGACTTTAGTCTCACTTGATTTCAGACTCTTCTGCTTGGGGAGCCTGAAGTTCAACGTCTTGCAAAGTGTCAGATTTCGGGAATGTTAAATTAACTGGTTGTAAAGAAGAAATTGTGCATCATCCTGAGCAAATGGTATGCAGACAACCTTCTTCCCGGCGCAAGATACAGGGAACCTAATCCCTCCCTTTTTATACATTCTCCATATATTCTTGTCAAGTGCTAGGGTTTTGTTCAAAGCACAAATGTCATAGGATGTAAAAAGAAATTGTTTTCTTGCCAATTAAACCAGCATATATTGTGCCACAATTAAATATTTACCTGCATTGTCGAAATCCACGTTCAGAAAACACATCCAGAATGAGAAGAAGCTATTCAGGCATGTAGGTACCATGAGTGCCATTTAAATGCCCAAACCACTGAAATAGAAAGAGGACAGAGTTCGAAGCCCCGGTTGAAACTGCCACAAAGCGTTGTCATGATGAAGGAACGGGTAAATCACCTCGTCAATGCGAGACACAGAGTAGCGCTTTGGTAGTCAAACTATGCTAAGTATTCAATGACAGCTCAGAACCATAATAACACACGTTCACATTGGCCCCTGATATCAGTTTCAAGTATACCAATCAAGATTCAAAACTAAAAAGATTAGTTGTCTTTTATAAAAAGTAAATGGATCACGCACTGCCCAGTGATTAGGTGCTGCTGTTAAGGAAATGCGGGCACAATCCCAACAAGCGCTGGGCTTTGAGTTGCTTGGTTTGTAAACAAAAGGGATCACTGGAGTGGGTCCCTGTTTCAACCCCGGGGGTACTGGTGAGTGTACTGCTCATGCTCAATTTGGAAACAAAAGGGAGCACTAGAGTGGGTCCCTGCTTCGGCCCCGGAGGGACTGGTGAGTGCACTGTTCATTTTTTAAACTAAAGGGAGCACTTGACTCAGTCCCTGCTTCCGCCCCAGGAGGACTGGTGAGTGTGCATTGCGATTGGAGTGTTGACTTCCCAGCAGAGGGGCTGACACGCTTAAAAGAAGTTCCACCAAAGCAGATAAAAACAGTACTTGGGGAACGAGGAACAACAGGAGGTAGTATGCTATAGCCAATAGATATGGACATAAAGTAACGTGCAAGCACACAAACCAATGAAAAGCAAGGGCGGGATGAAGGCCCCTTTTAAGATTTATATGAAATACAATAGATTTCACAAGCATAGCCAAGCGATGTGCAGGCGAAACCTAAAAATTACAAAAGAATGAAGTAGTATTATTACAAAATGTGCTGCATTGTCCCCATGGCCACTGGAATAATGTGATTGTGCAGCAGTGGCGATTTCACATAATTGTAGATGTGATGCATTTGCCACCTAATTCATTGTCTGCCGCATAATCTACAGATTTTAACCAAAAAAATCGATTCCAGCTCAAACAGTCCAAAGGTAATAAAAATGCAGCTACACATGTTGCCCCACAATGGTAGGCACTTTGCAATGGTTCACTGGTCACCTTTCTGTATTTTTTTGCTATGTTTAGGTGTTAAACTGGTTCTAAGGAGGTGCAGCTAATACCCAGCCAGTGTTAAAAAGTTTCAAAATGACAAAATAATGAAGTAATACGATCACAAAATGCGCCACATGATTTGTCTTTTCTTGATGCATAATTTACTTAACCCTGCTGCATAATTTGGCCCTACCCGCTGCATAATTACAGTGGCCCTGGTTATTTTAAGAATTTACATTAATGACACTGGACCCAGGAAGGACTTTCCAGGGTATACATGCAGATAGATGACGAATAATATGCAGAACTGTGACATTTTACATATTTTGTGGGACTGCCAGACGCTATCGCACTACTGGTTTGTAAGATGCTGAAGGGTGAATTGGGGTTGCGGTACAGTTGACAAGTCGACTGGCATTGGGCGGTGCAGTTGACAAGTCGACTGGCATTGCTGCATAATGTATCATCGCTCGTGGACTTGTTGCATACTGAGAATGCTGACTGTCCACAGCTTTGGCGATAACACAGGTGGGGATCCTGCACCATAGGAATTCTGCCATGCTGACATCCTGTGACACATGGTTTTCAGACATGCATGTACCTATGGGTGTAATATACAAAATCAATGACCAAATGCATACATTTGGTGGGGTCTGGGGTGCTTTCCTGCATCTCTAAACAGGATTTCTTGGTGGGAGGCGCACAGGTGAAGGCCTGCATTTTATGACCTAATATTTCACTGACATGATGCTGCGTCAAAGACGATGCAGAACTTGGACACAGAGAGGCCAGCACATGTGCTCCTGGAAACCTGGCCTGAAGTTGTAGACCCTTTCCCAAGGCCTTCAGATAGCCCAGAACATGAATGTGCACACCCAAGTTGAGGAGGGTGTCAGTACCCATTGCGTACTGTACTCAAATTTGATGGGCCATCCTTAAGGGAACTCTTCCGACAATGGAGTGGGATTGTGGATCCCTGTTGGAGGTAAATCGTTTACATTTATGCCCCATACACCCAGCAGGAAGAACCATGCCCCTCGGATTTAGTAACATTGGTTGATTCTCCAGAAGCATTGAACAATATCATGCTGTAATTGACAAGGGAATCGCCTCTTGCTTTTCTTATTGCCCATTACCTCCCCCATATATACTAGTCCTTGCTTTCTATTAGGTAATACTCATACCTGCACTTCAACAGATATTAATAAGGTTTGAGATATGTAATGAATATTAAGAGATGAATGAAAAGCTAAATGTTGACACTTAAAGGACACAACTTTACATTTCCATGCGTTTTGTACAATTTGTGATATGTGGTTACAGATTTGAGCTACCTAAGGATTTGGGAACTGCTAGGTTCCAACAATTGAGAGTCGGCTGGTTCTAATGTCTGACACCTCTGATCCAGTAACCCATCTAACCATGAACCATTTGTAGTACTACTTTATGTACAGGGGAACCTAACGGCAGTTGAGAGCCATTTACTTTTTTCCCCCCAGAATATATACCTACGTTTGGGGTTTGTTTCTGCAAAATACATTATGCGGACTGCTCTGCTAAAACATAGAAGGTGAGGGTCATTAAAGGGACTAAGAAGCTCCCTCTACAATTGTGGGTGTACTTTTATGAAAATTATCCTGATTAAGGGATATCTTTCAATGTGGCAGGCAGTCTTCCATTAAGACTGCGGAAGCAGTGGCCTCCAGTGGGCTAATGGGTTGCCAACAAAGCTCTAAATGGGCTCACAAGTCACTTGCTCAAACTGCATTTAGTTGTGCTCTTGGTTACTGAGTCACTTAGTGAAACTGCTAGCAATCCTCACATAGATTAGGTCTGGTTACAGATTGCTTTAATAGGAGCCTCTTTTCATCCGTTCTTCAAAAATGTACAATAAGAAGTGCAGAGAGAGTGGACTTTGGGCCAAGGCCCTTGATCTATTGTTTCACATTGTTTCACTTGGGTGACCTATCAATCAAGGCTGTCATATTATTTAAATAGTTATATAGTTCCATTGTGTTTTACTGATGGAACATCAAGTATTGCTTTCATCAAACTCCAGAATCAGCATAGTCTGTCTTGTATTTAAGAAGTACTGTCTGTTCTCTGATGTATTTACTTTGCTGGCACAATGACATTTTCAATTGCATACTTTTGGATTTTTGTTTAGTTAAGGCATGCTGTATAGATCCCTAACTAAGTCTGTGATAAAAGATTAATAGACAACATGCTACTTACACATTGCCCTTGTGCAGTTATTTGATTTAATTTACTTTCATAACATGCTATATGAGGTACAAAATGTTTCCAAAACAAGGTAAAGATTTGCACAATCATGGCTTTCTTAAAGATGCAATGCAAATACTGCCCTTTTTACAAAAGTATCTGCTATGCAATATTTAGCTGTGCATACCTTTTATGTTAACTACTTAAAACACAAACATCTTCTGAATCGTTTTCATAACACTTGTTTGTCTTCGTTACTCTTCTAATGGAGTCTGCTTAGCAAAGACACCCTACTCCCAGCTTCCATCATATTCTACTCCAAGATTTTACTTTCTCATTGGATTTTCTTTTAGAGCGTTTAGGGCAACACCCAATTTTTGCCATTATTTCCAAACACTTCCCATAACAAACACCCAGACTATTGGTTTTGCCATTTGTTTGCCCTTACTCAGAGCACTGCATCGGGCAACAAGTAAACTTCAAAAGCACATCTTTTGGAGAAAGATTGTATTTGGTTTAGGGTTAATGAGGTGAAAGAATATGCTTCAGTAGTACATTCCACTGGAGCAGTTAGAAAAAGGAATTGTTGGACAGTATCCCTCTTGGACTACAGCACAACTGATGACAGGCTTCGGGCAAACTATTCAGTTGACAAACATTGGCTTACAAGTTCCCCAACTTTCTTTGCAGCTTTCTTTGGTTTCCTAAGCACATTTCCAATGGCAAACACTGTTCAGTACACTACAGTCTTTTATTCAGACGTGCATTCTTCTTCGTTGGGGACAGGTTTTACAAACCGAGAACCTCTCCTAATGACTACGAAATAATTGGATTTATTTTATATTAATACATATCTGCTTTAAGTAGGCACATTTCAGCATGTTATCACTGCAGCTTCGATTTCACCTCCTTTTCATTTTAAACCTTTTAGCAAAGGAAAATTAATGAGGCATAACAACTACAGAGCCAATTTTCAAACTATTGAATCAAGTTCAAGTCTCGTTAGAGGATAACATCCTGTGATTCTGGTTAATTCACTTAATCTCTCCGGTCAAAAATAAATGTGTTTGTCCTTTATAACAGTGAGAAACTAGAATGTATTCGCTTCACAGTTATTTAGTTTTAACCAGCATATCATCTTATAACAAACACTCCTCTTTAACATGCCCAAATACATACTTTTAGGCATCCTTTTTCAAGTAACAATTTACTGCGACTGGGACATTAGAAACTGTATATAATTTCATAGGCAATACGGGATTCCCAGCTAGTAGCTGCAAAGGTAAGGAGTACGTTTTAGTAACCCCTGCAAGTGTGCTGGATTTACATTTGTTTTAAAATAAAGATTGTTCCAAATAGATAAACATATACATTTTAAAAGAGAACTGAGGCAACCATGTTGATAGAAAGCAACGTTTTTCAAAGCGTTGCTTACACACTCTCTCTTGCCCACATAAATGAAACAATGACATAATAAAGAAAGGCATGCTGCTTTGCAGTTCCCACAAAAACATATACATAATACAATGTGTGTAGCTTCGGCAACACTCGCAAGAGAATACCAAGCAAACTACCAAACAGCAATTAGCTTTTGCACTACTGCAACATTTATACTACAGCAGATAAGCATTTAATATCTGGACTTACATATTTATTCCTACTTCTACACCTCATAATACACTCGAACACAAGCCTAGCTCACCCCACATCACACAATTCTACCCCCTACACTCTACCGTTAACTATCATACTCCACTCTACCCTACTCCAAACCACCAAATCTACCCCACTGTACTCCAGGCCATTCTAGCCTACTCCACTCTACCCCTGTACACTTCACTCCAATCTAACCCAATCTACCACACTACAGTCTAGCCCAAGCTACTCCGCAAAAATCTATGGCACTCAAATCTATTACACTCCCCCTCACACTCCACTTCACTCCACCACAACATACTCACCTCTACTCCAATCCAATTTGCACCATTTCAAACTACCCCTCCACAATCTGTCCCACTCCAGTTTACCCTAGTCTAGCCCAAAACACTACACCCTTAAAAATGTTAATATTTATAATTTGCTCTTTTTCTCATTCGCATTGCATGCTGTGTTTTAGTCCTCTTCATTCCCAGTTGGCGCAGGAGCAGCTTGCGTCAAAGACCAGGCCAGTCTGGCATGCCTATGAGTAGGTCTTCCCATTCACACAGTTGTAGAAGCCATTGTTGCTGGTTGGGTTAGGGTAGAGGCTCAGGCCACTGGCTTTACCGACAATGAGATTTTCCATTATCTGTTTTATTATTTCTTGACATCTCTATCACATGTCTTTGGCTAATTTCTTTGTATATATTCCATGAGTAAATGGTTTCACTGCCATAGAAGTTTGTTTCTCTTTCTTATATCTATATTTCGTATGGTGAATACCTTTTAGCTGCGACAGAATTTACTTTTAGAGTATTCGTTTTAATTGTGGTTTTATATTTGACCATTTATTTGTGCTATACTTTTTCAGTCTTCTATTTACTTTCAAATTCAGTGTTTTCATAAACGAGCTAAATCCTGGAAAGACCAAATCCAGTTGTGTACTGTGCTTGACTGCAATTGTGTTGAAGGAGGTTAAATAACTCTTTGCTGAGCGGCTCAGTATTTGTGGTACATGTAGGTGTTTCCGATATTTTCTCTGTTGGTGGCAGCATTAGAAGTAGCATTTTGGACAGTATAATATTGTCATTAACTTTAGACAATTAATTATACATGTTGTATTCTTCAGTAACGACCATTAGAAGGAAAAGTGACGCATGAAACTGTATTTTGGAGTTTTGAACAAAAAAGTGTTCGGAGTAAAAGGCCCTACCTAAAGTTGCTGTGCACACTTCGCTTGGGAGAAGTGTTACAAGTTGGGGACAGGTTGAGAGTTCGTCCAAGTGAATTATCCACTCTACTAGACTGTGAAAGTGCTGCTAATTGTTAATTGATTATTCAGTGCCTGATTCATAATGTTAAGATCTGAAAGGACAGCCGTATTATGTATATTTTTGTTTGTGTTGTAGTGCACAAGCTTGTAACAAAAAGCCATTCTATAGCATTGATAGTGCTGTTGGTTCAAGTTCTCAAAATGGTCCGCCCCTTTCTCACATTTGTTCATATTGTATCAGTGAGGGGTCACGGTTCCTGTATGGGTGTAAAGATTCAGGAGTTGGATGGAAACAAGCTTCGCTGAGAGGGGTCCTGTCCCTTTCTGGAAATGGGGTATTGTGATGTTTGTCATGATTTTTGCCCAAAACTCAAGTTTGTCTAGACTTCCTTTATTCACAAAGTGTCCCGGTATAATTCCATGAAGTCTACATCTTTCTGATATTCCCATCATTTGGACAGGTAATCCTAGAGCTGTGTGAGGTAGATTCACTTTAGAGTTGCTAGGTTTTCCATTATTATACCAATTTTTTCAATAAATGGTAAATAGTTTTACTTTTCAAACATTCTCATTACAAATTGGGTGTTTCATGCCCCGTGCCTCTTTGTAGGAAATGGGATAGGGGGCATCTATCTTTGTAGAAGTAAATGTTGATGTATGTTTAAGGTGGGAAAAAAGATGATTGTGGTTGCATCATACAATGGACACACAGATATTAATATACACCATGCTCAAAAGTCAGTTCATTTGATTCTTTTTCTGCAGCTTTTTTGCATTGTCCTGAACTAATGCCAGGACTCGCTGTTTCTGCGTAGCAGTGCGTTCTATATAAATCTTTCTTTCTTTAAGTGCTGACTAGAAGTTTCCTGTTATTTCCAGACGATGATACAGGTGTCAGAATTAGCAAAAGCAGCCATATCTTCCCATGAGACAACAGGAGTTTAAAAGTTGTCACCCTGTAATGAGGAATAACACGCTGACACAGTAATATCTGGTCCAGTTCTGCATGTGTTTCTCCTTTCCATTGGAAATAACTGTCCCAAATTCACAAACGTTTACCACCTGCTCGGAGTGGGTGGTAATAGTTGTGTTTTTTTGTCTTGGATATGGGGGGTGTCCTGTGGGGCTGGCGAGGAAACATTCTCTCTGCTTGGCTGTGTGGGAAACTTTTCTGTGCCTCTCAGCTAAAATAAGAGGGCAGGCAGATGCCAAGCAAAACACCTGGTTGTAACTCCTGTGAAGTCTCCTGGTATGGAATCATCGGCTTTAGAGTTTGAGGTATTTAATGTCAGTCATGGAGATGCCAGGCACTTCTTAATGAAGCCCTTAGTATTTGAGAATTTTAAGATGAAACAAATTATTTCGAGTTTTGAGGACTGGTTATTCATTTGCAAATGTGAAGGATATCCTATCCACTTTATTATTACAAGGGCCAGAGGGGCGTAGCCAGGGCTGCAATCAAGATGGCCGCACGGCACTGAAGCTCTATGTCCAAGATCCTGACATCACAGAATATCAGACAACTACTGCCTAGTTTGTGACTTGGAGGGATATCCGTGGCTCCGGATGCATTATGGCCCACCAATGAGGTGCACACGCTGATGATGTGGTGCTAGGTGGGTATGGGCGAGGATGATGCGGCGGGCCTAGCTTGCCTCGGAGGCCCCGTGATAACAGGGACAACGGGCAGGCCTGAGGCCAGGGATGCCGAGCCCCTGCTGGGCCACCGCACCCACCTGGATTCATCCGTTTGCCTGTGCCGGGCTGCTGGGAGGCCTACAGAACAGTTCTTTGAGTTGATGCTGTCTCCGACCCAAGACCACGCCACCTGCACGATGGCCCACACCACCTGAACAGTGGCCCACGCCACTTGCACAGCAGTGGATCAGTGATCAGCATTGCTGAGGAGGACACTCCCACCAGGAGAGCTGCTGTTGCTGTGACGGGGCGTGATGGGCATCAGTGCTACTGGTGATTCGGCCGTGGTGTGAGTGGAGCAGGGCCCGTGGCCCTAGTGCGCCGTCCTGCCCTGTCCCCCCCTCCATTGGAAGATAGCAGCGGCCACATACTAAGTAGAGGCCTGCCCCAAGCTCTCCCTGAATGCCACAAGTTGATTGACTGTGAGGGCCTGGGCAGATCGACGTGGCGATTGGCTGTGAAAGTGCAGTTTGTGCTGTTATATATGATTATGCTGGGCTGCGGGGAGTTTGCTTTTGGACAGTTCTGCTAGGTGTGGAGGCTTGCTTGGTGGCTGGGGGACTGGCCGGCATCGCCATGGGCGGATTGGACCCTAAGCAGCATGAGCTGCAGTTTGAACACCCTGGGGAGCGAGAGGACACACACACACACACACACACACACACACACACACACACACACAAGTGAGGTGAGATGTTGGAAGCAGAGGGGGGCTCTCAGGATCCATTGCAGATGGCCATGGTGAAGGCACTTACGTCAGAGATCAGGGTAGGATTCCGGGCCATGGAATCTGGCAGATAGGCCTGCATGGTGGAGCATCTTGACCATCACCAAGCCATGAATGAAGGCACAGAGGAACAGGTCTCGACATTTGAGGATTGGGCAGCAACCATTGCAAAGCACCTTAAGAAGGTGGAACGTCAACTAAAAATAGTGGCCTTAAAGAATGAAGACCTTGAAGCCAGGTTGTGCCTCAATAACCTTTGAATCATAGGTGTGTCAGAGTCCACCGCCACCGGAAACATGGAAGAGTTTGTTAGGAACCTATTGTGGAGTTGTTTGGTCATGAGGCCTTTTCCTCAGCCTTCCTTGTTGAATGTGCGCACTGCTCATTGGGACTCAAAGCTCCCCCGGTGGTGGACCCGTGACCCATCATTGTGCAAATACTTAACTTCAGGGAAAGGGACAACGCTCTCCAATGTGTGACCGTGTCCAGATCCACTTTCAGGGAATGACGCTCTCAGCCTACCTGAACTTCACTCTGATGGTGCAGGAGTCATGCCACAAGTTTGTTACAGTGAAGGCAACACTCAGGGACATGTGCCTGAGCTATGGCATACTATACCTGGCATGGTTGCACGTGGACGTCCCGGTGGGGAAAACGCGAGTGCTTGACACTCTAGCGGAGGTCCAGGAATCCTGCAAGAAACATGCCAGAGATCATCGAAGTGTCTCGGAGGGATCCCTGTCTGGATCCCCGTCACCTGCAGGCCACGTACAGCTCCAACCTATTTCCAACGGACTGTTGACCGCCCCCCACCAGGCTTTGATCAAGACTGGTAATGCCATTGCCCCGATGGGGGCACGAACTATTAGACTGCGCTCATTAGCGTCCCACCGTGGGCGGCGGCGATGTGAGAGAGCCGGCCTTCATAGACCAGGATCCTGATTATGGGGCTAGTGGCATTGGGGTTTTGTACACCAGTTTGTTCACAATATTCCTTGTTTTTTTTTCTTTGTACTGTTTCTCGATGGGTTATTCCTCAGCGTTGTTCTACCCAGGATGCTTGGGGAGTGGGGGGTGTGTGGGGATTGTTTTCTCTGTTTTTTTTAGTGCACAATCTTACTTTATGTATGTACTCTCGTTTCCTGTGGGCTCCCTCATGGCAACTGCGCCCATTCCTGTCCTTGACTCTACCACTGCCCGGATAATCTATATACCCCTCATGTCCTGGAACATTGGAGGTATTAACAATCCTTGCATGGGTAAATTGGTGCTGCATTACTTGACCAGACACAGGGTTAAAAGAAATGTTTTGCAGTAAACCCATGAGTCCCGGCGCCCCTCCTTCAAACACCTCTGTATGGGTCCCACATCAGTACTATTCAAATTACAGTTCATATTCCCGTGGAGTCTGTATATTAATACACAGAACGATTTCCTTCAACCCTCTCAACAGCTACTCAGACACAGGCGGGAGATATGTGGCTGTGGTGGGCTTACTGTGGGCCAGCCTCTTGTTGAACATCTACACACTAAATGTCGACTCCCCAGAGTTTTTCCACACTTTGGCAACTCTGCTTGACAGGACAGATGCAGACCACATTATCATTGGGTGCAATTTCAATTTATGCTTTGACCTGGACTCCTCGGTGGAGGCCCCAAGTTGCAAACCGTGAGCCACGCGTATTCCGCACTATATTTGTGCTTTGTATTCCCTCAGGGACGTATCGTGACATAGACACGCACAGACCTCGGGCTACACCTTGTACTTTGCCCCTCATGGTACCTGGTCTCACCTGGACTATTGGTTCTTCTCCCCCTCACTCCTTCCCTGGGTGAGGTTGCATTCTTACCCTGCACATTGTTGTACCATGCTCCAGTTTGTGTGGTTCTTGCGCTGCCGTTCCCGGCCGGTGCGCCGAGGGCGTGGGGCTTCCCACGTCAGTGTCTCATGGACCCGGTTTTTCGGGACGAACTCTGAGTAGCCATAATTGACTTTTTCAACCTCATTGAGGGTACAGCATCTACGCAGGCACCTTGTGGGAGGCATCCAAGGTATATACCCGTGGTGTAGTGATAGCTAAAAATTGCAGCATACTGCAGGACATTCGATGCTGCTTGAAGTGGGTAGAGAAGACACTCCTGGAACTGGACTTGAGGATACTGGGGAGGTGGGGGGGGGAGGGTCTGCACTGCTGGGTGGTGTCTATGAAAGAGTTCCGCCAGCTCGCGGATCATGAGTTGCAGTACACAGGAAAACATGCAAGTGTGCGCAGATACAGTGAGGGAGAGTAGCCCGGCCACACCCTGGCAAGTCTCCTCCACCCACAGTGGGAAAGTGATTACATATCGAAGCTTGTCCTCAAGGATGGCACGCGCACCTCGGATAAATATCAGACACTCACAGAAATACTAAAGTACTACATACAACTATACACGTCACAATTCGCCCGGGAAGATGGTGGTCTGGCGGAATATCACAAAGAGGTTGCTATGGTCTGGCTATCCACCTCATAGCAGCTGTTCCTGAGTGAGCCCATAGCTGTGGAGGAGCTTGTCTCGGTAATCAACTCCATGTATGGCTCAAAGTCTCTGGGATCAGACAGGATCACAGGTGCGTTTTATAAAGCCTATAACCATCTGCTTGCCCCTCACCTGCCTGAGCTCTATGCTGAGTCGCTGGAAGCAGGAGTCCTCCCCTCACACTCCGGGAAGTCGTTGTAGTCTTGCTGCTGAAGCCAGGCAAGGACCTGCAACACAGCCAGTCGTACAGACTCTTATCCCTCCGGAACTTCAACAATAACATTCTTGTGAAGATCCTGGCCACTAGGCTGTCGCTTCTCCTAGAGACTGTGATATCCCCGCTCCAGGTGGGCCTTGTCCTTCACCGTTCCACCTCAATAAGTTTGTGCACACTGTTCTCTGCACTCCATAGGGTCTTACCAAAGATCCCAGTGGTGGTAGTGGCCCTGTTGGATGCAGAGAAAGCTTTTGACTCACTGGAGTGACCCTTTCTGTGGGCAACCCTCAGAAGCTCTGACTGCCGTGTGGACTCACGTCCCTAATTCAGCTACTTTATGCCAGCCGGATGGGGTGCATCCAAACCAGCGGTTCCCTGGCAGCTCCATTTGCACTGGCCAAGGGCACGAGGCAGGACTGTTCCCTCTTCCCGTTGCTGTTTATAATAGCAATGGAGCCCCTGCTCCGGCACCTGCAGGAACGACATCTATGGCACGGACTAAAGTTTGAAAAGAGCCCGCTGTTGCTGTCCCTATAAGCAGATTACATTTTACATTTCCTCCAACATCCTAAGGACAATATGGGTCCAGTGTTAGGTGAGGCAGTTTTCTGGACTCCAGATAAACTGGAGCAAGTCTGAGTTATTTCCACTGAAGGAATGTACCCAAGAATTTACCACCGACTTCCCAATGCGCGGATGTACATACAGGGTCAAATACCTGGGTATTCAGGTCCACCTTGATAAGGAACTTGCTCTTTGCCTACACTACGGCCCAGTGATGGATAAACTCTCAGATCGAAAGATGGATTAAGCTGCTGTTGTCAATGGCGGGGCGTTTAGCAAAAATTAAAATGATCGCCCTACCCCAATTCTTCTACCTCTTTATTAACAGGCCATTTTTTGCCACTCTGAGGGGGATCTTATTGAGACGATTCTGAGTGAGTCATAGGCCGCGGATTGGATGGCGGATGCTTACTCTGCCGTATGGGCTGGGGGTTCGGGGTACCCCACTTTTACATCTACTATATAATAGCTCAATGCCTGTACGCATATCACTGGTACCACAGCAATGCCAGACTTCCATACAGTAGAATAGACAGGGAACTCGCTGGCTCTACTCCTCGCTATGCCGTGCTCCCCCTGTGGGTTCCTGTGGACCCCAGAGACATCCAGTCACTCTCCACCACCTGTTGGGCGTGGCGGCGCTTGCAGCGCTAATTGGGTGCGGAGAGTTTGTACTCGCCCTCATTGCCACATGTGGGCAATCGGTGGCCCCCACCAATGACAGACCGTTGCGTTGTGGCCTCTTTCCCTGGAGGGCATGTGGCATCTTGGTCAGAGAATGCCCGCTTTGCAGACGCCACCCCTTTGGATAGATTTGTTATGTACCGGGTACAGAGCACCCTGAGGACACGGGTCCCACTTACCCCATAGCTCTTGTGGATTTCATCCCCCATCACCGAGGATAACACTGGTCTCCAGGGTGTAACACAGGTGCCTGGAGCTGTTGTCCGCTGTGGATGGTCGACTGTGAGAGGCAAGGAAGGAGCCCCCATAGCCCGTATGGCCCACGCCACCTCCTGTACTCCCATCCCCTTCCCTTCTTTGTGCGAGTATGGATTGAGTCCGGGCAGCTCTTTTCGTCCACATTATTTGTTAAAACGACTGGCAATTCCACTGCTGATATGTACAAACTACTTACTGCGTACAATTATTGTAAAAATCGTAAATAAAGCATTAGAAAAAAATGTATTACAAGTGACAGAGGACATAATGCACTTCTAATAAGGTGAACAGAATATCCCTCAAGTTTTGAAATGGGCTTACCCGCCCACCAAACTCAAAATCGGGCCCCAAGTATCAAAATGTTTGGGGAAAAAATGGCCTAGTTTTGTATTTGCACAACCACAAGCAGTCTCAACCCACAGGTTATTGGCACCTGAGAGCAAATCATTGGTTGACTTAATTTCACTGAAGTTCACTCAAAGCTAGGATGCACACAGACTCATATACACCAGCCACCTATGTAAAGCTATCAATAAATTAAAGCCATTGGCGAAACAATGATAGATTAATCCATATTTCCTTCATTTTAAGATTTTTTTTAAAATAAAACTTAGTTGCACTTGGTTATTTTCGTTATTAACTTTGGGTCATCATAACCCCTCAGCCCCCCTTGATTCCGTATTTCCAATATCCATAATATGGTGTGCTCTTAAAGTGGGGCTTAATGATTGGCAGAGTCTGAGCGAGGCCTTATTAACAAGGGTGCAATTGAAGAATAAATCATGTATCATTAGATTTGCTAATCTGGTTTGTTGTGGAGCTGGGACAGTGCTGAATGTCTGTTTCAGTGAATGCATGGTGGGGTCATTGTTGGAGGGAATCTGCACGATTTTTGTTAGACTTCTTCTAGTACTCTAATACTGAGGGTGATGATGTGTCCAGAGCTACATTGACACAGTCACTCAGAGATCAAGACACCTGAGAAATACCATATGTGTGCGTGCCAGCTCACTATGAGAGATATTTTTTCATTGGTGCACATATACACCTCACTTCTGCTATGCTTCCTCCAGGATTCTTATTTTCACCAACACAGCACTGTTCAGACAAGAAAGCAAAAGTCAGATGGGCAGTCCTGGGACACTTGTCCCAAATGAGGAAGATAATTGCAGTTAGTGAGGGACAGGAAAACTAGCCTGTGTGAGTAGGCACCTAAGCTGGGGATGGGGGGGCTACAACCATCTGCACACCACCCACAAAAAGGTTGCATTCTATAGTGAATGCCCCTCAACATGCCAAAGTACATGTCATGAGTGACACCCAGTCTGTTAGTGTTGATTGTGAGCAAATATATCTTTAGGATTTTATTACGGAATTTTTAGCCGCAAGTTTGGGTCCACAGATTTGGATTTTGAAATTTTTTAGAAACCGCTTCTCAGAAGCCATTGAGTTTTTCTGTGAAGGGTTGATAAGCAGGATACTTCACTGTTCACTGGCTAGCCACCATCAAGGTAGTGAGGGAAGTAGTATCGAGGATGGTCACCGGTACTCCTTAGTAGATCACTCTGTTATTGACCTATTACCCTCTAGTGGCTGCCAGATGAAGTCCTCTGTGTCTTGAAGAGAGACTCCTTAATATAAGAGGCTGCATTTGGATTCAGTAACATTTTGTCTCAATTACTTCCACAACATGAATGTGCAAGGACTCTCAGGCTGCTTGCAGCTCTACAATGCAGAAGAAAACCTCTGAGAAGAAGACTGGTGTACAACACTATTAAATGGATTCATGTTTTAACTTCCTGTATCCTCCTACTTCTGTGAATTCCCCTACTGTAGCCAGGGATTGCATAATGTACAAAGACCTAACTGGCTGTATCTCTAGGCAATAGCCTGATTGTGCTCAGTTGTGATAGTTACAATAAAACTTTAGGAAGTTTTAATGTGACTATCACAACGGAGCACGGTGCTTTGGTCCCTGACCTGCTCTGTGCCTAAAACTGTAGAAACAATTTAATGCACAATTGCATCATTTACGTATATATGTAGGCAAAAATCTGCCTCCCTCTCGAAAGGTCAGACAGAGAACACCTGTCAGCTTAAACTAATAGGATAAATGGAGCTGGAGTGAAGGATGAGTGAATGGAGCTATATACAACGTTGCTGCTCTTTGGCTCTTTTTATTAGCTGATATTTGTGCAATTCCTGGTATCTAGATGTCACTGAAGATAGATGCCAATAATTTCCTATCTCTGTGGTAAAAGTATTTATCTCTGTGTTGTTTCCTTTTTGTCTGCTGTTTTCCTCCACAAATATTTTTAATATTCCCCCATCTCTCTTAGCATACTGTGTTTTGCATATAAAACAACGGACACCAAGGAAAATCTCTCGTTTGATGCAAGGTGTTTAATATTTATAATTTTCTCTTTTTCTCATTCGCATTGCATGCTGTGTTTTGATCCCCTTCATGGCCAGTTGCAGCAGGAGCAGCTTGCATCAAAGACCAGGCCAGTCTGGCATGCCTCTGAGTAGGTCTTCCCATTCACACAGTTGTAGAAGCCATTCTTGCTGTTTGGGTTGGGGTAGAGCCCACTGGCTTTACCGACACAGAAACCACTGCTGCTGCCACCTCCTCCGCCAGGAGCTGCAGTCGGTGCTGCGGTGTCTGGAGCCACAGTGATGACTGGTGACTTACAATCTGAAAATAAATGAGAATTTTGTTAGAAACAGGAATTTCTATTTTCACAGTTGTAGTTCTTACATTTAATGCTGCACTTTAAAGGGATAAGAATTCAATTCTATCCTGCCTTAGCTGTTTAAGTAACTTTCACTTGTTGAGTATGGTCTCTAAAATGTTACTTACTTGGAGAGTTTATTCCCAAGGCAGTCTTCAGGGTGTTCATCATGGGATATGGCCCTTGCCCACAGAAATTGCCGCTGAAGTCATCTAGAGGGATGGCCCAGACCATGGCACCCCCAAAGTTATTCTTCATCAGCCACTCAGCCTGTAGAAAGTGAATAAAATACAATGTGTACCCAGTTGAGATTACAGATTAATCTGGCCTTTAAGTGATAACCCAAAATTATTTATATCCTGAAAGATTAGGGTGAACAATGTCTTGTGAGAAAAAGAAGATGCTTGAATATAAGGAAAGAAAGATTTAAGACACTTGGGTGGGCGGCATAGTGGAAAGAATTGGACAACATAGAGGAAGGACAGGAGAGTTAAAAGACTTAAATGGCAAATAGGAAATGAAATATTCAGATAGAAAGAGTTAAGAGAACACTAAAGTGGCAGAGAGCAAAATATTTACTTTCAGTTGGAAACTTTTTGGGTTGTCGTAGCCGATCCATTGACTTCCTTTGTAGGCATAAGGGACAGCCTGAGGACTGTTCCACACCACAGTGGCGCCTTCCTTTAGGAAATCGCAAATCTGAGAGACCAAAAAACAGGTTTGTTGATATCAGATGACCAAGAAACATAAACAAAGTTCTTTCATACAAGCTGCAGCTGCTTTATCAAAGGTTTTTGCTATCTGCATGGTCGCTTTGCATTAGACTTATGCACTGTATTGTGGGAGTGTACTTCTCAAAGGATGCAATGTGAAAACCACATTTCTCGACAAACATCACCAGAATATATGAGGGAATATTTGTTTCAAATCACAAAGACCTGGTAAATTGCCACAGTTCATACTTCCAGACGTATAACAATAATACAGCAGGGCCTTTTAGAAATATCCAGTAATGTCAGATTCTGACTTAGCAGAGCTTACAAAATATTCCTACTAAAACCATAACCTGCAGTCAAACGACCTTCTGGTCATATAATGAATACAATTGAGAACATCTCCTAGGAAAGTGCTCACTGTTAAAAAAAAAAGAATCTGTTTCATAAAGCTAATGATCTTATATAATATCATCCCTGGAGCCTGGTCATACTTCTGTAATTTGATATCTGTGTGAATTGCATCAAGAATTTGCTCTGGAGATCGCCTTAAATGTTTTTGTAAAGCTCTAGGGGCCTACTCTGGGTAGTCCATAGAGTTGCCTAGAAATATAATTATCTGCTGATCATCTCAAACATGTTCATGTCAACTTCATGACTGTCCACGAAAAGAAAGGTATATTTAGAAATAATCTCAACAGGCTAAACACCAGTAGTGAAAAACTATTATTGGACTGAAAATTGAGTATGTCAAATATGGTATTCATGTTAAAAATGATTTTCATAGAAAGATATTTGTCGAAGTAGAAACCTCTCTGATTACCTCAAAGTATGCCATGAATCCTGCTTCCTGGGTGTAATGACCTGCTGTGCCTCCTCCAGATGTTGGTGCTCCAAGGCCATTGTTGGAGGGGTTGGTCAGCGTAAAGGTACGGCCATAAATAGGGAACCCAACCATCAGCTTCTCTGGTGCAGCGCCATTGTTCTTCCAGTAATTCATGGCATATTCCTGGAATGGGAAGTGCAAAAGATACTCAGAGCTTACACAGACCTACCAATCCTCAGTTGCCAGCCTTGTTCCCCTGTTACCTGGGACATCTGTGAACATTGAGGATATTGGAAAGCCAAATTGAAGGGGTCTGGTGACATCAAGAAGATGGCTTTTCAATTGTGCTGGTGTCACAAACAATATCCTAAAGTCTCATCTAAACTTTCTGTATCTCCTTACCACATTGAAGTAGGCGTAATCTCCCTGATCAGCAGGGCCCTGGTAAAGGGGACTGTCCTCTCCTGTGAAGCCTTCCCAGGAGCCTCTGAGATCATAAGTCATCACATTGATCAGATCCAGGTATCTGTAAAAAAACAGAACATTATGAATTAACTTAATTTGCTGATCTTTGTTAATGGTCTACTGGCATGAGGAATGTATATGTACATTGGTAGGGGAGATGAGAGTAAATGCTTCTAAGTAAACCATGACCAATTCTGATGAATTCAAAACTCTAACGGCCACATGCATCAACGATATTTGAATTCTCAAACGGTGCGATTCGCTAAAATCGGCCGTTTGCGAATGCAATATCATGTTTTGGGATGCACCAACCCTTTTCAGAAATTCGCAATTTAAGAAATTGCACAATTGCGATTTCTTAAATTGCGAATGCATTTAAGGAATCTCAATTTGAGATTCCTTAAATGCAATTCATCATACTTTTTTAAATTGCGAATTTTGAAATTAGAAATGCAAATTACCATGAAGTAGACCTTCATGGTAATTTGCGAAAATCTAGAAAAATACTTTTAAATGCATTTTTCTTTGTTACATGTTACACACACACATGCCCTTGGGGCATGTCTGTGTGTAAGATGTATCCAAAAGCAAATTTCAGGGGTGCAACAGGGTGTCTTTTGGACACCCCTGCACCCTTGAAATTGCATTCTCAATTTGCGAATTCACAATGATGAATTGCAAATTGAGAATGCCCTCCTATTCATTCCTATGGGCCTCTAGGCCCATAGGAATGAATGTGTAGAAATTCCTTAATTGCGATTCTCAATTAGAGAGTCGCAATTAAGGAAAATTACCGAATTGCTAAAAAAAAAGCGAATTATTCATGCATTGCCGTTTGCGAATCCTTAATTGCGATTCCTTAATTTTCACAATTAAGGATTCGCAAACGGCAACATTGATGCATGTGGCCGAATAGGATTGTGTGGTAAAATACCGAATTCTGAAGGCCTGTAGCACTATAAACAGTGCTACCTACATCTTGGATTTACCGAATCGGTAAAATTACCAATTCGGTATTTTACAGATTTGGTAAATTTACCGATTCGGTAAATTTACCGAATCTGTAAAATGATGCCCCTACATCCCAAAAACCCATTTACCGGTCGGTAACGGCCGAAATCGGCCGTTACTGGCCGGTAAATGGTCACCTACATTGTTGTAATCAGTATTTTTGGAAAAGAACCATATTGTGCCATTGGCGCTGGGGTGGAAAAGATACCCTTGTATACTCACTGAGACAGCTGTGGAATCTGGTACCCAGAATCAATTGTGGATTTGCCCGCAGACACAGCAGCGGATATAAGAAGTCGTGGCTTGTTGCTCTGGGTGGCTTCCTGCACAAAGGCGTCATACATTTCCTACAAGACAAGAAAAGTAGCTGTAAAATCTGGTTTTTGGGCAGTGAATCTGCGGTTCTACGGTCATACTATTTTGTCAGGACTACTACTGTGCAACGGAGTCTATGGATGATAATTGACCTTTGTTTGGAGCAGGCCTTAAAAATTATTATAATTATGTAGGAGTTTGTTCACTTTCCTGTATCTTTATACCTGATTTTAGAGAATCCACCAGTGGCTACAAGTTCAAGCTTGTGTATGTTCACAAACGTTCTGAGGAGAGGTATGGATCTAAGTTACTTTTCCTGGATGTTTTTAAAGATGACCTCTGTTTCGCTGATGCTGTGACCATCATCAAAACATATTATTCCTCCGGCTGGTATTTATTTCCCTGTCAGGCGCTAAAATGTCCTAATATCAGGGCACATGAGTGGGAGTTTTCGTGGTAAAATGTTTTGTTCCACTGCGCCATATGTTCATTGGTGGTTTTTAAACTGAATAATGGTGGAGGAACTGAAAATGCCACAAAAGCTTGAATGCCATTTAAAACGATATGAGTAGTACAACCCAGCCTTAATGAAATCTGGTGAAACTACATACACTATAATCTCCCACTTGCACATTTTTATTCATTACCCCTTTGTTTCCCCTCTTGAATAATGTATGTATATCCCACGTCATTTTGTAACTATCCCAAATCTCTCCTAAAAATGAAAAAAATCCACATTAAGGACCAGATGCACAACAGTTTTTTACGGTCGCCAATGGGAGATCAGCCCATTTGCGACTGCAAAAAAGGGTCCTGGCATGTACAAACGCTATTTTGCGAGTCACTGAGTGGCAAAATAACGTTTGCGAATCTCGCTATTAGGATGGGGCGTACATTCCTAATAGCGAGTCTCCATGCAATGTACTATTGTTTTGCGACAGCATTTGCGGCCACAAAAGACTCGCAGACTACTACCTACATCAAGTAGGGGACCACTTCCCGTTTGTGAGTGTGTGTGAAAATATTTTTTAACAGCAGTCTGTGCTCCCAGGGACCACTGCCTGCCCTTTAAAAATGAAACTGAAAAGTTTCATTTTTGCTTGTTTAAATGCATCCCGTTTTCCTTTAAGGAAAACGGGCTGCATAAAAAAAATTTAAAATCTGCTTCATTTAAAAAGCAGTCACAGACAGGGTGGTCGGCTGACCCCAGTAGGCCACCATCCCTGGGAATGCTAGTCATTCCCAATGGAGACCAAAATTGCGCTTGCCTCATGAGATATTAATGAGGCATGCAATTTGCAACTCCATTGGGAATCGCAAACAGTGTCTGAGACACTCTTGTACATTCAATTTTGCGAGTTGCAAACCGACACAATTTGCGATTGGCACAATTGAATGGTCGTACATCTGGCCCCAAGAGTCTAAAATTTGATATGCAGGATGACAGGATAACTTTTAAATATTTTGATTGCAACAGTACCTAGAAAGTGGTCTGTTTCATTAAACACCAAGGTAAACTTATTAAGAAATGTATTTTTATATTTGCATCCAGGTTTGCAGAGACATGCCCTGTTCAGAATTATATATCGTTTTGAGAAAAGTGCGTTGTCCTCCCATCCACTTTTTCTCTTTTGCCTGATTTCTACCATTTGCCTTTAGTGAACACAACATTTTCGAGTGTACTGCGGAGGTTAATAGGTTTAGTTCTGCCACCCCTGCTCAGCAAAATGCATTCTCCAACCATTGTATTTCCTGTCCTTTCACTGGATTATAGGAAAACCGATGGCTGGTGCCCTTATTACTTGTAGCCATAGGAGTTATCTACCGCCCTACTTCTGAAAATCCATTCACTTTCATGTTACTTGGGTTCTTTACCATTAATTATGCCTGAATACATGTTGTGGGTTGTAGCGTGTGCGCTCTTAAGACCATACTCTTGGGAGTAATTCCTTGTGCATATTGAGATTGAAATTCAATTTCAGGTTATGTTTTTCCAGGTAGACATGACAACTTGCATATAGGCTCGCCCTATGAAACTCCATCAAGGTGGGATGGGGATATTTTAATTTCCCTCTGCCAGTCCTGCAGATTTACTGATAGGAAGAAGTGACCAGGACTTCTGAGCACCATTGGCAGAAGTATCCCTATATCTATCATATAATATTGTAGGCCCTCCTAGTCCTGTGGCCAGTGCCCACTCCAGTTAACATTCCTAGGGCCATCTGTGGTTTCCCCTTCTATGTTGTGCAGAAAATTGTTTACTGCAAGAGTGACCCTTTCCAGAATCTCTAATGTGTGTCTCAAATATACACCACTTTGACCATTTGCTCCTTCACCACTCTCCTCCATTGAGGAAACACCAGTTAAGATACACCCTGCATTGGTTGCTCTGAAATGTTAATTTTGAAGATCCTCCACGTTCTTATTGGTCCTAACCTAAGTCTAGTAATCATCATTTGTTGAGATAAAGTTACACTGTGCCTCAGCAAGTGTGAGTAGCAGCTGATATCTTTCCTGGCCTCATGTTACTTTCTCCCTAAAGGCTAGGACCAAACTTCTTGCATTGGAGTAATGCTGCTGCGGTTTCCTGCCTGAAAGTGGAGCTGCTAGACTTGCTTGTGAGAGGCGCTTTCCTAACCTGGAGGACAAGCATAAGCCCCAGTGTACACCTGGGAGAAGATAATTCAAGGAAGAGAGCATGTCCAGGCGTCAGGAGCATCTGGAACGGGATTTGTGGTTTTCAAACTAATTGATCAATTGCAATAAGTAAGGGTCATGGACAAGCTGGATCCATCGAAGGGCAGCACAAGTAGCCTATACTGCTTCTTGCCCTCTCTACCTTTGTGGTCCTATAATCCACCCCTGCCCTGTAGCCCAAAAGGGAGCATGACCGGGTCAACGATCTTCACACTAAGATAAGGGGAATGTTCAATTGACTTACACTGGTTGCCCTTATTCAGAACCATATAAACCACCACTCTATGATGTAATGTTTCAGGAGATTAGGAGTTTTTATGTCCCAGTAATGTTAACCCAAAAGCCAACCTTACCACTTAGCTCTCAGTGGGTGCCTTTGGTCAAATGGATGTGTTTCAAACTAAATATATTCATTGCCACCAGCCATTGCGCAAATAAGAGTACACCAAAGAGATGGCTGTTCATGCTAATTTATCTCCTAGAATAGGAAAAGGGACACTTGGAATTTTCACACACGCAGTTCAGACAGTACTGTGTTTGGTCTCCCCTTGCATCAACCACTCGACCACCAGTAGCCAGACACCCATAATGTAGAGATGTTGTCCTATTTTCTTTGTGCTCACCAAATGTGTCCCTAAATATTTAAGGCTGAATCAAGCTTGCTTTTAGGTTGTGGACTACTGGATTTTGGAACGCTTTTTGCTGCACTAACGTATAACCAATCAGGAAGCTGTCTTGAACCTGTAGGTGAATCTTAAACTGAAGCAAAAGTACAGATATATCAATATCACTTTAGTATATTGTATTGAAACATAGTCTGATCTGCAACCGATGAATTAAATCCCGGTCTCCAGGCAGACCTGAGGACAGATTATTGGTAAAGTGTCTTGCTGATCTCAATTATAAATGTGATATCGATTTTTGGTTAATTTCCAGAGTATTTAATTAGATTTGTAAAGCAGTAGAAACCTTCTGCAGCCATAGGTAAGCTCCAGAATTTGCTTTGACTTTCGGATTTAATAAGTATGCTCTAATATTTGCAGCCTTACTTTATATACTTGTAGATCCACTATAAATTCTTGTAGTAAGCCACGGCTGTTTTTGGAAGTCAAGAGTGCAAAGAAAGGAACTAGCCATCTAATTGTAGTGCCAGAGAGCCTTGGATGTCAGTGGTAAACCCACGGATACTGTTCAGAGACCACTGACTATTTCGGGACATGGGGAAAAAGCCTAACACATTCTAATTTTAAAAAAAATGAAAAAAGAAATAATAGCTACTTCATTAAGGTGTTGGGACAGACTTTACAGCAGGACTATGCACCAGAACAAACGGATGTTGGTGGAGACTGAAAACTAACATAAGGAAGTTATTTTTGAAAATGTCATAATCCATGTAAGCAACAACTGCCAGGACCAGTGGGGGTAACATTTGTAACATGTTTGGAAAAACTGCTAATCGTAGTGTGAGAACAAAGACAGTTATACAGTAGGTTCTATGTTATAGCATAACTCTGGGAAATAGGAAAAATATATGCAACTTGGGGTTTTTAACTGCCCTCAACATCTATTCATTTAGTTCATATAGATGGATAATGTGGAGTGGGAGGAGTGGACGACTTTTACCCTTGGACTTTACATGCCAAAAAATGAGCTCCCACATTGTTTCATGTGTTTTGTGCCCATTGTGTTTCACCTTTTAGAAGGAAATTTGTTGATTTCTGAGATTATTGGCTCACTGATCTCAGAGGGTTTTTTACGCAGTGTGTCCTACCTTTTGTGAGCTGAGCGAGATTGGCATGATCTAGAAGCCTGTACCTGCAGCAGGACGGAAAACTGTTGTTGTGTCTGTGGGGGACTGCCTCTGTCCGAATCACCAGGGTATTCCCAATCTATGTCCAACCCATCAAATCCGTACTGACGCAGGAACTTGATGACGGAGGTGATAAAGGTCTGACGGTTTTGAGAACTGGACACCATTGTGTTGAATCTAGAGGAGATGAAACAGAAACAGATGGAAACATGTTTTACGGTATTGGTGACTTGAAATGTTCAACTATACATTGAAAGGGACACCTCTTTGCTAATTTATGATTATGCCCAGCAATCCAGCGATGAATGGATATTCTAACATTACTATACTATTGACCCGTACCAAATGATTGAATGAAGAGTTACAATGAGAGATACAAATGCATGAAATGGCTCTGTAATTTGGAAAGAACCTAGAATCTGAGCTTCCATGTTTACACGGGGGATAGTTACCCAGTTATACCACAGGCCACCAATGCAGCAACAATGCTGTATTCAACCAGTGATGAGCCTTTTTGAATGTAGCCAGAATTATATGAATGCAGACACGCGTTGCTTATGTAGACACCTGACTTTGAGAACAGAGAAATCTGGATAAGGCCGAGCAAAATCTATTTCTTGGATCTTGATTCCAATTCAAGATGTTTTATAGCACCCACATTGATTTGCTTCAGAGAGATCGGGCTCTGCATCTAGTCATTGTAGACTTTAATTTACTTTGCAAACTCTAATCAGATCAGAGGATTCCCACGTCTTGATAAATCAATTCCCAATGGTGAAGTCAGTGATTTATGTAGTTCTCTAGCTGCAGTGGTTACTCTATAATTATAGATTTAGTTTATTTGTCACATAATTTGGCACCCACTTTCCAAAATTTTCAGATTTATCCAAAAATGTTGCTTCTAGCTGAAATTGATTAAAATATTATCAGAGAAGCTACAGCATTTTCATTTTTTATGTGTAATTTAGATACCTTGCTGCCTAATTTGGTCGACCATACCGCATAATCCTAATAGTTCTGACAAGTTAAATCTCTACTGGATGGGTTAGGGGCTGTCATTATGATGATGAAATCAGGCAACTATGGCAAATATTTACCATGTTTCACGTTTTCTCGTGATTTAAGGGGTCTTATGCAACTGCATTCTGTGCAATTAAAGCACAAACTGTGTGTGTGTGTATAGATAGATTGATAATCTGCACTAGTTATACCCTTGCATATTAGAGCTTTGATAACAAATCTTACAACATCTCAAATTAAAAGATTTGTGACAAGACAGTGCATAGTAAAGTGGTGAGTTATAGCTAATGCAGTATGTTGAGTGATGCAACAAGACTGTGAAGGTGTTGCATAGATTCTAAATGTAAATTTAATTTATAACTATAACTTTAGAATTTCTAATGTTTGTATAGTTTGTTTAGTATAGTTAGGAAAACTTTATTTATGCTTTCTATATAAGCCAAAGTGTTAACCTTACGATTTTCATTTAATATATAGGTACCTATCTTAACGACAAGCCGCAAGTGTAGCAGCTCACCGTAGCACTCATTCTGAGGTAGAGGTGAATGCCAGTGCACAAGGCTATAAGTGGGCCAGCTGTACACCTGATTTACATTAAAATACATTACATATTTGCCACCCTTCATCCAGTACCTCTTTTTCCAATTCCAAACTTACCTCATGTAATTAATACTGAAACTATAAAGCACCTGCTCTACAGAGGGTTTGCATTTCTAGATACTTCAAAATAAATAATTGAAACAAGTACGCCGAGGTCTTACCCTGATGTTCCATAATTCCATCCACCAACTGAGAGCAGCGTTTTTAGATCTGGGTTGCTGCAAATAAAAGTGGATATGAGTGAGGAAAGGTGTAGCTAGGTTTGGTAATTGACTTTGTTTGACTTTTAAAACCGATTCTTTTTTACTTGGTTTTCTTTCCATGTAGTGAATCTGCAGATATTGGCAAAATGGGTATCTTTCAAAGCATCTAATTTGAAGTACATAAAATGTATTCCAGTCAAATTCGTATTTAACAAGCCATAGAAAAGGCAAACATCAAATTGAGAGCAGGGTGAGGTTTTGGTTTAGAAATAGATTAAGCATTCGGATAGGCTTATATTTATGGTTGAGAGTGTATCGGAGGTAGGGATAGAGTTGTAGTTGATGTTAGGCTTGGGACTAGGTTTAGGAACTGAGCTGGAAATTTTTTTGTGCTTTTTTTCTGTGTTTTAAATTAAGTATAAAAAATATGTGGTATCAACATGAGTGTAGGAGTGGAGTGAAATTTTTAAATTGATCTTATAGATTCAGATTTCATTGTTGGTGATTCATAATTTCAGCCCTGTTGAGTTACATCATATACAGAATTGTGGCTGGTGATAGTTACATTGCATGGTCATTTCAATAAATCTATGCCAACTGTGTGATATTTATCATCAAATGAAACACAATGTCAGTAGAAAGTGCAATATTATGTAAGATATTAATCTTTTGGAGAGAATATTTGAGACATTCATATTAATGAGTTTAAAATATAATAGTTTTCACTGTGACTCTTGTATTCCTTGTGACAAGGAGATTTCTGCCACCGTATTGTGTTTTTGGGATGCCTCCGAAGCTAGCCTTAGTGACTGCACAGTTCAGAGTTGCAGACACTGCATTTAATAAGGAACACCCATGTTGAACACACACTTTGAACACAAATCCATTTCTATATTGAGGTGCTCTGAATAGCAGCGTCATACCACCTTATGGATGCTCCACAATGTTGTCGATCACTGTTAGGTCAGAGAACTAAAAAAAGTGATACAAGCAGTTTGTTAACATTTGCAGGAAAGGTTCTTCATAACTAGCAGGTATAAGAATAATGGTGAGGCACCCAGAAGGCCTTAAGGCCATGGAGAGGAGGAGGAGGAAGGGCTGACGTCAGTGGTCGAAGCAGGGAACAGTCGTAAGGGTGTAGATGCAATGGAGGTGGAGAAGGAGGCCTAGAGACAGTTATGGAAGTGAGGAGGAATCCACAAGCAAGTAGAAAGCTTGAGAGGGAAATGTAGGGTGAAGAATACTAGTATATACACTCACTAGTTCTTCAAGCCATTGAAGGTTCCATAGAGGGTAACATCGTTCCATTCAAAGGTGGCGATCTCATTGTTGGTCATTGTGGCAAAGGCATAGATCAGGTGAGTACAGAGACAAGGGTCGACATTGTCAGGCATGTAGAGTGCGGGGGCAGGGTAGTACTGAGCCCAGTTGGTAAAGTAGCACACCAGCTTGAAGGAGGAGCCTAAGATGGAAACAAGAATATCAATGAACGAATGTTTACTAATTAGCACTGTGAGCTGTTGCAGCTAGATACTGATAGTTCATGCTGTACTCTAGTTCCTAGATGCAAGCTGCCACTACCTAACGGTGTCAAAAACTCAGGCTGCCACTCCTAATTGCCCTATAGAGACACAGGCGTGCACTCCTTAACCGGTCTGAGGAAACAAAAGCTGGTACTCACTCTCTAGGAGAGACTCAAACTGTTACTCATTACCTGACCTGCAGCCGGTCACTTACTAACTGTCCCACAGACACGAACTTTCACTCACTAACTGCCCCATTATGACACAAGCTACCGTCCTAACTGCCCTGTAGAGAGACAGGTTGCAGCTCAGTAACTATCGATGAAAGCCACTAACCGAATACACATATTGCCCCAACATGAATACAAGCAGAATCCAACTGGCTGCCCACAATAAATACGCGCTGGAATTTACTACCTGCCCTAAGTAGATAGGAGATGGTATTCACTAACTAGCCAAAAGGAGTGGATGGTTTTACTAGCTTCCTCAAGAACATGCAAGTAGCCTGAAAATGCCTCACAGAGACATCTACTGAATTAGCTAACAGCTTCACAGACGTGGACTGAATTTACACACTGCCCTGCAATGACAGTGTAAATGTAATAACTGCTCATGAAAGACGAGCTAGCAGTGAGATAACGATAAATGTAAATGGAAAGACTTACCCATCTGCACTGAGAGCAGAAGGGCCAGACCTGAGGAGAAAAAGAAGGGCCATTAATGGTTTAGAAATAGTGTACAACATACAGAGGTACTGTTCCTTTAACAAATCATTGAGTCTCTGGAGGTATCATTCAACAGTCATTCTCATTGGATGGCAACATACAGAAACTCATGCTTCTTTTCAGGGATGTTCAGTTAAACATAGAAAGTGATGTATTGTGTTTAAAAGTACACTGGTACACTGTCACACTCTGGGGTCAGCAGTCACAGAGGAAGAGACATATTTATCACAAATGTTGTGATGAGTCCTGTGTTTTGGGAGGCGGTGTAGTCACAATGATGGTGAATAATCTTTTTAGGGGTGCAAAGGAACTGATGATTGTTTACAGGGATTCAGAACCACATTCAGGAAGTGATGTATCTTTTCAGAGGTGTGCAGAGACAGACTGGGAGTGATGTAAATATTCTAGCAGTGCTTTGTAACATAAGGATGTTGTCGTATGGGTTTAACAGTCAAAAATGTGAGGTATCTTTTCTGGGTTGCCCAGTATCATACATGTGTCTATTTTTCGGGGGTACATGTTCTATTGTATCATTTCTTGGATATGTAAATCACACTATTGAAGTGATCTTTCATTTCTATGAGTCGCATACTCACACAATGGTGGGATTGGAAAGAAACAACCCAAGTGGACACAATCTTACAACGGTAGCCTCAACATAGTCTGCAAAATGATGTATACTGTATACCATAATGTTTCAGTACTGACCACAGGTGGCTACCAGTATGATCAACCTGGAATAACTCAAATTAAGTACAAAAGGACCGATCAGTCTTAAATATGAGAGAGTTTCTAGGACAGCAGAGTGCACCGTAATGATGCAAGCAGAGTGTTATGCACTGCCTGAGACTTCGGAGGGCAATATAATAATTACTAGCCCCTCTGTTGGTCACTGCAGAAACACCTAACGTGAAGGTTAAAAAGAGTGACTCACAATTGCACAACTGAAATGTTAGACTTCCCCCTGTTGATTCTTCTGACGTTTTGGAGGCACTGGTAATCTGGAAGTACTGCGACCCTACCCTGAATATCTACAGAATTGCCTTGTCTCACAACAGCATACAGGTTACAAGTTTATAGGTCATGAGCTGCATAAATAGGACATGTGGAGTACCTGTCAAAACAGTTACATTTTTGCCAGTTGCCTTAAGCCATAGAACATTCAAAATCTTTGAGTGAACAATCCTTTAATCATGTGTTTGAAACAAAGCTTTCCACAATTGAGAGCGTAAACCTAACCACACGTGATGGCATACATTGTCCATTTTTGGGAGACTCCATATTAGGGTGCAGTCAAAGTGATGTATAATTTCCAGTGACCAGTTACACACATAGATACCTGAGAGGACCTCCATCCTTCAGTATAAATCTATAATATATTCTGTTATGTATGCCTCTCAAAGAGAGCCTATATAGTTTGTTTCAGTTTCTGGATCTCATAAGCAACTGCTATGACATAGTAACAGTTAATAACAAAACTAGTTACCCACTGTTGTGATGTCATAAAGCCCTTCCAGGTTCACCAGACACTCGGGGGCACAAGCAGCGGACAGCGTCTTCCTGCACAGGGGGACAGCCTACCTTTTCTCCTGCTCACGGACCCAGCAAACCAGCTCCACCGGCCGTGAGGGGCCAAAAAACTACATCCCCCAGACGCCCTAGCGGCGCACCAGCGGATTTCCGCCCAAGGAGGCGTGATTAAAGGACAGCAGTCCCGGCAAAGCGGGGGGGCTCACCAGACACTCGGGGGCACAAGCAGCGGACAGCGTCTTCCTGCACAGGGGGACAGCCTACCTTTTCTCCTGCTCACGGACCCAGCAAACCAGCTCCACCGGCCGTGAGGGGCCAAAAAACTACATCCCCCAGACGCCCTAGCGGCGCACCAGCGGATTTCCGCCCAAGGAGGCGTGATTAAAGGACAGCAGTCCCGGCAAAGCGGGGGGGCTCACCAGACACTCGGGGGCACAAGCAGCGGACAGCGTCTTCCTGCACAGGGGGACAGCCTACCTTTTCTCCTGCTCACGGACCCAGCAAACCAGCTCCACCGGCCGTGAGGGGCCAAAAAACTACATCCCCCAGACGCCCTAGCGGCGCACCAGCGGATTTCCGCCCAAGGAGGCGTGATTAAAGGACAGCAGTCCCGGAAAAGCGGGGGGGCTCACCAGACACTCGGGGGCACAAGCAGCGGACAGCGTCTTCCTGCACAGGGGGACAGCCTACCTTTTCTCCTGCTCACGGACCCAGCAAACCAGCTCCACCGGCCGTGAGGGGCCAAAAAACTACATCCCCCAGACGCCCTAGCGGCGCACCAGCGGATTTCCGCCCAAGGAGGCGTGATTAAAGGACAGCAGTCCCCGCGTCGCGGGACCGCGCGCGGGGCCAAGCCCGGGCAAAGGGCGGGCCCTCTGTGGCCCTCGGAGGCACAAGGAGGACGGGACGGGCCACCACTCTTGGCCCCATCATATGAGAAGGTACAGCCACTTCATTATCCTTTCAACCCCTACCGTTCTAACTACCTACACTGGTGCCCGGGATCCTGTCTACCACCTACTATGTCCATCTGGGAAGAGCTGAACGCCCTGTGTGGCACAAACTATATCCCGGATGCTTCTACCCCCCCCATAGTGACCAGAGTCACTGATCAAACAATTAGCACTCCCCAGGCTTCCCCCAATATTACCCTCTTTCTATCCAATAACTGCAGCCCCTCTTTACCTGGCCCCAACCCAGCCTCATCAACGTTGGATAAAGCTGAGACCCGACCAAATGACTTTGTATCCCCCCTACAATTGACTCTTTTGGCCCAAATCGAGCGCCTATTATACACTGCTCTATCTCCATTGATAGCAAAAATCAATGATTTGGGGGACAGGCTGTCCAGGATCGAAAAATCTGTAATAAGGTCAAATCCAACACCTGGAAACGATGTTATATCTACATGTTCTATCCCCGCTAACATCCAGGAAAGGTCTATCAACAATGCTCCCAGGATACCTCAAACCTGTGACTCCCCTGTTATACCACCCGTTCTATCTGGTCGTAGTGATACTCTGAATCCTGAACATGCCCCACATAGAGTTCCTATTATCTCAGCAGAAAGAGGGCATCGTATTGATCTACCCCCTGAAGCCGCCCCATATGTCACCGTTCTATCTGGGGTCCCTGCACTCAGCCCAGGCACACGTGAATTACATCAGGACCTACTGAATAAAGCCATTTATTGGCTCAATAACAATAGACCATTACCATCCGCGCTAGATGGTGGGATACTGAGTGTCAGAAGGGTGGGGTGGCTTGGTCATCTGCCCAAAAATGTTTCGGGGGACTTGATTTTAATCAAATTCAAACGTAGGAACATTACCCCCTTTTTGCGTTCTACCCAGCCCAAACTTGGAGATGGCTCCATCTGTATTTGGGACCTGCATGACTTTTACCCTGGTTCCCGAGTACCAAATCACTATAACACTGGATGAAAAAGGGGGATTCTGTGTATCTTGGGTTACTGATTTGCTTTGAATCGTTGATTTGTTAAACTATTTTAGTTGGGTTAAATGTATTCCCTTTTAATTATGCAATGTTATGTTGAGTTATTTTTGTATTTATGTATTTGTTTTTGTTGCTTTTATGGTTTTACTCTCAAAAGCCGAATAAAGCTTATTTTGACCTAAAGCCCTTCCAGGCCAGGCTGAGAGGCTGTCTGACAGCCGGTCAGAGCAGCTTTGTTAATCTGCTTTTACTGAAAGGAGAAAGCACAGCTGCAGGAGGGGGAAGGTAGGCAGGTGAGGTGGCAGGGGTTGATAAAGGATGACAGGTAAGCTCTTTTTTTGTTGTTGCAATCTTTGGGATAGAGGTATATATCAGAGACCATGTTATGTATGGCTCACCTATTATTCCCGCCACCGGGTAGCAGGTGAAAGCAGGGGCAGATGATTTTCTGGCCATTCATGGTATACAATTATAGATGGTTAAAAAGTGTTTTACAGGGATGTTTTTTACCTCTGTGTTCAGAGTGACATCATAAACAACTTGAGCTTCGCTCTTAATCGTCAAGTTAGGCGACACTCAGAGCCCCTCAGTGAAAAATATCCTCATATATTCACTGTTACCCATCTATAAATCTATATATTATGTTACGCTATGATATGTTATCTTGTTGTAGTGTTATGCATGACTCTGGTAGACTATCGCTACCTGGAATAAATGGATTAAAATCCATTAACTCACTCCTATGATGTAGCAACAGTTGTTAACAAAAGCTGTTTCCCACTGATGCAATGTCATAAAGGAGCTCCTGGCTGCTTTGGCTGGGCTCTCTAAGAGCATGTCACAGCTGCACGGGAAAGCAGGGATCACAACTTCTGGAGGAAAGAGAAGGAAATGCACAGAGAGTGGTGGGGGTGTGTGGCATGAGGCTATGTGTAGTGTTCTCAGCATAAGCTGAGCTAACCTTACCTGTTGTCTCCCTTGCACATGCTTTGAGTTCTAGTGTAGAATGTAGCTTGGTTAGAATGTTTAGATCCAAACCAAAGTCAGTTGTATGCTGGGCTTTGGAGGATGAGGTCTCTTACTTAGAGATTACAATATTTCTTCATAATTCTGTTCCTGCCTGCCTGCTGTTCATTTCTACGAGCACACTTCATTTTGTTCTTTAAAAAATTAAGACAAGGAGGAGATGCTATGTTATGTATGGCTCCCCTGTACTCATCTGCATAACAGTTGAAAGCAGGGGAGATTATTTTGGGGGGCGTAAATTACCTACATTTATAGATTGGTAAAAAGTGATTTACAGGGATGTTTTCACCTCAGAGATCTAAGTAAAATCAGAGAAATCATGAGTTTCGTTCAAGTTTTCTATTTGATGTCACTCAGAACCCTTCAGGGAACTCACTGTTGCATGGATTTACACAAACACATATCATATTATTTAACGTATGTATAAAATAGGAGGAGCACCGTTGTAAGCAGTGTGATGCTCCATGTGGGTATTGTGTATTGTTGGTATAGCTCAATTGAACCCATCATACTATCGCTGCTAAAACGATGATTGGTAAAAGGCATTTTCAGGGCTGGATAGGTTAGGTTTTCTTGACTTGAAGTCCTATGCTAAGCAGCACTCATAAGAGAAGCCCTTTCCCACTTCAGGCAACACATTCAGTTGAGCATCACATTAATACTCACCTGTGAGGAGCAGCATCTTGCCCATGTTGATACCTTGTTGTACCGCTGTGCTGGCTGCTGTGAGCTTGTTCTACCTTATATAGTCTGGGAACTTGTTTTCTGACTGTGGATGGTCTAAGAGCCAAGTACGTCCTTCTCTGTATCTGGAAATGGCCCAGACGCGAGTTGAGCTCTTATCTCCCTTCCCACACACTTGCCCTCTGATGTCGAGTTCTAATCAGAGCGCCCCACTGTACCATGAATGTGCTGCTGCTAGGGCATATTGATAAAAAAGTTTAACATAAACACTATTTTCGTTTCCCTCTTATTATAAGTAAGAATAAGTAAGATAAGGTCAAGATTAGAGACCTGGATAAACCTGCTCCCTATGTACACTGTAAGCTAACTGTTGTAAAGAGAAGATGCAGAATACCAGCAAGAGTTGAAACAACCACAAAGGTAGTTTATTGAGGAAATAGGAAAGAGCAATCCACCTCTCAGTTGACCCAACTCGCAACTGTCTAGATATAGAATCTACACAAGTCAGGTAAGAGCTTAGAACACCTAAGACTCCAGAACAGTAAGGGAAAGGACACAAAGGAAGGGCTACATAAGAAAGAAGATAAAAAACATTTACAACACATCTTACCCCTTTAACAATGCAATAAAACAAGAATCTTAACCCTTTAACAATGCAAAAAAAACAAGAAAATAAAAGCAAAAATAAATAAAAGAAAAACAGAAGAAAGAAACCGCATGTGAAAAAGTTAACACAAATAATCATTTAAATAAACAGGAGGTCTGCGAGTCCTAGCGACCCTAAACACAGGAGACACCTGAACCGGTGAAGAATACATTTGCTGACAATCATTGAAAGCATCACCACCACCTCCCTCCCTACGAACCGTGGAAGGAAAAGCTAATGACTCCTCAGGTGTAGACAACATATAACCGGAAGCAGAAGATGCCTCAGACTCACTCAAATTAGGTAAAGGAAATCATGTCCAGTTGATTAGAGCAAGAAGAAGAACCAGATTTCTGAAACAACGCAACATTTCGAAGGTTCCACTTTCCACCATTCTCTAATACAACATAATCAGGAATATAAAGTTTTACCTTGTAAGGACCTCTAAACTTGTTCAAACCCTTAGCAACTCTCCTAGGCTTAACCTTCACAAGGTCACCAGAAGAAATTCTATTCTTAGAATTACACAGCTGATCTACATCAAAACCCTCAACAATTGTATTGTTCAACCAAGAAGGATTCAACTTAGTACCGGAACGCCTACCCCACATCAGTTCAAAAGGGGATTTACCATTGGACTCATGTGGAGTAGTGCGATAAGCCCACACCATGTCACGAACCAAATCATCACAAAAACCACCAGAAGCCAAAGACAACTGAATAATTTCCTTAACAACTCTGTTGGCCCTCTCACAAACACCATTGGCCTGAGGATTATATAAAGAGGTACGACGGTGTGTGACTCCACAATTGATTAAAAAGTTACGCATATCATGTGACGTGAGTTGAGTCCCATTATCGGTAATCAGTATCAAAGACAACCCTCCACATGAAACAGGTCGGAAAGAAACCTAATTGTAGAATCAGTTGTTACGTCTCGAACAAACTTCACCGTAAGCCACTTAGAAAACAGATCAATTACAACAATGGCAAAACGCTGATCAATAGGTAACTCAGCTATAGGTCCTATGAAATCAAGACATATGCTATGCCACGGTTGCTGTGGCACAAAAATACCCCCACTGGTATGATTAGCTGTAACTTTAAGTCTCTTCTCACTATTCTTGCACAAAGAACACTTTTGAACCCACGAAGAAACTTGAGCATCCAGAGCTGGCCACCAAAAATCAGCCCTAACCGTGCGTTGAGTGAAAGTTTGTCCAAGGTGCCCCCCATGAGCTAAAGCTATCTATTTAGGCCTCAAAGAATAAGGAGGAATGAACTTATCCCCTCGCATAAGTATGTCGTCACCAGAAAGAGACAATTCATCAATGACTTTAATGTAAGGACGAACAGACACATGGACAGAACTCTCACGTTGAACACCTAACCTGGCCATATCAGTCACAGTCTTCAAAACTCCAACTTGAGACATAGCAGAGGACCATTCTGTTTGATCAACAGTGCCAGCCCCCAAAGTCAGAACATCTTGCACAAATGCTATCGCAACATCATCCTGTTCTTGCAGTGCAGCCTCATCATTATGTTCACTCTGGACGGAGAGTCTAGATAAGCAATCCGCTGTATGTTACGCCAGCCCTGAATTAAAGAAATATCCTCTGAGGTAATAAAAGCAGTGAGGCTCTTCGATTCATCGTGGAGACAAATCTGGTGGTACGCGCTCTTTAAGTCGAGTTTAGTAAAGAACTTAGCACCATTAAGGGTAGAAACCAATTCTCCAATATTAGGAAGGGGAAAAGTATCAGCAATGACACACTTGTTAAGGGAGCTAAGGTCCACACAGAACCTAATCTTGCCATCCGATTTGCTGGAAATAACAACCGGAGTTATCCAATTAGACGCTTCTACAGGCTCTATGATACCTCCTTGTTGCATCTCGTTAATCAACGCTTTAACTTCGTCCCGCACAGTTAAAGGAACCCTACGAAGTTTATGTTGGATGGGAGTGACATCCTTCTTTAACAAAATCTTATGAACATACCCATCAAGCTCCCCCAACTCATTTCTAAACACTCTCTCAGAATCACGCAAGATGTCATTTAATGACACATCGTCTACCGCCAGAACCTGACATTCAGCTCAGGGATCAACTTTGATATGAAGGTCGTACTGATGCATCCATCCAAGTATTGGAGGACCAGCAACTGCCACATACACCCTCCCACTTGTAGACCTACCTGAAAAAGAAATGTTAGTATCAAAATACCCTAACATATCTATGCGTTCACCCTGAAACCCAGTAGGAGAAATATCACATTGAGATAAAGAAATATCAACCCACTCTTTTTTAAATAAAGGTTCAGGGATAATAGTGTACCTTGAACCGGTATCCACCATCAAAGTAACAACATGACCATCAATATCAAACTCCGCCTTAGGGCGTATTTCTCTCCTTTCATTCACCATGCTAACATCAGCAACGGCTCTTCAACAACCAAAATGTTGTCTTTCTCTCTACAGATTTCAATGCAGTCATCCTCTATAACCGCTATTTTCTGTTTACCTTTGTATCAACACATTTTAGAAAAATGGCCCATTTTCCCACAATTTAAGCATTCCTTATTGTTTACAAAGCAAAACCTAGCATCTGATGAATGAGTATTACAACCACATCGAGAGCAAAATTTAACAGTAGTTTTAACATATTGTTTCTGTTTGTTAACAAATTTACTCTTAGACTTTAATACAGCAACAGACTCATCATCCAAAGCTTCACACTCTTGCAAATTTCTATCCGACACTACTGAAACAGGTGTAGATTTATGCAATTCTTTCATACATATTTCGGATTGTTCTACCAATTTGGCCAGATCAATGGCCACTTTTAAGAATGGGTTTTTAGCTGTCCACAACCTTTCCTGGATCTTCTTGTTGTTGCACTGCACAATGAGCTGGTCCCTTACCATCTCATCAGCCATTGCCCTAAAATTACATTTAACAGACAACTCCCTCAACCACGCCACAAACTCATCAATGCATTCTTCCACATGTTGTTTGTGCGTATAAAATCTAAATCGATTCAATACCAAGTTTTCCTCCTTAGCTAATCTGATTTCCAAACGTGTCATTGCATCAGAATATTCATCAGGAGCTGATTGAGCACTAGACTGTAATTGTTGAGGCAAATATTTAAAAATGCGGTGTGCTTCCTTCCCAAGAGCACTCAACAACAAAGCTTTCTTACGTTTAACAGGAAATTGTTGTCCATCCAAAGCATCAAGATAGTTATCGAACATAACTATCCAATCCTCCCATGGAATCTGTGGAGTGCCTGGTTCAGATAAAAATGCGGGAGGCAGTGCGACATTTATTTGTTGTGCCTTGGTATTCCCCAAAAGTTTTACTAAAATCAAAGGAATAATCAGAAACGTAACCAACTTGTTAATCCTCAAAAACATGCCCCCTCCACGAAGTCAAGTGCACAGCCAAATGCCCACAAAAAAATAAGAAATGAAGGTTGAAAGATCATAAATCAGTCACCAGTAAGTTCCGTTGAACGGATGTAATCAAACGAAGGAAAACGAAATTCCACAACTCTGGACGTAGTAATCACGAGGAGACGAAGCGCTGGAAGATGACACACACTCCGGAAAACCAAGATGGCTGCATGTAGCACGTCGTGATGTCACTACGTAGGTCATATGGGTCAATAGACAGTGTCGCTCAGAAGAGTAAACAGTGTTGCCAAGACGCGTTGTTAGGACGCGTTGCTAGGAGGAACAGCCTCGCAACATAGCATGATGCGCTCACGTGACCAGGCTCGAGGGACGAGAGCCGTTGGGGATGACGTCGGCGCCCACTCAGGAAAGACGGCAAAATGTCACCAATAACGCCAAAATTTCCCCGATTTCTCCTGGAAAACGAAGTCGGACGAGGCAGGAACAGCAGCACACTGGATCCGCCGTTGTTGGAGAGGAGATGGCTCTAACACGGACAACTTCCTGGATATGCTGGAATCCGGAATCAGGTCAGCTGCAGCAATCGTCGTCAAATGTTGTAAAGAGATGATGCAGAATACCAGCAAGAGTTGAAACAACCACAAAGGTAGATTATTGAGGAAATAGGAAAGAACAATACACCTCTCAGCTGACCGAACTCGCAACTGTCTAGATATAGAATCTACACAAGTCAGGTAAGAGCTTAGAACACCTAAGACTCTAGAACAGTAAAGGGAAGGACACAAAGGAAGGGCTACATAAGAAAGAAGATAAAATACATTTACAACACTAACACAGCAGGTCGCCCACAGTACTCTTTCCCTCCATTTTGCACAGGTGTCACCGTGGCTCTGGGCAGTGCTGTTTACTGGTGCCTCTGACGTCATGTGCTCAAGCTCATTGACTAAGGATAACAGTGGATCAAGGGGATCAGACAATACCTGTTACTAGGATGTCTCTGTTGCCCAGCCTTCATTTCAGATACCCCACAGGCAGAGGATGCCCCAAGTCCCTCCAAGCTAGCATCACCATCCATTCTTTGACTTTCTTATCGTTTGTCGGGTCTGGGTGTCAGGTAGTGAGTAGAGGGCTTCCACTACAAACTATGACCAGAGCCCAAATCACTCCCCATAGCTGTTCCTATTCAAGCTATATTCTTTTTTCACCATTGTTTTGCGCTGAATAGAACTGGGGAAGATGCAGTAAAGGTTAAGCATATTTTACTATGGCCTTTCCATTTATGTTTTAAAACCTTCTCCCTGGATGTCTGTCTGGGTTTTATTCCTGTTCAGAATGTGTGACTGCTGGAAGCAACACTTTTATAATATGCAGCCCTCATCCGGGTATGACAGTTAAATATTTATCAAGTGACTTTCTGGTGCAGAGGTAGTTTCGAATCCGACACGAAGAAAAAAATCAGACTTCAAAAATGAGCTGTGAAGAATTGGAGGTTGTTGGAATTGCTGATTTTGCTGTTAAGAAATTAGTTTAGATTGGGTCCCTTTACAAGTTTCCATTATTGAAGAGTGAATAATTATCTCCGTTTTGCTGTTGCAATATGATACTTCAAAGGAGGCGCTTACAGGAGAAATGTTTTCATTTCTCCGTACTTTTCTGACTTTAAATGCGTGCTGCACTGTGCAGCACACTTACAAAGTGGGAACAGCTTTGAGACTTGTCTAGGCATAGTATTTTGTACAGGAAGGGTACCCTTCTAGTGCTATATTGAGCCACGGAACATAGCACTTTGGCGATAAGGTGTGTGCCTGCGCAAGGCAGCTGAAATCAGTGCGGTGCAAGGGAAGATGAGGAGAGAGGAATATCTCTGAAGATATGGGGCTCTGCCTCCCTGTCATGCAACGCAGCACAGCCTCTTATGGGGTGTGCCGTGTTGCACGCCTTTTTTAAAAATCTGGTCCTTAATGTCTCGAATATGCAAACAATGAGTGGGTACCAGTGACCATAAGACAGCAAACTCCAAACAGCTTGCCTTCTTCATGCATTTTTTTTTTTTTTTATTTCCGAAATTCTTTATTGTATATAGAAAAATATAATTTTACATACAGGGAAGAGGCTTATACATGAGTGGAAAGAAGAAAAGAGAGAGAAAAAAAAAAGAGAGAAAAGAGGAAAGAAGGGGGGGGGGGGCATTCCCGTACTCTTCGCCAGTTCGTAGTCTCATAGTCCCAAAAGTCTCGTAGTCTCATAGTCCATATTGCATTCCATTGGTGTTCCTTGGCGTTTGTGACCAAGCATTTTGCTCCCCGCGCCGCCCCGGGGGACAGTAGAGAGAGATCCAGGTTATAGGTTAAGTAGGAGATGTTAAGTAGGAGATGTACACGGTGCTCTGTTGGCGCTAGCCTGTTTCAGCCCGTGACCTCAGATGTATCAGGTTTTACGCCTACGGCGGCTTGTGTGATGACAGGTAGTGGTCTAGAGATTCCCACATGGTCGACTGCTTGTGCGTCTTCGGTGTGTGCTTTGCTGTTATGTTGTCCGCCCCCCTGAGGAACGTGACCCAGTTGAGCCATGCCTGTGGAGCCGCCTTTGATGTGTCCTTCCAGTTAGTTAGGACTACTTTGACTGCGGCTGTTAGCAGGAGATCTATTAGGTCTCTGTCCTCAGCCTTTGTGATTGCCTGTGACGTGAACCCTAGAGCCAGACTTGTGAGGTTCGTTGGTATGTCTATGCCTGTGATCTCGTGGATGAGTGTTCTGATCTTCCCCCAGAAGTCCTTGATTTTGGGGCATTTTAGAAGGAGGTGTTCTAAATCCCCCCTTTCTCTATCACAGTTCCAGCACACGTCGCTGTCTCTGATGCCCACAGTGGCTAATCGCGCTGGTGTCCAGTATGCCTTGTGTATCAGCCAGAATTTTGTCTGATTCAGCGTGGCCGTCACTTTTTTCCTGCTGGTGGACCTCCATAGCTCTGCCTTGGCTTCCTGACTGAGTGCTTGACCAGCTGTCTCTCCCCAGAAGTTTAGGACCTTGTCATTTAGTTTGGTGTGTTTGGGGCCTAGGATCTTGTAGAGGTGTGCCACCTGGTGTCCTAGCGTGTTCAGGCTGTTTGCCAGCTGTATTATCGATGTCAGAAAAAATGCATGAAGAAGTAAGGTGGCACTTCTTCATGCATTTTTTCTGACATAATTTGGATGATGAAGGGGAAAATAACAAGTGGGGGAAAAAGTGAAGTTGTATTTCACTTGTCTACAAAAGCTCTCAGTAATCCCACTGGACAACAGCCACAGCTTTGAAGATTGGTAGCTAAGCACCATAATGTGTCAATGGGTCTCCCGGCCATGAGAGAACCCTAGGTTTTTGTTTGTGTGTGGTGACAAATGCTTCTGATGGAGTACCCATGTGTCATGCTAAGAGACTAATAAGTTTTCGTTCACAAGTGACGCATGTTCTGAGTTCACTGGCAAGTGCGTTACAAAACGTTTGTGTTGATCCCTTGATGGGTCTTGGCTCTGAACTGTAGGGTTCCACTCAAAGTGGAAGTCTTTTGTATGGGTAACTATTCGCTAATAACCCGGCCATGACACTACTACCAATTGGGTTTTTCACAATCTATCATAGAAAAATCCATACATTTTCATGATTGGACCATGTAATTCTACCTGATTTTAGAGGTCTGTGTCAGGAGTGCTTGTGGACCTGCTGGGTGGGGTACTTCAGTACAATGGTTTACCTGTAGGTACACAGTCCGAAGACTGTAAAAATTTCCATGGGTATAGTGGAGCTTGTATGCTGTCTACCCCTTCTTGTGTATACCCAGGCAATGCTCTAACCTCTCTCCCGTCACATCGGCCATTGCAACCCAGCTGTGGTGTCCAGTTATAAGTTCAGTTTCCCTAGATCAAGCCAGCTCCAGCATGAGGAAGACCTGAACAAACAGCAGCCATGGCCATGTTAAAGCAATTCCCCACTTCCTGTTTTTAGCACTGGAAAGGAGAGCTGAGCATTGCAACAACCACTTATAGCTGCACAGTGTTGGTCTAGAGATACTCCAGCCCAGTCGCCATAATGGGATGCCTGTCATACTACTTGGAACCAGAGTGACTATTCAACTTTTGGGATACTCATTTCCATAGAGCTGAACTGAATTTACAGTGGTATGCACTTGATAGTGAATAGATTCTGCCAAATGCTTAAGGACCTTCCTTCGAGTTTGAAGGATATGCGGCATCTGGTAAAGTACCAGAGGCATGAAGATTGTGTGTTCCCTCTGCACTGCTGAGAAAGAAAGGCCTGCTATATTAGTATGGTCTGTCTATTACCAAAGAAAAGTTCAAGACCCTGCAGGATGGTGTTTCTGACCTTAGATCCCAGTGTTTTGGGCTTTCTTGACCAGATTTTCCATATACCACCAGCATAACCATGAAGGTTGCTGCCACCTCCCCCACTGGGCAGAGTCTTCCCTGTTGCTTGTGGCCTGACACCCACCCAGAACCTTCCCTTTGGCAACATGGGGCTGAGCATCACCTTTATCACTTCGATTTCCCTGCCCATATGAACTGCAGCAGCAGCAGCGTGCTAACTGCGATTAATTGGGACTCCCTTCCAGCTGCCGAGCCCCTAGTGGTGCAGCTGAATACATTAATGAAAATATTAGTAAAAGAAAAGGTTAAAAGTGAACTCATAACTCTCACTTAAAGCCACAATACTATCTTTAAGGTCTGGGGGTTAAGTATCCTTTGGATCGCAAAAGTGTTCCTTGTTCTCGATTTATTTGCATGTGCATCTGATATGCCAAGACAGTTAGAGAACCTCCAAGGGTGAAATTTTCCCCTTCAGATCCATGTAATTAGCGTAAGCTGTCTCACCAGCTGTAAGATTCTGGGTTATAGGTTGAAGGGGTGTAAATTATATTCTAGCTGCGACCATAATCCTTGCCACCAAATTCACTAAATTAACCTGTACTTAACCCTCTGGTAGCTTGGCACAAAAGCAGTCAGGCTTAATTTAAAGAAACTGTGTAAAATATGTATAAAGCACACAAACATTAATTGAGTGAAAACACAACATAAACAAGTTTGAAAGAGGGAATATTATCATAAATAAATTGACACCAAAACAAATTAAATCCAATCAGTAGTACCAGAGTTATGAATTTTTAATGTATTAGTGAAAAATAGAGGCTAAATGTTTGAATCTCCGACCACTGGGATCTGGTTGCAGGAGACTGGAGCAAAGTAAAAATTTAAGGCCAACCACAATGGAGCGGGGGTTGGATACACAAGGTGGGCTTACCTTTGGACTTAGAAGACATTTTAAAGAAAAGTTCTTGAGAAGGTAAAGTTCAGCTGGACAAGGCAGTCGGCTGTGTCCGGGAGGAGGCATCATCGTCAGCGAGACACTGGATGAAATTGCTATGAAGACTTCAACCTTTGGACTTTGTCACTTTTTGGAAAGTCGAAAATCTTCAGCAGGGCAAAGCTGCAAGCTATAGCAGATGTGGGCTCTACTAGGCTGATGGCTTCACTGAGAGGTCCCTCTGAATAGGATTCGTTGCTGCAGAGTCAGACTAACCAGCAATGCACCTTGGGTGTATCGGCAAGCAGGTAGGTCCTGGTCTTCTGTTGGTTCTCAAACCACGTTTTGGTGGAAAGGTTTCTAAGTCCAAACTCTTAAGGTTAGGCAGGAGCAGCCCCTTAAACAGCACAATCATACGTCCAGGACTTGGTGGCCACCACTTATGGGGTTAGGACTCCCTCCTGCATAGGCCAGGTGCAGGGTTCAAGGTCTCTGAAGCTTATGTCCCTGTAGCTCACACAGGAGGCCAACTAAGTAGCCCTTGGAGTCACTCTGGTAGTTCTGGATTCAAGCAGAAAGTCAGTCCTTAAGCAGAAGGGGCAGTTCTCTCCGTAACAAGGCAAGCCTCAAGCAGCAGAGCAGTCCTCTATGGGTTCAAGGCAGTCCATCTGAAATCTTCCACAAGTTCAGGTGTATACTTAAGAAATATTTTGAGTAAGCATGAGCGCTAAATCCGCTCCGCTCGCGGATTTTGCGGATTTTCGGTAAATCCGCGATCCGCGAACTCTCGCGAATTTACCGAAAATTCGCAATCCGCGAGCGGCGGATTCCTCGGTCAAAAGTTCAAGCCTTGCTGGTCTGTTGTAACTAATTTACGATGGCGCCGGCAAGCTGCCAGCGCCATCCTAAAATAGTTACTTAAGTAGCTTCAACAGGAAGCTCTAATAGATAAGATAAAGCAGGGGCTCAAGCGCCTGCTTTATTTTATCAATTAGAGCTTCCTGTTGAAGCTAATTTAGTAACTATTTTAGGATGGCGCTGGCAGCTTGCCGGCGCCATCGTAAATTAGTTACAACAGGCACAAAACGGTGGCGTCTTCTTGAATAAATATGAAGGGCAGGGTTCATTCTGGCACGACGGTCCTGGCACAAAAATTAAACCTCAACCGCAGGCACTTACAGATATCAGTTAAGCATGTGCCCTAGTTGAAGCTTAAATTCAGTGACTCATTCATCGGCCCCAAAAACAATCGTGAGCGTTGTCAAGGCTGGGCAGATGTGCCTTCTTCCCAGATATACCATCGAAAATCAGCTGTGATGCTGGACATAGGCCTTTGCATCCTTGACTTTCACGAGCGCAATCCTCGTGCTGTTCCTGTGGCCAGGAGCTTCTGTATCTTTATCTGCGGCTCTGATCGGTCTCTCACCTTTAATGCACACAAGAGGCATGTGCACTCGCATGGAAGCCCCGTCCGTTTGGCCCCGCCCACACACTCGAGGTGTGCACCGTCTTCCCGCCATTTACCCACTATGACAGCTCACTCACGGGACCCCTGCGCCCTTCGGCGCGATTGCATAGTAACACACACCTGGTCGCTGTAGACAACTCTCTGGCACTTTAGGCAGCTGTAGTGTAGTAAAAGCACTATACATCTACCCAACGAGGTAGCACTTACTGATTATCTAGTAGGAAGTACTCCAGTTGAGTAGAGGTATGGCACAAAACGGTGGCGTCTTCTTGAATAAATATGAAGGGCAGGGTTCATTCTGGCACGACGGTCCTGGCACAAAAATTAAACCTCAACCGCAGGCACTTTCAGATATCGATTAAGCATGTGCCCTAGTTGAAGCTTAAATTCAGTGACTCATTCATTGGCCCAAAAACAATCGTGAGCGTTGACAAGGCTAGGCAGATGTGCCTTCTTCCCTAATATACCATCGAAAATCAGCTGTGATGCTGGACATAGGCCTTTGCATCCTTGACTTTCACGAGCGCAATCCTCGTGCTGTTGCTGTGGCCAGGAGCTTCTGTATCTTTATCTGCGGCTCTGATCGGTCTCTCACCTTTAATGCACACAAGAGGCATGTGCACTCGCATGGAAGCCCCATCCGTTTGGCCCCGCCCACACACTCGAGGTGTGCACCGTCTTCCCACCATTTACCCACTATGACAGCTCACTCACGGGACCCCTGCGCCCTTCGGCGCGATTGCATAGTAACACACACCTGGTCGCTGTAGACAACTCTCTGGCACTTTAGGCAGCTGTAGTGTAGTAAAAGCACTATACATCTACCCAACGAGGTAGCACTTACTGATTATCTAGTAGGAAGTACTCCAGTTGAGTAGAGGTATGGCACAAAACGGTGGCGTCTTCTTGAATAAATATGAAGGGCAGGGTTCAATCTGGCACGATGATCCTAGCACGGAAGCCCCGCCCCAAATCCGCCGATCCGCAAAATCCGCGGATTTTGCGGATCCACGATCCGTGAATACGCAAATCCGCGAATCGTGGATCCGCAAAATCCGCCCATGCTTAATTTTGAGGGTCCAATATTTTTGCTTGGTGTCAGCCTTTAAAGTGGGGAAATCTTCTAGGCCACCTCCACATCTGTTTCTGGAAAGTTCCTTCCTTCACCTGGCAAGGCTCCAAGAAGTGTGGGATGACAAAAGGTTTTGCAGGTTCACATGAATACATGCTGGATGCAGCCTTTTGAAGTGAAGTACGTGAACTCCACCCCGACCATCCTGATAGGATGGGAAATCCTGCCAACACTCAGTACCCTTTTGTCTCAATGTCTGGGGGGAATAAACAAAGCCCAACAGCTAAGCTATTCACAGTAATGTGACTCATGACACTGGCAGCAGGTACCAAACTGTTTAGACAAAAAAACGAAATGCCAACTTTCTAAATGAGGCATTGCCAGAATTGTGATTTATAATCTGACTTTACCTTTAAAGAGGATTTTAAATTAAATTTCATTTGAGTCCTAACACGATATGCGTCCCTGTTCCCAATCAAAAGTTAGCACTTATTACATTTAATAAGGTACACCAATGATAGTCTGTAGGAGAGGTAGCCCTTTCAGTAGTGAAAAACAAATTTATGATGTTGCTACTACCAAGAGATGTAGAACCCAAAAACACATGTCCCAACTTTTAAATACAATGCACCCTGCCCTAAAGGCTGTTTTATCCTACCTCAGAGTGACTTATTTTTTATTAAAAAATAGGTTTAGTTCTTGAAAATGGTTTATTGCGCCAGGTCGAATTGGCAGATTAAACTTGCACTAAAGCCTGTGATGGCAGGCCAGATACATATTCTAAGGGTCCACTGTAGTGGGTGGCACAATGGGTGCTCCAGGCTGACTAGTAGCATTTAGTGTACTGGCCCTGGGTGCATCTACTACGAATAACTAAGACTTATAAGTAAACTAAATGTACCAATCAGGTGAAGCCTGATTGGTACATTTAGTAGAGAGAGAGTGAGAGCACCATCACTTTAGCACTGGATAGCAGTCGTATTATGCAGAGTCCCAATGCAAATACAACTGATTTCAGACTTGTATAATGAAAACATCATAAAGTACATACATATATTTGAACATAGAATGACTTCATGTCAGCCTTCTTCATCCGTTTGTCTCTAAAAGTTGTCATTTACATTTCAACTCTGCCTACTTCAGTTAATGACCCTTGTTCTATGAGTGACATTTTGCCGGTTCGCAAGTGTGCATCTGTCTTAAAAGCAGTCAACTTTAATGCGAGGGCAGGTGATGCACCGCTTGCTTTAGTAAGGCTTTTTCCACTCCATTCTTCATACTTTTTTGTTATACTGTGGTCATAAGCTATGTCTTCAGGTTACATAAAGTCAAAGCAAATAGTACCCTTTTCTTTACACTCTTTACAGAATCAGACTTTTCAGTGATGTGTATTAAAACTAAAATCAGTTTCTGTTGTAGATACACCTGCCTGTCAGGAAGCACTTGTACTTTTCTTTTAAAATTATATGCACTATTTACTTTTTTTTCAAATTTTAAAATGTTGGTTGCAAACATATGCCCCTCACACATTTAGGCTACTTTTTTTTTTATTTATGTGGCATGTGCTTGCATTAAAAAATGAGAAAAATAGTCATTGCATCAGCTTACCAAGGTCATTCATATTGGCATTGCCAATGCTTGTTTTTACAATACTATTCAACTGAAGAAAAAAAGTCCTATATCGTTTATGCTTATGGAACCTATTGGAAAATACATGTGCATGGTTTTGCATGGTTTTATTCTAAGTGTCTACTGTATCTGAGTTTCTAGGTCACCACCCTCCAAGACAGTTTTCTTCACTTTTCCCTTTCTATATAGTTTTCCCTTAGAAATCAAACCATAAAATGAAGGCATCTGCTATGTAGTAAGCTTCCGATTAGTTCCTAATCCTTTTGATTTCATGTACAACAGTAAAACGTTTCACGAGGATAGCCCAGTTGCCCCCCCCCTTGAGTCCTAATGCCTTATGAATACTAACCTGAAACTGTGTTAATCTAATCCACTTTCATCTTCCACTTGTCATTTGGGTTCAGTGTTTGACCTGAGGCTGTCCTTACCAAATACATTTGTACATGACTTATACCTGTAGGTATCAGTTATTTATTATCTACAACATCCATCCCCTCCTTACCTTTCAAACACCAGAAATTCCCATCTCGACCCTTCATCTCATCTGGTTGGTTTTCTGACTATGCCCTACAACCATCACAGTATTATCTATAAACTATGATATCCGTCATCTCGTTAAACTTCCCTCTACTGTCTGCATTTCCTTATCTCTTGCATCTACTTACTTACTAGCAGACTCAAATCATGTAAGATTTGCAGCTTCTTTAGGTGTATCCCTTATATAGCCCCTCTACAGCCACTCTCTGTTCTGCTATCACCTCTTCTTGACTACCCCACATTTTCTCTGTTCAGTTCTCTCTCACATCTCATTTTCTATTCGTGATCCAAAACTCTGGAATGGCCTCCCTTTCTTTGTTAATGCTATTTCTATTTTGCAACCCAATCCTTTTGAAGGAACACATGTCTCCCCTATTTACATTTTTGTTCTTCATCACATTGTAAACATCTGTTTTTCCTGTTTTATTCAGTTATTTGTACAGTTGTTTGGTGAAAGGGCTGAGCTCGCTGGCCAACTCATGTTCCTACAATACAATAGCATCTAAGGAATAACTGTATTTTTTAGCCAGGTGGTCTTTGAGGTCACTGCCTGTTAACCTCTGCTCTCCTGGAGTGATAAGATTAATGCATTACTTGGTGCCCACCAGAGAACTGTTTCCAGTGTTTCTTAGTACATCGGAACTATTTGTATCTGCCCTGGATAACAAAAGGTGGATTTGGCCCTACTAGATTGAAACCTGTGACAAGCAATTTAAAGTATGTCCCCAGCACCGCCGAGTTATCACACACGTTATAGAAGCAAGTGCCAGCTCTAAGGATATTGGACTAAGTGGGTGGGCAGTGTTTTATTTTCAATAAACAGCCTCCTTATCTGAGCTTATCACTGGGGGTAATAATAGGCCTTTCTCCTGATAATCGGCCTTTATATTCATTGACTTTGGCTGATTATATGGTTCTGAATGGAAAATGAAAGATTGCGAAAACATTTACATAGCTTATCGGTGTGACCGATAGAGACTCAAATAGCCTTAAAGAGGACAAGTCGATGCCCTTAGTGCGATAGGTATGCCTACACATGGGTGCCATGCTCATTGTGCCAAAGGTCTCAAGGCATATCTCACTAATGAGGCGTAGGTAGGTCAAACCCTGTCTGGGTTTGCTTGTGTTCCCGTCTGGAGGGGACCTGTCCTTAGAGTTCAGGCTGGACCTACAGAACCAGGACTGATTTGCCTAGGGTGGAACTCTGTCTACAGTGGCATAGCGGGTGGAAAATGATGGTTTGGAATGCATGCCCAAGCAGTCACTAATGGTTAAGATTAATTCAAGCATTCCGTCACTTTGTAGTCTGCTGCATTAGACACCCTAACTCAAAGGACATCATTTAGTGGTATCTATGGATACCCCTTGTTGCTTCTTGTGCACCTTGTGGACTACATTGTAAGCCCTGTTATCTGAACATTCGTACCACTGAGGTTTAATAAGTATGATACGTGTTTCTAGTTTAAGTGACTGGTGTTTTATGCCCTTTATAAAAGCATGTTCAATGAAAGTGCTGAAGCGTTAGGTTTTCAAAAAAGAGTATATTAAAGGATGAAGAGAGTTATGTGGTCAAAGGCCATCTTGTGATGGTATTGGAGCTAACAACCCTTTTCTCAAGTCTTGAATTCGGCGAGAAATAGTGGATAGTATCAAAGTTTTGGTACTGACATATGTTTCTTAATTGTGCAGAAAACTTGATACTGTTGCTTGCAAAGGTTTGCCACAACTTCCTTACACTTCTTCGACTCTTCATTAGTTGCTGTCGTTGAGCAGTCATTGCTCACACCAGGAGATAGAAATGGGTTTGGTTCAGATGCCATGTAATAAAATAGTGCTCACACTTATTAAAGATTAAGGGCCCTACTCATACAACAAAATAAATGTACGGGTGGAGAGGTACACTTTTTATTATTCACAAACATTCTCAATAGGACACGTTAAAGCTGCTCTAGGCACAGGATTTCAGGTGTATTAGTGGGAAAGTTGTATGACTTTCTCCAAAGGCTACTATTTGTTCTTTGCAGACTGCCTCCAAGGTATAGGGAAAATGGAGCCTCCTTTGGAAATCCACACTTTTATTTTCTTCACAGGCAAAATATTTTGCCTTCCATGGAGAGAGCCCTGACCATACACACCTACCAAATCTGTGGGGGAGGTGGGGGGGGGGGGAGGGGTGTGGTGGAGGGGGAAGGGGGGTTGTCTGTCCCCCTCTCCCATCCTGAAAGGGGAGTTACCCTAGCCCGTTGTTGGAGTAAATCTCCAGCCATTTCCAGACAGGAAAGAGGTAAAAAGAGGAGTTTTTCAATATCCACAAACGTACCTGTTTGTGGCCAATCCCAAAACTTCCAACGCAAACCTTGGAATGCTCACTTCCCACCCGTTGGTGGGGTTTACTACTGCATATTTCTCCACACTTGTTGTGCAGAAAAACAGTAGTGAATTAATTCACAGCTGCAAAGAATTCATTTGTGAATGGCCAGCAGGTGCATAAGTGGTAATTTAGGCCTTAAGCCTAAATTTATTACCAAGTTCACCATTGTGATTGGGGATCAAAGCATAACATTATGTCATCTGTGCAAATGAATGCATGAGTGTGGGCTTTGGGAGTTTTATGTAAAATAGGACAGCCGGATTTTCCCACTGATTAATTGTGCAGGTCATTCTTGGAGAAACTTAACAGTGAAAAATGCATGGTGAATACAATGATATGCAGATTTTAGTGTTGTAAGTAACAGAATCGACATGCAATTCCCCATTTTAATGGTGAAATTGGCAATTAGTGTTATGTATTTCATTCATTTAGGGCCAGACTGGGAACTGAAAGCAGCCCTGGCAAATGTTGGCAGACCAGCCCCCGGACGGTGCATAGCGAGCAAACCTGACCACGGCTAGTGGGGTTTGGGGTCTTCTCCCCCCAAGAAAAGTTTGTAAAAAGAAAGACCAAAACGGTGCATTTTACAGCACATTTTTCATTACATATTTAATTGTGTAACTTTCAAAGCACAGTAAAAAGTAGATGATGACCTTAAAGAGCACCGGGTTACCCAGTCATATGTACCCATAGACATTCTTACAGAGAATATTAAAAATATACACAAGAGTAGTGAATATGAGAGCACAAAGTATAAGCAGACCAGCTACCATATGGTGTGTAGCGCACAAGTGCAGTGAGCGAGCCTGATAACTACTAGGTGATACAGAACCAGAAAGGTTTGGAGACAGAAAGGCCAAAACAATGCATTTTTCAACAGATTTTTAATTACATATTTAATTGTATTAACTTTTAACGCATAGTAAATGATTGCCTTATGGTGTACCAGGATACCCAGTCATAACTCAGACATTCCTACAGAGAACAACAAAAAATGAGATGGCGAGCACGAAACATGAGTTTAAGTATAACAGATTTATTATTAATATAAAATAGTATGAACAAGAGATTTAAAACGAACACAATTGTGCAAGACGATTAAAAAAAATGATTATTATATCCTGAGTTTTGTACACGGTGCTAAAATAAAGCATCCTATGTAAATTGCAACAGTGCACAGCATTATGATTGTGGGCATTATGACATTTTAAACAGTAAACAAGACCTGCAGCCAATGTTCCCTCCAATTATTTTCCTCTGTGTGCGGCAGAGTAAAGGCTATGTGCCCCAAAAACCTGACCGCACGTGCAGACCAGGGCTTTGAGTGGGATGAAAATACTTGGGGATCTTTCAAAGGGGCGTAACCAATGCAATTAAGGGTGTGGCTTAAAAGGAATTAAGCTAAAAATATGTGCTTCGCACAGTGTGCTGCTTCTGTCATTGCATCCAGATATATAATACAAGTAACATTACACCTACAAGGAGTCAAGACTATTGGCTTTGTCAATGGTTGTTTTTTCCATCAAGTTGCATATGATATTGAAAATACTTCTGCTCTTGTGGTTGGGGTTGTGGCTGAATACTCAGGCTGTCAATTTAGGGGAAGGGTTTTTAGTCTCGGGTCAGCCTAACATCCTATTATTCTGGGCAAATCAGTTAATCTCCCCATGCATACAAAAAAATATTATAATAAATCATGTAAAGGAGGAGGAGCTACGCTTGCAACCAAGATGGCAGCGTGAGCTCCCGGCTCCGCCGACCTCTGTTTTTAGGCGGATTATCCTGGCACATATCCTGATTTTACGCCCGACCTCCGTGTGGATGAATAGTTGCAGAACTTGAAGGTGCAATCACGAGAATTTTATTGGCCTGATTAACGGAGTTATACCGTGGTCTAATTCCCGGCCTAGTCCAGCTTGGGAGCCGGGGCCTCCAGTACTGGCCCTGCCGGGTTTCAGTTTAACAACATCGGCCGTGAGACTCGACTTGGGTCCGGTCCCCCGAAGTGAAGGTTATCCTTGTCCGATAATGATGGCGGTCGGTTGGTCGGACTAACATCGTACGAGTGGCGACTGGACATGTTGGAGGCTGTGGGCGGAGGTACCCGTCCCGGAGTTCCGGCTTGCTGCCCCCCGGGATTTGGTGGATTGGGGTTCTCGCTCGCGGTAACGGAGTACGAATTGCTGCAATTTCATTGTTAAGTCGCCCTCCGCAATTGTCCGCTCCGCTTTCGCTTGTTCCCCCGGAGATACCCAGGTCTTCGGGGAAGAGACCATGTTTGTAGCTGAAGGTGCGGAGACGGGCCAGACGGAGTATGAGCCGTCGCTGAAGACCGTACTGGCCGCCATCTGCGCACTACACTCACATCTGGACACCATTGTCTGCAAAATGATCGCTGGCGCAGCTGAAACGGGGAGAATGGGACTGGACTCAGATTCATTGCATGGCCCGGCACGAGCTAAGTTTTCCATGGTGTACATTGAGACAGAGGATGGAGGCAACGAGCAGAAGGATGTATTGACGTCTGTGGTCGGTGCGCGGCCGCCCACTTGCGAACTTGGAACTTCGAATCAATCGCAACAACCGAGACTGCTGTCATCAGATGTGGAACCACCTGTTTCCCCATACCCGGGGACCTTGAGAAACGACCTGCGGTTTGCACCTTTGTCTTTTTCCCCCAGATCAGTCGTACTAAGTCCACGGAGGAAATATCATCGTGAACTGGAGTCGGTGAGGGAGAATATGTGTGTGGTTGGGGTTCTCGGGGACCTACTATTTTTGATTTATCCCAGACTGAACTTTTTTGAACTTTTTCCAAAACTTGGTTCTCCTGAGAAAGCGGTGGTTTTACCAGACGGAGTTCGCAAGGAAGATCGTAAGGGCCTAGGATGAGATTGACTGTTCCGTTCCGACATTATGACTTCAATGGACACGGGATTTGCTACCATACTGCTTATGGGAGGCTGGGCGGTGCCTGTAACTTCCCCTATTCGTTTTGCTTGTGTATCCTTAAGGATTTTTTTACTGTACTGTAGGGGTTGTTTCCTTATGACGGGGGAGAGGTGGAGTCTGGGATCCTGTATGATCATTTCCTGCTCCATTTTTTACTACTTTTAGTATTAGTTAGTTGGGGCGACAGGCACACTGCTAGTTGGGGTTAGGCGATAGCCATATGCAGGGGTGCAGGGTGGGGGGGTGGTGTTTATTGTATTGTCTTTGTTTTCGTTTTTATGTCTTTGAATCCTACACATATCCTGACAATGGGTGCCTTCCTAAATGGTTATCCTGCTCGGTGGGCGGACGGGACCTGGGGGTCGTAATGTTTACATGGTTCTCACAATGTATGGCTTTTAATTGCTGCGAGCTGGGTGCGGTCGCCATTTTGTCCACTGCTCATCTTCCTAAATTCTCCTGACACTCGAAAGTGATTCGAAAACATACTCCTGTTACCTATGGGTGGTGGACTTTAAATAATCTCGTTTAGACTGGATTTGAAATTATTGCATTTATACGGCCGCACTCCAGTATTATTTCATGCTTTGGCTTCTACCTTGGGGTTACCCTTCTATTTTTCGCCATATGTATGTATATTTGTTGTTTATTCCGTGAAGTAAGACACCTGTTGTCAATTTTTCCTGTGTTCTTTATTAATAAAAAGAAATATAAAAAAAAATCATGTAAAACGCTCCAATACTTTGGGTTGAGTTCGTACTATATGAAAACTTGCTGCATTTCTTTTCTAAATGCGGGGTAGAAATCATAACATATGCAGAAAGAATGAGGAAAATAGAGGGAAAGAGAAAGGGAGGGCAGAAATGAAGAATGAAATATAGAAAATATGAAAAGAAGGAAGAAACTGCAATAAGAAGGAGAGGTCAAAAAAAGGATGGATACAAAGGTTAACGGTTTGAGAGATGGAAGAGTAAAGGTATATTTGCATGGGTGGGTGCACGTAGTAATGGATTGAAGGATGAATGTTTGGATAGATGGATGGAAACCTGGATGGAAGGGTGAAAGGATGGGTGATTGATCAAAGGTGGGTGAAATGATGGATGGATGGATGGATGGATATATGGATGGATGGAATGGTAAAGGAAGGGTGGATGGATTAGATGAAAAGATAGACGGATGGGAGCATGAATAGACAGGTGAAATGGACACTGGATGAAAGGCTTAAAGGGTGGAGATATTAATAGATAAGAAGGATGAAAGGACCTCTTGTAGGGAGGACAGACCTTACTAGCTTCACTCTCCTGATGGCATTTGAGGTACCGATCAAATATAATAAACTATAGCAGCAAGCAATACCGTCCTTGCAAGTCTTGTACGTAGAAATGTTTTCACAACATTAGCATGCTGTACCATCTCATCCTCAAAGTTGAGATAATGGGTGTCTATGTCTTGCTCATCCTGAACTTCTTGGATGATATTATACTCTTTGTCAATACTGAGTTTTAGTATGTTCCACTTAGATACAAAGTGAAGCAACTCATGCTGCAGTTTTTCAACAGATGCTTCTGGATCAAATCTAGTTAGTAAGCCACTTATTCGTTGAAGGGCATTTTGTGGAAAGTACTGGAGGATGTCGTCAAAGTTTCTGGGGTCTAGGCATGCCAAATCTGCGAACTGACCATGAGTTGTGAATCAATTCTGCAGACTGGTATCTACTTTGTTCATTGCAGCATTGTGAACTTCTATCCTGTATTTATCAGTTGCTGACCTAATGGGTTCATCAGTCGCAGTTTTGCCAGGCATCATCTTCCTTCTTACTCAAACCTCTGGGAAGTCAACTTGAATAAAAATGTGGCTATCACGCTCGATATGCCTGCAGTACATCAATACCTTGTGTTTGCAAGTACAGAGATAAAGGAGTGGTATTTTGAAAAATAAACCTGAACATCTGTGCAGTGAAGATGGTGTCAAAGGTAACTATTGACTTTAAAAATTAGATGCCTTTGTATCTGATTTCATCATTGACATTATCTGATGTGGATATCTCTTCCATAGTTTGAAGAACCTCATTATACACCCATCTGCCTGAGTCATTGTATAGAACAAAGATTTTTTTGAGTGCTACATCTTTGGCCCACCATCTTGTTTCTCCAATTATAGAGATGAACCGAAACTGTGCTTCAATACTTTTGTCTCGCCACACGTTCATTCAAAGGTATGAATCCCTGAGAAATACAGCACAAGAATGTAACAGCCCAAACAGTGATACTGCAGAAACAGAGATTTTAGTGTCATCTGTTATGAGAAGGTTTAGTACATGCCCGTAGCACTACACATGAACCTGATCATGTGCTTTTTTTACTCAGCCGTGCTGTGAACCCATTATACTGTCCTTGCATATTGGAGGCTCAATCTGTTGAGTTACCAACACAATTTGCAATGTCAAAGTTCATTGGATTCAAGTGCAGTGAAAACTAGCTCACACACTGCCTTTCCAGTTGTCATTGTTCAATTCACAACACACACGAGACGTTTGAGGACAACATCGATCACATATCTGATCATAACAGAGCACTGGTCTACAACATTCATGTCTTGTGTTGTATCCAGCTGTATTGAGAGCATTTCAGCTTCCCTGATTTCTTCAACGATACCCTCTTTTAATAATGAAGAAGTAATATCCATGAGAGAGATCACAGTTGTTTTTGGAATCAGGGTAACCAGATTACCACTTCCTTTACCACTCTTTGGAACCTCATGATGTTTTGTACTTTTTTAATGACATCCTCAAGATGGCTTTTCAATAAAGGATCAAATTTTTTAAGATACTGAAGAAGTTCCAAAACATTTTCATGATCTAATGTTTCACCTTCTAAGGTGTAGATAGCTTCTGTAGTTGCTTGATAGTCCAGACCTCTTTTGCCAATCAGTTTTATTGTTTCCACTACTCTTTCTACTATGGCATGTTTTTGCTTGACTTCCTCTTGTTTTGCTGTTGTGTGCTTTTTTAAAAGATGGCTACATATCTCAATGTTTCTTGATCGTATCATGAAGGATTCCGAAGTAGTGTGATGAAGGATGCAGTCTTCGTGCTCATCGATTCTTTGATACATATGCATTTCATCAGAACAGCCATCAATGAAAGAACTTCTGTCTGTCTGTTTACTTAAAGCTAGACATACCACACAGAAAAAGATTTCAGCTTTGTGCGAATGTCAACTACTGCCTTGGTTTCCCATTTTTTGCTTATAGAGACTTTTAGTATTCCAACGTAGACCGTCTGGTTGAGAGGATGAAACTTAAAAAAGACATTCACATTTTCAGATGTTTGTCTCAAAAACCATTAGTTCTCATCAACACTTTCAGCTGGATCAAAGTCACATCAGCATATGCAGATTTCTCAACTATGGGGTCTTCTTGACACTTCACCTTGGAATCTTCTTAAAGTAACCTTCTAAAGACTTGGGAGCTGCCTCCTTCACAGTAAAATCACTACTCATTTCAGTTCTTTGACCTTCAGCAGTTTGTTCAGCAGCTGCAGCTCTAAAACTGGTAGAAGTGATGTCACCTTCAAGAGAAACCAAATCTTTTTTGGGCCCAAAAAATATCAATTTTTGGTAATGGCTTGCTTCTTTCTATTGTATTTTTTTCTTCTTTTCACGTTTTTTTCTTCTTTTCATGGTCTTTCTCAGCTCCCCCTTTCTTGTGCAATTTCCTCCTTCCAAAAGCTGCTCGAGTCAAAGTCACATCAGCACATGCTGATTTCTCAACTACAGGGTCTTCTTTACCCTTCTCTTCAGAATCTTTCAAATTCAATGCTATCTTCTATACACTTGAGAGTTGCCTCAGTTACAGTAGCTTCACTGCCTATTTCAGTACTTTGGCCTTCAGCAGTTTGTTCAGGCCCTTCAGTACTGAAGCTGGTGGATGTGCTGCCGCCTTTATAAGTAACCAAAACTTTTTGGGGCCTAAAGAGATCGGTCACTTTTTGGTAGTGACTTGCTTCATTCTCTTGCATTCTTTTCTTTTTTTCACATTCTTTCTCAGCTCTTCATTTCTTGTGTGATTTTCTCTTCCAAGCACCTCTCATATCCATCTAAAACGATGGACGGGTGTTTTTTTTTAAGGCTGAAGTAAACTGATAACAAATTTGAAACAAAATTTCCCTTCGTATACATCACCACACATCAAAACTATTGATCCTGGAATTAAAAGATATGTCCAGATGTGATATAAATCTAACAAGTTTTCTATGTTTCTATTCTTGTGACAAGGTGTTATGGAAGCCATCACTCAAGCGATGCACATGAAATACATAAGGATGCTACAATCATAGATATGTAATTCTTTTTCTGGAAGAAAAACTGTAGTTCACAAAAACCTGATGCATGGGGCTTGGTTATGTGGTATACAGAAACTGTTGTGTCACGTGTGCATTGAGCATGATTTGCCCAATTTCATTTCCTAATCAGTAAATCCGACAGAATCAGGCACCTACTTTTTGAATTTCAAACATGTAAATAATTCCAACTCAAGAATTCTCAATAATTTGCTCCTTTTCAGTCATGCAAGTTTTCATTAGGAATCGCTTTTTTTGGTTTCATCATTAATAATGATGTCAGTGCCTTCTGTTTGCTTCTTTCTATCAGTCTATCCACACATGCCTGAGGTCCACAAAAGTATCAACATAGCCTTAAATAATTTTTCAAAGTGCTTCCCAGAATATCCCGAGAGACTGCACATGAACAAGTGAGATAACATGGGAGTGGTGGTGTCCAAAACAGAGCAAAAGGCTTCTCTGCAAGGCAGTTTAAGAAATAGTATAGTGTGGTATCATGATTCACGAACAGATTGCACAATGTTGAGTGATGTCATATTCGTAACTCTTCAAGAGGGTGTTTCCCAGGACAGGCTCAGAGACACTATGCAAGCTAAAATCACAACAGAAGGAGAGGCTATTTCATTGAACAGACTCAGGCATGGTGTGAAACAGAATAAGATTCCAACTAAAGAAAAGACTGCTCCCTAGGACATGCTCGGAGATAGCATATTACAGAGGGAAAATACAACCTAGAGATTACTGCCTGGGTCAGTCTAATCGAGAGTGAAATTGCATACATTGCTGCCCAGTACTCTACAGGGGGCCGTACAGTACTGATCACAACACCACTCTTGTCTTTTCAGCTAAACGTGCTAGTCATTTTAGACTGTTTTAAGACTGATTCAGTGCCATAATTATACTGCATAATAACTACATTCTGATATTCTTTTTGTAATTTCAATACATTTCCACTCACATTGCCACACATTCAGCACTGAAATGTCAGACATGAGCAACCAGGCAAGTAAGCATGGAAATGTCACACATAAGCACACAGGCCACTGAGGTCCACTGAGGTCGGAAACTGTGGAACTGTCACACATAAGCACCCAGGCCACTGATTGCAGAAACTGTGGAAATGTCCCATATGAGCACCCAGTAAGCATGGAAATGTCACACATGAGCACCCAGGCCACTGAGGCCAGAAACTGTGGAAATAGCACACATAAGCACCCAGGCCAGAAATCATGAAAACGTCACAGATAAGCACCCAGCCCAGTAAGCTTGGAAATGTCACACGTGCCCACCCAGGCCACTGAGGCCAAATACTGTGCAAATGTCACACATAAGCACACAGGCCAGAAAGCAGGGAAAAAAGATGCTTTTTCCCCGCACAGAGAGCATAGAGACTGTCACAGACCAGTGGCCTTCTGATGTTGTTACAGGGGGCCAATGTTGCTAACAAATCTGCCCCCAGTAACAAAACTGGCCCCCTGTGACAAAACTGACCCCCACCCCACTGGTCTACCGGGGAATTGATCAGTGCCTGGCATCACCAGTCTGGCCCTGTATTCATTATCAATCCCAAAGATATTTTACATTTTTGGTGCGATAATAACACCCACATATTGAGGTAGTCTTAATTGAAGTGTTTTTTTGTTTTTTAAATAAATAAAAAGTCATACACACACCATTAATAAAAAGTGAAATCTAAAGAATTTAGCAAATTTGTTGGTATGAACCTCAGGGTATCAGTGTTACCCTATGGGGGCCCAGTGCACAACTCATTCAAAGTTTATGGGACTGGTCGATAAGGAATCCCCCAAAAGGCTGAGGATCCCTAGGGTTACTATTGAGACCACATTCTGAGGTCTGCATCAAGGGAAGTGATACACAGCCTCTAGAGCTAGCCTGGTCTAGACCTTCAGCATTGTGCTTTTGATTAGGATATATTTCTACTGTGATTCATGCGCAATATGAAAACACTACATTTTAATTTATGCTGTAATAAACACCCTTTTCATCAATGCACTAGAAGATTGTGTCCTATCTGGTCACCCACTTGGGGAGCATCTTGAGACCTAGGCAGAATTAAAGAAAACACTTCAGTAATGCTACAGTACAATAGCTCAGTGAATTTGGTTTTTCCACTGAGCAATTGGAAAACGAAAGGTTAGACTCTGAACTTGGAAAGCCAACTGTTGGAAATGAGATTGTGGCTTTTGAATTTTTTTGTAGGTTTCAGAGCTCTACATTTTCCCAGCTCCATGTTGTGAGTAGATAAGGCAGTCCAGATTTCCCCTTGCATTCTGGAATACACAGGCCTGCCTTAATAGTAGCCTACATAGGATTACAAATCCCAAAATGTAAAGAAAAATCTGTAATAGGGTAGCTTGTCGTGCATGAATCTGGCAAACATGGCAGTCCTAAAGTTAACATTTCTTTGAATGTTCCTCAGTGCTTTAGAGACTCTCTTGACTGTCAGTCACACATTTGACTGCTAGCTGTGAGTAGATCAATATTGACAGACTGGCCTATATATGGCACCTATGTTGTACTGAATATTCAGGAACCTGTATTTCAGTCCAGGCTCTTCTGACTTGAAATATTTCAGTGCCCTCCGTTCTAGATGTCCAAGTAAGCAGATTGGTGATTAGATCTTTCAGGGAATGTTCAAAGCCTGTAATCTCAGGAGCGAATTCTTTTGCTGGTATTTCTTTGTGTTGAGCCATTGGTTAGCTTATTGCGTTTCCATATCCGGACTTTACAGATTTGATTTCTAGGGGTAGAGAATAATGCGGTATGCAATAGTTTGACACAAAATGGTTAGACACCCATATTCCACCATAGAGATTATTCCCTAGTGGGTAAAACGAGAAGCACTTGGAATAGAACCTTTGGATCTAAAACAACATCGCTAGTGACATTAAAGAAGGAAAGACAAAATGATACAGGTGTGACAGGAGCAGTGGACTCCTGTCATTGCGCTGTTTCTAGGGGTGTATGATGTTACTATCAGGCAAAAAGATTCTGATAGACTGATGCATTCTGCCCTGCTCACTGACAATAACCCGTCAGTGTATTGAAAATATTACGGAAAATAAAAATGGCAATCTGGATGGGGTTGGAAGGGCGAGATTTTGATCGATACTTTACCACTATTGATCTAAACCTCGATCTGGTCGACTGAACCTTTGTTGCCTGTCTGTGAGGAAAGGAAGTGCACCACTCTGCAAGTTAGTTCACCCAATAAAGGACTCTGCTCCCAAAGATCACAAACAACTTCTAGCTTTCAAAAGTTTATTGTAAAGATATGATAAGCTGCAAATACAGGCATCTCAGAATGAGATTCACGAGATACACAGGTCCAATTACATACATGTGCTCTCGGAAAGCCCTCAGACGAGCAACGGAAATCACTAACACAAGTTCTAAGAATAATAAAGCTATCAGCATTGACGCATATCTCTCCTTCATTTAGGTTGGAGGAAAACGCACAGGTTAGGCTGTCCCTACCCTGCTCTAGATGGTATCCCTACTTAACCAAGCCCCAACCTAACAAAGGTGTCAGCAATGAATGACCCCCAAGGGAAGTCACTCACTCTAAGTCTCTTGGTGAAAACCTATAGTTCTCCAGTCATGACCCCTCTCTGCCTACCCATCCGCTCTCTAAAGGGTCCTCAGGTATCTGCTCTAACTCCACCCAGGGGTGCTGTCCCTAATACAAAACAGTCAACAACATTTGAGACGCCCCTTGCGAGACGCCCCTCACGTGGTGTAGCTTCTGGCTTTTTCCATGATGCTTTGTATTGGGCCTCATACGTTAGAGTTGACCTTGCTTCTCAGACTCTTCTCCGGCCCGCTGATACCCCTCAAACATTCCGGAACCCTCCTCCATGTCTGGGCCGTCTACTAAACAGACCTCTATTCATTCATTTATAATTGGATCCCCCCTTTTCCTTTGCAGACAGATATCTGCAGCCAAGAACCCAACTCTCATAGACTTCCAAAAGAAAGGCTTGCAACATTTCTCAGCCCAGACATGTACGTGCAAATCGATGTTAAAACATTTCAGGCCTACAATATTTCTCATCATGATTATAGCATTCAACTTCTTCATTAATTAAAGCATGTTAATATTCTTATTCTATTATTCAGTAAACATCTCTATAAATCATGGCCCATTTAATGCAATGACCAAAACATTAATACAATCTGTGTCGTGAAAAGAAACACCTTCCCTTTTAGCTCTGGCCCTGAGGCCTACCACATTCTGCGTTTAACCACATACCATCTTACATTTTAAAAGAAACACGACATGGATTCAGAAATAATCACATCTACTAAAATCATATAATGTCACACATTTCTGTATTAGTTCCATTTCTACTTAAATCTCTACATTAGCTATACATTCAGAGTATAATTACAGATACTATTAGCACTCATGGCATTTCTCCTCATGATTTGTGCTTACTACAGGTAAGTGTGATGTACTCATACATTTAAGTCAGTTTGCGCTCTCTCAGTTCCCCCCTTTGATGACCTCTCGGGGTCATCACTAACATTTAGACTGCAGTTATTGCTGGCATTCTCTGCGCTTCCAGAGCCCTCAAGCTCCTGTACTGATTATCTTGTATGGCAGCCAATCTCTGCAGCTGTTCTCTTTGGGCCCTTTCTGACCTTCTTGCTCTGTACCATTTGAATACCCTCACCAATCCCCACAATATAATCCCACAGATCAATATTATGATGATAGGTTTTAGTATATACCAAACAAAGCTTTTGCCTAAGGTGGAAATCCACCCTCCAACTTCACTCATTCCGTGGCCCACCTTTTCCCAGACATTTTCTCTACTCAAGTCTTCGATCTCCTTGTGAATATTAGTTATGTTCCTAATAACCTTCTCAAGGGGTTTTGAATTGTCTGGAATGTAAGTGCAACATTCCTGGACCTTCAAAGCCTTACAGACTCCGCCCTCTTTTGCTAGTAGGACATCTAACGCAAGACGGTTCTGAAGAACCATAGCCCTTATCGATTGCATCTCTCCTTCTACCAGCATTAAGGACTGAGCAGTGCTGGCAGACAACCTGTCGACAACTGTTGCCAGTCGTCTAATTTTAACATCATTAAGGATTACTCCCAAAAGAGGGAACATAGCTCCAAAGACATCTCCAACCATTTCTGCATCGCCTACATCTCTCCTTCCCCTCGAAGATGTCTTGCCCTCAATGATCACTAAGTCTTGTGCATGATATATTTTGGGGAAGACAATTGCTAAGTAACATGATCCATACCAGTTGTCAGGTAGTCTCACGTAGGCATTTCTTCCACATACAAAATACACATTTGGAATCACTTGCATTCCCTTCAGGAAATCTTTAGTATAGTACTCTAGATTGAAAGCATGTTCACAGTCAATTTCTCCCACGTATACATTTTCATAATACGTTTTGGCTCGGTGAAGACATAGCTTTCCTCTCTGTGTCTTATCTAAAGCTATTGGACCACTACTACCCTTTCTCTTGTGTGCCTTCTCTTCCTCGGTCCAATCTGTTTTCCATTGTCCTGATTTTTTCAAAATCTTTTGTCTCCTGTAACGATCATCCACCTGCCCTATGAACTTCTTCTCGACTTCTGACACCTTGCATGTCAGGTTATTTCTACGGGCATGTGAAGTATCTAAGGTAATCCAAGGAATGAAGAACTTGGCCAATCTGTCTTCACTCTTCCAGTAGTCCCATTTGTTCATCTGCTTATAATTTGGGACTTCTGGCAACACTGAATCATAATTGGAGAAATAGTATTCGAAACTATCTCTCTCATAAAATATACTAAGCAATAAGCTACATGTAATGCCATATGTCAGCGGGAGGTGATGGTACCTAATACCCTCATCTACAGACGCCGGCAACTGCATGCAGACGTAACAATCCTTAACCTCCATGGCATCCACGTATTCATATAAGAGTTTAGCATAAGCATTTGACCTAAAGTCTCCTTGGGACTCATCTACGTGTAACCTGCGGGCTTCTGCAGCTAATAACGCTTTCTCTTGAATGTTTTCCCTTTTCTCACCAGCAACAGTAGGTGTAAGCGTTGCTACAGAATTCACATCAGTTACCTTTGCCTCTTCCTCATGTCCCTTTACATAAGAAATTGTTACCACTAAAGCTATTAATATTATCACTCCTACTATTAGTGTACCTATTATACATTTAGCTCTGCGGTTCGGGGTGCCGGCCTCCATTTTGTCAGACAATATGGCTCTCTCTTATCTTTAGCAAAAGTTCTTTTCCTCTCGTTCCTTTACAGTCTCTTTTAATCCTTTTGTCTTTAGAATCCACACAACTGGAAGCTGACAACCTTCTTCGCAAAAGTCCTTTAACAGTTCAATAAAGACAACCCTAGCCCTTCTCCATCAACTCAAGGGAAGTTCCCTAAAATTCTCTGCTTCCTGGGCGCTAGGTAATCTTCTTTTTCTGCTTGTTTTATTTACAAAGTCCTTTAACAGTCTACTATCAGGTTTGTGCCTGTAGCTTCAATAGCATAGTTCAGTATTTCCAAACGAAGATTGTGCTCTTCATGTGCTGTTATCGTTGTACCAAAGTCGGGGAATTGCAATTCTGAAAGGAACATGTGTTTTAACTTGCTGAGGCGGGGAGGTCTGGGGAGCATGAATGTTAGTGACCCTTCTTGTTCGACTCCGGGTACCAACAGTCGTATTTCCACGGTGACAATGGGCTCAGAACTGGACACCACCACCGCTCGGATCCTCCCTGTCTCCGGTTTCACAGACATTTGTCGCCAGATATGTCCACTCAGGTGTGGAGTATCTTCTGTTAGGCACACGCACTCTTCTTGACCTTCTTCGGTCGGGTGCTTCAGCGCCCTGAGCACCTTCTTCTGGGTCTGAGTCTTCTGATATCGGAGGAAGGGTTATCTCTGGAGTTGACCTCAGGCTAGAGCTCCTTCTTTGCGGCCAATTAGCTTCTCCACGTGCCCTTCTACTCCTTCTCCTTCTTGTCTGTTCTCGCTCTCTGTCAGACCTGTCAGTGTCTGACTCGTACTCCCAGCTACTTTCTCCTTCTGTAGCGTCTTCCGTTTCGCTGTTGTACTGACCGTCCTCAGCTTGGTCAGACTCGTTCCCTGCTTCCGCTGGCACCTCTACAGCTTGGCTAGCCCCCTCTATGGCTTCTTGGTCCTCTTCTGGACGTCTATCCGAGAGAGGAGCTGTTTCTTCCCGAGGTGCTGGAACCCTTCGCGTATGTGACGCGTGGATCCAATTGGGCAGGCCTCCCACCTTCACAGCTGTGTTCGTGATCAGGATGATCTGGAAGGGCCCACGCCAACGAATATCCAAGCAGCTTCTTCTCACATGTTTTTTCACCAGGACCCAGTCCCCAGGGTACAGGTCATGGCACGGGCCCTGGCACGCTGGAACCTCGGCAGCCTGCACCTGAAGGGACACAGAACGAATGGCGTCAGACAGCCCCTTACAATAGTCCAGGATCATATCATCTGTGATATTTAACAGTGCAGTAGCTGGGACAGATGGCAGCCTCATTGCTCTCCCCATTAACACCTCATGTGGTGATAACCCTGTTCTTCTGTCTGGGGTACTACGAAGGCTCATGAGAACCAATGGCAGGGCGTCAGGCCAACTCAGGGTCGTTGAGGAACAAACTTTGGCTATTCTGGCCTTGATCGTGCCATTGATCTGCTCCACAATTCCTGAGGCTTCTGGTCGGTAACTGCAATGCAACTTCTGATCGATATTTAGCGCTACACAAATCATCTTCACAAGCTCGCTGTTAAAATGTGTTCCCCTATCTGATTCCAAAAAGGCCGGCACCCCGAAGCGCGGAATGAGTTCCCTGAGCAGTAACTTGGCCACTGTGAGGGTGTCGCACCTACGTGTAGGGTATGCCTCAACCCATCTGGAGAACACACAAACAATCACCAGGACATAGCGGAGGCGGTTGCACCTTGGCATTTCAATGAAATCTATCTGCATTCGATTGAATGGACCTCCAGACCTTCCTATGTGACTCAATGCAACTGGTGTTCTTTTTCCTACATTCAGCTGCTGGCAGGTCACACAACGCTGGCACACTGCTTCTGCTGCTATTCTAAACTTAGGATTGTACCAAGTCTGTCTGAACACTCTCAGCATAGCATCTCTCCCTAAGTGTACGGGACCATGTATGAGTCTAGCCATTGGACTCACCATCTCATTGGGCAACACTGCTCTGCCGTCTGCTGAGACCCAAAAATGGGACTCACCCATTACACATCCTGCCTTTTCCCATGTTTCTTTTTCAGAATCAGGAGCATTTTCTTGCATGTTTGACAATTCATCCCAAGTATCAACAGTTTCCAATATCATGGCTAATTCAGTTCTTACATTTATTCCACCCACTTCCACCTCTGTGAAAGAGTACCCTTGTTCCGCGCAATACCGCGCAACTTCATCAGCATATCTATTGCCTTTCGAAACGAAGTCCTCATTTCTGGTATGTGCGGTGCACTTTACAACTGCGATACCTGCTGGGCATTGCAACGCCTCTAACAACAGGCGCACAAACTCTCCATTGCGAATGGGAGAGCCTGAAGAGGTCATGAACCCTCTTTGAGACCATAACTGCCCGTAATCATGAACTACCCCATAACCATATTGGCTGTCGGTGTATATGGTGACTCGAATTTGATTGCTTGCCAAGCAAGCACGTGTCAGGGCAATAATCTCGGCTACCTGAGCGGAGTGTACTCCTTCCAGGCACCCAGCTTCCACAACTCCAGTAATTGTACAAACAGCATAAGCTGCTCTCAACTGCCCAACTTCGTCTCTTACACATGAGCCATCGACAAAGAAAATTTCGTCTGGGTCGGTCAGTGGCTCATCTACGATGTCGGGTCTGGGTTTGGTGCATAGTTCAGTCACATCGAGACAGTCATGGTCTGTATATTCATCATCATCTTCGATATCATTTGGGAGTGGCATCAAGGTAGCAGGGTTCAAAACAGAGCATCTCTTGAGGGTCACATTCTCTGCAGCAAGAATAACTTGCTCATAGCGCGTGAGCCTGCTGTTGGTCAGATGCTGTGTTTTGGTCCTGGTCATCAACAGTTCAACAGAATGGGGCACGCACACCTCTAACGGGTGCCCCATGACGATATTTTCACATCTCTCAATGCTGACACCCGTTGCAGCAACGGATTTGAGACATCCGGGCAACGCTGCGGCTACCGGATCTAAAGTAGCCGAGAAATAAGCAACTGGTCTACGGGCATTCCCATGGATTTGGACTAACACAGACAACGCGCAACCTTCTCTCTCACAACAGTAAAGAAAAAATTGTTTATTGTAATCAGGCATTCCCAATGCCGGAGCACGACACAGGTCCTCTCGCAGCTGTAGGAACGCCATCAAACAGTCTTTGTCCCATGGTACCGGGTCACTCACCTCCTTGTGCGTCAGTTTTTGCAAGGGCTTTGCTTTCAGTGAAAAGTTCACGATCCACTGTCGGCAATAACCCACCATCCCTAGGAACATCCTGACCTCTCTCTGTGTCTTAGGCGCATTCATTTTCATGATCGCCTCTATCCTGTCTGGTGACACCTTTCGTTTGCCTTTCTCTATTCTGTGTCCCAAGTACTGCACTTCTGTCAGGCAGTACTGCAATTTTCCCGGGGATACCTTGTGCCCATTGGCAGCTAGGTGATTTAACAAAGCAATGGAGTCCTCCCTGCAAGCTTCTTCTGTTTCTGACGCCACGAGGAGGTCGTCTATGTACTGGACCAGAACTGACTTCTGGGGCAGCACTAGACTTTCAAGATTTTTCTTCAAAAGCTGGTTAAAGATCGATGGGCTCTCTGTATACCCCTGAGGGATACGACACCATGTTAGGACGCGATTTTCCAGCTTAAATGCGAAAAGAAAATGGCTTTCTTCGTCCAGAGGGATCGAAAAGAAAGCCTGACAAAGATCGATCACAGTGAACCACTCGGCTTGGAATGGAATCTGAAACAGTATCACTGATGGATTCGGTACCACTGGACAACACGAAACGACTATGTTATTAATCTTTCGAAGGTCTTGTACTATCCGAAATTTCCCATTTGGTTTCTGCAAACCCATAATCGGGGAGTTGCATGGACTACCCACGATTTCTTTCAGTATTCCCTGTTTAATCATGGACTCGATCACGGGTTTTATGCCTGCAATCGTTTCTGGAGTCAATTTATATTGGGGTGTTCTTGGGAACTCAGCATGCGGTTTCACTACAATTTTCACTGGGTCCACCCCTTTGACCAATCCAATCTCTTCCCCAGTGAAATCCCATACTTCTGGTGCCACTGTCTCTCTCAAGTCCCAGGGGAGCTCATCTACTGTCAAAGTAGGGTACAGCTCCACGCATATTCTTGAGTTTGCAACTTTGAAATCTGCATCATCATCATTGGTCAATACCTCCACTCCCTGAGGTGTACAGTATATAGTACAATTCAATTTACACAACAGGTCTCTTCCTAGCAGACACACAGGGCTTGAATCGCAAACCACAAACTGGTGCTCATCGCTGTACTTCCCTATTTTCACCTGTACCGGTTCTGTCAATTGGCTGGTTATTCTCCTGTTTGCGACCCCTACCACCTGTATGGTCTCTCCAGACATGGGCAGGTCTGGAACTGCAGCTGATCTGATCGTGGATCTAGTGGCTCCTGTGTCCACCAGAAATGTCGTAGGGCACCCCGCTACTTCTGCTTCCACATAGGGTCCCCTCTGGTCCACCTCCAAGGCTGCCCCGAGGGTGCAGTCTTCTCTTTCCACTCTCTGTCCGGTTAATGGGTCTACATAATAGCACTCTTCCCCTTCTACAAACAGGGGCATTTGTCTATAGGTCTTACCCATAGTCCCTACTCGAGGAGGTTGCGGGAACTGGGCTCGGGGAGGAGCCCCCCCCCCTTTGAGCACCTTTCCTTGGTATGGCGTCACCCCTTTCGTAGGCGCTCTCTGGACCTCTTCCTCCTCTTCCTCTTGCTCTCCTATCTCTACATTGTAGGGGCACTCGCGTTTCCAATGCCCCACCTCGTTACACTGGTGGCACCTAGTCGTTTTCTTCAAGGCAGCTATATCTATTCTGGGTCTAAAGGTGGAACTCTCCTCATTGCCCTTGTTCTGACTGTACTGCTTCTTTCCTCCTGTACCTGTTCCTTGCTGCTGTTGCTGCTGTCCCCCCTTTCCTGCTGCCTGCATCTGTACCACCATCAACTTTTCTTTTAGTTTCTTAGCCTTGGAGTCTATCTCATCACAGCAGTACCTGGCATATCTCAGTATTTCGTCTAAGGGTTTACTTTGCCAACAAATCGAGTGTTGCTGAATCATTAAACTAATATCCGGTCTCAGTCCCAGGACGAACTTGGACACAAATTGCCCTATGTCTTTTGGATCCATTACATCCAAGCCGCTATACTGTTTAAACGCCTTCAGCAATCTCTCGTAATATTCGTGGACTGTCTCTTTGGGTTCCTGTCTTGTTCGGTCTATTCTGACCCAATCTATGTCTTGCATTGGCACTTTCTCTTTCAGCCAAGTCATCACTCTCTCGAATTTTGCCATCACAATCTCGGACGGCCCATTAGTCTTAGCATCTCTCTCTGGCTCCGTTATGGGCCACTCAGCGCTAACCTTGCATGCTGTCCACAGATCGCCTGGTACTACAATGTCAAACAGCGTGTTCAGATCTATCCATAGGACCTTTGAGATTTTTACAAATCTCTCCACTTGCTTGTACCACTCCACTGGGTTTTCACGTAATTTGGGGAAGGAGGTGGTAAAAGCAGCTAAATCTCCCCTACTCCAAGGGACATGTACATAGTTCCCATTTGCAACTTCACGCAAAGGGTAAGCTTCTATTCCCTGCTGTCCTCCTGGTGTCATACCAAGCGTGCTTCTCCTGCCGGTCCCTTTCTTAGACCACCTCTCTTCCCACTTATCTAGTGCCCTCCATGTCCTTATTCCAGCGATCAGTTCCCTTATGTGCGTTTTCAGCCCAATCGTTCTCCTCTCATCTAGGTCTCGATCTGTATAATGTAGCCTGTGGTTACCCTGTAATGCTTTGGTTCTTGACAAGTCCACCATATATTTGCCTGCTAGTTCGACTAACTTCTCATGGACTGCTCTCGCTTTTAGAGTAATGTCCTTTGCCATATACAGTATTTCATCCTGTTCATACATTTCCATTCTTTCTAAAGGCAGGGTACCATCTACCATATCATCCAGGTCTGACCTTAAACTGGCGACATCGAGTCTCTTGGCTTTTATCTCAGCTCGCAATATGTCTTTCGAAGGGGGCTCACTGGTCTCCCTACCATCCCAACTTCGAGCTCTACGTTTGGGCTCGGGAGAGTTAATGAGTGGTCTCCCTTGCTCCCATCTCTCCAGGTCCCATGCTCGGCCATCCGATCTTGGAATGTGATGGAACACGGGCCTGTTACCCCTACTCTTACTCAGCCCACTCTCTTCTTCTTCTCTCCTCTCACCGCACACCTCTCTGTTATTTTCCCTCTGTTCTCTACTCTCCCTTTGCCTAGTATCGCTTAGTATCCGATACGATCCTTCCTGGTTCCCCATATTCCCTGGGCTACGCTCATTTCCGTCATCACAGGGACTATGGTGCGACCTCTCACAACTCCCATTCTGTTCTCTGTTGCCGGGCACACAGTGTGGACACTTAAAGCTGTTTCTGTACTCTTGCGCTCTCCTCTCCCCTTCACTGAGTATTGGGCGCGCCACCCCTCCACTCCCGGGGCCCCCGTTTTCCAGGTCTGTTCTATCTCCTCTCTGGGCCCAATGGGTGACTCCCCTACTATCTCTCTCTCTACAGTCCCACTCCGGGCTGCTCTCCCCAGCCCCGCAGTGAGTCCGAGCTCGGCTGTCCTGACTTTCCCTTTCGGCTTCCGCAGCTATGATGCTCTTTTGAGCCTTCACTGCCTCATCCCACTGCTTCATGTACTCATTTAGCTCTTGAAAGGATTTTCGTCCAGATCCCCTCAGATCCACTGGCCATCTAGGGCCCCCAGGATCTCCTCCTGGGTCTCCTCCTGGGTCCCCTGCTGTGTGCATCGGGGTGCTCCACTCTCTCGGTATCGGCATCTGACTTGGGGAATTGATCGTATCGTTCCTTCTTGCCTTCTCTGCTCTTTCTCTGTCCTTCCGTACCCGTTCTTCCCCTCTTGCTCTCTCTTGGTCATATATCGATATTATAGGACCTATGGTAACAGGTACCTGTAGTGCATCTGGTAATGCGTAGGATGTGGCGCTTTCCGTTTCCGGCGCTCTTTGTACCACAAACCTCCCGACTACCTGTTGCACCTGACTAGGCTGGGACAGCTCTTTCTTTGCCTCCGGATCCCACTCTGAACTGGGAAGCGGTCTATGCTCTCCTGCATTGCTCCCCTTTTCTCCTTCAGTATGCTCGACCTCTCCCCCTGCTTTATTATACGGGGGTGGCCTGTCTGTCAACAATCTGTTTATCAGGCTGTCCTCTGTTTCGCTCTCATCATCTTCTTCTAGGGGGCTTTTATTTACGGGCACCTCTAACACTGGGTACAGTTTATTTACTTCCAAGTTATGCACTCTCCATCTCTTAGCATCCGCATCCCACCTGGCATCCTGCACTGCCCTTACCGATCGTTTCACCCTTTCTTGTCGTCTGTTCATATTCTTTTCATGCGCTGCCCTAATCCATGCTTCAAGAGCTTCAAACTGGGTCGGTCTAGGCAAGGGTCTCATTGAGGTCATGACTGATTTTAATCGATGTAACACCTCTAATCTGAACGTCCCGTACTTCGGGAACGTCAGTTCCTCATTTCCTTCAGTAATCTTACTCCACTCTGATATCCAAAGGATCGTATGCAGCCCAACATTCACTGCCATATAACGAGCTGGCGTACCCTCCGGCGGGGCTTCTTCCCCTTCATACGATCCCCGCTTCTCTTTTTTAAACACCGCTTTCAGCCATTTAAAACACTTCATAATTATGCGCACAATATCCAGCCTCGCTACTCTGTTTACTTCCTGATGACAATCCACCAATCCTGTCGCGGCTTTGCTAGCTTGGCCTATCGCAGCGCGGTCTTTCTCCGGTCAGCCAATCACGTCGCGACCCTGTCTGACGTCTTTGCTAGCTGGCCTATCACAGCGCGGTCTTTCTCCGGTCGGCCAATCTCGTCGCGACACTTTCTGACGTCACTTTTCTCCGCTTCGCAGCAGCACCCCTCCTTTCTCAACTCGTCTCCCGGTTATGCATGCGTCCCATTCATACACCGAAAAATGACTACTTCCGACCAAGCGGTCACTTCTCTCGACTGTACGTCCACAGTCTATATGTAATTGTCAACACAACTGACGAAATGTCTATCGTCTCTCTGATAGGTTGCTTACACACACAGTAACTTCCGACCAGCGTCCGTTACTCACGCACTCACTCTTACGGTCCCCCTATCTCGGTCTTTCGGGTGATCAATGGTACCTCATGACCCCCTTCACACTAGTTGACAATTACTCTGGGTGTCCGATACACCCGGACCACTTAAGCTCTTCTTGAACTTAAGATTTCCACCGGTTGCGCGCGCTCACAACCTGTTCCACAGTCACTCTACAGACATTCAACTCCGCCAGACATTACAACATAGATACAATACAAAACACCGCAATCTAACACGCATAACCCTTTATACTCACTCTCGACCGATACTGCTGCCTTTTCTGTCTCACGTCATCCGGATCTTCTTCAGCGGGTTGTTCTTCCGATCATCGATCTCTAGGGGCCTTGGGGTAAGCTAACCTGGCCTAGGTCACCGTCCTCAAGAAGGCAACCATCCTCTATAGCTACCAACTGGAAGGGCGAGATTTTGATCGATACTTTACCACTATTGATCTAAACCTCGATCTGGTCGACTGAACCTTTGTTGCCTGTCTGTGAGGAAAGGAAGTGCACCACTCTGCAAGTTAGTTCACCCAATAAAGGACTCTGCTCCCAAAGATCACAAACAACTTCTAGCTTTCAAAAGTTTATTGTAAAGATATGATAAGCTGCAAATACAGGCATCTCAGAATGAGATTCACGAGATACACAGGTCCAATTACATACATGTGCTCTCGGAAAGCCCTCAGACGAGCAACGGAAATCACTAACACAAGTTCTAAGAATAATAAAGCTATCAGCATTGACGCATATCTCTCCTTCATTTAGGTTGGAGGAAAACGCACAGGTTAGGCTGTCCCTACCCTGCTCTAGATGGTATCCCTACTTAACCAAGCCCCAACCTAACAAAGGTGTCAGCAATGAATGACCCCCAAGGGAAGTCACTCACTCTAAGTCTCTTGGTGAAAACCTATAGTTCTCCAGTCATGACCCCTCTCTGCCTACCCATCCGCTCTCTAAAGGGTCCTCAGGTATCTGCTCTAACTCCACCCAGGGGTGCTGTCCCTAATACAAAACAGTCAACAACATTTGAGACGCCCCTTGCGAGACGCCCCTCACGTGGTGTAGCTTCTGGCTTTTTCCATGATGCTTTGTATTGGGCCTCATACGTTAGAGTTGACCTTGCTTCTCAGACTCTTCTCCGGCCCGCTGATACCCCTCAAACATTCCGGAACCCTCCTCCATGTCTGGGCCGTCTACTAAACAGACCTCTATTCATTCATTTATAATTGGATCCCCCCTTTTCCTTTGCAGACAGATATCTGCAGCCAAGAACCCAACTCTCATAGACTTCCAAAAGAAAGGCTTGCAACATTTCTCAGCCCAGACATGTACGTGCAAATCGATGTTAAAACATTTCAGGCCTACAATATTTCTCATCATGATTATAGCATTCAACTTCTTCATTAATTAAAGCATGTTAATATTCTTATTCTATTATTCAGTAAACATCTCTATAAATCATGGCCCATTTAATGCAATGACCAAAACATTAATACAATCTGTGTCGTGAAAAGAAACACCTTCCCTTTTAGCTCTGGCCCTGAGGCCTACCACATTCTGCGTTTAACCACATACCATCTTACATTTTAAAAGAAACACGACATGGATTCAGAAATAATCACATCTACTAAAATCATATAATGTCACACATTTCTGTATTAGTTCCATTTCTACTTAAATCTCTACATTAGCTATACATTCAGAGTATAATTACAGATACTATTAGCACTCATGGCATTTCTCCTCATGATTTGTGCTTACTACAGGTAAGTGTGATGTACTCATACATTTAAGTCAGTTTGCGCTCTCTCAGGGTGGAGTAATCAATGTGAAGCTAATAGGTAATCAGTGAGTACCTACCAAGAAATGGTGTGTGGGTTTCATAAATAATTGAAGGCAAACCCTCACCCACCAACCTAGATGCCATGTTTTATCATTGAGTTTGCCTCACACCCGTCCAACATTGTTTTTAGTGGGACGGAAGGCCACCCAATTAATTTTCAGAGTGCTTGTGATGGGGTGGCATGTAACTCCTACTTATGTTACTGGAATCCAATGCACAAAATGAAAATCCCCATAGAAATTGCGGACAATGTTAATTAGTGCTCCTATGGAGATATTAAGGATGTTTAATAATCCTGCATCCCTTTAGGTCGACATGTTTCAGACATTTTTGTTTTTCACCCCAGTAAGTTCTATAGCTTTCTTCAAGACCTGGATCCCAGTGTTTTAGCTAGGCACTATATTTTTAATTGAGCCAGGATGGCTGGTGCCACCACGCACACACACCCAAGTACATATAGGTAATACTCGCCTCTTGATTCAAGTCAGCTCTGCTTGGAAACCTGTGGGGAGATGTGGTATGATACATAAAACGGGCATAAAGAAACATTTCTTTAAAAATTACAGAATGGTTGCTACTCTGTATAGCTGTTATTTTGCCAGAGGTTTTGTGCTCCACAGACAAACAAATGAAAGGTCATAGCAAACACATGCATATAATTTTAGCAAATTCATGCATTGTAGATGAATGAGTGATAAAGGACCCCATGTAATGTCACAAAGTTGGGGCCATATCAAAACAAGCATTTACAATGCAACGGTTTTGCCTTTGTAAAAGTTAGAGATATTGGCATTGTAAATGACAAATTTTGTATTTATGTGTTGGTTTTGAAAACGGATAAATAAATGGCATTGTCATTTACAATGCCAATAGCTTAATCTCTCGAAAATGCGAGACCTATTGCATTTGCACCCACACGCACACACACAGAGAGCCACACACACACACACACACACACAGAGCCACCCACACAGAGAGCCACCCACACACAGCCACCTAAAAAAAAAGCTAGCCACACAGACAGAGCCCCAACACACACAGAGCCCCAACACACACAGAGCCCCAACACACACAGAGCCCAGCCCTTTCACAACCTGATACCCATACCCACCCCTAAATCCGAAAACTCCCATACCGCCTAATACCCCTATCCAACCCTAAATATACCATTACCTCCCTATACCCCTACCCAAAATATCCAATGCCCTTACTAACCCCTAAACCCCAAAAAACGCCTTTCCTACCCAAGACCCCCACCCACCACTGAACCCTAAAAACTCCCTTACCACCCAATACCCCTACCCACCCCTAAACCCTAAAAATACCAGTACCTCCCTACACCTCTACCCAACACCCTTACCCATCCAGAAAAAAAAACCTTATGCCACAAGACCCTTATTCACCCCTAAAAATACCTGCACCACCGAAGACCCATAAAAATACCATTACCTCTCTATACCTCTGCCAAATACACTTACCCACCCCTAAACCTACCCTTACCTAACCCTAGAAATACCCGTACCACACAAGACCCCTACCCCTCTCTAAACCTTAATTGGAGAGAGATATAAATATATATTTTCACACACACATACATTTATCTTTACCTTATATGCGTGATAAAGGTATATACATTGCAAATACATTTGTGATAAAAAATGTGTGGTAAATGTCCTGTGTTGTAAAAAAAAGTGTTGTAAAGACTGTTTCCCGCAATGGTGTACTTAACTGCACCTCTTAAAAAAAAAATTAGGTTTAAGGCCCATATAATCGATTGAATTTCCAAAATAGCGATTTCCTAATAGTGATTGCGACTCTGTGGGTATCACTATTAGGAAATCGCAATTTTAGTACATTCCATTTTGTATTTCCTAAAGCGATTTCTTAGAATTCGCGATTTTTTAAATGTAAAATAGACCCATGGGCCCACGCCCTTACTGCATGTCAGTCTAAAAGTGATAAAAAGTAGTGTAAGCCGCAGAATTTGTTAGTTGATGGAGTGTATCTGTAGAGCACGGACTGCGCTAGAGAGCAGTGGAGCGCAGAACCAGGAGCGCGCACCTTGAGGTAGGACTCGTGGGCACTACATTGAGACACCCAGAGAAGGGGGGGGCAAGGCTCCACCTGGGAGGTAGAATGTTTGCGGAAGAGTTGCGTCATCAGTTTCTCTTTCTGGACCCTAGCAGGGTGGAGACAGCTCAGATACGGATGAGAATATGGGTCCTTATCCGGGGTGTACGGCCTGTCATTTCCATGCCCCCCTCCCCCCGAATAAGGAAGACATGCACGGGGAACCCCAAAGTACACATGTACCTCCTTCCAGACATGCATTGGCAGCCTCTGTACACCAGAGAACCCACAGCCACAAATCTCATAGCGCTGCGAAGAAACCAAAAAGCTCCCATCACGAAATAAAAGTCTGACAGACAGTGATGCGCCTCTTCATGCCCCACCACCCCCCCTCCCCGGCGAGCATGATGACATGGGCCGGACTGGGAACCCAAAGTAGCCCTGGCAAATTTTGTTAGACCAGCCTCTAAATGGTGCATAGCGAGCGAGTCGGACCACTACAAAGGGTTTTAGGGTGCTCTGCCACCCCCACCTCCCCCCATAAAATTGGGGCGAAAACGATGCATTCTACTACACATTCTTCATGAAATATTCAATTGTATTTGATTTTAAAGCATAGTAATACTTTACAGTGCACCAGGATACAACAATCCTTGTTGGGACTCTTCAATGTTCCCTCCCTGTCACCCTCTAACAGTGCCCCATATCACTCCATAAGCCCTCTCACATGAATTTCTTTTGTATTATAGCGCCTTTCATGACAGCGTAGGGTGTCGAGGCACTTTACATCACAAACAACGGAGACAATGACGCAAACGTGTGTAAATCAGTCCATAGAAAAGGTTAATAAGACAAAGGGGACAGGACTCCCCTGCCATGCAGACTGGCAGGCATTGCTGCTTGTTCTGGGGAAATCACAACCTCAGCATTCAGAATGAAACAGAGCGGTTAGGGTGGCCTTTACCAGGAGAGGGTGCGGATAGGGGCCAGAGCTGCCGGCTTCGGAGACGGGTGATCCAGGTTCGAGTCTCGGCTTTTTGGCGCAACTTCCTGTGATTCTGGGCAAATCATTTAATCCCCTCGTGCCTATGGACAGCGCCTGGATACCCTCTAGTCCGATTAGCAGCACTATACAAATCCAGGTATATACATGCATTCATTCACACACAAACTAACAAGAATACATTTTACTCAAGTAAACCCTTTTATCAAAATTAGGATAATAAAAACACTGGGGGAAAAAAACAACTTTTGTAACCAATATTACGATTATAACAAGTACTGCACAGTAACAAAAGGACCTCTGTGACAACAGCAGTGACCCACGGAGCTGTGCACATCAAATACTGCTCTGTGGTCTGTATTGTACAGGCTCTTAGCAGCAGGGATATTAACCCTCTGTGCTACCTTAGAGGAGTCAACGCTGCCAGGAGATAAAACTCTGCTCGCTCCAGCAGGAACATTCATCATGGAGTTATCTTGACACTTTTCTTGTTGCCTGGAAACTGTTGAATCTACGAGGAACTCTGCAGTGCTACAAAACCACCCCCCAGTAACAAGCGCGCCCCCCACCCTTCCAGGCCCCCCGGGAACGCCCGATGCCCGGCACAGGACGGCCAGTCCGGCCTTGAACCTTCGAGCTGCTCTACCTGCGACCACCTACAAACATGTATGTTATCTTATTCCTGACACAGCGCCAGCCGTGGCCGCATAAGGGGCGTCTGTGCGCTAGACGCGGCACGAACAATGATATTTTCAAGAGAAAGGGCAAAGAAACGTGACGGGTTCAGGAAAGAAGCGGATGCAGGCGAGAGAAGGAGAGATGAAAAGCGTCACAGAGATATGTGAGAAATAGAGAGAGAGGGTGAGAGGGTAGGAGGAGAAATAGACTAGAGAGTGCTAAAGTAGTAGGGTCGGAGTGAGGGCACAGAGCGCCTGAGGTGACACACTGCAGGGCATCCCCGGGAAGGGGATGCAAAGCATGAGTTTTATTAAAGAGAATTACAACATACAGAGGCAGCTAGAAGCTGATGGCCGCAGGCCATGCCGCCCTGGGCAGAGGCGTGGGGTCCGGGCACCCCACCTCTCCCTCTGATCGTCGACAGCTTGAGTGCCTGGCACGTAGCGCACACACAGCCCGTTCACGCTGTGATTGGGCGCGCAGTGCCAGCCTGTTTTGCAGCTATGTCCGTCATACCAGCTGCCGGCACCCCTCCAAGGGAGAGAGCTACACTATCGGATTATGCCGGAGGACGGCTCGCTACCCCTTCACTTACTCTTCCATCTAACAGCAGCTGCCAGTGAAGGATCCCGGAAGCGCTATGAGGGAGGTTCAGAGCCGCCTAATTCGAACCTGCACACCCCAGACTGCCAGCCCGAAGCCCTCCCTTTCAGCTGCGTCCTTACAGCGGCATACAACCCTACACACACACACACTACAGCCCTGCCCTCTGCCTGTACCTCCAAGCTCGGCCCCTCCTGCCCGGAGCCCGGCCGACTTACCTGGGGTTTCCTGACCTCGACATCGGGACTACCTGCTGTGCACGGACCTCGCAGCCGCCCCTTCGCCATTTTGACCAGATTTGTAAACAAGCGTCGACTGTAGTGATCTGCGAAGGGGGGGGGGGGAACCAAAGCCAAGGACAACGGGAGGGGGGACGGACGGCGAGAAGGTGGTCAGGATACAACCACGCGGGACAGGGACGAGGTCATCAATGAAGAAAAACATTGGTGAAAAGAAAAAAAAAAGTACACGCCCACAACTTCATGACAAAATCATGACGGGCGAAGAGGGAAAAAATCTCGGGAACGCCCACGAATCTGGTCCGTGAATGACGGACAGATGTCTCTTCCAATGGCTAGCCTCCATTTATGGAGCTAGCCAATGAAAGAGACGGGCGGGACCACAGCCATCCTACTCTGACAAAAGTTTTCTCCTGCGCGAACTGCTTGCGCAGATCGCCAGGCCGAAACCTAATAACTAGTTGTCCCTCTTACCCTGCTTAGGAATGTAAAGGGACCCCATGGAGGGGGAGGTTAAAGAGGGAAACACTGCAAATTATAAAAATGCTTTCACCTAAATGGGGGTACTGAATCACTACCTTGTAGGCTTGATAGATGTAAGGTGTTGACTTTTATTGTCAAGAGGGCATTCCCTGATTACCTAATCCATGTGTACCGTTTCTGAATGTTGGTGAGAAAGCATTGTGGGTCCCTCTTAGCCAGAGAAAACAGCTGCTGCATGTAGTGACCGCACTCATAATGTTGGATGTACTGAGCATGTGACGTCGTGCACCAGTGTCTTGACATCACTTGTCTACAGCGTCATTGTCTCCAATGGTAACTGGGCATGAAGAGGCTTTCATGCATGCCCGATCCTTACACATAAATAAAATTATTATAGATGCAGGGAAAAATATCTATTCAGTTCTCTCTGGTGTACTAATGAGGTTGAGAGTAGGGGTGGGCGTAGTTCGCGAAGTAGCGCTACACGTAGTGCACTTCGCACTACGCGAGCTATGTGTAGCACTTCGCGAACTGCCTAGTAGCATGTTCCCACTGTGCAAGATGTCGTTTTCAAGGATTGCACAGTGCGGACAAGCATCCGGCACTGTGCAATCGTTGAAAACGGTATATTGCACAGTGCGAGCTGCACTTTTCTGCCGCTCTAGTAGATTTTTACTCGAGCTGCAGCTTTCTCAACACGGACTGGTAGTTTCTCATCGCGGGCGGTCGCGAGCATGCGCGACCCCTCACAATGAGAAACCTAACCTCCCCGCATTGAGAATCTCGCCGGGAGGTTTATTTTCCATGCTCGCGATCGCAAACAAGGAAAAAGTCTCGCGAGGATGTCATTTTGCTTGCTCGTGGTCACCAACTTGACGTTGAGGACCGCGAGCAAGCAAAAAATGACCGCTGCATTACGCTACACATGTTTGCACTGTGCTACGTGCAGTTCGCGTAGTGCAAAGTTGCGCAAACTTCGCAAACTACGCGAGCGTAGCGTAGTGCTTTGCCCAGGGTTAGATGAGAGGCTCTAATAAATGCTTGATCCCTTGTAAATAGTTGGACATAATTAATAACAGAAACCAACGCTATTGAATGTGTGGGGCAGAATTCTTGGACTGTCAGATCATTTCTATAGACGACCATGCATATTACAATGTGGTCACAAAAGGTGCCCAACTTATAGGATTATAAAGTTGCCCAATGTATACGTCATGATTGGTATATACAGAGGAGATGGCGGTTCTAAGAACCAAGTGTATGGAAGAAATATTAAGATTGGCTAGTAAAAGAAAATGCTTAGCATATTATCATGAATGGTTTAAGGTTGACGTGGTGAGTGGGGCTGGTTAGAGGAATCTAAAGTGCTGCATTTTGTCCTTGTATGTAGTACTAGCAACAGCATCAATGTGAGTGTAGTGTGTGTAGAAAGCAGAGGTTATCAATTCACTAGAGACAAGAGACTGGAAACCCAGACATGTTTGGGTATATGGTCATGCTGCCCCCACATGTAGCCACAGTATTTCAACATAAAGACCGTGGACACTACACTCATCTCTGTTCCTTAATTAATAATTGTTTCTTCTTATAGGTGCAGTCATTGTGTTTATGGATCTTCTCTGACAGCCCACTATGCCTGAATTCCCCAAAATATGCCATAAATCCAGTGGTCCTGTGCTGCTACCTGATATTGCTCCTGTGTTCTCATATGTGAATGCAGATTTTTGTCATGCCTATATAGCAGAGTCTGCTTTGGCATGTGATCATGTAAATTACGCTGTCTGTGTTGTTATTAGTATGGCTCTTTATGTGTCATGGTTTGTGTGTTACAAAAAAAATACATAAAAGATGATGGACGAAATGCTGAATATTGTGAAACATTCACCCCTAGCCACAGATCTGGGTTAAATCCATAGTTTATTTTACTCTATATGCCCCCTCAGTTTGGACCCAGCCATATGCAAATTAGTCATGACCCTGCTCCCCGTGGTAACAGTCCAGCTTGACCTGCCAGGCCTAGTCCTCCCTGGACTTGAAATCAAGCATTCTGGGACCGGTTTCAGGGCAACACCCCTCATCAGCCAGGCTAGCTTAAATCTATTGGCATAGCAAGAACAGTACCCACATCTGGGCATACTCTTGCCACTTAGGGTGACTATAGTAGCATGAAAAGATGTGTGATCCCATGTCTATGGTTTTTGTGCCATTGATATGAGGGTACTGTTGTGTGATCGACTAGAGTACCCATAAAGTTGTTTTAGTCTTCCTAACCCCCCAACACCTTTCAGTATACATGACTGCCTCTTGCTGGATTTGTACGCAGGACAGGGAAAAAAAATGGATTGATTTTGTGCTCATTCTTAGGGGCTTGTTGCTCAGTAATGAGCTGCGGAAGGCACACCCTTAAGATTTTATTGAATCTCTTCTGCTTTCTGCTCTGAGAGTCAGTGTTGAATTGACATATTTATTCCAACTCTTGAAAGGCTAGATAGAGAGAAAGGGTAGCAACAGGATAACCAACCAGCTGGAACCTCAATAACATATCAAGAATCCCCATTCAGGGACCAACACATTTTTTTTTCTTTTTTTTCTTTAGTGTCCTCATATTCGCCCTTGGTTACCATGTAGTGATGAAGAAGTATTGAAAATGTCTGAGGCACTGGCCCAGATAAACTGGGGGGGATATAAATGGTACCTACGAGCGTATCCCACAGTGCCACGCCTTCCAACTTTGTCCTCATCCAATGGTACCGGCAGGGTAGTGAACTGCTATGTACAACCCATTTTATAGCCAAACTCGCATATATAGGGTATGTAAAGCAGAAAGGAGAAAAAAGAAAAAAGGATCAAAGAAACCAGAGATCCATCCAAGGAGCATAATCATAGGACTTGGGAAAAAAAAACAAAAAAAAAAACACAATGTTCTGGCATATAGTTACCAGTTCAAAAGTTGCCAAAATCTCCTTTTGTGTTGGTTTCCTCCTCTAGCCAGATCTAGTTTGGACATCTGTAACATCGCTGCTCGCCAATCTGTGTAGAGAGGAGGAGTCTTGTCTTTCCAGCGTTTACAAATTTCTCTTCTAGCTAATAAACAACTATAAAAGACCAGTTTTTTACTCATGCCTTCAGTCCCAGGTATAATACCAAAGAAAACTAACGTAGGGCAGGGACTCACTTGTAGATCAATTGCTAGTGAAAGGGAAGCACAGATTTCATCCCAAAAAGATGTTATATGGGGACACTCAAAGAACATGTGTGTATCCGATGCTGCTGGTAAACCACATCTGGGGCATGCGACCTGAGCATTATTGGAGAACTTTGATAGACGTAATGGAGAATAATAGGCTCTATGCAGTGTCAGCAGATGATTCCGACGGAGCCAAGAAGGTTTTACAATCTCGCCTAAAATCTTAAATGATTTGAGCCACAGCCCCTCTACATCAATATTAGGTATATATGTTTCCCAAAGGGAGTGGGGTAGCAGGAATTCGCCATCAATCTCATCCAGTATAAGGTTATACCAAAATGTTATCTCTTTTTTAAATGGGGGTTTACCCATCATATAGGATACTAGATTGTGATCAGCACCTAATTCATGCCTACCCCTTCCTAGGCTATAAGCTTGAGACCAACTCTGGATTTGAAGATATTTAAAGCGTGAAAAGCGAGATCCTATTATTGAGCTCAAAGTCTCCCATGGAAGTAATAGGCCATCAACAAACAGGTCCCCCCATACTGAGATCCCGGCCTCTCTAACTGGGAGGGCTAAACTGTCCAAAAGCCAAGATGGGGCACCTGGCGAGTCCCATAGCGGGGCCCGACTCTGATAATAATCCAACTTAAGTGTGCGTCTTAAATTTGTCCATGTTCTGGCTAAGTCCCTCAGCACCTTTAACTTGACCTTCTTAAAGTATTTAGGGTCCCCAAATTTTAGCAAAAAGTTTGTTGGCCCAATTTTTTCTCCTTTGAGAAGTGCTACGAATAGTTTTCCACTCCCTACGTTATTAGGGTTCTTTAAAAGCATCCTGATATGAGAAAATTGGAAAGCCCAACCATATATCTGGAGGTCTGGTGCTGCGAGGCCTCCTTTTTCCCGACGCCGTCTGATCTTCTTCCAGGATAACCTGGGCGTACGGCTATTCCAAATGAATCTATTTAGTTCAGTTTGAAGTTTGGCAGTCGAGGATGGATCAAAAAAAAGAGGGATAGTGTTAAACAAAAACATAATCTTGGGTAAAATGGTCATTTTGACCAAATTAGATCTACCTATCAGAGAAATAGGAAGAGCTGACCATGATCTCAACAACCTTCGGGCTTCCTTAGCCACACGGGCAAAATTTAACTGGGCGATCCTATTAATATCCGTATAGATATTTAGCCCAAGGTATCTAAGAGTGGCACTCGGCTGTACTCCTATAACCGGAGCCCGTTGATTCCAAACCATAATGTCGGTTTTTGATGCATTCACTTCGTAACCAGATATTGCCCCAAACTCTTGTGCGATAGATATAACCGTAGGGAAGGCTGCACTTAACTCAGATGAAAAAATAAGAACGTCGTCCGCATATAGTGCGACTTACCGCTCCCAACCCTCAAAAATAAAAGGTTTTATATTAATATTATCACGAATTAGTTGAGCGAACGGCTCAATATATAAATCAAATAAAAGTGGTGAGAGGGGACACCCTTGACGGGTTCCTCGTGTAATATCAAATGGCACCGTAAGCTCCTCGTTAACCAGTAATGAAGCAGAAGGATTTTTATATAGTAGTTTTACTGCTCGTCTAAAATTCTCTCCCAGATTGAACTTTTTTAACACTTCTTCTAAATATACCCAGTTTACCCAGTCGAAGGCTTTGGTGGCATCAAGAGTGAAAACTGCTAAAGGAAGTGATGCTGAAGTGGCCATATCTATTGCACCGATGAGATCATACGTCAATTCGTGCAGTTGCCTTTCCTTCACAAAACCTTTCTGATCCATGTGCAAGATGTTATTTGCTACACCACCCAATCTATTCGCAAGTACGGCTGCAAAGATTTTATAATCTGTACTAAGAATAGAAATTGGTCTATATGACCCACAATTAGATGCGGGTTTGCCAGGCTTTAGAATCAGGGTTATAGAGGCCCTGTCCCAAGATGCAGGAGGTAGGGCCCCTTCTAATAAGATGTTATTAAACAGATTTGTTAAGTAGGGGAGAATAGTTGGACACATTACTTTGTATATTTCCGAGGGTAATCCATCTGGTCCTGCTGCCTTGCCTTTTTTACTTTTTGAGATGGCAAGACTAACTTCCTCCGGTGTAATTGGGCCATCTAAAATTCCCATTTGTTCAAGGTCCAGAACCGGTAAAACGATCCTGGATAACCAGTCCCTTGCTTGAGTGGGTTGTACGTCCTTGTCTTCTTGATAGATCTCACTGAAGAAATTTCTAAAAGCGCCACTAATTCCCTCATCTGTGGAATATAGTATACCGTCTTTACTAATGGAACTAATATTATTTCGGGCCCTATCCGTTTTTGACTTCCAGGCAAGGAGCTTACCGGCACCTTCCCCATATTCGAAATGGGCCAGTCTACTAGCCTCCCATCTTTCTAAGACCCGTGCACTCAAAACTGAGGAAAGATCTGCCTTTAGGACTGTTAATTTCTCTTGCATCCCATCAGGTGTGGACCCTATTGAGGCAGGATTCGTAATAATCTCTTCTTGAAGTTTTGCTATCTCAAATTCAAGAGAGGCAACTACTTCCCTATAGGTCTTATTTTTATGTGCTGAAATATTGGTTAAATAGCCCCTTAGAGATGCTTTAAATGCATCCCATGGTATTCCTGGTGGCGCAGACCCCTGGTTAAACTCCCAAAAGAATTTAACTTCATAGTTTAATGCCTCAGAGATGCCCGAAGAGGAAAGTGTTGATCTGTCAAACGACCAATATTTTAACGCGGGTCTAGATGGAACCTCAAGCTCAAGCGAGATAGCAGTATGGTCTGAGAGATGAAAAGGTAAATGAGCAATTGATTTTACGTATTTGACTAAAGATTGATTAATCAGAATGAAGTCTATCCGAGACTGATGATGAAATTTATAATTTTTAAAAGTGACCCCCTTTTGGGACCCATGTAGAGTCCTCCATATATCAATATAGTTCAATGTTTTCATAATATTTAATAAAAACGTCCTAGTCTTGGATAAAGTTATGGCCCTGTTAGTGGATGACTTGTCTAATAGTGGATCTAGAACTATATTAAAGTCACCTGCTAGGATTACCGGCTCTGAAAATGCATATAGTTCTGTGAAAAGAGATGTCAGAACAGATGGATCGTCTTGGTTTGGGCCATAGTAACCTACAATGGTGAATGGTGAACCCGAAATAATAACAGAAGCAATTGCCCAACGACCATATGGGTCTACCTGTTTAGCAACTAGCCTAGCCTTGATCGATTTTAAAAAAAAGAATGGCCACCCCCCTAATATGTGAGGTTTGAGATGTTATAACTCCAAAATCTATCCATCTATTCTTACTCAAGAGACTTTGCATTTCTGTTTCTGCAAGATGTGTCTCCTGGAGCACTAATACCTGTGCGGCCGAGTCACGCAGATATTGCATGATATTATTACTTCTCGGTGGAGTGCGAAGACCGTTAGTGTTCCAGGACAAAATACGTATATTATGCATTACCGTAAGAGAAAGAATATCATATAGGTCAAAGACCAGTACTGCCAAACTCCAAAAAGACAACTAAACATTGATCGACTTCTTTCATTTTTTTTTTTAATGAGCTGTAAAGGACGTTTAAGAGGATTTTTTTGCTTTTCCCCTCCCCCCACCCACCCAATGCCCCCCACCCACGGGAAACCCCTACACAATCTATCTGGAAACCCAGAGAGATAGCACTCCGCTGAGGACCCCTGCGGATATCAACCTTCTGGAATTTATAGGAGGAAATAGACAAGAGGAAAAGAAAAGAAGGGCGGGAAAGAAGAAAAAGCTAGATAGGATTACAAAGGTACTATGATTTCCTAAACTGAAGCCCAAAAGTGAGAAAATATCACCTAGTTTAACAGGATTAAACAGAAAGAGAATATACATATATTCTTTGTTATTTTATGTATGTGTTCCCTTTTATTTCCCTTTTTTTTTTTTACCACCCTTTTTATATATATTTTTTTTCCCTTATGTTGATTATTAGACACCTGCCCGCCACCTATTATTCAATACTAAAAAAAAAAAGGTATTTCTTCTATGTACCTAGCTGCAGGATATCAACCTTCTTACAAGATTCTAGAAAATTATTGACCTGGACTAGAGAAACCAGGCCTTAAGACAATTATTAGAGCAAGTAATGGGCTAGTTGTGAGTTTGTGGGTTTGTCAGAAAGCTAGAATATAGTGAGACAACCTAAGACAACTAAGGGAAAAACATATAGAAGAAAAGGGACAATCCTACTTAGCTGACTCTGACCCCCTGCCCATGCTCAGCAAAAAATCATCAGCAGCCTGTACTGATCTTATGTTATGCATAGTATTCTTGTACATGACTCTTAATGCCGCTTGAAAGACTAACTGGGCGATGGCCCCTTGACTCCTAAAAGCTTCCAACCTTTTGCCAAGCTCCCATTGTCTATCCAGCGTGACTCTCGAGAGGTCAGATCTGATCTGAAAATTGAGCCCCTTGGCGTTTACCACTTTCTGTTTCAATGCGATATTCAGAATAGATTCTTTAAGAGAGTATGTGAGAAAATTAACCAAGATCTTCCTAGGTTTTGTTCTGTGAGAATTTCTCCTAAATGGCTCTCTGTGGATGCGCTGAATGTCCGTAGCTATTTCTTGCTCTGACATATCAAGCCTTTTTACCAAGTCTTTGTACATTCTCAGCCCCAAAATCAAAATTCTATTGTGTTATTATTGCCTGGAATTCAAAACTTGCCCATTCTTTAAGTCAATCTTCAGAGAACCTTTTTTGCATGTGCTTACAAAGAAGGGAAACAAAAGACGAAATAGGCCCACTGTCAAACACTTGCCTTTCTCTGTACAACACCATCAGATCTCTTACATTGCTGCTCCAAAAGACAGTGTTCCCCAAATACTGTTCCTTAATTTGGCCAATCTTTGCTCTTGCAAACTGTACGGCTTCAACAGTAGTCAAAGAATGTTTTTGGAATAGTTTTCACAAAGATGCAAATTCACCCAGAATAGCATTAAGTACTGCAAGGGAAATATGGTAGTTGGGAGTCTTATTGTAACAATATTTAGCAACTGGATTGTTCTCCTCAAGTTTCTCATGCTCAAAGTACTTAAGAACAGCCTCGTAATTGCGAATGAGTGCACCAACAGCAATATGCCATGAAAGTCACCGGAGTTTATTCAGTGGTCGAAAAGAGACCACTTCACATTCAGTGACCAATGGGATTTCATCCAGCTTGGACTTCCTTGCAGGAGATCTGGAGAACACCGTGTAGACAATCCTCAATAATGTTTGCCATCTCTTTAATCATTGGAACTCTCTTCCAGCCATCATCAACTCCCATCTTCTTGATGGGTGACACAATGCTGCTCAACTAGATGAAGAACGGATTTGTTTAAGGTGAGTAGCAGCACCATTATTCTTACCCAGCATCCCAGACGCACCATTGGATGTGAACATGACCATTTTCAAGAGTTCCAGTTCATTGGCAGGATTTTCAGAGCAGTAGTGATAGCCTCAGCATTACAAATAGTCAGCTTCACTATGCCCCCAAAGTGTTTTGTGCTATGTTGATGTTACAGGTAGGAACTTGAAGTATAGGATGAGCATTTTTATAACAGAAATATCTGTGCTCTCATCAATGTGTGATGCAAAGCGTTACGAAGTTCTGCCATAGCTTCACAGTGTATCACGCTATTGACAGCCTCAAGGAACTCAAAGGCATAGTTCTTGCTTCTCCAGCTGTCTAGTATGCTCACATACAAAGCTAGGTGGTCATGGATGTCTTGTACAGATACAATTGAAGTATTCATCTTGACTGCCAGGAACATGTTGTTGATGAGAATCTTTATCTCCTCAGGCAGGGATCTTTGTCTTTCAACTATTTGCATTCTATTTGCTTTGTCAGTGGCAGTTTCTGTCAGCATTGCCTGCACTCCATAACCAAACCTGTCAGCAGCACTTCTGTTTCTCAATATCACCATGGCAGACTCGTGAACTTTGCTAATTAGATGGCATTTCATGTAATGCAGTTTCCAGCCATCACTCCATTTCTTCCCTGTAGAAAACTCCCCAACAATCTTGGCTTCGGCACATGCTTTGCAAATCAAGCCCACGTCTGGACTGTATTGAAATAGTTCCCCAAGTTGCACTCGAACCTTTCTTCGTGATTTCTGTTTCTCAGCCTCAACAATTTCTTTCATCCACTCTTCCTTGAATACAAGGCAACATTCCTTCCTTTGTGGTGATGCACCACACTCTCCCGAAGTTACAGCTTTGCACTTGAACATTTCCCTGCCCTCAGTTTGAACCTGCTGTGCCACAAAGATTGCAAAATAAAGGAAAATGGCTTACGTTGACACCTTTGCTCATGAATGCAATCTGTCACGTAGTTCTGAGGCATCGCCGGCAAAACAGAGTATAATTACCTGGATTTTTCTGTTCTCTGCCCTGTCCTTCCAAACGTTTATGTAGCACAGTCCGTAGAGCCTTCAATAGAAGTAAAGATTGTTATGGCACAGTGTGATACAGCAATATACCATGTGCACCATAAGGAAACTCAACTAAAACAATTACCTGTTGTGCTTGTACTGACGTATGGCTGTTCCAATGTGTGATATACTGTCTGTGAAACCTGCAACAGAAGAAAACATGGGTAAGGTATGTTGTTATACTACAATGTACAAGATGTACCACAGATTAACTCTACCAAACAATTACCTATTCTGTTTGTACTCATGTACGCCCGTTTAAATGTGTGGGGTACTATCTGCAAAACCTGCAACAGAAGAAAACATGGGTAAAGTATGTTATACTACAATGTACAAGATGCACCACAGTTTAACTCTACCAAACAATTACCTGTTCTGCTTGTGCTCACGTACGCCTGTTTAAATGTGTAGGGTTCTGTGCGAAATCTACAATAGAATAAAACATGGGTAGGTATGTTATTCTACAATGTACAAGATGCACCACCGTTTAACTCTACCAAACAGTTACCTTTTCTACTTGTGCTTACGTACGCCTGTTCAAATGTGTGGGGTAATGTGCAAAATCTGCAAAAGAAGAAAACCTGGGTAAGTATGTTATACTAGAATGCACAAGATGCACCACAGTTTAACTCTACCAAACAATTACCTGTTCTGCTTGTACTCACGTATGCCCGTTTAAATGTGTGGGGTACTGTCTGCGAAACCTGCAACAAAATAAAACATGGATAAGGTGTGTTATACTACATGTACAAGGTGCACCACAGTTTAAATCTACCAACCAATTACCTGTTTTGCTTGTACTCATGTACGCCCATTTAAATGTGTGGGGTACTATCTGCAAAATCTGCAACAGAAGAAAACACGGATAAGGTATGTTATACTACAATGTACAATATGCACCACAGTTTAACTCTACCAAACAGTGACCTGTTCTGCTTGTACTCACATACCCCCGTTTAAATGTGTCGGGGTACTATCTGCAAAAACCTGCACAGAGGAGAACATGGGTAAGGTATGTTGTTATACACCCATCTACAAGATGCACCAGTTTATCTCTACCAAACAATTACCTGTTTTTTCTGCCTGTACGGAAAACAACCTTTACATTGCGGATTTTACACCATGATACATTCACAACGCGGTCGTTCCAACGACTGCGCTAGATAGCACTCCAGACTAACGAATAGTATGATTTACTATTCCAACACCTTCCCTACTGTTGCACACACTGGAGTTGGAATAGTAAATCATACTATTCATAAGTCCAGCGCGACATGTAGCGCAAGTCGTTGTAACAACTTGCTTTGTAATGGCACTGCGTTGTAACAACGCGGTCGATGTAACGACTGCATTTTGAATGTATCACGGCGTAAAATATGCGTTGGAAAGTGCTATATTCACCTGTACTCACGTCTGCCCGTGCAATTGTATTCGTAGTAATCTCACAAACCTGCAAAAGAAAAGGGGTGCAGATTGTGGAGAATTGTGGCTCAATGGTTAGAGCGGCAGACCCTGATGCAGATGTCTTGCCCGGGACCAGGGTTCAATTCCCCCCTCGGCGGGTCTTGGCCTCAATTTCCTCGGACCTGATAATTCTCGCCTCGGTGCCTATTCTAATGATGGGTCCCACTCTGCAACTCTGAGCAATAGCTTGCTTAATCTCCACAACGGCCCCAACAGCGCTGGGATGCCTGGCTTCACCTTGGGGGTGCCCAGGAGTGGGCATTTCACAGAGAAAAGCCAGGAAGGGTTCCACAGCGGTATGCGTACAGCGCCAAGACACCTCAGGGTATAAGTGCGCTATACAAGTACGAATTCATTTAATTTCATTTCATTTCATTGTGAATCTATTTACCCAGCCACCCTGGACGAGTAACATAAACAGAATTACTTTGTCTTTGTGGATACTCGCACCTGACCACACAAATCCAAATACTTTACAGTCTGCAAACCTGCAATTGAAGACAAGATCATTAGCAAATGCTCGAGGAGTTACAAACTATGAATGAAACCGGTCTAGAGGACCCAATAGAAAAAATGACCAAATAGTTACCTGGGATTCCAGTTTAGGCCAAATAGGCACGTGCCCATGTGCTTCATTATTAGCATATTATCTTAAACTGGTCTATAAATCTGTATTGTGTGTTACACCTTCTGGTATGCAGCTTTTCCCTGGCATTCAAACTGCGCAAATGGTTGAGTTGGGTGAACAAGGAAATTCACAAGGAGGAGTGAGCAGCACACAAGCCATCAAAAGATCCCACCTGAAGATGATGCAGTAGCGTGCAAAAAATATGACAAAGACTTCTAGCAATTTAAAATGTCAAGATAACTCTGAAGAATGATGGACCTGCTGCAGAGAGGTCTGAGTTTTGTCTAATGGATGTTTTATCTCATTATGAAGTAGTGGAGGATGTTAAAATGCCTGATGCAAAGAAGCTGGTGAACCATGTAGATCACAAATTTTATGCAATGTCGGTGCATTACTGCTTCTGTCAGAGAACCCCTCCACAGCATGTACTTTCAATTTATTCTGAAAGAACATGCCCTGTTTTTAAACTTACTGTACTATTTTGTTAGTAAAGCGCAGTGCGGGTCACATTGTGTGCTTTTGTTTAAGTATTCATGTTAATTGCAGCCCCTTCACAAGCTGTGATTAACATGAATACTTGAACAAAATCACAGCTCGTGAAGGGGCTCTCTCCACGTTTTTTTCTATCGGAGGGTGTTGCTATATCAGTGGGGGGCCATGTGTAGTGCTGGACTTACTAATGCTCCTTTTTTCTGTGGTAATTTTACACTTGTAACTTTGCCTCCACTTTTGAGGAATTTTACACTTGGGTTTTCTGAATAGCCCAAAGTTGCAAAGTTACTTAAAAGTGTAAGAATAACTTTGCTAGCAGTAAATCTACAAATGTAGATTCACTTTTGTGAATAGATCCCTTCAAGGTAAAAAAACAAAAAAATTAAGCGTAAAAGCCACAAAGACAAAATTGTTAACAGGACAACTAGTGATAGCTATAATAAACATATAACGAAAAAGAAAGTATTGAAGTACTAATCTCTACTGGAGCAGCAAGACGAGGGGGGTTTGCTGTTTTGCAGAGATAGTTATACATTGGACTGGCCTCTGATTGCTGCACTTATTGTGTGGTCATTGGCACACTGGACTGCCGACCTATTGTTGGTTATGATGGTGTGATTTTTTTGTCATCCATGTTAAGAATGTTAATGTTTTCTTTGCTGCTAGAGAAACAGTGCAGAATTTAACTCATAAGCGAGCCTCAAGCATTGCAATACTAATCAGAGAGCACTTAAGAACAATAATGAATTGTAGTCATATCTATAAGTTTCAAATTGTTGTAAAGCAAAAACAATGCCCAAGTCTTAAATATTCAGGGTGTTCACGGTCAACATAGAACCAATTATCTATCGAAATAAGGAATCTCCTCACCATGTTGTTTTCAAAATACAGGACAACCCCTGTGTTTTAGCACATTCTTCTGAAAAAATGTAAGCTTTGGATAGAACGATGTGTGCGAATTTTCAATACACGTGGAACATTCTTAAAATGTGTTATTGTATTTGTTCACTTTAAGTAACACATTTTATCAGCGCACTTGTGTGGTATACTTTTGTGGCAAGTTTACACTATATAAACATTTTAAAAGTAAAGTACCATAATACAACATGTCATCTTTTTTTACGACAGAGTGGGTAATTAAATAGGAACAGTTTCATGAGTTCTGAGAAGTTTTGCATATTGTTCGATAGTGTGTTCACACAAACAGGCCTGCTATAGACACAGGACTTTTTACTCGCCTGTCCCGCCTGGTTGCCAAGCTTTCCTTTAGAGGGAGCCAGCGGGCAATGCGTGCCATGAGGTCCGAACCTTTTACTCTGTGATGCTTCAAAAGAACCTTCACATGTTTTCTCACCCCGCTCCTAGCAGTACGCACAAAGCATAATTAGCAGGCATGTCAAGATGACAAAAATGCCTAGTTATTTATGAATGTGACCTTTTGCATTAAGCAAATTCAGCAGCCCGCCACCCGGGCTGTTGATTCACTGACAGTTTAACTGACAATTCGCCTTTACTTGGCGCCTGATTTGCACTTGAAGAGGTTGCGCTGACCTTAAGTGCTACCTCTGAGGGATCTGCTCGGGGCAGGGCAGGCCGCCTAATTACACCCTCTAAAAGCCATTCTGTACGAGCCTGCGCAGCTCCCCCTGGATTGGCTGCTTCCCTTGCATTGTTCCCGCTCAAAAGGGAAGCCATTTAGCATCTGGCACCGGAACCTCCTTTGGATGGGTTCATCTCACGCTCTTCCCTGTCTTAGGACTGCATTCCGTCAGCATTCACGGTGCTATAGTTGAATTCTAATGGAATGTCTAACGGAATCCTGACGACATCCGCCACCCGGTATGCTGAATAATTCCAGGCGCAGTTCTGTATTTTTAGGTGTTCCCAGTTGCATATAAACGGGCCCTGGAATATGCGATTTTCCATCAATTACGTTTTCCGCATAATTATGTATTTCTTGCCCTTGCCTCCCCTCTGCAGAATAATTTGCACATTTCACCCAAAAAATATTCTTTCGCAAACAGATCAAAACTTACTAGAACAAGCGCCAAAGACTGTGATGTGCAGTGGCATTCCCTTTCTTAAGGTGAACTAATCACCTATAGGGTGCTAATTGCTGTATATAAGTGTTAAACTGGCACGAAACTTGTAGGTTGAAAATTAATGGTAAACTGGAAAAAGTACATTGTGACAGAATGTGCTGCATTTTGCTGCCAAATTTGCCTTTTCTTACTGTAGAATTTAATTAACAGTGCCTCATATTTTGGTCTGCCATTGCCACATAATTCCAGTGGCCCGCCTATAAGCTGAGCATTTTCCAGAGACCTTTATTGGAAGTTACAAAACTTCAGGACTTACAACTGTGGATACTTGTATTTTAAAATTGTTATTACGAAGGAGCAAGCGTAGCTACCCCTATTTTCTTTTTTTTTTTTTGATTCTTGGAAATTTTATTCATGAAGGAATCTTACTAATTGTGAAGTAACCAATAACATCGTATATCAAAATTACAAGCATGAATTTAATTTGAATTTCTCCTTCTAAACACAACAAAGATCAACTAATACATTCAGCAGTATATTCCTTTGTCTTTTTGTGAGGGTGGAGGGGTTGATAGATATTTTCTAAGCCTGGGCGTAGTGTGCGGAGTGGGGCTCCGCGGAGCTACGCGAAGTGGGCGAGAAGCTACGCCCACTCCCGCACTCCGCGTAGCCCCACTACGCACCTCCCTCCCGCTCTCCCCTAGATACATTATTTAAGCAACTACCCTGAAAAATACAATTATAAAGCACTTACCTTGTCCGGGGCTCGTCCGGGGCTCCCTCTTTGAATAGCGTCCTTTCCTGGATACCAATGCACATGCGCGGGCGGCCGCGCATGCGCATTTCTCCTGAGAAATGCGCATGTGCGGGCGCCCGCGCATGCGCATTTGTTTCCAGGAAAGGACGCTATTCAAAGAGGGAGCCCCGGACGAGCCCCGGACAAGGTAAGTGCTTTATAATTGTATTTTTCAGGGTAGTTGCTTAAATAATGTTTCTAGGGGAGGGCGGGAGGGAGGCGGGTGGCGGCCGACTCGGCTACGCACACGGAGTGGGCGTAGTGTTGCCGGCTACGCTGTCTACGCAAAATGCGTAGAAGGCAACACTACGCCTACTCCGTGGGCGTAGCCGAATCGGACGCCCAGGGTTAATATTTTCTAGGATTATTCATCCAGAAAAAAAACAAGTATTGGTAAATGATTCTGTGTGAATATGCACATATCTCAGAAACCTGAAACAATGGGATAAAGTTTCACTGAATGTACAACATGCTTACAATCTCATCAGTTAGCTGATACACAAGTTTTACTGATTCTCAGCATATTCTAATTACCTTCCAGAATGCAATTGCAGGAATGATTTTGAATAATAAATCTCTCTGTGACCGGATGAAACAAGACAAAGATTGCATCTATTTACTATATTTTGTGGCAAACCAGGATGTTAAAGGGAATTTTGACAAATTAAATAGGGGACATTTGCTATGTCTTTTTTCATCATATCCGAAATTAGAACATCAGACAGCGCAGCTAAAGAAAGCTTTGCACCACCACTGGCTTGAGAAAATATCGAAATTACACATGTATTTTGGTTTGACCACGCTGACGTAGAGCTGTTTTTTGAATATCAGAACATTATTGAGGTTCAGGAAATTGCTTTTTTTTAATTTTTTTTATTCATTGAACCAAATCCGGGCAGACAGCAAATAACAAAGAAAGCATATATCAATCACATCCTTGAAGATAATAAGTCAATGATAAAAAATCAATAACAAAAGCAACACAACAATTGAGATAAACAGCACATGACAATAAAACGGCAATATCAATTGTCCTAATCAAGCAAATTATATCACAGTTACAACACATTCAGCAATATCAAATGCTTGTAAGGTAGGACTGATGCCAGCTTTCCAATTCATAACTGGGAGCCAGATTAATTCACCAAATTTCTTCGCTCTAATTCCCCTAGTTGCATAGATAACGGTCTCAAAACTGAAAACTGCTAAGAAACGGGCCAGCCACATCTGGAAGCTAGGAGGTTCTGATTCTTTCCAGCGGGCTGACAGGATGATTCTAAGTACGGCCATACCAATAAATAAAAGTCTTTCCTCGCTCTTTGTAAGTTCTATCGAGGAGTCATAGCCATAAAAAAAAAGTGTTTCTGATTCAGGAAGTTTACGCCCAAATAACTCCTCCCAGTAATCCCCTATCATATTTTTAATTAGGTCGAGCTCGGAACAGCTACTCAGCATATGTATTAATGTCACTGGACCCTGTAAACATCTAGGACAAAGATCATTTCCCCTTTTGCCCCATGCAAATATTTGGCAGGTGTAAAGTAGAGGCTAAAAATGGTTTTTATAGGTCTGTGCTTTGAGATTACTGGCCATAAAGAGTGAGTCGCTGAGCTCTAACTCTCTATAGATATCTACATTGGGATTGATAAGTTTAATAGCCCAGTTTGTTTCAGTTTTCTCTAGATCGTCTTGAATGTTAGCTAAAAGGAGATCATAAAGCAACCCTATTCTAGTGCAAGGTCTGTTGATAGCTTCAATAATATCAACTCTCAGTAGACATAAGGCTGGTCCTTTTGCTTTAAGGTTGGCATAGATTTGTACAAATTTAATATAATTGCCATTAGAAAGTTGGTATTTATCTTTTAGTTCTACAAACGTAGTTCCAAGATCATTTAACAGAAAATCCTTTACTTTACAGATTCCAAGCCTTTGCCATTTCCTAGCTATTACGTCATGGGAAAATCCATAAGTAAGTTTTGATTGCCATAACGACGTATACCTATTAAGTTTACTGATATGCATATGCTTAGCAACCTTATCCCATACCTTCCAGGCACTATTTACAATTTCAAATTCACATTTCTTTTTAATGTCTTTTGCCTCAATTTGCTGTAAGAACAGCCCATTTGCTTCCTCCCCAAGAACCAGCACATATATAGATGGTAAAACATTAGCGTCTAAGTTAGCCACCTCTGAGCTGAAGTTAACCAGCGGTGAAATTTGTTTAAGAAGTGCTGCCCAATGATAAAGACTAGTATTCGGAATGGCAAGCCCACCTCTATCTCTAGGTAGTGACAGTATTTTATGAGATCTCCTGATCTTACCTTGCTGCCATAGGAACTTGGTCATAAGAGAGTCGATTATTTTTAAAGTCTTGGCCTCGACAGCAAGGGGGATTGCGCGGAATAGATATAAACATCTAGGCAGCACGTTCATTTTAAGAAAGTTGCCCCTTCCAATAATTGAGAGGTGAAGGCCATTGACCCGGTCTAGATCTTTTTTAATATTGTTGATAAGAGGGTTATAGTTAAGGCCGGCTATCAATTTAACATCAGGACTAATAGTGATTCCCAGATAGGTAGCTTTATTCGCTCTTCTCTGATCGATGTATTTAATATTATCTGTACATAATACAATTGTCTTCCACTTATTCAAAGAATACCCCGAGTGAATACCATATTCAGAAGTTAAGGTCTCAATTTCCTCCATAGCCTCAACCGGGTCAGATGTAATAACCGCGATATCATCGGCATAAGCCAAAACTTTTGTCGCATATTGACCACATACAATTGGATTGATGGACTGGCTCTCAAGAAGTTTTAAGATTAATGGGTTTATATAGAGCGCAAATAATAGGGGTGAGCACGGGCACCCTTGTCTGGTGCCCCTGGTGATGTTAATATAACCAGATTCAGACCCTAACATCTGAAGTTTTGCTCTAGGAGATATATACATGGATTTAATAGCTTTAATAAATTTGGGGCCGAAATTATTGTGTAGCATAACTGCCCAAAGGAAGCTCCACAAGACACGATCAAAGGATTTTTCGGCATCCAGTAGGATCATTGACATTCGGCCCCCCATGACAGACATGGCATCAAACAGGGCTATCGCCCCACACGTGGGATCAGTAGTTCCTTTGCCAGGGATGAAGCCATGTTGCCACGGGGAGACGAGGTGCTCAATAACCCCACTGAGTCTCGTGGCCATCACTTTGGCATATAATTTGGAATCCGAATTAATTAAAGAGATGAGGCGATATGAAGTTAGTTGTTCGGGGGATTTTCCTTTCTTAGGGAAAACAATTATATTAGCTTTGTTCCATGAATCCGGGGATACCCCGTTCCATTGGATCCCTAGAAAAAGATCATGGAGCAAAGGACCAAGTTGACAGCTTAATATTTTGTACAGATCTATTGGTATTTTGTCAGGACCAGCTGCTTTGCCTGATGAAAGTGACGACAAGGCAGCTACAACCTCATCTAAGGTAATTTCAGCTTCTAGATTTTCCCGGGTAATATCATCTAAAGTTCTTAAAGCCTCCACATTGTGAAGGAGGTTATTGAGAAAACCATATATTTCATTATCGGTAGAGCTTGCTTCTTCGGTGTAGAGTTTCTGATAATATTGCGGAAACCGCCGAATAATATCAGGCGCTTGAGTATAAGTCTTACCACTGTCAGATATCTGGCTAATATGGTTAGATACATTTTTTTGACGTGTACGCAGAGCCAGCTGCCTGCCAACTCTCTCACCACTCTCGTAAACATCTTTCCTATAAGCCTTATAGGTATGAGCCGCTTTTTGACTAAGGCTGGCGTTCAGCTCAGCTTTTAACATTGCCACTTGATACATCGAGTGTCTGGCGTCTAACCCCTGCAAAATGATCATGGTGTGATCCTCTTCCGCCTTGGCTAGGGCCGCTAATTATAAGTTATATTCATTACTGTTTTGTTTTCGAGCTCTGGCTTGGAAGCTTATGGTTTCCCCTCTGAGTGCTGACTTATAGCAATCCCAAACCACATTTCTTGTGGCGCTAAAGCGATTAATGTTAAAAATTCCTCTGTCCACTTTTTGATAAACGTAATGTATTCATTGTTAGCCAGCAGTTTACGATCAAATGTCCACTGTCTGGATTGTTTACCTAAAGCTCCTACCGTCATCGTAAAGATAAGGGCATTATGTTCTGATATTATTTTGGGGCATTTACTAATTGATGATTGTGAAGCTAGATCACTGGTTGAAAATATATAGTCTATTCGGACGTGCTTCTGATGCGGGTGCGAAAAATAAGTGTACCCAGAATTCTGTTGATTTTTATTTTTCACCTCCCATATATCAATTAGCCCCAAACTATTCACAAGTCTCCTAATCGCTTTATATACTTTCGGTTTTCGACCAGTATATTTCTGTTCAATAAGACCATTATTATTTAGCAGAGAATTAAGAGAAATATTAAAGTCACCACATATAATTAATGGGCCTTGCCAAGTAGCGAGCTCAGATTCAAGATATGCAAAAACTGCAGGGTCGTCCTGATTGGAACCATATATAGTGCAGATAGTAATGCCTAAGGCAAGTTTCGCGATTGCCCATCTTCCATGAGGATCAGAAAGATGGCGTACAGGCCCAACTAGATATGATTTGGCTAGAATTGCAACCCCTCTTATATTTGATGACTGTGTAGATCCGGCTAGCAAATTATAGCCTCTTATCTTCAATAATGATCTCCTAGCCCAAGGCACATGTGTCTCTTGAAGGCACAATATATCTACTGGGTTCAATCTTACCAGCTCACACAGTCGGCGTTGTTTCTCATAGTTCAATAGTCCCCCTACGTTCCAGGTTTGAACATTCAGTTTACCCATTATTCAGCATAACAGATTGACCGAAAGGCTCTCTGAATCCTTTAATATTACAATTAGTTAAAACCAATATCTCAAACTTCCTAGTAGATTCCATGAAAACAAAAAGAAGAGCTTTTGCCACCAAATCTGGTTCATTTTCTTTTTCTAGCTTCCCCCACACCCCTCCCCCCACCCTCCCCAAGCAGCCCCACCCACCCCACCCACACACCTTCCCCCCCAAAAAATAGGCCATCAGACTCAACCAGAGTCTGGGTGATGAATGCAGTGCAGCACCTGAGCTACCGCTTCAACCAAATGCAGAGAGAGAAAAATAGCAGTGAAGCAGAATGAAAAAAAAAGAAATCCCCACTAGAAAGGAGAGGCAGCATACTTCTAGACATAGCTAGACATAACTAGACAGAAGTGATACATGTACATCCCTATAGTAAGACTATTTCACAATCTCCCGATCTAGCGTTAGCATTATTAATTCTTAACAAAAAAAACAAGTGATAAGCTAAAAAATAGAGACGATTGCAGACATAACCTTTCTCTAAAGCTCCATCCAGCCCATTATTAATGCAGTTCTTATAGATAGGTCTTAGCTTTGATCTCGGAAACAAAGAATTTAGTCTGGCCACCCCAAACGACCTTGAGCTTTGCCGGATTGTTCAAATATGCTTGGGCTCCCTTATCCTGAAAAGGATTGATTAGTGACCGTAGGCGCCAACGTCTCTCAACTGCAGCGTGACAGAAGTCTGGTCTAGTAAAGAAGGAAACCTCATTAAAGGTCAGTTTGTGATCAGGCCTTGCTTTTTCTGCCACTGTCTGCCTTAACAAAAAATTGCCTAAATACACTAGGATGGCACGAGGATACATTCCAGGTTTAGATGGGGGGTTGAAGGGCATCCGATGGGCACGTTGGACACGTTGGACTTCAACGTCCCAATTCCAAATCGCAAGTTCAGGCATTGACTTGTTAAATAGCTTTACGACAAACGCACGTACATTTTCTCCCTCCATTTTTTCAGGGATCCCAAGTATACGTAAATTGTTCCGGCGCTGCCGGTTCTCAAAGTCCTCCAGCTTCCATTTGATGTCAACTAATTCGGCGTCTTGCAGCTTAATTTTCCCTGAGTTTGCCATTGCCTCGTTTTCAGTAGAGAGAACCCTTGCTTCCACTTCGGTAACTCTCTCCCCAATTTGATTACACGTCTTAGTCAATTTCTTAACCACCCCCTGAACCTTACCTAAAGCTGCCCGAGATCGCTTGCTGTCAATAGCCGTCTGTTCCCTATGGGCAGCAATAGCTTGTAAGATCGTTTCAACAGCATTTCATGGAATCTCATATCTATTGACAGTGTCAGTATCTGCATCAGACCCTTGTGCAGTTTGTAAAGAGGTTCCAGAAATGGGATGGTGCTCAACTGTTCTTTGTTGATTCAGCCTGGATATTGGTTTAGCTTTAGATCTAATCGTGTTAGGTTGTAAGCCCTCCTCAAGACTTCCTTCCTCCGAAGTGTTAGAGAAGAGCAGAGATTCTTCATCTTCATCTTCACCTTCCGACTCACCGCTAGACTTTTTTTTCCCTCAAGCGATTCAGCCTCTGAGTCTGCCTCTACTCCTGTCTCATCTGAGAATGAGTAGAATACATTTAGCTCCTTATCACCTTCAGGAAATACCAGGTGAACCGGGTGAGCTGGGTCTTTAGGTTCAAGATCATGCTTTAGTTGTTTCCCTACATTTGCGCCAGTGCCAGTTATCCGAGGCAGAGAGTCATTAGCTATCTGTCCATGAGCTATTATGGCTGGAATAGGTGGTAGCGCATTCACTTTACTACGCACAATTTGATCGATTTCCTGGCTAGCAGTATTTACCAAGCAATTCTGCGTGTCTCGCGTTTCAGCTTGTTCAGATACACCCATAATATTTTCACCAGCCCCGGAGAAAGACATACTGTGTTTTTCTGCAGTTATTTCTTGATTGACTACAGCGTTAGAAGGATCAGGAGGATCGATAATATCTGCATCATTAGACTCCCCAATGACTTGTATACTCACAGTTTTAGCAGACTGAGTAGGCTTAGACAAGTTTAGTGGGTTAGCAGCAGATTCCAGGCGCAGCGGCGCTTGCAGAGAGATAAGCTGAAGATTTGGAGAGACGTTTACTATAGTTCCTTGTTTTCTCATCAGAAGGTCGATGACTGTGCTTCCTGGGGTGGCCATTATCGGCATATTATCCTTATTCATTTTACGTTTGGAGGCCAGCATCTCTTGTCGAGGTGAGCATTCGGCTGCGATATTGAGCTGCTTTTTATTTTTTGTTTTCCCCGAGGTGCTGTTACCAAGCCCAGATCCAACTCCGCTTGGCGGCTCATCCTGCTGCTGTTCCTCCAGCTCCGCCTTGCGGAGGGCTCTAGCAGCCTTCGCTAGCCTCGATCGGGCTGCCACTGCGGATGCTGATTTAGAGGGCATATCGATGGCACCAACTAACCCTGCGGTTTTGTACCAGGTCACCGCAGCGGGTTGTAGTGATGTAAATATGAATCTGCACACCGCCTGACCCAGCAATGTGTACAATCCCGTCCCAGGGATATTCTTAAAGTCTTGAGGACACGCGGAGAACGCGGAGCTCGTCTCCGTCTCAGTCTCAGTCTCGGAGGCACTGAAGTTCCGCTGATGCTGGCGCTGACGCTGTAAGTGGAAAGAGCACCGGAGAGCGGTTTCGGCTCCAATCCTACAGATGGCCCAGCCGAGCAATGCCTGCAAGCCCTCGAGCGAGTCCGGTGCCTCCCGTGTTTGCTCGTCAAATGGAATCGTTCCAAAACTCACGCCGGGTAACTTCATCCCAGTTCACCACCTAAGCTTTGATTTCAGCTTCCTCAGCCTTTTCTCAGGCACTTTTGGCTTTTCTTTCAGCTTTCAGCTTTCCGACTTTGAAATGTCTTTCTCTGCTTTTTTTTTTTCCTCTTAAAGCTTCTTTCTCAGCATTTCACCATTTCACCGTTTCTTAATACTCTCTTTCATCTTCACACGCTGTTGTATGTGGAAGTGTATTGCTTGCTCCGAGTTTCATCTTACTCGAATTCTTGAAGTAGTAAAAGCCGAGGGTGTAAGAGGTGCACTCTGCTCACGAAGACGCGGAGCTCAGGCATAGTGTTGCTTTGCGGTCTACGGCCAGACCGCCATCTTGGCCCAATACCAAGCTACCCCTATTTTCAACAAAAAAATGATGGCCACAGGAGACTTGTGTTGCTTGGCAGCTTTTCATTCCTAGTCCTACACTGACTCCTTATCAGCCACCTTCCCACACTTCTTACCACCCTCCCAAAAATAGCTCAACAATTATCCAAGTGATTTCATGCTCTTGGGTCCGTCTGCCCTGCACTGCATTTTACTAACAAAAGAGTACAGTAAGTTTAAAAACAGGGCATGTGCTTTCAGAATAAATTAAAAGTACACGCTGTGTGTTTAAACTTGCTGTACTCTTTTGTTAGTAAGCGCGGTGCGGGGCAGATGGTGTGCTTTAGTTTAAGTATTCATGTTAATCACAGCTCGTGAAGGGGCTGTGTTTAACATGAATACTTAAACAAAAGCACACAATCTGCCCCTCACTGCGCTTTACTAGCAAAAGAGTACAGCAAGTGCATACAGCCCCAAGCTGAGACAGGCTTACCTGCACTCACGACTCTTCCTCAGTCCACACCACATCCAGATCCAGGAAGTGCCCCTTTTTCACGCCGCTCGCTTTTTTAAAGTGACAGCGCGAACTCACTCTCATGAGATTTCCTGTGTGCGCGCTCCACACACGGCAGTGCACGCTCGCGGGAAGTGAGGTGTGCGCGTGCACCTTAAAGGGAACAGTGCTTCTGACTAAATTCAGCCTACATCAAAGTACTACCTAAAATATATTTCACCAGGCTAAAGGTGATTGACAGGTGTACACAAGGTGCAGGGGACGTGGAGAATATGCCTTCAGCCATGCCTTTTGGCATTTTACCAAATCCTAGTCTTCCTGGAAGAGATCCAAATCATGTTCAATGGGGTGCCTGTAAAACAGCATATCCACTGATGAAAACAGCTTTGCTGGGGATTTGGATGAACAAGCCTGATTAGGTATCATAATGTTTGGCAAGCTAAAGTTGCTTACTGAAGCATAGTGACCATTTGGGGAAGTTCAACAGTGCCAGTTGTAGAGACTGGGGTATAGAAATATGCCCCACACATGGCTACAGATATGGGGTTGTGCTAGAGTTGTTACAAGAAGCTCAACAATAGGGAAATATGGGGGCCATGGATGCAAAATGTTGGACTAAATTAAATTCTGGCTGTTATGTACTTGAACAGAACTACACTAGAAATCACCCCATGACCCACTGCACAGCAGATGGCGGGCAGAAGTAGAAACAAGGGTCTTAGTAGAAGGTCCTGCGTTATGGGCTGAATTATGAAGAAGTCTGTGCAGAAAACCAATTAAAGGCCTATCACCGGATGTAGTGGCTACCCTTTTGGCTCATGACCTCTAGGACGAGATAAATACAGTCACTGTCAGTGTGTAGACATGTGGCACTACCTACCTCCCCAGGATCCCACGCACCCCGGAATCCTACCACACTGATAGCATGTGATAGTGCTGTTGGTAGACATAGCGATCTTTACTGAGCAACTATTTTCTATGTTATTTTCTTGTTATCATTGCATGCTAGAATACTACTTCCCTTTCTTTAATTGGCGAACACAGAGGACAGGGGAAAGTAAATGGCATCATTTAGACAGATTATATGATATTGCCATAGTAAATGACCTGTAGGATGCATTTCATCACATATTCTGATAACATACACGATCACTGGATGTAGAGTTGCTTCTCAATTCTTCTCAAGTATTGTGACCACAATATAAGCTGGTGTACTGACTTTATGCTCAAAATACTAATAAAGAATATATATATATATATATATATATATATATATATATATATTCACTGAAAAAACCATAGGTTATAGACCATATATAGTTAGGAATTAGCATTTATAAAACCTTATTTTACTCACACAAAACCATTGAAATTCGCATATATAGTTAGTTGCACTAACTATATATTTCACGCACCCGCAATCCACTGCTGATGATGTCACATATTACATCATTCATGACATGGTCAGTGACATCACTGATGACATCACTGATGACATCTCAAATGACATCACTGATGACATCACTGATATCAACATCCAGTGTCTGTATGTTTCTGTAAAGTTTAAATATGTCTTACATATTGAAGAATGAGTGGATGTATAAGTGTCTGGATGAAGGATTTAGTAGGTGCATGACTGACTGTATGAGTGAGTGATTAAATGTGTCTCACTGAGTGCATGGGTTAGTGACTAAACTGTCTTAATTTGTGCATCATTATGTCTGTTGTTCTGTAAACTGCTGCATGTGTTGATCAGTAGCTATATGAGTAACTATATGGGTTATTGATTGGTTGCCCAAGTATTTGTATGGGAGACTGAGTGTGTGTGTGGGTGGTTGGGAGGTGTATGACTCTGTGCATAGATGTGTGAGCAGGGGATTCACTAGATGTATGGGTTCAAAAGTGCATGTGGAAACAGCTGTATGGGCGGTTGACTGTGTGCATGAGTGTATTGGTGAGTGAATGGATATCTCAGTGCTACATGTCAAAGTAAGAACATATGTAAAACACAGTATATGTGAGAGTTGACATATATAAATAACTGTGCATAAGAGCCAGTGAATGTGTGAGTGGCTGTATGGATCATTCTGAAATTGTATCAGGGATTGTATAAGAGAGTAAATATGTGTTAGTATCTGTTTGAATAAGTAAGGTGTGTATAACTGTATAGTTGAGGAAATGGAGGTGTGATTGATTCTTTGCATGACTGACTAGGTGTGTGAGTAACTCCATGGATGAGTGACAGTCTGTGAGTGTCTGTTTACACTGAGTGTATATAAGGTTATATTAGAGTCTGAAGAAGTTCATCGTATTATCACATGAATGATGTCATCAGTGATGTGATCAGTCATGTCAAATGAGATGTCATCAGTGATGTAATCAGTGATGTCATTTGAGTTGTCATCAGTGATGTCATCAGTGATGTCACTGACCATGTCATGAATGATGTAATATGTGACATCATCAGCAGTGGATTGCGGGTGCGCGAAATATATAGTTAGTGCAACTAACTATTCACTCACTCATACAGTCAGTCATGCACCTACTAAATCCTTCATCCAGACACTTATACATCCACTCATTCTTCAATATGTAAGACATATTTAAACTTTACAGAAACATACAGACACTGGATGTTGATATCAGTGATGTCATCAGTGATGTCATTTGAGATGTCATCAGTGATGTCATCAGTGATGTCACTGACCATGTCATGAATGATGTAATATGTGACATCATCAGCAGTGGATTGCGGGTGCGTGAAATATATAGTTAGTGCAACTAACTATATATGCGAATTTCAATGGTTTTGTGTGAGTAAAATAAGGTTTTATAAATGCTAATTCCTAACTATATATGGTCTATAACCTATGGTTTTTTCAGTGAATTTTCAAGGTTTTGTAAATGCTAATTCCTAACTATATATGGTCTATAACCTATGGTTTTCTTCAGTGAATATATATATATATATATATATATATATATATATATATATATATATATATATATATATATATATATATATATATATATATATATATATATATTACCAATCCCTACCATTTTCACAAATTTGGTTGGAATTCCATTTAGCCATTTAGCCTGTAGACCTCTCTAAATACCCTGAGGTAAATTACTTCACAAAACACATCTGAAGTGTTGGAATTGACAACCAATTAAAATGTTACTTTCATTTTCTATTTTTTTTACCTGACATTTGATTGGTTATGTACCCGAATATATATAAAGGAAGAGAAGGAAACACAGCCATTTTGACTACTACTTCCTGGTGTACATTTCAATAGGATTTTCATTAATAACTTCAACTTCTTTTTAAAGGTAAGTTGTTATTTTAAAAACTGAAGTATATTGTGCACTTTAAGTTAATATGGTAAACTTTTTCTGTTAGTTATATACTATCCCTCTGTAGTACTTATAAATTTAGATAGACTTCTCTGTTATAGTTATGGATGGAGTTAGGCTTCTCTTGTATAATTATGAATTTACTCACATTAAATCACATACACTTTTTTATATTCCTACTTCCACTCTGATACTATACACTGCCCAAAGATAAATTCACTGTTAAAAACTGCCTATCTAAAATTAATCCCAACAGTGCCCTACCTCTACTAATATATATTTTTTAATGCAAATTTCAGGCAAAATGGAAAGCGAACAAAAAATGTCATTTGAAATTGTCCTTCCAGAGTCCAACCCAGAAATCATTGATCATTGATCCAAATGAGATTGAATTTATGGATGAAACTTGGGACCAAGAACTACTGCAATGTGTGGAATCAGTAGATGCCCTCCTTGAAAATGAGGACATTTTACACACTCAAACATTACAAGCTATGTTCAATGAAAATAACGACATTTCAGACTGTGAAATGTTAGACATTTTATTAAATTTTGAAACACAATCACAATAATAAATAATTGCTTAAAAAATAAAGAAAAAAAAAAAAATCAACAAAACAAACAATCAATTAACATACAATATTTGAAAAGTCTATCATTCTTTTTTCCTTATAGTACGCTCCCCAGACCGCTTTCCGGTTCGCGAACCGGGCGCTACCCACGCAAAAAAAACCAACATTTATTTTTTATTTTTTTTGCCCCGTGGGGCCCTTTTAAAGCCTCCACATCAAACCTAGGGGGTCAGGGAGGATCTACTATGCCCCCTTATTTCCCCCTTTGTTTTGGCCTCATCTTGTCTCTCGATCCTACCGAGAGACAAGATGGCGGCCGCTCCGGACTGTTTAGAATGTTGACAGACACCGGAGAGCCAATCAGCTTCGCTACGCGAAGTTCCGTTACGCGTCAAGTACGCGAACCGGAGCGCTGCCCGGAGCGCGCTTACAGATATATATCTTTTTTTGAACGTTAATTTCTCAAAATCCACTGGATCACATATATTGAGACCTAGCAAAGGCACATCGGGCTACCAGTCCCTACAATTTTGCCAAGTTTCGTGCAAATCCATTCAGCCGTTCGGGCTAAAAGTGAGGCCAACCGCCCTATGGAAATTAACATTGGAAAAACACGTTTTGGGACCCCCCTTTTTTCTCGGCCCCCCCTTGACGAACCCCCCCAAATTTTCAGGGGCTGCTCAGAAACAAAATGTTCCATTTTCCTGAAAATTTCAGCCAATTCCGTCCACAAACGCCAAAGTTATTAGATGTAGAATTTTCAAAAATCCCATAGAGAAAAAATCCTAACTATATATACCTACTGGCGACCGCCAGTAGGTAATATATATATATATTGCAGTACTCCATCCACCGACAATCCAATGCCACACAACGGATCAGGATAGACACGCGGACCCAATTTCTTATGTGCTTATTTATTTAATTTAAAGTTATTGCCCTGCATCCAATGCCGCCATGACGCGTTTCGGTCCGACTTGGATATATATATATTCTTTATTAGTATTTTGAGCATAACGTCAGTACACCAGCTTTATATATATATATATATATATATATATATATATATATATATATATATATATATATATATATATATATATATATATATATATATATATATATATATATATATATTCTTTATTAGTATTTTGAGCATAAAGTCAGTACACCAGCTTATATTGTGGTCACAATACTTGAGAAAAATTGAGAAGCAACTCTATATATATATAGATATATATATATATATATATATATATATATATATATATATATATATACATATATATATATACATACATATATATACATATCCAAACACAATTCCCACACCGCTGATATAGAGGGGCATGGACACCAGTTTCGGGCTGATATTTTCTTTATTGTTTTTTCGTGACAGGAAGACGCGTTTCGCTCACCTCACTGGGCTTAATCACATAACAAGACATATTTGCAGAGCCATCTTATACCGTACTATACACACCATGTGACCGCCACTTAACATAACGATGAAAGACAGACTATGACCTCAATCATTCCTTGTGTAAAAAAAATAACGCAAATGCAGATCTTGTATTTAAATTTCAATAATGGTTGAAAAGCTGTAATTAACCTGTAAAAGATCTTAAAAACACGGCATAGCCGATGATCATAGTAACGCCGGTGTTCACCAACATGGTTACTCTCATTCCTTTCTTTTCATCCGCCATAAAACACTGTTTGGGTTGTTTGAATCAATATTAGGACAAATGCTGCTTGATTTGATCACTACCACATAATGCTAAGAACTAGATACAAATAATCCTCTGGAAACATTTAAAATGCACATATGCTTTTAGAATATCTGAAATTATTAAACAAATATTGCTCTTTGTATTGATTAATACGAGTTTAATACAAATTCATCTTCTTTTCTTACGGGTGCGATTCACTTCTCTGATTGACTCTCAATCTCTCCTCTAAAGTTAAATAATAAACATGATGATATTTTGGTTTGACCTTTTTTCATTAATTTTAACCTGGTACAAAAGATTGTGGTGTTGTCTTATAATACATGGGTTGAACTTCATGTGAAATCATATTTTATATGTGATTCTATATCACCAATATTGTTCTATGTATTACTTTCCAGCCTTGACAAAGTCTATGGGTAGACAAAACACGTGTTGGCAGTTTTGTCTGAATTGGAAATATTCTTTTGTCTGGATTGAATACCAAAAAAAGAAAAGAAACAAGAACAATAAAGGAAAAAATATCATTTGAACATATCACTTGATGTGGGCTCTGCTTTTCTATTTGAAATTTCCAAACATTGGAAAGATAAACTGTGAAAATTGAAATGAATACATGAAGAATTGAGGTCATATATTTAAGGTCTTAACATTGACCGTGTTTACAAATATAAGGGTGTGCTGCACATTTCTTCCCAATTGTCTTCATTTTGTGTTTACAACTCTTTTGTTGCAACCATTGCTACTCTTTGGGTAGTGGGTACCGGAAGGATTATAATAGCACTTCGACAACAGTGATTGATTGTTTGATTGACTAGCACCACTTCCATATACACTGTAAACTGTTTGTTTGATGTGCAATTCCATCCCTTATCTTTGTATAAGGTAACACTACTACCTCTCATGTTGAGTAACATTATCAATAAATGCACCAGCTTGCTCTTTAGAACCATTCCATACTAAAAAGATATCTTCTATGAAACACATCTAGCATAGTATATGCTTGTCCCACACCTCTTTGTTTGCCACCTTAAGAACCTGCTCCTCCCACTGGCCTACATGCAAACACGCATAGCTGGGGGAGAATCAGGCTCCCATGGCAACTCCTCTTATTTGCTGATAAACATCCTTATTAAAGAAGAAGAAATTATTGTGCAAACAAAACTTAATCATGTCTAAAATAATTTTTCCATGTTTGTACTTCTCAATGGCTCTGTTTTCATAAAGGAATTCCACTGTCTTCATGCCATCTACATGATTAATGCTGGTGTACAAAGCACTTATATCAAGAGTGATGAGATAGCATTTGTCCGACCAGGGTACATCTCTTATTTTATCCCAAAAAATAAATTGTTGTCCCTTATATACAAGGGCAATGCTGTAACAAATTCCTGTAAAAAAAGTTTACATACTGTGACATCTTTTCTAACAGTCCTCCTTATGCTCTTATTATTGGTCGTCCGGGGACTAGTGTTATTTCTTTATGAATCTTTGGTATAAAATATAATATAAGTTTATTAGCAAAATAAATTTTGAGGAATAAAAATTCTTCATTCGAAAGTAGACTTTCCCACCTCCATCTGTTCAGATATTTCAAACAGGTATCCTTAACTACTTTAAGTTGATGATGATAGGATTTTTTGTAGCATGTTTCATCATCCAGGTGTTTATGTGCATCTATTAGGTATTCACTTCTGCCCCCTTTGTCTTATTTATTTATGATAACATCACTGTGCTCTTGAAATTTCTTAATCAAATCCTGATTTTGTTTTTGTGTTTGAATTTCACTCTGGTCTTCCTGCGTTGGATGGTCAACTGCAGTTTTTTAAGTTAATCTACTGCCACATCTTTTAAAAATGTCAATCGCATCACGAGGCATAATGGGAATGAATGATGACAATGGTTTAAAAGGACTGGATTTAGCAGATGTCAAATTAAAGCCTGCATTGTGTAACAGTTCTTGGGCATTCTGGAAGGAATCCTCATTGTCTTCCCCCCCCGCTAAGGAATCTAATGTTCGTAATGTCAGAATATCAGACACCAAAAGAGTAGACTGTTGCACATGATTCGATGTTTCTGTATTGCTATTCACATTGTGTTCAGAATTGCTTTTGGATAATACATTTGAAGATGTCTACACATGATTGTCCGTAATTAAAATTACTGTCTGTGCAAAAAGATAGGCCCAACCATAAAAGTATTTATGTATTTCTGACTGATCTAGTTGGACCTCAGACAGGTTAATAACTGTATTAGTATTCACATTTGTTTCTTCTTCTACCTGATGTTTTGTTTTCTCCTATTTCTTGCATTGCCTGCATTTCCTTCTTGTCCTCCACCTTTGATTACGTCTTTGTCTAGTACTTGCATAGGCTTCCGTGGTCTGAGGGTTTGTCGACAGGCCTGCTATAAAAAATCCAATTCTTCTGCTGGAATCAGGGTTCCCCAATCTTCACCCCCTTTACATCTACCCAGACTGCTATCATCTGACTCAGTCTCACTTGGAAGCGAGCTTGCCTCCGAATTCGATGCAGATTGAGGCTTTCTATTTGAGGAATCCAGTCTGACATTATCTTCAGTTTGTGCGAAATCTTTCCGTTTGATAAGATAATTTTTCTGGGAAAATGTGAATATTTGTCCTCACTCATAATCAATCTTATCGCTTTCAACATTTATTAGCTTTCCTTGTTTTAATTGTGTCTTCTTGTTTTTTCAGTCTACTTTTGATATCACTTCTACTCTTAGATATCAATTCCATAAATTCTGAATTTTGAGGTTCTCCATTGATTCTTTCTCTTTCTTTGAGGATTGTTTCACAATCACTGAGGGCATATGTTGTTAAAATGTGCAGCAGACACATTGAGACTTCAAGATTACTGTCCGCCTACTCCTTCAACATATCTGGATTAGGATTATCAAAACTTGGGGCAATCATGATGCGTAACCCGATTTTGTTGAGGGGTCGCCCTCACCCCCGAGATTTTATGTCCGATTAGACCTACATCCATGCTGCCAGGTAATGGTGATATTCTGACATTTGCCTCTGCCCCGGCTTCATTTATTAATAAGTCCAACCCAGCTAAAACAACATTTTTTTTTACTTTTGCCTGCTTAAAGTAACAGTCTATTGTGTGGCATTATGGGACTGGTAGTCCCGAGGGGTGTGATGCACAGGCTCACATATTGGCATTGAGTTAAAAATACATTCGATGTTGGAAAATGTGACCCCGAGGTGAGACTGTTATCTTCCGATTTCTTCACAAACAATAATGGCAGCTTGGCTGGCAACACTTTCAACAATTTTAAACATGTGCAGCTGAGGTCAAAGGATGCGATGAATGGAAATATTATCGGCTCGAGGGAGCTTTCTGGGACTAAAATTTTTGACATTATGGACTAATAGTTATGTTTGGCAGCATGTACTTTTAAGTATATTTTAATTATATTACTCGATATAGACTTCACAAGATTACGAGTTTGGCTGCAGACTTTATTTGCCTTCAGAATTCCTACTGTGGCGTAATATAATGCATACGTGTTGTTTACTTTGTCTGCTTTAATGGGATTTCCCATCAGTTGAGTTTACACATCTCGTGAAATCTATATATTATTTTTTACGTTATGTTTTACCTGTTGCGCTGCAGACTCCGAGTTGTATTTCACACACACATGCATTATTTGGGCTTCTTGATGATTGTTTACACAAGAATGTGTCTTCTATGTCCATTATGAAGTCCAGTAGGAAGGGCTATATAATGTGCTTGAATAATGGCGCCAAACTAGATTGACAAAGGCCTCTGTGTAGGCAGAAACACGTCTCTTTTGCCTGGGATTGAGGGCGACATGATTAATTAAATTGATGCCGAATCCTGAAACCACTTCGTGCCTTTGCCTTATTCCATGGAGTTTGTCTTTGTGGGAGCTGGATGTTCTGTTCATATATATTACAGAATGTCTGCGGAGGCTTTCCATGCGAGGGAGGTGGAGGCTGAGGAATTGTTTGGAAATATACCAACATCGGGTACAACATTGAGTACGGCCCCTGTAAATGCGGAGGCAAGGGAAGATGCCGGCATTAAAACACTCTACAAGGACTTTGAAAAACAGAAGCGTTTGGAGTTAACCAAAAGGTGGGAACACTATTCATTGACCAAGTATGCGGATGCAGGTCGTGTACCTAGGGGACTACGTATTATGTTAGCACCAAGCTTCGATAAACCTAACCCCCAAATGCTGAAAGAATGGGGACAAAGTAATTTAGCGGCATCGATGAACTTAGTCCACATTCTCATAAAATATGCCGCTTCTGATAGGGAAGAAATCCTGAAAAATATTGAAAAACTAAATAAGGACATCGCGAAAATTAAGGAAACTGAGGAAATAAAAAAGCTGAATGAAGCAATGGAAGAAAGGCTTAAAAAACATCAAGACAAAATAAAAATCAGAAAGGTCAACAAATTTGCACGTGACCAAGCCGAATATGCCCAAGGCCAGATATTTACTTTCGCCCGCAAATATAGTGTGGCCAAATGACAGCAATACAGTGGAAAAACCAACAAGCAGAATGTTCCACCTTGTAGACGCAACGAAGCAGGCATTACTGACGACGATACAACAAGTGTTGAGACGACGTCCCTCACTAGAGAATCAAGTCAGGATTCAGATAGGAGTGGACAAGTGGCCCCTATCCTAAATTTGGAGGAAGAACTAGATTTTTTAGTCGAGGAAAGACTAAGGACATTGCGTCTGAGGCAAAGAAACTTGGGAACAAACGTAGAAACCAAAAAAGGCGAGAAAGAAGGAAACGGATCAAACAAAAATGTACAGGCAAAGAAATTGAAACAGGGTTGGCAGAAGAAGAAACAGTAGGGGGCAGATCGATAATCAATTTGTCAAATGTTGTTCTAACCAAGGCCGAAGAACAACTATTATCTCTCGGGCTGAATTTTTGTCCAAAGCAGCCCTTCAACTACGCTGCCACCCGAATTGACATTTTCTGTTTCATTAGAAAAATCAAACTCCAGAAATTCTTTGCGTTACAAAGACTGAAAACGAATAATGACACCAACATCTCGGAGTTGCCAAGTTCAGCGGAAGAGGTGGAAGGTGTCACTGCTGCTGATGTTCCAAGTTTCTTAACACTCAATGATTTGCGCCAAGCTACCTGTTCGCAACCAATGGGTCCTGACACTGATGGCAGTACACAAACTAGACTGACTAAGATCAATATACTACAAAAAGGAGCTGGGATCACTCCCTTTAAGAGTAAGTCCAAATTTATCCCTTTGATGGTAAAAGATGCCGTAGACACATTCCAAGATTGCATAGTGTCTGAAATTAAACAGCTATATACTCAAACCTGTAACCACAAGAGAAATAGATTCTACCAAAAAGAAGCCAATTATCATGCGCTTATGAAGAAGTTGAGTAGTAATCCTGACATTGTGGTTAAGACCTCGGACAAGGGTGGAAAAATAGTCATTTGGTCGAAGACAGACTATGTAACCGAGGCCTATAGAAGCTGCATGACACTTTATGCTATGAAAAATCCAGCAACAAAGAATACTTGAACGCTAAAATAACTTTGGAAAAACTTCTGCATAAATGGCGGAGAGAAGGGCTGATTTCTGGGGAAGAATTTAAATATATGTTCAAAGAATTTCCAGTTCTCCCAGTATTCTACCTGATCCCTAAGGTCCATAAAGGTATGTTACCTACGCCTGAAAGACCGATAATATCGGCTATTAACAGTGTTTGTGAAAATGTGGGACAGTATATCGATTATTTTTTGCAGGACATGATAAAGAGCCTTCCTAGCTACGTCCGGGACACAAGTGACTTCCTACAGAAAATCAATGAATTGGAATGGCAGGAAGAGATGTTATTGATTACGCTGGACGTTGAGTCCCTATACACAAGCATCAGGCACACGGATGGGTTGAGGGCAACCAAGCACTTTTTGGACAAAAGACCTGCAGAACTTTACGAGCACAACAAAGTTATTTTAAGCTTGATGGAGTGGTGTCTCAACAACAATTACTTTAATTTTGGAAAGGATGTGTGGAAACAGTTAAGAGGAGTGGCTATGGGATCCTACTTCTCCCCCAACTACGTGTGCTTGCACGTGGGCTGGTGGGAGGAGCAGGTTCTGAACACCACACATGCTGTATGGGTACATGAATAAATTGTGAGGTTTTTAAGATATATTGATGACATCTTCATTTTATGGCAGGGTGATGAAGAGGAGGCCCTGCTCTTTATTGAGGAGATAAATAACAATTCTTTAAACCTCAAATTTACATCGCATATTAGCAGAGAAGAGATTGAATTCCTTGATGTTAAGGTCTATGTCAATGCCAACAGACTAGAATCCCCTCTGTTTAGAAAACCCACATCAGAGAACACCACTCTGCATGCTTCCAGCTTACACCCCAAGCATACCATCTCCAGTTACAGAGCTCGACTGAAAGAACAAGGCTATTCTGATAGGATTTTCAATCAAGCTTTGGCTAAAGCTAGACTGAGAACTAGGGGAGTCTGTTATCGACGGAAACTATGCCTGCAGATACATTAGACACCGGCTCTAATTCGGGTGAAGAATCCAAGAGTTGCCCGAGATTTATCACTGCTTTTAGTAATGAAGAACATAAGATCAGAAATATCATTCAAAGAAATTGGCCAATTGTGCTTACTGATAATATACTAAATTCTGCCCTACCCAGTAACCTCTGGTTACATTTCGAAGAGCTAAAAGCATGGGTGCCACTCTCGATACTAGTAGTCCGGAGCTCAAGCAAAAGAATACATGGCTGCAGCCCAAGGCTGGTTTCTGAAAATGTTCTCACTGTAGGGCATGTAAATTTGGTGTGAATAAAACACACTATCGCATACCATTTGACCCTAAATAAATTCCTATCAAAGGCAATCACCCATGTAAGACAGACTTTGCAGTTTATGTCCTGACGTGCACCTGTGGATTAAATTACATCGGAAGTACGAAGGCACAGGTGCACGTCAGGATTCTCCAACACCTCAGAGCTATACTACACAACGATACCACATATCCGGTAGCACGGCACTTTGCATTAAAGCATAATAAAGATCTAAGTTGCCTGTCCTACTATGTGGTAGGATCAGTCCCTAAACCTCGGAGAGGAGGGATTAGGGAACTGCTACTGAGGCAATTGAAGACACGTTTTATTTTGGAGTTCGACAGTAATTGGCCAATGGCCTCAATACTACTGAGGACATCCATAACTTTTTGTAAAAATCTCCGACTAACATCTCTTTTAGCCTGTCCTGTATATGGATACTAGCCTATAATGACTATGAGTTTTATGACAAACATCTGAGTTGAGCTTGGACAGAGTCTCTAAATAACATGCAGTATATCTGCCGATGTCACATATACCCCACCAGATGCGTAGTCAGGTTCCCTGTTGCTCATTTGGATTGTCTGTTCCCATGGGGTTTGGGATTCATTGATTGATTGTTCTTGATCCTAATAGATAGTCAGGTTCCCTGTTATCTATATTATTATGAAATTCCTCTTATTATTTAAGTTGTTTAATCATCAACTTTTCTAGATCTCCAGGTTGATTACTATTTTTCCCCTCTTGTAAAAAAAGTATTCACATGACTTTTTGCACATTGTATATAATAATGATGAATTACTGTTTTTTAAAATGTTTTAGATTTACCTTTTAAGATAATAATAAGGCTTAGTCCTATTTTTTAGAGAGGTAATATTCTGATTCATTTTTTATATTCCGAGAATTATTTATTATACACTTCCGCACTTTTATAGATGTGTTTGCACTGTATTGAAAGCTTCTTTGCACATTAGTCAGATGTGTTTAGCCACTTTTTTTGTATATATTTATTAGCACTTTTTGCACTTCATAGCCTACGTAAGGCCCAGCGTATATTTGGATTGTTTCTAAGGGAAACTATTGACGTGGTATTTTACAATCATTTCTGTTGAACAAGTTGAGGCTTGCTCGGCATAATGGATTTATCCAGTGAGGCATTACCATCTTGATATATTTATATACTCAATTTTATGCCTTGAGAATTCAATGTATTGATCGGTTTGTCATTGCATTTATGCAATTTAGATTTTATCATGTTTCCAGTGTTGTTTTAGTATTTATAAAACAAAATGGGCATGTATTTGTATTCAGCCTCGACAACAACAGTCTTTTTACCATGTCTAGTATGTCACATGACTAAGCTGAAGCTGCATGTGAACAAGGGCCGCTTGGCCCGAAATGCATCATCGCTGGTTTTATCATCTGACCCTTTTCTGCAGTAAAGAATTGTTACCCTCAATTGTGGTCCGTCTCCTGCTTCGCTGATCTCGTGGGATTGGAGGTAGCTGTTGGGAGTACTCTTGGAATATATATATATATATATATATATTCACTGAAAAAACCATAGGTTATAGACCATATATAGTTAGGAATTAGCATTTTCAAAACCTTGAAAATTCACTGAAAAAACCATAGGTTATAGACCATATATAGTTAGGAATTAGCATTTAAAAAAACTTATTTTACTCACACAAAACCATTGAAATTCCATATATAGTTAGTTGCACTAACTATATATCGCGCACCCGCAATCCACTGCTGATCATGTCACATATTACATCATTCATGACATGGTCAGTGACATCACTGATGACATCACTGATGACATCTCAAATGACATCACTGATGACATCACTGATGACAACATCCAGTGACTGTATGTTTCTGTAAAGTTAAAATATGTCTTAGATATTGAAGAATGAGTGGATGTATAAGTGTCTGGATGAAGGATTTAGTAGGTGCGTGACTGACTGTATGAGTGAGTGATTAAATGTGTCTCACTGAATGCATGGGTTAGTGACTAAACTGTCTTAATTTGTGCATCATTATGTCTGTTGTGATGTAAACTGCTGCATGTGTTGATCATTAGCTATACGAGAGGCTATATGTGTTATTAATTGGTTGCCCAAGTATTTCTATGGGAGATTGAGTTTGTGTGGGGGTGGCTGGAAGGTGTGTGACTCTGTGCATAGATGTGTGAGCAGTTTATTCACTAGGTGTATGAGTTCAAGAGTGCATGTGGAAACAGCTACATGGGCAGTTGACTGTGTGCATGAGTGTATTGATGAGTGAATGGATATCTCAATGCTACATGTCATAGTAAGTACATATGTAAAACACAGTACATGTGAGAGTTGGCATATATAAATAACTGTGCATGAGAGCCACTGAATGAGTGAGTGGTTGTATCGATCATTGTGAACTTGTATCAGGGATTGTATAAGAGAGTAAATATGTGTTAGTATATGTTTCAATAAGTAAGGTGTGTATAACTGTATAGTTGAAGAAATGGAGGTGAGATTGTTTCTTTGCATGACTGACTGGGTGTGTGAGTAACTCCATGGATGAGTGGCAGTGTGTGAGTGTCTGTATACACTGAGTGTATCTAAGGTTATATTAGAGTCTGAAGAGGTTTATAGTATTAGCACAAGAATGATGTCAAATGAGACGTCATCAGTGATGTCATCAGTGATGTCATTTGAGATGTCATCAGTGATGTCATCAGTGATGTCACTGACCATGTCATGAATGATGTAATATGTGACATGATCAGCAGTGGATTGCGGGTGCGCGATATATAGTTAGTGCAACTAACTATATATGGAATTTCAATGGTTTTGTGTGAGTAAAATAAGGTTTTTTAAATGCTAATTCCTAACTATATATGGTCTATAACCTACGGTTTTTTCAGTGAATTTTCAAGGTTTTGTAAATGCTAATTCCTAACTATATATGGTCTATAACCTATGGTTTTTTCAGTGAATTTCAATGGTTTTTTAATAGCAAATATCATAAGCTGTCGAATGTCAAGTACGTGGTAAGTAAAAACATTTTCGTGTTTATGCACACTGATCTGCTTTGAATGCTGCCCCCCACCCCTCATTTCTATTAGGAGTACTCTCTCTTTGCAGATAGTGAAGGGTAGTTAACGCAGGCCTTTGCCCCCGTTGTAATCCGTCGTGCCTGCTTCTCTCTCCATTTGATTGATTGTTCTCTTTGGTTCATTCTCTATTTACAAACAAGCAATAGTCTGTTTAGTCTTTGCAGATAGCGAAAAATCGTGTAAAAAAACAAAAGGAATCGAGCAAAATCAGTAGGCCACTAATGGGATCTCTTTTTGACCTCCCTAAAATAGAAACATTAGGAACAACCTGTTGATAATACCAATGTGTATGTACATAAGCGGCGTTCATTTGTGTTCACAGTACCCCTTGTTGATTGTTTGAATCGAGCATTGAATTGTTCGAAGTTGATTCTCTTAAGAATCTTCTCTGCCTGCAAACGAGGAAGAATAGGAATATTCTCTCTCCCTTTGCAGATAGTGAAGGGTAGGTAACGCAAACCTTTAACACGTCGTGCCTATTTCGTTCCTCATTGATTGATTGTTTCCCCAAACATTGACTGTTTGGGAATTGGTTCTTTTTGGAGGTATTCCCTGTTTGCAAATATACGTAGGAAAATCTTTGCAAATAGTGAAAGGGTACGTAATGCGGACCTTTCTCCCCCGTTGTAATCTGTCATGCCTATCTACTCCCCACTGATTGATGCACCTGTTTCACCCGGACCATTTACTAGAGATACGTCATCTGGCCCGACCAGAGAGCACCCCTAGTGAAAAGGACATATGCAATAATAACGAAGTGATCACTGTATCCTGTTAACAGAAACTTTAGCATGAAACAACCTGGAAAGAAAAGAATAGGGAAACGAAAATCAGTAGGCCACTGATGAACATGAACTTTTATTAAACAACGAACAAAGAAACAATAACATAACGTAATGATAAAACCTATTAATGTCCTAGAAACAAGAAAACGTTAAAATATGGCAGTGGTGAGAGACCAGAAAAACAGTAAGAGAAACCAAATCACCCCTCGCTGTCCCACCGCCTGCCACGCCAAAAAAATCGATAGACTAGGGAAAATGCAAGTCAGTAGAACATCCGCCCCCACTCTGGAAACTTCCAAGGTGGGGCAGGGTTGCGGCTACGCCCAGCCGGGAGCAGCCCATATAAGGCGGGTCCTGCTGCCACGCCTCGGCCAGGAGATCCTAACGTAGGGTGTAGCCGGAGGAGAGGCCGAGGCCAGCGGGACCCGGCCAGGGGATTGCCTTTACAACGCTGAACAGTTGCAGGGGGGGGGAATGTCTCCTCGACCCTCCCCTCCCTCTCCCAGTCCGGCCGCGGTGGCCCTTGACAGTTTCAGGTAGTCCCGCCACATGCTCTTCCGGTCCGGCCACCAACGGTCGGGGGGCCGAGGCCGACGGGATCCGGCTGCAGCCGATAAACCAAGAAACCCGTTCATGGGGCCAGAGCCAGGGGCGTCCGGCCGACATCTACCGGAAGCCCGGCCCGAAGACGGACTGGACACTTCTTCTTTCTTGAATAATGGCTGCGACAACACTGGGGGGGGATGTCTTGCACATGCCTCCGACCCCCCCCCCCTCGTCCTCATCGCCTGGTCCGGCCATAACAAATCTCAAGCGAGACGCCGTGGGGTGCACTGGGAGGGAGAGACGGTGCGAACAGGCCTCTCCCGCCTCCCCAGGTGGAGGCTTCCCAGCTGCACCCTCAGCGCTCCAGGCGCCCGGAAAAGGGTTCTTCTACTGTGGCCATGCTGCAACGTCTCGCCCGGCAGGGTGGAGCCCGTCCGCTCATTTGACCCCGCGATCGCCAGTAGCTACCGAACTCTCAAAATGGCGGTCGACCTGGCAAGAGCGGGCCCAGCATAAAGAAATGGCCCGGTCACTGGTTGACTCCACCACCGTAGTCCTCCACGACCTTGAAGATTCTAGAGGAGCCGCGGGAGTCTCCGACCCCCGATGGGGAATGACTGCCATGATCGCCCGTGGAGTGACGAAACTGTATCCGCGGGACGTCGGCGCTCCCATGCTGGCGCCAGCCTCACTTTGAATTACTAGAATCCTGCAGACCTCAGTTCCGGTGAAAGCACAGTGTGACCCGGTAGGAAAAATTGTTGCACCCCCTCCCCTTTTTGACTGATAGTTCAAACCACCGATCCTTTCCTTTGCCCTTTTAACGGAACTTTGGACTGCCTCCCCCTCTTTTACATTTTCTAGAGAAAACAAAACATTAACCACTACATTAGCATAGCAGTTGACACCAGAACTGTATTCAAATTGAAAACCAACAACATCTTCAACAGAATCCTTTTTGTTTCTGCTGTGACCCTGCTACAGCACAGGCATTGTCCCCAGCAGTAATTCTGCAATGCCGGTAAGAATAGCTGTGGTGCCTACTGGACTCACTCACCCCCGCGGCGCCCCACGCCGTTATTTGCTGGGCGGCAACTTACTAGACATCACTTTCGTGCCATCTAGATTTCAGCGCGTTCTGCTGCCTTGGAACTATTCGCACAACAGACTGCTACTGACGACCCACCCCCAGGCAACATCTTCTGAATTTTCATAATTTGAAAGAACTAGTAACATGTCCTCATCAGGAATTCAAAAGAAATTGCCACGGTCTCGTCGTTGTTTAAATGTTTTTACTGTTTTTGTTTTGTTGTATATATTTATATGTTATTAAAGTTTTATATTCCTACTACTTTGTTGGAGTGCTATATATTTTTAATGTGACACATAATTGTAAAAACTTTGATGTACAAAGAGTCATTCCTGGAATCTTCCGCTTCAGGCTCGGTCCCCTCCCCAATCACAATACAGGATGGTTTTCAGATAGTAGGAACACGTGTGGTGTGACGGATCTCATCGGGTGTGGGCCTTGATCTACTATAACTCCTTTGAAGGCCATAAACTACATCTGCAGGGCTAGGTGATAGCCTGGACAATCGGACACAGAGGAAGAGGAGTGTCAGAGGGTGCGGTAGTGAATAGGGCGAAAGGGAGGTGTCGGGCGGGCACAGAGTGTGATTTTCAGGGAAGAGCAGCGCAGATGGGGGGAGGTTTATTGCCGATGCATAAGACAGAGAGCGGGGGTGACCAGTGCCTGGGGAAGATGCTTGCGAGGGTGGGGAGCCATGCTACGAATCGACAGCGTGCAGAGAGTGGGTCTGGTCAAGGCATCTAAAATGGCTGCCGTGCACGACAAAAGTGTGGCATTTCAAAAAAGGCAAGATGGCGCAGACAATGTTTTTCAACACTTCCTCATTTCCTTCGAATCGAACGTTAACAGACGTTGGTGCATATTACCAAAGTTAAGCGATATTTATCCCTAACGATGCTTAGCAACGAATTTTTTACCGCTAAGCATCGTCAGAAATTATCGAAGATAAACCTTGCTATTATCAAGGTTTATCGCAAATGCGATAATAAACGGCCGCAATGCATGAATATCGCTAAAAAGTCAGCGATATTCATGCATTACCGAGCTAATGCTCTTAGCCATGTTATCCACCTCCCATTGGATAACATGGCTAAGAACTGCTCAGGGCAGGTGTTACTTTTTGGAGATATTCGCGCTTAGCGCGAATATCTCAAAGTTGGTAATAGGAGATAGATATCTTGCATGTTGTAATGCAAATTATTGTGGTATATGGAACTCGTACCATAATCTCTCAGGAAAGCAGAAACTGATCCTTTTGGGACCGCCTAAAAAGGCCTAGGGGGTGAGGGGTACTCTACTTTGCCCCCTTTTCACGTTCCGAACTATTTTATTTTACTCTCTTCTGTAATTACACAAAATAGCAGCGATAAGATGCATCGGAGACACACAGTGAGAGAAAGGAGGCCGGAGATGAAGAAGAGATGTCAAATACACATTGGAGATAATATAGTGGCAGAAGGGAAGTAAATATGAGTAAACTTACCATGTAACATAAAAATGTTGCACTCTATACTATAAGTCTCATTTTATACTACAATCACTTCGCTACAACCTCATAAATTAAAAATAAAAATGAATAATGTCTCAAACAATTTTTGATTTTTAAATATAAATTTATTCTTCAGAATTTTCTAAATTTGAAAGAACTAGTAACATGTCCTCATCAGCAATTTCCTCATGAAAAGTCTGCAATGATGATTCTTGTAACTCTATGGTCTCCAAACATTCGATAAATTCGCCATCAACAGATTGATCAAAAAAATCATTCAAGTCATCTCCTCCTTGTGACAATATTTCATTATTGGTGCTGTCAATTTCAATCAATGTAGTGGAATCATTCAAGTCATCTCCTCGTGACAATATTTCATTATTGGTGCTCTCAATTTCAATCAATGTAGTGGAATCATTCAAGTCATCTCCTCCTTGTGACAATATTTCATTATTGGTGCTGTCCATTTCAATCAATCTAATGGAATCATACAAGCCATCTCCTCCTTGTGACAATATTTCATTATTGGTGCTCTCAATTTCAATCAATGTAGTGGAATCATTCAAGTCATCTCCTTGTGACAATATTTCATTATTGGTGCTGTCCATTTCAATCAATCTAATGGAATCATACAAGTCATCTCCTCCTTGTGACAATATTTCATTATTGGTGCTCTCAATTTCAATCAATGTAGTGGACAATTCAAAAGAAATTGCCACGGTCTCTTCATTGTGAGCCATTTTATTTTGAAATTGCTTGCTGTAAATTGCAGAAAAAAATAATCACTTTCATTTATCGTTTTTAGTAATACATAATATAAAACTAACTTTATCAAGTATTTAGTATAACAGAAGGACTGCAAATAAATAACAGAAAACATTTTTCAAATTATCTTCAAGTGTACAACATAGTTCCCCTTACAAATTAACAACTCACCTTTTTAAAAGTAGGAGAAGTGTTAGTACTGTGTAAATCAAACACCAGAAATTCACCACCAAAAATTCCTCACAAATGTACCTCAGACAGTAGTATCACAAAATGGCTGTGGTTTCCTCTCATTTGACATATATACATAACCAATTAACTTTCATCACACACAAATACAAAACCAAAGTAACATTTTAATTGGTTCTAAATTTCAACACTTTCAAATGTGTTTTCCCCATGCAATTTTCCATAGGACATTTACATACGTCTACAGCCTGAATAGCTGAACGGAATTACACCAAACTTGGCAAAATGGTACATCAAACCTAAGAGGTCAGGAAGGATCTACTATGCCCCCTTATGGTCATTTCCCCCTTCGCTTTGGCCTCCTCTTGTCTCTCAATCCTACCGAGAGACAAGATGGCGGCCGCTACGGACTGTTTGGAATGTTGACAGACGCCGGAGAACCAATCAGCTTCGCAAAGCTCCGTAACGCGAAAAGTACGCGAAGCGGAGCGCTGTTACAGATATATATCTTTTTTTGAACGGTAATTTCTCAAAATCCACTGGAGCACACATATTGAGACCTAGCAAAGGCACATCGGGCTACCAGTCCCTAATATTTTACCAAGTTTCGTGCAAATCCATTCAGCCGTTCGATTATTATTATTATTTTTTTTTTTTGCCCCGCGGGGCCCTTTTAAAACCTCCACATCAAACCTAGGGGGTCAGCGAGGATCTACTATGCCCCCTTATGGTCATTTGCCCCTTCGCTTTGGCCTCCTCTTGTCTCTCGATCCTACCGAGAGACAAGATGGCGGCCGCTACGGACTGTTTGGAATGTTTACAGACGCCGGAGAACCAATCAGCTTCGCTTCACAAAGCTCCGTTGCGCGAAAAGTACGCGTACTGGAGCGCTGCCCAGTCCGCTGTTACAGATATATATCTTTTTTTAAACGTTAATTTCTCAAAATCCACTGTAGCACATATATTGAGACCTACAAAAGGCACATCGGGCTACCAGTCCCTACAATTTTGCCAAGTTTCGTGCAAATCCATTCAGCCGTTCGGGCTAAAAGTGAGGCCAACCGCCCTATGGAAAACTCAATGTTAAAAACACGTTTTGGGACCCCCCTTTTTTCTCGACCCCCCCTGGACGAACCCCCCCCCCAATTTTCAGGGGCTGCTCAGAAACAAAATGTGCCATTTTCCTGAAAATTTCAGCCAATTCCGTCCACAAACGCCAAAGTTATTTGACATAGAATTTTCAAAAATCCCATAGAGAAAAAATCCTAACTATATATACCTACTGGCGACCGCCAGTAGGTAATATATATATATATATATATATATATATATATATATATATATATATATATATGTATATATATTGCACTCACGAGACGTTATTCACAATGTTTTATTCATCCAGGAATCATAAATCAGGGGTTTAATCCACAGTCAAACCCAGGTTTGACTGTGGATTAAACCCGTGACTTTTGATTTCTGGATGAATAAACCATTGTGAATAACCTCTTGTGAGTGCACTCAGTGTTGTCCTCTCATCTTGGGAGGATTTGTTGGATCATTAATTACGGCTGGGCTCAGACGTGGAGTTTTGTACCACGACAAAGAGCCGCTACAAGCAGCCAGACCTGAGCCGTTGCATACAGATATATATATATATATATTTTCCCTCATGAACTGCTATCAGCCCACTGGGGTATTATTTGCGGACTTCCAGCCCCACAATGCAGCTGGATAAAAGGTACTCACCTGTGATTGTTTAAGATGTTAATAAATTTGGGATAAAGACTGGAAGGCCTGTATGCTGGCAGTCATTTGGGAGCAGACAGCCTATGATGAAGGGTGGAAGACCCGAAACGCGTCAGGCTCTGCTGACGCCGAGTGTGCCTTGCTTTTCGAACTGGGAACATGCCGAACAGTGAGTGCGCTTCACCTTGGTGGCAACTGTGAAACTTGCATATGTATATAAATATATATATATATATATTCAGTGAAAAAACATAGGGTTCAGGCACGTTATAGTTAGGAATTAACTATAACGGTTTTTATAACGTTTTTTTCCAGTGAATTTCAAAGGTTTTTTAAATGCTATTTTCTAACTTTAATGTAACTGAAACCTGTGGTTTTTTAACTCCTTCGATGCTGATGATGGAGCGGTTCCGTCATCAGCATCGGTTGGGCTGTGCTGATGACGGAACCGCTCCGTCATCAGCACAGCCCCCGGGGGAGCGCTGGCGCTCCCCCCCTGGGGCACCAATCTTCATGCCTCAAGCGGGGGTGGCAGCGGAAGAGTTTCTGCTGCCACCCCCGGGCCCCCCCATGCTTCCTGATGATGTCAGCCCACACCGCTGGGTCAGATCGGCTGTTTTTTTGGCGAGCTGCACCCAGGGGGTGCAGAAAAGCACACTGGAGCCAGGGATTTTCACTTTATTCAAAATTGGAAGCACCCCTTGGGCAAGGGTCCCTTCCTAAGGGGGCACATTTTTTTCAGACTTTTCTGCCCTTCCTACGGACAGATCGGCCATTTTCGTTGGCCAATTCTGAACCCGGGGGGGTAGACAAGCCCCCTAGAGCCAGGGAATTTTGTATTAGTAAAATTGGAGGCGACCCCTTGGGCAAGGGTTGCTTCCTTGGGCCCACATTTTTTTTAAAGTATATTCTGCACCCACTGGGGGCAGATTGGTTTTAAATTTGGCTTTTCTGCCCCTAGGAGGGGCTGAAAACCCCACTATACATCAGGGAATTCTTTTATTTTTAAATGGTCGCCTCCTGGGGGCCCCATTTGAAAATAAATATTGTGCTTGCTTCCAGGGGACATATATTTGTTTATGTGTAATCAGCCTTTCTGTCCCAGTTTGTGTGGTGACATAGCCTGTGACATGGCTTGTTATAATGTGTATTGTTTTTCTTGTAAAGTGTAATGTTTTAATTTCCCCTATTTTGTTCTTGTTCTAGGCTTTTGCTCTTTAGACTGTTGGAGTGTGCGGTTTTGTTACTGGTGGTTCTGCTGTTTGTGTAGTCGCGTGTGTTTGGTAAGAGACCTTTTTTGTACTATTTCAATGTGAATGTGTTTTATGCAAAGTGTGTAATAATACCAGTATGTTCTGTTTCTGCTTTTTTTTATTGTAAAACATTTTTTGCATTAGTGCTTTTTTCTTTTTTCTAGTGGGATATCGTTGACTATTTGCTGTGTCTTTGCAGAGTTTGTGCTGGTGAGTGTGGCTGTATTTTGTAAGTGCATTGTGTAGTTATTCAGTTTATAGATCTTTGTGATAAAGGCTTACATTTCTTTACCTACTTTTGCACAGTGTTGGTTGTTGAGTTGTTTGTGCAGTCTCCTTTCTTAGTGAGCATAATTGCTAGTCGCCGGATTACAGCTCAGCAAGTTGTTGGAATGCTTTTTGATTCTTACTCTGACCATGATGCTGAGAGTGACTCTGATTGTGAGGCAGAGGTGGGAGGTGAAGATTCTGGTAGTGAGTTTTCTCTCCACATGGCATCGTCTGATGATGAAGATACCATGAGTGCTGATGAAGCTACTTTTGGTGTGGATGAAGTGCCTGTGTTAAAGGAGGACATTGCTGTGCCGAGGCATCTGGGCTGCAGCCAGGGGCTGCTAGACTTCCAGTTGGTGTAGTGAGACAAGAGGCAGCTGGGTGGCAGCCTGAGGCTGCAAGACTTGTTGTTGAAAGTTCTGAACTCTGGGTTGCCCCAGGCATGGTGCAGCCAGCATTGCCTGAATTTACTGGTGTTCCAGGGTGTAGGATGAACACTGAAAACTTTTTGCCAATTGATTTCTTCAAGTTGTTTATGGATGATGTGTTTTTGGCAGAGATTGTAGAGAAGACTAATTTGTATGCAGAACAGTTTTTGAGGGAGAACAGTGCCAGCCTTAAGCCCCATGCTAGCGCTACCAGGTGGACTCCCACAAATTTGGAGGAGATGAAAAAGTTTTTGGGTTTAACTTTTTTGATGGGCTTGCTTAGGAAACCATCAATGGCTTCATCTTGGTCTACTAGTCCCTTGATGGCAACAGCTATATTTCCGGCAGTTATGAGTCGCGATAGGTATTTGCTTCTGCTTCGGATGATGCATTTTGTTGACAATAGTTTAGCTTTGTCACGAGATCACCCTGATTGTGACCGTCTTTTCAAGATTCGGCCTGTCATGGATCATTTTGTTGATCGATTTCCTGAGATCTTTGCTCCTGGGAAAGAAATTGCAGTGGATGAGTCTTTGGTGTTGTTCAAGGGCCGCTTGGTATTTAGGCAATACATTCCTAGTAAGAGGGCACGCTCTGGTATTAAGCTTTATATGCTGTGCGACAGTCGGACTGGATATGTCTCTAATTTTAGGGTGTACACCGGTAAGGAATCCCAGATTAACCCCCCTGGTTGTCCGTCCACTTTTGGAGTGACTGAGAAAATTGTGTGGGAACTTGGTAGAGGATTTTTTAACAAAGGCCATCATTTATATGTAGATAACTTCTACACTGGTGTGCGGTTGTTCACGGAATTGGCCAAAGTGGACACTGTTGCATGTGGCACAATGCGCTCTAACCGTAAAGGTTTCCCAAAAGAACTTGTTTGTCAAAAGCTTGCTCGGGGACAGTGCAGTGCATTGCGTTGTGAGGAGCTTTTAGCTGTGAAGTTTTCAGACAGGAGAGATGTCTACATGTTGACTTCCTTACATGACTGTTTGGGGTCAGGTTGCAGAAGCGTGCAAACCTGTGTGCATTATGGACTATAATAGGCACATGGGTGGTGTTGACAGAGTAGATCAGAGGTTGGAACCGTATGCTGCCCTTCGTAAGTCTTAGATTTGGTACAAGAAGTTGGCTATCCATCTTTTCCACTTGGCAACCTTTAATGCTTTTGTTGTGTTCCAGCAATCTTGTCCTCAGTCAAAGATGACTTTTGTAAAGTTTCAGGATTCTGTAATAGGCAGCCTTGTTTTAGTGGAACAGGCAAGTGTTCCCAGAGTTGGAGTGGTGGAGGATGGTGCCAGATTGAAAGATCGCCACTTTCCTGATCAAATTCCTCCTACAACCTCAAAAGACTTTCCCAGTCGGAGATGTAGAGTCTGTTGGCAAAGAGGTTTGCGGAAGGAGGTTCGTATGTACTGCCCCGACTGTCCTTCTAACCCTGGGCTGTGTGTACCTGCTTGTTTTAGAATGTACCACACACAAAAGAATTTTTGGGAGCATCCATGAGTGGTAAAGTGAACAGGCTGGTCTCTATTCTTTAAAACCTATTGTTCAGTTTCAAATTTGGCATTTGTGTAGTGTATTTAGATTTAGTTGTTGTGTTAGTAGATTTGTATCAATTTGCAATTTGTTTTTGTTTTTTATTTGTATTGAAAAAAAACTAAAGTATGATGTTGGTTTGCGTGTAGTGTCCATTGTCTGACGGTGTGCATGGTTTGGCGCTTGGCTGGCGGTGTCTGTGGACTGGTGCTTGGATGGTGGTGTCTGTGAACTGGTGCTTGGCTGGTGGCGTGTGTGGTCTGGTGCTTGGTTGGCGGTGTGCGTGGTCTTGCGCTTACCTGGTGGTGTGTTGGGATTGGTGCTTGGCTGGCGGTGTGTGTGGAGTGGCGCTTGCCTGGTGGTGTGTGTGGACTGGTGTTTGGCTGGTGGTGTGTTTTGTCTTGTGTTTGGTTGGCGGTGTGTGTGGTCTTGCACTTGCCTGGTGGTGTGTTTGGATTGGTGCTTGGCTGGTGGTGTGCCTGGACTGGTGCTTGGCTGGCAGTGTGTGTGCAGTGGTGCTGTCCTGGTGGTGTGTGCGGACTGGTGTTTGCCTGGCGGTGTGCGTGGTCTGGTGTTTGGTTGGCGGTGTGTGAGGTCTTGCGCTTGCCTGGTGTTGTGTTTGGATTGGTGCTTGGCTGGTGATGTGCCTGGACTGGTGCTTGGCTGGCGGTGTCTGTGGACTGGTGCTTTCCTGGCGGTGTGTGTGTGGACTAATACTTGGCTGGAGGTGTGCGTGGTCTGGTGCTTGACTGGCGGTGTGTGTGGTCTGGAGCTTGGCTGGTTGTGTGCGTGGACTGGTGCTTGGCTGGCGGTGTGTGGGAAGTGACTTAATGCTGGTTACTACACACAGTGCTAGTTGAGCGCCACTCCATGTAATCCATGAGTTTGTGTAGTTGCTGTGTCAGGAATGTGGGCGTGTGAAAGTGATGGGCCCTTGATTGGCGTTGTCTGCTGGTGGAAGTGTAGTAATGTGATGGGTCCGCGGCTGGCGGTGTGAATGTTTTGTATGTGTCACATGTATGAAAGGTGTATTAATGGCCTGCAAAGCGGTTGGTGCCTTGTCGTGGCTTTACAGCTCACGAGCTGTGAGTCAATGGTTCAGTTTCTTGTCCTTTCCATTATTAACAGTGTATTTCATTTTTTGTGAAATCACTTGCTAATACAATGGTATATACTGAACCATCACTCACCCTCGTGCCAAATCCAACCAGTATGTGTGTGTGTTTGAAAACTTGATGTCTGTGTAGTTTTTTCTTTTTTTTCTTTTTTGAAGCAGGACGCACCTTGTCACTTTTTTTGTAAATGTTGTGATGTGTTGCTTTTGTGCCTGGTGGTGTGAATGGTCTTCTTTGTGTCAGGTATGAAAGGTTGTGAATGGCCTGTAAAGCGGTTGGTGCCTTGAAGTGGCTTTACAGCTCACGAGCTGCGAGTCATTGGTTCAGTTTTTTTGTCCATGTAATTGACAGTGCATTTCATTTTTGTGAAATCTCTTGTTAATAAAATTATATATACTGAACCATCACTCGCCCTCGTGCCAAATCCAACCAGTATGTGTGTGTGTAAGAGGAATAGATGGCTGTGTAGGGATCTTGTTTTTCTTAGTCTCTGTGCCAAGGTGTACATTCCGCTTACGAATAACCTGCCAATTGTAGATATTGTTGAAAACCCATGGGACTTCATGGTGATGTCTCTCTGGTGAAATTTAGCAATTAATTGTATCCACAGTATCCTGCAAAACTCACAATGTCCGTCATAATTTCCCTTCCTTTAATATTGCGCCCAAATTGTCACGCAGCACAAGTAAACAACTAATTTTGACAAAACTAATTGGTTTAGCTAGGGGGGTCACATGGGTTTTTCACTCCTTCCTCGGTTGCCATCTAGGGTAACCTAGCATACCCACACTTTTTTGGAAAGTAGTCATCCGTTGGCTTTCAAGGGGGTATGGCTTGCATGGATCCTCCAACGTTCCTTTTCTCAGAATCCCTAGCAAACTTTAAATGTAGTTGGCCATATGCAAATCAGTCTGACCCTGTGCCTCATGGGAACAGTCAAGCCCGAACTGCCAAGCCATGCCTTCCCTGGACCGGAAACAAGCTTCCGAGGACCGGTTTCTGGCATTTAAGCCGTCTTCGGCCTGGCTTGCTTGAATCCAGTGACAAAGTGAGTAAGGGACTCACGTCTGAGCCAACCCTGCCAACTTATGGCGAACAAAGTGGTTCCCTATGTGGGAAGGGTATGCCCAGACGTGGGTCCATTGCTTACTAAGCCACTGGAGTCAAGCTATCCTGGCTGAAGATGGCTGATAGCCAGAAACCGGTCCTAGGATGCTTGATTCCGGTCCAGGAAACACATAGCTTGGCAGTTCGGGCTGGACTGTTCCCATGAGGCACAGGGTCAAGACTGATTTGCATATGACCATGTCTGAACTGGAGTGGCTTGGTGAGCACAATAACGATGAATTAAACCCAGATCTGTGAATGGGGGTGAATGTTTTGCCATTGTGCAACATTCCGTCCATCATCTTGTGTGTTTTGCTGTTCACCCTATGTGGGGAGGGTATGCCCAGACGTGGGTCCCTTGCTCACTAAGCCACTGGAGTCAAGCTATCCTGGCTGAAGATGGCTGATAGCCAGAAACCGGTCCTAGGATGCTTGATTCCGGTCCAGGAAACACATGGCTTGGCAGTTCGGGCTGGACTGTTCTCATGAGGCACAGGGTCAAGACTGATTTGCATATGGCCATGTCTGAACTGGAGTGGCTTGGTGAGCAAAACAACGATGGATTAAACCCAGATCTGTGACTGGGGGTGAATGTTTTTCCATTGTACAACATTCCGTCCATCATCTTGTGTGTTTTGCTGTTCACCCTATGTGGGAAGGGTATGTCCAGACGTGGGTCCCTTGCTCACTAAGCCACTAGAGTCAAGCTATCCTGGCTGAAGATGGCTGATAGCCAGAAACCGGTCCTAGGATTTTTGATTTCGGTCCAGGAAACACATGGCTTGGCAGTTCGGGCTTGACTGTTCCCATGAGGCACAGGGTCAAGACTGATTTGCATATGGCCATGTCTGAACTGGAGTGGCTTTGTGAGTAAAATAATGATGGATTAAATCCAGATCTGTGACTGAGGGTGAATGTTTTGCCATTGTGCAACATTCCGTCCATCATCTTGTGTGTTTTGCTGTTCACCCTATGTGGGAAGGGTATGCCCAGACGAGGGTCCCTTGCTCACTAAGCCACTGTAGTCAAGCAATCCTGGCTGAAGATGGCTGATAGCCAGAAACCGGTCCTAGGATATTTGATTCCGGTCCAGGAAACACATGGCTTGGCAGTTCGGGCTGGACTGTTCCCATGAGGCACAGGGTCAAGACTGATTTTCATATGGCCATGTCTGAACTGGAGTGGCTTGGTGAGCAAAATAACGATGGAATAAACTCAGATCTGTGACTGGGGGTGAATGTTTTGCCATTGTGCAACATTCCGTCCATCATCTTGTGTGTTTTGCTGTTCACCCTATGTGGGAAGGGTATGCCCAGACGTGGGTCCCTTGCTCACTAAGCCACTGGAGTCAAGCTATCCTGGCTGAAGATGGCTGATAGCCAGAAACTGGTCCTAGGATGCTTGATTCCGGTCCAGGAAACACATGGCTTGGCAGTTTGGGCTGGACTGTTCCCATGAGGCACAGGGTCAAGACTGATTTGCATATGGCCATGTCTGAACTGGAGTGGCTTGGTGAGCAAAATAACGATGGATTAAACCCAGATCTGTGACTGGGGGTGAATGTTTTGCCATTGTGCCACATTCCGTCCATCATCTTGTGTGTTTTGCTGTTCACCCTATGTGGAAAGGGTATGCCCAGATGTGGGTCCCTTGCTCACTAAGCCACTGGAGTCAAGCTATCCTGGCTGAAGATGGCTGATAGCCAGAAACCGGTCCTAGGATGCTTGTTTCCGGTCCAGGAAACACATGGCTTGGCAGTTCGGGCTGGACTGTTCCCATGAGGCACAGGGTCAAGACTGATTTGCATATGACCATGTCTGAACTGGAGTGGCTTGGTGAGCAAAATAACGATGGATTAAACCCAGATCTGTGACTGGGGGTGAATGTTTTGCCATTGTGCAACATTCCGTCCATCATCTTGTGTGTTTTGCTAATGTAGCTAAGGGCAGGAGCAATTAAGTTCATCTTCTGACCAATGTTCCCTCAAATTTTATTCCTCTGTGTGAGGCAGTGGATGGTCTCTGTGCGCTGCAACCATGGCTATGTGTGCCAGGAACCAGACCGTGTGTGTATGCAGCGCCAAATATCACTCCAAACATTTACTTAAAAAAGTGAAAAGATCGTGCATTTCCACACATACAGCGACCAGTTAAGGGTCTTAAGGCAGGTTTGCAATTTGGATAAACACGCCATGACATGAATTGGTTACACAGGCAAGTACAGCTCAGGTTTAGAAAATCACAAGACTTCAACAGTGGTACCATCATATGATTTTACTAAATATTCTTAACTGGAGCACTGTTCCTTGGGCGGGGAAATGTTGATAGCCTATACAAGATCACATATACACAATAAGTTACAAAATGACATACCATATTTACAATTTGATGTGAAAGCTACTGAGTAATGTTGGGCTATCTCACCAGAGATAGTTTGTAAAAGTGTTGACATCCAGGCAAACATGGACTGTGGGAGAGTGCTGTTCACACAAGTCAAGTGCCATCACTAGATGGGTGACATTGTTGCTTCTTACAGCGATCCTTGCCATTTTTCCAGTGCTGATAAACTCTATAAAGGCCAACTTTCCAATTCAGGAGATAGGCCTTTGTCCTCATCAGCATATCTGAATGCTTCTGCTCTAGTCTATTTCTCAATTTACTCTTGATAGTATTCATGAGGCTGAATCCTCATTCACAATCTGCACTAGATGCTTGAAATGTTGCGCAGACATCAACAAGCTGAGGCACCACACTATACTGAGCAGTATTGCGTACAATGAAATTCACCATTTCTTGAAAGGTGGTAAACAACCCACCCTTTACATGTTCTGGCACCACATATTTATATTCTCTGTATTGTCGAACAGCATCTTTCGGTGTTTCACAATCACCCAGGACCAACACATTTTTATACTTTCCAACAAGTCTTTGTACATTCTCAGCCCCAAAATCAAAATGTGATTGTGTTATTATTGCCTGGAATTCAAAACTTGCCCATTCTTTAAGTTAATCTTCAGAGAACCTTTTTTGCATGTGCTCACAAAGAAGGGAAACAAAATACGAAATAGGCCCACTGTCAAACACTTGCCTTTCTTTGTACAACACTATCAGATCTCTTACATTGCTGCTCCAAAAGACAGTGTTCCCCAAATACTGTTCCTTAATTTGGCCAATCTTTTCTCTTGCGAACTGTACAGCTTCAACAGTAGTCAAAGAACGTTTTTGGAATAGTTTTCACAAAGATGCAAATTCACCCAGAATGTCATTAAGTACTGCAAGGGAAATATGGTAGTTGTGAGTCTTATTGTAACAATATTTAGCAACTGGATTGTTCTCCTCAACTTTCTCATGCTCAAAGTACTTTAGAACAGCCTCGTAATTGCGAATGAGTGCACCAACAGCAATATGCCATGAAAGCCACCGGAGTATATTCAGTGGTCGAAAAGAGACCACTTCACATTCAGTGACCAATGGGATTTCATCCAGCTTGGACTTCCTTGCTGGAGATCTGGAGGACACCGTGTAGACAATCCTCAATAATGTTTCCATCTCTTTAATCATTGGAACTCTCTTCCAGCCATCATCAACTCCCATCTTCTTGATGGGTGACACAATGCTGCTCAACTAGATGAAGAACGGATTGTTTAAGGTGAGTAGCAGCACCATTATTCTTACCCAGCATCCCAGACGCACCATTGGATGTGAACATGACCATTTTCATGAGTTCCAGTTCATTGGCAGGATTTTCAGAGCAGTAGTGATAGCCTCAGCATTACAACTAGTCAGCTTCACTATGTCCCCAAACAGTGTTTTGTGCTATGTTGATGTTACAGGTAGGAACTTGAAGTATAGGATGAGCATTTTTATAACAGAAATATCTGTGCTCTCATCAATGTGTGATGCAAAGCGTTACAAAGTTCTGCCATAGCTTCACAGTGTATCACGCTATTGACAGCCTCAAGGAACTCAAAGGCATAGTTCTTGCTCCTCCAGCTGTCTAGTATCCTCACATACAATGCTAGGTGGTCATGGATGTCTTGTACAGATACAATTGAAGTATTCATCTTGACTGCCAGGAACATGTTGTTGATGAGAATCTTTATCTCCTCAGGCAGGGATCTTTGTCGTTCAACTATGTGCATTCTATTTGCTTTGTCAGTGGCAGTTTCTGTCAGCATTGCCTGCACCCCATAACCAAACCTGTCAGCAGCACTTCTGTTTCTCAATATCACCATGGCAGACTTGTGAACTTTGCTAATTAGATGACATTTCATGTAATCCAGTTTCCAGCCATCACTCCATTTCTTCCCTGTAGAAAACTCCCCAACAATCTTGGCTTCGGCACATGCTTTGCAAATCAAGTCCACGTCTGGACTGAATTGAAATAGTTCCCCAAGTTGCACTCAAACCTTTCTTCGTGATTTCTGTTTCTCAGCCTCAACAATTTCTTTCATCCACTCTTCCTTGAATACAAGGCAACATTCCTTCCTTTGTGGTGATGCACCGCACACTCTCCTGAAGTTACAGCTTTGCACTTGAACATTTCCCTGCCCCAGTTTGAACCTGCTGTGCCACAAAGCTTGCAAAATAAAGGAACATGGCTTACGTTGACACCTATGCTCATGAATGCAATCTGTTACGTAGTTCTGAGGCATCGCCGGCAAAACAGAGTATAATTACCTGGATTTTTCTGTTCTCTTACCTGTCCTTCCAAACGTTTATGTAGCACAGTCCGTAGAGCCTTCAATAGACGTAGAGATTGTTATGGCACAGTGTGATACAGCAATATACCATGTGCACCATATGGGAACTCAACTAAAACAATTACCTGTTGTGCTTGTACTGACGTATGGCTGTTCCAATGTGTGATATACTGTCTGTGAAACCTGCAACAGAAGAAAACATGGGTAAGGTATGTTGTTATACTACAATGTACAAGATGCACCACAGATTAACTCTACCAAACAATTACCTATTCTGTTTGTACTCATGTACGCCCGTTTAAATGTGTGGGGTACTATCTGTAAAACCTGCAACAGAAGAAAACATGGGTAAAGTATGTTATACTAAAATGTACAAGATGCACCACAGTTTAACTCTACCAAACAATTACCAGTTCTGCTTGTGCTCACGTACGCCTGTTTAAATGTGTGGGGTACTGTGCGAAATCTACAACAGAAGAGACCATGGGTAAGTATGTTATACTACAATGTACAAGATGTACCACCGTTTAACTCTACCAAACAGTTACCTTTTCTACTTGTACTTACGTACGCCTGTTCAAATGTGTGGGGTAATGTGCAAAATCTGCAAAAGAAGAAAACATGGGTAAGTATGTTATACTAGAATGCACAAGATGCACCACAGTTTAACTCTACCAAACAATTACCTGTTCTGCTTGTACTCACGTATGCCCGTTTAAATGTGTGGGGTACTGTCTGCGAAACCTGCAACAAAAGAAAACATGGATAAGGTATGTTATACTACATGTACAAGGTGTACCACAGTTTAAATCTACCAACCAATTACCTGTTTTGCTTGTACTCATGTACGCCCATTTAAATGTGTGGGGTACTATCTGCAAAACCTGCAACAGAAGAAAACATGGATAAGGTATGTTATACTACAATGTACAATATGCACCACAGTTGAACTCTACCAAACAATGACCTGTTCTGCTTGTACTCACATACCCCCGTTTAAATGTGTCGGGGTACTATCTGCAAAAACCTGCACAGAGGAAAACATGGGTAAGGTATGTTGTTATACACCAATCTACAAGATGCACCAGTTTATCTCTACCAAACAATTACCTGTTTTTTCTGCCTGTACGGAAAACAACCTTTACATTGCGGATTTTACACCACAATACATTCACAACGCGGTCGTTCCAACGACTGCGCTAGATAGCACTCCAGACTAACAAATAGTATGATTTACTATTCCAACACCTTCCCTACTGTTGCACACACTGGAGTTGGAATAGTAAATCATACTATTCATAAGTCCAGCGCGCCATCTAGCGCAAGTCGTTGTAACAACTTGCTTTGTAATGGCACTGCGTTGTAACAATGCGGTCGATGTAACGACTACATTTTGAAAGTATCACAGCGTAAAATATGCGTTGGAAAGTGCTATATTCACCTGTACTCACGTCTGCCTGTGCAATTGTATTCGTAGTAATCTCACAAACCTGCAAAAGAAAAGGGGTGCAGATTGTGGAGAATTGGGGCTCAATGGTTAGAGCGGCAGACCCTGATGCAGACGTCTGGTCCGGGACCAGGGTTCAATTCCCCCCTCGGCGGGTCTTGGGCTCAATTTCCTCGGACCTGATAATTTTCGCCTCGGTGCCTATTCTAATGATGGGTCCCACTCTGCAACTCTGGGCAATAGCTTGCTTAATCTCCACAACGGCCCAAACAGCGCTGGGATGCGTGGCTTCACCTTGGGGGTGCCCAGGAGTGGGCATTTCACAGGGAAAAGCCAGGAAGGGTTCCACAGCGGTATGCGTACAGCGCCAAGACACCTCAGGGTATAATTGCGCTATACAAGTAGGAATTCATTTCATTTCATTGTGAATCTATTTACCCAGCCACCCTGGACGAGTAACATAAACAGAATTACCTTGTCTTTGTGGATACTCGCACCTGACCACACAAATCCAAATACCTTACAGTCTGGAAACCTGCAATTGAAGACAAGATCGTTAGCAAATGCTCGAGGAGTTACAAACTATGAATGAAACCGGTCTAGAGACCCCAATAGGAAAAATGACCAACTAGTTACCTGGGATTCCAGTTTAGGCCAAATAGGCACGTGCCCATGTGCTTCATTATTAGCATATTATCTTAAACTGGTCTATAAATCTGTATTGTGTGTTACACCTTCTGGGATGCAGCTTTTCCCTGGCATTCAAACTGCGCAAATGGTTGAGTTGGGTGAACAAGGAAATTCACAAGGAGAAGTGAGCAGCACACAAGCCATCAAAAGATCCCACCTGAAGATGATGCAGTAGCGTGCAAAAAATATGACAAAGACTTATAGCAATTTAAAATGTCAAGATAACTCTGAAGATTGATGGACCTGCTGCAGAGAGGTCTGAGTTTTGTCTAATGGATGTTTTATCTCATTATGAAGTAGTGGAGGATGTTAAAATGCCTGATGCAAAGAAGCTGGTGAACCATGCAGATCACAAATTTTATGCAATGTAATTAGGTCAGTGCATTACTGCTTCTGTCAGAGAACCCCTCCACAGCGTGTACTTTCAATTTATTCTGAAAGAACATGCCCTGTTTTTAAACTTACTGTACTATTTTGTTAGTAGAGCGCAGTGCGGGGCAAATTGTGTACTTTTGTTTAAGTATTTATGTTAATTGCAGCCCCTTCACAAGCTGTTATTAACATGAATACTTAAACAAAATCACAGCTCGTGAAAGGGCTCTCTCCACGTTTTTTCTATCGGAGGGTGTTGCTATATCAGTGGGTGGCCATCTGTAGTGCTGGACTTACTAATGCTCCTTTTTTTCTGTGGTCATTTTACACTTGTAACTTTGACTCCACTTTTGAGTAATTTTACACATGGGTTTTCTGAATAGCCCAAAGTTGCAAAGTTACTTAAAAGTGTAATAATAGCTTTGCTAGCAGTAAATCTACAAATGTAGATTCACTTTTGTGAATAGATCCCTTCAAGGTAAAAAAACAACAAAATTAAGCGTAAAAGCCACAAAGACAAAATTGTTAACAGGGCAACTAGTGATAGCTATAATAAACATATAAGGAAAAAGAAAGTATTGAAGTACTAATCTCTACTGGAGCAGCAAGACGAGGGGGATTTTCTGTTTTGCAGAGATAGTTATACATTGGACTGGCCTCTGATTGATGCACTTATTGTGCGGTCATTGGCACACTGGACTGCTGACCTATTGTTGGTTATGATGGTGTGATTTTTTTGTCATCCATGTTAAGAATGTTAATGTTTTCTTTGCTGCTAGAGAAACAGTGAAGAATTTAACTCATAAGCGAGCCTCAAGCATTGCAATACTATTCAGAGAGCACTTAAGAACAATAATGAATTGTAGTCGTATCTATAAGTTTCAAATTGTTGTAAAGCAAAAACAATGTCCAAGTCTTAAATATTCTGGGTGTTCAGTGTCAACATAGAACCAATTACCTATCGAAATAAGGAATCTCCTCACCATGTTGTTTTCAAAATACAGGAAAACCCCTGTGTTTTAGCACATTCTTCTGGAAAAATGTGAGCTTTGGATAGAACGATTTGTGTGAATTTTCCATACACGTGGAACATTCTTAAAATGTGCTAAGTATTTGTAAAATGTGATTATTTGTATGTTATTGTATTTGTTCATTTTAAGTAACAAATTGTATCTGCGCACTTGTGTGGTATACGTTTGTGGCAAGTTTACACTATATAAACATTTTAAAAGTAAAGTACCATAATGCAACATGTCTTCTTTTTATACGACAGAGTGGGTAATTAAATAGGAACAGTTTCATGAGTTCTGAGAAGTTTTGCATATTGTTCGATAGTGTGTTCACACAAACAGGCCTGCTATAGCCACAGACCTTTTTAGTCTCCTGTCCCGCCTGGTTGCCAAGCTTTCCTTTAGAGGGAGCCAGCGGGCGATGCGTGCCATGAGGTCCGAACCTTTTACTCTGTGATGCTTCAAAAGAACCTTCACATGTTTTCTCACCCTGCTCCTAGCAGTACGCACAAAGCATAATTAGCATGCATGTCAAGATGACAACAAATGCCTAGTTATTTATGAATGTGACCATTTGCATTAAGCAAATTGAGCAGCCCACCACCAGGGATGTTGATTCACTGACAGTTTAACTGACAATTCGCCTTTACTTGGCGCCTGATTTGCACTTGAAGAGGTTGCGCTGACCTTAGGTGCTACCTCTGAGGGAGCTGCTCGGGGCAGGGCGGGCTGCCTAATTACACCCTCTAAAAGCCATTCTGCACGAGCCTGCGCAGCTCCCCCTGGATTGGCTGCTTCCCTTGCATTGTTCCCGCTCAAAAGGGAAGCCATTTAGCATCTGGCACCGGAACCTCCTTTGGGTGGGTTCATCTCACGCTTCTCCCTGTCTTAGGACTGCATTCCGTCAGCATTCACGGTGCTATAGTTGAATTCTAATGGAATGTCTAACGGAATCCTGACGACATCCGCCACCCGGTATGCTGAATAATTCCAGGCGCAATTCTGTATTTTTAGGTGTTCCCAGTTGCTTATAAACAGGGGCCCTGGAATAAGCGATTTTCCAGCAATTAAGTTTTCCGCATAATTATGTATTTCTTGCCCTTGCCGCCCCTCTGCAGAATAATTTGCACATTTCACCCAAAAAAATATTCTTTCGCAAACAGATCAAACCTTACTAGAACAAGCGCCAAAGACTGTGATGTGCAGGGGCATTCCCTTTTTTAAGGTGAACTAATCACCTATAGGGTGCTAATTGCTGTATATAAGTGTTAAACTGGCACGAAACTTGTAGGTTGAAAATTAATGGTGAACTGGAAAAAGTACATTGTCACAGAATGTGCTGCATTTTGCTGCCAAATTTGCCTTTTCTTTCTGTAGAATTTAATTAACAGTGCCTCATATTTTGGTCTGCCATTGCCACATAATTCCAGTGGCCCACCTATAAGCTGAGCATTTTCCAGAGACCTTTATTGGAAGTTACAAAACTTCAGGACTTACAACTGTGGATACTTGTATTTTAAAATTGTTATTGCGAAGGAGCAAGCGTAGCTACCCCTATTTTCAACAAAAAAATGATGGCCACAAGAGACTTGTGTTGCTTGGCAGCTTTTCAGTCCTAGTCCTACACTGACTCCTCTCTGCCACCTTCTCACACTTCTCACCACCCTCCCAAAAATAGCTCAACAATTCTCCAAGTGATTTCATGCTCTTGGATCCTTCTGCCCTGCACTGCATTTTACTAACAAAAGAGTACAGTAAGTTTAGAAACAGGGCATGTGCTTTCAGAATAACTTAAAAGTACACGCTGTGTGTTTAAACTTGCTGTACTCTTTTGTTAGTAAGCGCGGTGCGGGGCAGATGGTGTGCTTTAGTTTAAGTATTCATGTTAATCACAGCTCGTGAAGGGGCTGTGTTTAACATGAATACTTAAACAAAAGCACACAATCTGCCCCTCACTGCGCTTTACTAGCAAAAGAGTACAGCAAGTACATACAGCCCCAAGCTGAGACAGCCTTACCTGCACTCCCGACTCTTCCTCAGTCCACACCACATCCAGATCCAGGAAGTGCCCCTTTTTCACGCCGCTCGCTTTTTTAAAGTGACAGCGCAAACTCTCTCTCATGGGATTTCCTGTGTGTGCACGCTCCACACACGGCAGTGTACGCTCGCGGGGAGTGAGGTGTGCACGTGCACCTTAAAGGGAACAGTGCTTCTGACTAAATTCAGCCTACATTAAAGTACTCCAGTACAAATTAAGGAACCAGTGGTGGACAATGTTTAATGGGGTCCAGAGTATATGTCCAGTCAACTTTTAAGCAAAAGAATACTGAGTTCCCCGGGATAGAAAAGGAAGGAGGTGTAGGGATATGGAGACAGAACAACGGCAGGGAACAAGGTGTTCCCTTATTGGAACTAGGAGACCTCACACACCCAGAAACCTAGGTGTCATGCTTCATCATTGGTCTCCTGCTCCTCGTCAGACTGGCGCTGCAATGTCTGATGGGCGCCGTAGGCGCTCTTTGTTGGAGATCTTTTGTTCCAGCCAATGGTTTGAGTGCGTGTGAGGGGTCTGGTGAAAGTGTAGTCGTGAGGGAATAGTGAGGTTTAAAAGGAGGTGAGTCAGTCCACAAGGGACTTTTATTCGGGTGGCTGACTCCCTTATTAAAATGGTGGGAGGGGAGAAAGGACCTGCTTAATTTACAGTGGACTAACTCAACCCTCTAAAAAGGTCAACATGTTTCATGCCTGTCTGGCAATTCTTCAGGACCTCGAGTATTGGGTACTACACAGTGAAAATATGATACAAGTTAAAAATAAAGATACAACCTCACTGGGTCAATCAGGGAGCAGGCCAACTGGTCCTACTGTAGAGGGGAAACCTAGAAAAAACATGTAGAGGAGAGCCAATTTAGCATAAAGGCAATTTCTTCTAGAACTAGGTTCCAAAAAGTGCTCCATAAACCATACATAAAACATACATAGAGTGTGTTCCTAGAATTACACAGTAGTGGGCATGTTCATGGTAACATGTCCACTCCTGACATTTGGGCAGTGTAAGGTAGAAACAAATAGTAAAGTACAAAAAAACGATTGTAAAGTACAAAAAACGAGAAGAAGAGATTATCACAGCACTAATTGATGACTGGTTTTGTGCTTACCCTAAGAACAACCCTAAAGGGCCCCGCAGTCTGTTCCCGTGGGGCTGATCGGAAAGGTAGAATACCTGTAAAATAGGAACAAATACAGGCACCCAGAGGGTGTGTTCATATAAAGCACATTATCAAAGTGAGGCCAAGTGGGTATGTGGACACTTGGCCTAACTAGTTGGGCTGAGAGTCGATGAATGGTGGGACCAGAGAGCCTCAACTTGTTCCCCCTCTCTACCCCAAGGTTCAGCCCTGCCAATGGTAGGACCTGCATGATATGCAACAGGGCCGTGCGTACAGGCGACCCCGCCTCTGAGCCCGGGCCTGCCGGGTCTGCAAGTTCAGCACCCACCCGAACCCCGGCAGCAAAGGCCCGGACCGTCAAAACACCCCCGGCCCTGACGCCGAGTATCTCTGCAGGGCACTTAATGGTTAGGGGCATGCCCTCCAGGCCAGAGCCAAGGGTAACCGCAAAAGTATTCTCCCTGGTAGAACCAATCACGTTATTGCAGTCTCAACTGCAATTAAGATCACAGAGCCGCGACCACGCTTACCTGTAACACGATCAGCCAGGGTGAAGAACCTACCCCCAACGTGAGGCGCCCCTGCTGGTAGCGCGGAACAGCTGGTCCCGTCCCGGAGTGGCCATCAGGACTAAATGCTGTTTGACCGCGAATCCGTGGCGTGACGCCTCGTCAATGGGCGTGGCCGACGTAACCCCGGCCGCGCCCATTGACGAGGCGTCACATTAAAGTACTACCTAAAATATATTTCACCAGGCCAAAGGTGATTGACAGGTGTACACAAGGTGCAGGGGACGTGGAGAATATGCCTTCAGCCATGCCTTTTGGCATTTTACCAAATCCTAGTCTTCCTGGAAGAGATCCAAATCATGTTCAATGGGGTGCCTGTAAAACAGCAGATCCACTGATGAAAACAGCTTTGCTGGGGATTTGGATGAACAAGCCTGATTAGGTATCATAATGTTTGGCAAGCTAAAGTTGCTTACTGAAGCATAGTGACCATTTGGGGAAGTTCAACAGTGCCAGTTCTAGAGACTGGGGTATAGAAATATGCCCCACACATGGCTACAGATATGGGGTTGTGCTAGAGTTGTTACAAGAAGCTCAACAATAGGGAAATATGGGGGCCATGGATGCAAAATGTTGGACTAAATTAAATTCTGGCTGTTATGTACTTGAACAGAACTACACTAGAAATCACCCCATGACCCACTGCACAGCAGATGGCGGGCAGAAGTAGAAACAAGGGCCTTAGTAGAAGGTCCTGCGTTATTGGCTGAATTATCAAGAAGTCTGTGCAGAAAACCAATTAAAGGCCTATGACCGGATGTAGTGGCTACCCTTTTGGCTCATGACCTCTAGGACGAGATAAATACAGTCACTGTCAGTGTGTAGACATGTGGCACTACCTACCTCCCCGGGATCCCCAGTATCCCACGCACCCCGGAATCCTACCACACTGATAGCATGTGATAGTGCTGTTGGTAGACATAGCGATCTTTACTGAGCAACTCTTTTTCTATGTTATTTTCTTGTTATCATTGCATGCTAGAATACTACTTCCCTTTCTTTAATTGGCGAACACAGAGGACAGGGGAAAGTAAATGGCATCATTTAGGCAGATTATATGATATTGCCATAGTAAATGACCTGTAGGATGCATTTCAACACATGTTCTGATAACATACAAGATCACTGGATGTAGAGTTGCTTCTCAATGCTTCTCAAGTATTGTGAACACAATATAAGCTGGTGTACTGACTTTATGCTCAAAATACTAATAAGGAATATGTATATATATATATATATATATATATATATATATATATATATATATATATATATATATATATATATATATATATATATATATATATTATATATATATATATATATATATATATATATATATATATATATATATATACATACATATCCAAACACAATTCCCAAACCGCTGATATAGAGGGGCATGGACACCAGTTTCGGGCTGATATTTTCTTTATTGTTTTTTCATGACAGGAAGACGCGTTTCGCTCACCTAACTGGGCTTAATCACATAACAAGACATATTTGCAGAGCCATCTTATACCGTACTATACACACCATGTGACCGCCACTTAACATAACGATGAAAGACAGACTATGACCTCAATTATTCCTTGTGTAAAAAAAATAACACAAATGCAGATCTTGTATTTAAATTTCAATAATGGTTGAAAAGCTGTAATTAACCTGTAAACGATCTTAAAAACACGGCATAGCTGATGATCATAGTAACGCCGGTGTTCACCAGCATGGTTACTCTCATTCCTTTCTTTTCATGCGCCATAAAACACTGTTTGGGTTGTTTGAATCAATATTAGGACAAATGCTGCTTGATTTGATCACTACCACATAATGCTAAGAACTAGATACAAATAATTCTCTGGAAACATTTAAAATGCACATATGCTTTTAGAATATCTGAAATTATTAAACAAATATTGCTCTTTTTATTGATTAATACGAGTTTAATACAAGTCATCTTCTTTTCTTACGGGTGCGATTCACTTCTCTGACTGACTCTCAATCTCTCCTCTAAAGTTAAATAATAAACATGAAGTGATAAACGCGATGGGAGCTTGCTATCCCGACAATGGATGAATGCTGAGGCGGCCGGCTGTGGTATCGGCTGTGGTATCGAGGTACCCCGTGCGCTCCCTGACAGAACAGGACTCTGCACAACAGGGAACGGGTAACTGCTTACGAAGCACCATTTCTGTTTACATCGCGTTTATCACTTCACGAGACCAAGAGGAAACCTTATTCAACCCCGACGGTCTTCATTTATTAGATTATGGGACCCGATTTCTCTGACTTTACATCTCCATTTACCAGAGGAAAAGAATACCGGAACCTTCCCAGCCTGTCACTCCTATCTCATTCACCAGGAGAACATCGGGAGTGCGCTCGAATTTTCGTCTCTACCTCCAATCCACAAACTACATTCTCTATAGATATGCTTTGCCAGCCCATGACAGAAATTGTGAACCGATTTTTATATTGATGGTGTGCTATTAAATTTGGATCACACTAGACCGCACAGATCCATGGATTAAATATATGCGCCCTGATTTAGGAATCTTCTAAATAACTTCTAGTTTCCGAAACGCGCGTCGGCGCTTTTTCTTCCACTGGTTGCAGTTTTTTGATGCTTTATTGAGTGTGAATATTTGGTTTGTTTGACAGAGAGAGTGTGCATGATTGAGAGAATGAATTAATGGTATTTTATGTTTTTATTGTCGTAATTGCAATTGGGCTGAGGTTTACTCATGATTCTACGATCCAATGTATTTTTGTATATTAGAAGCTGACCTTTATTAATTCTGATCTAAATAATTTTATCCCAAAAAAATAATTGTTGTCCCTTATATACAAGGGCAATGCTGTAACAAATTCCTGTAAAAAAAGTTTACATACTGTGACATCTTTTCTAACAGTCCTCCTTATGCTCTTATTATCGGTCGTCCGGGGACTGGTGTTATCTCTTTATGAATCTTTGGTATAAAATATAATATTAGTTTATTAGCAAAATACATTTTGAGGAATAAAAATTCTTCATTCGAAAGTAGACTTTCCTGCCTCCATCTGTTCAGATATTTCAAACAGGTATCCTTAACTAATTTAAGTTGATGATGATTGGAATTTTTGTAGCATGTTTCATCATCCAGGTGTTTATGTGCATCTATTTGGTATTCACTTCTGCCCCCTTTGTCTTATTTATTTATGATAACATCACTGTGCTCTTGAAATTTCTTAATCAAATTCTGATTTTGTTTTTGTGTTTGAATTTCACTCTGGTCTTCCTGCGTTGGATGGTCAACTGCAGTTTTTTAAGTTAATCTACTGCCACATCTTTTAAAAATGTCAATCGCATCACGAGGCATAATGGGAATGAATGATGACAATGGTTTAAAAGGACTGCATTTAGCAGATGTCAAATTAATGCCTGCATTGTGTAACAGTTCTTGGGCATTCTGGAAGGAATCCTCATTGTCTTCCCCCCGCTAAGGAATCTAATGTTCGTAATGTCAGAATATCAGACACCAAAAGAGTAGACTGTTGCACATGATTCGATGTTTCTGTATTGCTATTCACATTGTGTTCAGAATTGCTTTTGGATAATAAATTTGAAGATGTCTACACATGATTGTCCGTAATTAAAATTACTGTCTGTGCAGAAAGATAGGCCCAACCATAAAAGTATTTATGTATTTCTGACTGATCTAGATGGACCTCAGACAGGTTAATAACTGTATTAGTATTCACATTTGTTTCTTCTTCTACCTGATGTTTTGTTGTCTCCTATTTCTTGCATTGCCTGCATTTCCTTCTTGTCCTCCACCTTTATTTACGTCTTTGTCTAGTACTTGCATAGGCTTCCGTGGTCTGAGGGTTTGTCGACAGGCCTGTTGTAAAAAATCCAATTCTTCTGCTGGAATCAGGGTTCCTCAATCTTCACCCCCTTTACATCTACCCAGACTGCTATTATCTGACTCAGTCTCACTTGGAAGCGAGCTTGCCTCCGAATTCGATGCAGATTGAGGCTTTCTATTGGTGGAATCCAGTCTGACATTATCTTCAGTTTGATTGGTTTGTGCGAAATCTTTCCGTTTGATAAGATAATTTTTCTGGGAAAATGTGAATATTTGTCCTCACTCATAATCAAGCTTATTGTGTGAACATTTAGTAGCTTTCCTTGTTTTAATTGTGTCTTCTTGTTTTTTCAGTCTACTTTTGATATCACTTCTACTCTTAGATATCAATTCCATAAAATCTGAATTTTGAAGTTCTCCATTGATTCTATCTATTTCTTTCAGGATTGTTTCACAATCACTGAGGGCATATGTTGTTAAGATGTGCATCAGATGCATTGAGACTTCAAGATTACTGTCCGCCTACTCCTTCAACATATCTGGATTAGGATTATCAAAACTTGGGGCAATCATGATGCGTAACCCGATTTTGTTGAGGGGTCGCCCTCAACCCCGAGATTTTATGTCCGATTAGACCTACATCCATGCTGCCAGGTAATGGTGATATTCTGACATTTGCCTCTGCCCCGGCTTCATTTATTAATAAGTCGGACCCAGTTAAAACAACATTTTTTTTTACTTTTGCCTGCTTAAAGTAACCGTCTAATGTGTGGCATTATGGGACCGGTAGTCCCGAGGGGTGTGATGCACAGGCTCAAATATTGGCATTGAGTTAAAAATACATTTGATGTTGGAAAATGTGACCCCGAGTTGAGACTGTTATCTTCTGATCTCTTCACAAACAATAATGGCAGCTTGGCTGGCAACACTTTCAACAATTTTAAACATGTGCAGCTGAGGTCAAAGGATGCGATGAACGGAAATATTATCGGCTCGAGGGAGCTTTCTGGGACTAAAATTTTTGACATTATGGACTAATAGTTATGTTTGACAGCATGGACTTTTAAGTATATTTTAATTATATTACTCGATATAGACTTCACAAGATTACGAGTTTGGCTGCAGACTTTATTTGCCTTCAGAATTCCTACTGTGGCGTAATATAATGCATACGTGTTGTTTACTTTGTCTGCTTTAATGGGATTCCCCATCAGTTGAGTTTACACATCTCGTGAAATCTATATATTATTTTTTACGTTATGTTTTACCTGTTGCGCTGCAGACTCCGAGTTGTATTTCACACACACATGCATTATTTGGGCTTCGTGATGATTGTTTACACAAAAATGTGTCTTCTATGTCCATTATGAGGTCCAGTGGGAAGGGCTATATAATGTGCTTGAATAATGACGCCAAACTAGATTGACAAAGGCCTCTGTGTAGGCCGAAACACGTCTCTTTTGCCTGGGATTGAGGGCGACATGATTAATTAAATTGATGCCGAATACTGAAACCACTTCCTGCCTGTGCCTTATTCCATGGAGTTTGTCTTTGTGGGAGCTGGATGTTCTGTTCATATATTACAGCATGTCTGCGGAGGCTTTCCGTGCGAGGGAGTTGGAGGCTGAGGAATTGTTTGGAAAGATACCAACATCGGGTACAACATTGAGTACGGCCCCTGTAAATGCGGAGGCAAGGGAAGATGCCGGCATTAAAACGCTCTACAAGGACTTAGAAAAACAGAAGCGTTTGGAGATAACCAAATGGTGGGAACACTATTCATTGACCAAGTATGCGGATGCAGGTCGTGTACCTAGGGGACTATGTATTATGTTAGCACCAAGCTTCGATAAACCTAACCCCCAAATGCTGAAAGAATGGGGATAAAGTAATTTAGCGGCATCAATGAACTTAGTCCACATTCTCATAAAATATGCCGCTTCTGATAGGGAAGAAATCCTGAAAAATATTGAAAAACTAAATGAGGACATCGCGAAAATTAAGGAAACTGAGGAAATAAAAAAGCAGAAGGAAGCAATGGAAGAAAGGCTTAAAAAACATCAAGACAAACTAAAAATCAGAAAGGTCAACAAATTTGCACGTGACCAAGCCGATTATGTCCACGGCCAGATATTTACTTTCGCCCGCAAATATAGTGTCGCCAAACAACAGCAATAGAGTGGAAAAACCAACAAGCAGAATGTTCCACCTTGTGGCCGCAATGAAGCAGGAATTACTGACGACGATACAACAAGTGTTGAGACGACGTCCCTCACTAGCGAGTCAAGTCAGGATTCAGATAGGAGTGGACAAGTGGCCCCTATCCTAAATTTGGAGGAAGAACTCAATTTTTTAGTCGAGGAAAGACTAAGGACATTGCGTCCGAGGCAAAGAAACTTGGCAACAAACGTAGAAACCAAAAAAGGCGAGAAAGAAGGAAACAGATCAAACAAAAATGTACAGGCAAAAAAATTGAAACAGGGTTGGCAGAAGAAGAAACAGTAGGGGGCAGATCGATAATCAATTTGTCAAATGTTGTTCTAACCAAGGCTGAAGAACAACTATTATCTCTCGGGCTGAATTTTTGTCCAAAGCAGCCCTTCAACTACGCTGCCACCCGAATTGACATTTTCTGTTTCATTAGAAAAATCAAACTCCAAGACTGAAAACGAATAATGACACCAACATCTCGGAGTTGCCAAGTTCAGCGGAAGAGGTGGAAGGTGTCACTGCTGCTGATGTTCCAACATTCTTAACACTCAATGATTTGCGCCAAGCTACCTGTTCGGAACCGATGGGTCCTGACACTGATGGCAGTACACAAACTAGACTGACTAAGATCAATATACTACAAAAAGGAGCTGGGATCACTCCCTTTAAGAGTAAGTCCAAATTTAACCCTTTGATGGTCAAAGATGCTGTAGACACTTTCCAAGATTGCATAGTGTCTGAAATTAAACAGCTATATACTCAAACCTGTAACCACAAGAGAAATATATTCTACCAAAAAGAAGCCAATTATTATGCGCTTATGAAGAAGTTGAGTAGTAATCCTGACATTGTGTTAAAGACCTCAGACAAGGGTGGAAACATAGTCATATGGTCGAAGACAGACTATGTAACCGAGGCCTATAGACAGCTGCATGACACTTTATGCTATGAAAAATCCAGCAACAAAGAATACTTGAACGCTAAAATAACTTTGGAAAAACTTCTGCATAAATGGCACAGAGAAGGGCTGATTTCTGGGGAAGAATTTAAATATATGTTCAAAGAATTTCCAGTTCTCCCAGTATTCTACCTGATCCCTAAGGTCCATAAAGGTATGTTGCCTACGCCTGAAAGACCGATAATATCGGCTATTAACAGTGTTTGTGAAAATGTGGGACAGTATATCGATTATTTTTTGCAGGACAAGGTAAAGAGCCTTCCTAGCTACGTCCGGGACACAAGTGACTTCCTGCAGAAAATCAATGAATTGGAATGGCAGGAAGACATGTTATTGATTACGCTGGATGTTGAGCCCCTATACACAAGCATCAGGCACACGGATGGGTTGAGGGCAACCAAGCACTTTTTGGACAAAAGACCTGCAGAACTTTACGAGCACAACAAAGTTATTTTAAGCTTGATGGAGTGGTGTCTCAACAACAATTACTTTATCTTTGGAAAGGATGTGTGGAAACAGTTAAGAGGAGTGGCTATGGGATCCTGCTTCTCCACCAACTACGCGTGCTTGCACGTGGGCTGGTGGGAGGATCAGGTACTGAACACCACACATGCTGTATGGGTACATGAAAAATTTGTGAGGTTTTTAAGATATATTGATGACATCTTCATTTTATGGCAGGGTGATGAAGAGGAGGCTCTGCTCTTTATTGAGGAGATAAATAACAATTCTTTAAACCTCAAATTTACGTCACATATTAGCAGAGAAGAGATTGAATTCCTTGATGTTAAGGTCTATGTCAATGCCAACAGACTAGAATCCACTCTTTTTAGAAAACCCACATCAGGGAACACCACTCTGCATGCTTCCAGCTTACACCCCAGGCATACCATCTCCAGCATCCCGTATGGGGAAATTTTAAGGATTAAAAGTATTTGTAGCTCCCCTAGTGATTAACAGCCTGATTCATGTACATGCCGTTTTGCGTGGCCCTAATAGCGAATCATAGCGACTCGCTATTGAGGACACGCAAAACGGCATTCATGTAGGAATTGCTAATAAAATAGCGATTCCTACATGTTCTTTATTTGCGAGTAGCAAATTGCTACTCGCAAAAACTCCCCATTCATTCCTATGGGCCAAGAGGCCCATAGGAATGAATGGGGAGTATCCCTTATTTGCGAGTAGCAATTTGCTACTCGCAAATGAGATAGCGATTTTAAGGGTGCCAGGGGTGTCCAAAGGACGCCCTGTAGCACCCCTAAAATGCACATTTGAACATGTGTTGCGCACACACATGTCCAAAGGACATGTGTGTGTGCAACATGCAACTTAGAAAAATGCTTTTAAAAGCATTTTTCTGAGTTTGTGCTATTTACCGACAGGTCTGACCTCTCGGTAAATAGCGGGCCCAAAAGTGCAAAATCGCTATTTCTTGATGTGTCATGAATAGCATTTGAGGAATCTCTATTAGAGATTCCTTAAATGCCATTCCTCGCAAATATGCGAATTCTTAAATAGCGATTTTTGCATTTGGGATTGTGAATACCAAATGCAAAAATCGCACTCGCAAAGGGCCAGATTCTCAGAATCTGGCCCTTTTGCGAGCGCTATTGCCTACATGAATCAGGCTGTTAGAGACTTGTATTACTAGTCTTAGAGCTCGACTGAAAGAACAAGGCTATTCTGATAGGATTTTCAATCAAGCTTTGGCTAAAGCTAGACTGAGAACTAGGGAGAGTCTGTTATCGATGGAAACTATGGCTGCAGATACATTGGACACCGGCTCTAATTCGGGTGAAGAATCCAAGAGGTGCCTGAGATTTGACACTGCTTTTAGTAATGAAGAACATACGATTAGAAATATCATTCAAAGAAATTGGCCAATTGTGCTTACTGATAATATACTAAATTATGCCTTACCCAGTAAGCCTCTGGTTACATTTCGAAGAGCTAAAAGCATGGGCGCCACTCTCGATACTAGTAGTCCGGAGCTCAAGCAAAAGAATACATGGCTGCAGCCCAAGGCTGGTTTCTGAAAATGTTCTCACTGTAGGGCATGTAACTTTGGTGTGAATAAAACACACTATCGCATACCATTTGACCCTAAAGAAATTCCTATCAAAGGCAATCAATCATGTAAGACAGACTTTGCAGTTTATGTCCTGACGTGCACCTGTGGATTAAATTACATAAGAAGTACGAAGGCACAGGTGCACGTCAGGATTCTCCAACACCTCAGAGCTATACTACACAACGATACCACATATCCGGTAGCACGGCACTTTGCATTAAAGCATAATAAAGATCTAAGTTGCCTGTCCTACTATGTGGTAGGATCAGTCCCTAAACCTCGGAGAGGAGGGATTAGGGAACTGCTACTGAGGCAATTGGAGACGCGTTTTATTTTGGAGTCCGACAGTAAGTGGCCCAATGGCCTCAACACTACTGAGGACATCCATAACTTTTTGTAAAAATCTCTGACTAACATCTCTTTTAGCCTGTCCTGTATATGGATACTAGCCTATAATGACTATGAGTTTTATGACAAACATCTGAGTTGAGCTTGGACAGAGTCTCTAAATAACATGCAATATATCTGCCGATGTCACATATACCCCACCAGATGAGTAGTCAGGTTCCCTGTTGCTCATTTGGATTTTCTGTTCCCATGGGGTTTGGGATTCATTCATTGATTGTTCTTGATCCTAATAGATAGTCAGGTTCCCTGTTATCTATATTATTATGAAATTACTCTTATTATTTAAGTTGTTTAATCATCAACTTTTCTAGATCTCCAGGTTGATTACTATTTTTCCCCTCTTGTAAAAAAAGTATTCACGTGACTTTTTGCACATTGTATATATTAATAATGAATTAGTGTTTTTTAAAATGTTTTAGATTTACCTTTTAAGATAAAAATAAGGCTTAGTCCAATTTTTTAGAGAAGTAATATTCTGATTCATTTTTTATATTCTGAGAATTATTTATTACACACTTCAGCACTTTTATAGATGTGTTTGCACTGTATTGAAAGCTTCTTTGCACATTAGGCAGAGGTGTTTAGCCACTTTTTTTGTATATATTTATTAGCACTTTTTGCACTTCATAGCCTACGTAAGTCCCAGCGTAAGTTTGGATTGTTTCTAAGGGAAACAATTGACGTGGTATTTTACAATCATTTCTGTTGAACAAGTTGAGGCTTGCTCGGCATAATGGATTTATCCAGTGAGTTATTGCAATCTTGATATATTTATATACTCATTTTTATGCCTTGAGAATTCAATGTATTGATCGGTTTGTCATTGCATTTATGCAATTTAGATTTTATCATGTTTCCAGTGTTGTTTTAGTATTTCTAAAACAAAATGGGCATGTATTTGTATTCAGCCTCGACAACAACAGTCTTTTTACCATGTCTAGTATGTCACATGACTAAGCCAGAGGTGGGTTGTAGGCGGGGTGTATTGCATTATAAAAATAATTACATTCTGCTACTTTCTGCATGTGAACAAGGGCTGCTTGGCCCGAAACGCGCCATCGCTGGTTTTATCATCTGACCCTTTTCTGCAGTAAAGAATTGTTACCCTCAATTGTGGTCCGTCTCCTGCTTCGCCGATCTCGTGGGATTGGAGGTAGCTGTTGGGAGTTCTCTTGGAATATATATATATATATATATATATATATATATATATACGGTCATGTGATCAAGGCTACCTGTAGCCGAAACGCGTCATGGCGGACTGGTGCTGGGCTAGCACTCAATAAAAAGACTATTTGCACCTTCTTTGGGTCTCGCTGCTCTTGTTTGGATCGACGGCGATTGCTGCTGCTGTTGCTGCGCATTTCGATTTACGAGCACCACATACCTTATATATATATATATATATATATATATATATATATATATATATATATATATATATATATATATATATATATATATATATATATATATATATATATATATATATATTGCACTCACGAGACGTTATTCACAATGTTTTATTCATCCAGGAATCATAAATCAGGGGTTTAATTCACAGTCAAACCCAGGTTTGACTGTGGATTAAACCCGTGATTTTTGATTTCTGGATGAATAAAACATTGTGAATAACGTCTCGTGAGTGCACTCAGTGTTGTCCTCTCATCTTGGGAGGATTTGTTGGATTATTAATTACGGCTGGGCTCAGCCGTGGAGTTTTGTACCACACCAAAGAGCCACTACAAGCAGCGAGAACTGAGCCGTTGCATACAGAAATATATATATATATATATATATATATATATATATATATATATATATATATATATATATATATATATATATACGGTTTTTGAAGCGGGGCTTCTATTAACGCGTCTCTGGTTGAAGCGTGCAATGTCCAAAACTACTCCTCCTAGGTGAAGAAGCAGAAGCCACACAGGGGGAATTCAGGTGGAAGCGTTTACTGAAAATGGGAATGGGAATGTTGCAGGACATTTTAAAACGGGGGTGGGCCAGTATCTTGTTTGTTTGGCATCTGATGAAGGCCGAGACGACCGAAATGCATTATGCCCTGCAATTTCAGTAAACGCTTCCACCTGAATTTCCCCTGTGTGGCTTCTGCTTCTTCAGCTAGGGGGAGTAGTTTTGGACATTGCACACGTCAACCAGAGACACGTTTCGTTTCTGCAAAGGTGTCTTTTGGCGTCCGAGGTATCGGAACGGCTCAGGCCCACCTCACATGGCAAGTCAAGCAAGGGCGGCTGCAATACGGTTCGTGACTTCACGGAGGGTGGGGTACATTGCTCTCCCTGCCCCACCCCGGTGGACTCTTGACATGGGGGTTGGAGTGTTTAAGGGGACTCGAGGAAGCCCTGGGATTGAACACCTAGCAAGATTTTAAAATCGCCGTCATCCCATATTGTCCTGCGCAACACCTAACAACATATTGCAATTACCAAATCCCCAACGAGTACTTACCAGGTACAAAGAACTCTGGGACTTGCAGTTCTGAGGAGCAGCGACGTAGTGCACAAGCACATGATTTGGGGAGGAGCGAGCACTCACCTATGGGAATGTTGCAGGACATTTTAAAACGGGGGGTGGGCCAGTATCTTGTTTGTTTGGCATCTGATGAAGGCCGAGATGGCCGAAATGCATTATGCCCTGCAATTTCAGTAAACGCTTCCACCTGAATTTCCCGTGTGGCTTCTGCTTCTTCAGCTAGGAGGAGTAGTTTTGGACATTGCACGCGTCAACCAGAGACACGTTAATAGAAGCCCCGCTTCCCAAGCCGGCCTGAGCATCACTGGTTTCGCATCTGCAAAGGTGTCTTTTGGCGTCCGAGGTATCGGAATGGCTCATGCCCACCTCACATGGCAAGTCAAGCAAGAGCGGCTGCAATACGGTTCGTGACTTCACGGAGGGTGGGGTACATTGCTCTCCCTGCCCCTGCCCGGTGGACTCTTGACATGGGGGTTTGTAGCGTTTAAGGGGACTCGAGGAAGCCCTGGGATTGAACACCTAGCAAGATTTTAAAATCGCCGTCATCCCGTATTGTCCTGCGCAACACCTAACAACATATTACAATTACCAAATCCCCAACGAGTACTTACCAGGTACAAAGAACTCTGGGACTTGCAGTACTGAGGAGCAGCGAGGTAGTGCACAAGCACATTATTTGGGGAGGAGCGAGCACTCACCTATGGGAATGTTGCAGGACATTTTAAAACGGGGGGTGGGAAGTATCTTGTTTGTTTGGCATCTGATGAAGGCCAAGATGGCCGAAATGCATTATGCCCCGCAATTTCAGTAAACGCTTCCACCTGAATTTCCCCTGTGTGGCTTCTGCTTCTTCAGCTAGGAGGAGTAGTTTTGGATATATATATATATATATATATATATATATATATATATATATATATATATATATATATATATATATATATATATACATATACATATATATATATATATATATATATATATATATATTAAGTGAAAAAACATAGGGTTCAGGCACGTTATAGTTAGGAATTAACTATAAGGTTTTTATAACGTTTTTTTCAGTGCATTTCAAAGGTTTTTTAAATGCTAATTTCTAACTTTAACGTAACTAAAACCTGTGGTTTTTTAACCCCTTCGATGCTGATGACGGAGCGGTTCCGTCAACAGCATCGGTTGGGCTGTGCTGATGACGGAACCGCTCCGTCATCAGCACAGCCCCCCCTGGGGCACCGATCTTCATGCCTCAAGCGGGGGTGGCAGCGGAAGAGTTTCCGCTGCCACCCCCGGGCTCCCTCACGCTTCCTGATGACGTCAGCGTGCACCTCTGGGTCAGATCGGCCGTTTTTTTGGCCGAGCTGCACCCAGGGGGGCAGAAAAGCCCACTGGAGCCAGGGATTTTCACTTTATTCAAAATTGGAAGCGACCCCTTGGGCAAGGGTCACTTCCTAAGGGGGCACATTTTTTTTCAGACTTTTCTGCCCTCCCTACGGACAGATCGGCCGTTTTTGTTGGCCAATTCTGACCTGGGGTGGGTAGAAAAGCCCACTAGAGCCAGGGAATTTTTTATTAGTAAAATTGGGGGCGACCCCTTGGGCAAGGGTTGCTTCCTTGGGCCCACATTTTTTTTAAAGTATATTCTGCCCCCTCTGGGGGCAGATTGGTTTTTAAATTTGGCCTTTCTGCCCCTAGGATGGGCTGAAAACCCCACTAGACATCAGGGAATTCTTTTATTTTTAAATGGAAGCAACCCCTTGGGAACGGGTCGCCTCCTGGGGGCCCCATTTGAAAATAAATATTGTGCTTGCTTCCAGGGGACATATATGGGCGTAGTGTTGCCTACTTCGCCATTTGCAAAGTAGGTGTAACAGGCAACACTACGCCCACTCCGTGGGCGTAGCGAAGTTGCCCGCCACCCGCCTCCCTCCCACCCTCCCTAAATACTTAAATAATGTTTGTAAAAAGAATAAACACCACTTACCTTGTCGGCTGCGTCTTCGGGGCTCCCTCTGGTAACTGCGCCGCCATGTTGGATACTAATGCGCATGCGCGGCCGCCCGCGCATGCGCATTAGTATCCAACATGGCGGCGCGGTTACCAGAGGGAGCCCCGGAGACGCAGCCGACAAAGTAAGTGGTGTTTATTCTTTTTACAAACATTATTTAAGTATTTAGGGAGGGCGGGAGGGAGGCGGGTAGTATTTAGCGAGGGCGGGAGGGAGGCGGGTGGCGCATAGTGGGGCTACGCGAAGTGCGTAGGTGGACGTAGTTTCTGGTCCACTTCGCGTAGCTTCGCGTAGCCCCACTACGCCTACTACGCCCAGGGTTAAATACCAGTATGATTGTAAAACATGTTTTGCATTAGTGCTTTTTTCTTTTTTCTAGTAGGATATCGTTGACTATTTGCTGTGTCTTTGCAAAGTCTGTGCTGGTGAGTGTGGCTGTATTTTATAAGTGAATTGTGTAGTTATTCAGTTTATAGATCTTTGTGATAAAGGCTTACATTTCTTTACCTACTTTGCACAGTGTTGGTTGTTGAGTTGTTTGTGCAGTCTCCTTTCTTAGTGAGCATAATTGCTAGTCGCCGGATTACAGCTCAGCAAGTTGTTGGAATGCTTTTTCCTGTGACCATGGTGCTGACAGTGACTCTGATTCTGAGGCAGCGGTGGGAGGTGAAGATTCTGGTAGTGAGTTTTCTCTCCACATGGCATCGTCTGATGATGAAGATACCCTGAGTGCTGATGAAGCTACTTTTGGTGTGGATGAAGTGCCTGTGTTAGAGGAGGACATTGCTGTGCCGATAGCGCGGCAAGAGGAATCTGGGGAGCAGCCTGGGGCTGCTAGACTTCACGTTGGTATAATGCGGCGAGAGGCATCTGGGCTGCAGCCTGGGGCTGCTAGACTTCCAGTTGGTGTAGTGAGACAAGAGGCAGCTGGGTGGCGGCCTGAGGCTGCAAGACTTGTCGTTCTGCATACAAATTAGTCTGCTCTACAATCTCTGCCAAAAACACATCATCCATAAACAACTTGAAGAAATCAATTGGCAAAACGTTTTCAGTGTTCACCCTACACCCTGGAACACCAGTAAATTCAGGCAAGTCTTGCAGCCCACCCACACAAGCGAGGTATCATTTTACTCTGGAGAACACGGGGAATGCAGGGTGGTAGGACATTTGTGCCGGCACAGAGATCCACGCAAAAAAGTTTGGAAAAGTGATTTTTTTACCTAATTTTAAGGCTTGCAAGGAATTCTGGGTAGGAAAACATTGGGGGACCCACGCATGCCATACGTCCCTGGACTCCCCCGGGTGTCTAGTTTTCAGAACTGTTTGGGTTTGGTAGTTTCACAAGTTTGCCGCCGAGCCCCGGTGCCAAAAACTCAGGTGCCCCCCCAAAAAAGAAGGTAGTTTTACAATAGGTTATTTTAAAGTCTCCACCGTACGATTTGGGCCTTTTCCTGTTGCAGCCACTATGCCTACCCACGCAATTGAGGTACCATTTTTTCAGAGGACCTGGGGGAACGCTGGGTGGGTGGAAATTTGTTGATCCACGCAGATTCCAGAACTTTCCACCACAGAAATGTGAGGAAAATGCGTTTTTTTTTGTCAATTTTGTAGGTTGCAAGGGATTCTGAGTAACAGAACCTGGTGGGAGGCAGTTGAGTCACCCCATCCTGAATTCCCCTGGGTGTCTAGTTTTCAAAAATGTATAGGTTTGCTAGGTTTCCCTAGGGGCCAACCGAGCTAGGGTTCAAAAACGAAAGGTAGGCACTTTGCCAAAAAAGGGCACGTTTTCACTGCGAAATTGTGGTGCGAACTCATTGCGTTGTGCGCTGTTTCCTGTCACAGGCACTAGGCAGACCCAGGCAAGTGAGGTACCATTTTTTTTGGGAGACCTGGGGGAACAATGGGTGGGTGGAAATTTGTTGATCCACGCAGATTCGAGAACTTTCCACCACAGAAATGTGAGGAAAATGCGATTTTTTGTCATTTTTTTAGGTTTGCAAGGGATTCTGGGTCACAGAACCTGGTGGGAGGCAGTTGAGCCACCCCATCCTGAATTCCCCTGATTGTCTAGTTTTCAGAAATGTATAGATTTGCTAGGTTTCCCTAAGTGCCGGCAGGGCTAGGGTTCAAAAACGAAAGGTAGGCACTTTGCCAAAAAAGGGCCCTTTTTCACTGCGAAATTGCGGTGCAAACACGTTGCGTTTTGCTCTGTTTCCTGTCGCAGGCACTAGGCAGACCCAGGCAAGTGAGGTACCTTTTTTTCGGGAGACCTGAGGGAACACGGGGTGGGTGGAAATTTGTTGATTCACGCAGATTCCAGAACTTTCCACCACAGAAATGTGAGGAAAATGCGATTTTTTTGTCAATTTTTTAGGTTTGCAAGGGATTCTGGGTAACAGAACCTGGTGGGAGGCAGTTGAGTCACTCCATCCTGAATTTCCCTGGGTGTCTAGTTTTCAGAAATGTATAGGTTTGCTAGGTTTCCCTAGTTGCGGGCAGAGCTAGGGTTCAAAAATTAAAGGTAGGCACTTTGCCAAAAAAAGGGCCCATTTTCACTGCGAAATTGCAGTGCGAACACGTTGCGTTTTGCGCTGTTTCCTGTCGCAGGCACTAAGCAGACCCAGGCAAGTGAGGTACCATTTTTATCGGGAGACCTGGGGGAACAGGGGGTGGGTGGAAATTTGTTGATCGACGCAGATTCCAGAACTTTCCACCACAGAAATGTGAGGAAAATGCATTTTATTTGTCAATTTTTTAGGTTTGCAAGGTATTCTGGGTAACAGAACCTGGTGGGAGGCAGTTGAGTAACACCATCCTAAATTCCCCTGAGTGTCTAGTTTTCAAAAATGTATAGGTTTGCTAGGTTTCCCTAGAGAACAGCCGAGCTAGGGTTCAAAAACAAAAGGTAGGCACTTTGCCAAAAAAGGGCCCGTTTTCAATGCGAAATTGCGGTGCAAACACGTTGCGTTTTGCGCAGTTTCCTGTCGTAGGCACTAGGCAGACCCAGGCAAGTGAGGTACCATTTTTTTGGGGCGACGTGGGGGAACGCGGGGTGCGTGGAAATTTGTTGATCCACGCAGATTCCAGAACTTTCCACCACAGAAATGTGAGGAAAATGCGTTTCTTTGTCCATTTTTTAGGTTTGCAAGGGATTCTGGGTAACAGAACCTGGTGGGAGGCAGTTGAGTCACCCCATCCTGAATTCCCCTGGGGGTCTAGTTTTCAAAAATGTATAGGTTTGCTAGGTTTGCCTAGGGGCCGGCCGAGCTACGGTTCAAAAACAAAAGCTAGACACTTTGCCAAAAAAGGGCCCGTTTTCACTGCGAAATTGCGGTGCGAACACATTGCGTTGTGCGCTGTTTCCTGTCGCAGGCACTAGGCAGACCCAGGCAAGTGAGGTACCATTTTGTTCGGGAGACCTGGGGAAACACGGGGTAGGTGGAACTTTGTTGATCCACGCAGATTCCAGAACTTTCCACCACAGAAATGTGAGGAAAATGCAATTTTTTGTCAATATTTTAGGTTAGCAAGGGATTCTGGGTAACAGAACCTGGTGGGAGGCAGTTGAGTCACCCCATCCTGAATTCCCCTGGGTGTCTAGTTTTCAGAAATGTATAGGTTTTCTAGGTTTCCCTAGGTGCCGGCAGAGCTAGGGTTAAAACATTAAAGGTAGGAACTTTGCGAAAAAAAAGGGCCAGTTTTCACTGCAAAATTGCAGTGCAAACACGTTGCGTTTTGCGTTGTTTCCTGTCGCAGGCACTAAGCAGACCCAGGCAAGTGAGGTACCATTTTTATCGGGAGACTTGGGGGAACACGGGGTGGGTGGAAATTTGTTGATCCACGCAGATTCCAGAACTTTCCACCACAGAAATGTGAGGAAAATGCATTTTTTGGTCAATTTGTTAGGTTTGCAAGGGATTCTGGGTAATAGAACCTGGTGGGAGGCAGTTGAGTCACCCCATCCTGAATGCCCCTGGGTGTCTAGTTTTCAAAAATGTATAGGTTTGCTAGGTTTCCCTAGAGAACAGCCGAGCTAGGGTTCATAAACGAAAGGTAGGCACTTTGCCAAAAAAGGGCCCGTTTTCAATGCGAAATTGCGGTGCAAACACGTTGCGTTTTGCGCAGTTTCCTGTCACAGGAACTAGCCAGACCCAGGCAAGTGAGGTACCATTTTTTTTGGGAGACCTGGGGAAACGCGGGGTGGGTGGAAATTTGTTGATCCACGCAGATTCCAGAACTTTCCACCACAGAAATGTGAGGAAAATGCGTTTTTTTGTCAATTTTATTAGGTTTGCAAGGGATTCTGGGTAACAGAACCTAATGGGAGGCAGTTGAGTCACCCCATCCTGAATTCCCCTGCGTGTCTAGTTTTCAGAAATGTATAGGTTTGCTAGGTTTCCCTAGGTGCCGGCAGAGCTAGGGTTAAAAAACGAAAGGTAGGCACTTTGCCAAAAAAAGGGCCCGTTTTCACTGCGAAATTGCGGTGCTAACACGTTACGTTTTGCGCTGTTTCCTGACACAGGCACTAGGCAGACCCAGGCAAGTGAGGTACCATTTTTTTATGAGACCTCGGGGAACACGGGGTGGGTGGAAATTTGTTGATCCACGCAGATTCCAGAACTTTCCACCACAGAAATGTGAGGAAAATGCTTTTTTTAACAATGTTTTAGATTTGCAAGGTATTCTGGGTAACAGAACCTGGTGGGAGGCAGTTCAGTCACCCCATCCTGAATTCCCCTGGGTGTCTAGTTTTCAGAAATGTATAGGTTTGCTAGGTTTCCTTAGGTGCCGGCAGAGCTAGGCTTCAAAAACGAAAGGTAGGCACTTTGCCAAAAAAGGGCCGGTTTTCACTGCGAAATTGCGGTGCAAACACGTTGCGTTTTGCACTGTTTCCTGTCGCAGGCACTAGGCAGACCCAGGCAAGTGAGGTACCATTTTTTTGGGGAGACCTGGGGGAACGCTGGGTGTATTAAAATGTGTTGATCCACGCAGATTCCAGAACTTTCCACCACAGAAATGTGAGGAAAATGCGTTTTTTTGTCAATTTTGTAGCTTTACAGGGGATTCTGGGTAACAGAACCTGGTGGGAGGCAGTCGAGTCACCCCATCCTGAATTTCCCTGGGTGTCTACTTTTCAAAAATGTATAGCTTTGCTAGGTTTCCCTAGGTGCCAGCAGAGCTAGAGTGCAAAAACTACAGCTAGGCACTGTGCCAAAAAAGGGTCAATTTTTAACTGCGAAATTGAGGTGTGACCACGTTGCATTTTGCGGCATTTCCTGTCGCAGGCACAAGGCCGACCCACACAAGTGAGGTACCGTTTTTATCGGGAGACTTAGGGTAATTCAGATCTGTAAATCAACTGTTATTACCTATTGAGTTTTCCTGCATTTCTCCCTTCCCAATGAAAGACATTGTGTAAAAAAAAAATCTTTTTGAAAAATGACCAACCATTCAAATGCTAGTATGAGTATTCCCAATTTTGAAAATGTACAAATATATACTGTTTCTAAACTCTATAATTTGTAACCTATTCAGAAATACATAGGTGTCTTTCATACCGATTTTTCCATGTATACATTTTCCAAGAATAAGTGCTCTATACCCAGTAAATAATAAATTCCATTGAAAGTTGCTGCTCAGTTTTTGGCTCTGGGTTCGTCGGATTCTATATATCCCCACAACCAGGAAGGTCACACGGATGTAACGGTTTATTGCTTTCAGAGAGCTGTCAAAATTACAAGAAGTTATAGGTGAAAACGTTGCGACAAAAGGCTGTTTTTTTCAACTAATTTTCAATTATTCCAATATTTAAATGTTAGTTTCTATAAAGAAACTTTCATGGATTTAGACAAATGACCCCTTTATGAATTCAGAATGGTGTCTACTTTTCGAAAATGTATAGCTTTCCAGGATCCATTATTGCTTTCAAACTCATTTCTACCATTAACTGGAAGGAGGTTGAAAGCTCTAAAAATAGCAAAAGTAGGCTATGTCCCAGAAAAATGCCAAAACTGTGTGAAAAATGTTGGTTCTCTGACAAAAGACTGTCATTCCCTAAAAGCTGAGAAAATGGAGATTTCAGCCCCACAAACCCTTTTTTGATAACATTTGCAGGGAAAAACCCAGAGGCTTTCATTTGCAGCCCGTTTTTCCCATTTTTCTGAAAAACACTAAAATTTCACTGTATTTTGCTTATATTCTGGGACCCCTCCAAGGGAATCCACAAACCCTGGGCACCTTTAGAATCCATATGATGTTGGAAGAAAAGGACGCAAATTTGGCATGGACACCTTATGTGGTCAAAAAGTTACAGGGGCCTAAGCGCGCACTACCCCAAATCGCCAAAAAAAGGCTTAGCACAGGAGGGGAAAAGGCCTAGCAGCGAAGGGGTTAAGTGAATTTCAAAGGTTTTTTAAATGCTAGTTTCTAACTATGGCTACAGAGGTAGGACATGTGAAGAAAGAAGAAAAAACACAGAAAGAAGAAAAAGAAATGCAGGAAGAAGCAACAGAAGTCCTCAAAGACAAAGAAAAGTACAGGAAGAAGAAGACGTGCAGAAAGAACAAACATAGGAGCAGAAAGAGGCCTTGTTGCAAAATCATCCTGTACCCACAACTTTTTCAGATGGGTACTGGTGGTAACTGACTCTGACTAACCAGTCCTAGAGCCAGTGCTATGCTAAAAGACACTTAGAATACAGTTAAAACACCTACATATACTAAGGAACACTATGCATTGGGGTGCCCCTGTTATTAGCATGACCTCCTCTGTAAGGCCCTAGTATATAATAGGGCAGGGGATTAAAACTACCTCTTAAAACGCGCCACAGGGGGTGTTTGCACAATGCTGAAGGGAGGTGGCTGAGCTGACGTGTGCAAACACGCCCTGTGGCTGTTTTCATTTGCGGGATAAAGTCCCCTTGAATCCTGAGTGTCCCTTGGGTCCAACTAGCCCACTAGGCACCTCCATTAAGCGCCACAGAGCTACGTTGCAGAGTGGTGTAAAAAGTGGCACACCCTGGACCACCTCTCTGCAGCGCAGTGGTGCTTACTGGAAGCACCTGGTGGGCTAGTTAGCCCTCAGGGTCCCTCATGATTGAAGGGGAATTATTTCCCTAACTTAAAACGCACTATAGAGCGTGTTTGCACATGTCACCTCAGGCCCCATCCCCTCCCTTCACCACAGTGTAAACGTGCCCTGTGGCAGTTTTAAATTGTGAGATTAAGTCCCCTTGAATCCTGAGGGTCCCTAGGGTCCAACTAGCTCACTAGGTACTTCCAGTAAGCGCCACATAGCTGTGTTGCAGATAGGTGTAAAAAGGGGCACGGCCTAGACCACCTCTCTGCAACACAGCGCAGGGGTGCTTACTGGAAGCACCTGGTGGGCTAGTTGGCCCTCCGGAGCCCTCAGGATTGAAGGGGGATTATTTCCCCAACTTAAAACGCGCCACAGGGCGTGTTTGCACACGTCACCTCAGGTCCCGTCCCCTCCCTTCCCCACTGTGTAAACAAGCCCTGTGGCCGTTTTAAGTTGGGAGATTAACTCCCCTTGAATCCTGAGGGTCCCTAGGGTCAAACAAGCCGACTAGGTACCTCCATTAAGCGCCACAGAGCTGCGTTGCAGAGTGGTGTAAAAAGTGGCACACCCTGGACCACCTCTCTGCAACGCAGCGCAGTGGTGCTTACTGGAAGCACCTGGTGGGCTAGTTAGCCCTCAGGGTCCCTCATGATTGAAGGGGAATTATTTCCCTAACTTAAAACGCACCATAGAGCGTGTTTGCACATGTCACCTCAGGCCCCATCCCCTCCCTTCACCACAGTGTAAACGTGCCCTATGGCCATTTTAAGTTGGGATATTAAGTTCATTTGAATACTGAGGGTCCCTAGGTTCCAACTAGCCCACTAGGTATCTCTAGTAAGCACCACAGAGCTGCGTTGCAGAGAGATTTAAAAAGTGGAATGGCCTGGACCACCTCTCTGCAACGCAGCACAGTGGCTCTTACTGGAAGCACCTGGTGGGCTAGTTAGCCCCCAGGGTCCCTCAGGATTGAAAGGGAATTATTTCCCCAATTTAAAAAGCGTCATAGGGCGTGTTTGCACACGTCACCTCAGGCCCCGTCCCCTCCCTTCCCCACTGTGTAAACAAGCCCTGTGGCCGTTTTAAGTTGGGAGATTAACTCCCCTTGAATCCTGAGGGTCCCTAGGGTCAAACAAGCCGACTAGGTACCTCCAGTAAGTGCCACAGAGCTGCGTTGCAGAGAGGTGTAAAAAGGGGCGTGGCCTCTGAACACCTGTCTGCAACGCAACTCCCTGGAGCATACTGGAGATACCTGTTGGGCTAGTTGGCCCTCAGGGACCCTCATTATTGAAAGAGAATTAATTCCCCAATGTACAACTCGCCATGGGGCGCGTTTGCACAATGGTGAAGGAAGGGGGCGTGGCCTGAAGTGACATGTCTGCAAACACGCCCTGTGGTGGTTTTTAAGTTAGAGAATTAATTCCTTCTCAATCCTGAGGGTCCCTGGGGGTCAACTAGCCTACTAGGTACCTCCAGTAAGTGCCAGAGAGCTGCGTTGCAGAGAGGTGTTCAGAGGCCACGACCCTTTTCACAACACTCTGCAACGCAGCTCTGTGGCGATTACTGGCGGTACCTGGTAGGATAGTTAGCCCCCAGGGACCCTCAGGATTGAAGAGGAATTATTTCCCCAACTTAAACCTCGCCACAGGATGTGTTTGCACACATGTCAACTCAGGCCTCGCGCCCTCCCTTCACCACTGTGCGAACGCGCCCCAAGACGCGTTTTAAGTTGGGTAATTAACTCCCCTTGATTACTGAGGGTCCCTGGGGTGCAACTAGCCCATCAGCTACCTCCATTAAGCGCTACAGAGCTGCGTTGCAGAGAGGTGTAAAAAGGGGCGTGGCCTCGGAACAGCTCTCTGAAGCGCAGCCCCCTGGCGCATACTGGAGGTTCCTGGTGGGCTACTTGGCCCCCAGGGACCCCCAGTATTCAAGGGGAATTTGTTCCCCATCTGCAAACGTGCCAGGGGGCGCATTTGCAGAGTACTGAAAGGAGGGGGCGTGGCCTCCGGCGCGATGACTGTCTTTTTTTTTTTTAAAGAAGGAGGGCTGTGTGCCCCCCTTCTTTTCCTAATATTCTTGGTCCTGGTGACCTCATCCCCCAGGGCCTGCCCTAATTATTTGTTTTCTTAACAATTTTGGGAAGGGGGCCGCGTGGCCCCCCTCTTGAGGCCATAATCTGCCCCGGGGACCCCATCCCCTGGGGCATGGCCATTTTGTTTATTATTTTTGATTTTTGGAGGGGGGCTGCCTTGCCCCCCTCCTTAGTCCATTTCTAGCCCCGGGGACCCCATCCCCCGGGGCTGGCCTTTGTTCTTTTTTCTCTTAAGTTTGGAGAGGGGGCCATGTGGCCCCCTTCCCGGGAAACTTGTAGCCCCAGGGACCCCATCCCCCGGGGCTGGCCCTCTCCGTTGGGGGTCCCCAATCCCCCCACGGTCCCGCCAGCTCCCCGCGTCCTTCGGGAGCCAGCATTGCTTTTCCACATAGAGAGCTGATAAGATGCAGCTCCCCATGTGGAAAAGCAATTTGGTTTGAATTTTGAATGAGAGAGCTGGTTTTCCTGCTCTCTCTTTCAAAATTCGGAACAAGTTTTCTATGGCAGGGCGGGAGCCACGAGGCTCCCGCCCTGCCATAGCAAACTACAGTGTCCCAGGGGTGGGCATCCCGGGACATGGGTAGAGCCGGCCCTGGGGGATGGCGGTCCCCAGGGCCATCAAGTGCTCCAGGAGTGAGGCCGCGCGGCCCTCCTCCCAACATTTTCAAAGCCCCGGGGGGTGGTGGTCCCCAGGGTTTGGGGGTCCATAACGGACCCTCAGATTAAAAAACTTAGTGCCCTGGGGTGCCGGGGGTGGCACTCCCCGGGGCTTGGGGGGACCTATGAGCCCCCACCCATTTCTATTTGTAGCCCCGGCGGTGGCAGTCCCCGGGGCTGCGGCGGGGCCCTGAGCACCCCACATACATTGAAATAAAGCCCCGGGGTGGCGGTCCCGTGGCTTGGGAGAGCCTTTGAGCCCCCCCACCCATTTCTATGTCAAGCCCCTGGGGGTGGGGCTCCCGAGGGCTGGGGGGCTGAGAGCCCCCCACACATATTTGAAAAGAAGCCCCAGGGGTGGCAGTCCACAGGGCTGGGGGGCCCCTCCGGACCCCCCTTTACATTTACAATATTGCCCAGGGACTTGGCCCCCGGGGGCTAATTAGCAATGAAGCGTGGAAGCCCACACTTCATTTTTTTTTTTATCAACAGGATCCGCGCACCCTGCATGGATTTTGCTGATTTAAAAAACATAATTGGAGGCCCTGGGGGTCATTGTGGGACCCCCTAAGCAGGCCTAGGGGTCAGGGTGTTTCTACCCTGCCCCATTTTCGTATTTTTCGAGTTTTTTCTCTGATTTCTTGTGCCCCGGTTCTACTCAGGCACATGAGGGCTGCCAACACTTCCTGGTTTGGAGTGTTGACAGCCAATTAGCATACAGCTTGTCATCGGAAGGGTGTGCAGATCCTACACGGCCATAGATATATATGTGATTTTACTTTTCATTTTCTCAGCAAATACTGAACAGATTTACACCATTTAACCAAAAGGCACCTTTCTGAACCAAGGGCTACCTCTTTTTCTCGGCCCCCGCTTGATGAATAACCGTGAAACTTCCAGGATAGAAGCGGACTAGAGCACCCCACGAGTTTTTACAATTTCGCGAAGATTTGTCAACTGGCGCCAAAGTTATTGGGAATAGAATGTTGCGGATTTCCTATGGAAAATAAGTCCTAACTATAACTACCTACTGGCGACCGCCATGGATATTCATGAAAGTGGCTTGTGGAAGATATAGTCACTTATAGATATGAGCACACATCATGCATGGTGTAAAACATATTAACTGCATAATACAACAGTGACCCCCTTAGCTCAATGTGACGAATCACACCTGAATTAATATACATGAATGAAATCCACCCAACTCTGTCAGGGACAAGTGATAAATACGATGATTAAAAACTAATCATGAGTGCAAGACCCACTGTGCATAATATATTCATAAACACATATGTTGCATAAAACAAATTGATTACTTTGAGAGAGACGGCAATGACCTGCAATATTGACCTGTAGTAAAATATGCTGCCTGAATAGAGTCTGTGAACGTTTTTCATGTGCTGCCTTTACCGAATGAACCAATGCGTCAATACTTCAGAACTTCATAAAGCAAGGTGGGGCAATGTGTAGTGACACAGAGGGATAAAGTGAGTGCCTCAAAACACAAAGTGTGTACCTTTACCTTGAATATCACCCTCTAGAACATACCGGGTATCGTGTTTGAACTACAGGCCCCATAATGCCCCAAAATCATTGCTCGCAAAGTGTGACCAGACACCCCAACTCCATGGACAATTACTGTGCCTGAAAATATATAACATTACTAAATGCTTGGTTCATAAATCCATGTTGTTTTAAAAGGCAGTCCCAGCTTCATTAGAGCTGTGAATCACGCCACTGGAGGAAGACATACATATGCCTCGATATATCAGGACGTCAGTTTCAAATAAAAGCCATATTCAGAAAGTTGCTGTGATAAGTTGCAGCCTCGCAGGTTGATGTCACAGAGTCTCCGATTAAAACACAACACATAGTATTGGAAGTATACCGCAGGGTCGGAGGAGACCAGTTAATAAAAATAGTTAAGCCACATCAGTCCTGACCGCTTCCGCGTAGGCTTCCACGCTGCCCAGTCACCAAAGACACGTCGGTCTTCAAAGTGAGGCATTTCTCGTCAGGGGGAAGCGTAGATCCTGTGCTGGCAGTCCACCGACTGCCGCACTACGAGATCACTGCCTCTCAATACTGCTGTCATCCTGTGATTCTTATCCCGGGATTTCTCTGAGGGCTTCTCCACGTAGCACTTGCCATGCTGCTCCAAACTGTTTGCGGTGGAAATCTGCTATTTAGAACATACTGAAATGTTGTTAAACCTTAAGAAATTTTGTCTTCTGAATAATATGTTCTTGTTGAATGGCATAATGTACAAGCAGGTTCTCAGCAGTGATATTGGCACCTGTTTTGCCCCTAGCGTTGCAAATCTGTTCATGGGCGTGTGGGAGGAAGCGGTCCAGAAAGCCTTCATTGCCACCGCTATGGAGAATAAGGTTATCAGATGGTACAGATACATCGATGATCTGTTCATATTATGGAAGGGAAGTGAAGAAAGTGCTAGAAATTCCATTACCAAACTTAATGACAATAACTTCAACCTGATTCTTTCATACTCCATGAGCAGAACCAATTTGGTTTGAATTTTGAAAGAGAGAGCAGGTTTTCCTGCTCTCTCTTTCAAAATTCGAAACAAGTTTGCTATGGCAGGGCGGGAGCCGCGAGGCTGTCAGTACTATGATAAAATCATACAGCACACAGACAGGGAAAACAGCATCAATCATTTCCTCACATGTGGGACCACATTCATCATTTACATCCTTGAATGTCCTTGCAGAAAGAGCTACATAGGGAGTACTACTCTGGCCACCAAAAAGATGGTTCTGAAACACATGTGGGCCATCAGTCATAAAGACCCCCATTACCCGGTAGCCAGACAATTTGCAGTCTGTCATCTATCCAATAACTCCCTTTTAACATTCTGTGCCATAGAACAAATCCAACAGAACCATAGGAGAAGTAACAGAGTCTTAAACCTGCACAAAAGGGAATCCTGGCACATAATCAATCTCTGAACTAAAAACCCGGACTGGCTGAATCAGGAAGTGGAAATGAGTATCCATCTACGTACCTAGGTTAGTCTCCCACCTTTAGCAGTAAACAATTACAACACTTCACAGAGGTTTGCATCTCATAGTGTTCATAAATGTATGTTTTTTTCTGTATATATATTTTTTCTGTATATTGCTCAATGTACAAATAGTAATCTGTATGCAAAACTCTTGTTTAATCTGTTAATATATATATATATATATGTGTGTATATTACCTACTGGCGGTCGCCAGTAGGTAGTTATAGTTAGGACCTAGCTACCATAGGAAATCCGCAACATTCTATTGGGAATAACTCTGGCCCGGTTGAGGAATTTGCGTGTAATTTTCAAAGATTTTGGCCAGCTCCGCTCCGCTCCTTCCCTGAAAGTTTCGGGGGGATTCGTGAAGTTGGGGCTGAGAAAAAAGGGGGGTCCCAAAACGTGTTTTCCCCATGTTAATTTCCATAGGACGTTCTGACACGTCTACAGCCCGAACCGCTGAACGGAATTACGCGAAACTTTGCAAAATTGTAGGGACTGGTAAGCAGATGTGCCTTTGCTATATTTGGTGAAAATTGCTTCAGTGTTTTTTTTTAAAATTAACTTCAAAAACACATATATATCTATAGGCGCGCTCCGAGCGCTCACCGGTACGCGTACCGGGGAGCGCACCCGGCGCGCTACGGGAGTGCGCGAGCGGAAAGCTGATTGGCTGTCGGATGTCTGTCAACATTCTAAACAGTCCGGAGAGTCCGCCATCTTGTGTCTTGGTAGAATCGAGACACAAGATGTTAAAAAAAAGGGGGCAATGATTAAAAGGGGGCAGGGTAGATACCCCCTGACCCCCTAGGTTTTTTGAGGGGGGCCTAGAAGGACTCTGAAGCGCAAAAAACCAATTTTTTTTATTTTCACGGGGTGAGCGCTGGGTGCGTTCTCATGTGCGCTCTCCGGTACGCGCACCCTGAGCGCACCACGGGTAAAAACAGTGTAAAAAATTAGAGTTAAAAAAATAATTTGGAGTGCTTAGAGGTAGGGTAGCTCTGAAAAGAGCTGTTGTGTTATGTGAGTGTTTTTTTACCTACAAGTAGGTACCAATGCAGATTCTCAAATTCAAGAGGAAGACTCTATTCCCCTCATCTGTAAAATGTACACCATCTCTCCTATAGATGCCTTGCATGTTGTAATGCAAGTTGTTGTGGTAAATGGAACCCATACCATAGTCTCTGAGGAAAGCAGAAACATATTTATTTACATGTTTCCTTGCTTTCTCAATCTGTGGACAAAATTGGTTGGACCAGTTCCATTTTTGCCTTTGCCATATATTAGAAAATACCAAGGCAGTATTTGGAAAAAGTGACATCAATTGCCCAAAGATGTCCTTTAAAAGCATTTCCAGACCTACCCCAGTCAAAGTGCCTAGGTCATTTCCACCACAGTGCACAATTATAAGGTCAGGGTGTGGAAGATGCATAAAGGATTTTATCAGTGGTATCAATTGGTGACTTCTTAATCCTCTCTGTCCAATCCACACAATGTCCACCACATTTGGTAAATCAAGGTTGTAAATCCCTCTGTTGCTTGCAAATTTTTCACTCCAGAAGACATAGCTATGACCCACAAACCAGACGTTTGGCATCTTGAAGGTAGATGTGCTTCTATTCAGATGAGTTGTGGAAATTAAATGGCAGTTTGAAAGTAGGAATTATTAAACAAAGTGGTTGAGATACAGTGCACTTGAAAACCCAGAAATGATTGGTGCTTTCTTAAAAATCTCCACTGAAAATTAGGGTGCATGCTTTTTTTTGTTGAAAGAAGTAATTTCAATGGTTGAGAAAAAGTAATTTAAAGAAACATTGCACTTGATTAGCTAGTACATTGTTTGGTCAAACACCCTTGGTGGATTCTTTTGCAACATAGTATGATGAACTTCTGAACTGTGTGCTGGGTTAGGAGGGAGTTACCATGGTAACAGGGTGAATGAGCACTGGGGGGATGGGTGAATGTTATGTGAGTTTCAAAGTCTTCAAATGTACAACCAATTAAAATGTGTAGTTTGGTTTTGAATTTGTGTGGGAAGAATTTTGATTGGTTATGTCCAAGAATATGGGTCTGAAATGAGTAAGAATCTGTGCCATTATTCTGAGGCTCCAGTGAAAGTAGCATTATTCAGAGATTCTGAGTGTGACTGACACTGTTCTACATCTTTCAAAGCATTTTTTAAGGTGAGTAATGATTCTTTTAATAAAGATAGAGTGCTGTATGCACTATGGGGAAGATTAAGAAGCATATTGTGCTTCTTTATTCTTGGATTTTGTGTCATGTTTTTTGTAATGTAAATAAAATGGTGCATATTTGCAATGTATTTTGAAAATGAGTTAGGTTTCTGCTTTGTTTCTGTAGTGTTCATTTAAATGAGCTGTGCTTTGTGTCAAAAACGATTTAGTATGCAAAATCTTTTCTGGAAAAAAGTCTGCTTTTTAAATTTTGGAGAAGCATTAAACTGACTTTATGTTTGAAATAAGAGAAAACATTTTCACATTTTTCAATAATGTCACCTGTGCCTTGTAACAGTTTGCCTCAATTAGCTTAAAGAGTATTCTTTGCTTGTGTCTCACTTTACTTTGTGCCTGTGTTTAATCTGATATATGATTCATTTAATGAAGATACACTGCTGTTAAAAATATGGTAGTATATGTTTTTTGAAGACATGGTAGATCACATGTAACGTTCTGGTCATGTGCCTAAGATACACTGATGGATGAATCAAGCTTCAGTCGCAGTGTGATCTTAGGCACATGACCAGGATGTTACATGTAATGAGAAATTAATGTTATGTCTTGTTTATATATAGGTGGCATGATTTTGGCCTGTAGAGACAGTGAAACAATATGAGGAGAAACACACATACTGCTTGCAGAGACAGACATGGTAGATTATATGTAACATTCTGGTCATGTGCCTAAGATCACACTATGAGTCAAGCTTGATTTTAAATGGATCTGGGTGAATAATATGCTTAGTTGATATCTTTAAAAATATGAAAGTGCATGTTTTTTAAAAACATGGTAGATAACATGTTACACCCTGGTCATGTGCCTAAGATCACACTGATGGCTGAATCAAGCTTCACTCACGGTGTAATCTTAGGCACATGACCAGGATGTTACATGTAATGAGAAATTAATGTTATGTCTTGCTTATATATAGGTGGCCTGTGTTTGGCCTGTAGAGACAAGCTTGATTTTAAATGGATGTGGGTGAATAATGTGCTTAGTTGATGTCTTTAAAAATATGGAAGTACATGTTTTTTAAGAACATGGTAGATTACATGTAACATGCTGGTCATGTGCCTAAGATCACACTGTGAGTCAAGCTTCATTTTAAATAGATCTGGGTGAATAATGAGATTAGTTGATGTCTTTAAAAGTATGGAAGTACATGTCTTTTAAAGACATGGTAGATTACATGTAACATGTCATGTGCTTAAGAGCACACTGATGGGTAAAACAAGCTTCAATCACAGTGTGATCTTAGGCACATGACCAGGATGTTACATGTAATCTACCATGTCTGTGTCTGCAAGCAGTATGTGTGTCTCTGCTCATATTATTTCACTGTCTCTACAGGCCAAAAACAGGCCACCTATATATAAGCAAGACATAACATTAATTTCTCATTACATGTAACATCCTGGTCATGTGCCTAAGATCACACTGTGAGTGAAGCTTGATTAACCCATCAGTGTGATTTTAGGCACATGACCAGGATGTTATATGTACTCTACCATGTCTTTAAAAAACGTGTACTTCCATATTTTTAAAGACATTAACTGAGCATGTTATTCACCCAGACCCATTTAAAATCAAGTTTGTCTCACAGTGTGATCTTAGGCACATGACCAGGATGTAACATGTAATCTACCATGTTTGTCTCAGCAAGCAGTATGTGTGTCTCTGCTCAAATTATTTCACTGTCTCTCCAGACCAAAAACAGGCCACCTAAATATAAGCAAGACATAACATTAATTTCTCATTACATGTAACATCCTGGTCTTCTGCCTAAGATCACACTGTGAGTGAAGCTTGATTCACCCATCAGTGTGATCTTAGGCAGATGACCAGGATGTAACATGTAATCTACCATGACTTTAAAAGACATGTTCTTCCATATTTTTAAAGACTTCAACTAAGCATATTATTCACCCAGATCCATTTAAAACCAAGCTTGACTCACAGTGTGATCTTAGGCACATGACCAGGATGTTACATATAATCTACCATGTATGTCTCTACAAGCAGTATGTGTGTCTCTGCTCATATTATTTCACTGTCTCTACAAGCCAAAAACAGTCCACCTATATATAAGCAAGACATAACATTAATTACTCATTACATCTAACATCCTGGTCATGTGCTTAAGATCACACTGTGAGTGAAGCTTGATTCACCCATCAGTGTGATCTTAGGCACATGACCAGGATGTTACATGTAATCTACCATGACTTTAAAAAACATGTACTTCCATATTTTTAAAGACATCAACTAAGCATATTATTCACCCAGATCCATTTAAAATCAAGCTTCACTCACAATGTGATCTTAGGCACATGACCAGGATGTTACATGTAATCTACCATGTCTGTCTCTGCAAGCAGTATGTGTGTTTCTGTTCATATTATTTCACTGTGTCTACAGGCCAAAAACAGGCCACCTATATATAAGCAAGACATAACATTAATTTCTCATTACATGTAACATCCTGGTCTTCTGCCTAAGATCACACTGTGAGTGAAGCTTGATTCACCCATCAGTGTGATCTTAGGCAGATGACCAGGGTTAGATGTAACATGTAATCTACCATGACTTTAAAATACATGTTCTTCCATATTTTTAAAGACTTCAACTAAGCATATTATTCACCCAGATCCATTTAAAACCAAGCTTGACTCACAGTGTGATCTTAGGCACATGACCAGGATGTTACATATAATCTACCATGTATGTCTCTACAAGCAGTATGTGTGTCTCTGCTCATATTATTTCACTGTCTCTACAAGCCAAAAACAGTCCACCTATATATAAGCAAGACATAACATTAATTACTCATTACATCTAACATCCTGGTCATGTGCTTAAGATCACACTGTGAGTGAAGCTTGATTCACCCATCAGTGTGATCTTAGGCACATGACCAGGATGTTACATGTAATCTACCATGACTTTAAAAAACATGTACTTCCATATTTTTAAAGACTTCAACTAAGCATATTATTCACCCAGATCCATTTAAAACCAAGCTTGATTCACAGTGTGATCTTGGGCACATGACCAGAATGTTGCATATAATCTACCATCTCTGTCTCTGCAAGCAGTATGTGTGTCTCTGCTCATATTATTTCACTGTCTCTACAGGCCAAAAACAGGCCACCTATATATAAGCAAGACATAACATTAATTAGTAAATAGTTTTTGACACCAAGCAAAGCACATGTAATGTAAATCAGCCTTTTGTTGTATGCTAGTGTTTATATCGTTTACTTATTGTAATTGCTATGTAATATGTTTGTAGTGGTCTATAATATGTTATTTTTCTTTACCACAGATTATAATCATCTATACAAAGAAAGAAAAATATGTCATCCAAACAAAGACGTGAAACACTTTATAAAAAAAATGTAAGGTCTAAGGAAAAAAAAAACAAGACTCAACCAAAACAAAATCTTCAGAGAAAAAAATAATGCTCCTGGCAAGCAAACTAAAAATTTTCTCAGGAACTTATTGAAATGTCCCAAAAAAAACGTGTGTTTTCAAACAAGAATAAGATACCTGTAATTAGAAAGAAGACAGTGTGTCCCTCTAAAAATGTTAGACCTGTACAAGGAGATCATATGGTCTATAGCAATACAAGGAGAAATCAATTTATTGAAATTCGTAGACGAATGTTTTATAACAGAATTATATCTAATTTATTAAAAAATGTAAAGAGGTATCAAAAAAAGACCGATTTTTACAAGGAAAAAAAACATAGTTAAGATTGTGGATGAAGCATTTAAAGTGAAAAATAAATTGTTTAGTTTAGTAATGAATAGAATTCGTACACTCGATAAGGTAATCAATGTGTTCAAATCAAAATGTAAGTGGAGGAGAGTAATTAATTGGACACATTTTTGTGATGTTTTTTCTGGAGAATGGAAGCATAGTTCAAGTTGTGAGCCATTTTTTAATGAAGAAAGTTACTTTCAGGATAATGATTTGGTGAATGCAGTTGACACCAGTGGTCGAGCATATGAGGTGAAGGATGGTTGTCCGGTTAAAAAAGAAGAGATTGTGCCTAGAAATACAGAAGAGGTGTTAGCTGATGAGGTTTTAGGGAGATGTCCTAAGGCTCCAGTGTATACTTATTGTAGTAGTATTTGTAGTGTGCGACAGGATTCAATTGATTTGTTTTGCAGTTTCTTACGGACATATACTAAGAAAAGTGTGAAACAAAAAATGAAAATTTTACAAGAGTTAGATCCTTGTAGAGTGAGAGAAAAAACAGGTTTGCAAGGGCATTCACTGGCTTGTCTTTCAAGAAAAGTATGTCAAAGTGTTTTTCACCATTTTATGATGTTAGCAGTGCATCATAATAAAGTGAAGAAATTAGTGAGAAGGTTGTATTATGCAAAAAGTCCAGCAGTTAAACTAAAACAGTTAAACAGTGCTCTTTTGCATGGAACTGAATTAGATGTCAAAAACATTTGTGATGAAATTGAGTTTTGTTACTTTGGTGAAAAAGAGGTCAGTGCAGAAATTGATACAGTAATAGAAGGTAATGTAGAAGAGAATGTAGAGATTTTAAGTACAGAAAAATTTGAAAATGAAATTACAAAGTTTAAGGTCAATTCGAGTGAAAGGCCTAATTTTACTTGTGTGTGTTGTCGAGGAACTCATTATAAGCATCAGACTAGATTAGTTGATTTATATGTAAAAAGCGAAAAGATAAATAATAATGAGTGGAAGGATTTTGCAACTTATTTGTTGGTTGAAAATTGTTTTGATTTGGGTTCTGATCAACGTATTTGTAAATATTGTTATAATAAATTAAATGAAAACAGAATGCCTGCTAGAGATGTTCATAATAATCTGGAGTTGGTACACATTCCTTCTGAATTGATGGATTTAAATACCTATGAGTCTATTCTGATTCAATGTGTGCATCCTTTTCAGGCTATTGTTCGCATGGAGTCTAAGACAGGGAAATTGCCTCCTTCAGATTTACAGAGAGGATTAAAGGGAAGAGTTGTTTATTTGCCTCTAGATTTTAAGAAAAATATTGATACAATTGGTGTCGAAAAACTAGAAGAGGAACCCCTGGTTATTCTAGTTAATGGTGTTCCGACAAAAAGTAAGAAAATCTGGCAAGAATTAGTGGATGTTAGGAAAGTCAAAAAGGCAACATTGTATCTGGTAAAAAATAATCAGTACTATAAAAATGTGTATGTGGGAGAAGAGGAAACAACTGTACAAGACGACACTGATGTCTCTGCTTGGCAAATAGAAAAAGTTGATGTCTCTAGAAGTGAAAAAATTTATGAACATTATAGTGTTCATCCACTGCATTCCAAATAAGTAATGGGGAATGCTATTGACTTGTTTCAGATGAAAAAAGCCAAAGGAAGTCCCATTAGTGTATGGGAAGAAAGTTTGGAAGCACGTTGTTTTCCACAGTTATTTCCAACAGGTGAAGGTGGACAATATGACGACCGACCTGTTCAAATTCCTGCATCTGAATGCCGGACTTCAAGATTATATGCAGAAGATCCAAGGTTTCGTCAATGCATTCCATATTTGTTCCATATACTGTTTGAGAGTGATTTGTCTCGACTTTCTTATGCAGTAAACCATATACTGAAAAGTGGAACACATCTACAAAATGTTTCGGCAAGGGATTTTATGGATAAAGTGAAACTGCAAGACAGTGTTTTGGAATTTCAGCTAATTAATCTCATGGCATGTCAGCGTGGTACGAGTATTGGTACCGTCGTCATGGGGAATTGAAATGTATGCAAAGAAACTTAGGAACTCCTACATGGTTCCTCACTCTTAGCTGTGCTGAGTATGCTTGGGAAGACTTACTTGAATTTCTATGAGAGGCAAATAAAAACATTGAAAATATTGAATACAAGACACCTGGAGAACTGTGCTCTTTGGATCCAGTTAATGTATGCAGATATTTCAATCATAGGTTTGAAGCTATGATGTATTTTATTATAAACAAAAAAAATCCTCCGCTTGGAGAGGTGTTGGATTTCTTTTGGAGAAAGGAGTATCAAGCAAGAGGTGCTCCTCACATACATATGCTGCTATGGATTAAAGATGCACCAAAATTTGGAACAGATTCAGATGAGAAAGTGATTAGTTTCATTGAGCAGTATTCTACATGTGATGTTCCGAAAAGTACAGAAGAAAACAATTTAAGACATCAAGTTTTACGCTTTTAAACCCATCGTTGTGGGAAATACTGTCATCGAAAATACAAATCCAAGGACAAGTTCTACACGAAAGGTCGTTTTGCATTTCCACGTCCAGTAACATCGAAAGGAAGAGTCAACAATTTTATGTCTTCTCTGGGACATACTGTGACAAGAAAATCACCCAAAAATACATACAACCTAAGAAGAAATGAGGAATCCAAATTCATAAATGACTACAACCCAGTCATTTTGTCCATGTGGAATACTAACATGGATATTCAATATGTGGCTGACAACTCTATTGCTGTGGCTCGATATGTGACGTCTTACATCACAAAATCAGAAAAGACGGAACTGAAGGAAATGTGGGAGGAATTTCACATGAAAAGAGTCTAAGCAAGAAATTATACAGTTACAGTCTGAAGATGTTGTCGCATCAAGAAATTGGAGCATATGAATGTTCTGATCGGTTATCATCAGCAAGTCTATATGCCAAATCTAGAACCATCATTTGGGCAAGTCTAGGTCTTGCTGCAACACGAAACCGAGTTTTGAAATCTGTACAAGAAATAGTGTATTTGGCGGAGAAAGAACCAGACAATACAGATATTTTGAAGACAAATATGTTGGATACATACTATCCAAATAGAAGTACTCACCTTGAGAACGTTTGTCTCTATGAACTTCTGCAAACCTATACTTTTAAAAAGAACGTCACAGAAGACATCAATAAAGGTGTATATCCTGTAATTGGTTGTGAAGGCTGTCTAGTGAAACGAAGAAAAGGCCATTTGATTAATCATCGAAAATGGAGTTGTGAATCTCCAGACAAAAGGGAATTTTATTACTTAGCTCTTTTGCAACTCTTTAAGCCTTGGCGTACAGAAGAGGAACTACTTGGAGATTTTCTTACTTATGAAGATTCGTTCAATGCAACCAAGGATACGATAGAATGTCCTGTTTTTTCAGATTATCTGCAAATGTTGAACGAGGAAATACAGCAAGAAGCTACAATTGCAGCAGAGATTGCTAGAGACAGTACTCAAGATAGTCAGAGTTCTGCTTCATTGAGTCAGGATCCACTAGGAGGACCAATTATACAAAATGAAGCTGCCACTGCCATGGATGAAGTTGAAAGAGCCATGGAACAAGCTCAGGAGGATGGAGTTCACTTAGAAGATTTGGAAAAAGAACTAAACGTTGAGCAGAGACAAATATATGACGAAGTCACAGAACACATTGAGCATGGTTTATCTAATGTGAAAAAAGAGTGCTCATGTACATCATTTATACCTGTCCGACTGTATGTGAGTGGAGAAGCAGGAACTGGAAAAAGTTTCCTGATTAAAGCGATTGCAACATATTTGCAGAAAACAACGGAGTCATCGCTCTCTTGTGTTGTTACTGCTCCAACTGGGTTGGCAGCACACAACATTAAAGGGATTACTTTACATCGCTTATTGATGCTGCCAGTAGAGCATGATAACAAATTACAATACCACAAGCTATCTGGAGAAGCTTGTTGTGAAGTTTCAAGAGTCCTAAAGAAAATGAAACTTCTTATCATTGATGAACTAAGCATGGTATCACATGTAATGCTTGCTTTTGTGCATTTAAGAATGCAAGAAATTCTTAAAACAGACTATGATGTGTTATTTGGAGGCAAACACATCATTGTTTTTGGAGATCTACTGCAACTAACTCCAGTGAAAGGACAGCCAGTGTTTAAAATGCTTACACATGAAGATACCAGGAAGTGCTTAGGAAGCATTGGAAATGTTAACACATGGTTAAATTTCAAATATGCAGAAGTGCTTCAAAATATGCGACAGGCAAAGGATGAAGATTATAAAAATATTCTACAAGATGTAAGAATTGGAAAACTAACTGAGCATGGCAAAGAAGCTTTACATGGACGATTAATTTCAAATTTGTTTCCAAATGAAAATATTCTCCCAGAGAATAGTTTTAAGAAAATTCCTGAAAACAAATCTGTCATATGCTTGATGCCAACTCTGCAAGAATGTTCAATCTTCAACAACAAAATGTTAAAGTTGGAAAATCAAGAGATTGTGAAACTGGAAGCTATTGATAAAATCGAACATGAAGGAGCAACTATTATTTTGTCAGAAAAGTTGAAATCAAAATTGGATTCTTTAGAGAAGACAATAGCTAAAACTGCTGGTATGGAAAAGACTCTGTATGCATCTTTAAATTGTCGTATAATTTTACGACGTAATTTACATGTGGAAAGAGGTTTAGTAAATGGAGCAATGGGTCATGTTGTGGATTTTGTGAATTACCGAAATAGAGATGAAATTGAATTTATAATAATTAAATTTGATGGTATTGAAGAAGTACAACAAATCAGTCGTTGTTCTGCCCGATTTTTGCTTGTGAAAGATTTATATGTCCGCAGAAAACAGTTTCCTGTTTCTTTGGCATATGCAGTGACTATTCATAAATCTCAAGGTTTAAGTGTTGATAGTGCTTTGGTGAATATTGGAAATTCTGTGTTTAAGGAGGGTATGGCATATATTGCTTTATCTCGAGTCAGAACTTTATCAGGATTATACTTGATTGATTTTGATGAGACAAAGATTAATGCAGATCTAAATTGTGTAAAAGAATATAATAGGTTAAGAAGAGAGTATGCTCCAAATTTACCTCAATATCCTCTATTTGAAAAGCGTGTGGGAGGCCGAAAAAGAAGAAATGAGAAAAATTGTAGTGAAGTTGTAGCAAAAAGAAAAAACCTAGATGAACCAGTAATTGTAAGCAGAAACGAAATGGATTCAGTTAAAGATGTTGTTTGATTTCAGTTCGAAAATAGTTCTGGTGTCAACTGCAATGCTAATGTAGTGGTTAATGTTGTTTTTTTTCTCCAAACTGTACAAGAACAGATTGCTGAAAATCGTGATCAAACATTTTGTTGTTTATTAAATTCTGTGTTTGAGAAATGTAGCAGTGATAGAACAAAAATACAAAGTGTTTCTGAAATTCGAAATGTTTTAGACATATGTTCTGGTCTAAATCAATTTTCACAGAATATTCAGCAAGATTGTCAGGAATTTCTAATGTATATGCTTGTTGTTTTGCAAGATGAAGGTGTAGATGTAGAAAATCTTTTTGGCCTTTCTTATAAATGGCAGCATGACTGCGACAATTGCTCCTTTTCAAGTAGTACTATAATAGACACTGAAAGATTTATATATTTGACTTTACCAGACTGCAAATCAGTGTCATTTAATAATCTAGTTAGACAAGCAAATCAAAGCATGGTCTGTACTCAATGTAAATCAGCAATGCTATCAACATTATTTATACAAAGATAGGGACAGTATGTTATTTTAATGTTCCAACGATGTAGACCTGATGGAACTAAATTGACAACATTAATTAAAAATGTTGTGGCTTCTCAATTATCAATTTCAGGAAGAACCTTTACAACTGCAGCAATTATTTACCATGATGGTCCTTCAACAACATCAGGACATTACACAGCTTATTTAAAATGTCAAAAAGGATAGAAACACTGTAATGATACTCAATTGACTTTCAAACAACCTTTGCCGTCTGACTTACAAAATTCTTACCTAGTGTTCTTACAACCGAAATTTTAGGGAAGGTAATTGGCCTATGAAGATTGCAGCAGTTAATATAAATTAGTTTGCTGTTCAAAATTACTTTCTGAATGAGAGTGATGAAGATAATAAAAAACATGTAGTTCTCATAGAGATAGTATATGTATATCACATAGTGTGTGCTGTGAGTATTATAGAAAATATTTATAAAAATAAGCTAGAGGTGGAAATAAAACTATTGTTTCATAATGTAAAAGATGTTGGAGCTTTTCTTTAAGAAATTTGGATAAATGAGAGATTAAGAATACTCTGGACTAATTTTCAAAGAAGAGGACTTTCCATATACTATTTGGCCTCGTGGAAAAGTAGATGGATCAAAAGTGAGTTTAGAAATGTTTTTTCTAAATTTTACATTATTTATTAAAAGATTGTATGGGTTTTTTAAACACAATCATTTTGATTGTGTTTTTTTTTGCCTGCTGTTATATGACGAGTACTATTGAAGTCACTGTTTTAAGTGAAATTCAATATATTCTGAGAACAGCAAAAATAAACCATATAACATGTTGTTGAAATTATTTTGTATTTTCTATTATTAAATATATATTATTTTCCCCATTCTCTTATGCTCACTCACCTATTTCCACCCTCTATCACTCCTCTTAACTCACCCTCACTGGCCTTTTTTCACTCTCCCTCACCTCCCTTCCCCTATTCCACTTTCCTCACTTATTCTCATTATCCACTCCTTCATGGCCCTTTCCCTCTCTCCCATCCACCACTTTCCAGCTGTCAGTCACTCTACTTCACTCCCCTTCCCCTTGTTTCCTTTCTTTGTTCCCTCAATAATTCCCCTTCTCTCACTCACCTTATTACACTTCACTCACTCCTTCTCTCACTTCCTCTGTCCTCTCACATCCTCACTCCCCTTCCCTCACTCCCTCTCTCTTAGCCTCAGTCTCTCGGTCCTCTCACTCTCTCACTCCTCTTCCGTCACGCTTACTCCCTAAAACTCATCCACAATCCCTTACTTACCTTTCTTTGCTCTCTCACTCAGTTCCTTTCTGCCACTCTTTCCTTCACTACCTCTATGTTCTCACTCCTTCACTTCCCTTGTCTCAAGCTCACTTGCTTGTATCCTCTCTTTATTTTCCCTTTTTCATCAACCTCACTGCCCTTCACTCACCCTCCCTCACCCTTGTTCCCTTATTCCAGTTCCTTCAGTTATCCTCATTCATCATCTTTAACTACCCTTCTTCTTTCTCTCGTCATGCACACACCTTTTCCCAGTCCCTTTTTTTTTCACTTTTCTTCCCTTTCTTTGCTCCCTCAGTCATTCTCCTTCCTTTACTCACCTTACTGCCGTTTACTCACTCTTTCTCTCACTCACCTCTGTTCTCTCATATTCTCACTTGTCTTCCCTCACTCCCTCTCTGTTACCTTCACTCCCATTGTCTCCTCACTGTCTTACAACCCTACATTCACCCTCACTCACCTTCCATGCCTCATTGTCATTAATCCACCGTTATTCACTCCTGCTTCTCTGTCACTCACTCCCCTTTCTTTACTCCCCTTTCTTCCTTTAGTTTTCCTAATGCACATTCCTTTAGTATCTTACTCACCTTCTGTTCATTTCTCTCTCCTGCTCTTGTTCACTGTCACTGAATGTATCCATGTCATTATCCTTTTAGTAATTTGCTCTCTCTCTATTTCTTTTTAACTCTCTCTGACCTTCACCATTCCTTTGTTTTTCTTTCTGAGTCCTTCACTTCTACTTTATCTCTTACTAACCTTTTATGACTTTTAATCTCCTACTTTGTCTCTTGTACTGTAAAATATATATTATAAATCTTGTAACTTATTTTGATTTCTCTTTCACAGATATTAAATTTAATGAAAATATGTAATTAAGTTTACATTACTTATAAGGTAAGTTTGATGTACAAAATGTACTTTCCCTATACTCTTTTCCTTAACCTCACTACTCTTCTCTGATGCTCCCACACCCCTGTTCCCTTATTGCGCTTGCCTCACGTATTCTGAATCCCCACGTTTACTCCCCTTTTCCTCACTCCTCTCTCACACTCACCTTCTTTCAGACCTTCTCCTTTACTTTCCTTCCTCTCTCTTCCCTTTCTTCACTCCTTTACTCTTTTCCTTTCCCTTACTCTCCTTACTCCACTTCACTAACTCCTTCTCTTACTCCCTCTGTCCTCTTTATTCTAAACTTCCCTTCCCTCATTCTCTCTCTGTTAGCCTCATTCTCTCCATTTCCTTAGTCTCTCACACCTCTTCTGTCACGCTCACACCCTATAACTCAGCTACACTCCCACACTCACCTTCTTTCAAACCTTCTCCTTTACTTTCCTTCCTGTCTCTTCCCTTCTTTTGCTCCTTCACTCTTTTCCCTTCCCTTACTCTCCTTACTCCACTTCATTAACTCCTTCTCTTACTCCCTCTGTCCTGTTAGTTCTACACTTTCCTTCCCTCATTCTCTCTCTGTTAACCGCATTCTCTCTCTGTCCCTTTAGTCTCTCACTCCTCTTCTATCATGCTCACTCCCTATAACACAGCAATACTCCCACACTCACCTTCTTACAGACCTTCTCCTTTACTTTCCTTCCTCTCTCTTCCCTTGTTTCGCTCTTTCACTCTTTTCCCTTTCCTTACTCTCCTTACTCCACTTTACTAACTCCTTCTCTTTCTCCCTCTGTCCTCTTAGTTCTACACTCCCCTTCCCCATTCTCTCTCTGTTAGTCTCATTCTCTCCGTCCCCTTAGTCTCTCACTCCTCTTCTGTCACACTCACTCCCTATAACTCAGCCATACTCCCACACTCACCTTCTTTCAAACCTTCTCCTTTACTTTCCTTCCTCTCTCTTCCCTTCTTTCGCTCCTTCACTCTTTTCCCTTCCCTTACTCTCCTTACTCCACTTCATTAACTCCTTCTCTTACTCGCTCTGTCCTCTTACTTCTACACTCCCCTTCCCTCATTCTCTCTCTGTTAGCCTCATTCTCTCCGTTTTTAAATGCTAATTCCTAACTATAACAATTGTGAAACCTATGGTTTTTTCAATGAATATATATATATATATATATATATATATATATATACATATATATATATATATGTATATATATATATATATATATATATATATATTTTTTTTTTAATCTTATCCCAAACTGTGAGACCCTCTCATAGTTTCTTTTCTTTTATCACAGGAGGAGAAGGAAGGGCCAACTTAGAGAATCTTTGAAAGTGCTCTCCCCTAACCTTTTATTCAGAACCACCATGGTGGAGGGCGACAACCCTACAGATAAGAGATCCGTTCTCCATTACTATGAACTTTATCGCAACTGATCTGGTTTTTTTGTTGGATCACAACACCTTTTTGTAGTTAGACGCGGAACAGTTTGGTTTTTTCACTTTTGTTGGGATAGACTCACAACAGAGTATCAGTTTCTTGTTTGAGACCTTGTTCTATTGGTATATTATGGCACTATGTCAAGAGCGTTAATCAGCACACCACTCATGACTCTAAGAACTTTCAACATCTTCCCCACCAGCTCTAGGGCACTTTGCCTCATCCACTTTTAATATGCTGGACTAAGGGAATGATTGGGTAATAGCACCTAGCTTAGAATCTCCTGTAATAACTCCCAGGCAAACAGGCTCTGCACTCTCTGTTCATATATATGGGGATGGTAACATAAAACATGTTTATTTATTTCTGTGTGCGCTGAAGTGAGGTTCACATTACAGTTGAAAGGTAGTCAATGTATGATTTTACAATACTTGGATAGCCTACATACAACATTACAAAATGGATGCCAATTTGGCAACAGGGGTTTGAAGTAAATGATGTCCTTTATATGTTTCTATACTCTGTATGTATTGGTGTCTGTTCCCACAATGCAGTTTGTGAACAAGCCTTTTTTATAGGCGAAACGCGTAACTGGAATAAACCATCAACTGATGAGTACACTACCTGCAAGTGATCGCTTTATTGCACTGTGTATATTGGAATCTATGACCAGCGCGCTTCGCTGGCCACAGCGATCCTCTGCCTTGGGCGTGGGGAGACAGAAGGAGCAAAATGGACATAACCTGCTGCGCAGGCGAAACGCGTCTCTCTTTTTATCTTTTTATGCGGGGTCGTGGGAGACTTGAATAACAATAAAGAAGCCTTATCCATGCACACTTCGTGTACGTGCCTCTTCTTTGTGGGAGCAGGACTGTTTTCTTTGATATATATATATACATATAAATATATATATATATATATATATATATATATATATGATGAGCTGACCTGTGGATTGATTTATGAGAAATGTTATGAATTATCTCTCTCTCTTTTTTACTTGGAACTAGAAGTGTATTGAATTTTCATTTCTTGATATCATCACTTTGATATTTTTGATTGAGTCCCACTTAATTGTCTTTGCCTTGGTCGTGATTGTTAGGAGTGTGGGTCCTGTTGGATCTACACTGCACTATTCGCCCATCTAGGGCTTGATTGATGGAGTATAAATGTATGTACTTAAACTGTGCGGGGTGTAGGAGTGTATACAGCATGCATTGGAAGGATTATTATATTGATAATAATTTTTTCCTTCCTTATGTTATATTGTTTATTAATTCAACTTTATTCACTCTATTTGAATAATATTAGAGAATAATTGTGTTTTTTTATATTGGTGTACAGTTTGCCATGCCCATCCAGGGCTTTATTTTGCACTCAAGTTGTGTTGCATTATGATTTGTGACATTCAAAGATGGCGCTTATTTTCATGCTGTTTCCTTACCCGCCCCATAGGCTAGTCCTATGTCTATGATTTTGACCCGGATGCGGGAATATATGGTGGACGCCTCTGCCGGTTCGGTAAACTTCGAGGAAGGTTCCGACCGAAACGCGTCAGTGTGCTGTGTTACAAATAAATTTGTGTAATTACACCCCTGTGAGTGCTTCCTTCGTCCTGCGGATGATTCCCGCGTTGGGAGGCTGAGCGGTACTGGTTTTGCGAGTGCACCCTCGCAACGGGAGCACCCGCCTGGGAGTGCGACGCTTTGGTGCTTTTAGAGCTTCAATATATATATATATATATATGAAACAATCCCTGCTGCCTCTCGCCCGGAGCCCAGTGCTGGAGACCGCTGCGCAGGAAGAAGAGAGGAGACCTCAGGTGCAGTGAGCAATGTTTCTTTATTGTACCCTCGAGGAAGCGGCACACAGCATGACGTTTCGGCCTACACAGAGGCCTTGATCACATGACGCACGCTGGGAAAAAGGCAATTTTTAAAGTGCTAGTGCTAAGTGGGAATACAATCCGATTGGTAGGTTTTTGGTCACGTGTTGCACTTATCATAGACACGGACAACAGACTGTAAGTTACAGACATCACGGGATAGTCCCTGAATTAGCGCCATGTTATAACTGTCCATACTATAACATTAAAGTGCAAATGCAATTACATCAATGTGTAAACAAACAAAAGATCACTGGATAAATCCAAATGTCAAAACCGATATTGTTGTGCAAAGTGAAATGTGCGTCATGAGGATCAATCTCAATATATACACTATATACAATATACATTATGTACAAAAGTCATGTATAACACCCAATTTATGAGCTAATATATACAAAATATATAAATAAATTCATAAAATGTATCATAAATATATAAATATATATGTTAAAACCATGACTGTACAGTATATTGCAAATAAATATACAGATAAACACAACATCATTGATACGGGATGAGATCTGTAGTAAACAAGAATAATAAATGTTTTGGCCCTAATACCAAGATCGCAGCATCCCATTGTTAATACACAAATTATGTTTACATATATGTAAATACTGAGCTGGAAAGTTCACGGGCAGAGGAGATGTTGACCCCCCCCCCCCCCAAAAAAGAGGAGGGGAAACCATCGCAGCCTCCGCCCTGTGACCATCCCCTGTGCTCAAGAATTGCCTGGATGGACCATACCTAAAACCAGATGTATTTATGTGACTAGTGAGAGATAAGAAGACTAACATGTGCACTTATTTTTATGTGATAATTTTCAAGTTTTTTTGTGACTCTGTGACATTGTTTTCTTCAACTCTTTCTCTGTAGAGCTCGCTGGATAGTTCATTTGAAAGTGAAGAAAGCTCTTGATACATCAATGTGCAACCTAAGCCTAGGCTACACTCCACTTAAGAACCATCCAAACCTCTAAACTGTATACTGTTAAGAACAGAAATCTCAATGACAAGACAGACAGATACACCTAAATTATCCTTTCGGAAGCATCAGACTGCTCAACAGGGGGAGCAAAAGACAGTGCACGACAGTATAATATTGTCATAAACACGTGTAAAAATCTTCAGTGGAATTCAATCCCCCCGGAGCTCGGCAGTCCATTTCCACTATGTACCTGGTTTCTAACTTTCTCAGGGCCCCATCCCTATCTCCTCCTCTCCTAAGAGGGCCAACACAGTCAATAGCATAATAGCGCAACAGGGAACTGTCATTGTTATGGTGTTCCTTAAAGTGACGGGCCACCGGATATGCTGGATCACTGGTATTGATGGCCCTAATGTGCTGGAGTATCCTCTTGTGCACCTGCAATTTGGTACTGCCAACATAACGCAGGGCACACGGACACTCCAGCACATACACCACATATTCACTCTTACACGTGAGTTGTTGTTTTATTTTACGTGCCACAGAGGTGAATGGGGTAGCATATTCGGTTTTATTCAATCCATGCTGACAAGCCTTGCAGGATGAACACCTCCTAAAGCCCTTACTTTTCCCTAACCAAATTTTACCGGTCAGGACTTCTGGGCTAGATTTTACTAGGGCATTCTGCATGGAATATGCTCGCCTGTATGTGATAGATGGGGTATTGGGTATTCTATCCCCTATCACTGGGTCACATTTCACTAGATTCCAATGCTTGGAAACTATTTTCCCCAGCGCTGCATGTTGCCTATTGAAGGCCCAAATCAATCTGACTGGTTGATCATTAGTGGTGATGGACTTTTTGTGGACCTTAGGCTCGAGGGCATGATTACGTGGAATGGCATTAGCTTTGATTATGGCTTTATCCACTATTGCAGCCTGATACCCCCTAGCCAGGAATCTGGACCTACTGGCCTGCTGAGCCAGGTTACACTGGGCTTCTGTACTGCTCAAACGACGTATACGCAACATTTCACCATACGGAATGCTGCGTATAAGGTGAGCAGGGTGATGGCTGCTGGCGTGGAGAATCGTGTTTCCAGCCGTCTCCTTACGATACAACCTTGTTTCTAGATGTGTTGCTCCTGGTGTGACTGTCATGTCAAGGAAATGCACCTGATCCCTGCTGATGGTAGAGGTAAAGTGCAGATTGTAATCATTCTTATTGATGCGGTCAACAAAGTGCTCAGCCCTCTGGCGAGTGCCCTTCCAGACTAGGAACACATCGTCTATATAGCGATACCACCTAACAATAGATTGTCTGGAAATGTCTGCGTGCGTGCCATGGAGGACCTGCCTCTCCCAGTAGCCCATGTGTAGACAGGCATAACTGGGAGAGAAACAGGCCCCCATGGCCACACCCCTGACCTGCTGGTAATATCTATTGTTAAACATAAAAAAATTGTGGTGTAAACAAAATGAGATCATTGAAAGTAACATGCGGTTATGATCAGCCATGATTATAGGTCGCAATCCTAGGTAGAATTCTATGGCTCGCAGTCCGTCTTGGTGATTAATACTGGTATATAAAGACGTGACATCTAATGTAATGAGCCACAGATCCATACCCCACTCTATATCCTGTATCTTTCTTACAAAATCATTGGAATCTTGCACATATGATGGTAACTCCTGAACAAATTCCTGCAAGAAAGAGTCCACATACACTGTTGTTTTCTCTAATAAACCCCCGCACGCTGCAATTATCGGTCTTCCCGGGGGTTTACTAGGATTCTTGTGGATCTTGGGAATGAGGTATAGGACTGGCATGACTGGATGGTTATTCTTTAGATATTTCAGCTCATCCATGCTCAGTAGGCCAAAGGACCTCCACCCCATGAGCAAAGAGTGGAAGTCTTCCTGAGCTTTTTTGACCAATGAAATGTCGCTATGTCTATAGCCTTTCAGATCATTCAGTTGGGAGAGGGCTTCTTCTAGATATAGTTTTCGTGGCCACAAAACTATGTTCCCTCCCTATATATATACACACATATATACATTTATTTATATTTAACTAGTGGAGGCACACGATTGTTTTAAGCATCTGCTTATTAGCTTCTGCATGTGACCACTTGCCTGTTATGTCAACACATATTATTGCTGAGCACAAACAATCATGAAGGTGGGAGTCTTTATTAAGGATTCCTATTGTGTTATTTTTCATCCCAATTTGTAATGAATACATCTTTTTGTTAATTGTAAATTGTGGCATACCAACAGTGTTTCAAGAAAAAAAATACAGACAGCAGTCTGGTAAATGTTTTCAGTGCCTTAGTCATTGCTGCCATCAACATAGATTAAATGCTGTAATTCTCCAATCAACTAATAGACCAAACAGCAACTGTAGTGAAATGGCACAATTTAAACACTAATTGGTTTAGTTCTAGAAAAGCATGTGATTGTGCAATTTTATAGTCTGTTAATAATGCCCACCAGAGGCTGCTCAAATGATCTGTACCAGTGAGGGGCACATTGCAGTCAGCTAAAAATTCTCAGAACTTTATTTTTACCTCTCTAGCAAACAATCTTGAGATGTCTCGAGTTTCATATTTGAGACCTTGCCAGTAATATGGCATTTCACATCAAATTCTCCTTGAAGACTACAAGAAACATTCTTTCCTGAAATATAAAACAGCAGAAAGCAAATGTCTTTCTCAACAGGAACAATGACGCCTTAGACCTTTATTATAAGTGGATAGTGAAATACCTTTTCCAAGCTGAATTTCTTGATATCTTTTTGTTAATTTGATTTATTCTAAGTCGAGTATTTCTTGCTCTCATCAATTACTTTAATTTCTTTTTCTTCTCATCATTTTATGTAGATCAAAATCTGCATAGATGGTTTTAAAGATTATTTTCAACTGTTAATATTTTCACAAGTACAGCATCTGATATCCTTTTAGCTGTATTTATAATAAGGATCAACCAGTCCCATGTACACCTCCATGCAGCTAGGGACCATTCCTTCTTAAAGTGTAAATCTTCAAAGAAAATGTGTAGTTCATTAATTAGAAGTAGTCCGTTGGGAGCCACATTAGCTCTTAAATAGTCATGATAGCATTGGGAAGGGCAATCCTAATCTGATTCCTTCTTAATTGGGACAAGGCATCCCAGTCTTCCCAAAGGATAATACTAGTTGATCCAGTATTGTTCCCTAATAAGGATGGTGTGGACAGAATGGAGGCAACCATTTTCATACCAAAGGAAAAACCTTGAAAGTCTGACATAGTAGGGGTGGTAACAGTGTGGACTGAAATGATGAGTTGGTATTTTAGGAGAAACCCAATTGAGAAATCCTTGATGCTAAGGTCTTGTGGAAACCCTTCAGACAATTAGCTTAATTTAGTGCTTAAATCCCACAGCTGAACCACTGTGCATGGTAATCACTATATAACTAAGGAGAAGGAAAAGAGTTTGAACACTCCATCATATTTTCTCTCAGTGTAATTATCCTCAACATAAGGTATGATGTCCACTAACTGTAGTCATCTGAAGCATGAAACAGTATACTACTCTTACGTTCTGCAGTAATCCTCTTTCAGAATGCACTGACCCTCACCCACCAAAGTGGCATGCTTCGTTATTGGGTCACCCTCTTTGGGTGGGTGGGTGCAAAACTCGGCAGGTTCTTTGTGAAGCACTTTACAGAGATCTTGTCTCGTGTGTTTGTGAGTCACAAGGACACACTGAACACACCCTTGTATAAAAAGATTGTTTTAAAGAAATGAGAAGAGTACCTTTGGCAGGTTAAACTGTTTTATGGATGCTAGGTAACAAAAATGTTTATTACCTATGTTGGGATCCATAATAATGTTAAAAAAACATAAAGGGACTAGCAGGACATAATTCTCCAAGGAGTCACTAAAGGGTGGTAAACATGTTTCTTACCTAGAGCTCATCCTATTGATAGTTGGTTGGTGAAACCATGGGGTGTGGGTGCCTGTTGTTGCTCTTAAGAAACATTACTGGAAGTTATCAAAATAAAAATCAGTCATCCCTGTCAAAGTGGTTGAAAGGAATAAGATGGAGATTGGAAAGTCGGAGCTATGTTCTGTAGGCGGAGCTTGGTGCCCCTGGTCCTTCCATACTCTGCTTCCCACGTGTCACGGCTGAAAGGCAGATAGAGAATGAGTATGACAGACCCTGAGAAATAGCACCAACCAAAATCCTGTGTGCAGACATGTCATGGCGTTACTTTTCATCCATGCACCCACCTTTATGTGCATGTATATTATCATCCATATACTGCAGGCTTACCTGTGTTCCTTCCACAGTCCATGGGGGTTTGGTTTATGCTTCATCAAACATCTAATAACAAATACAATGACATTCTGGGGACACAAGCATGTTCTCTTTCACATCTTTCTCTCTCTCACTTCTGCCTTTGTTCCTCACACACATTAAACCATCAGGTTGTCTCACTGGCATCGAAAGTTCTAACTTCCATGTTACATGCAGATTATTATTAAGTACCATTATATTGGGAAGTAGCAACACTTGTCACTTACAGCGCCTATGGATTGCAAAACCATGGTATGAAGCCCCATAGAAAAGTAAGTTATGCTGAGTTATTTTATTTGAATTGGTTCCTTTACTCTGTGTTTGTCAGGATATATTCTTGCTTTGGTCCCCTGAAGGATTTCTACAAATAGAGAAGACATTAACATACAGAATGTGACACACAGATTCACTACTTAAGTTAAAATTGTGTGACTTAGCACAAATGATGACCATGGCAATTTTTTGCTTTAGAGAAATAATTGCGTGCATTGTAAGGAATGCCTCTTTTTGCATGTTCACTTCCACCTTTCTGGACTGATGCTGCTGAGTTTTCGAATCTCAGAGTGCACTTAGGTCTGCTAACCAGACCTCAGTGCCAGCGATCTAACTCCTTACTAAATGTATGTTGAATTGGCTACCCCCAATTGGCAGAGTGACTAAATTATAAGTCAATAGTATATGGTGTAACAGATTATCCATGGAATGTAAGGCAGAGTGTTCACCCAAGGGGTGTAGCAGTGATTGTGCCACCTTGTGGATGAAAAAGTACAAAATGGATCCCAGCCTGCCACTGCAGCCTGGATGGGCCGTGGTAATACTGCTAGTTTGACTTTGCCATCTAAACCCATGGGAAAACCCCTCACTTCTCTTAACAATATATGTAAGTCTCCCCTAAGGAAGGCTTAGCAAGCCCTAAGGGAGGGAGCTGTATATTATTAAGTAGGGCATGTATTATAGGGAACTGGTATCCCATTGTCAAGTGACTGCATTATCCCCGCAGGACACTTTTGGCCATAAATATGACACCCCTGTCACCCTTTGCCTCAGATCATGCCAGAACTGGACTTGGCAAAGCGAGGCTGCACTGTCTCCTGGAATGCACCTCCCACACCTTGGGCTAGCGAAGAGAGGACTGTGCCTGTGGCTCCTGGCTTGGGGAAAGGTTGCTACCCATACTAAAGAAGTGACTTGAAGGGTCAATCGGTTGACCCCCCCGGGAACCAGCATTGGGGCCAAAAAAGCTGAAGTAGCCCAACTCAGCAAGTCATTAGCCACATCTACACTGACTGCTGCTTCGTAGGGAAACTATAATGTTACAGCTTCCAGTCCCAACAGAAGTAAGTGTTGATTAAAGTGCTGTTGGCATTTGACGACCTAGAAGATTTGGTATTGTTTGGACAGACGGAATGTGGAAATAGGTTTCTTGTCTGCACAATCCTCTCCTCAAGCACCCATCTCCCACTTTGATATAATTAACAATTATTTTTATGTGGGCTGGCATCTGTAGTTTATAGAACAGCCTCCAGCCCTCAGTGGGCACATTTGCATCACTCATGACTTGCCCAATCTCACTATTGTACCTAAACCCACTGCTCAATTTTTGATCTCACCAGCATGATCATCAGCATGTCTTAAACAAATGGCACTCCCTATTTCATGAACACTCCCTGTAAATGCCAAACTTTGTCTTATGATAGACTGATCTTTTTCCTTGCCAACTTGCCAGTTTCCTCCTCCTCTCATATCCCCAGAACAACTTCCTCTAGAAAGCAATTCCTGACCACTATACCACCAAATGTTACTGCAGATATTCTCCTGCTCAAAGATCCACTCTCTGTCTGTGCCTGGTGCCTTCCCATGGAATATCTGACACTGTGAACAATACAAAGACTTCACAATATTATTCCCTGTTCCAGGAACATGGCTTGCTCTGAAAACAATGCTCATCCTCATGCACCCTAATGCATTTACCATCAGCAACTCCAATACTTGCTCATCCCCTTACTTTCCCTTGTTATCATTGTCATGGTGTCCACATTGAAATTCTCCTTAATGTTAGCTAGCTAATTGCCCCACAGTGCTACAACCAAAGGGAAAGATTCCAAAAAGAATGAAACTATATTGCCTCTGCTTCAATGCCCTGGGACACTTATTCAAACACTATTTACCACCCCAGTAGAGGCCAAAGCCTCTTGGTGATGCCCTCTGCCTCAGTCTGTAATTTGATAACCTCACTGCAGTTAGACATCCACATTCTTATACAGAAACCTCTTACCAGCTCTCATCACTCTGTGCAGAATATTCATATGATCTCATAATCTCTGAACTTTCCTTCGCTCCTGCTTCTTTGCCCCAAGGCCACTTAATTAGAAGCTAGATTTTGTCCACCTTATCTTCCTGCAATCTCAATTACATCATTAAAGAGTCAATCTTCTCTGGTGCCAAATTCCTATGACACTTGCTGAAAAGTCAAATCCCACACTCCCCTTTCCCTTCTGCTTTCCTGATAAACAGAAATCATCTAAGCAATGTACATCAGTCTCCAAACCTGACTTGGAAGAAATCACAGTGAGTCTGACACAGAGCAACTAAACTATCAGTAACACTTTATCCTGAAATATCATGCCCTCAAACTGCATTCCTAACAAGGGAAAGCTCTTGATATGCACTGCCAGAAGTTTAAATTTGACAAGTTGTCATGATTTGACATTTCTGCCACTGCCACAAATCTTACAAGCGCTATCAGTTTGACTAGACTCACATAAACAATTATAAAAACAACCTATAATCATTTACAGATAGGTCATGGGGCTATCCTGAACACTCTTTCTACCTTCTTTACAATCATGCACCATGGTGACATTGATAAATTAGTAATTTGCCAGCACACAAATGGGCCTACCACACTTCATTCAACAACGTCCTTTTCCAGCTTTTTCCTTAGCACATCCAGAATTTCCATTGTCAGTTTCAAATAGTTCATCCAATGTTGGACCTGCTAAACTTAACCTAATGCTGTGCCAAATGCAAAACCCTTTTCCAACATGAACTCCTCTACCTATCTGGGTATACCAAAACTGTGCCTCTTACTACATGCACATTAATTCACATAAGGAGTCTTTCCCTTTATTGCCGCTTAGTCCTGTCCCCTTTGTTGTATGCTGCTTCATTGTACAAAGCAGTGTGTAATGAGTTGGCTTTCTCCACACCGTAAGCATTCATGTTTAAAAGCATGCTACCCACAAAGCATGCCCCCCCTTGTTAAAGGCTCACCAGGAATTATTCCCCTGCAACTTTGTTCCTACTCCTGTTCTGTGACACACCAGATTGGATAGGACGCCCCAGAAAGGGCCAAAATGCCATATGCTGTGTTTCGCATGGCACTATCTGTAATGAACCATCCCACCGCTCTTAAGGCCTAGCTCAGGGAGTGGAATAAACACACTACCACTCAGCATACATGTATGAGCCGGAAGGTCCAGAGCGACCTCTGCCCTTTTATTTAACGCCTGGCCAGAGAGTTATACAAAGTATGGTAGCCCTTCCAGGCCGGTATGCGCATCCCGCCTTCATGGTGCTCAGATCACTACATCCCTTCCCAAGTTAGTGTTCAAACAAATAAATAAATGAACACAAAAATTCTTTGAGTCTTGAACTGGGTCTGGGGTTGGGTCTCAGATTGTACTTTTGTTGACGGGACCCCTGACTCTCCGTATGGCTGTGAGGAGGCGATGTGTTCTCGTTGATGTTCCTGTCAGTCTCTGTAGTTGGCGGTTGAATGCAATTGGCTGCGGTTGACTCTTCATCAGGGCGGGATGGGGTGCCCTCAACCGGTGCCTCTCCAAATTCCACAGGACTGGGAAAGTCTCTTTCCAGGCCTGAGCGTCGGATCCTTTTGTACCAGCATATGATTCTGATGATTGTTTCTCTACGCTGAGCTGTGAGGCCCTAGCCACTAAACATTAGAACAGTCCACAGTCCAGGTTCATATGCTGTTCTGAATTTTCCTCTACTTCTGCGGTTTCGGACTAGACAATACTCAATGGGGTAATGACGCTGGTCCTAGCTCTTCTCTGCCAGCTGGCCCACCCGTTGTTTGCTGCTCGTCGTGCTTGAGTGTTGGCAGGGTCATATGGTGCTGGTGCCCAGCAATCAGCTACCGGAATTGTGTCCTGGTGATGTCCAGCTAGCATCAGGGACCAGGGTGATTGCTGCATCGTGCAGTGTGGGGTGCTGCAGTACTCACGCAGGAACCGTTGAAGACAGTTTCAGGGTTAGACTGCTCCACCACTGCAATTCAGAGGATCTTGTTGAGTATCCACGTGAAGCGTTCAGCTTCGCCATTGGCCTGCGGCCATTGTGGGGTGATTCGATGATGGTGGACTCCTAGTAGGGAAAGTAGGTCTTTGAACTCCCCCCATTGAAACTGGGGTCCGTTGTCTGTCTTGATTTCATGGGGTAACCCAAAGAGCGCAAATGTCTTCTCAAGGGGCTGGCTGTAGGTGTGCGAACTAGTGGACACAATTATCTCGACTATTGGGTACTTTGAATAGCTGTCTATCAGCATGGCAGTTACTCTTCCATCAGAAAAGCTCCCAAAATCGAGGCTCACTCGCGACCACAGAGACGTCGCCGAATCTTCCATTATCACCAGTGCTAGTGACACTTGGATACTTGTGAGCTGGCAGGGTCTGCATTTTCTTATGAGGGCATTCACTGCTGCTTCTAGCCAAGGGAAGCATACTTTTTCCCTCATTCGTGATTTCATCCGTACAGTCCTTTGATGTCCTTCGTGAGCAAGGGTTGTAGCTCTTTCCTGGACGCTTACAGAAATGACGATCCAGGATCCCCTCAGTATCACTATATCTGCTGCTGTGCTTTGTTCATCTTGCGCCTTCCAAACTTTTCAAAGTTGTTCTCTATCAGGCTCATTCCATCCATTGACACCGCATAGGAAGTCCTCCCACGAGCCTTACTGCAGGGAGTCCATCACTCTCATTAGCACGGGGTCATTGCTAGTATCCGCCTTGATCTCATCAATCGTGAAGGCTCGGGGGCATGCCCACTGGGTTACCATGTCGACATATCCTTCTGCTTTCAGCTCATAGTTATGATCTTCCTGTGTTGGGTCTGGTGGGTGTCACAATAGGAAGTCTGCAGGATTCTTCTCCCCAGCCCCGATAGATTAGTTCCATCTGATAATGCTGCAGCTGTATTGCCCAGCGTTCGATTCTTGGTGGAGGGTGTGGTGCTGTGCCTCTGAACAACGGAACTAGTGGCAGATGGTCAGTTACAACCCTGAAGGGGTGACCGCTGACGTACAGGTGAAAATGATTGCAGGCCAACTTAATCGCTAGCACCTCCCTTTCAATCTGGGCATAGCGAGCTTCCGTTAGCGAGATGGCTTTGCTCGTGAACGCGAGAGGTGCCCATTTGCCTGGTTCTGTTTCTTGAGTTAGGAGCGCCCCAGGTCCAATGGGACTGGCATCTACCAGGAGCTCGGTCATTCGAGTGGGGTCGAAGTATGCCATGGTAGTCTTCCCTAAGAGTCCTGCTTTGATCTTTTTAAATGCTTCTTCTTCTTCCTTGCTCCACCTCCAGGTAGCGTCCTTCTTTGTCAGGGCTTGTAAAGGCTCCACTATCTTGGCCAGGTTCGGTATTAACCATCCGCAGTATGTGGTGATCCCTGGGAAACTTTGAGTCTGTGAAGCTCTGGTTGGCGCAGGGGCTTGCTGTATAGCTTGGGATTGCTGTGGGTCGACTCGGACCCCGTCTTGGCTGAACACATAGCCGAAGAATTCAATTGACTTTTGGAAGAACAAGCATTTTCTCGGAGGAGGCTTACTCAATACTCGGCGAGGCATTGGTGGGTAGCCCGAAGATGGTGGTGGTGTTCTTCTATGGTTGCTGAGTGTATTAAAATGTCTTCACTGAGGGGTTCAGCCCAGTCTTGCCTTAGCCAAGTCATCACCTATTCTTCTGTAGTTTCCAGCTCTTCCTCACAGACTTGGCTAAAGTTACTGTAAAAGGCTTGCTCATTCCCTTTATTAACTCCAAGTAGGGTCCCCGTCTGTTCACATTTTACCTGTTTTATCCTATTCCTCACCAGCCCATTTTTGGCTTTCCATCCCAGAAACTTTCTGCATTCCTCGCCATATTCAAAGTGAGCCAACCGACTAACCTCCCACCTGTTTTTGACCCTATCTTGTAAAACTGCAGTCAGTTTAGATTTTACTTCTGTTAATCTCTGTAGCAATCCTCCCCGAACCCCCTCATCTACTCTCGGGTTGATCAATTCCCTTTCTATTGAGCGGACCTGCTCCTCTAATTTTGAAACGTCTTTATAATACCGCCTCTTTTTTGCCGCTGCTAATGCAGCTAGTCTGCCTCTTAAAAAAGCATAATGTGCATCCCAGATCATACCAGTTGAAGCGGAACCCCGATTGATTTCAACAAACTCTTTTTTCTCCCTATTTAGTGCCTCTATACCTTCCTCCTCTAGCAAGATCGTACGATCCATGGTCCATCTAGTTTGGCAGGCCCACTTGCCTATATTCAAACAGAGCATCACAGCAGAGTGATCTGACAAAATGTAACCCCACGTGATTGATTTCTTGTACCCAATCCTTCATACTGCTATCTATTAGGAAGCAATGAATCCTTGACTGATGTCTATACTTTTTATTATAAAATGTGTACCCTTTCTGTGACCTTGCCCTCTGACGCCAGATGTCACACAGGCCCAACTGCTCCATCATTTGTTTGATAAGCCACAAAATTTTGGGATTTACCAAGGCCCTGCTATGCATGGATCTGTCTATCCAAGACAGTAATAAAATCCCCTTCCATGATAAACCGGTCTGTAAAATTGAGTAGTTCAATGAATAATTCCTCCAGAGGATTAGTGTCATCCTGATTCGGAACATAACATCCCACCAGGGTGAAGCCACAACCCATGATCTTCAGTTTTGCTACAAGCCACCTTCCAGCTTTATCCGAGACACTATCTTTTATACAGCTTTTGGCCCCTTGCTTTAGCAAGACTGACACCCCCATCATTACGGCTGATTGCCCTGTACACACAGCTTTACTGATCCATTTTTTGGTCTTAAAAAACTCCTGACCCTCCTTCTCCGTCAAATGTGTTTCCTGTAGGATGATAATCTGAGCTGGGCAATCTTTTAAGTATTGTATTAACCTCTCTCGTCATCCACGTACCCTGAGGCCATTTATATTCCACAATAGAATTCGTATTACATTCTCTCACTTCTTATCCATCCCCTCTAAAGTTTGGAACTAGGCGTCAGTTCAGTGTTGATGAAACTTCTGAGGATATTTTTTTCTTTTTTCTCCCACATGCTTCCCACCCTGTGCTCCCCCATTACCCCCCTTACCCCCCACGGAAAACCCATCCTTGAATCTTCATGGCTTAGAGCCCTATGGGTGTCCCCCCAGAGTGTGCATCTGATCTTAGTGTTTATTTGTAAGTAAGAGGGGGGGGAAACTTAGAAAGACATACAAAATAATTGACCAGCCCTTGATAAGCTAGGAAAAACAGTTCATAAATCATATATGAATAGCCTAGATCCTATTCCAGAATTACTAGCCACCTGGCTGCAGGCTTTCAATAAAGTCATCTAGCTCCTCGCCAGAGTGAAAGGTGTGCATCTTATTGTTAAACATCACCTTCAGGAGTGCTGGGAACCTCAATTGCACTGAGGCACCCAACCTCCTTAGTGGTTCAATCCTTTTTCCGATTTCCCACTGCCTGTTGGAAGTGACACTTGAAATGTCTGATCTGAATTCATAGTTAACCCCATCTACCTCAATTGACTTCTTGCTCACAGCCTTAGACAGAACCTTCTCTTTTAATGTGTAGGTTAAAATGTTAAGCAGTATTCTCCTGTGCTTGGTCCTATTAGTGTTAAGTCTAAAGGGGTCCCTGTGAATTCTCTGAATATCTTTAAAAATCTCCTGCTCTGATTCCTCCAACTGCAGCTCCCTCTGTATCAATTGGACTATATAGGTTTTAATATCATCCCCCTCTCTGCCTTCCGGAACTTTTAGAATCTTCAAGTTATTCCGTCTCTGTAAGTTTTCCAATCTTTCTACTCTATCTAGCTTCTCCCTCTCCTTCGTGTTTAGCTTCACTATTTCTGCGCTATTGGCCTGCATTGCTTCTCTGAGCTCTCTTACCTCCCCTTCTAGAGATTTTGTTCTATTGCTTAAATCATCCATCTTCTTCTCTAGTACTTCACAAGTAGACCTCATCTCCTTCTGATTTGCCTTCGATGTCTCACATCTGCTCTTAATTTCAGTAGTCAGGGCTACTAGGAGAGCTCCAAAGGATGGGTACTCCTTGTTTGAGTATTTAGATTTATGCGTGGTACCCTTGGTGCTATGACTTGACCCTTCTGGGGTCCGTTCTGCCTCCTCTGGATTTTGATGTCCACTCCCAGAGGCAGCAGAGGAATCTGAGGCTAGGACTTGATACCCATTCGGGGTCATGTCGCTGGCCCAATCCTCCATACCTTCCGTATTCTCTACTTCAGAGGTTCTTTCTTGCAACCCCTGCTCCTTACTTGCCCCCTCCTGATGACTTCTTATCCCCGCCATTTTACTTTCGCCTAAAATAAACATTTTGGGTAGAACCTTATGTTCTGTGTCGATTTAGATACCGTATATAGGTTTCCCGACTTATGCCCTTATATAGGCACAATTCCCGTTGCCCTTATTTAGGCATAGCAATCCAACACTTATTTAGGCATTATCCATGCTAACCAAATACAGGCATGGTCACCTACATCCGTCCAACTACGTCACAACGAGTTCTTGGAAAACCAGACTCTTAAGCCTTTAGGACTTCCCCTTGCTTGGATTATTGATTTCTCCAAGAACTCATTTATTATGCATAAACATATATTCCTTAGGGGTTCATTCATGACGTTCCTATGCCCGACTTCTTACGTCAATACTGGCAATCCTAAAACACCTTCAAGGTATAAATATACCTTCACTTTCCCTGGCAAATAAAGGCGCATGGTACAGTCCAGCTGCATACTTGCACAACGTGGTTCGCCACGGCAAGTTCGGAAGAAGATCGAGTCCCCACCTGACGCACTGACCAGACGCTGCCATCCTCCCCGCAGAGAATCCAGCTCCAGTATTTCTGACTCCCCTTGTGGGGTTTTAGAGATCGAGACCTAGAAAGAGATTCCAACCTCTCTCATTCTAAGGTATGGAGTGGACTAGAACCTAGAGGGACTTTTGGCATATATTGGCAACACCAATCTAAACTATAGCTAAACTATACTATAGCTAAGCAACACCTACTTCTCACCTCGTACTACACTTAGGTTAGGTACACTGGGGTAGGACGAGCTAGAAGCACCAGTTGAGTTAGCCTGTGTTATTTATGTATGTATTTTTATGAACATATGTCATAGCTATAGGCCATGCTATTGCAGTATTATTTTTATCTTACTGCTAACGCTGTACGTATTATACTTCGCATTCTGTCTTACGATTGTAGCAGCTCATATCTCTTGCACGAGAAATAAGACTGTTCAATAAACCCTTTTTATTGAAACACCCGTCTATCTATTTCTGTGTAACTTCTATAGAAAGGTAGCATGCACGATTGACTGAGTGAAACGGTTATCTATTGTTTCCATGATTCTGAGACTGTTCCGATTCTAAAGGGAAACAAATTTGTCATGTTTATGCGGTTGTCAGATACTAATCCCTTCTTGTTCATTCGAGAAGTTTCTAGTGACCTCTGAGTTAGCTGGTATACACAAGTAATTAAGTTTAATGTACTCAATAGAGACATACTGAACTCAGTCTTATGTCAAAACTATAGTGTATATTATTCCAATGCGCAGAGCCTATCAGGGATATAGGAACTACACTACATGGCACCCAACGGTTTGGTAAGGCACTAATTTAACACTAGATACTGAAGTAACTCAGTCGTGCTTACCTCAGAGACCCTCTTCTCATAATACTCCATAAGACGTCTGGAGTTGGTAGGGATAATATCCGCCATAGCTGAGTAGGACGAAAATCCTGTGTATTAGCTGTTTGGTTTGTTCAACGTTGAAGCATACAGTGTTCCAAAATATTGTGCACCTTTTCTTTGTTCCCTTGAAACTTGCTCTGCATTTTTCATTAAACAATATCGGATAGCGACAATAACACCGAAGCCGGTGGAGCTGCAGGCGACAATGCCGCACCAGCTTTTAACTTTACAGGTTTTGATGGAACCGATGAGAATGCTATAATCATTCCTATTAATTTAGGGAGAGCCATCACTCTAAAACTTATAAGACATGGTCTAGCCCCAAGAGGTGGTAGACTAGTAACTAGTCGAATTTACTGCTTTCGAGGATATTGAAATTCCACTCACATACCAGGAGCCTGAACTCTGGTTTAAATGCGCCCTAAAACACTTAAATACCATTATCAGGCTCGGTCCACTAGGTAGACCAGGAGCAACATGGCCGGTTTTAGCAGGTTACACACCTCATTCGGAAATCGAAGACCTGACAGCTGTAGAATTACTTGCTCTACTCAAAGAGTTAATCAAAATCTACAGACAATTGGTCCAATATGTCATGCGGACTCTCATAGTCCAACCTCTATTAGTTATTCCAAAACAAACCTCTCACCAGGGGAATACACTAAAAATCCCTCCACAGGCTCTACACGCAGTCATGGGTAAATTGCCCGCAAAACGTGAACAAATTCCAATCTGGATAGCTCAAAAAATTTCTCAAATCGAAGCAGTATTTCCTGATACTAGCCCTTACGATAAACACAGGATCTTAACGATCTGCTTACCAATGGGGATCACAATAGAACATATGAAAATTCCCCCGTGGTCACTATTTACTTTCTCATGTGATAGAACTCATCAGATTAATTCATTGGCCTTCTAATCGATATAGGTACCACACAATTAGTAATTTTGTTTCATAATTTTATTTATTTTTACTTTTTCTGTAGTGTATAAAAAGATATTTTTTTCTTTTTTTCTTTTCCTTTTTATAATTCATTTCTTCCGTGTACATCAGTTTCATGATTATTGGTACAAGTCCAATCAATTTTAAAAAGTACAGTAAGTTATATCAAAGACAACGTAAATTAGGTGAGATTATATCGCAAGTCATCTTCTATTGGAATTCCATGCAAATGGGATATGAGATATCAAGATACATAGTCATGTGCTGTAAATAAAGAGTCCCCAATCGTTCTTAAAATAAGTTGAGATACATCCAGTGATGGAACTATATTGTACTTGGAATAAATTTGATAGACCATGCATGTGCCCGAACACTCGATTGTCCTTGGTGTAATGTGGTGTCTTAGAGCTAATGTATTAAGTAATTGTCAGATGAAGTACTGCAGATTAACTCAAATGACCTTCTTTTAAAAGTTTAGCTTTAGGTACATCACACTCTGTTTGTAATTTCAGGTACCCTGTATGCACACGCAAGAAGAGAGAATAAAACTCTTTCTATCTTGGTCCTGAGGAAGGTGGTCTAATCCCACCGAAACGCGCGTAGACCTGGCGTGCAACAATACACAAGCAACAACTGTGTTACCTCAACCTTAGGAATTGTTTTGGCTGGGAGTAGGATAAGTGTGAAGTTGTATGAATGTATAAGTGTGTTTGGTGATTGATGTGTGAGAATCAGGGTGATGTTCTGTATTGTAAAAATATTTGAGTTAGGAATATGTCATAATTGTCTTTGATATAACTTACTGTACGTTTTAAAATTGATTGGACTTGTACCAATAATCATGAAACTGATGTACACGGAAGAAATGAATTAAAAAATGGAAAAGAAAAAAAGAAAAAATATATATTTTTATACACTACAGAAAAAGTAAAAATAAATAAAATTATGAAACAAAATTACTAATTGTGTCGTACCTATATCGATTAGAAGGCCAATGAATTAATCTGATGAGTTCTATCACATGAGAAAGTAAAAAGTGACCACGGGGGAATTTTCATATGTTCTATTGTTATTTTCCTCTCTTTTCCCTGGTCCTCAAATTATCAATAGAGGGGGTCCCGTTATTTATGCTATACCAATGGGGATCACACCACATCTACAAGACTGTACCACTTGGTGCACAGTCTTTGCTGCAATCTACACTAAAACACATGGTGTTCCGTCTATGGAGGTAATGCCTGATGTCCTGGATCAGATTCAAAATTAATACGGGGCAGAGCCTGCTTTGAATTTAGGTATGAAACTATTGCAAAATTCTGACCAGGTCTCAACCATAATATTATCTAACTAGCAGCCCGACCCGACGTTGTCCGGGTATGAAATAGAATGTGTGTAATGTGTGTATTTGGCAACGGCAATTTATCTTAAAATCTCTCAGTAGACAACATTTTTTGTTTAATTAGAATAGAGATGGAGAAGGGCCAGCTGCAGCCCTGGTTGATGTTAGCAGCCGCGTGTAATGTCGTTGAATGAGAGAGTTATCAGCCGCGGGTAAATCAGTTTAATGAGAGAGTTCAGTGACAGGGAGTAGGAGAGGCTGCAGTAATTGTCCCCGCAGACACGCTCATTTGCGTGTTCCCCCTCTTGAAGCCCAGATGCAGGCCTGTTTGATGTTAGCAGGCGCGTGTTCCCCCGCTTGAGGCCCAGCTGCAGCCCTGGTTGATGTTATCATGCACGTGTAATTAGTGTACTGATCCGCCGCCTGAGCCCGGCTAGAGCCCTGGTTGATGGTAGCAGGCGCGTCTAATTTCGTTGAATGAGAGAGTTCAGTAACAGCGCGCAGGAGAGGCTGCAGTAATGTTACTTACCAGGCCTCCAGCTGAACGCGTTTGTCATGCCCCCAGCACACGGCCACAGCAGACTATCTTCTGATTAATATACGACCCACATGGCATGAAGGGCGGAACGTAGCACATGCCCCCAGCGTTTCTTACGCCCCCAGTGTGCCTCTTGATGCGGCGCAATTGCGTTCACATGGCATGAAGGCCGGACACACGCCCCCAGTGTTTCTCACGCCCCCAGCGTGTTACGCCCCCCAGCGTGCCCCTTGATGCTGCGCAGCAACGTAATTGGCACTTGTATGTACGACTCACATGGCATGAAGGGCGGACACACGCCCCCAGCGTTTGTCACGCCCCCAGCGTCTGCCACACCCCCAGCACACGCCCACAGCCCAAGATGTGATGGCCATGCCACACGCCCCCAGCGTTAGTCACGCCCCCAGCCCACGCCCACAGCACAACGCAGACACGCCCACAAGGGACTACTTTGCTGGCACGGTTCTTTTACCTTTTAAATGTATATGGTGTCCTACGGTACAATTGTATGTCTTGCACTGTATGATTGTGATGAACACCACTGTTTCTTGAAAAATTAATAAAAACAATTAAAAAAAAAAAAAGAAAAAATGTATATGGTGGCCGTCTGCATAGCCTATGTCCTTCTGCTGCAACTGCCCTTTCTAACGCTGTATTGGGTGTCGTGATTGGTGCTGTGTTTACTGAGATTACCCGCCTCAAAGGTTTGGGCTCTCTCTTTATAATATTAGTATGGATATTAAAGGAGAAGCAGCATCAGTGGCAATCCGCCAGAAATTAAGGGAATTTGATGTAACAGAACAACAACAAGCACTAGCCTGAATAATTCAAAAATCCTATGAAGAATTAGGCAGAGACAGTTTGGGTGGTAAACCAGTTAAACCACATCTGTCTGAGAGTTCTAAAAAAGACTCTATTAAACACAATCCTACCTCTTCTAAAAAGAAGTGGTAAAATAATAGTAAACAACATTTCAAAGAGAAACATTTTCAATCCCGAGGTAGGTCTCCTCAAAAGGAGCCCTCTGAAAGGAGGTACAACCTCAGGAATAGGGATAATTTGAGAAAACCTGACAGGTATCAAGATACTGAAACACGTTCCTCTCGTACCTTTAAGATATCGTCACAGACATCTGAAAGAAGAGGACGGTCAGAACAAAAGGAAGAACGCGTGAAGTCCAAAGACGATCAACACATTCAGAAAAGCAAACCAAAACCTCAATTCACAAAAAAGAAGGTAGCAGGTCTGAAGATCAGACGTGCCGAGGATTCTGAGAACACAGCTCAAGAACGGAGAATGGGCTCAGCCAATGTTAGACAGGGCAGCAGAAGTATCAATAGCTCGCCAGAACCTGAAGGGACTTCTGGAGACAGTGGACTTGAATGAAGACATTCAAGTTGAAACTGCAGACACCAGGGTTAGCTCATAGGTTATATGAAATAACACTCAAGATGGAGGGAGACATACCAAGAAAAGTGAAAGCACTCTTTTGAGAGCGACTTTCAAAAGGTTATGATATACTTCTAGCATAACAGAACTAGACACCAGAATTTGTCAGGGAGTGCCCACATGGTGAATACATCATTCTGCCAGCCTTCTCCAAGCATATTCCAGTACATTTAAAATATACTTATGCCAGGAAATGGGCAGTTGCCCAAGCCCCAGTGTTATATAACAATCATGTAGGCTGGGATGAGGACTCACCTCACCACAAAATCCAGTTATAAAATCAACCAACTGCACAAAGGCAGTATCCAACTAAGCAAAAAGCTAAAAAACAGGTCTGGGAGATTTTAGATCAAGTTGAATACCAAGGGGTGATTGAAACATGCACCTCATCCATGAACAATCCTTTGTTTCCTGTTTCCAAACCAGACAATACATATCGTCTAGTTTTGGATTACAGACATCTAACTCTTGTTGTAAATCATTTGCAGTGCAAAATGCACACAGTACGGCATTAATGAATAACATTGTTGCATAAAAAATACAAAACCACATTAGACATTTCTAATGATTTCTTTTGTCAAAACATTGCATCTGAAAGTATGTATTTGATAGCTTTCTAAATAATGGGGACCCACTTCAATTTTGTCCACTCCCACAGGGATTCAAGAATAGCCAGGGGCTATTCTCAGCAACAGAGTTACTACAGACTGATGATGACGAGGCATTGTCATATGTCGATGGTATCTATCTGACAGATGATGACCTGGATAGGCACTTGAACAGGGTGAACACCATTATACTGAGCTTCGCCTCTGAGGGTTATAAATTAAATTTCAAGAAATTAAGAATTGCCCATCTCAACGTCCTTTTCTTAGGATATGAACTATCTATCAAGTGAAGGCAAAAGCCTCACAGCCAACTTTGTAGAAAAGTGTGGGCTGCTCCAACCTCCAAAAACGCTGAAAAACTTACAGTCGATACTAGGTTTCCTTAATTTTGGAAGAACTTACATTCTGAATTATGCAGAAAGGGTTAATCTTCTCTACGAATTAATCAAACCTGATTTTAAAATCACATATTGGACGCAAGAACACACAGAAATCCTGCGTTCACTTCAAGCTGACATGTTAGCAACAAATCACTTACAAACATGCGTAAACGTACGCAACTTAGTGATCCGAATCATTCCGGGTCAATGCGGATTCACCTACTTAACTTTGAACTGAGGTAAAAACATACCAATTGCATACACATGACATTTGTATACTCAAGCAGAAATTAAATTTACATCCACAGAAAAAACAATTGTGACAGCAGTTCAAACCGCTGTAGCAAAAGAAAGAGCCCTAGGACAGGGAAAACGCATTAGGGTTGTGACACCTGCACCAGCCTTAGAGGCAGTTACAAAAGCAAGCATTCTGAATGCCAAGGCTTTACATCCAAGATGTATACAATGGGTTCATTCTCTTGCTTCAACTGATGTTGAATATGTTTTTGGTCCTTATTTGAAAACACAAGCATTCCTGCAATACGAACACAAATGTCCTCTACCTACTGAAATTCTCCCTCTTGATCAGTACGAATTTATCATTTAAACTGATGGTTCTGCACAACCCTCTACGAGGGGTAATCAAGCTAATAGTGCAGCATGCGCGATCGTTAAAGGTCGTATGCGCAATGGCAAATTCAGTCCTAAGGTTACAAAATTGCAATCTCTAGGAGATTGTACAGCTCAGCGAGCTGAACTACAAGCATTCATAATGGCACTTGAAAATACAGATCGCGAATTCCCCACACTCATAGTGCGATTCCTTTTACTGTGTTCAATCATATAATGAATATTTACAGAATTGGCTTCAAAATGGTTTTAAAGATGCAAAAGGTGGCACAATCAAGCACAAAACGCTTTGGGAACAAGTAGTTCAGTTACGAGATACACATGCTGAGTCATCAACGTGATGGCGTTCACGTTGCAAGGAATTTTTATTGGCTGATGATGCCTCGAAAGGGGCTATGCAAACGGCTTCCATAGCTGCAATCACTCATTCAAAAACGAAAATAGACAGTGAAATAATACTGGCTGTCAGTGCTTCAAGCAAAGGCAGCAGTGCAGCATTACCTAAAAAGTTTCCACTCATATATAATTGATGCAAACAACGTTCCATTTGCTTAAATACCTGGAGTGGGGGATAGGGTAATTCCAAACATGGAACGAAGAGCAACTTTGATTAATGAAGCACATCTGGGACATGGTCTGATACATCAGGTGATCTCTAAAACAATATTAACATTAAAAGAGATGTACTGGTGGCCAGGGATGAATGCACATATTCACATCTTGGTCACTAACTGCATGAACTGCAATAGAGATCGCAGTACAGAACGCCACCAGACACCTGACTACAGCGTAGTCAGCCCAGTACAGACACCATTGTTAGACAGCATTAGACTATCTACGTGCAGGCGTCACATTGGACGAATGCAGTCCCACAAACACTAAGTCATGGTTCCTATGGATGTGGCCTCAGTACTCGGCTGACGCTCAAACTGTTGTAAAAGATTTGCGAGTCTTTATCGGCACATACACAATAGGCACACTACACTCTGACCAGGGCCCTGCTTTTAGCTCTCGGGCATACAAGGAAGACATGGCCAGATTGGGCGTAGCATTGCGGTATTCTTCTCCATTCCATCCAGAGGGAAATTCTGTTGTGAAAAGAAAAAAACGGGACATAAAGCAGTCTGTAACAGCTAGGGTATTAGGTTCGGGTGGTAGGTGGGTCAAACATCTTTATGGGGTCCAACGTGCATTAAACAATTTGCCAAGAATTTCTCTTTGGACTTGAACGTTGGTACCGGACCTTGATTGTCATGGGACAGTGGTGGAAAATAAGAAATTTGATATCAAAGATTGTTTGGCTGTTTTACAGCACTTTATTAAATTAAAATCAAAACAAGGCCAGGGGATCCATTGGAGGGGGTGGTTCTCGGTTCCCCGTTGGGGACCAAGCCGCGATCCGACCGCGACAGGTGCTTCCAAGTTGGGAGGTGTGGGGTGGGGGGGTGTTGGGGGTTGAGTTTGGATGGGGGGGTTTGGTTGCCTTAAACTGCTGCTGTCAGTATCTTGGGTTGTGTGCATGCTGGACCGTTGGGGCCTTCGTGGCTCATATAGTGCTATTGTCAAATGTCATCTGCTCAGACTAGGGGGTGGGTAGCTCCAGGCACGGTGCGCATTGTGAGTTGGAACGTGAGGGGGGTCCTGGACAAGGTGAAGCGGGGGCGGTGCTCCGCTATGTCAAGAGAGCTGGGGCAGATGTATTAATGCTCCAGGAGACTCATCTGCTGGGGACAAAAGCACTTTGCCTTCAGCGATTCGGGTTCTTACATGTTTACCACGCAGGCTTTACCAGGGGTTCCGGGGGGGTTGCATTCCTCATACACCGTAGAATCTCCTATACATATGAGCAGAGTTGGTCTGACCCACAGGGTAGGTACATCTTTGTCCAGGGGAGGATCGGGGGAGATAGAGCGACATTTGGCAGTGTCTATGCCCCACCGCTGCTACAGTGGCCTCTGGTGGAGAAGGTTATGTCCCTCTGGGGTGGTATGCCCGACACTCTAGCCGTGGTTGGGGGTGATTGGAATGACGAGATGGATGTGCGCCTGGATCGGTGGCGGAGGGGGATGGGGGATGCAGAAGTGGATGTGGAGGGACCCCCCACCAAGCTTTGGGCCCTTGCCACGGGATTGGATTGGACAGATGTCTGGAGGTTTGGGCACGGAGCGAGCCGAGAGTATACCTATTTCTCCTCCGTGCATGGATCATTCTCTAGACTAGATTACTTATTTGTTCCTAGGGGTCTGGCACAGAGGATTGTGGCCTCTGACATCCTGCCGAGGGCTCTGTCGGATCACTCGCCGGTGGCCCTCACCCTTAGATTAGGCCCGTCTGGGCTTCCGTTCCGTTGGTGCATGTCCAGATGGCAGCTGTTACAGGGCCCCTATAGAGAACATATGTCTAGGGAAATTGACAGCTACCTGACTACCAATCATAACTCAGTGGAGTCCCAGACGACCCTCTGGGAGGCACTCAAACCTACCCTACGAGGGGTAGACATATCCTGGTGCGCGGCGGCTCGAGCGGAGAGGCGGCGGGATCTGGTGCGGCGAGAGATGAAGCTGGAAGCGCTGGAGCGCAGGAGTAGGGAGGAGAGTGGTAGATTGATAGGGCGGCAACTAATACTAGCTCAGCAGCAATACACGGTGGTCCTACTTGAGGAGGCGAGGCAGGAATGGCTTGCTAGTTGTAGTCGAGTGTACCAATGGGGAGACAAGTCCTGTAAGATGCTGCATCGCCTGTGTCAGGGCACTCTCCATGCTCAGCCGCTGCCCCAGCTGTTGGACCCGGTGGGCTCTCCGATCTCTGAACCGTCGGTTATCGCAGAGAGCTTCGCAATATATTTTGAGGGACTGTACGCGCCCCTGGAGTGCCTACCGGCGGAGACCGTTCAGCGGTTCATTGATGACCTCCCCCCGCGGTCGGTTACGGATGAGGTCCGAGATCTGTTGGATAAGCCCTTCACAGATGAGGAGCTGGGCTCTGCCCTTGGCGAACTCAACCCGGGTAAGGCACCGGGCCCCAACGGGTTCCCCTGTGAATTTTTTTGAACGGGTCCATGTGCAGTTGGGCCCACGCCTGCGCCCAGTAATCGAGGAGGCGCGGGACAGTGGGGTGCTCCCGCCGGACTGGAGGCATGCTGAGGTGGTGGTCTTCTTGAAGCCGGGTGGCTCCGGAGAGCCACGCGTCTTACCGCCCGATATCACTGATCAATACCGAAGCCAAGGTCATGGCCAAGGCCCTGGCCAATAGGCTTAAGCCGCACATTACGGACCTGGCTCATTCTGACCAGGCCGGTTTTATGCCCCGGCGGGCCACTCGGCATGATATCAGGCATGCCCAGGTGCGGTCTCGGCTTGGAGGAACCTAGATGAGCGGGTTGCCCTGTTTCTGGCAGACATGGATCGTACCTTCGATTCCCTAAGTTGGACCTACTTGTTTGCCCTTCTACGCCGCCTTAACTTAGGTCCTCGTTTTTTGGCCTACTTGCAGCTGTTATACACCGGCCTCACGGCCTCTGTGCGAGTCGGGGGAGCGGTGTCCCAGTCTTTTGCGGTTCAGAGGGGTACGCGACAGGGGTGTCCCCTCTCTCCATACCTGTTTGCGCTCGCCATGGAGCCTTTGGCCGCGTGGGTGCGCATTGACGCCCAACTCAAGGGCTTTCGCTGGTCCCCGGGCCTAACGGACAAAATAGCATTGTACGCCGACGACGTATTGTTCTTTCTCACGGATCTTGATCGGTTGGGGCCACGGCTGTTGCGTATATTGCAGATCTTTGGGGAGTCCTACGGCCTCTATGTGAACCCGGGTAAATCCATATTGTGGGTGCTGGGCGGCGGGGGGCCACCTGGGGACTGGGCGGCGGCCTTACAGCTGGCCCCTGGAGGAATGAAGTACCTGGGAGTGTCTCCCGCGCTCTTAACCTTGCTCCGCTGTGGGACCGCACGCGGGAGGATATAAAGGCATGGGGCCGCATGCCATTGTCCATCTTCGGGAGGTCGGCAATTTTTAAAATGGTGGCGCTCCCACGACTTGTATATCAATTACAGAATCATTCCTACCCTGTTCCGCCTCGCTGGTTTCAGCAAGTTAATTCAGCACTAGGTGTGTTCCTGTGGGAGGGTGGGACCGTCAGGGTTGCGCTGCGGACTTGCTTTCGGTCCACCTATATGGGAGGCCTCGCTACCTCTGACATACTTTCGTATTATCAAGCCGCGCATCTTTTGGTCCTCAATGATTGGTGGTACGGGGACAGGGGGGATCCGGCATACGCTGTTGAATGCCACCTGATGGGCTCGTCGTCCATTCGTACCCTTTTATACTCTGCACCACTTCGGTGGAATCTTCCATCCGCCACGCAGGTGGTCTTTTCAGTCTGGCGGCAGGCGCTGCGCCGGATGGGATGGTGGGGAGTCCTCACTCGGGAGACCCCTCTCTGGCACAATGGTCGCTTGCCCCAAATGCAGACCCTTAGGGGTTTCGGCGGGTGGGACGCCATAGGAATCTCCTCATTCGGAGATGTGATGTCCGGTGATACCTTGAAATCGTTCCAAGACCTGCAAAATGAATTTGGGATGCCCCGCTCTCAATTCTTTCGCTTCCTCCAACTTCGACACGCACTGACACCATACCTGACGGACATGGACACCCTTCCAGACTTTAGCCCACTTGAAGCGCAGCTGTTCATGGGGGAATTGCCAGAGAAGAAATTGTCCCGTATATACCAGTCCTTAGTGCGACACTGTTCCCCAGACCTACAGAGGTTGCGAGATGCGTGGGTGGGGTATGTTGGGGAATTGGAGGAGGAAGACTGGATGGAGGCCCTGGCGATTCCTAGGGGGGGCGGCGATATCCACCCGTCTGAGACTTGTACAATTTAAATACTTCCACCGCACATACTTTACCAGGGAGCGCCTGTGGAGGGCGGGTATGATAGGGTCCCCTGAATGCCTGCGATGTGGCTCTGAGGTAGGCACACTTCTGCACACAACAGGGGACTGCCCGGCGCTGCATAGGTTCTGGACCGGGGTCTTTCGATGTCTTTCAGAAGTGCTGGCGTGGGACCTGCCTAGATAACCAAAACTGGCGTTGTTACACGTTATGGAGGGGGTAATCGCTATAAACATCACTTATTGTTGCTTGGTTTGACACTGGCCAAACGTGACATAGCTAGAGCTTGGAAGGCGCCTCTGGCCCCGTCTCTGGCTGCATGGCGGAACGGCATGGACTTCTGCATGGGGCTGGAGAAACCTATCTTCTTAGCCAGGGGTTGTCCCTGTAAGCACTTTCGGATTTGGAAAAGGTGGGCGGACTACAGGGGACTGGACCTGGACCCCTCCCTGGAAAATGAGCCCACTCTGACACTTTAAATACTCGCAAGAGTTGGGAGCACAATGGTAGTGCTCTGATAGTCCTAGCATGTAACTATTACTTATTTTATTGTTCTCAGTAAACTGGTATGTGGTAGCAGCGCAACCGGGGGGGTGGAGGGGGCGGGGGGAGGGTTCGTATTGTATGAAAATGTCAGACACTATTGTACTCGTTTCATTGCTGTGTGCAACAGAACCCGGTGATCGGGGCTTTGCATTTATATATTGGTGCAGACTAATAAAAAGAGTTGTGGGAAAAAAAAATCAAAACAAAGCAACGTGTTCCTGAAGCCAACCACCAGTGGGGAAAAAGCAGCCATCCCAGCAAGGCCTGTCTGGATCCCAAAGCTTGGTGATCTAGTCAGAGAAAGGATCTTGGACATAAAGGAATTTGGGCCTTCTTACAGACAACCATTACCTGTCCTAGCAATCCACGGATCAAGAACACACTTCTGCCACTCCTTGCTGGTAAAAAGGAGAAAAGATTTGTGTCCATCGACCTGATCAAACCACACTAGGTGGCCGATACTAAGCAGTAGGCCAAGTGGACTCCGACAACGTAGCAGACACACTCCTCTAGCTACAATCCAAGAGGTTCAAACTGAGAGACTTATCATCGAGGTTCAAACTGAGAGACTTATCACCTTTGAAGATTCTACAGTAAGAAATGAAGGACTAAGCAAAAAAGCTATGGAACTCGTCCCTCTTGAGACCCAAATAACAGTTAATCCTGATACACCTGTCTACAACGAAGTAACAAGTGATCAACTGGTTCCAGCAATTTCAACGAATTCTGATGCAATTTGAAACATTGACAGAACTGCTCCTGGCTATTAACTTTGATATGTTTTCTGAGGATCCCAGTGAACCTGAAATGACGCCAGCACAAAGAACTTTCAAAGAACAAGCAACAGACTTTTTTTCATCACCTGAAAAAGACTTATTTGGTTTCACCATGGATTGAACTATGGATTGTTTTGGGAATATTCTTCTTTCTACTTTGGTTAGATCTGGTAATAACTCTGGGTATGCTGATAAATGGAAGATATATTCAAATGGACACAACAAGTAAAAGAGTGAACTTACTTCTCCAGCCACACAAAATCATCCCGTCTTGAAGCAAGAGACTTGTCAGCAGTGAACATCACAGCTGTTCCTATACCAGATGGTATTGTTTGGGATAGAACTGAATATGACATTTTTGGCCCGTCTGAGCTTTTGAAGATTCCACACTTATTTAAGATTTCTTTAAGTGACTTTATTACCTCTAATACCTTTTCTGATGATTGGGACTTCAAGACTGTTAATAACATGATGTCTGATCCAGAAATGTCTCCAGTATTCACAAATCATGAATATTTAGAAAGTTCATCAGACTATGAACAAATGCATTGTTATAAACAATCTGGTCATCATTTCTTGCACAAATCTGCATCACCTAGAAATGTATTTATGTATAACGAATGGGAACATTGTACTACACCTCCAAAGGGTAGCTCAAAAACGTTTGCAATGAACTTTCCTTATTTTTCAGGGTTCAGTGTATCCAATGCTGAATCATTTTACTGTAAAAATGTGAACAAGACAGGAACAAAAAATATCTTGACTAATACAAAACAAATTTATTCTGCAGCCTTTTTTGCCCAACTGTCTAGACAGGGTTTCAACTTTTGGGAAGACAACATTGAGACAAAATCCTTCTGGGGTACAAAAGATTGGCAAGTGCAGGGGGTAGAAGCTTTATTTAGAACCCGTATCATCCCTGAGCAAATTATGTTTTTGAATGACACTGTCCAACAAACTTCTTGCCTTGGGTTAGCCAAGATCAAAGACATGAACACTCCGTCCATACCTGCACCTGCAAGTAATAGCACTACACAGGGGGAGGTCGACGTACATATTATTTTGCATCACAACAGATCAGATCCAGATTGGAACAAATGATTGCTCTGGCCCATAGACACAAACAACTGTCAAGATCGATTCCTGAACAAAACACAGAGTGTCACTATCAATAGGCCAGACCCAAGCTATGTTCAAAGACAGCATTCGGGGGTAGTAACAACATACAGTGTAGGGAAACCTTGCCTTGATTGGTTACACAAAGCTACATTGGAGGATGTAAAACAACACTTATCTTTACTTAAAGAAGGCGCAGACCTTGGGGAATTCTTGCTAGGACCAAGAAATCGCGTAAAAAAATGTTTCATATATGCCGGTATCTACGCTGCTTATAACGAAACATGGAAGATTACCCAAGTAGAGACTGCAGAATGAATACGAGAAATTGATCGTATTAATTTAGAGAAATCTCTCTCTGTAGTAGACAATGGGTTAACGACTCTGTCGTCCAGGATATATTCCTTGGACAGCATTGTGTCTTCTGCCGTAGACCTCATGGAACAAGGCTTGGTCATGTTGCAACATGGTCAGTTTCAATTACATTCTATCATGCTATTAGGCTGGATGCTACAAAACTTGCATTCAGACTATGTGCCTTGGCGTTTAATCAAAACTACGTCACTGTTTTCAGAATTCAATCTCACTGATAAAGAGATCAAACTGGCACATAGAGGAGCAGACTATACGGTGCTGAGCATTGAAAAACTGGAAAAATTACGATTCACTGTGGCAGAAAAACCAGCTACTGTGTGGATCATACATGGTAAAATTACTCTGCCTGTTACAATTTTCCATTTTCAGTATTGCCTAAAACATATACCAGTGGGCAATATGAAATATGAAATAATATGAAAGGTTGGGTAAAGAATACATCAAGACATCCTGGGATTTACCTTACACACACAGATGTTGGAGTGGGCGTGAAGTGTTTCTTAGTGGTACTAACTGTGAAAACGCACTAAGCGGTTCTCTCCTATGTCAGGGTATTAACTTACAGGGGCCTGTGATGGTTCCACTACAAACTTATCCTGTCACCTGCAAGGCTCATCAACTGCAGTGATTAATCCAATTTTTGGACAACTTTCAAATGGAAGTTACCTCATGTTGAATGATCACAGCTGCTGTGGCATGTTGTCAGGTATCCCATATCTAGTAACTGTTACATCCAGGGTCACTTGCTGTATGCAATTATTGTTTCCACAAATAGACACAGTCAGAGAGTCGCCTTTATGGCCTTCACTGAACATCTCTTCTATACAAATTGATACTCTAAGCAGAATGAAAGCCATTCTTTTGCAACAAACAGTGCCACTGACCTCGGCCAGAGAAACCTATGATCTACAAGTCACAAGGACTTCTGCCGAGATACATGCCCTTTTGAATACAAACTGCCCTATACATTTCTCAGAAATGTTGGAACGTATCTTAAACATGTCTGATGTGGGCGGTATTGTACATGTATTTAAGAATGTGTGTTCAGGACTTTTAGCACCTTTTCAAGCAGTCCTCGGATTTATTCCTAACTTCGTGCACTCTCTGTTTGACGGACTGCCGCTCCTTTTAGCACTCTTTGCAGGGATCCTGTTTTTATTCCTACTGCTGCGATATGACAAGCCAAATCACCAACGACACCCAATTCACCGTAGAGAGAGCTCTACTGGAGATGAAGTGTCGTGAGCGCATCGTCCAAATTTTGGGTTTACCTCGTCTACGAGAATTAAATACCACATGGTTTCTGTCATTCAGACCAATCTGGCAAGATTGCATCTTACCTGTTCTACGCTGCCTGCTTTGCGGTAAAGAATGCATGCTAGACATCTGTCTAACACTCCCATCAGTCATGCCTATGGATTTCTATTCTCTGCTGGGCCCTGTAACTGCACATGCTCTGTGTGGTCCCCAGCTACTACCAATTCTGATGACGGCATTCATTGAAATCTCACGGACGCAAATTGCTACTGCTGAGGTACGAGAGGATACAACAGGCACACAGGTAACATCTGATACGAACATTGCTGATGCGACCAATGCTGAAGGCGATAGTTCACATCTATGTGCGGTTAATCTTCTAAACAAGGTATTCCAACTTTTACCCACAACGGTAGATTACTTTTTGTCTACTGAAATAGAAGATTTCATGTTCTCTCCAAGCCCGAACACTGACTTTTGATTTGGCACACAGTGTACTGGGATGACTCTGAATCTGACCTTCATTTTTTCAAAACAGAGACTAACTTTGGAACTTTTTTCCTATGATTAATTTTTTTTTCTCCAAATTTGTATTTTTTATTTTTGGCACGGTAATCTGCTTATAGTAGAACTATTCATAGAGAACAGAATTCTTTGAAAAACCTACCAGAAACAATATGTCACCTTGTCACCGACAATTGATTTATATAATCTGACGTGAAATGGTTTGGGCCCTTTTTCTTATGTATTTACGAGCCATTTCATCATATGTATATATATATTAATGTTCATTCATTTAGAATTCACTGTAAATATATGCTTGGAATGATACATTGCTTTAATATGTACAGCACCATTGTATTTTTTATGCATAGCAACACTTTTGAATGCATTTTTAGACATTTGTTTTCTAGTCATGTTTTACCAAATCATGCGATACTCTAGTTTAGATATGTTTAACATGTTTAGGATTTAGTAATGTCATTCATACGAAAGTGGATTCGGTGTTGTGTGTTGATTTAGATACCGTATGTAGGTCTCCCTACTTATGCCCTTTTATAGGCACAACTCCCGTTGCCCTTATTTAGGCACAGCAATCCAACCCTTATTTAGGCATTATCCGTGCTGACCAAATACAGTCATGGTCACCTACATCCGACGTCACGACGAGTTCTTGGGAAACCAGACTCTTAAGCCTTTAGGACTTCCCCTTGCTAGAGTTATTGATTTCTCCAAGAACTCATTTATTATGCATGAACATCTTTTCCTTAGGGGTTCATTCATGACGTTCCTATGCCCGACTTTTACGTCAATACTGGCATACCTAAAACACCTTCAAGGTATAAATATACTACGGTGCACGGTACGGTCGAGCTGCATACTTGCACGACATGGTTCGTCACAGCAAGTTCGGAAGAATATCGAGTCCCCGCCTGACGCACTGAGCAGACGCTATTATCCTCCTCGCAGAGAATCCAGTTCCAGTATTTCTGACTCCCCTTGCGGGTGTTAGAGATCGAGACCCGGAAAGAGATTCCAACCTCTCTCATTCTAAGGTATGGAGCGGACTAGAACCTAGAGGGATTTTTGGGAAATCTTGCCAATACCAATCTAAACTATAGCTAAACTAAACTATAGCGAAGCAATACCTGCTTCTCACCTCATACTACACTTAGGTTAGGTACACTGGGGTAGAACTAGCTAGAAGCACCAGGTGACTATTAATATTTTAGCCTGTGTTATTTATGTATGTGTTTTTATGAATAACTCTGCTTTTCCCCAAATAAGCTCCCCTTCCCCCTCTGGTCTCCACTTGTATCATTAGCGCGGGGATGCCTCCGGGTCACCAGGCGCTTTATAAATCGCTAAATAAATAAATAAATATATCATAGCTACAAGCCATGCTATTGCAGTATTATTTTATCTTTCTGCTAACGCTGTACGTATTATACTTCGCATTCTGTCTTACGATTGTAGCAGCTCATATCTATTGTACGAGAAATAAGACTGTTCAATAAACCCTTTTTATTGAAACGCCCGTCTATCTATTTCTGTGTAACCTCTGTAGAAATGAAGCATGCACGATTGACTGAGTGAAACTGTTATCTATTGCTTCCACGATTATGAGACTCTTCCGATTCTACAGGGAAACAAAGTTGTCATGTTTATGCGGTTGTCAGAAACTAATCCCTTCTTGTTCATTCAAGAAGTTTCTAGTGACCTCTGAGTTAGCTGGCACACACAAGTAATTAAGTTTAATGTACTCGAAAGAGACATACTGACCTCAGTCCTATGTCAAAACTATAGTGTATATTATTCCAATGCGCAGAGCCTATCAGGGATTTAGGAACTGCACTACACTGAAAATAGTTCCTAAGTGATGGCGTGACCTTAATCCTCTGCTCAGGGGTACTTTTTTTCAGTATTTATTTAGTATTTGGTGCAACCTGAAGGCCTGGTGACTCCCTCACTGTAGCTTATGATTTATCAAAGTTTTTTGCCTCCCTCCCTACCTCCTCATCCAGCTTGAAAGTAATCACAAATGGGTCCAAATCTGCCCATCCTCTACCTCTCCCTGTGCTCCTTAATGTATATCTGGAGACCCCCTCCACAGAAGCACTCCCATCCTCTGCCTTCTTCCTACCTTTACCCTCCTTCAGTCCAGGGAAATCCACTAGTTCCGTGGATACATGCCTGTTGGACCTGGCCCTTTTTGCAGGTTCACCCCTAACCTTTTTGCATCTCTCCCAGTCTTTTTCTCTGTGTAGTGTTAGTAGTTTTGGGCCTCCGGGCACTTTAGCACTGTAGTCCAGTGTAAAGTGCGTGCGTTCTGTGTTACATTTAGTGAGAAGGGGCCTGCCCTTCCATAGGATTGCATGGGGGATTCCCTGCTCAGTGTGTATCAGTAGTAATCCCTGTTATTAGAGGAGCAGTATGGTCAAGTCTGGTATGTAGGAAATCGTGAGAATAAATGCTGTGCAATGGTGTGTGCATATTTATTATGACTTTGTGAGAAATGCCACTTTTAGAAGTTTGCATTCCTGTGTGCTATCTGCCTGCCTGATATGAGTTGGGATAACCATAATTGGCTTATTTGGTTTACCTGTTAGTCCCTAGGATAAGTGCACTGTGTGTGCCCAGGGCTGGTAGACCAAATACTGCTGGTGGGCCTGCAGCACTGATTTGCGCCACCCACAGAAGCAGCTTTAAAAGTATGTTTCAGCCCTGCCATTGCAGAGTCTATAGGCAGTCCAGAACTGCCTTTGTAACTGTGAAGTGCACCCATTCCCAGTCCCTGCACCTTCCCTTTGCCATGTAGGACACACATATGGCAGGGCGTGTTGTATGTGACAGGAAGAACATGCCTAGGTCTCTGTAGCATGTTCTAATAGCGAGTTACCTTCCATTTCACTCTGACTACTGTGAAGCTATCCGTTCTCATAGGCCAGAATGGGCAGGTTGAGGAATAACTTCTATAATCCTATCAGACCCCAGGGACATGATTGGAACTTCGAGTTTGATATGTTTATGCTCAGGACAATGAGATACACCTTTTAGTAAGGACCATTTATATATCCCATGTTCGAGAATGCCTCTTCTGGAAACGCGGTATTTTCTTGCCTGAGCTTTCCGGTAGGGTTTGCTAGTATGTGTATTGGCCATCTGGTTTTGGAGCAGCTGGGTCAGACCTGGCTGAAGAGAGAGATTGGCAGTCAGAGCATGCAGAGGGGTGACTCTTTGATCTGAGCAGGGCTATGCCTGGTAAGGTGAATGATGGCTCCCCTTCCCACTGTGCGTCTGATAGCAGACCCCCTCTTCCTCAAAGGCAGGATGCAGCATCATAAATAAAGTGCTCCAGGATGACACCAACCTGGGTCTGGCTTGGCTCAGTGATTTGTGACTTTTCTGAGAACAAAGTATTTTGGTGGTATAAGTAAAGGGGTTGTGACCCCATGAAGTGGGTCAGAGTTCCTGTGCTGTTCCTGACTTGCTGGGGGGCTTGCTGCTGCTGGGGCCCAGGAGGAACTGCCATAGGGGCTTACCTCCCTGCTGCAGGGCCCTGTGTGCTGGCCTCCCCGGGCCCAGCTATGCCCCAAGGGACCATTCTACTTCTTTTCAGCCTCCAGGACTTTTGGCTGCATCTAGCGCCTTGTAAGCGCGTTTATTTTTATTTCTCCTGAAGAGGAAAAGCGTGGGTTGTGCAGCGCTGAGCTGCCACCCTTGGAGAGGGAATCCTGATGTGAGGGATTCCCCGTGTTGCAGGAGATGGCGGGTGCCCATCCCGCTCGTTCGATCTAAATTGCAGGTACCCACCTCGCTTATTTTTATATTTAACCTCTGAGGGAACCTACCCCTCATTGCCACCGTGAAAGAAGAAGAAGAAGAAGACGGCCGCCGCGATTACTCAGCGACCAGAAAGTCAGGCACATCTGCCTGGGACATGGACTAGGCCTGCCAGCTGCTGGATATCCGCAGTTCCTGAGCTGGGCACCCAGGAGCTGAGGGAAGCCCCCCGGGTGCTGAAGGGAAGTTTGGCTGCGTGCTGAGGAGGACGGGAGCCTACCCCGCCTCCCCGTTTGCCGATGACCAGTCCCGGGTCCCAGGAGGGGGCCCGGGTGAAGTGGGGAAAGGCGACAAGGCCACAAGTGGCAGTGCGGGGCTCCTGCAAGCGAAGAAGCAGCGGCCGGAGTGAGGAGGCCGGTGGGAGTGGTGACGCAGGTCTCCCATGTGCGAGGGAGAGCCCTGCGGAGCAACTGCGCCACACCAGGGCGGGCAGCAGCCACGAGATGAGCATGAGTTGAGAAGTTCCTGAGGGAGACACAGGAGGCATAGTGGTACCAGGGCCCCCTTGTGCTGATTCCCAGCTGCACCACACCAGCACGGGCAGCTGCAACACTACGCATCTTTTTCAGAGGGCACATTGCGTGCCCAGGCCCATGTTCATCTTCACAGCTGCCCAGCAAGTAGTGGGCAGCTGCTACGTTTAGGCCGTCCGTTCTTTGGGGCATTTTGGTGTGAGATAGGAGTGAGATGCACTCCTCTGCCCCAGTACTTTCACAGCTGCGCAGCACTTAATGCCAGCTGCAACGTTTAGGTATGCGCAATTGCACCCATGGATTTCCGCCCTGACATTTTGGACATAGGGCATTTGAGCTCCCTTTGAGAAGGCCAGTTGGCCAGGGGGACTGTTAGATTTATAGGGCGCCAGGCCCTAAAGTGATTTATGTGGTGCTAGGAAATGTGATGAATGTATTAGGATTTATGCACTCTGTTTTATGCCTCTAAATGTGGTTTTATGATAATGAGGTTTTGCAGACTGTGTTCCTGTCTGAGTTATTCTCTACTGTGGTTTGTGCTAATGAGGTTATTTCCTAACTGAGCTTTATGTATGAGGTTTATTGCATAATGTGTTTAGGCTTATGTATTTTACACCTAGGGTCATGATGACTGCCTAATATGATTTATGATGGCCTAATGTGTTTTATACTTGTGAGGCCTATTGCCTTAGGTAATGATTGGATAAGGTAGTATGCTTGCGATGCCCATTGCATCTTGTGATGTATTCCCTACTGTGGTTTATGTTGTTGATTATGCTGCTGAGACTTATCAGCTAATGTGAGTTATGCTTAGGAGGGTGTCTAACCCTAATGTAGTTATCGCCTTATCCCATGTTATGACCTTTTAGGTTGGTGTCTCCCGCTAATGTGTGTTCGGCTTGCGAGGCCTACGGCCTAATTCGAGGATTACATAATGATGTTATGCTTGCGACAGGGGCAGCTGGTCCATAAGGGCGCCGGGGCACGCCTCACTAGTCAAAATCAATACGAAAAATTGTTCACGGGTAGCAAGAAATGTAAGCAGACGACGGACGCAATTCGCCTGGTTACATTTCCGCTCTTTGCTGGCAGCTGCTTCACAGCTTCAAGTGCGCATGACAGAGTCTGAGTCATTCAACAATAAAGGCACAGCGCACGCACGTAGGCGAGAGCAGCAGGAGTCCAGAAATGGACTCCTATTGCGCATCTGCGAGCAGAGCGATTTTTATTTCAGCACGGCTACTCCATTGACATTACATTAGGCATGCTGTGCATGCCTAGTGTAGTGCAGGAGTCTGTAGATAGGATCCTGCTCGGGCGGTGACGTACAGTCGCCCCATGCCCTGTCAAATGGCAGGATAACGCCGAGTAGCCACCCCCAGTCGCATCCAGTCTTATGATTTGCCACTTGGACTCGGAGACGTGATGCGACGCAGGACTGGCAGAGGAGATGCCTCATCCTGGTAAGTTATTTGTTTTTATTTTATTTAATTAACACCCGCCCCCGGCATCCCCCCTAGTCATGCTGGCAGCGACTGCAGTTGTGCAAATGGTACATATGTAGGAGTGTATTTCTGACTTTGCAGATTCTAGTCTAGATATTGAAGTGTTTTTGAATCTAGTTAGTCTGGACAGCATTTGGAAATTAGTGGCAATTACGCACTTTTGAGCTCCTGTTATATTAAGTTTCAAAATACGGGTCACAATAGACTTTTACCTTCGCTTAGTCATAGAGGACATTGGGACAATAGTAAAGGCAGTATTAATCCTGTCTTCGCTCCACACAGTCTGCAGCAGCAGAATTCGCATTTAGTCTGGATCTACCAGCTAAACCTAACAAGCATTGGCATAGCCAATAGGTCTCGCCTTTGGGACTTTATTAGTGTGTAACCATGCAACAGTTAATGTTATTGCACCAAGGATATTGTGCTGCATAACTAAATACTTATAAGGTCCCACAAGCGAGACCTATTGGCTATGCCAATGCTTTTTCTAATAGCTGCTGAGGAGATAGAGTAAGTCGACACAAAAACCTCTCTATTAAGGGGCGGTTTAACTTGCTTATTGAGTAATTTCTCTCTTGATATCTCATTAGCTCTTACTTCAGCCGCATCAACTATTTCTTTGAGGTAACTTCTGGAAAGAGATCTGTTATTGTATCTTGCATGAAAATGGCAAGCTTATCTGCATGTGAAGTAATGCAAACCTGAACATCTTGAACACCAAACATCCAACTTAGGCCACCTCCACACAGCCCTATTTGTGTAAATTGCACATTCATTCGGGACTAGACTGGGATCCAAAATAGCCCTCGCCCCTCGCAAAAATGCCCTACTCCCTTCCTCCTCTTCCCTCTCTCTCTCTTCGCTCTCTGTCCTCTCTCCTTAAGCCATCATCTTGCATCCCCTCCCCCACCCGCTGTATTTACCTAAGGCAGCTGAAGAAAGTGGCAGAGGTTCTAGTATCGCCCCCCTCCAATTGCTCCAGGCTCCAACACACTGGGGAAATGCCCGGACAGGCCAAGTCCGCATTCATTTGTCACACACATGCACGACATTTGTAACTAGCCAATGATGGACGTATGGACAGCTTGCATGTTTTTCCATGCTTGGAGAAACCTTTGGGAATCCGCCCTTTATTGTTATTTTTTTCAGTGTGTATTTGTAGCCAGACAGTGAGCCCTCTCTCTCTTCAAATTCTGTGCACAAATGCGGTAGAAGTGGTGAGGAAACGCACAGCACGATCTGCATGCTTAATCTAGCAATCGGTTGCTTTCCACGCGCATAAAGGGAGCTTGGTGTGCACTACATACTGAAGCAATAATCACTGTTTAGAAACAAGGGGGCATATTACCAAGGGCCGTATCGCCGCTTTAGCGGGAATTTTTCCCGCTAAAGCGGCGATAATTTCATCGCCCTATTACCTAGCTGTCGCTAACACCAGTTAGCGACAGCTAATAGGCGATAGCGGGCATTTAGGGGCCCACTTTGCATGTCAGCGATATTTATCGCTAATGACATGCAAAGTGGGCGTGCCAAGATGTTAGCGACTGAAAACAGTCGCTAACATCGCTATCCCATATTACCAACTTTTGGAAATAATCGCGCTAAGCGCGATTATCTCCAAAAGCTAACGCCTGCCCAGAGCAGTTCTTAGCCATGTTATCCAATGGAAGGTGGATAACATGGCTAAGAGCATTTGCTCGGTAATGCATGAATGTCGCTGACTTTTCAGCGATATTCATGCATTTCGGCCGATTTTTATCGCTTAGGAGATAAACCTTGATAATATCAAGGCTCCTAAGCGATCAAAATCGGCTATGCTCGGTGATATAATTTTGGCCGCTAACCAAGCTGAGCGATATTTTTCGCTCATGCTTGGTAATATGCCCCAAGATCCCCTGTGTGCATTAATGTCTGCCTGGTAACTTAACGGCACCTCTAGGCATCAACAAATGTTTATTAGAATAGTAAGTAAACTGTTTCCGGAGATTGGCCTGCTTCTTTTTTATTATTAACTCCTAGGTACTGAAGCGATGAATACCACCTTTTCTGTCAAGTGATGCAGAAGGTGCGCAAATAGAGTGCGCCACAGCTGTGCGCACACATTAAAAGGCCGCCGCGAGCCCTCCAGTGACAAGCTTCCGCGCGTGTAGCCAAGGGTCATTTTGAGTCACGCAGTCTTCAAGCAGCGTCAGAAAAGAAAAGGGCAACTTGCAGCGTGTGCCTCCTTGATGGTTAAATGGAAGCTAATTTGAAGGCCCCAAGATCAGGCTTTCAAGGAGGAAAAAAAACCTATTTTCTCCCATCCTGCTTTGTGTCTGCGACAGCCAGGAGACGCAAAGCAGTAACTGGGAGTCGATGTCGCCCTTTCCTCTGAGGGTTTGGAGTGGCCGGGAGCAGCGCCAGGCCTTCTTCCCCTATTGATTCTCAGCACCTCCAGGAATGTGACATCATTATCAGCACTGACCTTTGCTTGCAGGACCCTGGGGCTTTGGTTGGCACGAGCCTCATTGTGATGTATCTCCCGAGAAAACGGGACTAGGCCAGTGCCTAGAAAATCACGGGTCTTCCTGCTTCTCCACCGTCTCCCTTGCGGTGAATTCTGCCAGCGAAGCTAGTGTTTGGCACTTTACACATGCTGGATTTTTTTTTTAATGCTCAGTCCAATTGGGACCAAAATGCACAATGTAAAATGACACAAGAGATGAAAGGAAGCCTGTTTAAGAAAGATAAATCTTGCACTGCCCTGTTCAAATGAGTACTACAAAAACAAGCATTTCGAGAAAGATACGACCCGCAGCAGTTGAAGCTGCCTAGCCCTAAAAAACAAGCACAAACACGTGCACCTCGCGCTGCGGGGGGAAGAGGAGGAGGGGCGGGCGCGATTCATTGGTGGGAGCGATAATTGCTGCCAGATTGCAGCGCGCGCTCCTGCAAGTGAATCTCCTGACGTGCACGCGTTGCCATTGAAGGCAATGGAACGCGTGCACGTGCTTGGCTGAAAAGCCAAAGTGATCGGAAAAGGTCTTTTTGCCTTTGCAGCGCATGCGTGCTGCGAAGGCGAGACCTAAAAATGGCTACCAGGAGTAAAGATAAATAAAATGTCATGTATTTTGTGTGGAGTTTCTGTTTCTAAGGTCTTGACTCAGCTGCCACCAGATCGGGAATGAGGTAGATTAAAAGTGTATTTGAGGTACTTATGTCAATGTTTTCCAGCAAGTTACTCAGCCAGTCACCACAACAGAGTGCCCCGTATTAGATTGTAGGTAAAAATGTTGGAAAAACGCACTTAGATATGTTACTGTTCACTGGCACGGAGCTCCTCGAAGGAGCTAGTGTTTGAAGGACAAGTGAGAACGCTATGCATGAACACACATAAAATAGCGCAAAGACACCTGTGTGTGTTTATTTAATTTATGGCCACAGTCCACTTATTGCGTAACCGCATCGCTGCGGTGGCTATTCCGCCGCAGCGCTAAGGGGGCGGGGCAGGCGGCCGCGCGGTGGCCGCATGCTGATGACGGAACCGCTCCGTCATCAGCCGCGGTTGGGCTGTGCTCATGATGGAGCGGTTCCGTCATGGCCCCGCCCGCTCAATAGAACGGGCCGCGCAGGCACGAAATCAGCGCCACGCAGGCGCGGCGGTCGGGCCATGACGGAACCGCTCTGTCATCAGCACAGCCCAACCGCAGCTGATGACGGAGCGGTTCCGTCATCAGCATGGAAAGGGTTAACACCTCGCAGTCGAAAGCGGTGCGCGAGACGTTACCAGTGCTTGGTGTAAAATACCAGGATGTGGCACTGAGACACTGCAGGATACATCATAAAATGAACGGAGTTCAGGCAGTATCTTTTAAATAACATTGCGCCGCACCTGAATAGAGCAGTAAAAATCAATGCAGAATGTAACATATCCCCGTCCGAGCTGCGTACTATCCTAGGTTTTTCCTTGTCAAGTTTTGTTTAATCTTATCCATGTATTGTATGCTACTATTAAGCGCTGCTGTTTTGCATTGCAATGCGTACAGTGCTGTACTTTAATGAGGTGTGTATTGTTGTGTTATGTTACATTCTGCTTTGATGTTTACTACTCTAATCGAGTGCCAAGGGGGTTTCCCGGATTGAATTGGATGTCCGGATTTGTGCTGTTGTCATGTGCTATGTTGCACTGTATTGCACTGTTGTATGCTATAGTTTTCTGTACTGTATTGTGCGGTAACTTTGTGCACTATGCTTTTTATACCAGTCTTATGTTTGCTCCATAGTTCTGAGGCTTGCTGGACTGTGCTGTGCTTTGCTACACTATACTTTGTGGTGTTTTACTTGCTTTGCTGCGCTGCACTATCCTGCGCACTATTGATGTATACAGGAATGGCCAGCAGTCTGTGCTTTGCTGTACAGAGTTACACCAATCAGCTGCAGCTCTGCCACGGTTGAGCTCACAGCACTCTGACACACAGACTGGGGCGATGGGATTTTAATTAGGGAGGAAAATGTCTAAATGTATGGAAGTGCATTTCAGAACCTTTGAACCTTTTGAAGCTTGAATTTGGACTCCTAGCTTCACAAGGAAGGGGGTCATTAGCTGGGGTTATATGTGGCACTTCAGAAGTTTTTCAATCGGAAGATATAGTTAACCCGGTATGAACGTTTCTTAACAGGATGGTGTCAGCGGGAAGTAAGACGTTTATTTTATTTTATTTTGGTTGTGATTAGTTTAAAGAGCTCATTTATGAAAGAGAGCTGTTTCTACGACAATGTTATATAGCGGCAAGCCTCAGTCTCCTTGCAGTAGTTAGGGGGAAGTCAACATTTTTGTTTTCACAGTGCCCTTTGGGAATAAAAGGTCCAAACTATTGAAAATAAATTAAAAAACGAAATAAAGCAAGCCAGAGTGTTTGCAAAGTGGCTAGATTGATTTTATTCACAGAAACAATAAAAATGTCGTGATAAAGCTGATGGTTAATGTTTTTCCTAGAGAGAGATCAGAGTTTTGTCTAGTGGAAATTTTGACTCATGGAAAAGGTAGCATAGAAGGTTAATGTGCCTGCTGCAAAGAACATGTACCTGATGCAGATCACAAAATGCACATTATGTTTCGGTGTTTAGTTGTTTGTTGAATAAAAACACCTGTGAGGTACTCAGAAATGCATTGTATCTAGTCTGTTATTAAGATCTGTGGTTATATGAATAAGCAGCTATCTATACTAAATAAGCTACCTATGTTATATGACATCTCTTTATTAATGTAATAACTGCACTTTCACAATTGCTTTAGTAACCTTCCTGCTTTCTCAAATGTGCTTGAAAATGCACCATTTGTCCACTCTTTTTTCAAAATTTTCCCCGAACCCTCCCCCGAACCTTCCTTAGGTTGTTCGGGCTCGCTCGCTACGGTGCAGTATGACAATAATTTTACGACACACCACTTTCAAATGTCACGAGCCGCCACAGGCTTGTGATGCCCATCGCATCTTGTGATTGATCCCCTATTGTGGTTCATGGTGGTGAATATGCTGTTGATATTTATCCTCTAATGGGATGTGTGCCTAAGGTGGTATGCAAACGAGATTCAGGCCTGCTAGGATTTAGGTTATATGTTACGAGATCTAGTCCTCCGTACAGTATTATGCCAGTAGTCATTGGTGGTGCATTATGTATGTGTTACTTGTGCATTTCTGAAGGTTCTGACCGTGGCTCGATTGGCCCGGCCAGTTGTAAATAATCCCCTGCAAATAGTGCCTAGTGACCTGTAAATAGTGCCTAGTGCCAAGTGGCACAGTGTATTTTGTGTGATTACTACTCTAATGTGTTTATGATAATACAAAGGCTATTTTTGAGATACCCTTGTGTGGAGTTTTTTTTGTAGTGTGCCTAGTGGGTTGCTGCCGTGTGTGTGTTGCGCAAACGTTTAACACATGGCCTTCGGGATAAGCCTGACTGCTCGTGCCAAGCTACCAAGGGGGTGAGCAGGGGTTATCTTTGGCGTGTAACTCCCTTGCCCTGGCTAGAGTGGTGGTCTCTGCCTGGCTTTGGCGCAAGCCCTCACCAACCAGAGACCCAATTTCTATCAATGCACTTCCTGGTGATAGAGCAGAGATAGACTTTGCTGGCTAGAAGGATCCTTGCTGCCAGTCTCAATCATCTCAATCCGCTCCTTGGCCCTGACAGCTTCCAAGCTGCTGCTGCCAATGGGGGGATGGATGAGCTTGTACATGAAGATCAAAAAGGGTTAATTCGAGGAAAATTGCTGAAGGAGCTGACTTATATGCTGATTGGTTCTATAGATCTGGCCCCTGCCTATGAGCTCCTACAGGCGGTAGTGGCAGTAGACGTCACTAAGGCCTTTGACTGGGTTTATTTACAAGGTGTGTCGAAGTCTTTAAACCTCTGGACAAACTTTTGCAGAGCCCTGGCAAGTTTCTATGCAGTACCAGTAGCTAGGGTGCTGGTTAATGGCTTTTGACGTACCCTGTATGTAGCACTAGGGGCACGAGGCAAGGCGGCTCCCTGTCACCACTCTTCTTTAATCTGTACATCGAACCCCTAGCCAGGAAAATTAGGAGAGACCCAGATATCTTAACTTTTCACTATAACAGTGGGAGCAAGAAATTAGGTTTACATGCAGATGATATACTAATTTATACAACCCACTTACAAAATACCTTGAGCCATGTCATGACCCTAATGGAAGACTTTGGGAAGATCTCAGACTATGATATCAACAGAGATAAGACGGAGATCATGACCTGGAACATTGAGATAGGAGATGATGCCAGCAGAGGGTTAATGAGATAACTGGGAGTTAAGAGTCCCCAAGATTATCACTAAACTAACTAAAGTACTTTGAAAAAGTTAGGACGAGTTAACTTGGTGAAAAAGATTGTCATCCCCAAATGTACTTTTTTTTTATGCAATTCACCTACCTTTTAAGAAGGAATGGTTAGCAAAGATGCAAAGTCAGATTAGCAGCTTTATTTGGTCTTCCAAAGGCCCAAGGATAGCATGGAAGAAGTTGGGAAGGAGGGCGGAGAAAGGAGGTTTAGCATTACCAGATTTGCTGTTTAGGTTTCGCCTGGCGTCCGCTGCGCAGCAGCGTTCGCGCAGGCGAAATCTGTTGATCTACAGTATGGGGCTTTGTCCCGCCTCTGTCTTCCATTGGCTAGCTCCATAAATGGAGGCTAGCCATTGGAAGAGATGGGTGTCTGTTACTCTTTTCCCCGTCCCGGCGCGATTCGGGGGCGTTTCTGGGTCTTTTTTTAAGTCCCGCCCTCTCCTCTTCCCATTGGCTGGAATTTTACCTTCCAGCCAATGGGAAGGGGAGAGCACAGGCTCTTTCCGTGTGTTCGTTATTTATTATTTTACTAGGATATATATCCCAGAGGATGCGACGCTATTTGAACATAACAGCTGCCGCCTTTGAAAGTGGACTACTAGGATTGGCTCAAAATCCAGAGGTTCTGAAAAAAATTGCCCCCCTCCAACCCCGTGCATCAAAAAGGAATGTGACCATGAGTCATGTAAAACAGCAAAACAAATAGACGTGGTCATTTTATGTACAAGAATGCGGCAATACTGAACGATTTACCCTGTACGTAGTTTATGTTTTGAAAAGGCATATTTAAGCAAATGTCTGTACTCTTAAAGTTAACCGGACTCTAGTAGCTTGGCTAACCAGTGAGTTCAGACTGTGGGAAAACGTGGAAGCTCTGTGCTTCTTAGCTGGACGAGGTCCCTCTCAAATATGGCCGCCATGTAAAGGAGGCTTCCTTAGTCCTCTCTCCATTATGAACATCCCTCCCTCGCTCTGCGTCCTCGGCAGCAGCAATGATCGTCCTACACTGGTTGTTGCTGTGGCGTTTGCAGGTGAGAGAAGAGGGTTGTAGGTTAATGCAAGCATGGGATGTATGTAGCATCGGCCTGCTATTCATTTGAGATCGTGTTGCTGACAGAGTGGTTCTGTTTGTGTCCAAAGAGCTGCTCCGCCCCTCCTTGGCAGCTGGATGCAAGAGACCCTACTGTTAGACACTCGGAGTTCTTAGAGGGTTGATAGCAATAATAATATTTTTGAAGACCCCACACCTCCCCCGTTTAATACGGGAAGAGAACTCCATTGCTAGTTAACCCCAACCGCATTATGGACGGCCGAGGATGCGGGTTTACTTCACTCCAGAAGTTAAAGTGATGCGAGCAAATGTGTTTATTTATGCGTTTTTATTTAGCGCGAACTTTACCCAAAGGTGTCAGAGCGCTTTACAATAGAATATTAGATAAGGACTTCAGAGTACATGAATCACATAAAAAGAGAGTTGGTTGTGTGCAGATAAAACTCATTGTTATCCTCCTAACCTCCGTTTCTAGTCCCAAAAACCTTACATGAGAAGTGTATGCATGCATATTGAGAGCTAAGGTTTGATATTATAATTACATATATAGTTATATCCCAAATGTACTTTGCAGCAACTCGGAGAGGGGGAGGTCACTGCTTATTGTACACAGCTAATCCTCTGTTACAATGGATAGTGCTCTGCAGTTTCAAGATACTATGCGTGAATGGGTAAGGTAGCCAGTTTTGAGGTGTCACCTGACAGCGCACATGCACGTTGCTGCAAGGGATGTTGCTCACAGTAAAGGGCTTGGAGCCCGCCCATTGCCTATTATTTGTTTCCTTTTTTGTCAGTCTTATTTGCTGATTCCTAATTGCTCAGCGCGGATCTGGCATCACTTCCTTTTCAATGTGTGGAGCACAGACCAAGCACAGATTGATTCATTTTAATTAGTTTCCGACTACTGCTTGTATTCTGATTCATTTGGGAAGCAAGGGGAGTTAGGTCCTGGGACTTGTAGCCAGTTGGACCATTTATAATTGGGAAAAAAGAGCAATTTACCGACTACAAATTATTTTAAACCCGCTATTAAAGGGAAAACAAACCAAGTGATACTCCTAGGTTGTTGGGGTATATATCATTCATACCCTTTTAGTTTATTTTTTTAAATGTGAACATCTCATATGAAAAGGACACTTTACGTTCTCTCACAATTACCAATTTTTCTTCATATATATTAAGCAACTAATAGCTAATCTTTTTTGTTCCACACAAAAAAGATTAGCTATTAGTTGCTTAATAGACCACAGAATCGATTTATGGTTTATTGATTGTTTGAAAAACATTGGTTTCATTCATTTGTAGTTGAATCATTTTGTGAGTCGTAAGCTTGACTCTTGTATTTTTTGAGAAATAATAGTCTGTATATATTCAAAAGAAAGTTTGTATATGTAAGTGTTGTATTGTCTAAATGTATTGTATATTTGTATATATGAAGAAAAATTGGTAATTGTGAGAGAACGTAAAGTGTCCTTTTCATATGAGACGTTCACATTTCAAAAAATAAACTAAAAGGGTATGAATGATATATACCCCAACAACCTAGGAGTATAACTTGGTTTGTTTTCCCTTTAATAGCGGGTTTAAAATAATTTGTAGTCGGTAAATTGCTCTTTTTTCCCAACTGTATTCTGATTCAGACACTATTTCCCACCCACCACTCTCCCATCGTCCATGTTTCTTTCCCGTTTCCACTCCCACCCTACGTGTCCCGTACCACCCACATATCCCCTTCTTTAAGAAAAAAAAAAATCTGGATGCTTCCTAGCGCTTTTTCTTTTTCTCTTCCTCCAGTTGTGCGTTCAGTCCCAGCCTCCCTCCTGTATTGTCCACCCCTATCTGCCATAGGAAAAAAAAGAGGTATGACATATGGCCAGTGCCGGCGGCATGATGGCATTTTTTTCCTTTTCTTTTAACTCCACTGTCAATCTGACCACACTAATTCATAGCAGAACCAACAAGCATTGGCATACTCAATAGATTTCGCTTTTGGGACCTTATAAGTATTTAGTTATGCAGCAGGTCCCAAAGGCGAGACCTATTGGCTATGCCAATGCTTGTTTATTCTTGGGCATTCTTATTTAAGAATGGGAAAATGCTGTTAAATAGACCCACAGAGTCAAAGATTGGGAGACTATTTGCGGTGATGTCGAAGCTGGAGTAGGGGATAACGTGGCTTTATGGATAAATATGCGGACGCCAAGTACTTTAAAAAGGTTAGGCAAACATTTTTAGAGGGTCTGGCCGAGACATGGTACAAGATCAAAAAGGTCTCAAAACCTCCATACTTCAGCCTACTCACCCCATTTGGGATTCTCCCGGTTCTCCAGAATGGACAAAAGATGTATTGGCAACTCCATTACATGAGGCTGGTATCACAATATGGGAACATATAATACATGAAAGACACTGATTACTTTGGAAATGTGTAAACAAAGGACAGACTATAAGATCTCAAGATTCAAGTACCTCCAAATACAGAGTTGGTATCAAGCTCCCGGCACAATAATAGTTGATCAAAATGAGCTCGAAGACCGACTCACATAAGGGAATGTTGCGAAGAAGGAAGTCGCGATGCTGTACTGGGTGAGGATCGAACTGGAGGGTGGAGGTTTTACTTTGCCAGTGGAGCTGTGGGGAAGATGCTTGCTGGAGATTTCGTTGGAATACTAATGGCAATTATCTGTGTCTATGATGTATAAAATAGTTAAACCAGCATAATTGAGGAGAAATCATCTGTTCACCATCCACAGGACCTACTGGACCCCGCAGAGGCTTTCAAAGTTTGGAAAAGGAGGTGAAGTGGCCTGCCCGAAATGTGGTGGCATGAGAGAAGTCGATATGCATATGTTTTTGCACTGCCCAGAGATTCAGATGTTCTGGAATGACGTGAGTGAGGCCTTGTCTAGTATCCTGAAGATCAGTCTCAAGGTAAGCGTTTTGCTGATTATTTTTTGGATGTTTGGACCCACAATTCAAATCTACCAAGAACCATGCAATATTGATTTTCTATGCCATATTATTGGCAAGCAGAGAGATCTGCAAGCAATGGGCAGCCCGTGCTCTTCCTAGATATGAAGATTGGCTACATTCTGTAAAGCATATAGCCAGCTTGGATATGTTAGGACATAGTAGGCACAAGTTCGGGTCACCCCTGCTGAGGTGGTTTGAGCAACAAGATAGAGAAGAGGATCAGGGGTCCAATGATTAAGCCTACTCCGGCTCGGCAGGCACTTTTTTCTAAAGAAGGAGGTCTGCTAATAGAGAAAGTGTGATTGAAGAAGGGGGTGTTTAAATCCGAGGATGGCAGCATGTGAAACCCCCTATCTTCTGTTTCTTTCCCAGCAAAAATGGCAGGGCACCCCTGTCAAGGTGCAAGTAGAATGGTGTTATGAGGCAAAGGAGGACAAAAAAAATAATATTTTGCCACTGACATTTAATACTCCTTGAAGTTCTTAGAGGATCTCTTGGACTGCATTCTGGAATATCTCAGCCGCGGATGAAATCCCAAAGTTCAATCTTTTGCAGCTGCGCAGGCTTATATGCATTGAGAAGGTCGTGATGTACCGGCTCTCCTCGGCTAGCCTCAACTGATGATATCCTGCTTTGAGGTCCAGCTTGAAGAACCAGCGGGACCCATTCAGGTCGACTATGATGTTGTCAACAGTTGGTGTCAAATGTCTTTCATGCTTGATTGCCTGGTTTGGCAAGTGTATGTCTAAGCATAATCATACTTTCCCGAGCTGCTTTGGTTTTTTGGCTATCACCATTGGTGAAACCCAGGGTGTCAGTCCAGAAACTTTTTCGATCACCCCTTATTGTTCGATATTGTGGAGTTGTTGCTCGACTAGCGGCCGCAGGTGGAAGAGGTATGTGTCTGTGCTGCAGGGCAACTGGTTTCCCCGCCTTGTCTATTCGCAGCTTGACCGGTGGTCATTTCATGCTTCCAAGTCCTTTGAAGAACTGCGGGAAGAGGTCCAAGATGTCCTCTGTTTGCAGGGTCTTGACTGCGTGGGTGAATGTGATGAGGCTGAGATCTTCGGCTGTGTGACTCCCCACCAGGATGTCGGTCTCTCTGTCCTCCACGTGGAAGGTTGTGGTCATTTCTTGGCTTCCTGACTTCACCTGCATGGTCATCTTGCCCTTGAGGGGTAGGGGTGTTTGGCTGCCATAGGTGAGGATTTTAAATTGTGATGGGTTCAGCATGGGCCTTGGTTTCAGTTGCTTGTACTGTTGGCTCCCCATCACATTCACTGATGCCCCAGTGTCGATCAGTGCAGTGACTTGTGATCCAGCGATTTTGAGGGCACATGTGGGCAGTCGGCACCTCTTCCGCTTCAGGTCACTGGCGAATGAGATGAGGTAGCACTCGCGTTCATCGTCTGTGGAGGAGTCTTCTTGGTACTGTCTCTGTCGAGTTGGTGTTCTGGATGTCTTCACGCCTTGGGGTACTTCGAGAAACAGGTGCTTCCCTGCCTTCGATGGGCGTCTTCTTCTGCGAGTTCCTCTATTTCTTGGACCTCCTCTGCATGCAACACCAAAGTAGTTGGGAGTGCCATACTTCAAGCATGTTTGTCCTCGCGCGGGACACTCTTCCTGAGGATGTTCTTCTCGCCCGCAGTACCCGCAGCATGATCCTTGGGTGCTCTTGCTTTGCCACCGGCCTCGGGTTCCTCTGTTCTACTCATTCGGTCTTGATGGTTACTGGGTTCTCTGACTGTCCATCACTGTTGCTCTTGCGTCCGATAGGTCATGCGACCGTGCCATGATGAGTATCTCTTCAAGAGTGATTCCTGGTTGTCGCAAGATGAGGGAATGGATGTTTTTCTTTCAGCATCCCTGGATGACTTGTGTTCTGACCTCCTTGTTTTGGTCATGGGCTGTGCGCATGTACTGGCCTTTTCCCTTAGCCACGCATGGAATTCATCCATTGACTCTACGCCCCTCTGGCGTGCCTGGCGGAGTTTGAATCTTTCATAATTAGGGTTCAGCTGAGGATTGAAGTGCGCATTCAGGGCCCTGACTGCCCGATTGTAATCGTTGGGTGCTCCTGTGTTTGGTAAATGAGTGAATCATTTGTATATCTGTTCTCCCGCGAAGTGCAGCAGTAGGGACATTTTGACTGTGCCGTCTGTTTCCCGTGTTGCTGTGAAGTAATTGTCTAGGCTGCTGATCCAGACTGTCCATCTGCGGAATGCAGTGGCTAGATCTATCAGCTCACTGAATGGAGGAAGCGCATTTATTTGGGCGTGCAGCATGGTATGTTGGGCGAGCTGGTCTCCTGCTTTTTGAACTGGCAGTGGATGCTATGGCGCTGCTTGTGCCGCCTGATCCATCATGGTCTCTGGTGTATGGTGGTATGCTTTGACTGTGTGTGCACTACTTGCTTAGCGCATGTGTTTCCTTCCGTGACGTCTGTAGTGTGTGCCTTCTTTGCTGTGTGTCCTCTTTTCTCTTTGTCTTTTCCCTCTTTTTTTCTCTGTTCTTCTCCCTTTCTTTTTTTTTCACTCAGGTAGTGTGTTGTATGCACACCCAGCTTCGCTCTGCGGGCTTGTGCGGTCCTACAGGCTGGTGCGTGGATGCGTGGTGCTTTCCAGGTGCGGAGCACGTGGGTGCACCTGGTAGGGAGTCGCCGTGTCGATCGAGACCGGCAGGGATCACTAGGCGCATGCGCGCGTGTTGCTATATGCTGCATGTTGGGCCTCTTGGAGTTCTCCATTCTGAGGCGACGGCGGCGTGCTGATTGGCTGCTGTGATAGCGCGGTGCCAGATGAGGGAGAAAGCTGGGTAGCAGTACTTGCATCGTTGCAGCGGCAGTACGCTCCGCTGGGGTCAGTTTCTTCAATGGCAGTATTGAAGACTTGCTGGCGGCAGCTCGCAGGTAAGCGTACTTACCAGGGCATACTGCACATAGTGGGGATGTCGCCTCCTGCTGCAGTCTGCCTCCGGTCCAGGGTGTCGGCAAAAGGAGAGGTTGGGGACGGTACTGGGTGCGATTGGTGCCCACCCTTATCACCAGTGTAATGAGTCGTCACACTGCTCTTATGGCCTAGCTCGGACATCGGAATAAACACACGACCACTCAGCATACATGTATGGGCTGGAAGGTCCTGAGTCCCCTCTGTCTATGTATTTAGGCTCTCTGGCCACTCTTGGCCAGAGAGTGATACAAAGTATGAAAGCCCTTCCGGGCCAGTACCTGGGTCCCGCCTGCTCGGTGCTCAGATCACTACACTATCCATGCCAGACAAAATGCATTATCTAATTCACTCCTCTGCAACTCGTTTCCCTCTCCCATTCAGGCTCAAAGCTTCTCTTTGGATCTGAGACATGAAAACCCCCCAAAACTTGCATGGGAATTTTTTGTAATGTTTATGTGTTTGAACAATGCCCCAGAAAGCATTAAATAATATTTGTGATAAATACCTGTATGAGTTAAAAAGGCAGCTAGATGGTTTTGGGTATTTGTGGGACACCCATTGCCACCTTGCCATTCATTCCTCCTCTTTTTTAGAGACATTTATTGCTTTTATCTCTCTATGGAGTAATCTGAACTTATTCATCATTCAAGCTTTTATTCCATTGTGGATTGCATCAAGTGCATGCCCAGTAGATTTGTCATTCCCATAAACGGCTTCTCACCCTCCAGTCCTCCTCCATTTCCATCTGCTTAGCCTCCCCTACACTATATTCAGAGCGCACTTGCCCCTCCTCTTGTTTGGGCTCTTAAACTTTCTTCAGTCATTTGGGCAATTGTAGTTCCACTTTTCTCTCCTTTACCTCCCTCCCTTGTCACTTTTGACCACTGTGTTCCTTACCTTGGGCCTATTCACATCCACCCCTCTATGTCCTTTCTGTTCATACCAAGAAGTCTACAAGCCACATTGATGCTTATCTGCCGCCAGCCTTGGCCCCTTCTCTAAGCAATAGTCACCTCCGCTTGGCCTCCCATGTATGTTTGTCTCTTGGTCATGCCTTGCTTTCTTCTCTTTACGCATAGGGCAGCAGCTCCACATGTAATCCCTGAATTTGAAAACACCAATCTCCACCCATCATTGTCCCTCCTCACACCTCCCTTACTCTTCAAGCTTTCCCTACCCATCCTTCACAATAACCACTTTTCCCAGCTTTCTGCTCTTAGGTTTGCCCTTACTTCTACTTTCTGGCCCCTCGCTCTCCACTCAAATCAACTCATCCTCCTCCCTCTCAACATCTTTCTAATAGTCTACCTCCTCCTCTCCCAAACAAAGAGTTCCCCTTTCCACTCCACTGTGCTAATTACCCTTTTTCCCCCCACACTGATCCTGCTTTACTGTTCTTCTCCTTTGGCCACGCTGCTAGATGTCGAGGGGACCAGTTGGCGCCCTGCCTCTGTACTTCAATTGCATTCACTTACTCCTGATGTAGGAAGGGTCACTTTGTGCCATCTCTCCTCACAGTCCTTAATGAAGCGTGTCCGCTCTGTGGTGCATCCACCTCCACGTTTGCAAGGGTGCTGCACTGAGCGTTCACCACACCACAATCTGTCACTCCTTCAGCAAAATGAGGCACACACACCATGAAACTCCTCTGTCACTTGTGGCAGGGCTTTGTGTGACAATAATGCATGTTAAATGGAATGCAGGGCTAATTACCAGTAAACACGACCACATTTAGTATTGGACAATGTGTGATAGGCATAAGGCTCAGAAAAGTGGAATAACTGAATTTGGAAGTCTATCAAAAATCCATGCATCCTGATACTGTTGAACAGGACAGAGAAGGAACACTTTCCACTTCTCTGGTGTGCATCATGTGGTAACCGTAGCTACAAGGAAAGATGACCTTGTAGAGATCAGTCTTGGAAGGCAGAAGGGAAACATAACATTAGTTTCCGTATGCTTCTGCAAAAAGGTATTGTTTACTTATTTGTGTAGCAAGAAAGGAGATTGAGGGCAGCTGAATAACCTCAGGCAAGATGGAACAATCACAGATTTACAAGTGCTTCCAAGGAAATGTTGGGTATTCAATAAACATGTTTTTAAAAACAGTCACTCTACATGGACCAATTTTCTGAGAGAAAGAAGGTGCAAGATGTAGAATTATATATACATTCAATTTAAATATAATAATTTAAAAAGTGTAAACATAGAAAGAGCAAGAAGCCCACAGAGACACGATCACAACAAATAAATGGGATCACAACATAAAGCAATTAGACAAACAGAAGTGTGTAAATGGACGTTGCTATCTAGATAAATCAAAGAATCCTGCCTCCTTGTCTAGCTGCACACAGCTCTCATCAGGAGATAGAGTCAGAGATACCTGTCAGTTTCAGTAATAGTGGGGCGAGCGCAACACCCAGTTTGTATTCCAGGCCGATGGGCGCTCGTCACCATTCCTTTGACGCCCCCTCCCTTTTCCTTGAATGCTCTGATCCTTCCCACCATTCTTCACATCTCACCACAACCCCCTGAAGGAATGTCACCATGAGGTCTGACATCCTTGTTGCACCAATCCTCTCTACCAAAGCTCCTGCTGGGGTCTCTGCTGTTGCCTCTTGCCAGTGTGCCTCAACAGTAGAACCTCGCCACAGGGGTGCATCCATCACCTTTGATTCCTCCACTCACTCAAAACTACTACTCCGCTTTTATCTTCACTGCCCCTCTTGCTCCCAACGCACACCTTTCACTGATGACTCTCTCTGCCTGAGGACCCCAGTCCAAATGATTACCTGTCACTTGTCACCTGCCTGCTGAAGCCGAACTCCTGCTGCTGGAGTCTCCCCCTAGTCCTCCTGGTTCTTCAAAGTTGACCTGCTCCTATCCCACTCCTGAAGTCCCCTTGATCTATCAGTCACCATGCTGCTTGCCCTGAGTACATCCTCTTTTGATGCCTGGCCACCTTTATCAGCTCCTCAGGTTGCACCCCTAAGACCTTTCTCATTCTTCCTACCTGATCTATATTTATCTATTTGTGCAGTTTTACATAGCAAAGGCATTACATGAAAGTGTTACAGCACTTTCAATAAAAGTTGCACTTTACAAACAAATATTGAATTAAACCAGCAATATAAACAGAGTGACAAGATGTTAACAAATGCAAAGTTAAATAAATAATCCTAAAAGGTGAAGGATAAACAACAATACAGGGCTACTGCAAAACAGGCCAGTGGTAAGCAGCAATAGCAGTCTATGGCAAAATCTCAGTCCTTTGCACCCCCTGCAGAAAGTAAAAGTTTCACGCAAAAATAGGCTGAAGGGTAGTGAAAAGAGATTAATTGAGGTATCTTTCAAAGAGAAGGGGTTTCAGTACAGGCTTGAAGATCGGAAGAGCTATAGTTATATATAAGCTTGGTAGTAAAGCGTTCCAGATTCTGCTATCACTCCCTCTGAGGATGGAGTCATGATGCATTATTTCTTGAAGGTTAACTGTTCTAGAAGTAGTGTTTCAGCTCTACGTGAGTGTCTGCTGCCTCCAGTTTTTTATAGCTCTGCAGCTAGTTATCGTGGGGTGTCGGTGTGAAGGACTTTACTTTACAAGACTTTACAAGTGGTGCAGCCTGTTTTTGTACATAGCTCTAGCCTCACTGGAAAGCCATCGGAGGGTAAAACTTATCTGTAAGATATAATCCTTTTGGTGTCAGATAAATCATGCTGCAGCATTTAGTACTGCTTTTACTTGCCTTGATAGCACCAGAGACTGAACTAAAGTCTTGAGATCTTGTTTTGCAATGAAGCGTTAAAGCACCAAGAGCAGAAACAATTGAAAGTGTGTGCTTCTGGCCATGGTATTGATATGTTACTGTAGATTGAGTCTTCTCAATAACGACCCCTAAGAATTTGCACTACTATTGCTGGCAGGTTTGTAGTTTAGGATCCTGCATTAATCAATACAAGATTGAATAGGCAATGAAGGGTGAGATTAGGAGAAAAGCCTGTTTGAGAAGGATTAAATATTCGATGATGAGCAGCCATCCATTCTTGAACAGAACTCAAGGACTAGGCTAAGTGGGTCACTTAGAGAGGAGACATTTAGATATCTTTGCATATCATCCTCATATCGATGACGAAAAATCTCTAAGTTTTCAAATTAGACTCCCAGTGGATCGATGAATAACTTGAAGAATCCAAACTGGATCCCATAAGGGTCAGAATGACCCTGAGGGACACCTTCTGGTAAGGCAACTGGTTTTGGGAGACTAGCCTCTATTTTTGTCCTCTGTCCATTGGGAAGGAAGTGAACCATTCCATCAACACCCATCTGATTCTTCAGTGTATTTATAAGCTTCCCATGATTTAATCGGGACCTGGAAATTCATAACATTCAGAATAAAAAAATGGATGGAGTCCTCTTCCTGAATGCAAAAAGCCACAAAAAGAACATTGACCTTTTAAAAAGAGGAAGTTGTGGACAAATACATCAAAAGGGGTCTGTGGAAATCCAGGATATGGAGGTTAGATTGCTCCTCAGAAGAAATGAAATACCAGAAGGACAATATCCTTTGAGCAAAGAAAACTGGTTGGAACCTTTGGGAGTAAGGATGGACTTGTCCTTAGGACATCCTTTTCTGAGATAAATCTGGGGAACGGATGAGAAGAAAGTAAAGCCACAATTTCCCCAATCTTTCTGCCAGAATGAGTGGGGACTAAAAATACAACCTTAGAAGAGAGGAATTTAAGGTCTGTTGTGAGAAGGGGTTTAAAGGGAGACCTGAAGACTATGGTGGACCAGAATCTGATTCCAAGATGTAACTGGGGTATGGGCCACTGGTATACTTAGAAACAGGGAAGCTGACCGAACAAAGGACAAGGAATCATGACCCTGGAAAGCCTGGATTATGGCCCACTGGCTCTTTATTGTTGACACAGCAAGGCCCCACAAAATCTATCCCTCAAAGTCTAGAATACTGTTGGGATCACAAGAATAAGGAGCTAGAGAGACCCTTAGTACCATACCAGGGCACACAATTCTTCCAGTGCCTATTGTAAGACTTTGAAGTGGATGGACATATTGATTGCTCGATTTTGTTTGTAGCCTCATGAGAACAACCCTGCTAAACGAGCCTTATCCTTTCAAATGCCAGACCTCCAATTGATACACTTGACCAGAATGGGGGATAGAAGGAGCTGTGTCTTCAGGGGGTGAATAAAGAGGGAATTGCTAATGCCGAGTTACTGATAATTGGAGGAGAATCAAATCCCAAGACCTCCTAGGCCAGCCCATGGCCACTAACAGAACCTCTCCTTCATCCTTGTGAATCTTGTTTTGCACCCTTGGTATCAATTGAATGGGTGGGAAGCAGTAAAGAAGACTGGTTGACTAAGGGATCAAAAAATCACCCATCACCCATGCCGTTGAAAATGTAGCCAGGGCAAAAAATGATGGAGGAAGAACATTCTCCTCTGTGGTGAAGAGATCAAGCCATGGTCTTGCTGAATCTCCGGGATAAAAGGATACCAAAGGTGGGAACTGACAACTTAGGAGGCCTGTAGGCCCATTCTTCTTCCCAGGAAGATAAACTGGAGAGACAAATCATCCGGCTAAAGAAAGTCAGACTTGGTGAGCCCATCCCCCCGGTGATTTATGTACAACTTTCAGGGGCGAAGCTTGGTCAGTAAGATTGGGGGGTTAACTTCAGATTTCATGGCAATCACGCTGACATCTACATATATATTAGGGCAGGGTGCATGAGAGGGGCTTAAGGGGCATTGGAAGGGGAGAGAAATGCAGATTGATAGAAGTACTACGTGAAGAAAAACACAGTATTTTGTAAACTTACCAACATTTTTGAAGACTTTCAAAACAGAGAAAGGGAGTGTGTGTTTTCCTGGTGAAATCCAAAAGACACCTCAATATACCCAACTGAAAGCACATATTCCCAACTGTTTACCAGAAAATATATTTATGAGGGGGCTGTAACACCCCAAACATCCCCCTGAAGTTAAAACCCTGACGGCTTTATAACCTTGATTGTTGGCCTATACTCATACTGCTTGGGAGGATATCAGAGGAAAGAAATAGTTTATTGTGTAGTCCTCTGATGGTGGGTCCCAAAATTGGAACAGGTGACTACCGACTATTCAGTGTAGTCGACTCTGTTAGTATCCTCTAGGTAAATAGGAGTTCATCTAACCATGGCTCGTGAGCCAAGTCCTTGCTGAAGTCTGCATTTTGAATAACAATGCTCTGTTTCTTCTCTCCCATCAAAGCCATTTGAGGCAGGTTTCTTTGGAAAACTGCACCAATAAATTGCAGTCTCTGAGACAGTGTTAAGTGAGATGTTTTGAAATTCAGAAGAAAGCCATCCTGCTAAAGGACAGTTAGATATCTTCCTCCACGTTTGAAAAAGAGGACGAAACTAATATGCAATTTCATATATAAAGGTTTCCCTGAATGCCTGAGGGATACCCACCAGCAGTGCTTGGAGCTTTAGGAAGACTCTGGGGGCAGATGAGAGGCCAAAGGGTAGAACCTGAAACTGGCTGCTAATTAATGGAAAGCACAAAAACCTTTGGGAGAAATGTAGGTATACATGTTAATAAAAACTCCCCTTGTCTAAGCAGTGGCATTATTGCCTGCAGCGATGCTATTGTTAAGGACTGATGCGGTTATGAACTGTATTACCCCTTTCAAGTCTAAAACAATACAAACATCCCCTAAGGCCTTCTATAGTCAAAACCTGACCACTAGAAAAATATTGTGTAGGAGCCATCAATTTTTTTCACTAAGTCTTATGGGTCCTCCCAAAGACCTTTGATCCAGTAAAATGAAGTTTCATACATACAGTCTTTTGTGATGCATTAAACTTCCATGAGCCACCCATATGTGCCTGCAAGCATTATTGCTGACCCAGAAGGGGCCATAGAGGCACCCAAATCATCTATAGAGATATCCGAAATAAAACAGACTTACTGTTACATCAGAGAAAGGATCATGGAGCAGTCTAAACCCTCCTTCATTTGGCTTGCAAAAGTCTAGAAATCTCTAAGTAGAGATTGAAGTATATATGTTGTGTACGCATTAGCATAGATAGCAGCACTTCATGCTGAATAAGCCCTTTTGACTGCACCCTCAATCTTCTTATCAAATGTCTGACTTGAGGGCATCTTCTGAGATGACCGTACTCAGAGTAGATAAACCAGCCATAAAATTGTCAACCTTTACTGCAGCTGGAAAGTCCTCCGCAAAGTTTTCCAGAGGGAAGCATTTGGTCGGAAATCTCAGAAGGTCCTGCTTTAAATCTTTCCATTTATGAGAGAGAACACTGAATAGCGCTAAAAAGAGGGATAAACTCTGGTTCGACGTGCTGGTATTTGGAGAAAATGTCCTCATTATTGGATGCAGGCACAGCAGTAGAAAAAAGTAAATTGTCCCTGATGTGCTGTAAAATCTCTGATAAATCAGTGCCCTGAATGAAGCAACCCCTGACATCCAACTGCACAGGGTCAGCACCAGTGTCATCAGTCTGTTATCTTGGCACCCGTATGCGGAATAGGTGTCTCTCTGTCTTTGAGGACTCATTCATGGTCAAAAACAAAAAGGCATATGCACCATACTGAGGTAGGGTGCAACTTCTTTCTCCATGTCACCGCATGTCGAAAGCCAACAATGCTTACTGTTTGCCCTTGGGTACCAAGGAGATAAAATCTTGTATCTCGCCTGAAGACACAAGGACTCCATTTTTGCAACAGGCAAGGGAAAAAAAATACTTTGTTAATGCCGGCTGAAACAGATTAACTACTTGGGCATTAATATACATTTTATATAATAAGTATATATATTTTTAAGCGCCCCATAAGGTAATATTTCAAGAATTACTGGAAATACACAGCAGGGACCAACTCAATGACATTAAAAATTAAGCACTCTCTCCCAACTGGCAAGCAGTCGTAAGACCTATACCTGTGAAACTAAGCTGGTATAGCTGGCCTCAGAGTTAGTAAAAGAGAAACAGATTAGAAACAAATGACGCATAAGTAAACATAAAAAGGTAGAAATAATTGCTTCTACATCAGCTGGAGAGGCAAACCCTTTGCTTCACAGAAGACAAAAACAGGAAGTGATGTAAGAGTTCAATAAATTAAACAGCATGTGTAGATCACACAAATTACCCGTGAGGGTATCCAGGTGCTAGGTCCATGCTGCTCAGGGCTTCAATCGAAAACCCAGGTCTTGAGTCCTGTTCGGAACTCCTGAAGGGAGGGCGAGGTCCAAAGGTGGATTGGGAGGCTGTTCCAGGACTACGCGGCCAGGTAGGAGAAGCAGATGTGGGGGTGTAAGCGAGGAAGAGTGCAGGGGAGTGCAGGGATCTGGTGGTTAGGTGGAAGCTCAGGTGGTGGTTGATGTACGCTGGCCCTTGGTTGTGGAGGGCTTTGAAGGCATGCTTTGGATTTGGCATCTCGTGTCGATGGGGAGTCAATGGAGTTTTTTAGGTGGGGGGTGACCATCTGGGGAGGTCAAGGATGAGTCTGGCTGCCGAGTTCTGGTTGATCTGAAGTGTCTTTAGTAGGTGTGATGTGATTCCAGCATAAAGTGTGTTGCCATAGTCCCTGCGTCTGATGACGAGGGCTTAAGTGACTGTTCGTCTGGTGGAGACTGGGAGACATTTGAAGATCTTTCAAAGCATGCAAAGGGCGAGGAAGCATGCAAAAAAGACTGGGTTCATCTGGCTCTTCATGGTGAGTTTACTGTCCAATATGATGCTGAGATTTCGGGCTTGGTCTGTGGGGGTGTGCAGGGTCTCAGGTTGATGGTACCCTAGGAGTTGTCCCACGGAGTTCCTATTTTGTAGCATTCTGTAACACTTGGCACCATGTTGCATGTATTTTTACAGCTGGACTATGTAAACAATATCTGTGATGACATAAATAAACTGAAGGAATAATGACAAGTAAGAAGAATGAGGCGGTCATAAGGGATATGATGATGTTCAAGAGCTCATCCTCCAATACTAAATCAAAGTATTGCCATGTATTTTTCGATTTTCAGCCTGTGTTTGGGTTAGTTTAAGAGAAATCAACACATTCTTCCAATTTTGTGATTTGGCTATCAAATTTAACAGATGAAGATGAGTGCTCAGCAGCTCAATTTAGTGCACAGAGATGTTTGGTGTAGTTTTTGGATGTGTCGATTAAAGTTCTGACAGATTACCTTCATTTTTTTTCCAAAGAAATCCTGCTGTCATGAGGATGTGGATATTATTTGCCATTGTATGTCTGTCTTCCATTTGTCTCTCTGCATAGGAGTCCTATAGATAATAACCCCGTCTGTGGTCCCTTCCTCACCCTCTCGCTCTCTGGCTCTGGTAAACTCGGTTGAGACCTCTGTCTTGTGGCCATTGCTCACTGCCTTCTGTTTCTGAAATGAAATGAAATGAAATGAAATAGGATTTATAAATGAAATGAAATAGGATTTATAAAGCGCATGGCTGCCCGGGAGCGTCCCAGCGCTGGAGTACAGAGGACAACTAAGGATAACTGGGGGGAACACAGGCTTTTTACACGTCCTGTGGCAACAGGAACGTTAATGAAATGAAAGTCATACTGCCTGAGCTTGTGTTTCTGGATGTTGTGAGGTGCTGCACTGGTGTTTGGTTCAGAATCAGAATCGGAAGTATTTGATACAGAAGGTATCAGAGAAAGTAACACATTTTGACTGCTGGCATCCCCTGGTAGTGAATCCCCCTCTAAAATACTGGTCATAATACCCTTTTGAGTGATGGATAAGTAGCATATTTATCGTAATTGTTTATATCCTTTGCCAATTTGTCTAATTTCTTTTGCCATTCTTAATGGATTGGTCCTCCAATATTTCTTTTTCTAAACCTGTTATTCTTTCTCTAATGCTTCCACTTGCTCTATTGCAGTATCAATGCCCAAGACCATGTCTTGAGCAATGGCTCCCTATGAAGCAGACATTTCTCAGAATTTTGGTGATATCTACAAATATTGCAGGCATGTTTCTGCCTGAAGTCTCAATGGAATAATATCTAACTTCAAATATTGGTCATAAGATGGCCATGAAGTTTCTTAAGTTTCCCTAGCTTTTCTATTTTTTTGTTTATGGGTGTTATACACACATCTCTTTTAGAACACTCCCTTGAGTACACTCAATATACATAAAATACCTTTCCAATATCAGAAACCCTATTGCAGCCTCTGAACGACATTCCGGAAGCATTCTCCGATTTTTTGCTGAGGCATGTTAAGTTGCATAAAAGCTTTTGTAAATAAATTGTAGTTGATTAATGCCTGAAGCTTCTTTACAAACAACCATCAAGTTTCAGCATGTGTCACATAGAATGCCATAAACTCAACTGCCGATATTTTACTTCAAGAAGAGTTGCCAAACCAGATGTATTATCCATCACATTAAAAGTACCATCTGGTACAAGCTAAACGGAATGGATTTTTTAAAATATTCCTCTGGCCGTATCTCTTTCAGCATTTCAGTCAAATATCCAAGAATATTTCTGTAGCAGTGTGTCGCAGAAGAACAACACCTTGGAAATAGATCAGTGACTTATCGTGTTTATCACTGCATGCTCTAACACCCCAACAATTGTGTAATCAGTTTACTAAAAGTGGTAGATTCATCTGTCATTAAACTTAGCTTTGATTAATTTTGAGAGCTAAAGTGAATCAGTCTTCACCTAATTGTGGCTTGATTATGCCAGCGCAGCTGTGATAGGAATATAAGATTCTGTCCAAGACTGCATCATTTATCCTTTGAACATCTACATGCAAAGGCGTATCAGTCAAAGGGCACTCATGCTTGCCTATTTTATAGGCGAGTTCTGAATACAAGGCATCTTTCTTCTTATTTTCATTTTTGCATTCTACTGTGGTTTGGTTACACAATCTCACTGTTCTGCAATAACCAGTGCCTTCAAATGAAGATAATCTTGTGATGAAATATTTTTTTCCGCAAACGCATTTGCTGCTTGTCTGTTGGAGAACCATCTGAGCTGATCAGGGAATCTTCCCATTCCACAGAACTTCTTTCCAATTTAATATTTTTAACCTCCCTACACACATTACATCCAAACTTTCTACTAGAAAATTAGAGACATGAATACTCTTTACATTTCATTTTAAATTGTTCCCAAGGAAGCAGTTGGGGTAAATAATATAATCGCACTGTTCTTTCCAGGGAGGAGGAGTAGGCCATCCGTGCAGACCGTCCTGAAGGTAAACGGGGTGGGGGGGTGGCTCTAATAGCCCGCTCGGATCTCAACTTTCAGACCCTCCCTTCTCCCCCCATCACTGATGTCGACCTTCTTGTAGCCCGTTCCACTTCCCACCTAGTTCCCCTTACCGTCGTCCTGATTTACCGTCCCCCTCAATCTACCCCTTCCTTTCTCCCTAATATTCAAACCCTCTTGGCCACTCTGGCTGTTAATAACTCCTCAGTATTAGTTCTGGGGGACCTTAACTATTGGCCTGATGATCCTGCCGAATCTCCACAATCTAAGGACTTTACAGGCCTTATGGAAAGTTTGAATTTCGTCCCGTGGATTCACAGCTCCACACACTCCCACGGCCATACGCTCGATCAAATCTGGGCGTTGAACATCCCACTTACTTCTCCTATTATATCCCCCTGTTCATGGTCGGATCATTTTATCATCACCTTCTCCCTCTCCCTTGCACCCCTGCTAAAACCCCCTCTGCCCAAAAACACCTGGGTCCGCAAATGGGGTAAGACGGATATGCCCTCCTTTTGTTCCACTCTGGTCAAAACCTGTCCTGATCTATCTGACTTACCTGTCACCCCTCAACTGGCCGTCATTAACAACTGGCTCACGACGGCAGGCGACGAATTTGCCCCACTTAAGCGCCTCTCAGTTAAGCGGATCCATGCAGCTAACCGCTGGTTTACCACCGATCTGAAGGAAAAAAAACTAGCCGCCAGAAGGGCCGAACGGGCCTGGAGAAGAACCTACGACCCTGCCAAAAAAACAACTTACTTGGCAATTCTGCAGACCTATAAAAAAAGCATCCTGGAAGCTAAAACCGAGTTTTACACTAACAGGATAATGGTCGCGGAATCGCAGTCGAAGGAAATCTTCTCCACCGTTCATGAGCTTGCCTCATCCTCTAGAGCCACTACTGCTATTCTCCCGTCCCAATCCCTCTGTGACTCACTCAATGAGTTTTTTATTGATAAAGTAGTTAAAATTAAACAAAACATTCCCCCGCCGTCCGCCAATTTTGTTGATCCCCACATCCCCCCCACCATTCTTAAATTGACCAACATCCCATTGCTTACTACTGCAACTCTCTTTCCTCTACTTCACCGAATTAAATCCGGTTCCCCTCTTGACTTTGCCCCCGCCAGTATTCTTAAGGAAGTTTACTTAGCTTGTCCTTCCCCTCCCCTAACCCTCCTCAATGCTTCACTCACTCTGGGTCACGTCCCTACCCTACACAAATCAGCAGTTGTTATCCCCATTCTCAAAAAACCAGATGCCGATCCCTCTCTGCCCGCTAACTTTCGCCCTATTTCACTCCTTCCCTACCTTGCGAAAGTGCTGGAAACTCACATTAGCACCACACTCAGCGCACACGTTGAAGCAAATCATTGCCTCTCCCCCTGTCAAGCTGGTTTTCGTCCCCTGCATTCTACAGAAAAAGTGGTCGTCTCAGTCATGGACAAGCTGCGGGAAGGCATTGACATCAACCTCCCGCAAGCCTTGATTTTGCTCGATCTATCCGCCGCCTTTGACACGGTGGACCACACCATCCTCCTTAACCGTGTCTGGGCGGCGGGCATAGAAGGCCTAGCCTTCTCCTGGCTGGAGTCCTTCCTGGCTGGGAGGTCCCAGGCAGTCCGGCTGGCTGACTTTAAGGCGACCTCTCGGAAAGTAGAATGCGGGGTCCCCCAGGGCTCATCACTTTCTCCCCTTTTGTTTAATCTTTATATTTTTCCCCTCATTTTTATGTTACAGCAACTGGAGGTCACCGTATTTAATTACGCGGATGACCTCCAGTTAATCTTCAATCTTTCCCATTCACCCTCATCTGCTTTAAATGTCCAAACCATCATGATCCTTATCCAAGATTGGATGAACTGCAGCCACCTCAAACTCAATCCGGACAAGACTGAATTGATCTTGACCGGAGGTGGCTGCAGTCCATGGACCCCTTCCTTCTGGCCCTCTTCCCTTGGTACCCCTCCACTCCCGGTGACTAAAGTAAAAACCCTGGGAATTTACCTTAATTCCCAACTCACTGTTCACCCACAAGTCAATTCGGTGGTCTCTTCTTGTTTTTTTTCTCTTAGGGTAATTAGGAAGGTTTCTCGTTTTTTCACCCCCCCAGCCTTAAAAATCATCATGTTAGCCATGGTTCTATCCCGTATAGACTATGGAAACATAGTCTATAACGGAGCTCCTGCATACCTGATTCGCCGTCTACAACTGGTGCAGAATCAGGCGGCTCGCCTGATCCATGGCTTACCCCGATACCACCGAGTCACACCTTTACTTAAATCGTTGCACTGGCTCCCGGTTAGAGAACGTGCCCTATTCAAACTTGGTTGTCTTGTATACCAGGCTAGATCGGGCACTGCTCCTCAGTTCATCTGTTCCCTTATCAAGCCATATTGTCCAGGCAGAGAACTTCGCTCAGCCCACTTGGCCCTTCTTACCATCCCGCGCTTTAAAAAGCAAAGGGCTGGCGGAGCAAGGTTCGCAGTCCTGGCCCCAACCTTCTGGAATTCCCTCCCTGTCACACTTCGCACTTCACTGTCCTACCCTCTGTTTCGAAAAGAGCTTAAAACTTTCTTGTTCACACAAGCATATCCGACCTAATCCTTATCTGCCGTCTGGCCACTGATCAACACTAGCGCCATGAAACCGCGTGGTATGCGAGCGCTGAATAAATAATTTTAAATTCAAATTCAAATTTAAATTCAAATTCATTATCTTTGCTTCCACCTCTAACATAACTTTATCTTTAGAAGCAACTCTTCTCTTCTCTGGTCCCTTGCCAGTTTCACTTGTTTGCCTTGTGACACCATAGTTTTCATTTGCCATTAGGTTTTCCGATATGGAACATGGAGTCTCATGTGCTGTTTTGGCAGTCCTGTCTGGAGTGTTTTTCTTCTGCACCCCCTGAAGCATCTGCATAAATAATATTGTACATATATACTTTATTAAACAGGCATCATAATAAAACACGCACTACTTCAAATGTTGGTTGTGGACAAGTAAGGGGATATGCAAGGATCAAATAGAAGAAAGGTCAATGTTGCTTTTCAGAACCATAGTTTATACTTCGTTGGATAATATCTGTTATGTTTAATTCATGACAATTGAGGTTTTGATAAATGGTGGCAACCCTACAATTTGACATTAACCTGACAAACATTATTTAGTTTTCGCAGTACCCATTATTTGCATTGCTGATAATCAAACTGAAGTTATTAATTTCCATCTGTAAAGACTGCAGTGCAGGCAAAGGATGCAGTAATGGTAAACTGGGCAGCACATATTATTCAAACCGCAGTTTCTCTGGTGACTCAGGGCCTCTCACCGTACATATTTAAGAAGACAATTCAATTTTTCAGCATATATATCAAGATTTTCTTAAAAAGCCGTTGGCTTCATCAAAGTTTTAAAATCAGCATCCTAAGCATTTCATATTACAAAAGTTACATCTCTAATTCCTCACCAACATGGCGTGTTTCAGTAAAAAACGTACTCGGTTCAACTGGAACAAGTATAGTTTTAAGAGGTTCCATATCCTATTGTACGACGTTTTTTAATAGGCAATCTTTTCTCATGCTATACTTTTTAAAATCATGACAATCACATCTTCATACGATCTGTTCAAGGAATAATACAATTAATTTATAATGCTATTGCACCATCTACTGGGAATTTTTAGAACTTGTAACATTTCATGAACACAATATTGATATACATTATTTGTAATCTTGCAGTTTTAACCTTTCACTGTCATCTTCAAAACTGAATCTGCAATAATTTCAATGATTTACAAGACATTTTAAAACAATGCTGATATCCCCGATTCTTTATTGATTCCATATAGTTTCAGACTTTCATTCTACAATGTATTTGCAATTTTTTGGTCTGAATTATATTACTTGACACCTTCAAATTTCAGATGGTACAGGGTCAGGTCCAAGAATTATATTTCTTGCACTTGAGCCTGTTTCAGCACTGCATATTTAGAATCATTATTTTCAGTTGCTCTCAAATATTCAACAATTCAATATTCAAATTGTGGAATAGTACTGCCAATATAAAGTTTCGAGCAAGAGGAAACATTTACATAAATTACAAAAGTGAAGCAATTTATAAATTGTTTTCCTTAGTCTTCGATCATTTTTTTCCAATCATTATTAAAAAATATATTTAAGCTTTATGGCTGTATTTACAAATTTTTCACAAGTGAAAAAGCTGCTTCTTAAACGTGTAAGCCAAGAAATACTAGACATGGGTTATATTAGCTGATCAATAGTGTGAATCTATCAAAAGACCCCCCATGTTTGGCAGTTGGCTAAAAGTAATTAGTGGTGACATCAGGACTCCTAAATCCCAATATTGTGTCAAAAGGTACCAGTGTTTAGAAATGATTTTCCTCATCTGCCAATCATCAGAATTATACTACATATTTAATCTGATGTCATTTTATGCTACCTCCTTTTGAACAATTTTAGTCTTTGAATTTTCAGCAGTAGGTTTTCTGTGTTGCTATTTCTAAGCTGAGTTCATCCACAGTAACCAATATATCCAGAAATACAATCTTTATATAATTAATTTAATCAAGTAATGGCTTTTTGTCACATCTGCTTATAATCAAAATGTCATCAATTAATCATCGTCATAGCTATACATGCTGTGAAAATTCATACTCTGTTATGTGCAAGGCACCATTCCATTATGATACAAGAATATGATGCAGTGAATCTACAACCCATCACATTACTGCATTTTAGGAGATAAAAATGATCATCCCAGGTAAAATAGCTGTGAATAAGCACAAACTAAATAATTCATGGTAACATAAGGTAATGGTGTATATAACTCAGAGATTTAGATTAAAAAAAATATTCAACAGATTTCAAACCATCTTTATGATTAATGTTTGATTTTTAAGAGGTTATGATGAAAGTAACTAACCACATATCTCGTTCCCAATTCACTTCAGGTATCGCTTATAAAAAAATCTGTCATTTACATAGGATGCACTATTCTTCATAATCTGTAAAAGAAAGTGATCCATGCATGCTAATAATTTTTCTGTGAGATTTCCTATGCCTCCCACTATTTATCTTCCTGCCAGTGTTTTTTTTTGGTGAATGTTAGGTAAGACATAAAAAATGGCTACTCTGGGTTCCTTGCAATAGAGGGAATCAGTGCCCTCCTTTTCTAATGCGGTTTCATCAAGTTGGTTTTTCAAAAGAAAAAATAACTCTTTTTGAAATACATTTTTTGGGTCAGGGTTCAACAGTTTTCAGTGTTTTTAATTCCATCGAATAAACCATGATGTTCATTGGTATAAAATGCTCTCCTTTATCTGCTCTTTTTATCATTGCATTTTCAACACTTTAGCTGTGGTTTGAGGTATGTGATTGGTGTCTTTGTCAAATTACTTTTTTAACAATACAATTGTTTGATTCCCAATTTGTTTTCTCACAATTCAAAATCCCTCTGCTTTCAAAGTTCTCAATTAAATTGTAGTCACTAGCATTAGGAACTAATTTTTGATCTTACCTTAAGTGTTGTGCCATGATTTAAATCAGCTGTAATTTCAAGGTCTTATACCACTTGATCACAGGAGTAAGTATCATGAGATAATGAAGTTAATAATGCTATTTTCACAATATCTTTGACTGCATAATCACTAGGTGCACTTGAAGTCATTGCAGATTTGTATTATATTTCGTTAATAGTTATTTTTCAACCTATAAAACGTCAAAGGAAAATTTTAGCTTTTCTGTAAATGTAAACAAATTAATCATGAAATTCAACAGATTTACAATTTTACTTGGCAAAAATCATACACCTTTGTCAATTATATTCGGATTTCCTGTTAAAAACTCATAGATAATTCGACTAGTAGTGGTTTATCTAGCATGCTTCTGCTGACTTCAGTAATTTTTCCATGTTTTCATCATTGTTCATCAGTCTCTTCTCTGCCCTATGACCTCTCCTGGTCCTCCTCCTTGGATAGCACTTTGGTTTTGATAATGATATTGATTTTGACAGAACCTGGCTCTCCCCCGTGTGCTCCCGTTCCACCTGAAAAATTACATGCCCCAGGTTCACGTGACGTTTCATCCCAGTGTTCTCTTTGAGTGTACTTTATATTGGTATAATTTTATGCAGGATGACTGGGTGTGAGTGTTTGATTGGCTCAGATGCTCCGTCCATCACCGCCCCCTTTTGTACCGCTTTGTTCGCCATAAGTTGGTAGGGTATGCTCAGACGTGAGTCCCATGCTCACTTTGCCACTGGATTCAAGCATCTAAACACAAACAAAAATGCCCCCTTCTCACACTACTTGCAATATGACTTTAACAAAGACCAAATAAAAAATTTCATTAGATCTGGTGGAAACTAGTACCTCTAGAAAAAAAAATTTGACAGAGAAAGAATACACATATCAAAAAAATAATTACAGTATCATTCAATCAACAAAGTGCATTTCCAACTAACATGAAACATTACAAAAACATCTAAGAAATTAACATCAAAAAACATCCAACAAACATTACAAAATCCAATTCATCGATTTGCAATACATATATTCATTTCCTTAATCACAATCTTGAAAAAACAATTCATAACAAGAGCAACAGATCACTTAATCAAAAAACACTAGATGTGATAATTGGCTCTTGATGGGTTTGCCGACGCGTTTCAGGTTCGGGTCATTGATCCCCAAACCCTCATCAGGGCTCTGTTAATCATCTGTTTAGGATGCAAAAAAACATCAAGTTTTAATGACAACCTCTTAGCTTCTTCTCTAGTTATCATAGCGTTTAGACAAGGCAAGGAAAGAGGTTGTCATTAAAACTTGATTTTTTTTGCATCCTAAACAGATGATTAACAGAGCCCTGATGAGGGTTTGGGGATCACTGACCCGAACCTGAAACGCATCGGCAAACCCATCAAGAGCCAATTATCACATCTAGTGTTTTTTGATTAAGTGATACAAGCTTTGTTGCTCTTGATATGAATTGTTTTTTCAAGATTGTGATTAAGGAAATGAATATATGTATTGCAAATCGATGAATTGGATTTTGTAATGTTTGTTGGATGTTTTTTGATGTTAATTTCTTAGATGTTTTTGTAATGTTTCATGTTAGTTGGAAATGCACTGTGTTGATTATTTTTATTTTTTTTATTTTGTTTGTCCTCATAGCCACCATGAGTCTATATGCCAAAGCGGATTAGCCAATGAACAGCTGTCTCAGTTTATCCAAACTGGTAGAGATAAAAACAGACAAGGTGGGGGCCAAACATCCCTCAGCTGTCACAGACCCCACCGAAAGGCAGAGACCAAGTCTAAGTCAGAATGGCACCCAACACGGGCCGGGCTAGGACCGGGCAACGACTGTGCAGATGGTGTGTGCCAAAGGACCCCATGGTAGTGTAATCATCGGACCCGGGGGGAAAAAAAACCCGGGTTGTTCATTACATTCATGAGAGCATATACCAAAAGGCCCTTTTACTCTGGTTACCAGACCTAGCAAGGTCCATCCGAGAAGTCTGCAAGAGAGAGGTTTCCCAGTCACTGAAGGAGGGAGGTAAAGGGTCTTTCCATCTTCTGCAAGCAGTAGTGCGTAGAACACCAAATTCTTAGCTGAAATCTGAAGTCCATCTAAAAGTCCAAATATCACCAAAGGCAAATTTATGGTTATCTTGAACCCCAACGATGTTGTAAGAGTGTCGCCAATGGCTGCCCAGAAAGTGCCTAATCGGGGACACTTGAAAAACATATGGGCGTCTGATGCATCGATAAGCCCACACTTAGCGCATGAAACTGAGTTTCCCTCGGTGAATTTAGACAACCTAAGTGGAGAATAGTAAGCCCTGTGAAGGGTATAAAGATGATTTCTACGCAGCCAAGACGGCTTCACAATATTCCATAGAAGCTCAAAAGAGGCAGAGGGTGGAGAACCAAGGGTGCAATCGAGGCCAGCCTAGTTGCCAGTATAGTGGTGAAGATCTTATAGTCCACATTTAAAATTGAGATTGGCCTATAAGAACCACAAGCATCCCTTGGTTTGCCTGGTTTCAGAATGAGGGTAATTGAAGCATTATCCCAGGATAGAGGGGGGATCTGACCCTCTAATAGGATTTCATTAAATAATGTGGTGAGAAAGGATACTATTTCGGTCTCCAAAGCGCAATAGATTTCAGCCGGCAACCCATCAGGCCCAGCCGCTTTTCCTTTCTTACTTTTATTAATAGCAGATTTTACCTCTTCCTCAGTAATAATACTGTCAAGGAGTTGAGACTGCTCAGGAGAAAGAGAAGGTAAATTAATATCCCTCAGCCAACCCTCAATAGACTCTGGTAAAATCAAATTATCCTCTTTATAGATCTCTTGAAAGAAGTCTCTGAAGACCCTCCTAATATCTTCATCTGACGAAAAGGTGTTATTGTCTACCGTAAATGCTGCTATGTTGTTGCGGACTTGATCTACTTTGGTCTTCCACGCCAGAAGCTTCCCCGCCCCCTCACTGTATTCATAGTGGGCTAATTTACTAGCCTCCCATCTCTGTTGGACTCTGAGATTTAATATTGAGCCCAAACTGGCTTTCAGGACCAACAATTGTTCCCGGAGAAGATTTGAAGCAGCTTCAGATGCTGTGAAGTTAGTATCTATGTCCTGTTGAATTTGGACTATTTTAGCTTCAATAGAGGTAATTTCCTCTCTGTGCTGCTTTCTTCGATAAGAAACTTTCCCCGTTATAAGTCCTCTCAAGAAAGCCTTAAACGAATCCCAGATGATACTCGGAGCCGCTGAGCCTAAGTTAGTTATCATGAAATTATAAGCCTCAAACTTAAGATCAGTGATGTCCTCTGAAAAAGTAAGAAGAGAGCGGTCAAAAGCCCATTGGGTGGAAGAACGTTTAATAGGCCAAAGCAATTCGATTTCTACTGCTGAATGATCCGATAAGTGCTGAGGAAAATAACCGATAGTTTTGACACAGTCCACCAGCCTCAGAGAAATTAAGATAAAGTCTATCCTGGACTGGTGGTGATATTTATAGTTCCGAAAAGAAACCCCTTGTTGTTGCCCAGACCTTTCTCTCCAATTATCAACAAGACCATATTGCTTCATTGCGCTCAGTAGAAAAGACCTAGTTTTAGACAACACTAGGGAGCGACTGTTAGGAGTTTTATCCAAACGGGGATCCAGTACAACATTGAAGTCTCCAGCAAAGATAATAGGTTCAGAGAAAGAAAGCAAATGAGAGAAAATAGACTTCAACGTTGTAGGGTCATCCTGGTTTGGACCATAGTAACCTAGGACTGTAATTTGTGACCCGGCTATAACCATCTGCCACATGGGTCCACCGCCTGTGATAGCAACCTGGCCTTAGCCCTTTTTAAAAAAATGATCGAGACTCCTCTCGTGTTTGTTGTTTGTGTCGTGGATACCGCAAAATCTATCCATTTATTCTTTTTTAATAAGGGCCAGCATTTCAGTCTGGGTTAAGTGAGTCTCCTGAAGTATCATGACCTGCGCATCCAGGTCACGCAAATATTGCATGATTTTATTAGCTATGGGCCTGGTACGAAGGCCATTGACATTCCAGGAGATACATTTTAGGCTACCCATAATATACTAATAATGCCAAGAATGCAACATGTTCCCCTAAAACTTCGGACAATTTGTAATTAATTCCATCCTGTTTGGCACTACCTAGACTGATGAGGACATTTTTACATTTTTGCCACATCCCAACCCCAAACCAAACCCAGTGCCCCCCCGCCCACCCAACACCCACCCCCTGAAAAACCCTTGTTATATCTAACCGGAAGATTCCAGTAGATAGTGCCCCTCCTCAAGCTCCCACCCGGATATGCCCGTCACCAATCTAAAAGATGGGGGGAAAACAAGTGAAAAAAAGAACACAACCTTCAAAATTTTAGATGCCTATCTAAAAGAAGAATGGTAACAGGTAAGTAAAGGAGTAGCTATAGAATGGAGAATCAAGGTAGAAACTCACTAAGTTAATATTAATGAGGATAGAATACAGCCATTACGGTTCGAAATTCCTTTTAGCAACATTATTTTTTCTCTCCACCCAGCTTCATCAAAAGCTCGTCTGCCTGCTGTACAGATCTAATGTGAAACATCTTGTTATTATACATGATTTTTAACGCAGCTGGGAACATAAGTTGGGCTGTTGCTCCTAAAGCCCTAAAGGCCTCTAGACCCCTCCCGAATTCCCATTGTTTTTCCAAGGTGACTCTACAGAGATCAGATCTGGGGCCCGATGTAGGTCGGTCGGTAACGGCCGAAAATCGGTATTTTCGGCCGTTACCGATCAGTAAATAGGTGATTGGCATGTAGGGGGCTTTATTTTACCGAATCGGTAAAATTACCGATTCGGTAATTTTACCGATTCGGTAAAATAAAAAATCGGTAAATTTACCGAATCTGAGCCACCCATATGTAGGTGGGACTCTTCAGAGTCCCAGGAGCCTTACCGAATCGGTATTTTACCATCAAATCCAATTTGATGGTAAAATACCGATTCCGGTGTGCATGCACATGTGTGCATGCACACCTATGCCATGTGACAGGCAGACCTGCCCTTAGGGCATGTATGCCTGCCACATGGCACCTGAGCCTGTTTTGGGGGTGCCAGAGGGTGTCAAAGTGACACCCCCTGCACCCTTGTGAAAATCGGTATTTACCGATTCGGTAAATACCGAATCGGTAATGCCCATTCATTCCTATGGGCTTCAAAGCCCATAGGAATGCATGGGCATTACCGATTCGGTATTTACCGAATCGGTAAATACCGAAATCATCCGATTCGGTATTCCAGCACATCTGGAATACCTACATGTCGACCCCATAGATTTACCGATTTTTAATTACCGAATCGGTAAAATTCGGTAATTTAAAATCGGTAAATCTATTTCACCTACATCTGGCCCCTAGTTATGAACGTAAACTCCTTCCCAGCCAGGGATTTCTGTTTCAATGCCTTATTGAGTATCTGTTCCTTCAACACATAAGTGTGAAAGTTCACCAGGATTGTACGCCGCCTAGACCTCTGGGGGTTCTGCCTAAAAGGATCTCTGCGTACTCTCTGTATATCAGTGGCTAGATCTTCAATTGATTGCTCCAATCCTAGAGATTCCTTTAGTAGCGTAGATATAAACAACTTAATATCAGACTCCTCTGACCCTTCTGTCACATTTAGGATGCGAATATTTCCCTGCCTAGCATTGTTTTCCAACATCTCCATCCTTTCACTTAATGTCAGATCCTCCTTAGTGAGTTTCTCTATGTCGACCTTTGCCTGGTCGAGGTGGGTCGAGAGACCTGCTACCGTCTCTTCCAGAACACCTGTTCTCATAGTAAGCCCATCGATCTTCTGGTCTAATGATTCACAGTATTTTCTTATCTCCGCCTGGTTTGCGGAGGATTCAGTAAATCCTTTGCGAATCTCCATTGTAAGAGCAGAAAACATTCCCAGGAGGGAAGCTGCTGTTAAGGTGGACTCGCCACCACAGTCCACTGTGTCACCATGTACGGCCAAAAATTAAAGCTGCTCTAAACCTTCCTCCATGTCACCCCCTTCCGTAGCTGTGGCGTTATCTTCTACCCCTTGTGAGTCCAGTAAGAGGTCATCAGGAGCTACAGAGGCTGACTGATATTGTGGGGGACCTAACTCTGCAAAGCATTGCTCACCTGCCCCCAAACGTGGAAATTCCGCTATGATTGTAGATCCACTTTAAGGCATATAGGGAGTTGTGGGTCCTCGCCCTCAATCAGACTAGAGGTAGGGTCAGCAGAGAGAGAAGCAGCAGGAGTTTGAGCATCGTTCTCATCCCTGCCCCCAGAATCCAATGGGGAAGATAGTGTAGCTGGGATGATAGAGACCGGGGTAAACAGGGTGGCTGCCATAGTGAAATCCTGGGATAAACGGAGTGTTTGGGGAACTACTTTAAAGAATGAACGAAGCGAGGGAGTGATTTTTGGCAGAGTGGTTTGCGCAGCCTTTGGGCCCTTTCACTTCCCTTTGTTCTTATTTCTTGAGCGTTTAGACTTCACCTCGGTACTTAGAAAGGAAGAGGACTTTTTTCCAGCCAATACCTGAGGGGAATTCACTGGAGAATCAATAGAAACCTCAGTAGAGTCACCCTTGCCCTCACTCTCAGATAAATCGAATTTCTTTTTGTAACCCGTCTTGCCGAGACTAGAAGGTTTGTTAGACAATGCTTCAGCAGAGCTGCAAACTTCGTCAGAGCCAGATACCACGGTAGCAGATAGTGGAAAAATAGGTTCTGTGTCAACAATCTTACCGCCTTCGCAGACCTTCGGCCCCTCCACTGTAGCTGACGAGGATGAAAACAGCTGCGAGTGCAAATTTAACTTACTGCCCACTGCCCTGGCAGCGCCGAGCGTATTTGCGGCAAAAGACGACCTTCAGCACGGCTGTACCAGGCACGGAAGCTTCTTCCCCCCCCTTAGCTCCAGCGCGGCAGTCCAAAACCGGAGTCGCGGTTGCGACCGGGACTCGTGCAGCACGTGAGAGGCAGCTGACTTCAAAGCTAAGGCAGGTCTCTGCTCCGAAATCAAAAACGAGCTCTCCTGGCGTCCTCCGAGGAAATCAACCGTAAGGTGTGGACAAAGACAGCGGACTGAACGTTGGGGGACCTCCGGAGGAGAAACTCCGTATTGCATTTCCAGCCGCGCGGACCGCAGCAAAGCAGCAAAGCAGCAAAGCGAAAAGGTTTTACCGAATAGGGCACCCGCCTACAGATTTGGCATTAGGCATCAAAATCATCGTCGGTTCAGCGACATATTCCCCGAAAAAAATGATCAAAGAGGGTAATCCTAGCGGGAGATGACCCTCGGAGCACGGCGACCTCTAGCTAGCAGCCGCCATGTTTTTCCCACTACATTCACGCACTTTGTTGATTGACTGATACTGTAATTACTTTTTTGATATGTGTATTCTTTCTCTGTCAAATTTTTTTTCTAGAGGTACTAGTTTCCATAGAGAATATATGATTAATAGGTATAAATAAATGTACCAGACCAGATCTAATGAAATTTTTTATTTGGTCTTTGTTAAAGTCATATTGCAAGTAGTGTGAGAAGGGGGCATTTTTGTGTGTGTTTAGATATATAAAACGGTCCAGCCCTCTCTCAGACCCTCTAAGGACCTAACTCCTTTTGTGCGCAATTTAGAGCGGATATCTATCCGCAAGAGTTTGTAGGGTCAGAAATTAGACTTTAGGTGTGGAAGGACTACAGATCCTTCAAATAGTATGGCAGAAAAAGATACACTCTCAGCGAGAGCCATATTCAGTCTCTCATAGCCTCTTCACCGTTTGGATCTATCGCTTTAAGTACTACTGCAAAGCAGCAGAATGAGTCAGAGAAGCTGACAAGACTTTGCAAAAAACATGTGAGAACTGAACTCCACGGATACTTTCTATTAAAACATCTGAAGTGTGGAACCATCCCCTGGGGACTTCAGGTTAAAAATACACCTGTTATCTTTGTGGAAGACACTGAATACAAGAAGGGATTCAGCTTTGTAAATACTAAATGTAGCCGGGACCTGATGGTCCACACCATCGAGACGGCACAAAGGTTATGTGCAAAGGAGCTGGAGGAAATAGATGAATTGACAAAAGCCATAGCTAACAACCCGGCAGTCACTGACGCCAAAACTCTTCTTGACAAAATTGAAAAAGACATACAGGTCTTTAAACACATTACGATTAATAACAAAAGTTTGAAATACGAGAGGGATATTAAATCCTTCAAAATAGAACAAGTATATCCTTTCTTAAAAGAGGATTACTATACCCAGGCAGAGTCACGCAGGGCGCTGTACGACTATCAAGGCAGATCGCGAAATCGCTTCACCACCTTTTCCGAGACTTCGTCATTAGAATCATTGGACCCAGAGCCAAGAAGTAATAATTCACGTAAACAGGTGTCTTTTTTAGAGAGGGGTCAACAAGGAAGAAACAGGTACAAAGTCCCGTGGGAGATGCGAACACGCAAACGGTTTTACAGATCATAGAGAAACCAAACGTGGTCGTTAACTTAGCTGGACGGGTGCTAACAGACCACAAAGAATCCTTATTAAATCTAGGCCTGAAATTTGTCCCGTGCAAACATACAGACTTTACCAGATTAAAAATAGAAACCTTAGATTTTTGTAGAAAATAGAGGCTTAAAGCCTTCTTTTTTAATCAACCGGCATCCCTAAATACTGAGGCAACAGGGCTAAGGAATAAATCCAAATTTGTTCCATACCAGAATATCCCGAAACAGATACAGGCGTTTGAGCAAATCCTGTTATCTTCCATTAATAAAATCGAGAGAACTAAACAATATGTGCCCCCCAATATTAGTAAGGAACAGCTACAGGCAATACAAAGTCTTAAGGAAGACCCCTCCCTGGTCATAAAACAGGCCGACAAGGGGGGAGCGGTCGTGATCTGGCCTCGCGACAAATATGTCGCTGAGGGTCTAAAACAAGTCAGCAATACCACATGGTATCGAGCCTTAAACGAGGATCCAAGAAGGCAGATTCAGGGATTAATCATTGAAGTGTTGACCCAAGGAAAAGAAGAAGGCTTTTTGGGTAGTAGGGAATTTGATTTTCTAAACAAAAAATTTCCGCGAATACCGGTCTTATACCTATTACCCAAAATACATAAAAGCCTAGCTGAACCACCAGGACGCCCGATTGTATCGGGGTGTGACTCCTGTTTGGAGCCAATATCCAAATACGTGGATTTTTTTCTGAAGCCCTTTTTGAAGGAGGTGAAATCGTATCTTAAAGATACTACGGACTTTTTAACAAAAGTGGAAGGAACTAGATTTGATCCATCAAAGCAAATAATGGCGACTATGGACGTCACGTCCCTTTATACACAAATTCCTCAAGAGGAAGCTCTAGAGGTAATTGAGTTGTATTTGGACAAAAGGGATAAGCCACACAGGGTGCCCACTTCGTTCATCCTGAAACTTGCAGCGATAGCACTAAAAAAGAACTATTTTTTATTTAATGATCGGTTCTATATGCAAGTCAAGGGCACTGCCAAGGGGTGTCCTTATGCCCCAAAAATGGAATGAAATAAATAGAAGTTTGCGAGCAGAAGCAGAGGCGATTTTGAGACACGTTGAGCCCCGGACGGGGTAGCAGACGGGGGCAAGAGGAGTCACCTTGTCTTACTAATGAAAACAGGTAGGGTAGTGGTTCACTACGCGATAAAAAGGTTTAAAAATAGTCATGCGAAAAGTGCAGGCCCTGATGGAACGTTGTTGTTCGAATAGGTGAAAGACACAGCGGCTCGTGAAAAGGTGGCGCAGCCCAGCTGCACTAAAACAGTGGACTACATGCAAGGTATGGCAGGCCTGTAGTATACATAAAGATAATTTAAATGCCTTTTGACATTAATAATGCTGCTAAGAGCATGATATGTGTTTTTGTTCAAATAGGACAAAAGTAAACAGAGACAGAAATTCCTCCGCTCCTCACGCAGCGCCAGTCCGCGCAGACGGAGGTATGGATTTCTTAGTTAATTTAATTGGTTTCTCCACCAATTTATAAGTACATACATCATGAATAGAAGAAATATGTTATTATTTTTAGATTTAAAAAAAGGTGCACCATCTGAACCTGAAGAAAGGAGTACATCTATCAACAGAAGTGACCAGTGGTCACCTGGATAGGAAGATACAGGTACAAATATGCCTTGTCTAAACGCTATGATAGCTAGAGAAGAAGCTAAGAGGTTGTCATTAAAACTTGATGTTTTTTGCATCCTGAACAGATGATTAACAGAGCCCTGATGAGGGTTTGGGGATCAATGACCCGAACCTGAAACGCGTCGGCGAACCCATCAAGAGCCAATTATCACATCTAGTGTTTTTTGATTAAGTGATACAAGCTTTGTTGCTCTTGTTATGAATTGTTTTTTCAAGATTGTGATTAAGGAAATGAATATATGTATTGCAAATCGATGAATTGGATTTTGTAATGTTTGTTGGATGTTTTTTGATGTTAATTTCTTAGATGTTATTGTAATGTTTCATGTTAGTTGGAAATGCACTTTGTTGATTGAATGATACTGTAATTACTTTTTTGATATGTGTATTCTTTCTCTGTCAATTATTTTTTTTTGTAGAGGTACTAGTTTCCATAGAGAATATATGATTAATAGGTATAAATAAATGTACCGGACCAGATCTAATGAAATTTTTTATTTGGCCTTTGTTAAAGTCATATTGCAAGTAGTGTGAGAAGGGGGCATTTTTGTGTGTGTTTAGATATTTAAAACGGTCCAGCCCTCTCTCAGCCCCTCTAAGCACCTAACTCCTTTTGTGAGCAACTGGATTCAAGCAAGCATGGCTGAAGATGGCTGAAATGCCAGAAACGGATCCTAGGTAGCTTGTCTCCGGTACAGGGAAGGCATGGCTTGACAGTTCGGGCTGGACTGTTCCCATGAGGCACAGGGTCAGACTGATTTGCATATGGCCATATCTGAACTGGGGTGGCAGAGTGGGCTAAAGAACGGCGATGGATTAAACCCAGATCTGTTAACTGGGTGTGAGTGTTTGATTGGCTCAGATGCTCAGTCCATCACCACCCCCTTTTGTACCGCTTTGTTCGCCATAAGTTGGCAGGGTATGCTCAGACGTGAGTCCCTTGCTCACTTTGCAACTGGATTCAAGCAAGCCTGGCTGAAGATGGCTGAAATGCCAGAAACCGGTCCTAGGAAGCTTGTTTCCGGTCCAGGTAAGGCATGGCTTGGCAGTTCGGGCTGGACTGTTTCCATGAGGCACAGGGTCAGACTGATTTGCATATGGCCATGTCTGAACTGGGGTGGCAGAGTGGGCTTAAGAACGGTGATGGATTAAACCCAGATCTGTTGACTGGGTGTGAGTGTTTGATTAGCTCAGATGCTCCGTCCATCACTACCCCCTTTTGTACCGCTTTGTTCACCATAAGTAGGCAGGGTATACTCAGACATGAGTCCCTTGCTCACATTGCCACTGGATTCAAGCAAGCCTGGCTGAAGACAGCTAAAATGCTAGAACCCGGTCCTAGGAAGCTTGTTTCCGGTCCAGGGAAGGCATGGCTTGGCAGTTCAGGCTGGACTGTTCCCATGAGGCACAGGGTCAGACTGATTTGCATATGGCCATGTCTGAACTGGGGTGGCAGAGTGGGCTAAAGAACGGTGATGGATTAAACCCAGATCTGTTGACTGGGTGTGAGTGTTTGATTGGCTCAGATGCTCCATCCATCACCACCCCCTTTTGTACCGCTTCATTCGCTCATCTAGCCATCCATCCACCCCTTTATTCTGCCATCCTTTCACCTGTCTATCCACCTGTCCATTTACTAATTCATCCACCCACTCATTAATCCACCCACTCATTCTTCCATCCACTCATTTATCCACCTACTCATCCCTCCATCCTTCCCTTCTTCCTTTCATCCTCCCTTCTATTCAATATTCCTTCCTTATTTCCCTTTACCCATGTTTTGCTTTTCCTTGCCCCCGCTTGCTCTTCTATTGACGCTGTATTTTTTTTTATAGTATTAATTATGAGATTGTGTCTGCCGAGCTGCAGACAGAATGCCTCAAAAGTGCCACACTCCCTCTGTAGCTGCAAAGGCGGGGTTTCACGACACCTCTGCTTGACAATATACACTGCCTAATTTTGGGGAGTTGCAAAGCCAAGCATGCTGCAGTTTAATACCAATCTGGGTAACCTTCTTATATTAGTTACTTGAAAAACATATTTTTGGCCTGGATTTCTTGGAAGTGCACATGTGGGTTGGCAGAAGTCCATGTGATACAATTAACTGCTTGTCTTTAATACAGAGATGAGCATTGAAGTATGCTTCGTCAGTGGGCCATTTTAATGTGGCTAAAGCTCCATGTGCAGAACACTCCTCGTCGGTATTCTGACTGGCAGTGGGGTTTCTATCGTTTCCTGATTCTTGGCTTGCAAGTGTTCTATCTTCATCAACATTTCCAACAGTATTTTAATTTTTGTCAGTGGTTACTAGCAAATCCACGTCCATCCTAAGCATTTCTTTTCCTTCAATCTTAGTGCCTTTGCTGTTTTTCAAGAAAAAGCTGGAAATCTTATGCATTCTTTCAAATTTTTTAGTCGTTGGGTGCAAAAGCTATCAGTTGGGTATGGTGAGGTGTTTGTCAGATTTCACCAGGAATTTGATGTACAAAGAAACAAAAAACACACACGTTTTCCCTCTCATTAACTTGAAAGTCTATTGTGTTTTCTCTCACTTAGTACCCCCACCAATCGACATTCCTCCCTCGTTCCACTGCCCCTGAAAGCCATCTCATTTGCCGTGCTTGTGTGTAATGTATTTTAACATTTTATTACAGCGTTATTGTTAGCCTCCCCCCCCCCTCCTCTCCATCTTACTGGACAAACTAGAGTCTGCTGCAGATTAAATATTCCAGTGTGGAATGAGGCACACAGGAAGTAGCTAGCAGGGAATAATTCTACATGTGTCCTTCCCTAACTTATCCCTCCTCAGGTATATTCTATGTTAGAAGTGCTATACCATGGGGGCGTGGCTTACGCGCCGACGAGTGATGGCGCTGCCTACCCGAGCTCCGTGGCGACGCGGGATTCCTTCATGTTTTCCGGATGCTTTTCCCTGCTTCGGAGACCAAATAATCGCATCTCCGCACGTCGGAACATGGTCCCCGTGTGTTGCGAGCTGCGGCGGCTGTTTTAACTGCCGCTTTGCTACTTCCTGTACCTTTGTTTCCACAGCTATTACGGGACGCGGGCGGCCGCCATTTTGTGCCGCTGAGCTCGCGTCTCGTGTATCTCGCTTCTCAACCTCCTCCACAGCCAATATTCCTCCTGCTTCATCGTGTGGGCGTATTTGTACGAGGTATGTCATAGAAATACCCCAGCATGCTACTCTACTCGTCATTTATGACTTTTTGAGCCTCATTTCTCTTCATGGTTTGTGACTGCATAATTCCTTCATAGCGGCGGCCATTTTGTGGTGTTTTTTTTCTTCCTGCGCAATGCTCACCGCCTTTTTCTCTCAGGCCCAAGACCCTCTGTGAATTATCAATTGACTCCCCTGGGTCCAATATATTATGGACGCTGTGCTGTTTCCTTATTGCCATATCGCTGGATGATTTTCTGCTTGCGTGTTGCACTGATGTTCATTCAATTTTGACACCTGCCCTGTGGGTCTGAGGTACTGCTTCTCCATTGCTCCTTTTCATATCATATGCTTACCTCTACCTGCTACTGCCCTTCATAACTTTACATATAGAGTCTCAGCTTGTTGGTTGTTTTCGTGTGACTTTCATCACTACGTCCCATCTAGTATGCACCTATCCTTGAAGAGGTTCATGGTTTACAACCATTTATGTCTGCAACTAACGAGAAGCTCAAGCAGATAGAGGAGAGATGGGCTGTTATGGAGGGCAAGGTCTTGGGCCTAGAGCAGCGAGTTAGTGACATCCAGGATTTGTCCACCAAAATTCCCCTTCTTGAAAAGGAAATTCAACAGCTGAAACTACACACAGACGACCTTGAAAATCGAAACAGGAGGAATAACCTACGTATTTATGGCGTTCCGGAATCCCTTGAGGGGGCTGACATGGTGTCCTTCATCCGCAAATTCCTTTACGATCTTTTGGAACTTCAACCAGACTCCAATCCTCTAAACATCCAACGTGCTCACCGTCTGGGTCGTCTCACGTCAAATTCGACCAAGCCTAGGGGCATTATCCTGCTATTCCTTGAGTTCACTGAATTGATGACTGTACTTAAAGCTGCACGTCTAAAACGACGCCTCACTTGGTCAGGTCATAACATCTTTATTGCTCAAGACTTATCAAATGCTACGAATGCACGTCGCAAGGAGTTCCTAAATCTTCGCCCTCATATGAGGGACTTGAGCATTCAATATGGAATTCTTCACCCATGTCTCTGCAAAATAACCCACAACGGTCGTTCTCGTACATTTGATGATCCTCTGAAACTTCGAGCATATCTTCAAAGTGTTTCTACTTCCACTATGGACACCAATGACTGAAAATGATTCTTCTATACCTCATGCATTTATTTCGCATATGTTTTGACGACTGTTGTGGCCTTGTCCTGGTCTCTCTTCTGTAACTCTTTCCTAAGCCTTTCTCATCTTTTTTCTCCTATTTCTGCCTTTCCCGCGTTTCCCTCGCTCTTGTGGGTGGCGTCTTTGCCGGCGTTTCCATGCTCCTGATGTCTTGGTGTTCTCTTTTCTCTCAGATCTGGCCCCTTTGCCATGATCTGTTTGTTTCTTTTCATCCTCTCCTCTTCTCTATTTTTCTTTTCCTGTCCCTCTTTTCACAGGCCTTGCTTGTTGTTGCTCATCGTATTTTTCCTTGCTCCCCGTTTCGTCTATGTATGCTCGGTATGTTCGCCCGTTTACTGTTTCTCTCTCTTTGCTTGATTTTTCCTGCTTGTATCTGTCTATTTTACTCGATTTTCACTTGTAATGTGTTTTTTTATGCTGTCTTCCCTTGTAGTTGTCTCCCTGCAGTGTGTTGGACCCAGATGTTGTCCTCTTCTCCTGCCTTCCGTCATGTGTAATTTTGTGACATGGAATGTTCGTGGTCTTGGCAACCCTGTTAAACATCAAAAGGTACTATCCCATTTATCCAAGTTGAATTCTCAGATTGTTTTTCTTCAAGAAACTCATTGTACTGACGTTGAATCGTTGAAACTTAAGAGGGCTTGGGTGGGTCAAGTTGTATTCTCCCCTGCTGTAGATAAAAAGGGTGGTGTTGCTATATTGTTTCGTAAGGGGTTGAATGTTCAAATTCTTTCTTCTCAAGTTGATGATGTGGGTCGATGGGTTATGGCCAAGGTTATCGTACAAAACAAAACTATGGTACTCCTGAATATTTATGGTCCTGTTCGTCCTGATCCCAAGTTTTGGTCTGACATCAAAATCCTTATCTCCTCCATTGATTGCCCCAACATTGTCATAGCTGGTGACCTCAACCAATGGTTAGATCCATTTTCCGATAGGTTATCATCCAGCAAATTCCAACCTGATAAGACGCACAAATGTTTTCAGTCAGCCATTGCCTCCCGTCCCCTATACGATGTTTGGAAAACATGCAATCCGGATTCCCTAGAATATACCTTTTACTCGAATGTCCACCACACCCGCTCCAGAATCGACTATATTCTAGTCAGCAAATCCCTTCTTCCTGCGATACAGAAATCCGAAATTGGCTCTATTTTTCTTTCGGATCATGCCCCCGTCTCTGCCACTTTTGACCTAGCCCAAACTTCCTCATGTTTTAACCGATGGAAATTTAACACTTTCCTCCTCTCAGACTCTGTTTTTCTGTCTGAAGTTAAGAATTTTATCTCTGAATTCTTCTCCCTCAATTTACCCCATGACACATCGATTTCGAATAATTGGGATGCTTTTAAAGCTGCCCTACGTGGCTTCACAATTTCCTATGTATCTAAAAAAAAGAAACTTAATCGCTCTAAATATACTGCCCAACTCACCACTATCAAAACACTGGAACACTCTTATTTTTCCTCCAAAAATCCTGATGCTCTCCTCCAACTTATCAAAGCCAAGTCTGAATTGAATCAAATTGCCACAGTTGAAGCATGCAACACCCTGTTGAAGATCAAATCTAAATTTCATGGGGGTCAGAATAAAGCTGGTAAAATGTTGGCAAACTACCTCAAAATTAAGTCTGAACGAAAGTCCATCGGACCCATTCTTAATGATACATCCAACACTCTCGTTACTTCAGATGAGGATATTGCTGAGGTATTTCATAACTACTACAAACTCCTATATACTGATGACACTCACCCTACTGATGACGACCTATCCAACTTTTTCAAAGATCTCCCTCCACCCCCATCTCTCCCTATTGAGTTCCACCAATTGGAAACTGATATTACACCTCAGGAAATCCTCAAGGCAATTACTTCTCTAAAAAAATCGAAAGCCCCTGGCCCAGATGGTCTCCCTATTGAATTTTATTCCTCCTTGCATTCTATTTTTATCCCCCATCTTTTACAACTTTTCAACTCCTTCATTGTGAATTCTAAGGCTTCTGGCTCCTTTTTAGACGCCCTGATAATTATAATCCCCAAACCAGACAAAGATCATTCTTTATGTAAAAACTTTCGCCCCATTTCCCTGATTAACTATGATTGTAAGATTTTTGCTAAAATTCTAGCTGCCCGTCTCGAATCCATTATCCCCCAGTTGATTAACACGGATCAAGTCGGTTTTGTGAAGGGTAGACTTGCTGCTGATAATGCCCGTGTTTTTGCCAATGTTATTTCACACAGTAAACATTTTAAGGCTCCCCTAGCAGCCCTATCCTTGGATGCTGAGAAAGCTTTTGATCGCATTAATTGGAATTTTATGTTTAAATCACTACAATGGTTTGGTTTTGGTCCCTTTTTTATCTCTTTAGTTAAACTCTTGTACTCAGCTCCACGTGCCAGCATTTTTGTCAATAATCAATTTTCCAAATTTTTTCCCTTAGCTAGAGGAACGAGACAGGGATGCCCTCTTTCCCCTTTGTTATTTATTCTTTGCCTTGAACCCTTTCTAATCAGAATACGCTCAAATTCACTAATTAATGGGTTCCAATTGTCGTCGATTGAAACGAAAATTTCTGCCTATGCCGATGACATCCTGGTTTATATGGCCAATCCTGTCTCTTCCCTCCCTCCCTTTTTGGAAGAAGTTCGCTTGTACTCCTCTGTTTCTGGTTATAAGCTTAATCTTTCCAAGACGGAGGTATTACCTTTAAATTCACAATGTTATCAATATATGTTTGCATCGACTGATTTTGCCTGGTGCCCTTCCAAGATCAAATACTTGGGTATTTGGTTTTCCTCCTCTTTGGGTGAAACCATTAAATTGACCTTTACCTCCCTTACTCAAAAAATTCAATCCCTCCTTCAATCCTGGTCCCCCCTTTTCCTCTCCTGGTGGGGTCGATTAGATACCATTAAAATGATGATTTCCCCTCATATTTTGTACACTGTCTCCATGCTTCCCATGAAAATCCCTAATTTATATTTTAACAAGCTGAACTCCATTTGCTCCAAATTTTTATGGAATAATAAGAGACCCCGTATTGCTTTACATAAGCTTATACGCCCTAAATCTGAAGGCAGAGTTCGCTTTCCTGATTTTAAATCGTACCACTCTGCCTTCCTACTAAAGCAATCTTTTTCTTTGGCTTTTAATTTTAATGACACCCCCCTGCCCCAATGGATCACCATTGAACGATCCTTGTTAAAGGATTTTGCTTTCCAACAGTCTCTTTTTATGTCAAATTGTTCATTTTTGACTAATCACCCTGTACTGAAATATTCACATACTCTGCTGCATACTGTATTTTCGACAGATTTATCTCCTTTGCAATGTTTTCTCTCATCAAGTGTGTGGTATAACAAATATCTTAAGTATAAGGGTAAATCTTTTTATTTCAAGTATTGGAAAGAAAAGGACATTGTATTTGTATATCAATTTTTTTCTAATTCATCCATTATTTCATTTCCTGTAATGCAAACCATGTTTGACCTGCCTATTCATTTTAGCAAAGAGTATGATATTATCACTTCCGCTATTCTATCTCATTTGTCTACCCTTCCTACTTTTGACTCCCTTCCTTCCCTCACTCCTTCCACTCCTCTATACCCTTTGTTTTCCCAACAAATACCTAAAGCTGCTTTGATTTACAAACTTTTGCTAACTAATACTACGCTTCGACCTAAAACTGTCACTGAAATTGCCTGGGAAACTGATCTATCTATCACATTATCCGTTGATGCTTGGGATCACTTATGGTGCAAATTGTTTAAGACATCGATTTCAGCTCGCATTACTCAGTCACTGTTTTTTATATACCATAGAGCTCTTATTACCCCTGTTAGCATAACGAAATTCTCTTCAACGTCCTCCCCCCTCTGTTGGTCCTGCTCCTCTCTCCCCGGCACGCTCAAACACCTACTTTTTGAATGCACCTCTGTTCTTGCTTTTTGGAACTCCGTTTGGGACTTTTGCATGCGTATTTTTCAATTTCATGTTCCATTTTCATTGTTACACGTTTTTTTAGGCTCCCAATCTGAGATTTTAGATTTACATTCATATAATGCTAAATTATTTGATCTTTTCATTGCAACTGCTTTTAAAGTTATTTTGTCGTGTTGGAAGGATAATACTAAACTGTCTGTTCATACATGGTGGAATTTCATATGTGATGAGCATAGAATTGCAATTGCTTCTTCTTCCTCTGTGTCTTTAAAAATTAAATCTGACCTTACCTGGCTTCCTTTTTCTACCTTCCTATCTTCCCACTCCTCTTCCTAATCTTTCCTTCTTTTTCTTTCTTTATTTTTCTTTCTCTTTCTTTTCTTCTCTCATCCTATTATCTTATTTTCCTCTCTTCCTTCTCTCATATTCTCCGAACCAACTTTCCTTTTTAATGCCTTCGTATTGTCTTTTTAAATTGGTTCTGACTTTTTGTATACTATTATTGAGATGTAATTTCTCTTAAAATAAAATAAAACTTTCTTAAACTGAAAAAGAAGTGCTATAACATGCCAAAGAGAACATCTCTTGATTGCTTGGAACATTTAAAAAAAAAGAAGAAGTTTGAAACTAGAGAAATTACAAATAGAAAGTGATTGAACACTAAATGCCCGCTTTATCAAATATTTGCAAAAGAAAGACTTACGCATCTATCATTGGCCCCACCTAGCTGATGACCTTGCAGTATATTTGTGGTTAGATTACCCCACTAAGAAACAAAGATTGCAGGTTATCATCTTTCACAAAATAAACTAGTTATTTCTTCTGGCAACATCTTTAAACTTATAAAAACATGAAAACCCTACTTTATTATTCAGTGTTATTCAGTGTTATAGATTTGACATAAAGAAATGTAAGCAGAGGTGTGTGAGGGGTATATCTGCTTATGATGATGGCGGGGGTCCCTGGGAATGCTGAAGGCTGAAGGCTGTCCCGGACAGTAGAGCCAACGGATGAGTGACATCTGCTGGGGGAAGGGTGGCTGGGGCTACTGCCACGAGTGATGTACAAGGCAAGGGAGCTGCAACACGTGTCTCCTGCTCACGCATCGGATGGCATACATCAACGTTAAGTTCCTAAGGAGTTTGAGGTGAAATTGTTTTGGGAGGTCGAACCTATGGAAATCTATAGCGATCAAATATTTGCAGCAAGAGACGAACGGTTTCATGGTGGTTGATCCCATAACAGGCTATAGAATACATTTTACTTATTTGGAGAGTGGATATGACACAAATATAGACGTAGGATGTACCACATGGGAACAGGGGCTGATATGAGGTAATGGTGGGTGGGCTTCGGTAATGTGCATGAAGGCGAAGGTCTTGCCCCAGGTCATACCACAAGTTTGGAGAAGGGTGTATAATGTAGGTGGCCTGGGTCTCCTGAAGGTGGGCTGGTCCTGCCTTTGATTACAGATGTGGGCTGGAAGGTGAGGACACGGGCCACCTGTCCTGGTGATGGATGATGTGCATGGTGGGGGGAAACATACCTGCCATGGTGACCTAGTCCCCTGTGTGCAAGGCCGGAGCCTGCCTCAGTTACCATTATTGTAGATGCTTTTATCTGGAACTGGTAAAACATTTAGCAGCAAGCTTCTGACTGTGACCGGGCATTGCTACTGAAACGTTGCTTTATTACGAGTTGAACTTTATTCGATTCATTTGTGTTTTAGTTTTATTGGAGATTTGATGATGTATAAGTGGAATTAGTTATAGCATTATGTAATTAAGAGAAGTTGAAAAAGGGTACGCGGAGGATACAATTATATCTTCTGGTCTCCTTACTGCATATGAGTCACACCATTCATAACTACAATTTACAAACTTTGCAAAGCCTATAGGTCTTGCGTAGGCAAGCTAGTGCAATGGTTCTTTTTTCATTTTTTTTTATTGCAAGCATGTGCCACAAAAATTAAAAGAAGCAAGAAAGAAACCATGTCATTCAACCAACTAAACTTGGTTCTTGAAATAAAATTTAAAAAAATTAAAAAACCTCATCACATATCGTTTTAATAGAACAGTATGGTTGCTTCTTAGTGACCATACCCATTACGGAATTCCTTTTTTGTTGTAATGCACGCCGCAGAACATTTTGATTCTTATTAATGCAAAGAAAAATCACTATTAGCTTTAAATTATGTATTAAGGTTACAGTAACTCAAACTCACAAGGACAGCAAGATGAAAAACAAAAATGACAAGAATTAAAACTGAAATGCACTTCTTTTAAGTCCAATGTGCACAAGCAAAATGCTGTCACTCAAAGTGCCAGAAAGCCAGTAGGTTTAGTCAGCTCTTCTATTCCCCATAGAATTTCCAAGAGAGGGGTTCACCTCAGCTCCTGGCAACCCTAGGGGTGTGCCACGCTGAGGTGGACACTCCTACTCTGTTTACTAATTTTCCCACCTGTCCTGCCACCAAAGGTGGAGCGTGGAGAGGGGGCTGGGCATCTCTACTAGTTGGAACTGCCCAAATTAGCGCATCACAAGGCGAGAGCCTTAGAGGCTCAGTGCCAAGTGTGGCTGGTTTTGCCGGGGATGGAGGGGTGAAGCCCCTCCACCCAGGGCAGGCTTTGTTCCTGACCTCCGAGAGTACAAAGGCTCTCACCCCATGAGGTCAGAAACTTGTCTGGTAGTGGCTGGCAGGCGGGGACCAGTGAGCCAATACAGTAGAAGTCAGTCATTTTTCAGGGGGCATCTCTAAGATGCCCTTTAAGGTCATTTTATAATTAGTCCGACACTGGCATCAGTGTGGATTTATTATGCCAAGAAGTTTGATTCCAAACTTCACAGTTTTCAGCAAAGCCATCATGGTTCGTAATGACAGATTCCCAGCCCACATACTCAAAAAGGTTCTGCTGCACTTGTAATGCCAGTGAATGGCACAGATACTGAGGGCCCTATTGTTCATGCAGCTATGCCCTCGACTGTGGTACAGGGCACCTTGCCTTAGGGCTGTAAGGCCTGCTAGAGGGGTGACTTACCCATGTCACAGGCAGTGTTAGTTGGGCATGTTACAGAGGGATGTGGGTCATGTCAACTCTTCAGTTTGGTCTGCACCAAAACATGCAGGCAACAATGGCAGTGTGTGGGTGTTAAGGTGAGGGGTCTCTGAGGGTGGCATAATGCATGCAGCAGCCCTTTAGAGGCCCTCTCTGGTCACAGGGCCCTTTTACAAGGGATCTACAGGTGGCCCAGAGGCGTACAAAAAGTGGAGACAAAAGTACAGTTTTAGGAAATAACACTGGGACTGGTGCTTGGTTAGCTGGGTCCTAGCACACACTCGGTCAAGTTGGCATCAGGTATCTGGCAAAAAGTTAGGGGGTAACCATGCAAAAAGGGGCACTTTCCTACACACATGATCTGATTTCCATTCAGTTAAGTATACAAAAAGTGGTGGATGGAATGCTTGAATTAATCTCAGCCACTGTAATTACTCGGGGCAGCATTCCTGTCCATCATTATTTTAACTTTGTAGTTCTGGCTGGACTGTTTCCATTGCAGCAAGACCAAGACTGATTTGCATAGGGCTGGATCCAAACTGACGGTGCATGGTGTGCAAAATAACAATGGATTGGGACGCAGCCCTGAGTTATTACCAGTGTTTGAGTTTAATTCAAGCATTCCATCCATCACTTTTTGCATACTTTACTTAACAGAAATCAGATATTGTAAGTAGGAAAGTGTCCCTTTTTGCATGGTTACCCACTAACGTTGGTTTCTGTTCAGAGCAGCAATATGCATGGAGCAAGGGGATTTGTTTTTGGCAATCCCAGCTGAGTCCAACAGAAAAGCATCCCTTATAGGGCCATCAACCAGACGTTTGTTAGCCTTATCCGATTCCTGGGTGCGAGCAATCTGGAGCCTAAAAACCACACACTAATACAATTGAGTGAAATAAAAGGCACCTAGATTGTTATCACTTCACAAGTGCATAGGAGAAACTATGATTTGGAGGCAGGGGTGTTTGACCTTGCCCAGCCCCTGTCCCTGTCAGGATTTAAAACATACTACAGTGGTCGGATTGTCTGTACAAATTAGATTTTATTACTACCAAAAAAGCACTTTTTAGCAACCTTGGAATAATGAAAGACGAGAAAAAACATAAGGCTCTAAAACTATACCTTGCATGCAGCTCCTTGATCTGGCAACATAGCTCAACATGCTCTACTAGGATTGTAATTTATGACTTGCAAGTAACAAAAGGATCTCTGTGACAAAAGCAGTAACACAGTACATAAATTTCAAATATGTGAACTGCATGTTGCACGTTGTGCTTTGCAGCAGGTACATTAACCCTATACCCTACTTTATGATCAGTCAAAACTGTGACTAGACAAAATGCAGTTCTTTCCAACAAGTGCTATGTTTGTCTTACTTCTGGTGCACACAGTGCCACTACCTGGGCTGTGCCAAGTCTCTTACTTTGCAGGTAGATAGGGCCCAGCTGGCACTTAGAGAATGTAATCAAAGTGCATTACACAGTACACTATGACTTGGCACTTATTTTCTATGTTTATCTTAATAACCTAGTTGATATGCAAACTATAAACACCACAATAAATACTGTATAAGAACCAATTCATTATATTATTACTAGTGGGGTAATTGTACTGTGCAACACATAACAATTCACATACCGCAAGTAAGAAGTCAATCTGCTATTTTCTGGTACATACTGCAAGCAGAGACTCTGCTATGGGCAAGAGCTTTAGAGCTGTGAAAAGAATTGCGCATGAGTGAGAAAGGCAAGTGCAAGGATCCTCATCCTCCATCTTGTGAACCTCACACTGCTGTGTGGGCCACTTGAGGTACCTAACATTTGGTTTGACCTAAGGTGAATTCAAAGCAGGATGGTGGTAACAGGATTCATTGGCTTTAATGATACAGGTGCAGGCTCTGCTTTTGGTGGGATGAAGATGAGGATTCTCTAAAAGGGGTGTGGCCAAAGATGTATTAGTAGCACTCCTTACTAGAGATCTGGCAAATCTAATGATGGATGTGGCCTAAAACACGCAACCCATAATCCTGTCCTTGACACAGCATGCCATGTGCCCAATACTTGGGTACTTTGTGCTTTCTATTAGTGCATCCAAATACATTAGACAATGATGAGCACATACACCTAAAACAACATATTGGTTTTACCAATGCTTCTTAGTCCTGATTTATATTCAATATCAGATACATGAGTTACAACTTTCATTCTTCTCTTCCTATCACTTTGAAATATGTGTTTATTTATTTATTTTTACCATTTGTTAAGCGCACTGTTACCGGGCGGTGTCCTGGCGCTGAAACGATACATTATCTCCGAGAGGCAAAGAAAATTACTAGAGGTTAAAGAGCCATGTTTTGATATTTTTCCTGAAGGTCATGAGGTCATTACTTTGTTTTAGGGCGAGGGGCATTTCATTCCAGATGCTGGATGCTCCGTGGAAGAAACTGCGTCCTCCCCATCGGGCTTTCCTAATACGGTTAGTCATAACCAGGCTTTTATTAGCAGATCTTAGTTGTCGCCCTGGTTTGTACAGTTGGAGGTGTTCTTGAAGGAAGGAAGGACCTATTCCATTTACTGCCTTGAATACTATACAAAGAGCTTTAAACATGATACGTTTCCGTATTGGAAGCCAATGTAGATTTTTTAGTTCCTGAGTGACCGATGCAAACTTAGGTAGACCAGTAATCAGTCGGGCAGCAGCATTTTGTAGCGTTTGCATTTTGTTCAGAACTCCCTGCTGGGCCTCCAGATACATGCTATTGCAGTAGTCAAGGCGGGACAGCACAAGTGCTGTCACCACCGTTTTCCTGCTATCACTGGAAAGGAAGGGAAGGATTTTCCTAATGGTTTTTATTATCCAGTGGATGGAGGATGATAAGGCATTAGCCTGTGATTTGAAAGAAGGTTGGGAGTCAATAATCACCCCCAGGTTTTTTACTGTAGTGGCTGGAATGGGTGGGGCTCCCATTTCATGAGGCCACCAGTTAGGGGTCCAGAGATTGGTCACATTTCCAAAGAGAAGAACCTCCGTTTTTGAGGAGTTCAATTTAAGGCAGTTCCTAGCCATCCATGAACTTACTGCAGTCATGCAGTCCTGGAATCTGGCCGCAATTCCTTCCTCTCGCCCCGGGAGCAGAGATACCACAATTTGAGTATCATCTGCATACGATGTTAATTCGAAGCCAAAAGAACGAATCACCGGGGCGAGGGAGGTAACATAAACATTAAATAAGGTAGGACTTAGGGAGGAGCCCTGTGGAACCCCTCCTGGGAGGGAAAAAGGGCTAGATTCAAAATCTCCCATGGCCACCACCTGGATCCTGTCTGATAGAAAGGATTTCAGCATGGTCAATGCGACTCCTTGGATTCCGCAGCCCTCAAGATGGTCCAACAGAATGTTATGGTGGACCGTATCGAAGGCCGCGGATAGGTCCAGGAGCACCAGGACTGCCCGTCCTCCAGCATCCATTACTTTCCTGATTTCCTCAGTGGATTTAATGAGGGCTGTCTCGGTGCTGTGACCTTCCCTGAACCCATGTTGAGCAGGGTCCAGACCACCAGAGGATCGGAGGAAGTCACAAAGCTGAGCATTCATGATCCTTTCAATAAGCTTAGCCGGTAGTGGGAGTCTAGATATGGGTCGATAGCTACTAGGGTCAGAGATGTCTAGATTAGATTTTTTGAGCAGAGGAGCTATTGAGACTTGTTTCCAACATAGTCGATATGCTCCCTCTTTGAACATTTTATTGAACAGATCTGCTAGCAAGGCGGATATAGGGGCGGCTGCCAGATGAGCCACTGAGACTGGGCAGGGATCCCGGGGGGAGCCAGATTTGGTTCTCAGTAGTAGCTTTTTTACTACTTCTGTTGTTACTGGCCGGAACTCCCTGAGTTCCAAATTATGTGGATTTGTTTGCGTGGTCATATGTGATCCCTCGGCAAGAGTGAGCCCCACATGAGGTTCAAGGGCTGTGAAGATTTGCTCCACTTTATTTAGAAAGAACTTGGCGAGGATCTCGCAGAGCTCCAGACTGGGAGGGATAGTGACAGAATTTGGAGTGGACAGAGTGGTCACAGTCTGAAAAAGTTCTTTGGAGGAGTTCTTAGCTCCCTCAATTCTAGCAGAGAAATATACACTTTTTGCTTTTTTGATCATTTCTTTATATATCTTTTGGCTTGTTTTGAGTTTTTGTTTATCTGCCTGTGAATATTCAGTGCGCCATTGGCGTTCGAGTTTTTTGCAAGATACCTTGTAATCTCTTAATTCCAAGGTGAACCAAGGAGCTGATGGTATTGTGCGTGTCGGGCGAGATAATTTGGGCTTGACTAGAGATGTGCATGCATCTTTTATCCAAGTAGTGTATCTTTCAGTAGCCTCGTTTATATCAACCGATGGGGTAAAGGTAGAGGCTACAAGACAGTCCTCCAATGCATTACCATCCAATTCCTTCCATGGCATATAGAGCTTGGCAGGTTTCCTATCCTTCCTTGCTCTAACTGACTTAGACGGTTGAATTTTAAAAAGGACCACTGAGTGATCTGTCCACGCTAAAGGCTCCGCGTGGCTGAAATGAAGGTCAGGGTTATTTGTGAAAATCCCATCTAGCGTATGTCCCTTTACATGTGTGGTACCCCTTACCATCTGAGTTAGTCCTGCCGTCAGCATGGTGTCTACCAAAATTGCCGTCTGAGGGTCTGAATTTTCCTCTAAGTGAAAGTTAAAATCACCAAGCATAGTGAATGATTTGGCGCAAAGGGCTTCTTCCAAGTAAGTACCTATTTCTTCGAGAAATAGGGCTTTGGGACCGGGAGGTCTGTATACGAGGCAACCGTGGAAAGTATTATGGTTAGAGATGGTGAGTTTAAATCCTAATACCTCCGTTGACTG